>NC_090310.1:37112500-38416250 GCF_039906515.1 Pseudorca crassidens | reverse complement strand
AAATTAAAGAAACGTTTAAAACTGATCACTGGCATTCTCTCTGAGCGCAAATTGGGAAATGTTTTTTATATATATATATATATATATATATATATATACACACACATACATATGGGCTGCGTCGGGTCTTTGTTGCTGCATGCGGGCTTCCTCTAGTTTCAGCAAGCAGGGGCTACTCTTTGTAGCGGTACGTGGGCTTCTCACTGCAGTGGCTTCTCTTGTTGTGGAGCATGGGCTCTAGGCATGTGGGCTTCAGCAGTTGCAGCGTGCAGGCACTAGGGGGCAGGGGCTTCAGTAGTTGCGGTGCGTGGGCTCAGTAGTTGTGGCTCGTGGGCTCTAGAGCACAGGCTCAGTAGTTGTGGTGCATGGCTTAGTTGCTCCACAGCAGGCGAGATCTTCCCGGACCAGGGATTGAACCCGAGTCCCCCGCATTGGCAGGCAGACTCTTAACCACTGCGCCACCAGGAAAGTCCCTGAAATGCTATTTTTACACTGCCATTTGTTCTAGAAGCCAAACTTACAGTGAGTGTGGGAATAAGTCTTTAAAATTCCCAGCAGAATGAGCACTCACTTTACAGAACAGCTGCAAGTCATCATCTTGGGAGCTGCAGTAGTGAGTCTGATCAAATTATTCAGGTGTAACTCTAAAAACAAAACTTTTTTCCAGAACAAAACAGGAGGTGTGTTTTTCAGAGTGACTGATTTCCCCAAGGAGGCTAAGAGCTAGAGGCTGAAATGGGACTGATGGAGCTTCTTTGAATGTGTTCCCTCCCACTCCGAGGTTGTCCAATTGCAGCCCGAGGTGGGAGTAAGGTGGAAGCAGAGCCACGTGCCCTGCACGCTGAACTGCTCATGCCCTGGGCTCTTCCCACACAGAGCGAGGCCTTATGAAAACCTGAGGGAAGAAAACTAGGACCCAGGATTCTGTGCAGACGGCCACGTTCTCTAAGAAAACTGTAGGGCTTTGCTCCAGTTCAGTGTTCAGGAAAGAAAGAAGGGGCACCCACCCAGGGCCTCCTGTTCCCAAACCAGAGAGCTGGCCATGCCCCAACCACAGCACACCTGCTGGCTACCTGCAAATCCCCTGACATTTCTCAACTGTTATTTTCATTGGGATTATGACAAAATTGCTGATTTTGGCACAATCCAAAAGGGGAAAAAAGGAAGAGAGCTGTCCGGTTACTGAAGATGAGCCAAATGTTCAATGGTGTCAACTTCCCAAATCTGGGTCCTGAACCAAGTGGTGGTGGCGGGGGCAAGGTTTCACCAGTGAAAACCGCTTAACAGCGCTTAAGCTGAAAGGCTGACGCTTACCACACTGTCCTGTGTAAACAGACCAGGGTGAGACCCACTCTCTCCATCCTGGAACAGTGCTTTTCACCAAATTAAAGCCTGGGACGCGCTGACGTAGTAAGACCTTCACGTAAGCCTCTCAACAAAACCACACACGCACGCTCGGAATGCAGGAAGAAGGGGCCCGGGCCACGGAGAGTCCAGAAGGTCCGAGGCCTGGAGAGGTCCGCTGCGTGACGAGAATCAGGTTTTGTTTCCTGTGTCACTGCTTTCATCCCTCAAGACTCCTGCCTTTCTTGAGGCAGATCAAAGAGCTCTTCCTCAGATGAAAGGAGATTTCTTGCCATCAAAAAATACAAAACCCAAGACACAGCACAAAGGCGACGGGTAGAAGGATATTGAACTAGCCAGGCCCCGATGAAGTGCCAAGTGCCTGGCGAGGGCCCAGTGACACCCCTGCCCCACGTTCTGCAGACCCACCCAAGCACTCGGCACAGAAGATGAAGAGGTCAGGTCAGAAGCTCTTTGCACCCACACTCCTCCTCCTGCTCAGCCTCCACGCCCGCAGCTGGGTGTCCTTGAAGCTCAGACCTCCAGACCGTCACGTCCCACCCTGCCTGCTCGACACCACCTCACAGATGGGCCCTCCTTTAAGGACTGTCTCCATGACCATGTGTGGGATCCAGGCATCCCTGGCCAGTGCCTCCTGCTGGGCAGCGGTGCAGAGAGCAGGTCAACCTTGGGCCTGGCCAGAGACAGGCCCCTACTTGGTGGCTTGACCTCCTACTATCCCCCCAGCCCCGAAAACCTCCACCCTCCCAAATCCCAGCACGCTGGGTCCCGGCCCCCAACCCAGACGGGGCCTGAACCTTGCCTGCAACCCGCTTCTGCCTAGCTGAGACCTCATCCCAGGGAAGGAATCGCCTTCCCACAAGGCAAGTCCCACAGCCTCAGGAGCCCTGTCGTGAACACAGGCTCCACGTGCCCAGCTCACGTCCCTTCACCTTTGATTTCCTTTATTAAAACTAACTTGTTAAAACTAACGTATTAAAAACAAACAAACAAAAAAAACCCCAAAAAACTAATGTATTTATCCTTCATTGAAAGCAAAAATGTTTAGTGAAGATAAATCGGAACCAGAGAGAAGAAGGAAGTGACCTGCTCACCCAGAGGTAAATCTGGTTAACCCCTTGGTCATGGATTTCAAAACAGATCTGCTAGATTTTTTTAGAGACAAAATGGAATACAGGACACACTGCTTAACACATCATAAACACGGCTTCATTCATTAAACAGCACTGTGGTCACTGAATTCTATCATGCAGTAACCCAGAGCAGAGATGCACATTACTTAACCAGCTCCCCACATAAGCCTCTGACACACCTCCGTTTCCAGCCCCAACACAGTGAGGAGCCCTGTCCCAGCCTGCCCGCACCTTCCCGGTCCTGCAGTAGGAACCCTGAGGGGAGCAGGCTGCTGGCAGGCGCATAACTGTGCTCCAGGGAGGTCGCAGCAACTCTCTTGCCCCGTGGTACCCAGCCCCCAACTCCCAACCTGTCCAGTCTTGAGAAAACACCAGACAAGCCCAATTTTGTCTGCAGTCCAGCTGTGGTGGCCAGTGCTGGGTCAGTAAGATGTCTATGAGGGGCTGGGCGAAGCGCCCCTGGGCTCTGAACCGACTTGGAAGCTACGTCGAGATCTTTTTCAAGGTGCTGTTGACACATTTCACCAGGACAAGCTGCCTGAAGAGGACAGACTCAGGGACTCTGCCTCAGACCACCTGGGAACAATGCATGGCCGTGGCCGCTGCCCATCCTGCTGCTGCCCGGGCCCAGGACAAGGAGAGCAGAGCCAGGCAGCCCATGGCCTTCGCTGTGCAGCTGCCGTTGCTGGGGGGAACTGACTGCGGAGGTTCCGCTCAGTGCTCTCCCGGGTCCGCACCAAGGCCAAGAGCATGGGCTGATGCCCGAGGAGGCCCCATGAGCCTCTCTACCCGCAATCGCCCAGACACCAGGGCGCACACACACTTGTTTCACAGACAATCAAAGGAAACAAGGACTCGGGTTTCTCAATGTGCGTGTGCACCACCAGCATGGCCTCCTGAGTGGGTGCCCGGAGCTGGCGTGAGGCTTCCCTCCAGGGGGCTGACCACCTGCCCGCCCCCGTGCCAAGTTGGGGGACCCAGAGTCCCCATCCCACATGCGGGCACCAAGCCGTGATCAAGTTCCTCTTGGGACTAGGTCTGCACACTGCAGGGAGGGGCACCAGTGCACAAGAAGATCCACGTCAGGAGTGGCAGGGATCTGGGCCAGGGAAGGACAAGGCCGGGGCAGCGGCTGGAGGAGCCCCCGGGGATGTGCAGGATGCTGGCGGCAGGGGAGCACGCAGCTCCAGGGGCCACATCCCACAGCAGGAACAGCCCATACGGAGGCCCATAAGGGTCAGTGGACATCACACAAATTTTACCCCTGAATCCTGTTTGTATGTCAATCTTCTAAATGCTCAAAAGACAGGCATTGAGGCTGCAAACAAATGGAAAACCCTGTCAAATGGACATTAATCTGAGATCAGCCAACATGTCCGTAATAAGTACAGGATCCTTCTTTAAAAGAGGTATAACATTCTTGGTAAGAGAAGGACACAGCCATCAAGAAGAGATCTGTCTGACACACTTGGGAGCCATTAATGGTACTAAAGCTGCATCGGTGTCTGTCTCCATTCAATGAACCCACATGGACAAGAGCTGCTATTGTAACAGCAACAAAGCATGGTTTCCTCGTTTAAAATTTCTGTTTTAAAATATCAAAGCATTTACAAAAAAAACTGGCACACAGCTGCTGCTCCAGAGCTAACCTAACAATGCCTCTCCCTGTTACTGTGCTGCCAAAGGTCAGGCTTGCCGACGCTGTGTTCCTCCCGCACCCGACAATGGGGCATTGCAGCCAGGAAGCTCCAGGGACACGCACCAGACTCTGGAGGTTCCAGGCCAGCCAGTGGCTGCGATGGTGTCCAGTGAGACCAAGAGCCCTTCTCTGGCTCCTAAGTGCTTTTCAGGATTCAGGACACACAGGTGTTTACCTGGAAAGGAAGCAGCACTGGGGCAAGGTGAATAAAATCAGCCTGTTCACCTTGCCTCAGACAGGTGACTATTAATGCTGGAGAAGTAAAGAGAAGGACCCATCTCGCCAGATGCTTTTAGCTGTTTTATATAAATGTGATCAAGGAAAGGGCTTAAAAATGATCCTCCCTGAGAATACTGCTCCAGAACACAATGGGGAGGAAGGCAGTGGAGACATGGATGCATCTCTGGCCTTACCCCCAGCACAACAAGGCACCTGCCCTGTGAACCACAAGGATCCCAGAGATGGGGAGAGGGACCAGTCAGTCAGTGGTACCTAATCTGGCAGAGTTAACCTGCCCACCATCTCCAAATCCAAGGCCTCAAAAGCATGCACTCCAGGTGGTAACAGCACCCAAGGAGAAATCTCTATGAAGGGGGAGAAAGCACTGATAGATTATCTAATGTGTCTGATTCAGTAAAAAAAAAAAAACAGTTATCGGGAGGGGTCAAGCAGTTGTGCTGTTGTATTTGGAACAAACTGCTGAATGAAACATGATCAGAGATGAAAAACAAAGCAAACCAAAAAAAGAAGAGGCAACTAGGGAATTCCCTGGTGGTCCAGTGGTTAGGATTCCATGCTTTCACTGCCCGGGTTTAATCCCTGGTCGGGGAACTGAGATCCTGTAAGCCGTGTGGCATGGCCAAAAAAAAAAAAAAGGAAGGAAAAAATGTGTTTTTTTTAAAAAAGAAGAGGCAACTATTAACTCCAGGAAAAACAAGGAGTTATCAGGGAATTCCCTGGTGGTCCAGTGGTTAAGACTCTGTGCTTCCACTGCAGGGGGTCCAGGTTCAATCCCTGGTTGGGGAACTAAGATCCCGTAAACTGCGTATCTCCCCCAAAAACAGTTATTAGAGGGACTTACCTGCTGGCGCAGTGGTTAAGAATCCACCTGCCAGTGCAGGGGACACGGGTTCAAGCCCTGGTCCAGGAAGATCCCACGTGCTGCGGAGCAACTAAGCCCGTGCACTGCAACTACTGAGCCTGTGCTCTAGAGCCCGCGAGCCACAACTACTGAGCCTACGTGCCACAACTACTGAAGCCCGCGTGCCTACAGCCTGTGCTCTGCAACTAAAGAAAAGCCTGTGCGCAGCAACGAAGACCCAACGCAGCCAAAAAAAAAAAGTTATTAGAAAAAAATCATTATACGTCTCTACCAGCTCAGCAATCAACAATATCACATAGTTGCAATAATGTAGACTGAATATTAATTTAATAAAAATTACATTTGTGACAGCTGAACTGAGATAGGCGAAGAGCATTAGAAGTGTGAGAGAGTAATAACAGGAAGTACACGGATAATGTCTAGAGGTGATACAGTAAGAATAATCTATATAAACATGTTAGTCAGAACTGCTTGAGGAGATGAAGGAGTTACCCTGCGAACAGGATGGGGTGAGTGCAGGTAAAAGAAGGTAAGCTGTTTTTGTTAGAAGCTGTGTAATACAACTTGAATTTCTAATCCACTCTCATGTCTAACTTAAAAAAAATAATAATTAAAAGAACAATCGGGTTTCCCTGCTGGCACAGTGGTTAAGAATCCGCCTGCCAATGCAGGGGACATGGGTTCGAGCCCTGGTCCGGGAAGATCCCACATGCTGTGGAGCAACTAAGCCTGTGTGCCACAACTACTGAGCCTGAGCTCTAGAGCCCGTGAGCCACAACTAACGAAGCCCATGCGCCTAGAGCCCGTGCTCTGCAACAAGAGAAGCCACCATGGTGAGAAGCCTGCGCACCGCAACGAAGAGTAGCCCCCGCTTGCTGCAACTAGAGAAAGCCAGTACACAGCAATGAAGACCCAATGCAGCCAAAAATAAATAAATAAAATTTAAAAAAAAAGAACAGTCTTTAGGCCATGTTATCTGGCCATAGTGTAATAAAATCAGAAACTGACTAACAAAAGATAACCTATAAAACCTTAAGCATTTGACACTCTTCTCTAAACAGCACTTGGGACAAAGAGGCATCAGCATCTGAAGGTTATAAAACTACACTGTCTGCCACTGTCGGGGACACTGGGGTCAGCTGCCAGGGTGGCCAGGGACACATTCAGAGGGGAGTGATCACCCCTCTCCATATTTTCATTTGCAGGTAAGAAGAATGGACAATTAATGAGTTAATCAACTCAAGATCTTAGAAAATATTAAACCCCTTCCTCCCAGAAGGAGGAAGCAACCTGTAAAAAGTAAAATTTAATGAGCCAGAACACATTTTTAAAAAATCTGATAAATAAAGCCAGTTCTTTGAAAGGACCCATATGGCTACTGTGATGTGGGGGGAGGGAGGAGCCAAACACGCACTTGGCATCACAGGAGAGTCGAGGCAGCACCACGGGTGGGGGAGTGGTGAGGCCAGGGCATGAACAGGAGGGCGGATGGCCAGCAGGCAGACCCTGGGCTGCAGGACTAACAGCAAGTCTCTGGAAAATGGGTGGTGATGAACCTGCCTTCAATGGCCAGGGTGCCAGCACCCAGGAGCCTCCACAGTCAACTGCAATGCTGTCATTATTAATTATACTGTGAACTGAACAGGCAATATGAGTCCAACATCTACACAATTTAATAAAAATAAAAGGCTATTTAGAATATTCCAGACAAAACACCCCCAAAAGGATTCAGGACTGGAAATATGAATCACAGCCACAAAATGCTTCTTTGGTATTCTAGAATTCTGCACATTCTGTTTTAGAAGCAGAAACGGGTACTAGATGGGAAAAATTTAGAACAAGCAAAGTGTTAATAATCATGTGAACAAGAAAAAAGTCTTTAAAATATATTTTCTTTTAGGTTCCACTAAGTAATTTTCACTGGATATTACCAAGTGAAAAAAAGAGAAGGGCAGAAATGCATATACCATGGCCCGCCTGGTCTGTGCTTATGTGCAGATCCAATCAGGCTCCAGGGTAAGGAAGGCATGACCAGGTAGGTGGTTACCGTGGGGATGGCACCTTCAGTCTACCCCGGCTCCAGCCCCTCACCTGCTGCTCCTTCCCCTCCAGCAATGGACAGTGACCTCTGGGCAGCACGTCTCCTGCACTGCATTCCCCATGACCGGGAGGGGGATGGAGAGGAAAGAGCAAGGCCACACTGGCCCACACTAAGGAGGAGACTCAGACCAGAGGGGGCAGGCGGGTGCCGGGAGCCCCCAGCAGGGAGTGTCACCACTCACAGTGAGAATACTAATGGTGCCTGTTTCCCTCACTTTGGAAATGACCACCTTTGCTGGGTCACATGGCGGCCCTGAGAGTCACCTGATCCAGGCTCTCTGTCCTTTCTAAGAAGGACACGACAAGACATGAGATCAAGACCGACACTGCCTAGCAGAGCTCACATTCCAGGGGGTAGGTTGGAGGGCCAGGAAGGGGTCAGCAGGGACAGGCTCCCCGGAAGGGTCTGCAGCCTGGTGAGCTCACAGGACAGGGCGGCCACGGCTGCCTCTGATTACGGGAATAATTTAATCACAAGAAACTGCTTCATTGGACATGGGGCTGGAGGGAGAACTAGACGAACCATGAATTAAAGTGGAGGATATGAGAACCAGGCGAATCTTGGAGCCGGGGCCGGTGAGGGTCTGGAAACGGTTTGGTGGCCCTGCTGTGGCCAAGGCAGCTCTGAGCTACGAGGCTGGCTAATCGCTTCCTGCAGGCAGGCTCCACTCCAGCACCAATGGGTTTTAATAAAAACTTCCAATTGGGCCAGTAAACCCCTCATTAAGCTGTTTTCAAAGCATGAATTTAAGAGAGGTAAAGGTCACAGGGAGCATTTAATTTGCAACGGCTGCCGGGAGGTGCTGCTGTGACAGGGGACGTGGGGTCTGGGGGTGCAGGCCGCGTAAACATCTGACCTGCCCTCGGCCTGCCTGGAAACAGACTCAACACACAGGAGTGAGGGTGGCCCACTCGGCAAGAGCACAGCAGAGCAAGGCACCAAAGGTATGGCGGCAGGTGACAGACCTAAACACGGCCTGTCCGCTCGCGTCCTGCCCGCAGCCCAGGCTCTCCACGGCCCGCACAGGAGGCACGGCCCCACTACACAGCAGCTCCGCTGCCAGACACCTACCTGCCTAGGATGCTGCTCGCCTGCCCCGCCTCCCCGGCCTCACCCGCATGGGCCTCCGCAGCCTGGGCGTGTTTATTTTAAACGCTGCGATCCACTCCGTGCACCTGCCGAGAGGACCTGGTGTGCTCCCGGCTCACGTGGCACACACAATTCGAGTGGTCAGCCCTCACCGTCTCTGTTGTGGTCCTGTTCCCTGACCCTGCAGTTCGAGGCGGGACCCCAACACTTGCCCAGTTCCAAGGAAGACTGTGCACTAGCTGACACAGTTTTCACGTTAGGCTAAATCAAAAATTCGTCCACTGAGCTTCTCAATAAAACCAAGGATCCCTAAATGTCCAATTCTTAGCCTGATGAGCCTACAGTAAAACAGTGAACACTTATCCTCAAAAGGAACATCCTGGGCATGGAGCCTTTCGGAATCCTTCCTTAAAATTCCCTCTTCCCCCTCCCTCCCCACCAGAGTTGAGAAATAGGGAAATATGTCCCTTAAGAGAAAACTCCTAAGGAGTGAATCAAACGCACTTATGTTGTGCCTGTCAGGACAGCAAGGCTCCTGACAGATGAATCTCAGTGCTGAAAAGTGGAGACAGGGATGAAGGTGCCTGGAGGTCACTTGCCTGGAGGTCACCTGCTGGGAGGTCATCCCTGAAGGTCACCTGCCAGGAGGTCACCTGGAGGCACCATCTGCACACACTGAGGTCCCTCAAGATAAAATCAAATCAAAGAAGTTACAAAACATTCACTCCCAAGGCCTCAGGAGCCATGAAAGAAGGAGTGAGGCCTCAGGAAAGCACCAGCATCCCCATGTCTGTCTGTCTGTCTGTCTGTCTGCCTGGGCGTGAGGACCCTGGTAGATGGCCAAGAGCCGGAGCCGAGGAGATCCCGACCTGGGCTTGGCCAGCGTGCATCACCCATCCTCCAGTGGGTTGGCCTGTCCCTCTGGCGCTCTCGCCTGCCCAGGCCTGGGAGGGGCCTGCCTCTGAGCGTGGACTCTGCAGAAGCACTTGGAGGGAATCACAGTTCAGCCCGGAGAAAACGACTGAGGTGACCCTTCACTCACCCTGACCTGAGCACATGCGGGCAGAGGGGAGTCCCTTCCTGGAGCCCCCCTCCCTATGGCCCCGCCTGGAGCCCCACAGGACTCAGCCTTGGGCCAAGAGCAGCCTCATCCTGGGGGAAAAGACCAGAAAGCCCTTCCTGGAAGCCTCAGCTAAGCCAGGGCTGCCAGATTCCTGCATAGTTTTCAAATGCACAGGGACCAGCATGAAGTTCGAAAAAGGCTCCCAGCCCCAAGCTCGCAAATATCAAAAAAGCACACTTCCTGCAGGGGAGCAGGAAGCAGGCCGCACTTACAGGGCACAGAATTTTAGACCTATTTTTTGAAGTAAAAGTTGCAACACTAGTGGCCTCCAAAGTGCACAGCAGAGAGTGCATGGTGGTGGGCACCACGGTCTCCTGTGTTCACACGGCCTCTCCTCACCCAGAGTCCCCTCGAACAGAACTGAAAACAAATGCTATGCGCTGCTTTGCCTCTTGTTGATGTAATAACTGTGAGACAGTCAAGGAATCCCATCTCCAGCTCCTGGTCTAGGCCACAAGCTCCAAGTCACCCGTCATACTTGTCACAGGAGGCCCTGTACGGCTGGTAAGGGAATGACCTTTAAGGAATGAAGCGCAAAGACAGTGACCTCTGATGCAGGGGGCATGCGCCTCAGAGGCCAGGCGGAGACGGTGAGGGGGGCAGCCCTGGACCCCGACTGCCTACCGTGCATGGAGGGAGAGGTCAGCATGGGAGCAGGAGGGGCGGGAGGGCACTGGGCTCCCATCCCACCCGACATGGATCTTGGTGCCCCGGGGAACCCCTGCTTCTGCTTCCTGAGCCTGGGAGGACCCTTGAGACGCGTCAACTGCTGAACCCGCTATGTCCCCAGGGCTGCCCAGAGGCCTCGGGGTCGAGACCAGCTGCGCGCTCAGCCTGCTTGATCACTCCCGGCCACGTGCCCAGAGCCCTGCGCCTCTACTGGCTCGGGAGCCTCTGGGGCTGCGCTGCTCACAGAGCACGGGTGGGACCTGAAGTCTCCCCACAGAGAACCAAGCAAAACCTGAGCCTGTGGGGCACCCAGGAAACTTGTGCTGCATGGGGTGTCCCCGGGGACGCCTGGGAGTGGAGAGCAGGCCTGCAGGACACTGCAGTCCTCATGCCACAAGTCCCTCCACCACCAGAAGGGTACAACCAATGACAATGTCCTGGGACACCCCGCTGGGTGCCCATCACCAGTATGAAAACAGATGTCAGCATATGAGGGCATGACAGATGGAGGCATGACAGTAGCATTAGTCCCCCATCTGGTGGAAGGCCGTGGATGAGGATGCAGGTCAAGGGCAAACGGGTTATCAGAGAGAGACGGTGCAACCACAGAGAACGAGAGACGCCAGCACGAGAAGCCAGGACACGTGCAAAGATACATACCCCAGATTACCTCTAACATGGTAGGCTATCCTAAGTGTCTGCCACTTACCAAATGAATACCTGAAAGACAGAAGGGGAAGAATGCATTAATTTAGGACGGCTTTACCAAAAACGTCTAATTTAAGCATCATTTCACCCCACTAAAGAAAGATTAACACAGTGTCTCCAAAGAGAACGGGGACAAGTTACGGAGGTCACCACATTACTGAGGTACAAGGAAAAAGTGAGGGGAGACATGCACTCAGGTGACAGAGTAGAGCGGCAGCTGAGGGGATACCTGCCCTCAGGTGACTGAGTGGAGGAGACCTGTATTTGGGTGTCTGAGTGGAGGTGAAGGTTAGGGGAAAAGTCACCTCAGGTGTAAGAGTAGAGGTGAAGCTAAGGGGTGACCTATCCTGAGGAGTCTGAGTGGAGATGAAGCTGAGGGGAGACCTGGTCTCAGATGTTTGAGTAACATGAAGGTGCAGGGAGACCTGCCCTCAGGTGTCTGAGTGAAGGTGAAGGTGAGGGGAGACCTGACCTGAGGTTTCTGAGTGGAGATGAGGGTGAGAAGAGACCTGTCCTGAGGTATCTGAGTGGATATGAAGGTGAGCGGAGACCTGCCATCAGGTGACACAGTGGAGAGAAAGCTAAGGGGAGATACACCCTCAAGTTTCCAGGTGGAGGTGAAGGTGACGGAGACCTTCCCTCTAAGGTCTAAGTGGAGGTAAAGGTGAGCAGAGAACCTCCTACAGGTGTCTGAGTGGATGTGAAAATGAGGGTAGACCTGTGCAGAGGTGTGCAAGTGGAGGTGAAGCTGAGGGAAGACCTGTCCTCAGGTCCCTGAGAGGAGGTAAAGCTGAGGGGTGACCTGCATTCAGGTGTCTGAGTGAAGATAAATGTCAAGGGAGACCTGTCCTAGGTCTCTTAGTAAAGATGAGGTGAAGGAAGACCTGCACTCAGGTGTCTGAGTGGAGGTGAAGCTAAAGTGGAGACCTGTCCTGAGGTGTCTGTGTAGAGGTGAAGAAGAGGGGAGAGATGCACTGAGGTTTCTGAGTGGAGGTGAAACTGAAGGGGCACCTGCTCTCAGGCATCTGAGTGGAGATAAAAATGAGGGGAGACCAGCCATCAGCTCTCTGAGTGGAGGTGAAGCTGAAGGGAGTCCTGCCCTGAAGTGTCTGAGCAAAGATGAAGTTGAGGGGAGACATGCTCTGAGGTGTGAGTGGAGGTGAAGCTGAGGGGAGACCTGTCCTAGTTTACTGAACTTGGGGTGCACACCTTAGGTACCCAGGTAACTGTCATTGACAGTAGTGTTTCCTATTTGCCCCAATGTACAATCACACTACAGGGCCACGCCCACAACAGGGTATCAATAAACATGTTTGGAAAAGTAAATGTAATACTGTTCACCCTTGAACAATTTGGCATTTAGGCAGGCTATTCTGCAGTGGAGGTTTTTTTTAGATCGGCCCTCTCACTGCAGGTTGAGTGGTTTCCTCATAGGTTTTAGTGAGAAACCTGTGTAGAAGTGAACTCAACGCAATTCTGACCCATGTATTCAGAGGTCAACTGTACTTGGTTTTACTGCAGTTAATAATTTCCTTCAAACACCATGAAAATGTCCTACCCTAGAATCTTTAATTTCAAAGGACACCCCATTACCACGAGCACAGGTTATTAGAAAAGCAACCCTAAATGGAGGATGTGTCAGACATGCCTTCCCTGTGGAATCTGAGGGAGTTGGGGGTCTTCGCCCACAAGGGCTTCCAGGATGCACCCCTGGGGAGCACAAACGTGTATGGACCCCAGGTCATGGAAAGGAACCCCACAATGTAACACAAGTGGCCCTGGCTGGGATCGCAGTGGCTCCAGAACACATTCCTCACACCTGTGAATCCTCTGCCCGTCACTCTGCCCAAGTTAACACAACACCCAGCAGGAGGACCCGAGAATACAAAGGGACACAACTGTCTCTAACTGACTCTGCAAGTGATCATGAGTGAAAGGAGCAAGGCAGCGGTCCCAGCTACACTGTGGATGAGCCATGCAGCACCTCCTCAGTGACGGCAGCTGCACAGGGAGGCCGCATAGGGTGACTCCATCTGTGTGAAGCAGCCAGAGCAGGCATGTCCGCACAGACAGGAAGCAAGAGCGGGTGCCAGGGGGTGAGGACGCAGGCCCAGGCTGATGAAATGTTTTAGAGGCAGATGGTGATTGTTCTTACACGTGTTAAATGGTTACATTTTATGGTTCGTAAATAAAGATGTTAAAAAAAAAAGTTGTCTGATTAAGGAGGTGTGAATGAAACAATACGAAGTCTGAGATTTGCTAGAAGCTCCCAAAGGGGAGGGAAGGGCAGGGTGCGGGGTCGCGAGGAGGGCGCCCTGACTGCCTGTTTCCCACACGAAGCAATTTCCCACCTGAGAAGGTAGGACACAGACCCTGCAGGCCAGGCAATAAAGAACATGGTGAGGCCAGGGCCCTTCCTCAGAGTAGGGGCGTTTTAACAATCCGACCCAGAGAGATGCTGGCTTCCTACAGGGAAAGCTGCACGGAGGAGCGAGGACAGAACGAGCATAGAACATGGGCCTGAGCGCTCTGCGTTACTCCTTCTGCTTCTGAGCAGGATTCTGAGTTTCCATAATAAAAACCTATAAACAGCCAGTGCACACACTGGCTAATGCGACAAATAAGTTTACCCAGTAAATTCTCCCAATAAACAACCTTGGTGAGCAGAGAAAAGGGAAGGGGCTGACTTTTTTTTTTTTTGTGTGGTACACGGGCCTCTCACTGTTGTTGCCTCTCCCGTTGCGGAGCACAGGCTCCGGACGCGCAGGCTCAGTGGCCATGGCTCACGGGCCCAGCCGCTCCGGGGCATGTGGGATCTTCCCGCACCGGGGCACGAACCCGAGTCCCCTGCATCAGCAGGCGGACTCTCAACCACTGTGACACCAGGGAAGCCCGGGGCTGACTTTTAAAACCTCACAAACAATGGACATTTTACATTTTCATCAGAACCAACTGGAAGAGACTGAAAGCTAACAGGACAGAGGAGGCCTGGCCTAGCTCCCACCCACAGCCTGGCCACCAGAACAGTGTCCCTGTGGACACCGGCGACGGGCTTGTGGCATCACTGTTGTCAAATTTGCTGAGGGCATTTGGAAATGCGTTCTCTCCTAACTTCACCTGTTTTGAATTTTAAATTTCAAGGCTGCTTGATATAAGATTTTTAAATATAGGCAGTTATATCTAATTACGTGAAAAGTTAAAAAGTATTCATTAGACTTTTACAGCTTTTATTATATTTTTAACAGCTGGAACTTGTTTTAGAAGAGATGGCTGTCCACGGAACTACTTTGGGGGATGGTCTGTTGTTTTGTTCTTTAAAGAAACTCAAGTCCTCCCTGGTCTAAGAGTTCCAGATTTTGCTCCCAAATGGTCTGTATTAACGCCTTACCTCCAACTGTCTGTTAGTGACAGGCCTTCCCCCGTCAGAGGTGGCCCACAGCCCACCGACCACTCATCTCCACGGCAAGGAAGCAGAGAACCAAGAAGGGAGGGGTGTGTGTGCCAGGCCTCCTCGCGCCCATGTCTGCAGCCCTCGGCCTTGAGCTACCCCAGCGACCTCTATGCAAGGCTCCTGTTTTACAGAAAGCCTCTGATTAGAAAACTAAAGCAGTTCCCAGCGATTTTTCACTTTGTAAGAAGGCATCATGGATAAATATTTTATTTTTATTTTATAAATTTTTAAAAAAGATTTATTTATTTATTTTTGGCTGTGTTGGGTCTTTGTTGCTGTGCACGGGCTTTCTCTAGTTGCGGTGAGCAGGGGCTACTCTTCGTTGTGGTGCACGGGCTTCTCATTGCGGTGGCTTCTCTTGTTGCAGAGCACAGGCTCTAGGTGCCTGGGCTTCAGGAGTTGTGGCTCGCGGGCTCTGGAGTGCAGGCTCAGTAGTTGTGGCGCACGGGCTTAGTTGTTCCGCAGCATGTGTGATCTTCCCGGACCAGGGCACGAACCCGTGTCCCCTGCAGTGGCAGGCGGATTCTTAACCACTGCGCCACCAGGGAAGCCCTGGATAAATATTTTAGATTGCTCTCCCCTGGCTGTGGAGGGGCAGCTGTGAATTTGTAGAATTCTCCCACTTTCTTGCCTGGCACAGAGTGCTTCTCGAAGGCCCACTCGGGAAGCAGGTGGATGGGAATTCATGATAAAGCATGTTCTTCCAAGCCGTGTCCGTGAGTGCTGCGTGGAGACGGCTGAACAGAAGCAGGGCAGGACAGAAAGGCCAGAGGGGGTGAAGCAGTGGCCCGACCGATGCAGCCAATGGGTGACTGCCCCCACCCCGCCCCCAGTCCAGGAACATGGTCTGTCTTGGGACCCGCCACATCTTGGCACCGTCTGAGAGAGCAGAGAAGGCCTGTGTCAGTGTCCGATGCCCGTGGGCAGCGGTGAGCCACTCCTTCGACAAGGACATGGGGCTTCCCCAGGGAACAGGGCCCTGCTGCATGGCCACACGGCAGAAATGGCACCATGCTGCTGCCCGGACCTTGCAAAACCGTAGCAGGAATTCATTTCTACACATCAAATCTATCTACACCCGTAAAAGCACCTGGGGCTACGGGGCAGGGGCAGCCGTGGACATCAACTGCGTTTAAGGCCAAAATAAAGTTTTCATCCTCAACAGTCTGAAGGCGGCCGCTATGCAGGGGTCCCCTCTGCACCTCTGCAGCCCTCAGGCATCTGCTGCCGGCACTCTTTGAAGTTGATACTCTGTCCCTTCTGCCAGAGGAAAGTGCCAAGGCGGCTTCCTCTGCAGGAAGGGACCTCCGGAGCCCCTGACCTCGCTCCAAGTTTCTAGAGATAATCCTTTCTTCTTTGTGGGGGCCGGGAAGGTGGGAAGAGGAAAGGACGGCCACACGGCCATCCTTAAGAGCAACAAAGAAGCCCTTTAGGATTCCTGTCAAAGCAAAGCACAGATAACAGAACCAGAAATCTAACTTTTTGGGAAAGTTGATACTAACTGAAGAAACTGGAGAAGAAGGGACAACTCGGGCTTCCGATGCCATTTGAGCAGGACAGCACTGGGCTGGTCCGTCTTCCGTGAGGTCACTCGCATTTCACGCAACAACAGTCACTGAGCTCTGGCTCTGTCTCTCTTCAGTGTCACTGACCCCAAGATGTTTCAATGCCTAGAGCAAGAGGACGGGCACCCAGGGCACCAATAAACATGCTCCAGTCCACGGCGACTTGGCCAATGACTGAGTAAACACGGGGATGCCAGAGAGACCTGTGGGGAAGAGCCCACGTCACTGTGTGTGCCCCCCTCGAGGAGGGGCTGACACCACCACCCCCTCCATGTGTGGGCTGTGCTGTGATGACCTCCAATGAGGACACGGTGGAGACTTGGGACAGTGGAGACGCCTGATAGGCATGACCTCGGCCAGAGGTCAGGGCAACGTCCGCAGACAGGTCATGCTGAGGGCAGGGACTCCTGATCCGACGTGTCGACAACAGCACTTTACCTCTGGTCTTCCTCTCAAACCCATCACCACGACAACAATGAGAAAAACATCAGACAAATCCCGCCGGAGGGACATTCTACAAAACCCCTGATCGGTCCTCCTCAACACCGTCTAGGCGTCCAGAACAGGGGTGTCTGAGCCACAGTCCCAGCCCAAGGGGGCCCAAGGAGATGTGGCAAACAAGATTTCTGTGGGACCTGCATGGGGTCCCGGGATGGGAAGGACTGAGAAGAGGTGAATGAACAATAGTGTCAACACTGGCTTGTTAAGTGTGACAAATGCACCGTCTAATGTAGAGGATAATAACGGGAAACTGGGAGTGGGACACTCAGGAACTCCGCACTGCTTCTGCAGTAATTCAGTAGGTCTCAAACTCTTCTAAAAATGAAGTCTGTGAAATTAAGAAAAGTCGAGGTAGCTGGGCAGCAACAACATCTGCACCTGTCAGGAGAGCTGCCTCCAACCCCGCAAACAGAACGCACAGAACGGCCGTCACCTCAAGGCCAGCCCAGCTCCCCTCCTGTGAGTGCAACACCCGGGGGCTCTGGCAACGGCCAAGGGAGGTGAACTCAAGTTCTGGCCAGAACAGGACAGACTCGCCCTGCATCTGATGTGCCTGGCCCAAAGCTCCTTGCTGCAGACCCAGCGCCTGGCCACCCCCCACCCCGTCCCGCCTGCCAGAGCTGCGCCCTCTGCCAGCAAGGCCTCCTCTATGAGACCCAGACATGGAACCAAGAGTGTCACGGAGCTGGCCCTGGCTGTCTGCCCTTCGGGGACGACTATGACTCCTGCTGTCACCCAGTCCCTGGGCACCATTAAATCAGAACCTACTCCTGCCACGCTTGATTGAGACTCTGGGGGGCGGTGTGTGATCCCAAAGCCATGCGGCGCGGCCACACCTGTGTCCTTGGAAACTCTGGGCCCCCCGGGCCGGCCTTGCACCTCTCCTGAGGGACCTGCTGGCCTGGTGGGCTTCTTACTGCCCGCTCTCGGTGGCAGCACTGTCCTCAGGGAGGCCCCCAAATGTCTAGCCCCTGGGCGCCAAGCCTCTGCCTCACTTCCTGTCTTGAAGAACCGTCTGGCGTCGTCTCCTTCCCATGTCCAGAAGACACGACAGGTGTCAGGAAGGTGCACCCCTGCTGCCTGCTGCACCCTCTCTCAGAGTTTCTCAACCAACCCAGACAGAACAGAACCACAGCCTAAGGAAACACCACAACGGCAGTGCATCTGCTCCTCCTTCTCCTCCCTCTGGCCAGCAAAGTCCAAGGACTCCCTCACCCACCCCGTAGCTCCGACCCACCTGGCCCGCTTTGTGAGTCTGTGGCACCTTGACCCTATGGGGCCCCCTCCTACGGGCCGTGGGAGTCGTTCCCTTCGGGCCCTGGGAGTCGTTCCCATTCCCTGAAAGAAGCCTGACAGTAGCCCTGGTCTAGAGGCAACAGGGCCCAGCTTCCAAGGCCTGAAAACCCAAAACCATGCCTGCCCTGCTCTTCAAGACGAGGTGGGGCAGGTGGGGAGGGCGGTTGTGGTCCTCGCCTTAGATCTGCCCACATGTGAAAGTATCGCCTTCTAACTGCCGGGCCTGGAACAGCAGAAACCCAGAGGAAGCTGGCACGTGTCCCTGACAAACCACAGGGCGTGTGAGGAGCAGAGCTGACAGCCACTATGGACTCAGGGCCACACTGGTGCTGGCAGCAGAGGAAGGTTTCGGAGATACCCTGCAGGTGAAATCAGGAGGATGTGGAGGTTGGTGAAACATGGGGGAAGCAGGAAGACTCACAAACAAGTCCCAGATCTCCCCAGGATCCCACCTGGGGGACAGGCTGAGTGTGGACATGCTGATTTGTGGAGCTAGGGACACAGCTAAGCCAACAACACAGCCCAGGTGTCTATGGGGCCAGGGCTGGGTCTCAGCATGGCCATGGCTGGCCCCAAGCCTACCCATGCACTGCGCTGCCTCCAGGGTGCAGCTCCAGGAGAGGACCCCAGAGAGCTGGACCCTCACCCAGGGGCAGACCACCCCAGCTGGCCCTGTCTTGGTTCCCTTGTTTCTGCTGCAAGGTGGGAACACTGTGATCCTGCTCTCCCTCCTGCCACCACTAGACAAGCAGTTGATAACACCAGTCTTTTCTGGCTCCTCTGAAAGTATTGCTTCCCGAGTCTGAGGACCTGGGTCATCACCCTACAAAGCACTAACTGCATGACTAAAGCCACTCTCCCCAAAATGAAGATCTCTGACCATTGCCGCCATGAATTGGATTCATCAGGTTCCTGCTAGCCTCACCACGCATGTACTAGGACCATGTCAGGAGGGCGGGAGAAGGGCGGGCACGATCCCAGGATCCCAGAATGAGCAGGCTGTCTGGAAGGCTGCCTGACTCCGCCCAAGATATCGACATGGGACCCCACCAGCCTCACTTGGCAGCAACGCTGCATCACATGTCTGCTGAGGACGTTCATTTCCAACGCTGGGACTTCATCACAGATGCCAGTTGGGGTCAGCAGGAGCAGAGGGGACACCCACTTAAGAGAAGGAAGTGAGCAAGGCTTCAAGTGAAGCAGTGGCCATAGTGCACACAAGCCAGACTGGGCAGGCGCCGAGCCACCACCATGGGACCCCAGGGCAGGGGCCTCGGTGCCGGCCAAGATGTGCCCCGTGCACCTGCCTGGTGTCTCCTTGCCCCATGTGGGCTTCCTGTCCCCACTGCAGGCCACCAGCTGGATGACACTTGAAAGACATCCAATCAACAGTGTCCATTATCTGAGGATCTCACCCCAAACAGATATCCTTCTCCCTCAACTTAAAATAAATGGGACGTGAAAGAACAGAGTGTGTCTAACTCTCATGCTGGGGCATCAAGAAAAGGAAAGCCCAATTTCCATTTAAGGGGTCCTCACTCTCCCAGTAAGTTTCCAGCATCACTCTGACAACCTGGAAACTATCATCCATTAAGGAGCCCCGAGTCAAGGTGACCTGAGACACCTTCCAGAAAGAGTGGCCTGCCCAGCCTCACCTGGGGCCCCACACGTGGGCCACAGCAAGCAGCCTGCAGTTCCGCTGGGAACACAGATGTTCGGCATCAAGAATGTGGTAAATAATCCACTGGTCTCCACTGACAGGTTTTTGTTTTGTTTTGTTTTACATTTTTCACCTAAAACATCTCGTGTCATTTTTTATTAAAATAAATTTATTTTATCTTTGGCTGTGTTGGGTCTTTGTTGCTGCATGCGGGCTTTCTCTAGTTGCAGGGAGTTGGGGTTACTCTTCATTGCAGTGCGCGGGCTTCTCATTGCAGTGGCTTCTCTTGTTGTGGAGCAGAGGCTCTAGCTGCGTGTGCTTCAGTAGTTGTGGCTCGTGGGCTCTAGAGTGCAGGCTCAGTAGTTGTGGCGCATGGGCTTAACTGCTCCGCGGCATGTGGGATCTTCCTAGACCAGGGCTCGAACCCATGTCCTCTGAATTGGCAGGTGGATTCTTAACCACTGCGCCATGAGGGAAGCCCTCATGTGTCATTTCTGAGAAAACAGTTTTATTTTATTTTCCTTGAGTGAGCTTAAATTAATTCAAATCACATTTTTAAACACATCCAAGTGGAAGGGAGCAGAACATCTTTTTCACTGAAAAAATACAAGACTCTATTTTTGGCCATGTGTACTCAGACCAGTTTTCAAAAATCTTCCTGACCAACACATTCTAGATGTGACTAGAAATTACTGTTTAAAATTGACAGTGGAGGGACTTCCCTGGTGGCATGGTGGTTAAGAATCTGCATGCCAATGCAGGGGACACAGGTTCGAGCCCTGGTCTGGGAAGATCCCACATGCTGCCGAGCAAGTAAGCCCGTGTACCACAACTAATGAGCCTGCGCTCTAGAGCACACGAGCACAACTACTGAAGCTCGCACGCCTAGAGCTCGTGCTCCACAACAAGAGAAGCCACTGCAGTGAGAAGCCCATGCACCACAACAAAGAGTAGCCCACACTTGCCGCAACTAAAGAAAACCCACGCACAGCAAGAAAGACCCAACACAGCCAAAAATAAAATAAACAAATTTATTAAAAAACAAAACAAAACAAAACTGACAGTGGAGGGACTTCCCTGGTGGCACGGTGGTTAAGAATCTGCCTGCCGACGCATGGTACACAGGTTCAATCCCTGGTCTGGGAGGATTCCACATGCCGCAGAGCAACTAAGCCCATGCGCCATAACTACTGAGCCTGCGCTCTAGAGCCCGTGAGCCACAACTACAGAGCCCGCGTGCCACAACCACTGAAGCCCATGCACCCTAGAGCCCACGTGCCGCAACTGCTGAAGCCCGCATGCCTAAAGCCACTGCAATGAGAAGCCCGTGCACTGCAACAAAGAGTAGCCCCTGCTCGCCACCACTAGAGAAAGCCCATAAGCAGCAACGAAGACCCAATGCAGCCAAAAATAAATTAAAAGAGAAAAGAGGGCTTCCCTGGTGGCGCAGTGGTTGAGAGTCCGCCTGCGATGCAGGGGACACGGGTTTGTGTCCTGGTCCGGGAAGATCCCACATGCCGCAGAGCGGCTGGGCCCGTGAGCCATGGCCACTGAGCCTGCGCGTCCGGAGCCTGTGCTCCGCAACGGGAGAGGCCACAACAGTGACGGGCCTGCGTACCGCAAAGAAAAAAAAAAAGAAAAAAACCCCAAACTGACAGTGGATACAATTTTCCCGGTTGCTGGGTGAGGTACAGTATGGCCCGAGCCCCGTGTTACAGACAGGTGCATCCTCTGAGCAGGACACTGGAGCCAGGCATTGCGCTCCCCCTCTCTGTAACTCCAGCTGTTAAAACGGGGCAAACGTACCCAGAATTCTCCCTCCTCTGACATGCGCTAAATCACACGTGCCAAGAAACAGCAGCCTTTTAGACATCACAGACAACCCCAGCCAGAGTCCTCTTGTGCTGTAAACATCCACTGACCAGAGAGACTAGAGGCGGGCAGTGAATGCCTGTGGCCGCTGAGGAGGTCAGACAGCCCGAGGTGGCAGCACCCGTGAATCCCAGGTGGGGAGAAGCAGACAGGAATGAAGGACGCTTCCCTCGCCTCACAGCTGCCTGACGGGCACGAGGCACATTCCACCTACCGGGAGCCAGCCCCTATTTCTACCCTCACTGCTTGGGCCTTCAGAAAAGAAAATGCCATAAATCAGATGTAAATATCATTTGTCTAGGAACCCACACAGTTTCTGTATGGAACTGGACACAGGATGCACCACCACAGTACGATGTTGCCACCCACTTGGTGACCCCTGCAAAACCTGGTAGCCGACGCCCATCACTGTTTCTTCTGATCCACGCAGCCCACGCCACAACACCAGGGCACTGAAGTTTCCCAAAGTCTCTGAATAAATTCTGGCTCTGACTACGAGGGTGTTAGCTGGTCAATAGTTCAATATCAACATGAAGGCCCCGCGAGCAGGGAGGGGAGCCAGGGTGACTGAGATGTCAGCCTTCTTTTCCGTAGACTGGATGGGGAGAGGTGTCTTCAGCTCACACACTGAGTGTCACTCACACTTGCTCGGGGACCAGGGCCAGACGACAGGAGCTGGGAGGGGACCTCTGATGGCTCACGAGCTGAGTGAGTGACACTGAAGGAGTCCGGCGTCTGGGTTAAAACCCATTCATGTCATGGTCCAGGACCTAGCCAGCCCCTTTGACCTGGGCCAGCAGCCAAGAATGTCAGGCCACCGAATGAACCTTTCCTCCCAGAAAACAAAGGCTCTGGTGGGAACATGGCAGGAGGAGGCCCACAGGTGCTTAACCTCCTGCTCCTCTACACAGACACCACCCCTCCTCCACTTCCTGCTCATCCACGCAGACACCACCCCCTTGTCTACTTCCTCCATGTCTACACAGACACCCACCCCGACCCCAGAGCTTTCTCTCAAGGCTTCACCTTCTCTTACAGAGTCCTCTGTGCTTCCTCTGGTAGGTGATTCTTCCCCAGGGCCGGAGCCCAGAACTTGAAGAAGAGCGGTACCCCCTCCTCCACTGTCAAACATGGCCCAGCACTTCATGGCCCTCAATTTTCCTCCAAGCCTATCCAAGCCACACGCTGCACTGATGCCCCCGTCGTGTTCCCATGTGACTCTCCCTCCATGGAGCCCAACGCTGCCTCTGACCTGTCCGGCACTGGAGCCTATTCCCCCCAGCAGGGCTGGTCTGAACTGTGACCACTGGCACCAGTTCCTCTCAAACAAGGAAGGAGCAGGTGGGAGCAGGAGCAGAGGAGTAAGCCTCCAAATCAAGCCCCACCACCAGAGTGCTCCCAGCAGCCCACCCAGCAGCTTCCACCTCCATCTCATGGCCCCCCAGCACAAGAGGCTGGCAATGCTATCTCAGGTGTGGCCATGACACTCCTAACAGAATCCCAATTACACCCAAATAAGGAAGCTCCCGGATTTTGGTTGAATGCGACCAGCAGGGTCTACCACAGCCTAATTAAAAGGGTGACATTTTCCAAATTAACGTAAGAAGTAAGCTCATTTGCTTGCTCCTGTTACTAGGAGGCCTCGTTGGGCTCTGAGGGGTAACACCCCTAGAACCCTGAGTTATCACGTGCCTGCATTATAGGTGCCCCATCCTTCCCTCTTACCAGATCTGCCCCACGTTGACCAGGGACATGTAGAGGACCCAGAGAGCAGCCATGAGAACCATATTGGCACAGCCGGAGACCAGGATGAAAGAGGAGATGCCCAGCCCGAGAAGAGCCAGCGCGTCCAGGTTGAAGTCCATGTGAGACCAGTCCAGCAGCCAGAGGACGGTGGGGGCATAGCTCACGGTCTCCCAGCTGACTTGCCCACGGAAGTGCTGCTGCACACTCCTCAGGTACACTCTGCAGGGCAGCAGTCCCCTGTCTCCAATCAGCTGCTTGTTCTGATGGAAGGCCACCAAGAATGCCACAACTGGAAGGAAAAGAAGACAAAAGGAACATGAACAGGAACACAGCCCTCTGCAGATACTTTTCAGACGTGCAGGGCCTCGGCTAGGCAAGAAGATGAGGCAGAGTCTGACCAGTGGTTTGGAATCAAAGCGTGGACTCAAGGGTATTTCACAAAATCTTGGGGGAGATATTAGAAGATCCAACCTGGAGAAGTCATAATGTATGTGTATATGTATACATAGCTATGTGTGTTGTATCTACTTATACACAACGTATACGTGTATATAAAATAGACACACATTTATATAAAATATGTGCCTGATTACATAAAATGGTTAGTTAACTATCCCAGAATGAACTTTGCTTAAAGAAAATTTACAGTAAAACACTCATGTTAGAAAATAGAAAGGCCTCAAATCTAAACTTCTACTTTAAGAAATCAGAAAAAAGAGTAAATTATATATAAAACAAGCATCACAAAAGACATTTTTAAAAAGAGGTGAAATCAATGAAATTGAGAACAGGGAAAAACACAGAGAAAATCAATAAAACCAAAAGTTGGTTCTTCGATAAAATCAATGTAACTGTTAGAACTCTAGTCAGATTAACCAAGGAAAGAAGACACCAATATCAGGGATCAAAACAGAACACTGCTACAGATCCCACAGGTGTAAAAAGATAATACAGGAATACTACACATCTCTCTAAGATCTTGAGTTTGACAACTTAGATGAAATAGGAGAATTAGTTGAAGGACGCAAACTACCAAAACTCACAAAAGAAGAAATAAAGATAATACATCACAACCAGCCAACTTCATCTCAGAAATGCAAGGCTGGTTCAACCCTCAAAAAACTATCCATGGGCGGAGATCACCTTCCTCCCCACAGATACATCAGAAATACATCTACACGTGGAACAACTCCTACAGAACACCCACTGAACGCTGGCAGAAGACCTCAGACCTCCCAAAAGGCAAGAAACCCCCCAAGTACCTGGGTAGGGCAAAAGAAAAAAGAATAAACAGAAACAAAAGAATAGGGATGGGACCTGCACCAGTGGGAAGGAGGAAAGGTTTCCACACACTAGGAAGCCCCTTTGCGGGCGGAGACTGTGGGTGGCGGAGGGGGGAAGCTTCGGAGCCGCGGAGGAGAGCACAGCAACAGGGGTGCAGAGGGCAAAGCGGAGAGATTCCCGCACAAAGGATCAGTGCCGACTGGCACTCACCAGCCCGAGAGGCTTGTCTGCTCACCCGCCGGGGCGGGCAGGGGCTGGGAGCTGAGGGGATGGCAGGGAGAGGACTGTCGGCGTGAACAGAGCCTGAAGGGGTTAGTGCACCACCGCTAGCCGGGAGGGAGTCCGGGGAAAAGTCTGGACCTGCCAAAGAGGCAAGAGACTTTTTCTTCCCTCTTTGTTTCCTGGCGCGCGAGGAGAGGGGATTAAGAGCGCTGCTTAAAGGAGCTCCAGAGACGGGCGCGAGCCGCGGCTAACAGTGCGGACCCCAGAGACGGTCATGAGACGCTAAGGCTGCTGCTGCCGCCACCAAGAAGCCTGTGTGCGAGCACAGGTCACTATCCACACCTCCCGTCCGGGGAGCCTGTGCAGCCCGCTGCTGCCAGGGTGCCGGGATCCAGGGACAACTTCCCCAGGAGAACACACGGCACGCCTCAGGCTGGTGCAACGTCCTGCTGGCCTATGCCGCCGCAGGCTCGTCCCGCACTCCATGCCCCTCCCTCCCCCGAGCCTGAGTGAGCCAAGGCTCCGGAATCAGCAGCTCCTTTAATCCCGTCCTGTCTGAGCGAAGAACAGACGCCCTCTGGCGACATACACGCAGAGGCGAGGCCAAATCCAAAGCTGAGCCCCAGGAGCCGTGCGAACAAAGAAGAGAAAGGGAAATTTCTCCCAGCAGCCTCAGGAGCAGCGGATTAAAGCTCCACAAGCAACTTGATGTACCCTGCATCGGTGGAATACCTAAATAGACAACAAATCATCCAAAATTGAGGAGGTGAACTTTGAGAGCAAGATTTATTATTT
The DNA here is from genome assembly GCF_039906515.1 of Pseudorca crassidens. Lineage (NCBI taxonomy): Eukaryota > Metazoa > Chordata > Mammalia > Artiodactyla > Delphinidae > Pseudorca > Pseudorca crassidens. Next base: position 38,390,869 of record NC_090310.1, on the reverse strand, counting down.
TTTCCCTTTTTTCTCTTTTTGTGAGTGTGTACGTGTATGCTTCTGTGTGAGATTTTGTCTGTATAGTTTTCCTTTCACCATTTGTCCTAGGGTTCTGTCCATCCGTTCTTTTTTTTTTTACTTAAAAAATTTTTTTTTGCTTAATAATTATTTTTTATTTTAATAACTTTATTTTATCTTACTTCATTTTATCTTCTTTTCTTTCTTTCTCTCTCTCTCTCTCTCTCTCTCACCCTCCTTCCCTCCCTCTCTCTCTCTCTCTTTCTTTCTACTTTTTCTCCCTTCTATTCTGAGCCATGTGGATGAAAGGCTCTTGGTGCTGCAGCCAGGAGTCAGTGCTGTGCCTCTGAGGTGGGAGAGCCAACTTCAGGACACTGGTCCACAAGAGACCTCCCAGCAATATCAAATGGCAAAAATCTCCCAGAGATCTCCATCTCAACACCAACGCCCAGCTTCACTCAACGACCAGCAAGCTACAGTGCTGGACACCCTATGACAAACAACTAGCAAGACAGGAACACAACCCCACCCATTAGCAGAGAGGCTGCCTAAAATCATAATAAGTCCACAGACACCCCAAAACACACCACCAGACGTGGACCTGCCCACCAGAAAGACAAGATCCAGCCTCATCCACCAGAACACAGGCACTAGTCCCCTCCACCAGGAAGCCTACACAACCCACTGAACCAACTTTAGTCACTGGGGACAGACACCAAAAACAACGGGAACTACGAACCTGCAGCCTGGAAAAAGGAGACCCCAAACACAGTAAGATAAGCAAAATGAGAAGACAGAAAAACACACAGCAGATGAAGGAGCAAGATAAAAACCCACCAGACCTAACAAATGAAGAGGAAATAGGCAGTCTACCTAAAAAAGAATTCAGAATAATGATAGTAAAGATGATCCAAAATCTTGGAAATAGAATAGAGAAAATGCAAGAAACATTGAACAAGGACCTAGAAGAACTAAAGAGGAAACAAGCAACGATGAACAACACAATAACTGAAATTAGAAATACTCTAGAAGGGATCAATAGCAGAATAACTGAGGCAGAAGAACGGATAAGTGACCTGGAAGATAAAATAGTGGAAATAACTACTGCAGAGCAGAATAAAGAAAAAAGAATGAAAAGAACTGAGGACAGTCCCAGAGACCTCTGGGACAACATTAAACACACCAACATTTGAATTATAGGGGGTCCCAGAAGAAAAAGAGAAAAAGAAAGGGACTGAGAAAATATTTGAAGAGATTATAGTTGAAAACTTCCCTAAATTGGGAAAGGAAATAGTTAATCAAGTCCAGGAAGCACAGAAAGTCCCATACAGGATAAATCCAAGGAGAAACACGCCAAGACACATACTAATCAAACTGTCAAAAATTAAATACAAAGAAAACATATTAAAAGCAGCAAGGGAAAAACAACAAATAACACACAAGGGAATCCCCATAAAGTTAACAGCTGATCTTTCAGCAGAAACTCTGCAACCCAGAAGGGAGTGGGAGGTCATATTTAAAGTGATGAAGGAGAAAAACCTACAACCAAGATTACTCTACCCAGCAAGGATCTCATTCAGATTTGATGGAGAAATTAAAACCTTTACAGACAAGCAAAAGCTGAGAGAGTTCAGCACCACCAAACCAGCTTTACAACAAATGCTAAAGGATCTTCTCTAGGCAAGAAACACAAGAGAAGGAAAAGACCTACAATAACAAACCCAAAACAATTAAGAAAATGGGAATAGGAACATACATATCGATAATTACCTTAAATGTAAATGGATTAAATGCTCCCACCAAAAGACACAGACTGGCTGAATGGATACAAAAACAAGACCCATATATATGCTGTTTACAAGAGTCCCAGTTCAGACCTAGGGACACATACAGACTGAAAGTGAGGGGATGGAAAAAGATATTCCATGCAAATGGAAACCAAAAGAAAGCTGGAGTAGCAATTCTCATATCAGACAAAATAGACTTTAAAATAAAGACTATTAGAAGAGACAAAGAAGGACACTACATAATGATCAAGGGATCGATCCAAGAAGAAGATATAACAATTGTAAATATTTATGCACCCAACATAGGAGCACCTCAATACATAAGGCAAATACTAACAGCCATAAAAGAGGAAATCGACAGTAACACATTCATAGTAGGAGACTTTAACACCTCACTTTCACCAATGGACAGATCATCCAAAATGAAAATAAATAAGGAAACACAAGCTTTAAATGATACATTAAACAAGATGGACTTAATTGATATTTATAGGACATTCCATCCAAAAACAACAGAATACACATTTTTCTCAAGTGCTCATGGAACATTCTCCAGGACAGATCATATCTTGGGTCACAAAACAAGCCTTGGTAAATTTAAGAAAACTGAAATTGTATCAAGTATCTTTTCCGACCACAATGCTATGAGACTAGATATCAATTACAGGAAAAGATCTGTAAAAAATACAAACACATGGAGGCTAAACAATACACTACTTAATAACGAAGTGATCACTGAAGAAATCAAAGAGGAAATCAAAAAATACCTAGAAACAAATGACAATGGCGACACGATGACCCAAAACCTATGGGATGCAGCAAAAGCAGTTCTAAGAGGGAAGTTTATAGCAATACAATCCTACCTTAAGCAACAGGAAACATCTCGAATAAACAACCTAACCTTGCACCTAAAGCAATTAGAGAAAGAACAAAAAACCCGGAAGTTAGGAGAAGGAAAGAAATCATAAAGATCAGATCAGAAATAAATGAAAAAGAAATGAAGGAAATGATAGCAAAGATCAATAAAATTAAAAGCTGGTTCTTTGAGAAGATAAACAAAATTGATAAACCATTAGCCAGACTCATCAAGAAAAAAAGGGAGAAGACTCAAATCAATAGACTTAAAAATGAAAAGGGAGAAGTAACAACTGATAATGCAGAAATACAAAAGATCATGAGAGATTACTACAAGCAACTCTAAGCCAATTAAATGGACAACCTGGAAGAAATGGACAAATTCTTAGAAATGCACAGCCTGCCAAGACTGAATCAGGAAGAAATAGAAAATATGAACAGACCAATCACAAGCACTGAAATTGAAACTGTGATTAAAAATCTTCCAACTAACAAAAGCCCAGGACCAGATGGCTTCACAGGCGAATTCTATCAAACATTTAGAGAAGAGCTAACACCTATCCTTCTCAAACTCTTCCAAAATATAGCAGAGGGAGGAACTCTCCCAAATTCCTTCTACGAGGCCACCATCACCTTGATACCAAAACCAGACAAGGATGTCACAAAGAAAGAAAACTACAGGCCAATATCACAGATGAACACAGATGCAAAAATCCTCAACAAAATACTAGCAAACAGAATCCAACAGCACATTAAAAGGATCATACACCATGATCAAGTGGGGTTTATTCCAGGAATGCAAGGATTCTTCAATATACGCAATCTATCAATGTGATAAACCATATTAACAAATTGAAGGAGAAAAACCATATGATCATCTCAATAGATGCAGAGAAAGCTTTTGACAAAATTCAACACCCATTTATGATAAAAACCCTGCAGAAAGTAGGCACAGAGGGAACTTACCCCAACATAACAAAGGCCATATATGACAAGCCCACAGCCAACATCATCCTCAATGGTGAAAAACTGACACCATTTCCACTAAGATCAGGAACAAGACAAGGTTGCCCACTCTCACCACTCTTATTCAACATAGTTTTGGAAGTTTTAGCCACAGCAATCAGAGAAGAAAAGGAAATAAAAGGAATCCAAATCGGAAAAGAAGAAGTAAAGCTGTCACTGTTTGCAGATGACATGATACTATACATAGAGAATCCTAAAGATGATACCAGAAAACTACTAGAGCTAATCAATGAATTTGGTAAAGTAGCAGGATACAAAATTAATGCACAGAAATCTCTGGCATTCCTATACACTAGTGATGAAAAATCTGAAATGGAAATCAAGAAAACACTCCCATTTACCATTGCAACAAAAGAAATAAAATATCTAGGAATAAACTTACCTAAGGAGACAAAAGACCTGTATGCAGAAAATTATAAGACACTGATGAAAGAAATTAAAGATGATACAAATAGATGGAGAGATATACCATGTTCTTGGATTGGAAGAATCAACATTGTGAAAATGACTCTACTACCCAAAGCAATCTATAGATTCAATGCAATCCCTAACAAACTACCACTGGCATTTTTCACAGAACTAGAACAAAAAATTTCGCAATTTGTATGGAAACACAAAAGACCCCGAATAGCCAAAGCAATCTTGAGAACGAAAAAAGGAGCTGGAGGAATCAGGCTCCCTGACTTCAGACTATACTACAAAGCGACAGTAATCAAGACAGTATGGTACTGGCACAAAAACAGAAAGATAGATCAATGGAACAGGATAGAAAGCCCAGAGATAAACCCACGCACATATGGTCACCTTATCTTTGATAAAGGTGGCAGGAATGTACAGTGGAGAAAGGACAGCCTCTTCAATAAGTGGTGCTGGGAAAACTGGACAGATACATGTAAAAGTATGAGATTAGATCACTCCCTAACATCATACACAAAAATAAGCTCAAAATGGATTAAAGACCTAAATGTAAGGCCAGAAACTATCAAACTCTTAGAGGAAAACATAGGCAGAACACTCTATGACATAAATCACAGCAAGATCCTTTCTGACCAACCTCCTAGAGTAATGGAAATAAAAACAAAAATAAACAAATGGGACCTAATGAAACGTCAAAGCTTTTGCACAGCAAAGGAAACCATAAACAAGACCAAAAGACAACCCTCAGAATGGGAGAAAATATTTGCAAATGAAGCAACTGACAAAGGATTAATCTCCAGAATTTACAAGCAGCTCACGCAGCTCAATAACAAAAAAACAAACAACCCAATCCAAAAATGGGCAGAAGATCTAAATAGACATTTCTCCAAAGAAGATATACAGACTGCCAACAAACACATGAAAGGATGCTCAACATCATTAATCATTAGAGAAATGCAAATCAGAACTACAATGAGATATCATCTCACACCAGTCAGAATGGCCATCATCAAAAAATCTAGAAACAATAAATGCTGGAGAGGGTGTGGAGAAAAGGGAACACCCTTGCACTGCTGGTGGGACTGTGAATTGGTTCAGCCACTATGGAGAACAGTATGGAGGTCCCTTAAAAAACTACAAATAGAACTACCACATGACCCAGCAATCCCACTACTGGGCATATACCCTGAGAAAACCAAAATCCAAAAAGAGTCATGTACCAAAATGTTCATTGCAGCTCTATTTACAATAGCCCAGAGATGGAAACAACCTAAGTGCCCATCATCGGATGAATGGATAAAGAAGATGTGGCACATATATACAATGGAATATTACTCAGCCATAAAAAGAAACGAAATTGAGCTATTTGTAATGAGGTGGATAGACCTAGAGTCTGTCATACAGAGTGAAGTAAGTCAGAAAGAAAAAGACAAATACCGTATGCTAACACATATATATGGAATTTAAGAAGAAAAAAAAATGTCATGAAGAACCCAAGGGTAAGACAGGAATAAAGACACAGACCTCCTGGAGAACGGAATGAGGATATGGGGAGGGGGAAGGGTGAGCTGTGACAGGGCGAAAAAGAGTCATGGACATATACACACTAACAAACGTAAGGTAGATAGCTAGTGGGAAGCAGCCGCATGGCACACGGATATCGGCTCGGTGCTTTGTGACCGCCTGGAGGGGTGGGATAGGGAGGGTGGGAGGGAGGGAGACACAAGAGGGCAGAGATATGGGAACATATGTATAACTGATTCACTTTGTTATAAAGCAGAAACTAACACACCATTGTAAAGCAATTATACCCCAATAAAGATGTTAAAAAAAAAAATCTTCCAACAAACAAAAGCCCAGGACCAGATGGCTTCACAGGCGAATTCTATCAAACATTTAGAGAAGAGCTAACACCTATCCTTCTCAAACTCTTTCAAAATATAGCAGAGGGAGGAACTCTCCCAAACTCATTCTACGAGGCCACCATCACCCTGATACCAAAACCAGACAAGGATGTCACAAAGAAAGAAAACTACAGGCCAATATCACTGATGAACATAGATGCAAAAATCCTCAACAAAATACTAGCAAACAGAATCCAACAGCACATTAAAAGGATCCTACACCATGATCAAGTGGGGTTTATTCCAGGAACGCAAGGATTCTTCAGTATACACAAATCAATCAACGTGATACACCATATTAACAAACTGAAGGTGAAAAACCATACGATCATCTCAATAGATGTCAGAGAAAGCTTTCAACAAAATTCAACACCCATTTATGATAAAAACCCTGCAGAAAGTAGGCGTAGAGGGAACTTTCCTCAACATAATAAAGGCCATATATGACAAACCCCCAGCCAACATCGTCCTCAATGGTGAAAAACTGACACCATTTCCACTAAGATCAGGAACAAGACAAGGTTGCCCACTCTCACCACTCTTATTCAACATAGTTTCGGAAGTTTTAGCCACAGCAATCTGAGAAGAAAAGGAAATAAAAGGAATCCAAATCAGAAAAGAAGAAGTAAAGCTGTCACTGTTTGCAGATGACATGATACTATACATAGAGAATCCTAAAGATGCTACCAGAAAACTACTAGAGCTAATCAATGAATTGGGTAAAGTAGCAGGTTACAAAATTAATGCACAGAAATCTCTGGCATTCCTATACACTAGTGATGAAAAACCTGAAAGTGAAATTAAGAAAACACTCCCATTTACCACCGCAACAAAAAGAATAAAATATCTAGGAATAAACCTACCTAAGGAGACAAAAGACCTGTATGCAGAAAATTATAAGACACTGATGAAAGAAATTAAAGATGATACAAATAGATGGAGAGATATACCATGTTCTTGGATTGGAAGAATCAACATTGTGAAAATGACTCTACTACCCAAAGCAATTTATAGATTCAATGCAATCCCTAACAAACTACCACTGGCATTTTTCACAGAACCAGAACAAAAAATTTCACAATTTGTATGGAAACACAAAAGACCCCGAATTGCCAAAGCAATCTTGAGAACGAAAAACGGAGCTGGAGGAATCAGGCTCCCTGACTTCAGACTATACTACAAAGCTACAGTAATCAAGACAGTATGGTACTGGCACAAAAACAGAAAGATAGATCAATGGAACAGGATAGAAAGCCCAGAGATAAACCCACGCACATATGGTCACCTTATCTTTGATAAAGGTGGCAGGAATGTACAGTGGAGAAAGGACAGCCTCTTCAATAAGTGGTGCTGGGAAAACTGGACAGGTACATGTAAAAGTATGAGATTAGAATACTCCCTAACACCATACACAAAAATAAGCTCAAAATGGATTAAAGACCTAAATGTAAGGCCAGAGACGATCAAACTCTTAGAGGAAAACATAGGCAGAACACTCTATGACATAAATCACAGCAAGATCCTTTTTGACCCACCTCCTAGAGAAATGGAAATAAAAACAAAAATAAACAAATGGGACCTAATGAAACGTCAAAGCTTTTGCACAGCAAAGGAAACCATAAACAAGATGAAAAGACAACCCTCAGAATGGAAGAAAATATTTGCAAATGAAGCAACTGAGAAAGGGTTAATCTCCAAAATTTACAATTAGCTCATGCAGCTCAATATCAAAAAAAACAAAAAACCCAATCCAAAAATGGGCCGAAGACCTAAATAGACATTTCTCCAAAGAAGATATACAGATTGCCAACAAACACATGAAAGAATGCTCAACATCCTTAATCATTAGAGAAATGCAAATCAAAACTACAATGAAATATCATCTCACGCCGGTCAGAATGGCCATCATCAGAAAATCTAGAAACAATAAATGCTGGAGAGGGTGTGGAGAAAAGCGATCACTCTTGCACTGCTGGTGGGAATGTGAATTGGTACAGCCACTGTGGAGAACAGTATGGAGGTTCCTTAAAAAACTACAAATAAAACTACCATATGACCCAGCAATCCCACTACTGGGCATATACTCTGAGAAAACCATAATTCAAAAAGAGTCCTGTACCAAAATATTCATTGCAGCTCTATTTACAATAGCCAGGACATGGAAGCAACCTAAGTGCCCATCATCGGATGAATGGATAAAGAAGATGTGGCAATATATACAATGGAATATTACTCAGCCATAAAAAGAAATGAAATTGAGTTATTTGTAGTGAGGTGGATGGACCTAGAGTCTGTCATACAGAGTGAAGTAAGTCAGAAAGAGAAAGACAAATACTGTATGCTAACACATATATATGGAATCTAAGAAAAAAAATGTCATGAAGAACCTAGGGTTAAGACGGGAATAAAGACACAGACCTACTAGAGAATGGACTTAAGGATATGGGGAGGGGGAAGGGTAAGCTGTGACAAAGTGAGAGAGTGGCATGGACATATATACACTACCAAGCGTAAAACAGATAGCTAGTGGGAAGCAGCCGCATAGCACAGGGAGATCAGCTCGGTGCTTTGTGACCACCTAGAGGGGTGGGATAGGGAGGGTGGGAGGGAGGGAGACACAAGAGGGCAGAGATATGGGAACATATGTATATGTATTAACTGATTCACTTTGTTATAAAGCAGAAACTAACACACCATTGTAAGGCAATTATACCCCAATAAAGATGTAAAAAAAAAATAAAAATAATATACACCTTATTTTACTTTTATTTATAACTTAAGGGCTTCCCTGGTGGCGCAGTGGTTGAGAGTCCGCCTGCCGATGCAGGGGACACGGGTTCGTGCTCCGGTCCTGGAAGATCCCACATGCCGCGGAGCAGTTGGGCCCGTGAGCCATGGCCGCTGCGCCTGCGCGTCCGGAGCCTTGTCTCCGCAACGGGAGAAGCCACAACAATGAGAAGCCCGCGTACCGCAAAACAAAACAAAACAAACAAACAAAAAACTATCCATGGGGACTCCCCTGGTGGTCCAATGGCTAAGTCTCTGCACTCCCAATGCAGGGGGCCTGGGTTCTGTCCCTGGTCGGGGAACTAGATCCCACATGCCGCAACTAAGAGTTCACATGCCACAAGTAAAGATCCTGCACATCGCAACTAAAAGATCCCACGTGCCACAACTAAAAGATTCTGCATGCCGCAACTAAATATCCCACACGCGGCAAGGAACATCCCAAGTGCCTCAACTAAGACCCAGGAAGCCAAACAAATAAATAAATAAATATTTTTTAAAAAATCAATGTAATCACCACACTAACAAACTAAATCAGAAAACCATAAGATAGTATCAATAGACCCACAAAAAAGTACATGAAAGAATTCATCCATTCATGGTAAAAAAACTTTCAGCAAATTAGGAATAGAAGGGTACTTCATCAGTCTATAAAACGTAACTATGAAAAACCTACAGCCAAGATCATACTTAAAGATTAATGACTGAATACTCTTCCCTGAAGATTTGGAACAAAGCAAGACTATCTCTTCTCTTATTACTCATATTCAACACTGTATAGGAAATCCTAGCTAGTGCAATGAAGCAAGTATAAGAAATAAAGGTATATAGGTTAGAAAGGAAGAAATGAAACTATCTCTATTAATAGACTGCCTATGTAGAAAATCCCAAAGAATCGACAAAAAAGAAAGAAGAAGAAGAAAAAGCCCTCATGGCACTAATAAGTGAGTTTAAGAAGGTCACAGAATACAAGACCAATATACAAAAGTCAATTATATTCCTATATATCAGCAATGAACAACTGTAAGCTGAATGTTTAAATATTACAATAGCCACCAAAAAAAGTGCCTAGGGCTTCCTTGGTGGCGCAGTGGTTGAGAGTCTGCCTGCCGATGCAGGGGACACGGGTTCGTGCCCCGGTCCAGGAAAATCCCACATGCCGCGGAGCGGCTGGGCCCGTGAGCCATGGCTGCTGGGCCTGCGCGTCCGGAGCCTGTGCTCCGCAGTGGGAGAGGCCACACCAGTGAGAGGTCCACATACCGCAAAAAAAAAAAAAAAAAAGTGCCTAGATAAAAAACTAACAAAATATATGCAGAATCCGTACATGGGAAACTACAAAACATGATGAGAGAAATCAAAGAAGATCAAAATAAATGGAAAGATTCATTGTGTTCACGAACTGGAAGAAGAGCCAGCATTATTAAGAGGTCAGTTCTCCCCAATTTGATCTATAGAGTCAATGCAATCTCAATCAAAACATCTGGTAAGCTTTTCCATAGATATTGACAAGCTGATTCTAAAATGTATATGTAAGAGCAAAGGAACTAGGATAGCCAAAATAATTCCGATGACGAACAAAGTTCGAGGACTCATTTTATCCAATTTCAAGACTTACTACAAAGCTACAGTAATCAAGACAGTGTGGTATTAGCAAAAGTACAGACACATAAATCAATGGGAGACTAGAGAGTCCAGAAGTAGACCTACACAAAGACAGTCAACTGATTTCTGACAAGGGTGCAAAGACAATTACAGACAAAGACAGTATTTTCAACAAGCGGTGCTGGAACAACTAGACATCATACGCAAAAAAAATGAACCTTGACACATAACTCACACTTTGTACAAAAATTTATTCAAAAGGACCAGAGACCTAAATGTAAAACATAAAAGTATGGAACTTCTAAAATAAAATATAGAAGAAAATCTATGTGACTTGTGTTTGGCAATGAGTTTTTAGATACAACACCCAAAGCATGACCCATGAAAGAAAACACTGATAAATTCTACTTTATCAAATGAAAAACTTTTGTTCTGTAAAAGATTTTTTTTTTTTTTTTTTGCTCTACGTGGGCCTCTCACTGTCGTGGCCTCTCCCGTTGCGGAGCACAGGCTTCAGACGCGCAGGCCCAGCGGCCATGGCTCATGGGCCCAGCCGCTCCGCAGCATGTGCGATCTTCCCAGACCGGGGCACGAACCCGAGTCCCCTGCATCGGCAGGCGGACTCCCAACCACTGCGCCACCAGGGAAGCCCTGTAAAAGATATTTTTAAGAGAACGAAAAGACAAGCCATAGACTGGGAAAAATACCTGCAAATCACATATCTGATAAAGGACTTGCATCCAGAATAAAGTACCATTAAAACTCAACAACAAGAAAACAAACAACCCAGTTTTTTAAAGGGCAAAAGATCTGAACAGATACTGAAAGTCATCTGCTTCACACAAAGAAGATACACAGATGGCAAATGAGCACATGAAAAGATGCTTAATATCATTTGTTAGTGGGGACACGCCAATTAAAACCACAATGCAGGGGCTTCCCTTGTGGTGCTGTGGTTAAGAATCCGCCTGCCAATGCAGGGGACACGGGTTAGTGCCCTGGTCCGGGAAGATCCCACATGCTGCAGAGCAACTAAGCCCGGGAGCCCCAACTACTGAGCCTGCGCTCTAGAGCCCGCGAGCCACAACTACTGAAGCCCACGTGCCTAGAGCCCATGGTGCTCTGCAACGAGAGAAGCCACCGCAATGAGAAGCCTGCGTACCGCAATGAAGAGTAGCCCCCGCTCACCGCAACTAGAGAAAGCCCACGTGCAGCAACAAAGACCCAACGCAGTCAAAAATAAATTAATTAAATAAATAAATATTTTAAAAAACTTAAAAAAAAAAAAACAACGCAATGCAGTATCACCACACACCTATCGTAACAGCCAAAATCCAAAAAACTGAAAATACCGAATGCTCCAGAGGATTCAGAAAAAGAGGAACTCTCATTCATTGCTCGTAGGAGGCAAACTGGTACGGTCACTCTGGAGGACAGTTTGGCAGTTTCTTATAAAGTTAAACACAGATTTACCATATGACCCAGCAATTATACTCTTACGTGTTCACTCAAGTGAACTGAAAACTTACATTTACAAAAAAGCCTGCATGCAACTGTTTACAGGAGCTTTGGTCATAATTGCTAAAACTGGAAACAACATAGATGTCCCTCAGAGCTTGAATGGATAAAAACTGTGGTGCGTTCATAAAACGGTATGATATTCAGAGAGAATATCAACGGAATGTTGATTCACTCAACAGCATGGAAAGATCTCAAGTACATTTTACTAAGTAAAGGAACCCAGACCCAAAGGCTACACACTGTAGGATTCCATTCATCTGACACACTGGAAAAGACAAAACCATGGGGCAGAACACATACCAGAGCATGCCAGGGGCTGCGGGGGGAAGCCGATTACGTGGACAGGGGAATTTTCAAGAGATGTAACTATTCTGGTACAGTACTAGAGTGACTGATAACTATGCATTTGTCAAAACCCATAATTGTACATCATAAAAAACGAACTTTAATGTATATAAACTATCAAAACAACCTAGCCAGGAGGTTAGGGGATGCCAGCATAGAATGCAGACTGTGACAAATGAATCAAACTCTATCACAAATGTATAACTCGGCCACACTGAATGCAAGGAAAGAGGGAGGGCTGGCCTAAGAAACTTTGGAAATTGTTCTGAGTAAAAACTAAGCACAAAGACAAAAGTAACTGTATAGAAACACCGGAGTCTAATTGGGGGTAGGCGAACAATTCTAAGACTGCTTTGCATGTGCATTGGGGTTAAGCAAATAAACCATGGGGGATGGTGGGGCAAGATTTCTCACTAGTGGAGAAGGAGGTTCCAGATAAGCAAAAAGGGAAGGCCAACACACACCCCACATACTGGATGAGAATCGGAGATGCCAATGAGAATTCATGTTTACCCTAATATACATTCAAATGGATATGCAGAGAAATGACCATATGTGAGTGAGCACACCCACATATGTAACCTAGCTCTGTTTGCTAAGAGAGTCTGGAAGCAGTGACACCCCAGTAGCAATGGGCACTCTCAGCACAGCACCCAGATCTGGGTTCCTAACACCACTCTCAAATAAAAGGAACGAGGGCTCCTGGAGAAATGGCTGGTTTTAGGGCTGGGAAATGAGAGGAGCCTGCAGCATCCTGTAGTACCACAAAGTAAGGAAGCTCTCGAAAAATAAAGAATGGAGGCATGTCACAGGGATACGGGAGACAACTGGGAAGAACCACCACTGACCAGAGCTGGACAATTTGATACCACGAGGAACACTGCTGGACCACAACCCACAGTGTAAACAAATATGACAATTGCCAAATAAATTCATTACAGAGGATATCCAAATAACATGTGGAGATACCACCTCGGGGGGTCCCTGGAGCATGGACTGGACCCCATGACGGACGGAAAAAGGAGAACTTGACAGAGGAGACACCTGGCAGACACACCCCAACCAGGTGATCCAGGTCAGTATCACCCGTGATGCGAAGGGTGCCTCTCCTCTGTGAGATTCTCCCCACAACCTGTCCAGTCATGAGAAGACATTAGACAAGCCCAATTTGAGGGACATTCTACCAAACACATGACCAGACATGCTCAAAACTGTCAAGGTCATGAAGAGGCAGGGAAGTCCAGAGACTGCTGCAGACCAGAGGGGACAGAGGAGCCATGACGGCTAATGCAGTGCGGGGACACCGGATGGGAAGGGGTGCTGGTGGAAAACCAATAAGGTCTGGAGTTTGGTTAATAGTTTTGTTTTGTTTTTAAAGGCAAATGTTTCTTGAATACTACGTGCGGCTCACTGTAACTGCAGGAAGAAAATTGAGACCTGATCCCCCCCATGACAGCAGATGTCCAGGATGTCAGGAATAAAGACAGAACACTGGACACCAGAGGGTCAGCAGGGAGGGCTCCCCTGGTCTTCTCCTCGCACCCCTCCTGCTGCCTCCATCACTGGGCAAAAGCTGCCCAAGTCCATATGCCACCGACTTTCCTGGTAACATGGAGGCCACCCCCACAGTGGTGCCCACCCAGCCCTGGCCGTGTGTGTGCACATCCACACACACGCACCCAGGTGGAGCCTGTCTCTCCCGACTCAGACTACGTGGGGACCTAATTAGCAATGGCTGAACAGCTGGACATCCTCCCTCCCCACAACCACACTCCAATGCCATGAAAGAAAAACGAAATTTGGTCTCACTAGTTAAAAAGTAAATCTACCAACAACACATTAAAAGGATCATACACCCTGATCAAGTGGGATTCATCCCAGGGAGGCAAGGATTCTTCAATATATGCAAATCAATCAATGTGATATGCCACATTAACAAATCGAAGAATAAAAACCATATGATCATCTCAACAGATGGAGAAAGAACTTTTGACAAAGTTCAACATCCATTTACGATATTTTCAATTTTTAATTTAAAAAAATTTAAAGTTTTAAATTGTGGTAAAATACACAAAGCATAAAACATACCATCTTAACTTAAAAAAAAAAAGTAAATCTAAGGCAAGCATCATAGGAAACTTCCTACCTTACAGGAAAAAATGATAATAGAATGGATTTAAATTTCAGATGAAAAGAACCTATTCATTTTTCACTCCTGTTATAGAAATGCCTAAATAAAGAAAAAAGTTTTCAAAAAATCATAGGATCTCAAAGCTAAACCAAACAACCAACCTTAGAAAGGCTCAGTCAGCCCCCACTCTGCTCTAGGAAAGAGTCAGCCCTCTGCCCAGCTCTAGGAAGGAAGGGGACACCCCCCCACCACCACAGCTCTAGGAAAGGAGGAGACAGCCCCTGACCAGCTCTAGGAAGGAAGGAGACAGGGCCCAGGCATGAGACTCTCAGCTGCTCCCTGGTGGGGTAACCCACAGACTGACCTAGGAGAGGTTACCAGGTCACCTAATATGCATTATCAAGGATGTCTGCAAATATTTTCTTTAAAATATCAAAAAGAAAAAATTTAGTTTTCTCTCCCTTTCAGATAAAGTGCTATAAAATTAAAACAGAATCATCTCCGAAATGTCACTCTCCGATGGGTGGTTTTATGGACTGTGGCTACATTCTGGGCCTTAGAAAAATAACCTCCAGTACTTTTTCTTTAAAGGTTTTCTTTAAAGGTGTGTGCTGTAGAGAGCTCAGACGTAGGGCAGGTTTATTTCTTAAACAAACTGGAAGCATTTTACAGAGAAGCTTGTGAAATCAAGCAGAGCATTTCATTAGCAATCAAGGGGACTGGAGGGAAGAACTAACTTCCCATGAATCTTGGAAGCGCTGAAAGCTCAGAACAACAGAAAATGAAGCAAGATTCGAGTACTCTTTTGGTTCCATTTTCTTCCTCAAAATTTCCAAAGAACACCTAAGAGTTCAGCAAATGCAGGTGTGTGTGGTTCTGCTGGGCTGCGCCAGTGCTGGGCCTGGGCGCTGACTGGCCGCAAGGCTAAGCTACCAGACCCCAGGTGAGACCTCTTGACCATGAGTGAGACAAGCTGCCGCTGCTAGAGGGTGCAGTTTAGGTTCACCTCAGACGCTCTAACAGTGACTGGCAGCTGGGAGGAAAGACCTAATAAACTCTACTACAGGTAAAGTAAACAAGGAAAGACTCAAGCATGACACTGCACAGCAAATCTGAACCAAAAGGACAGTACCGTAAGCTGGCAAAGCCAGGAATCAGAGTTGGGCTGAAACTAGTTGTGAGATCTTTTTGAAGTAGGATTTTAAAAGATATATTATCCCGGGGACTCCAAGGTACCATATGAAACTGGGGAGATAAATAATTTTGCTGATGTGTCAAAAAGTCCTCCATTCGCTCCAGTGCTTGCAGTTCCTTGGAGAGCACCATGGCGGCAGTCACCTACACATGGTTACTCATACGGTCCTGGCCATCACGGCGGGTCCCATATGAGGGCACAATTCCCGAGGCCTGGGAGGAGCTCACCTTCTTCTGCAACAGATCCTCGTTTAGCTTCAGGCTCTGGTCTGAGCTGGGAGCCTCAGTGCATTGGTGGTCCCCAAAGGGGTACATCTGGGACCCACTGGGGGGTCTGAACAGACAGGGGCCTGGAGTCAGCAGACTGGGCAGGGCCAGAGAAGCTCGTCCAGAACTAGGGCAGGAGTCTTAAGTCTGAGTGAGCTCACCTGGGCCCTGCGAAGGAACGAGGAAGGGAGCTCACAGAGCCACGCCATCACATGACAAGGACCCGGGCCAGGATGGCAAGGCAGCAGACTCGAAAAGCTCCCAGAGAGGAAAAAAGGTCCCTGTGGTATTGTCATATCATAAGAAATATTTATTTGGTCTTCGTCCAGGTTCCTGGCACAAAGCTCCTAAAACCCCAGGGATTTCCTGAGTGATGAGGTGAGAGGAGCATCTGTTATTCATAACAAGCCCCTTTCAACCTTACCTGGGTTTATACCAATGAGGTGATTCTTGGAGGATGGGGGCTGGTTGCCAGAGGAAATTTCAGCCCCACTCCTGACCTCTAACCTCACGGGACGGGGAGGGGCTGGAGACGCAGCTGATCTCCAACAGCCAGGGATTTAATCAGTCCTGCCTGTGTAATGGAGCCTCCACACAAACCCCAAATGGAGGGGTTCAGGGAGGTGCTGGGAGGGTGGCTCCCTGGGAGGGCGTGGGGGCTCTGCACCCCTTCCCACACCTTCCCTGGGCATCTCTCCCATCTGGCTGTTCCCGAGTCATGTCCTTTATGATAAACCAGTAACATAAGCAAAGTGTTCCCCTGAGTTCTGTGAGCTGTTCTGGCAAGTTATGGAACCCGAGGAGGGGGTCGTGGGAACCCCAATTTACATATGGTTGGTCAGAAGCACAGGTGACGGCCTGGACTTCTCACTGGCGTCTGTGGTGTTGGGGGGTGTCTCGTGGGACTGAGCTCTCAGCCTGTGGGGACCCTGGGCAGTTAGGGTCAAAACGCACTGACTTGCAGGACACTCACGTGGTGTCTGGACAATCAGACGATTACTCGCTGTGAGAAAAAACCCACATCTGGTGTCACAAGCATGTGAGCAGAAGAAATAAAAGTGTTTCCTTTTAGTCACCTGCAAAAGAGTAGGAGTCAGACTGTGTAAAGACCCCTTGACATCACAAAGTTCTGAGGAAAACTGCTCTGAGAGCCACAGACCCAGGCAAGTGGCCAATTTCTACGTGTGCAAGGAAGGACACAGAAAGTTCACCTTCCCTGTATCTTTTCTTGGAATGTTGTTTTGGGATATGCTCCAGTAAAGAGAGAGAATAAACCCCCAAACAAGACACGAGATCTGAGGAATTACAACTACAACTCAGAGAGAACCAGGGGCCTCTCGGGTGGGCAGTCTCTGACCTGAGTGTCACACCCAGGGCCTGGGGTGCCGAGCTGGGGAGGAGGGAGGACACAGTTGGAAAAGTATCCTGTGGTGGCACAGAGCAATGATAAAGGCTGCAAAACGTCAAGGAAATTTTATGGAGCAGGAGCTGCTCCTAGAAGACAGAGGACGGAGGTATTAAACACCGACCCTGGCTTCAAGGAGCTCCCAGGGAGTCGCACAGACAGGTAGACTAATGACACTAAGAACTCTGTTAGATGTTCAGAGGGTGAAGGAAGCATAGGCTAGGGGTCCATTATTCAGCCTCCTGGTGGGGTCAGCAGTCCATGAGGGCAACTGTAACACTCAACGTCAAGTGAAAGCTGTGGACAGTCTGTGGCATTGTGGGAAATTCCTGGGACTTAAGGGACTCTGAGGTAGCTCACAGTCCCCAGGAGATCTGGAACCCTCCAGAAAGAAATCAATACAGGGCGACTGCCTACTTGCCAGAGCCATCTCAGCCAGGGACCCTCGTCCCTGAAGATGGTAAACTGGTTCCTTCGTGCAGCTGAAAAGCACTGACTCTACCCCAAATAGCGAGAAAAGATGGGGGTGGGGGGAATGCATATGCCAAAGCAAATCATTCTGTGCTCAGTACCGGCCTTAAAATATCTTCTTGACCCACTGGTTCAAAACGGTTTCCTTCTGAACCGAACAGAGAATCCCTGTGGAGATCAAAGGCAGCCCCTAACACTGGAAAGCCAAGCTGAGTTTTTTATAAGCTGTGCTCTCTGCGAGCTAAGCCACCGGGGTTTTTCTACTGTCATGGCGCCGGTTTAAGGGTCTGTTAAAGTCTCGGAGATTAACTTTGTCTTGACTCCATCTTTTACTAAGTGACAGCTCAACCGTTTAGAATGACTAATCCCGTGGAGAATAAAGCAATACTGGCAAGAAGTATTTTCTATAGTAACTTAGAGCGCACGAGAGTCGAAGCTGAATCCCCCAGCGCCGCACACCGAGCCTCACCGCGCGCCCGGCCCTGGTCCCCGCGGCGCCCCGCTCGGTGTGTGATGACGGTCGCTGTGCAAAGCGTGGCATTTCCACTCCCTTGGAACGCATGTTCTGAAAACTCAGAAATGACGCCGGGACGGCCGGTGCCCGCGGCGTGCAATCCCGGCCGGCCCGCCGGGTACCAGCGCCCTCCGGAACCCTCTAGAAGGGCGACTGCCCACTGGCCCCAGGCCATCTCAGCCGGGGGCTGTGCCCCAACCCCACTGGCCCCCGCACTGCCACGTTTGTCTGAGAAGCCCAGTTTGGCTTCAGGCACCAATGCTCGACCCAGGGCGTTTGTGCCCCTCCAGGCGTGGGGATCGGGGTTGGGGGGGTGTGCACTCCCCGCGCGCGCGGACGGGGGGCGTCGGGTGTCCAGCGGTGTTCTGGGGGGCGGCCTGGGGCGAGGGGAGGGAGAGAGGGAGACTGGGGCAGACCACGCGGTTCTCCGCCTGATCAAACCTGGCGCGCACAGAACCCCGCAGATGAGGCCGCACCTGCTGCTCAGGCCTCAAAGCTTTGGAGCCGCGGGGAGGCGGCGGGGCCACAGCTCGTGGGACCTGTAGGCGGCAAAGGGGAGTCACCGCCTCACGAGCTCCTGGTCAGCGCGGGGTCGGCATGGGGGCCCCCCGGACCTGCAGGACGGAGGGGGCGCAGGGCCGAGGCTCGGCCGCGAACCCGCTTGGGGGTGGGCCTGAGGGTGGGGGGCAGGGCGCGAGCGGAGGGACCACACTGGGGCGCCTGGCCCCGCGAACTCACAGTAAACGAAAGCGAGGGCCTTCAGGAGCACGATTCTGGTCAGCCAGAAGGTGCCCGCGCGGAGGCGGGCTGGGCAGCCCGCAGGGTCGCGCCCCGGCCCTGGCGAAGATTCAGGCGCCGGGCCCGCGACCCCGGCCTTCCGCCTCCTCAAGGGCTCCTCCGGCGTCGCCATCGCCGGGCCGTCGGAGCGCATGCGCGAGGAGCGCCGCACGCTGAAAATGCCCCGCCCACGCCGAGAGACCCCGCCCACACTTAGAGGTCCGACCAACTCCGGCCAGCCACGCCCATGCGCGGGGAGCGAGGACTTGGCCCGATACCGCTCGCGCTCCCCGCAGGTCGCTCGGGGCGCTGCAGCCGTGAGAGTAACGGGGTGGGTTCGTGGAGAACGGCTCGTCGCCCCACCTGGAGCGGGCTTGACCCACTCACTCGTTCATTCACTCGCTCATTCATTCATTGAATTAGCCAAAGTTGCAGAGGCCCCCAGTGCACTCCCCTACCTAGGCGCCTCCCCTCCTGGACCCTCACACTGGAGAGGGACGGATGGCACTTCAGAAGCAGAAATGCAATGTGAAAGAGATTATTGGAAAGCACGTATCAGACCACAGGCCTTCTCCGCGTCCAGGGCAGCTGAGATGTGGGCAGCCAAGGACCCTGGAGGGTACTGCGCTCCTGCTGCACGCCCTGGCAGTGTGTAGACTTGCATTCCTGCAGAGGAAAGGCCAGAGCAGCAGCTTCACCCCAGGGCTCCAGGCTGCCACTGCCTGAACGGGTGGTGTGGACCGGTACCTCACAGGTGTCCCCTCCCAACTCCCCATCTCTGCTGTCTGAGGAGGGTGCTGGGGTGATGATCACACAGCTAGTGAGGGACAGTGCACGCAGTGGCTGGGCCCTAAAGTTCAGACGCTCCAGCTTTCTTTCCCTTTACCCCCCACCAACCCCACAACATCTCTGCACAGGACAGCAAAGTCCCCTTAGACGGTCAGCGCTCCTATTGGCCCTCAAGACTGGACCTCCCGCTGCAGGGGAGAGTGGTGGGCTGAGGATTCAGAGTAAGGAAGAGCTTACTGACCAATGACCCAAGCATAACCCCAGTGAGGACACAAGCAACTCTACATTCTGAAGATACAGGAGAGGTGTCTCTAAGCAGGTGGAATGGTAGGCATTCCTCAGAGGAAGGAAGAGCTGTGTGAGAGAGTGGACCTTAGGGGTTACTGGGTAAACTGTGGGGAGCTTGGAAGGAAATGATTGAGGTAGGTGTGTTTTTTTCTTATTCATTTGTTAGAGCTCTTTACATATTAAAGATCCTCTTTTTTTTAATATTGCTTGGGATTTTATCTACTTAAAATATCTTTCCATTTCAAAGTGGAAGTAGATCAACATTCTCACTTTATAGTTTAAAAGAAAAAAACATTAAAGTCCATGAGGTATAGTTTTCATTTTAACTATACCATTTTCATTTGTGTTGGCCACTGAGAATTCAAAGGTAAATATGAAATAGTTTTGATCCTGAAAGAATTCACAGTCTAGTAGGGGAGAGACAACCACCTAGTCATACAATGTGAAATGCACTACACACAACAAGCCCAGACAAGTGAGTGGTGAATTTTGTCAAGAAAGATCTTCTTGTCTGTATATTGCAAATGTTCTGGGTTTTTTGTTTGTTTTTACGTCTTGTTCCTAGTCTTTGGTATGTAAATTATCAATAGTTGTGTAGTCAAATGATCAGTTTTTCTGGCATGTTTAATTATATCTTCACCTGTAGTGTAAGCCCCATGAGGGCAGTGATTGCCTCTGGACATAGGCTCTCCCAAATTAGGCTTGACCAGGAACTTCCGGAACCCCCCCTCCAGCCCTCAGCTGCCACCCCACCCTCCCATTGTTGGGGTAATAGCATTTACGTGTATATTATAGTGTGATTTTTTTTAAAAGCTCCCTTTTCTTTTCCATGAAAAACCCTCCCTCGGACCCCATCTCTAAGACCTATAAGAGATTTTCAACGGAGGGTGCAAACATCTTCTGTAGCCTGGAGAGCCCCTAGCTCCTTGAGCCCTCATCCTGAGGGCTCAAGCCTTGGGGAGCCCTGGCCGTGCCCTGCTTCCAGGTCCTTCCACAGGAACCCACAACCCACACCTCCCCTCCATACCCGCTGTTGTCCGGGTGCCACGTTCGGATGAGCCCACACAGCCACTTGGGAAGAGTGGGGAGAGTCCAGGGCCCCCAGCCCAAGCCTGCCCGAGCTTCCCTGGGTCCCCGCCTGGATGTGGGAGCTGCACAGGGGATGGAGGCAAGGAAGGATGGCTCTGCTGTCAGGTGTGACCCCGGGTGCTGCTTTTCAGGTGGGGACAGTTTTCACAAAGGGCCCTTTGTCCTCAGCTTCCCCTGGCTGGGGCTGCATTGTTCCCCCCTGAGAAGGGCACAATGGGACATTGTGCAGAGCAGAAAGGGGCCCCTTGTCCAGCCTCCAGCTCGCTGGGCTCTGGGCTCCCTCCCCGGGTTTGCACAGGGTGGGCGAGGCCATCAGAGGGTCCACCGGGAGCTCATGTTCTCATGTCTCCTCCAGGGTCCTCCTCTGAGCTGACTGCAGAGGTCCAGTCCATCTGAGGGTCTAGAACCTTCACGGGAATGAACCCCATCGAGCAGGGCTTGGCCATGGAAAGGCTGGCCAGTGGCTCAGTTCGTGGCCGTTTCAGCCTGAATTTAATCAAACGTGCACTGGTGTATTGTTCAGACATAAAAAAGAGTCATATTGATACATTCTACAACATAGATGAACCTTGAAAACATATTCAGTGAGTGAAGCCAGACAGACACACAAAGCCACATATTGTACAATTCCATTTATATGAAACATCCAGAATAAGCAAATCGACAGAGACAGAAATTAGATCAGTGGTTCCCAGGGGCTGGGGGAGGGGGATGAGGAGTGACTGCTAACAGGGACAGGGTTTCCTTGTAGGGTGATGAAGATATTGTAGAACTAAATAGAGGTGATGCTTGCACAACATGGTGAATGTACTAAATGCTACTGAATTGTACACCTAAAAAAACTTAATTTTATGCTATGTGAATTTCACCAAAATTAAAAAAAAAAATCTGCTCTGGTCCTTGTTTCAGAATCACCTAAAAAGGCATTGCTTTTACCTGTTGGAATAAGTCATGTCATTTATACTTACATCTTCATTTAAACTTACATCTTCATCTATGCTAGAGAGCAACTAACAGTTTTAAAATAATATTCAGACATGGGTACATCTTGTGCCCCGCGAAGATGCCCCACTCTAAAACACACCTCTTCTGCAAACCCCAAGCCGGAGGGCCGGGGCCTGGTGCTGGGTCGGGGCACTGAGATGCTTTCCTCTTGCCCCACCACTCAGCGCCTGCATGCTGGGGTCTCTATGAAGCAGCTGTTCACCAACGCCAGGAGCCTGGGGGAGGCTCCTGAACCTACATTTTCAAGGAAAAAACTATATGAAAACAAGCCAAGATACAGGAGAGGCCAGAGGTGCTGAGAGGAGGCCTGACTACCCTCCGGGCTGGTTTCAAGAGACCTGGAGCTGAGCCCCACCTGGACAGAGCCAGAAAGGGCCAAGAAGGGGAGGGGAGGGGAGAAAGGGAGCTCCCCTGAGAGGAGCTCTCAGCTCAAGATGGGCTAGTGTCCCAGGAACCCCTAGGTGGGTCCGCCTGCAGCTCCCCCAGCACGGCCCTGGAGCCGAGGCGCACAAGCTCACAGCTGGCGGCACTCCCAGCAGCTGCGGGACGGCTTCAGAGGAAGGAGCCCCATGTCAGCACCTCGTCCAGCTGTCCCTGGGCACACGGGCCTGGCAGTCCCCACCGCATCAGGGTGATTGTCCCTGACGTGCCTTTGCAGCTGTCTCTGGCACCCACAAGAACCCAGCTTGGGCCCAAATCTAATCGTGCACCCTTCATTTACCCCAATTTTTCATGTCTTGACATCTGTTGATGGGGAGGGCAGGACCTGCTGGTGCTAACATCTGTCACTTTCTTCTGGAGGGGTGGTCAGTTTGGGCCGGCCCCACCCTGCCTGTCCAGCGGCCAAAACCCCCTGGTGAGGCTGGCAGGTGCGGGAGGGGGTGGGTGAGCAGGTGCTGGCCATTTGCTGGTTGTTCTGGAACCATGACTCATGGACGGCTGTTCTGCTTGGCTTGCCCGTCTCCTGTCCCCACACCTCGGTTCCGGGCCACGAGCACTCCTACCCCTGATCCCCAGAAGGAGATGTGACCCTGTGTGGACCTGCAAGCTGGTGAGCCATGACTGCCAGGCAGAGTGGAAAGCAAATAATCCCAGTGCAGTGACATTCTCTGGATGTAGAGCCCTATAGGGGAAAGAGTGTACAGTTATGTTTTTCTCACGGAATCATATTCTGAACTGGAAGAAGTCTTGAAATCTGCTGAGGTCACAATCAGGAGGCCTGCAGGTGAATTCGGCCCACAGAACTGTATCATTTACCAATCACCACGATAATGCCACGTAACAAACAGCCTCAAAGCCACAAGTTGTTGTGTTGCTGGGCAGTGCTTCCCATCCAGCCTGGCTCAGGTATGCCTCTGCAGTCAGCTGAGGTCTGGGTAGCAGCAGAGCCCTGGCTGGCCATTAGGGCCTCTCTCCGGCCACCCACAGGCCGCACCACTCCTTATAGCCTCGCCCTCAACAGCTTCCACATTCCCCTCCCTGCCTGAAGGCACCGGCATCCAAGACCGTGATTTGGCCCAAACCTGGGGGGTGCTGAGGGCTGGGCTGGGGGAGCTTGTGCCCAGTGCCATGCATCACCAGATCTTACCTTCTTAAGACTCACCCCGTGATTAAAGCAGACGATTCATTTCTGGAAAGAGAGGGCAGCATTGCTGTTACAGGTTCTCCTACAGGACGCCCAGTGGGCCTGACAGTGGGAGATGTGCTCGGAACTCTGCCAGCTTCGCATGATGGTGAGGTCACTGAGAAAATGCAGGACACATCAGGTGTTGTCTACAGCACACCCAGAATCCTACGGACATCAACTTGTGCAGGTCTGGTGGGGCCCCCGGGACAGACAGGTACTCTGCTGCCCAGAGTAACCCCGTAACTTGCCCAAAGCTAGAGGCCACAGAGAACGGCATCAGAACCCATGACCTGGAGACGCCCTCCTTTCTAGAACTCCAGCACCTTCTCGGGGGATCACCACAACTCCCTCCTGCCCCTTTCCACACCCCAAGGGCAGGAGGCAGGAGGCAGGCGCAGGGACCACTGTGCAGCCCCAGTTCACAGACCAGCTGGGAAACCTCCTTCCACACTTTATTAGAACGCTTTGCCGGCATAAGCTTCTACAGGGCAGAGCCCCTGTGAACGTCACCCACTGTCCCAGCACCAACACAGGTCTGGCCTGGAAGCCCCAAAAGTGTTTTCAGAATGAGCTATAGAATACAGAACGCTTACTTCCCCCATCCCGATCTAGTCTAATGGACCTGCACAGCGGCCACTGGGGGCTCTCCATCTCATCGTGGTCACAGGAAATGTTGAAAGCTGCCAGAAATTGCTTCTAACCGCTCGGGTTAATTCATTACTGTACTTCCAGATAACGCACAGGGGTCACGTGATCAAGAGCTTTCGGAGCTGGCTCATCCCGGCCACTCCAGCACCCACCTCCACACAGCCAGCTCAGGGCCCCTCCTGTCTAAAGGAATGGAGAGGGAGCAGCAGGCCACCAGCCCTCAGGAGGCTCCAATATACCCGCCCCCGGGGTGCCAGCTACCTCCTCTGATGACCTGCCAGGCTCCTGCTTGCACCTGGCCAAGGAGCCCATTCCTTCTCAAACCAACACCAGGTGACTGGGTGGGAATCACCAGTTTGAGTGGCAAAGTTGGCCCATATCTTGAAGTCCTCAGGTCCTGGGGCTCGGGAGCAGGTGGCTGACAGTCCTGTTCTACACACGCCATGTCCCAAGAGGAAGGAGACGTTGGGGTTTGCAGCCGAGGAGGCTGGGTTTTCTCTTGCCAGCGGCTGCCCCTCCAGCTCCTCGTGCCAGGCCCAGAGGGACCAAGGGACCCATGAAGAGAAGACCAGGAGTTTCCTACACCTCTGCCCCAGCCCAACAACCCCAGAGGCAAAGCTTTGCCACACCCATATCTGAGCTCCTGCAGGCCGGCTCCCACCTCACTGCAGAAGAACCCCAATGTGCCCGCCTGAGAGCATCTTAATTAAACCCTCCTACTCTGTGTTCAGAAAAACAAATACCTGGGAGACCTGGGTGGTAATCTTTTGACAGGGTGTGTTTTAACTTGCCTTTGACACTAGTGGGTCTCTGGAACCTTCCATCGTGGCAGAGGCGGCCAGGTCCCTGCTGGCCGGAGCCCCTTACTCAGAAAGGGATTTTCTCTGTGACGTGTCTACTTTCAGCCATGTTGGCCCATCCCAGTCACACTCTGAGGGGTTCAACTTGGACAAGAGGCCTCATTAAATCTGAAAGCCAAGATTGGAAGGACAAGCATAGCTCTTGGCAGCCTGTTCGGGCTCAGAATGCTGATTTTCTGAAGTGAGAGTCAGCTTCAATGTCCTGGGTCCCCTCCTGCAGGGGGGCTGAGGAAGTCTCTCCTGGCCCCATCGCTGGGGTCCAGGGGGCAAAGGCCCAGAATGAGAGTGGGGTCTGGGAGTTCAGGAGACTGAGGGCCCAACATGAGGGTGGAGTCCAGGGCCCAGGGGAGTGAGGGCCCAGCATGGGGCTGGGGTCCAGGGATCCAGGAGTCTGGTAGCACGCAGAGCCCTTCTGCAGGGACAAGGAATGGAATTTACTGGCTGACGGGGGAGACGTCCAGAGAAAGGCACACACCGATGCCAAAACGCTAACGCCTCAGCACTCAGTTCCTCTGTGGAAGACGCTGCTGGTGCCTGGCCTGGACCCCTTTGTGCTCCCTCTACCCCCGGGACCCTGCCTGGAGACGTTTTTGGCTGCAGAATCACCCTCTTCCCGCAGTCAAAGAGACCTAATGGCTGCTGGTGGAGTCAGCTCCAGGCCCACTGGCCAGAGAGAGATGGATGGGCACAGCCGGAGGCTTGGGGACCACTACCAGGAGGGGGTGAGTGGAGGCCAGAGCAGAGACCACAGCTGTTCCGACACATCTGTGCACACACATCTCACTGGGCAGACAATGTACTTTGGGGTCCTTGGGTTAAGCACTGCCCCCTCCCCAGAGAAGAACAGCCACAGCAGGGGGTCCCACCAGCAGTCAGCAGTCACCCCCAGGCCGTATGGGTTTACTTATCAGGAGGCCTTAGAGCTGATGAAAAGGTGCAGAGGGACAGCCTGGAGCAGGTTCTCCCTACCTGGAGGTGGGGAGGCATCCTGAGGAGGTGTCTGCTGGAAGCAGTAACAGGGCTCAGGAGCAAGCTACATGGGACCAGCGCCTGCCACGGGCTGGCCCCCAACACCCTGGCCCTGCGGGCAGAGAGGGGAGGAATGCGGGCGTGATCTTCCAGTGTCCTCTGCACAGGACAAGGAACAGCTACGGCCAGCTCCCGAGGGGATATTAGCCCAACCAAGGGGCCGGCTTCCACCCAAACCAGAACTTCCACACCAGCTGGCAATTATGTCGGGGAGGGGAGTTTCAGCAAAAGGCTTGGCCCAGAGCCCCGAGAGTCTGTTACTGGGGGATGCTGGACCCCTGGCACCCTTGGGAGCCCCCTCTCTTCTCTCTCTGGAGACCTGGTGGGCCAGGACGAGGCTGCCTTTATGGGGCCTCTGCTCAGAGCTGTCCCTTCATCTTTGGCCTGGAAGTTTGGTTCTGCAGACCGGCCAGTAATTAAAAGTACCAATTAATCCCCAAGGTTGAGCCGGGGTTCCCAGGATGTAATGCCAACTGCCTCAGGCTGGCTTGCCAAGAGGCCCAGGCCAGGGCTGCGGACACACAGGGGACACATCGGCCTGGGGTTCATGGGCCCACATGACCTGCCCCCAAGGTCTTTCTCTTAAAGACTCTACCAACTACACACATGGCCGCCCTGACTGTCTGAGAGAAGAGCCAGGCAGGGGACGGGCAGAGGATGGGCAGGTGTCCTTCTCCGTGGTGATCTGGCCCTCAGCAGCCCCTTCACATGGACTTCCCAAGCCGGCCTAGAAGCCAACGAGTGGATGGGCTGGGGGGTGTCTCTGCACCTGGAAGAGGTTTCCCTGGAGCTCTCCAGCCCTCCACTGGCCAGGTCTCATAGGCACGGCGGGTGCCTGGCAGCCCACACCTCCTTCTTTGCAGGTCCCCTTGGAGCCTCTGCCAGGGGTGTGGGTCTAGAAACCTGCTTACGTCAGCTTTCCCACGCCCCAGGCTGATAGTCCCGGGGCAGGTACCTGGTCCAAACTTGGCCAATCAGATCGTC
Organism: Pseudorca crassidens; assembly: GCF_039906515.1. NCBI lineage: Eukaryota > Metazoa > Chordata > Mammalia > Artiodactyla > Delphinidae > Pseudorca > Pseudorca crassidens. The sequence goes on along the minus strand of NC_090310.1, from coordinate 38,363,547 downwards.
TCCCTGAAACCGCAGAGCCCACAGATGAAGGTAGAGGCATGTGGACTGGGGTGGGTGGGGACAGAAAGGAAGAGCTCAGAGAAGAGGGGAGCCGGGGGTGGACTGAGAGCTGCCCCTCAGCCTGGCTCTGTTCTCAGATAACCTGTGCTCTTTGCTGCCACAGAACCTTCGCACATGCTCCCCATCCCACCATGCTCTTTCCTCTCTCTTCGATTGGTCAGAAGTGTCAGGCCCCAACTTGTCACCTCCTCAAAGCTGCCTTCCTGGATCACCCCACCACCACTACCCCCCTGCCGCCCATGGTGAATGTCTCAGCCCCTTGGTGTGTTCACTGTTGGTCCCCTCCTCAAACGCCACATCTTCTAGGCTAGGACGGTGTAGTGTGGTTCTGTGCTGTGTTGCCCAGAAAAGCCCAGCACACAGCAGGCACTTCATCAATACTGGTAAACACAGGAATTAACTGTGGCCACCACCTCCTCTGAAGGCTACGTCCTGGTGTCCACTCAGGGGCTGCCTAGCAGATGAGGATATGAATCGAGGTCAGCACTAATGGGTGGGGCCAGATAGCACATGGCAAATTTTACAGCCTTCAAGACCACGAGGGAGCTTTGGGGCACTTCTGGGTGCCACCCTCTGTGTCAGCAGCCAGCCTGAGAAAAGCCCTGGCAGGGATCTGCCTGCCCATCCCCTGGGAATGGTGGCCTGCACATATAAGACAGAAGCTGCCCACCAGGACCCCACCAGTCCCTGAGGTGGTCACTGCAACCCGGTGGAGCTGAGGGTGGGGCCTAGGACTGCACATGCCACACACTGTGACCTGGATCTGGCACTGGACCCTCCTAGCTCAGCCTCTTTTCCCCCAAGGGTCCCAGTGGTCAACTGATTGTGTCCTAGGGGACATAGCTGTGTAGTGCCCCACCATGGGTCAGTGGGGAGCGGGGAGAGGTTGCCCTGCCCAGTGTACCCAATGCAGACCGTGCTCCATTTTCCCTGGCAAAGCAAAGCTCTTCATGGAAACACAGACCTGGTGCCCAACGGCATGCCCAGTGCAGGGAGGGGTGGGATCTGATCCCCAGGACAGGGTTGGAGGCAGGACAGTTTGGGCCGGGTCTGTCATCCGTACCTCCTTCCCCCCACTTCAATCCTGCATTTATTTGCATGGATCCCTATGGGCCAGGAAGTCCGGTGGATGCCCCTGGGGAAGCCCTCACTTGGGCCTCCCTGGTGTCCTCCGACTGCAGGGTGGGACTCCAAGAGGAGGGCAGGACCTCCGAAGGGAAGCCACCGCAGACCAGCGGGAAGGATGTTCCTGGCAGGTGACCTTGCAAAGGCAGGCAGATGACAGGAGGGGAGGCAAAGGGACAGGCCACTCTGGAGGCCAGCTCTCCCTCTGGTATCAGGGCGTCCTCCCAGCACACTGTTTCGCCTTACAGCGAGGCTCCTCATGGTGCTTTCCTGGAAGATTGGAGGTCGGGTTCCCTGACCTGGGCCAGTGGGGTAGCCCTTCCATCACCTGAAGGTGGTGGGGAACAGGGCAGCCTGGGCGCTGGCCCCTGCCTCTTAGGCCCTGTGCCAGCTGTTCCAGATGCAAGGCTGCGGGGGTCCCGGGCATCCCCGGCATCTCCCAGAGCCCACTAGACGTCTGGCAGAAACTGTCTCCAAGGCCTAACTAAGGAGTTCACAGCCCAGGCAATGGCGCACTCAGTTGGAAACTGGCTGGAGCCCTGTCTTACATGTGGGGGCGGGGTGAGGGCAGGAGGCTCTCCCTGCGAGGTCAGAGCCTTGGAGGGAGCTCCTGGGTTGGTAAAAGCACATAGGGGAGACTCTTCAGCTTTGGTGTTTTCTGCTAACAGACCCGCCCCTTCTACTCCTTAGGCTGCCGTGGCCACTCGCCCGGGAATCCATGACTCGGAAGGAGGTGCATGGTTGGGGAACTGGGCGCCCTTGACTAGGGTCACCCGGGTCGCAAGGTCGGAGACGCGCGTGTTCTGTGTTGGCTGTCTTGGGTGGGGGTGGGGGGTAGTCTGGCGAAGCTCTGGGCGGCCGGGCCGTCGCCTCTCGGCGGGTTTGGCGAAAGAATCCGAGCCGCCCTCCGGGACCGCCGGGCCCACGGCCAACTGGCGGGGGCGGCCTCGGGCGGGGACTCTGAGCCGCGGCCCGGCGCTTGCCTCCGGGTAAATGTCCCCTCTCCGACCCCGCCGCCCCCAACAGGGCGGCACACCCCGCCCCCTTCTCTCCTTGGCTGGCGCGCCCACCTCCTCCACTCCAAGCGCCCGGAGTGGCCTCCGCCTCCGCCAGACCACCCAGGACCGCCCCGGCGGACGGCCTCGGTGCCCCCAACCCCCGGGTCACGCCCGGAAGGCCCTGGGCCCCCGCGTCCGGCCACGCCATCCGCCGGGCCGCCCTAGGGACTCAGCTAGGGTCAGCCCAGGCCCCGCCCAGCGCTCCCGCCCCCTTCGGCGGCCGCGGCTTCTGCGGCAGCGCCCCTGCCGCACTTTCCGCGCCCGGACGGGATCGGGGTCCTGGGATCGCCCAGCTCTGAGCCGTGGTCCCTGGGCGCGCCGTTACCTGGACGTGCGCGGCGTGCAGACTGGCGCGCGGGAGGCTCCTGCACGTCGCGCCGGCCCTGCGGGCGGGGAGCTGACCCCCCGCCCTGGGCCGCAGGCTGGCAGCAGTTGACCCCGGCGCCTCTGGGCTGTGGGCAAGACATCGGGGCTCAACGCAAGCTGTGGGGGAGGCTCTTGAGGACCCGCCTCCTTACGCAGCGGGAGGCCGAGGCTGGGTAATGGGACCGGGGCCCGGACGCACAGGAGCAGCTATGAGCCAGCAGAGGGAGCGCAGCGGAGAACCCCAGCAGGCAAAGGGCACCCCGGAGCGCCCACCTCTACCCGTCTCTGCCCCCTTTTTCCTTCCCGCCCCTCCTGGAAGGGGGGCCCTCGGCGTGCTGCACAGCCCGGGATCCGGTCCTCGGCTGCCGGGCGCGCCGGCCCCACGTGGTGCGGCGCCAGGCGGGGTGGGCGGGGGCGCAGGGGGAACTGCGGCGCTTTCTTTAAGGTGGGGGGAGGGGGCGGGGGCGGCCAAGCTCCGCCCCCAGTGGCAGTGGGGTGCGCGCCGGCCAATGGGGAGCCGGGCGGGGGGCGGAGCCTTGTGGCCGCTGCTTAAAGAAACTTGTTGCGGGTAGCCCAGCGGGGACTGAGCTCCGGCGACGGCAACGGCGGCGGCGGCGGCGGCGGCGGCAAGAGGACCGGGGTTGGGAGGCTGCGGGACGCGGGTCGGGCCACCGCGCGACGACCTCGGGTCCCAGAGAGGCTGCAGCGCAGCCGGGCATCGGACTCGGTGCACCTCCCTGGTGCGCGCTTCTCCGCGCGCGGCCCCGATGCTGGACATGAGCGAGACCCGCGCCCAGCCGCCCTGCAGCCCATCTGGCACTGCTAGCTCCATGTCGCACGTGGAGGACTCAGACTCGGACGCGCCGCCGTCGCCTGCCGGTTCCGAGGGTCTGGGCCGTGCGGCGGGCGCGGGGGGCGGCGGCCGGGCCGACGCGGCCGAGGCGGCGGACGAGCGCTTCCCCGCCTGCATCCGCGACGCCGTGTCGCAGGTGCTCAAGGGCTACGACTGGAGCCTGGTGCCCATGCCGGTGCGAGGCGGCGGCGGCGGTGCGCTCAAGGCCAAGCCGCACGTGAAGCGGCCCATGAACGCCTTCATGGTGTGGGCGCAAGCAGCGCGCCGCAAGCTGGCGGATCAGTACCCGCACCTGCACAACGCGGAACTCAGCAAGACGCTGGGCAAGCTGTGGCGGTGAGTGCACTGTCCCGAGGCCGGGGCGGGGAGCGGGTTCTGGGGTGCGTGGAGCTGGGCGGTGGCGCAGCGCCCGGCCTCGGCCCTGCTCCCAGTGGCTGTTCCCAGGGCGAGTCGTAGTGGAAAAACCCGATCTGGCCAGACGGATGGGACGCGGGGTACAGGACGGCCTGGGCACGCAGAGGGCAGCAGGAGCAGTGTGCAGCCCCTAGCACATTCCCTGAGCCCAGAAACAGCCTTCTCTAGGCAGTGGATGGCAGGCCGAGTTGGGGACCCCAGCTGTGAGTGGCCGCAGAGCCTGGAAGCTTGTCCCTCCCAGAGGAAAGTGGCCTCTTTCTGGAAGCAGAACACAACTCTCTGGAGGTGCCCCCTCCTTGGAAAGGACTCCCCGACCACCCTGTGGAGGGAGTCCAGAAGGCAGATGGAATGGTGTGTGTTTGCCCCACCAGCACCTTCGGCACCTTCCCCGCAGCTTCTCCCAATGCTCTGCCACCTCTGCACCCTCACCAGGGAAGGAAGGGGATGGAGGGGGTATTCAGCACTGGTGTGCACTTTGGTGTGATGAGGCTGGCCGTTTTGCAGAAAGTAGGACGGCAAGCAGTGGGCAGCAGTGACAAGGTTGCTGCTTGGGACAGCCCATCCCCACCAAACGCTCTCTACTGGGGTTTAAAGCTCTGGATCCAGGGTGCTGGTCTCGTTTCCTGCTCCTCACCTCATGAGTGGGAGCTCAAAGCTTGTGTTTATGTCTTCTGTGCTCCGGCCTCTGTCCAGTCAGGGTGCTGTGGACCCATGGCAGCCCCGTGCCTCTGTATCCCTAGACCCTGTCCTGCAGGCAGACATGAGCTTCTGGAAGGGTATGGGGGGCCGGTGTGTGTTCTGAGCCTTAGCGAGGACCACTGGGTTTTGCCAGTGTTTCTGGAAGTCTGGGAAGCCCAGCTGCCCACAAAGTCCCGGCTTGGTTCCCAGAAGCCTCCCTTTGTCCACAGTGTGTTCTCAGCTGGGTCCTGGCCTCTTCACCCACCTGCCATAGAAAGTCCCAAAGGGAGGGGACAGGTTCAGGGAGGGGGGAAGTCAGAGGAGGAAGATGGAAGCCGGAAGGTTTGGGTCTTATTCTGGCTTGTTCCTCTGACCTCACCTAATGCCCTCACCCCCGGCTTGATCCCTTCTGTCCTCAGAGAAGGGGAGCACCTGCCTGGGGCCCACCAGGTTGCGGGCATGCACTCGGGCTTCCCTGGTCCTACCCAGTGCCTCACCTGATGCGCGGGCCAACACCTGGGGTGGTGTCGGCCCCCTCGTCATCTTGTTCCTGCCCTTTGCCCTGCAGCTTGCTGAGTGAGAGTGAGAAGCGCCCCTTCGTGGAGGAGGCAGAGAGGCTGCGGGTCCAGCACAAGAAGGACCACCCAGATTACAAGTACCAGCCACGCCGGAGGAAGAGCGTGAAGACTGGCCAGAGCGACTCAGACTCAGGTGCCGAGCTGGGCCACCACCCGGGCGGTGCTGTCTACAAGACTGACGCCGGCCTCGGTGACGCACACCACCACGGTGACCACACAGGTGGGCTCCTGGGGGTAGGAGCAGGGGCTCACTCCCAGGGCAGGCACCCTCAAGAGAACCAAACCTTCCCCGGGTACCTGGGAAAAGGCCCCATAGCCCCAAAAGGCAGCTGTTTCCGATGCCCACGGGGGCCTGCTTAGCCCCCTCTGAGACTGAGGGCCTGATATCTTGCCCTGGTCTAGCGCACTGTGACCTGGGTGTTTTCTGTCCTTCCCGAAAGCGTTTCTGCTCCGCTGGCCTTTGTGCTGGTTCTGACCTAGGATTCACCCATGCCACCGGCCTGGTGGTTAGCAGCCCAGTTTCAGGATCAGACTGACCCGGGTGGAATCCTGGCCAGCTGAGCAGTCTTAGTCATGCTGGCTACAGCCACGGGCCTGGGGAGACAGGTTTTGTGTGGACTGTGTTGTTGCCGTGGGCGAGGGGCTGGGCACTTCCTCTCCTCCCCCCTGCCCCCAGCTTGCTCTTCACGATGGGGCCTCCCTGGCCCCAGGCCTTTCCCTAGAACAGTGCTTAACGGAATTTCCTCGGCGAGGAGTGAGGTCTAGGTCTGGCTTTGCTGGAATTTCTGGGAAATGTACAGGAACAAAAAGCCGTTGATTCCTACCTGCGGCAGTTAGCGGGGCTGGTTTTCCTCCTGTGTGCACGTCACCAGCCTGGCCGCCCCCTACAGAAGGGGCATTCATCCCTGAAATGTGCTCTGTTCCCAGGGCAGACCCATGGGCCGCCCACCCCCCCCACCACCCCCAAGACTGACCTGCACCACGGGGGCAAGCAGGAGCTGAAGCTGGAAGGCCGCCGCCTGGTGGACAGCGGGCGCCAGAACATCGACTTCAGCAACGTGGACATCTCTGAGCTGAGCAGTGAGGTCATCGGAAACATGGACACCTTTGACGTCCACGAGTTCGACCAGTACCTGCCCCTCAACGGCCACTCGGCCTTGCCCACAGAGCCAGGCCAGCCCGCGGCCGCCAGCTCCTACGGAGGCACCACCTACTCGCACTCCGGGGCGGCTGGCATCGGGGCGTCCCCTGTGTGGGCCCACAAGGGAGCCCCATCGGCCTCTGCGTCGCCCACTGAGGCAGGGCCCCCGAGGCCGCACATCAAGACGGAGCAGCTGAGCCCCGGCCACTACAGCGACCAGTCGCACGGCTCTCCGGGGCACACCGACTACAGCTCCTATAGCGCTCAGGCCAGTGTCACCACGGCCGCCTCCGCCGCGGCCGCCAGCTCCTTCACCAGCTCACAGTGCGACTACACCGACCTGCAGGCCCCCAACTACTATGGCCCATACCCTGGCTACCCGTCCGGCCTCTACCAGTACCCCTACTTCCACTCGCCCCGCCGACCCTACGCCTCGCCCCTGCTCGGTGGCCTCTCCGTGCCGCCCGCCCACAGCCCCCCCAGTAACTGGGAGCAGCCCGTGTACACCACCCTGACCAGACCCTGAGGGTGCGGCCGCGTGGACGGGCTGCGGCCGAGGACAACCTTGATCTCGGCAAAGATAGATAGACCTCCGAGGGCTTCCAGAAGGTGTGTGACGTGGGGAGGAGCCGCGGCTCCGTCAAGTGCCTGCTGAGGTCCGCGGGAAGCCAGGCTTTGTAAACGAGTCCCCTCTGCTTCCAGACTTCCAAACTCCTGTCCATGGACAAAGCCCTCCTTCCCTTCTTGCTCTCTTTTTGCGGGGACTGCGACTCTGACGGACAGTCACTGGGTCCCTCTTCCGAGCAGACGCCAGCGTCTGGGTTTTGCACCTCAGTGTCTGCAAAGCAGCAGCCACAGCACAAAGGACAAAAGGAGGGAAGAGGTGTGGGGTCTCCAGGCCGCCCGTGTTCCAAGGTCCTGGCCACCCTTGGCGCTGAGAACTCCCCGAGACCAATGGATGACGTTCCTGAGGCTGGTCATCACCCGTCACCCACAGCCTGGCGGGGATGTGTCCGCGGGAGCACCTCTTGGGACCAGCTCATTAGACCTGAGGTGTTCCTTGTAGTTAGGGTTCTTCCGAGCAAGGTTTGGCTGTGATTAACACTTCTCTCTTTTTATTTTATTTTTTTAATTTTTATTTTTGAAGCTTCAATGTGTTTGATTTGTTTTGAAAGCTGTTAAAATGTATTTATGTTCTGTATTATTTTATCTTTAATTAATGAAGTAATCTGTGCAGAGAGCAGAATTTAAGACAAAACGGAAGCCGCAGAGCTGAGGGTGAGGGCTGGGGGTGGGGGCAGATGGGCTGGGGCCCTTGCTCCAGGCATTTGCGAGCCTGGCTGTTTGGGAGGCATCAGGCAGAGCCCCAGCTCCAGGGCCCCCAGAGGTGGCCGGAACCCCGAGGCAGGAGAAGGGATTTGTCTTGTGGTGTCTCTGATCAGGTTGAGGTGCCCCTGGCACCTGGCATTAAGTCAAGGTTTAGAAGGCAGGGTGTCGCTGAATTTCATTCCTGCTCACAACCGTGCCAAGTGGTGGAGGCGGGAATTTCCTGGGACGTGGTGGCTCCAGAAATGCATTAATCTCGGCTCTTAGGAACCAGGCGCCACCTACAAGCTGTGAAACTAAAACCTTCTCCACTAAGCGCTTTTAGATTCTTAGTTTTAGAAGAATAATACCTGATTTCCCTGTCCTGCTTCTGCTGTGTGCTGAGCGATGATAACCGCCTACTTCATGGAAAATTGTGCCTTTAAAACTTTGTAAATTTAAGTACATCTGAGATGTTGCTTCTTTTTACTTTTTCTACTTTTTCCTACCATTTTCTAGAAAAAAATTTTTTGTTTTGCATATCTCTTCCTGGGGGTGGGGGCAGGGAACTACAGCAAACTCATTTTTATGCAATATATTTTTCGGTGTCAAGTTTGGATTTTCGCTGTCACTTACCTGCTGTGTTTCGCTACTTTCTGACCAAGCAACGCTAACTTTTGTACAGATCAATTTGATAAAATTAAAAAATGCTTTTTATCTACGTGGGCTGCATTTTGTGTGTTGCTTTCCATAAGCGTGGGGGCTGTGGGTCTCCGAGACCATGGGGGTCCTGTTTTGAAGGAGTTTGGCCAAGGCAGGAGTGGGCTCTGTGAGGGTTAACCCCAGGCTCCCCGGGGGGAGGGGCCGGCTGGCCAGACCACCCTCCCTCTTGGGTGCTGCATCTGAATTTGAAAAGAATAGATCTCAGAAGCCTCCAGGAAGCGGGGGATGCATCTTCCTCCTGGTGTGTGTTGTGGGGGGAACCTTCTCAGTAGGCAAAATGGGTCCAGATGGGCCAGATTTGGGCCGTGGTTTCCTCCCAGGCGAATCCCAGAGCTGGTTTCTGGGTGGCTGACGACATTTTTCGGGCACTGGCTCAGAGCCAGGCTGGGAGCTGGATAAAAGCTGCCCTGCAGGCCCCGGACAGGACTGTCTGGTTGGCAGAAAGGGTTTCTAGGAAGAAACGGTTGTGGGAGCAACAGCAAGCGAGGGGCAGCCTCGCTCCCCGGCCGGGCCTCCCCAGCACGCGGGCCTGGAGGCACCCACCTCTGAGCTGTGCAGATGCATCTGGGGGTGAGAGGAAGATTATGCTTCTCAAGAGAACCCAGATACGCAAGGCAGTTAACCTATGCAATTTTAATGGATGGCCTGGGTATAGGGCCACGCACCCTTCCCCTCGCCTGCCCAGCCGCTCGCGTGGCTGCAGTCCAGGGCGCGTCCCTCACCCCGCGCTGGGGAGCCACATCCAGGGCCTGCCAAGAGCAGTGTTTGGGAAGAGCTGCCCGGATTTATGAGGGTTCGTGAGACCAGTGTTTGCCAAGCTTCCCGGGTGAGGCGGGTCTGAGGTGGGGGGATGTAGACATCCAGGCTCACAGAGGCCCGCTGCCTTCACAGCCGGCCGCCTGCGAGGAGCCAGCCCAGCCTGCCCTGCATCCAGCGAAGGGCTGTCCAGGTCCATATGGCCCTCTAAGCCCTCGCATTGACACCCCAAACCAAGGAAAGCCCCCAGCGTCCAGCTTGCTGACAGAGGGAGCAAGGCCTCCCCTTTGCTGTTCTGGGATCGCTCAGGCCTTGCCAGGTTCCCGAGGGCTGGAGGCTCTGCCAGTTTTGTTTGGAGTTGGAGGGGCTCCTGCGTATTAACTCCCCAGGTCCCGGTCTTTTCCCGCTGACCCACCCTGTGTGACAGCCCCCATGGCCCTGGGTTCTGGGCAGGGTTCCCATGGGTTTCCTACATTTGAGCTCGTGACGCTCCAGGGAGAGGAAGGACAGCCATGTGGTCCTGGCGCAACCACACCCTGCCTGGCCCAGGGCATGGAGACCCAGTGCCCTGCACCTTGTCCCTGCCCCTCCAGGGCCCCCTCCTGTCTTTGGGGCCTGGGCTGGTGGCTTCCCTGCTGGGAGCATTCTCAGGCAGACATCGCAGGCCGAGCCCACAGCCAAGGACCCTAGAAGTGGTGGGGTCTCTGTCTCCCCAAATGCTGGATCCCTCAGTGACACTCTGAGAAGCCAGCTGGGGCGGCCCCCTGGGGGTCAGGGCTGCTGAGAGGGCTCCCTGGGCTACCCTGGTCCTCAGGCTGGTGAAGGATTTTTGAGGAAAGCCCAGCTGACGAGGTTACTCCCAAGGTCGGCCTCGCCCCGCCTCGCCCCAAGTCTAAGAGAGTGTCTGCTCAAGCTGGTCCGGATTCCTGTTCTCATTTAGACTGTTCCATTGGCCCATCCCAGGGCCAGGCTGGCAGGAAAAGTTCCTCATTTTTCATTTCCTCATGCAGAACAGAGAGCATTGCCTCTCTGATCTCAGATGAACAGAGTGCCCTGTTCAGGGAGAAAGGGGAAATGGCATTTATGATCCAGCCCTGCTCTGATGTGTTGGAAAGGCCCCTTCTGGTTCACAATCACTCTTCCTGGGATGATATCGGCTTTCAGAAGTGGATTTTCTGTTTGGATGGGAGTTCATGGCCAGTGTGGCTGTCAGCTTCAGGGAATGCCCGTGTCCTCTGAGCAGCTGCCTGGGAGAGGCCCAAAGTCCTGCTCACCCGGCCGATCCCAAGGGTCAGATTCAGGACCCACCCAGCCTGCTGCAACTTTGGCCCACATTTAGGGGGACAGCACTCAGGATGGGCATCACAGACTTAGAGTCCTGGCCTGGTGTGGAACCAACTCTTTCCTCCCCAGTGTGTAGCTGGGGTCTCCAGTCCAGCCCAGGACAGAGGGCTCTAGGGTCTCTGTGGATGCCATCTCTGGCTGATCAGGTTTGCAGCGGCTGCGGTCCATGGCATCAGGTGGGGCTGGGAGGATGTGTTTCCAGGTGATGACTCGATGGCCACCAGACACTAGGCAAGCCCTCACACCCTGTGTGGACGGCCTCCTTGGACACATTCCAACAGGCTTCATGGAAAACCTGTGCTGACCAGGACCTAGTCTGGAGGCCACAAAGCCCGTGATGCCAAATCCCCCAGTCTCACCCCAGAGCCAGTGTAGACCCCAAGACAAGGGAGATGGGCTGTTCTGCCAGGCACTGGGGGTAAGGAATCATTCTCGAGGAAGGAGACTTGTAGCCGCACTCGGCCCCCAAACTCGGGCCCCCTGGCCCGGGCACTTCTCCTCCAGGAGGGAGCAGCTGTACAGATATCTCCAAGGATGGGGCTGCAGGAGGCTACAAAGGGGAAGTCAGGGAGGGAAGGAGCAAAAGAGGGAGATGCACATGGGGCTCCAGCCCCCCCTTCATGTGAGGAACGTCCTGGAGCAGAGAGTGGGGCCGAGGACTGGCCCTGAGAGCCCAGCACTGCCCACCCCTGGCTGCGTGCCTGGGCAACCAGGCTGTGAGAGGTGTCCTGTCTTCTGCTTCTTCAGGCTGGCTTTGGGATACCTGGCCTCCCTCTGGGAGGGAGGAAAGATGGAAAAGACCCCCTGACATACTGGGGGGACTCAGTGAGAATAGGACCTGCCCGCGATGGAGCGTTTGCACAGATACCTGAGAGAACTCTTGGTTCTATTATTACCACCTTCAATCACATGATGCTGCTTCTTGCTCATCTGCAGAATAAGGTGGATTTGCTGGTAAGAAAATTAAGTAAAAGTGAAATGGGCAGAGAATGTGCACTCAAAGGCCAGGGGCCTGGGATGCCCCCGTCCCAGCCTCTGCCTCTGGGACCCCTCCTGCTGCACCGAGGTGTCCTCCAAGCTTCCCTGCAGTAAGGCAGTCTGGGCCGGTGGATAGAAGCTCTGCCACTTTCCTGTCAACCCCTCTGTGCCTCAGTTTCCCCCCATGACCATGGGGTGATGATGGTCTCACTGAGGTGCCTTGAGGATTTACTTGGTGAGCCTGAGGCCAGCACTTGGACACATGGGACAGGAACCTTCCTGCCCCATCCTGCTGGCAGACTTGTCCCTGGACCCCTGGGGTCTTCCCTCCCCTCATCTCCCCCAGCCTCATAGTGACTTCCTCAGCTCAGCCCCAGAATGGCCGGTGGTGGAGGCCTGCACAGCCTTCCTGCTTCCCCTGCCCAGGCTGGGCTGTCCCCAGCAAGGTCCTGTGTGCAGCGGATACCTCGCCCCCGCCCCCCCAAGCTCTCCATAACCCCTGCCGTCCCCAGGGGGCTGGGGCCAGAATGCAGGGCTCGGTCTGCTGAGGCTGCTGCTGGGCCTTTCCAAGAGGTCCCTAACCGGGTCAGGTCGGCCCTGCTCGCTGGCTCCCTGGGCCAGGGTGCCACCCGCAGGACCCCGCAAAGGGTTAAGGTGCTGGAGGCCTGGCGGGAGTGCAGGCGGCTGAGCAGAGCAGCCGGGCTGGTGCAGGGCCAAGAGCGCCAGCGAAGGCGCTGCATTTTAATGAATCATTATTGCCGGGGAGGCCTTTGTCTTGCTTTATCCGGTGCACAATAAAAGAATTAATTAGACAGAAAATGGCAGGGCAAGGAACTGACAAGTCATTAAGGGCTGCTGAATGACCGATGAGATGCACGCCGGGGTGGATTTCGGCTCCGGAATGATAATGGCCGGACGGGTGCTTTGTATGCGCTACCAGCCGGCCTCTGGGCAGCATTGTGGGTGCTGCCGTTGTGGCGGGCAGGACGGGCCAGTACCGGCCTGACTCTCCAGAGGCCAAGCGGGCAGTGGGAATCGGCTGACAAAATCGATGTATTAATTTTTGTGTGCAGACACAGTGTAAATATTTGGATACAGAGGGGACTTTGGCGGGTGGGCATCCTGGCCCCTGGACTCTACTTCCTGGCTCAGGGGACAGAGGCCAGCAGCGGCTGTGCTCCCTGCATTGTGAGAAGCAGAAGGCAGGGATGGGGAGGGGGGAGGAGAGAGACTGAGAGGAGAGGAAAGAGGAGACAGGTGAGGTGAGGAGGGTAGAAAAAAAGAGAGAAGAGGGGAAGAGAGGGGTGAGGGTAGAGGGAGCCTGGAAGACCCAGAAGAAACTCTTCCGAGAGCCAGGCTCTGCCATCCTTTGCTGCTGCTGTCATGGTTATTTAGACGTCACCAGGAAAAAAAGTGCCACCCACAGATCTAGCTCTCCCACCAGAAAAATTGAGCCTGTGACTTAGGAGTGCATCGCGGGGGAGGATCAGCCGGCTCCTCCCTGCGACCCCCTGGGGGGCTGGATTTGGAAACTGCCTAGAGGATCTGGTGCCGGCTCCCTGGTTTCCTGCTCCTTCACGGCATGTCTTGTGCCTCCTGGGTGTCATCTTGGGGGTGGAAGGGAGGGGACTGAAATGCCAGACAAGTTGGGAGAGGGGTCCCCCTGCCGTGGGGCGATGAGGATGTGGGAGAATAAGCAGGGGATGTGGGAGAATAAGCAGGGTGTGTGACCTGACCAGGCAGTCAATGTCCCTTCCTGGGCTGGATGTTAAGGGACAGGTGACACCACCACTGGGACACTTGGACCAGCTCCAGATCCTGGCTGATGGAGGATGAGGGGCTGCTCTGTCCAGAGGACAGCCCCTAGTGCAGGCAGAGGGCAAGTGCTGGGTGTCCCTGGGTGGAGGGAACTCCATCAAGCCAGGGCTGCATGGAGGAGAGGCCACATCCATTTCCAGATAACAAGTGTCTCATCGGTGGCAGGGCGTCTGGACACCACTGGGAAGTATCGTCTACGCTTCTGTACCCTGTACCCCCGATGGTTGTGTGTGCGTCCCCGCTCACACCCAAGTGTGGGACTAAGATGGGCCTGGACACTCTGGGCATCACCCCCAAAGGGGGGTCTCCCCTTCCTTCTGCCCAATTTCCTGGGGTCACATGGGTCTTCTGAGGAGCTTGTTCACTAAAGGGAGAGGGAGGGGTGGGATGAAGGTGGCCAGAGGGCCTGGATGACCCTAGCTCTAGAAACCTGAGTCTTCTACATTTTTCCAAACAGGAGGGGGTTATCAAGACAGGGTCACGGTGCCTGGCATCTGGTAGGCCTCTCTGGCTTCTGAGGTCCCTCTGTAAAATGGGAAGGATGGTGTGTACCTCCCCAGGAACGGTGATCAGAAGCATGGGAGATGAGTCCTTAGCACAGGATTTGGTTAGGAGCAGCCACTAAATACACATCACCCAAAGTTGTCATTGAGCTGAAGTTAGGACTCACACCTCAGCAAGGAGTCGGCCTGCTTGCTGGACAGGGCCGACATTCTCCCCATCCATCCCTCCATCCATCCAATGACCATCAGACACCAGGTATAGGACTTTAAAGGAGAAGGAGACTAACCTAGCCCTGCCCCCTTCTCAGTGCATCAAGAAAGGGTCACACAGGACAAGTGGAGGGGACTGTAGGAACCTACACAGGGACCAGCCTCCTCTGCGGGTTGTCATGGAAACGTCTCCCTGAGATGTTTCCACTGAGTCTTTTTTTAAAAATATTTATTTATTTATTTGGTTACGCCAGGTCTTAGTTGCGGCAGGTGGGCTCCTTAGTTGCGGCTCGCAGGCTCCTTAGTTGCGGCACATGGACTCCTCAGTTGTGGCATGTAAACTGCTAGTTGCTGCATGCTTGTGGGACCTAGTTCCTTGACCAGGATAGAACCTGGGCCCCCTGCATTGGGAGTTCAGAGTCTTAACTACTGCACCACCAGGGAAATCCCCTCCACAGAGTCTTGCCTCTGAGCAGGGATCTGTGACCTCAGCCTTGCCTAGTACAGATCCTGGTAAATGGCATCATCCTTCGCTCCTTCACTCAGCCTCAGAAGCCCATTTAGGCAGCCCTGGCTGGCTCTTTTCTCACTGGACCTGAGTGGGCAACAGCACTGAGAAGACACAGGGGCAGACCTGAGCCATGCCCAAGGCAGGCAGAGTATCTGGGCCAGGACCCAGGTGCAGCCCCCCACAACTCTGGGTCCATACTCACCCCAATTTCTCCAGACATTTCCAGCTTTGGCACTGACTGTCATGTATCCTGGGAGGCCCTCTGTCCCTGGAGAACCAGGACGGTGGTCACCCAATAAACAAGTGTGGGAGGTCCCACACTGCCCACGCCCCTCTGTGGAAAACATGCACTTTGGGTTGTGGGTGGGGGCAGTGTTGGGGGGGCAACCCCATCCCAGCATGGGTAGTGTGCCCCTGGGTGGCCTTACGAGCTCAACAGGGTCAGGTCTGTGGCTGTGCTTGAGCTTCATCCATGACATAGGCTGTTCTGGACACAGACCAGATGCTCAGGGAGTATTTGCTGACTATGAATCTATGAATGAACAGAGGAAGATGAGGCGAGTCTCAGTTCTTCCAAAGCCTGAAGTCGGACGAAGGCCCAGTGGTCACAGAAGGGCAGGGCAGCAGCATGGCAGGATGCCCAGGGACTCACTGTTTTCTCTTCCAATATGTCTCAGATAGTGACAATATTTGTACAGGAGTGGCAGGGAGTGAAAAGGGGTGGCTGACAGGGCACAAAGGAGGTCTTGGGAGCCCCGGGCACTCTGGTTGGCAGTCTGGTGGTCTATGCATGGTGAGTTGTTGTGAGAGGGGTGCTAAGCACACAACATGGGGAGGGCTGGTCTGCTCTGAGCTATTTAATCTGGAACTGTGAGTAACACTGATGATTGAGACCTTGAATTATCAAGAAACAGCTGAAGCGTGTGTGAACTCCCTTCTCCAGAAGGGGTGGCACCTGCCAGAAAGGCCAAAATTAAGAGGAGGGAAAACACCAAGTGCTGGAGAGGATGTGGGGAACCAGGGCCTCATCCCTCAAAACGGTTTTAGTCCTACCTGCAGGTGACACATAGGTGCCCTACAACCCCACAGTCCTGCTCCTGGGTGTGCACACACAGCCAAAAGCTCTTGTGCTCACAGGACTAGAAGGTTCTCTGTAGGCTGCAAACTGGGAGCCTCCCAAGTGCCCTTTGAGTAAGTAAGTGAATTATGATCTTTACACACATTGGGGTCCAACACGGCTGGGAGAAGGAGCCAGGCATCACGGAGCCTTCCAAGGCAGGGATCACCGTGAGATTCCATTCACCCGGGAGATTCCATTCACATCCAGGATAAGGGTTTTTGTGTTTTGTTTTGTTGTTGTTTTTTTAAGGCAGGGCAGTGAGAAAAACATGTAGGAGGATTTCTTCCAAAATCAACCCAAAGTTCTTCTGATCACTCTATGGAAAGTGGGGTCTCTGGAACTTTTCTTCCCAGAGTCAGGGGACCCATGTCCCCACGTTTCCACATTGTGGAATGTTCCACTCTATTCAGCAGACAGAAAGAAAATATCCTGAAACAGGTAAGTGATGGTGAAGAGAGCGATGGTGAAAGGGAGTCCAGAACGCCTTTCTCCTGCTGAGGGTGAGGAGGGCAAGGCAGGCGGGAGCCCCTCACAGCTGCCCAGGTCCCCGGAGAGGAATGTCTGGGTGGGGAGCATGGTCCTGTTAAAAGAGGAAACCTACATGCTCTGTGAGGACCTGGGGAGGCATCTATTCGTAAGGGGTTGGGGGGGGCAGGCGGGTGTGCAGAAGAGGGTAGGGGGCGTGAGGACAGTGGCGACCGTACAGTATGTGCTGGGCACTGGGCTGGCCTGTGCTCAGCCAGTGTGATCTCAGCAAAGGCCTGAAGGGTCTGTGATTCCCCCGTGGTCACTCTGCTGGCCAGGGCTGCAGGCCAAGCCCTGGGCAGAAAAGCAAAGTGGGGCAAGGCCCCAGCGGCAGGACGTGCCAGGATCTGCTGCCCTAAAGGACACCCTACACCTGTCTGTCCTCTGAGCACTGTGGGCTTCCTCTCTGGGAAGGGGAAGGGCCTTCACTCTGTCAGCTGGATGGAAGGGGCTTGTGGGCTCAGATGCTCCTCCTGGGCTCTGCCTCGGTGGGTCATGCCAGAGGTGCCTCTGCCCCATCAGCCCCCAAGCTGGCCTGCCAGGGGACCCGAATGCGCTGGCATCACCCACAGAGGGAAGCATTCTTGGGTGTCCTAGTTAGAGGACGATCTAAGGCTGAGAAAATGTTCTGGACCCCTCTGGACACCCCGGGAGGGCGGCCAGCACATTTGGATGTTCAGGCTGGCCCTGAGGCCAGGGAGGCCCCGCAGGCACCCTTGGGAGCTGGCTTGAGTGGTGGGTGGGGGTGGGGTGCACACTGGGGGCTGCTGGACGCGGAGCCTGGCCCGGCCCTGCCTCCTTGACCTGACCGCCAGGCCCAGAGGGAGCGGCAGGGACAGAAGGCAACCTGAGCAGGAAGCGCTGGCTGGAGTGTTTCCTTCCATGAAACACCAGCCCCAGCCCCACCCCGGGCAGATGGATGTCACAGGCCAGGCTGAGCGGGGGTTTTCATCGCCTCGGGAAGGGAATGCCCGCAGTGTGGATGGAGCAGGCGCTGTCGTGGAGGAAGACAGAGCTGGAGCTTTGGGGAGGTGGGCGTCCTGCTCCCAGCTGACAGGAAAGTCATTTTCTTGCAAAGCAGGGACACAGCCAGCTCGGTGCCTTTGGAAAGGAGACAAACTACATCTTGATTGTGATGGGTTGATGGGGTCGCGGGCCCTCGCCCCCGCCTGCCTCCCGCTCCGCACACCCGGGTGTGAGATTGGCGGGGCTGACTCCCCTCACGCGGGCTCCCTGTCACCTGTTCCTCCCATTTGCGAGCTAATTCCGCAGGGTCCGTGGGCGGCAGCGGGCGCGGCAGATCCGGAGTGTGGGCGAGGCTGTTACAAAACAGCCCCAGCGCAGGCTCATTTGCATGAAGCCCCGGAGAGGCCCCACCCAAATCCTCCTTGATACTGAGCCCCTGAAGCTCCAGTCTGCAAAATGCCCTCCTACCCCTGCCACCCAGATGGATGCTGGGACCCCAGCAAGACGCCGCTTCACGGTCCCTGCTGGTTCCCCTGGGCTGGGCATATTGGGAAGGCTCAGATCTGGTTTACCCATCTGGGAAATGGGCACCCAAGTCCGCCTGCCTGGGCACCTCAGAGCGGCGAGGGAGCCAACGGGGAAAGAGAGGAACAGCTTCCCCCATGGGCAGCCAGGAGGTCAGCCTGAGTGAGCAGAGGCTTGAGCCCCACGGAACCTGAGCAATGGACTAAATTGGGAGATTCCTATGCAGCCATGGGGTGGATAAGCCAGAACCATGAGTGCTGGGGCCAGGCTGCGAGGCTGGGTGGTCCCTGGGGAGGAGGCCCACGAAACGGAGACATGCGTGCCCAGCGGCCCCAGAGACCTTGCCCTTGGGTCATCAGGGGTGCACACAGACTCTGAGAGCTCTGGAGCAGGCAGGGGGCAGCCTGTGGGAGGTGTGTGGGTGGGGGCTCCCAACAGCGGTAGGAAACAATTAACCAGGTATAGCGCCTGGCTCCTGGGTGGGTGTCAAGAGGGGATACAAATAGCCTGGCCTGGTGAGTACTCCAAGGAGCCGCCCCTGGGTGGGGGCTGCAGGGGAGGTGGAGGAGATGGGCAGGGAGGGAGGGTTCAACGAGGGGAGCCGGGCTGGCTGGCCAGAACGTCCCTGCACCAGACTTAAAGAGAGAGAGATGGGGGAAGAAAGAGAGGCCGGAACGGGCATTGCTGCTTCCCAGGAGACTTGACGGGAACTGAGTGGGTTACCTGTTTGCTTCCACTGTCGGGAGGAAGGGGAAGGCGCACCAGCCAGACCGTCCTACAAGTTGCTGCCATAAGGGGACATCTCCCCTCCTGGGAGAAGTGGGGAGTGGTGTCCTCAGCGCTAAACGTGCCTGCCCTGCCTCTCCCCTGCTGGCCCCGTCACCCTCGGCCCAGATGCCTCCTCCTCCGAGAAGCCTTCTGCACTACCCCACATAGTGAGCCTATCTGATTATTTCCCTAGTAGCCCAGGTCACCGTCAGCTGTCATTGCAACAGGTGGGACTCCTGCCCACACATCATGAGCCCCAAGAGGGCAGCGGCGGGCCCACTGTGGTCACTGCTGACCCCAGCGCCTCATGTCAGGCACATGAGCTGACCATCAGGGGTGGACAGGGGCTCCGGAGGCAGAGTCTGGGTGGGTGGGGGGCGCTCGGGTACCTCCCAGTCCCATCCCCCAGCTGAGCCCTGGAACTTGCCGACACCCCTCATGATACTGCTCAGACTCCCTGCCTGGGCGGGGGTCTCCCCGCTCTGCCGATGGGGAACTGGGGTCTCCGTGTTACAAGGCATCAGAGACTGGTAAGGCCTCTTGAGTTGCTCTCTAGCTGATGTGGGGTGCAGGGAAGTGAGTAGAACCCCAGGGACCCCTGGGAGCAGGAGGACCTTTTCCCCATGACCTCAGCCCCCAGAGGCCACGGGTTTCCCCCAAAGTGCTCCTGTGGGCTCCCAAGAGTCTGGCCTGGGAGAGGAAGCAGGAGCCGCCCACAGACCCCCTCCATGGACTCTGGGTGGCCGGACCCTCCCTGCTGCCTACGGGCTTGGGATCCTCCAGCCAGAGGTGGACACAACCAACACCTCTGACTTCAGACAAGAATGGGCATGGGCGCTTGGGAGGACCTCGCCTCTGTCCACGTGCCCAGCTGCTCTGGCAACCTTCTTGTGCAGAGGAGCTCACTACCTAGCTGGACAGTCCCAGGTAGGAGGCAGCAGCTGTGAACCCAGGCTTGGTCGGGATGTCCCGGAAGCCCCATGGGGTCAGCTCTTTCCCTGCCCAAGTTTCTTAGTGACCTTGAGAAGTGACCAGTCAGAGCTCAGACGCGGGCTTTGTCCAAGGTGAGGCCGGAGGGAGCAGCACCCTAGGACAGGAGCCCCAGGCCCTGGGGAGAGGCCACCTGTCAGCAAGCTCCTGCTCAGTGATGCGCTGCATCTGGCTGAGAATCGGAGAGACTCGTGCTTGGGCCACGTGGGCTGAGTTTGGGGGCCTGGCTGCCCCAGAAAATCAAAACCACATTTTCTCTCCTGGAGCTTCCCAGAGTGTTTTCAACCAGACTCGGAAAACTCATTTGGACAGATGCCGTTTCCACCCAGGAGGATTGGATTTTCCTCGGAATGCCAGCAGGAAAGTCAGCTGGAAGCTGAGCTCAGGAGAGCGGAGAGGGAAGGTCTGGACCCTGGGCAGGCTGCGGGGCTTGGCCTCCCGCTCTGCCCATGGCCACACAGCCTGAGATATGCTTCTTAGCCTGTCTGGGCACTGCTCCTCACGTGGGGGGCTCTGCAGTGATCAGGTGACTGAACACAGGTGGCCCCTTTACACCAGCCTCAGAGCCTGCTTCTGAAATGATGGGGGCTGCCCTTTGGTGGGGACGGCAGACGTGAGTGACCTCTGTGAACAGGGAATTAGTGTCTCTGCACAGAGGGGCAGCTGGGACGGCCCTGAGGCCCTGATACGCCACACCGGGGCTGATTAAAATGAGTGAAATCCAGGGACTTCCCTGATGGTCCAGTGGTTAAGACTCTGTGCTTCCACTGCAGGGGGCACAGTTTCGATCCCTGGTCAGGAAAAACTAAGATCCCATATGTCATGTGGTGCAGCCCCCCAAAAAAAAGCTCACTTAAAAAAAAATTAGTGAAATCCAACCTGTCCTTGGAGAGCCTGTCCCCAGAATAAACCGCTGCAAAGCCGAAACCTGGTGCGTGGTGGCCAGCTACGTGGGCTGGGACCAAGTGTGGAGGCTCGGCAGTGCTTGCTCCCGTGGCCCTGGGACAACTGGTGACAAGGGCCAGGCCAAGGGATAACCAAGTGTGGTCCGTCCACACTCGGAGTATCACTCAGCCATGAAAAGAAATGAAGCACGGACACTTGCTACAACATGGATGCACCTTGAAAACACGATGCTTAGCGAGAGAAGCCAGACACAGAAGGCCACATAATGTGTAACTCCATGTATGCGAAATGTCCAGAACGGGCAAATCCACAGAGACAGAAAATGGATCACTGATCACCAGGGGCTGGGGGAGGGGCATGGGGAGTGACCGATGGGGCCGGGGTTTCCTTCCGGGGGGTAGAAAATTTCCAGAACTCCAGAGAAGTGGTGGCTGCACCGAATTGAGAATGTTCATTTAAAATGGTTAATTTTATGTTATGTGAATCTCAACTCAATAAATTAAAATAGAAAGATTCATGGCAGCCAAGATGACCCAGGTTTGGGGGTGACTCATCCAGACCATTTGTATTGTGGTCATTTAAAGACAAATCTGAACTTTTCCAAAAACTGAAAGACCAAAGTGAGGTC
The DNA here is from genome assembly GCF_039906515.1 of Pseudorca crassidens. Classification (NCBI taxonomy): domain Eukaryota; kingdom Metazoa; phylum Chordata; class Mammalia; order Artiodactyla; family Delphinidae; genus Pseudorca; species Pseudorca crassidens. The sequence continues at coordinate 38,342,698 of NC_090310.1, read as the reverse complement.
GCTCGGGCCAGGGAGGGCGGAGGCGCACTGGCTGAGCAGAGGCTTCACCGGCCAGGTGGCTGGGTTTCCTCCTAGGCAAGAGGGGACTGAAGCTCAGGTGCCATGTCATACAAGCAGTGGATGCAGGCTTGGCCCTCCCAGGTCGGGGAGTGGCTTTGAGTTTGGAGAAATGAAAGTCCTTGTCAGGGCTGGGCCCAGCAGGAGGGGTGGGGGGCCTGGGCCAGGCCGGGGGTGTGGGCCCAGGATCCCGGACAGCCTTTGGCATTCCTGGGAGAAGCTGGCATGGAGAAGACACTACAGAGGTGCAGGAGGGGATGTGGTCTCCCTGGGGGTGTGGACGGGGTCTACCCAGAGCCAAGGACCGTGGCTCAGAGTGAGGAGCTGGTGCTCCTCGTCCGGGCCCCACAGGTTGCATGCACACATACCCTGTACCCGTCCACGTGGCCCCGTGGGGCCCAGGGGCTCACCCGCCTCCCCAAGTCACCCACCACTCTCTGAGGAAGGGGCGGGTCCCAAGGAGATTCTCCAGGCTTCCTGGAAAGTGCTGCCCATGGCTGGAGTCAGGGATGGGCCCCTCACACAGCCCAGCTGGGCTAGAACCCCAGACACGCCCCAGAAGGGGCTGGAGTGGCCGTTGGTCACCCAGGGTCCCACTCACCCTGCTCCCCAGAGAGCACATGAGGCAAACCCCCCAGTGAAAATCCACATGAGGCAAACCCCCCAGTGAAAATCCACCTGCATACTGTCCCCTCTCATTATTTGTTAGCTATCAGGCCCCATTAACGGTCAGGTGGAAGGCTGGTGCATCTCCATGGGGAGCGGGAAGGCCTTGGTCCCCCAGGAAGTGCTGGCCACAGGCAGTGGCCCCTGGTGCCCCCAGAGGCCGTGGCATCTCAGGAGGCCGTGCTCCTCCATGGCCAGGCCCCACCTTTGCTAGGGCGGGCGTGTGGGGGCCGGGCCCGTGTGTCAGGGGTACGCACAGGCAGCAGCCTTCCTGGGGGAGGTGGGGAGGAGAAACTTTCCAGGGCACTGGTCGCTCAGGCCCATCTGGGTGCTGCCTCTGGCAGGAGCTGTGTGCCCTCTGCCCACCTTTGCACCTGGATGTGATTTCCCAATCTGTGGCGTCGTTGATGATAATGAGAGTGGCCACGGAAAGGAAATCTTCTCCTCCAGCGCCAGCCAAAGTGCTGACACACGTGACCTCCAGGTGGGGACTCTGGTTGTACCCACTTTATAGATGGGGATACTGAGGCTCAGAGAGTTGGTGCGCCTAGTGCAGGTGTGGCTTCAGGACTCCTGGGGACTGCTCAGAGTGAGTTACAAGTCATCTCCATCCTCTCCACCAATCCTGTGGTCCTGCATGTCCCTTGGGGTTCCCATGGCAGAGGCCTGGGACCCCTGGACAGCGAGTGTGTCCCCATCTCCATGCCCCACCCCTGGGCCTGGGAATGGGGAGATCACGATGCCCCTGTCTGTGGGGCTGAAGGGGGATGATGCACCTACAAAACTCTGAGCGTCCGGGCAGTGATTTTTATTTTCACCATCACCCCAGGGCGATTGTCAGAGACTGAAGTTCTCATGGGCAGAATGTGTCCCCCAAGTTCCTGTGTTGAAGCCCCAGCCCCCAGTTCCTCAGGATGTGACTGTATTTGGAGAGGGGGTCTTTACAGACGTGGTGAAGGTAAAAATGGGGTTGTTAGGATGGGTCCTAATCAACATGCCTGGTGTCCTTAGGAGATCAGGACACGACGCGCACAGGGGAGACCATGGAGGACACAGGGAGAAGGCAGTCGTGTGCATGCCGAGGACAGAGGCCTCCGGAGGACCCAGCCCTGCCCACACCCTGATCTCCATGTCCAGCACCGGGACTGGGAGGAGACACATTCCTGCTATTAAGCCCCCCTGTCAGTGGGGCTCTGTTCTCTGGCCACCTGAGCAGACAAAAGCCACTGAAATACTTGCAGGTCAAGTGCAGTGTGACTTAGGCAGCTGTGTCCACACCCTGGGAGAGGTTCCAGAAGCTTCTGTGATCTTGTCTACTCATCAGGGTTCCATGCTACCTGTGCAGGTCCCCCTTTGCAGGAAGCACAGCCTGGACACACACAGTGCCCAGTCTCGCACTGGCCCTCCCCCAAACCAAACCTTGGCATCAGTGCTCTGAGGAGAAGCCGCCCCGGAATGTTCCGCCCTGGCTCCACGCCTGCCGGGCCTTGTGGCAGGCACAACACTGAGGTTCACACTCCTGGTAAGTTTGATACCAAGGTTTCAAGGTTTCTTTCCCCTCCAGAAGCCATTAACGAACTTTTCATGAAAAAAAACCCCAAAACACCCTGTTATTTTTCCCAATGTAAATGTGGAGCCCAGGGTGGTTTCCAACTTTCCACAAACATTTCAGGGGCCTGGGAAGCACGGCAGGCGTGAATGACTCTGCAAGCCCCCTGCGGGCCGCTGGGCCCCCCACTCCCACCAGGCTGGGTCAATATTGATGCAGAGCAGAGGTGGCACCCGCCACGCCTCCAGGGTGGAGGGAGACTGCAGGGTGACTGTGGGGATGCTGCCCGAGGCCCCAGGGCCTGAGCTGGACAGAGCCCTCAGGCTGGGCAGAGAAGGGGGCTGTGGGCAGAGATGGGGACTGTGGGCAGAGGTGGGGGCTGAGGGGAGAGATGGGGGCTGTGAGCTGGGCTGGGGCTGCAGCAACTGCATGGGCACCCGCCATTTCACATAGGTCGATTCCTTTGCTTTGCAAAGCCAAGTGGGGGAGAATTTTCCTAACTTATTTCAATTAAGACTCAAATGATAAAACGTCAATTTCAGGAGGGCGTTCTAGCAGTGAAACTGTCCCCATTTCCCTGAATGCCCTGCTGATCCCAGACACTATAGCAGCCCCTGGAGGCTGATGGCCATGGAGGGACAGTCTCTCCATGGGATGGTCATGGGGCCCTAATCGCGCTTTGGGGCCGAAAAGTCAGAGTCTCACAAAACCCAGGGCCATGAGGTGATGAGCTGGGCCTCTCTCGGTGAGGGGCTGTGTCTCCAGTGTGGACGTGTGTATCGGATCAAGTTCTCACCTTCCTGGTCTGCCCATCACCTCCTTCCAAATCCTTGCCATCGGCAGGAAGAAGCAGCTCTGCCCTGTGGCTGCAGACCGAGGCCCATGGAGCACGCTGTGTGTGAGCGAGCAGGGAGATAGGGCGTTCCTGGAGATGCCCAGCGCACTCTCTGGGGTTCCCCAGCCTCTCCTTGCTTACGACCAGAGCCGGGAGGCTCACCCTCTGTGAAGGCCACCCGCATGTGCTGCTCAAGGGGCAGCAAAGCTTCTTGGGACCCTCCTTCTTCCTTCAGCCCTTCCTTCTGGGAGTGTTACAAAACTCCCCGCTCCCCATGGCCTGTCCCACCGTGTCAGGGCAGACCGGGGCCGGGGGCAGTATCTTCATGGTCCTGTCCAGCAGCAGTCAGCCTGGCTAGAGAGCAAAGTTGGCCGTGAATGGATGAACGAATGAACGAATGAACTTACGATTAAATGGTTTGCTGCAGAGACCCGTGAGGCTTCAGAACCTTTGCTGAGAGAGGAGTCAGCCGGGGAGTGAGCCCACCCCGGCAGCAGCTCCGATTGGCGGATCTCCTCCAGCCTCCCAAGCGGACTTGCCAAGCGTCATAAAAATACCTCAGTGCTCTAGGCCGCCCAGTGTCACACTTACTGCCGGGGGGGGGGTAGGGGTGGGGGTGATAGGTTAAACAAATTCCACTTCAGAATTTACTGTGCCTGCTCGTTATTTCCCTCAGAGCAGGGACCATATTCCATGCAGAAATACCTCCCTAAGTGTCCAAGGGGGAGGGGCCCAGCTCACAGAAGGCAGCTTCCAGATTTTTATATGAACAAAGGTAGCTGTATAAACTCGCCAAAAACAAGTCCTTTACAGAAAGCCGTTTGTGAAACTTGCTTTCCAGTAACCGGTACATAGGGAGTAGAATGGGAACTGCAGCGTGAAATGGACAGAAGCAATTTCATTTTCTGGGTTCTGTGCATATTTGAATTTTTGGAAAATGTGATGGGGATGAAGGGGAGGTGGCAGTGGGGGGTCCAAGTTCAGCTCTGCCCCGTGTGCTGAACCCCCTTGTCGGGAACAGGGGTGCTGGTGCTCACAGCACATGATGTATGGGGCTTCTGTTAGGTTTGGGGTCGCTCTGCAGGGAGCAGGCACATGCGGTGTGAAGGGCTTGGCATGTGGAGTGGCATTTTGGATTCAGGACAAGAACCCACTCCCTGCACCCAGTCAGGTGCCCGTGAGGGCTGGGGTCTTGGTACCACCAGTGTGAACTCACCCTGGCCCCAGTGGGCGTAGACTCAGACAGTCTTTGGTCTCATCCCCTGTGGCACGGCACTGAGGCCAGTCTCAGCGTCTGACCCTCCCACTGTGGCCACAGCCCGGGAGCTGGTCACTCCTGCTGCCATCCACAGGGAAACTGTCACCCACGGTTGTCCCGCCCCTTGGACCTCAGTGGTGGGCCCTCAGCTCAATCACCTGGCAATGTGGGGCTCTGAGACGTGGCCCAGAGCAGGATGGTGCGGCGTGAGGCCGGGGGGTGGTGTGGACCCCGAGGGAGTGTGAGGATGGCAGTGTAACTCTGATTTCCCCCTTCCGGGTGGGGAAGTAGCTGGCAGAAGGCTGGCTTGGGACCTGGAAGGAGAGGCCCGGTGGCCCCAGCACAGTGGTCCCCGACATGGGGGTCTCCCTGCAGTGGAGGCTGGGAGAGCAGAATCCTTGCGGGCCACCCTTCCCTGAGATGGCTGGTGGCCTGATGGTGGGCATGAGTCACCACAGCATGCAGGGCCAGGCTGCCTGGGCAGGGAGGGCCCAGTGGGCGGGGGCCATACCCCTGTCTGGCCAGACGGATCGTGTCTTCACCAGGCGCCTGAAATAGCCCTAGAGGCGTCCAGCAAGGGAGGAGAGTGTGGATACCCAGCAAGATGAATGTGCCCAGAGCTTCGGGCGGCTCTGCCAGGCCAGGTAACCAGAGCCTGGCCTGGGACAGCCCTCTGGCCCTGTGCAAACATCAGGGGGCGGTTGGCTGTCCCCACTCCTCCCCATAAGGCTCCACGTCTTCCTCCCACCCCTGCGGGCTCTGCCAGGCCCTGGCGGGGAACCTGACCAGCTTCTGCCGGACTTCCTGTAACTCCCTACTGCCCCCTTCCCCGGGGCCCTGGGATCCTTGAGGCCCTGCAGGTCCCCAAAGGCCCAAGGGTCTCCCAGGCCACCCCACTTGGGCCTGCAGACTCTCGGCAGGGACATCCAGCCTGGCTCCCGCAGACCCCGTCACCCAGGGCTCCCGTGTCCACCCACGGCTGGGACCTCATGGCTGGCGTCCTGTCCTTGCCCCCGACCCAGCCCGCCCGAGGGAAGGCAGGACCTCGTTGCTCACAGACTGTCCTTCAGGGTGGGACCATGGGGCTGATGGGCTCTTGATACCCATGGGAGAAGGGGCAGGGATGAGGTGCCTGTGTCAGTGTCCTGGGCATGGGAACCACCCCCCACAAACTGGGCAGCTTAGAAGAGCAGCAAACACTGCCTGCAGGTTCTGGAGGCCAGAGCCTGAGGTCAGAGCCCCTCACCCCAGTGTGACTCCCTCTTCCCTCTGTCTGTCCTCTCCGCTTAGAAGGGCACGTGTCAGAGCATTAACTCTCACCCTAATCCAGGACCACCTCTTCTGACTTAATTACATCTGTGAAGACTCTATTTCCAAATAAGGTCTCATTCTGAGGTTCTGACGGATGTGAATTTTGGGGATGCTACCCGCCCAGGGCAGCGCCTACTTTAGCTCAAGCAGTTGATGCCCAGAGAGGTGGGGGAGCCCCCAGATCCAGGCCAACTCCTGTGGTGGGGAGACTGCTCTGGGGAGCACAGGGGCCTGTGGATGGGAGGGGAACACCCAGGCGCTGAGGGGAATGAGCTGGTTGGAGATGGATGCCTAGGGAGCTGCCAGACAGGGAAAGAGGCGTCCAGGGACCTGCCTCCTGGGGGAATGGGGGGTCTGGGAGGTGGGGCGGCTGGTGGGTCCTGATGGACCACGCAGAAAGGCAACCCCAGAGCCCATTCTGAGGTGTGATTTGGCCTGTGATTTTAATAGAGGAAGGGGGGTAGTTGAGAACAGAGCTTCCCTGGGGATGAGGGTGGGAGGTCACAGGTCTTGTTGGGGACGGGAGACCGGCGGGCAGCACAGAGGCATTCTGGGGCCGAGGCTAAACACAGAGGCTGGTCTGTGGGCTGAACGCACAGTAGGTGTTCAGACAACGTCCACGGAAAGCGCTTTGCAGAAATGCCATCTTGATGCTGGCAGAGGGAGACTTGAGGCCGCTGTCTGAGCCTCCGTCCTCCTAGCACACCCTGCAGGTTATGTGCCTACTGCTGGGACATTAAGGACCCAGCCTGGGGGGCACCCACAGAGGGACAGGCGGGCACAGCATCCACCAAGCTGGTCTCCTCGTCCATCAGGAGAGAGGAACGTGGGGGCTGCACAGGTGGGGGCCCTGGCCTGGCTGCAGGGCACCTGGCTGGCCTGCCTGTTCCAGGCCCGACCGGGCTGCCTTGGCCAGCAGCTGCTTCAGGCACAGCTGCTGGCCGGCAAGGCCTGGCCCGAGTCACGCTTCTCTAGGTGACCGCCGCCCCATCCTGCACCCCATCCTGTGCCCAGGTCCAGGCTCCCTGGGGTGGGGTGGACGGGGGCGTCCGGCATCTCGAGTGTGAGGCCATAAATAAGGCTGGGTGCAGAGAGACCTCGGAGGACTTCCTGCTGTAAATTTGAGGTGCCGAGTACTGGACCGTGGTATTAACGCTGAATTTAAAACCTGCCTGTTAACAAGCAGGGCAGCCTGAGCCACGATACGGAAACCAGAGGGCCTTCGGCAGTGCCGCGGACGGACGGGGCTCCAGGCATGTGGGGGCGAGCGCGGTGGTTTCCATGACACTGCTAGGCCGAGGCTGCTTCTGCTCGGGGTGACCGGCTATGCGTCCATGTGGCCCATCCACAGGCAGGAGACCCTCACTTCCACAGGAGGAGAAACGCAGAAAGGTGGGGCAGGTGTTCTCTGTGCAAGCGTCTTGCAGCCAGCATTTCCCCTCAGTGATCTCCGGGTATCAAGGGAGATGGCCTGAGCCCAGCGTGTCCGCAGACAAGGGTTCCAGGAGGACATGATTCCAGGAATGCTGGGAAGCAAGCAGGTTAGCGCCATGGGCACCGGGCTCCGTCCCGTGGGCAGGACTGGGCATGGCCCGGAGTTGCCCTACCCTGGCAGACATTAAGAAGACATGGGGTGGGCTTCCCTGGTGGCGCAGTGGTTGAGAGTCCGCCTGCCGATGCAGGGGGCACGGGTTCGTGCCCCAGTCCGGGAAGATCCCACATGCCGCGGAGCGGCTGGGCCCGTGAGCCATGGCCGCTGAGCCTGCGCATCCGGAGCCTGTGCTCCGCAACGGGAGAGGCCACAACAGTGAGAGGCCCGCGTACTGCATTAAAAAAGAAAAAAAAAAAAAAAAAAGACATGGGGAGAGGACGGCTGTGTTAGGACGGAGGCAGAGGCTGGGGCACGTGGCCAGGAGCCCAGGACGGCCCAGAGTCACCAGGAGCTGGATGAGGCAGGAAGGATCCTCCCCTGGAGCCTCAGGAAGAATTCAACCCTGTTGACACATTGATTTTTGACCTGGCCTCCAGAGCTGTGAGAGATTAAGTTCCTGTTGTTTTAACCCATTTGTGGTCCTGGGTTCCTGGACCCTTGTCTGCACTGGTTTCCTGCGGCCTCCTGGTTGCCGGCAATCTGTGGTGTTCCTGGCTAGTGGCCGCATCCCTTTGGTCTCTCCATCCATGACCGGCTACCTGACTGTCCCACATAGTAGAGGAGGTTCCCGTAGGGGTTGACTCTGTCCTGATTCTGATGGACCACAACCCCCTGGGGAGGAGAGAGAAGCTGGTGAATGGAGAGAGCAGGAGTGTGGTGCCTGGCGGGCCTGGGGAGCTGGAAGAAACCATCTCCATGATTGACCAGCTGGGTGTCCATGAGGCCAGGGACACGGCTCCTTCCCCCTCCGGCCAGTGGCCTTACTCTCCTCCCACCGTGGGTCAGGAAACCCCAGGGCTTGTCCTGCCCCTGCCCCTGGCCCACTCTCCGCGGGGATCACAGCTCCTGGGCCTCAGGGATGACGCACTTCTCTCTGCTTAAATATACCAACTGGCGGGTAGCGTGGAGCTGGGTGCATAGTAGGTGCTGAAAGACACCTGTTAACCCAACTTATCTCCCCAATACTTGTTCAGACGTGTGCGCACTCAAGGAGGATGTTGTCAACACTGTTTGTCTTGCTGGACCCATGGCCACCTGTGCCACTAGTGACCTACTTTTCTTCAAAATAAATCCACTTGAGCTTCAAGCCTGTTTGAAAGGAGGTTTCCTGAGGCAGGTCTGTGATGCTGGTGGAGTTCTCTTTCCGGTCCACACACACTGGAAGAAGCACAGACCTGCCGGCAAGAAGGGTTCTCACCCAAGGCCCCTGAATCCTCAGTGTGGGGCCCATTGGGGGGCGATGGGGGAGCCACACCCTTCAGCTCACCCAGAGCACGGTGGGGGCCATGCTGGGAGGGACAGGGGAGCTGGCTAAATCGGGTGGAAAATCAGTCTTCAGGGCTCCCCGGTGGTCACCGTGTCCCCAGGAAGGCGTGGATTACCTCGGCACTGCCAGGCAGTGTGTGTCTGTATTTCCCAAGGTGATTGGATAGCCGAACAGCTGCTCTGGAATCCATACTTTTGGGAAGGCAGCCCAGGGTCACTGCAGAGCGCTGGGAGGGGCTGCCCTGGGTCCTGGGACGCATGCGCTCAGGCCACCGTTCTGGTCCTGGCCGTTCGGCCTTGGGGTGTCCCACCGATGTTGCCCAGTCCTGGGAACAGGCTGTGCGGAGTCCCACCTCCCTGCCTTTGTCCATGCCGTTGTCCTGCCCGACAGGCCCTCCCCACAGTCACAGAGTGGGGCGTGGGGGGTGGAGGGTGGGTATCTGAGGTGGGAAGGGCCGAGGGGCCTGCTCAGCTCCACCCCAGGCCCAGGGCCCAGCTCCAACAGTGTCCAGGGAGGACAGATGGCTGTGGCCCACAGGGATCCTGGGGCTGGGCTGGGCTCTTCACGGCTCCCAAAGCTCACAGGAGCACCGCACAAGGTAGATGCACACGTACAGACGTGCACACACGTGCACAAACTGTCGTGCTCGTACACACACAGGGACGTGCACGTGGACATGTGTGGTGCTCATACACATGTAGGTTGAAGGCACAGGTTCATACATGTCCTCTTTGCCCGCTCATCTGCCTGTGAAGCAGGTGCTGGGGTCTTCCTGCTCGGAAGCCCCACCTCTCCTGAATCCACTCTGTGTCCGGACCCCTAGTGGCTCCTCGTGGGCTGTTCCAACCTCCACTGGCTCCAGTGCAGTCCTGACTGCGCTGAGGACACAGAGCTGCAGGAGGAGCTGGCCGGATGCTTGGGGAGTGGAGGCTGGTGAGCTGAGCCTGGCCCAGGGCAGCGGTCTAACTGTAACTGGAGTCCTAGTGGCCGGGGGCAGGGGGAGATGCTGCTGGCCAGGAGTCCCTTACTCCACCTGCATCTGACGGGTGTTTAGGGAGACTCTACTGTGCGCTGGGCTCTGAGCAGCTGTGCCAAGAGGCGGGGCCCTGGGTCTGGGGTGAAGCTCTGTCTCTGAGCACCTGTGAGGTCCTAGGTGCCGTGACCCCGGAGGACCCTGGGGTGAGCAAGATGGGCAAGGGCTGCAGGGACGGCCAGTGGCTGGCTTGAGGGACCCCACCCACACTGCAGGGCCCCCAAGGGAGCTCCTTCTTACTTGATGAGGTGTGGGTCCTGGAGACCCACCCAGGCTGCACTTCTTGGAGGGGGATGCAGTGGCCCGAGGGCAGAGATGGGCCAGGGGCTTGGGATTCCTCTGGGCCTGACAGTTCTCGTGGGCTACCATTCCCAGCTCCGGGAGAGGTGGGGACCGAGGTCTAGATGCCCCACCCCAGTGGCAGCCTGAGCTCCAGTGGGTGTTTATTCCCCTCCTGGCCCCTCCCCAGGTCGGTCCACAGAATAGGATGGGTGAGCTGTCCCTTTAGGGTGGGGATCTGGGTGTGGGCTTCAGAGCTGGTGGCCCCTGGCCCTCTCAGCCTCAGTCTCCCTGTCTGAGCAGTGGGGTGGCACGGAGCACTGTACACACTGTCCAAGTTTAGGGACAGTGTTTGGGGGTGGCACAACCCCACCAGTCTCAGCGACGGAGACGGCGCTCTGGACAGCTGGCGACCGCTCCCACGGGGAGGCTGCTCTCGGCCAGGGCTCTGGGCTGTGTGTATTGGGGCTGGGCCCACTCTCTGTGGCTGCGTCTGCTCGGAGCAGCTGGGCAGGCCGGCCGCTTGGGCCGGGTTGGCAGAGGACAGAGGTCTCCTGGGCCTGGGGTGGGACAGGGGGGCACATAGCCCTATCGGGGTCCCTCAGGCCTCCCATGAGCTCCAGGACCCCCAAGGATGCCCCAGGCCTTAGGTCACGAGGACAGGCACATTCAGAGCTCTGGTCACCCATCAAAGTGAGTTGTCCTTCATCGAGGTGGAGCTCACAGGGCGTGGCCTTTCGTGGCATCAGGTGTGCAGTGTCCGTCACAGGTGTGGCCGTACTGTGTTCCTTCCCGTCCTTCTGGGGGACTCTCCGTGGCACTAGCCCAGCATTCAGTCAAAACCCTCTGTGGCTGGTTAGCTGGATCCACCTGGTAGCACAGGGCTCTGGGCCTCATTCCTGGAGCCCCCGTTCCAGGAGGGGGAGGGGACGGGGCGTACTGGTGTCCTGTGGTTGCTGTAACAGATCGCACGAACTCAGTGCCTTAAGACAGTGACATTTTATTCTCTCGCAGTCTGGTGGTCAGGAGTCCCACACAGGCTGAAATCACGGGGTCTGCTGGGCCGGCTCCTCAGAGGCTCCAGGGCAGAATGGTTTCCTGCCTTTTCCAGCTTCTGGAGGTGCCACGTCCCTGGCTCAGCTCCCTCCTCCATGTTCACTCACGTCTCCTTGGCCTCCTCGTCCACTTCTGAAGACCTCTGGGATGACACTGGGCCCACCCAGATAACCCAGGGTAATCCCGTCTCAGGTCAGCTGGTGGGCAAATTCGTAACACGGCCCCGGGCCCCACGTGGCAGGACCCCAGGGACCCCACCCTCTGTGCTCTCTGTTCCCAGTGCAGCCCATTGGGCCTTGGCACCCCTCGGAACCACCAACCCTTCCCCCAACCAGGCCCTGCAGAGCTGTCCCCACGCCCAGAACCTGCACCCAGGCCAACAGTGTCGTCGGGTGCGGTCCACCCCCCAGCACACATTTCAGCCTCACACGAGTCGTATTGATGGTGGAATTCTGTTGGGGATGTTAAGGGTTGAATTGTGACCCTCTAAAATTCCTGTGTTGAAGTGCTGACCCCCAGTACCTCCAAGGGGGACCTCATTTGGAAACAGGGTCATTGCAGCTATAGTTAGTGAAGGTAAGATGTGGTCATTCCCAAGTGGGGCGGACCCTAACCCAATGGGACTGGAATCCTTCAGAGAAGGTTGTGGACACAGCGCACTCAGGGAGAGCGCCTGTGAAGACTGTCAACTCATTGCCCGGCGCCCAGGAACCGCCAGCAGCTGGATAGAGGCCGGGACAGATCCTGCAGTGCCCCCAGGGGAGGCCCCTGCACTCCTGTCCGCCCCAGGGGCCACTTTTGGAACTCTGACATCCGAGGCAGGGCCCGACCACCTGTCTAAACTCCAGGCAGGGTCACTGTGGGGCCGGGCGCCCCCTCTTCCCCAGGTCCAGTAGAGGGAAGTGAGGCACAGGCAGCGACATGGTTCTCTTTGGCAAAGGGCCTCAGGATTTGCAGGGGTTGAGACTCCCAGCCCCCGAGCCGAACTCTGCAGGAGACCCGAGACTGGTGCATCGCTCCCAGGACTGCAACGCTGGGCACTTGAGAATCGGGCAGAGCCCAGTGCGGAGGGTCCCAGGAAAGAGCAAGCAAGGCGCAGGCTGCAGGGACCCCCGGGCCTCCCCCTCTGTTGGGGCCCCAGCCAGGGCTTCTGAGGGGCCGCTGGCCGTGGGAACTGTGTTCTTGTGGCGCCTGCTCCCCGCCCAATGTCGCCCCAGGGAAAAGTGGTGAAGAGGAAGACACCACCGAGACCACAAGCCTGGAACCCCCAGGGCCTGGGGCCTTGGAGAGACAGGCATGTCTGGAGCGTTGCTCAAATCCACGGGCGTGCGTGCTTCTGTGTGCGCATCGGGTGGGGGGCCGGGCCGACAACCTCGGGAAGCAGGGTCTCCCTGCCCAGGGACCAAGACGCTCCCAAATGCCCTCAGGAATGGGCCCTTTCATAAAATCCTCAAGGCTTCAAACATTCTTTAAACTTTAGTCATGGTGGTGGCCAGGATCCGCCTCTCTGGCCAGCATCCTTCTGTGATGAGCCCTGGATGTGCTCCCTGCGGCTGCCCCCAATCCTGCCCTCTGTCTGCAAGGGACACCTGGCTGGTCCTGGTGTGTGTTACCCTGTGGCGGTGACCCCCCCCCCGTCTTCAAGAACAGGTTACAGAACCTCCTTTGGAAAGGCCACTCTTGCTGGTGGTGACCGCTCACATCTCTGTGGACACAAACGGGCAGGTGGGGAGGCAGTGGGGTGTGCGGAGTGCCCGGGTGCCTATCTGGTCTCTGCCATTTACCAGCTCGTGACCTTGGCCTTGCCTCGGTGCTCTCATCTGTAAAGCCAGCCTCCTGCCTGTTTCTGCTGGGGATGAACTTGGCTGACAGGTGAGAAGTTCCTGGAATGTGATCACGGAGGCAAAGGGCATCATTGTGAGTGCATTTCCATCTTTGCTCTGCCTACCGGGAAGCTCGAAGCAGAGGGTGTGACCCACCTCAACTGCCTTGGGGGCTCTGGGAACTCTCTGGACTTCTTGGTTTCTTTTGGTACTTCCTCTTCCTTTCTTCACTCATTATTCATTTTTTTATAATCACTTTTCTTAGATTACTTAACCTGCAGTAATATTTACAATTTCTTTATTATTTTTTGAAACATTTATTTGTTTGTTTGTTTGGCTGCTCCGGGTCTTAGTTGTGGCTGGTGGGCTCCTTAGTTGCGGCAAGCAGGCTTCTTAGCTGTGGCATGTGAACTCTAGTTGTGTCATGCATGTGGGATCTAGTCCCTGACCAGGGATCGAACCCGGGCCCCCTGCATCAGGAGTGCAGAGTCTTATCCACTGCACCACCAGGGAAGTCCCAAGATTTGCCATTTTAAAGTGTAGGATTCATGGGCTTCCCTGGTGGTGCAGTGGTTGAGAGTCCACCTGCCGATGCAGGGGACACGGGTTCGTGTCCCAGTCCGGGAAGATCCCACATGCCACGGAGCGGCTGGGCCCGTGAGCCATGGCCGCTGAGCCTGCGTGTCCGGAGCCTGTGCTCCGCAACGGGAGAGGCCACAACAGTGAGAAGCCCGTGTACCGCAAAAAAATAAAAATAAAGTGTAGGATTCAATTGTTCTTAGGATACTCACTACAGATACTGGAGTTGGGCAACCAGGATCACAATCCGTTTTGAAACACCCTAAAGGAAACCCCAAACCCCTCGGCCATCGCCTCCTCAGCCCCCATCCCTAGACAACCACTAATCTACTTTCTGTCCCAGTGGATTTCCCTGTTCCGGACATTTCATAAAGGGACAATCGTACGGTGTGTGTCTTTCTGTATCTGACTTATTTTACTGAGCGTGATGTTTTTGAGGTTCATCCGTGTTGTAGTGTGCGTCAGTACTTCCTTTTTATGGCTGAATCGTATTCCATTGTGTGGATAGACCACATTATGCTCATCCATTCCTCTGTTGGACATTTGGGTTGTTTCCACTTTGGGCTGCTGTGAATCACGCTATGAACATTTGTGCACAAGTTCTTGTGTGAACATATGTTTTCAATTACCTCAGGTGACTACCTGGAAGTGGAATTGCTGGATCTCATGGTAATCCTGTGTTTAACCTTTGGAGGAAGTGCCGTACTATTTTCCCTGGTGGCTGCACCATTTCCATTCCCACCAGCAGTGCACAAGCTTCCATGACCACATTCTCCCCAACACTCGTCATTTTCTGGGGTTTTTTTGTTTTGTTTTGTTTTGTTTTTTGCGGTACGCGGGCCTCTCACTGTTGTGGCCTCTCCCATTGCGGAGCACAGGCTCCAGACGTGCGGGCTCAGCGGCCATGGCTCACGGGCCCAGCCGCTCCGTGGCATGTGGGATCTTCCCGGACCGGGGCACGAACCCGTGTCCCCTGCATCGGCAGGCGGACTCTCAACCACTGCAACACCAGGGAAGCCTGTTTGTTTTGTTTTTTGATCCTGGCCATCCTAGTGGGCGTGAGGTGGTATGTCATAGTGGTTTTAGTTTGCATTTCCCAGATGAGTGATGATGTCGAGCATCTTTTCATGTACTAACTGGCCATTTGTGTATCTCCTTTGGAGAAATGTCTATGCAAATCCTTTACCCAGCACTTCCCTGGTGATGCAGTGGTTAAGAATCCACCTGCCAATGCAGGGGACATGGGTTTGAGCCCTGGTCCGGGAGGATCCCACATGCCACGGAGCAACTAAGCCTGTGCACCACAACTACTGAGCCTGTGCTCTAGAGCCCATGAGTCACAACTACTGAGTCCGCGTGCCACAACTACTGAAGCCCACACTCCTAGAGCCCGTGCTCTGCAGCAAGAGAAGCCACCGCAATGAGAAGCCTGCACACTGCAACGAAGAGTAGCCCTCGCTCGCTGCAACTAGAGAAAGCCCTCATGCAGCAGTGAAGACCCAACACAGCCATAAAAAAAAAAAATCCTTTACCCATTTTTTAAAGTAGGTGATTTGTCTTCTTATTGCTGAGTTGTTCGAGTTTTCCCTATATTCTAGACACTACTCCTTTATCAGATACATGACTTGCAAACATCTCTCGATCTGTAGGTTGTCTTTTCCTTTTCCTGATGGTGCCTTTGCAGCACAAAAGTTTTTAATTTGGTGAAGTCATTTATCTATTTGTTTCTTCTGTAGCCTACGGTATCTTTCTCGGTTTTTTATCCGAAGGTATTGGACACATTTTGCAAGGTGCTCGAGTCCTTCGTGGGTCTTTCCCTGAGGGTGGTGGGGACGGCGGGCTTGGCGTTGGGTACACGTTGTGGTTGTCAGCAGAACCCGGGGAGGCCGAGGCAATCAGGGAAGGCTTCCTGGTGGAAGAGGCTGGTCCTTCATGCTGCAGTGTTGGGACCCAGCCTCTTCAGCCTGGCAGGGTTCCCTGGTGTGGAAGTGGGACACCAAACCCTCCTCCACGTGTGGTGCTGTCTTCCTCTCCTCCACCTGCCTGCCTTCCGAGCCCCACCTTTCTGAGCCCAGCCCTCGAACAGTGAGCAGAGGACGCGGGGCTGGAAGCACACAGGGTAATTAATTCTGACTTACAGAAGCTGTATTAAATTGGATAGAAACTGGCGAAAATAGGATTAGGAGGGAAGCTGAGCCAAGAGCAAACAGAAGGAAAACTCCCAGGGCCGGGCAGCCCAGCAGCGCTCTCAGAGGCAGGAGGTGGGAGATGGCCTGGACATTTCTGGGCGATCGCGTCATGTCCGAGGCTCGGCCTCCCCGCGCCGCCCCACCGGAGGGCTGCCAGCCCCGGCCCGGGGAGATGGGAACGCGGCTGCTCCCCTCCCGGCGACCGGCTTATCTGTGCTGAGCTCACTCAAGTCCGAGGATTAATTTGGAAACAATTAAAATTCTGTGCAAAACAAGCCACAGGCTGGGCTGCCAGGGGGTTGGCACGCACGGCACGGGGCCCTTTCGCCACCAACGCAGAAATCTAATTAGTGTGGGATTAAGTCGGCCACAAATCAGCAAGCAGGGGACCGCTCTCGGAAGGCAGCTGAAACCCAGCGAGGCACGCCGTGCAGGGCCGGCGACAGACAGGGCAACGGCCCGACTGGGCTGGCGTCTCCAGCCCTGGCCGCGCAGACGGCTGTGCCCACAGGCACTGCCTGGCCCCTCGGTTCTCCCGCTGCCCAGCCCACAACCCTTGGCCATTAGCACCCGTGTAAACGGATGGCAAAGCCATCTGAGTCCCAGGCAGAAGGGGCAGGAGGGGCTGAGGTCACTGCAGACTGCCCGGCACTGGGTCTGGCTTTTGCAGCTGTGCTTTGCTGGAGTACATCACGCACTGGCTGGTCTGTTGCTTTCTCTTTAACTGCATTTTTGGGGTTTGCGGGGACCCTGTCACTCTTTGTTGGGCCACTGAGATGTTCACGGTTGTTTGGCTGGTGTCTGGAGGGGCCAGGGTTTGGCTGAGATGCAGCAGAGCCCAGCACTTTCCCAAGGGCGTGTCGGGTGGGTCCTCAGGTCACCTGTCACCCAGGTGTGTGAGGTTGGGGCCGGACCACCGTGCAGACACAGCCAAAGGGATGCCGGAGCAGCTGTCCTGGACCAGCCCTCCTGGCAGACTCTGGGGGCCATGGCAACTATTCCCCATGTCCTGGAAGTCAATGGGGGCAGTGGCCCTCTCCAAGGTGTGGTCGGCACCTGCCCTGCACTGCACTTGGACACATCACGGGTGTGTGGAAATCATTCTGCTCCGTGTATGAGAACCCCAGGCAGCCGTGTGTCCACCCTGCCGAAGGGGTCCTGACTGGGGTAGAAACCCTCTGAAAGCACAGACCCTCCTCCCAGGAAAACGCCTGCCCGCCCATGGCTTCTCTGTTCCCTCAGGCTCTCCACTGTGTCCTGGGCAACCCCTGGCCAGAAAAACAGCCTCTGCACCAGGACTAGCAAGGCGGATGCAAGTACATTTGTCTAAGGGCTTTTGCAGCTCTGCTCTCGCCCTGTGCTCAGAGCAGGGCGTGTGCACGTGTTTGTGAGCGTGTGAATGCGTGAGCCGCCGAGTCGGGGGCCAGTGGGCCGAGGATCTGTACGCAGATGTCTCCCTCCCCCTCGGGGACTTGAAGGCACCATCTCCGGGGGGCTTTCCAGGCATGGTGGATGAAGGCTGGGGGTGCTCTGGAGGGGGAATGAGCAGTGGGGGACCCGGGGCACCCTGTGGTGCCGGGTTCTTGCCTCACCTCCAGAGGCCACACAAAGCCAGCGGGGGACGCTGCTCCTGGTGGCAGGGGACCAGGGCCTGGTGACATCACAGCAACTGGAGGCGGGTGAGGAGGGATCCTTCACCAGTGAGAGATGGGAGGTTGGGAGGTCAGGGCAGGAGGACATCCTTGGACTCCCGTTTTGCGTTTTGCATGTGCTAATGAGTTTGAACTCTGGCCCTGGCTCCAGCCTGCTGGTGGGGTCGTGCTGGGAGGGGCTGCATTATCAGCAGTCCCGGGGGCTCCAAGCGAGCGTCTACTGGTCCCTCTGCTGTTTGGAGCCAGGGCACACCAGGAACTGATAGATTAACGTGGCCAGCAGCCCCTCCCCGGCAGGCCGGCCTGGCGCCAGGGGGGCAGAGGGCGGACCCAGCAGACGTTGCCCGCAAGCTGGGAGAGGTACCCAGTTAGCTGGGGTTTGCGGGCCGGCTGACGTGGGAGCGGGGGGGTGGGGGGGGACGGCACGGAGGCCTCGATCACAGGCTGGAATACTCCATCTGTGACCCAGTGTTCCCTCCATCCAGAAGGAAAACGGCTACACCATCGAGACCTCCACGTTTTGCTTCCAAGCCGCGTTGTTGGAGGTTTTCCGAACTTCCACCAGTGGCTTCTGTGCCCAGAGGCCTGTTTAGGGGCGTGGCACAGAAAGTTGCATGTCCCTCACCCTGCAGTGACCCTCACCGGGGTTTCAGGTGATCTGAACACACTTCTGCTTCTGGGCGAATCCCTAGCAAAGTGAGGGAAGCGGGGTTTTCCTGGCTGGAATGCGGGGTGCAGACAGGGGTTCTGGTGGCCGAGGCCACCCTGAGTGGCTGACTGGCAATGGGGTACGGGCAGCGGGCGTTGTGTTGAACTGCATCCAGCCCCCTGACTCTGATCAAGGGGCTCAAGCTCCAGTATGGTCCTCCATCCCAGACTGAGCTTGCTGGTCAGAACCCCAGAATCAGGGTCTCCACATGTCCCTCGGGGTCTGACTTACCACTCACCCTGCCCAGCCCTCACTCCAGCCTCAGCTAGCTCCACAGGGACAGGCCACGCCCTCGAAGGCGTCCTTTCTCCCCCACCCTCCACCACCCCCAGGAGCGGGCGTGGCGGGCTTCCTGCCTGCCCAGTGCAGGGCGCCTGGCCACAGGATGATGGGGATGGTGTCCAGGGAGTGCAGCTGTAGGGGCCCTGGTGAAGGTGAGCCCATGGGGAAGGGTCTGCTCTCCCTCCCTGGGGACCAGCCAGGGTCCCTGCCCCCAGGGCTGGATGAGGAGCGATTTCACTTCCTGATCTGCCTGGAAAACACCCTGGAGTCCACTTGGCAAGCAGCCGAGGCACCTCTGCAGGACGTTCCTTCCACTTCTAGCGAGAGCAACTGGGCCCGGGGGCCCCACCCTGCTGGATGTGTGGGTGGAATTCCCTGGGGTGAATCATGGGTGCCTGGCTCCCAAAGTGATGGCGCAACTCTCAGCTCTGCGGGGCTAGGGGTAGGGATGCAGAGCTGGTGGCCAGGCAGCTTCCCGCAGTGGGCAAGGGCCCTTCATCAGGACGTACTGGGCCAGTGACGCTGGTTCCTGCTTCCTGGGGGGACGCAGTGCAGCTGGGGAACCCCGAGTCCTACCTCAGGGCATCTGGGTTGGGCAGGTGGCTCAGATTAGACCACTTTTTGTCCCTCAGCCCTGAGACTGCAGCTGGGGCTGGAGGCTACTGACCCTGAACGTTGACTGGCAAAGTTGAGGCCCAGCTGCGGAGGACCCAGCCTGGTGGAGAAGCTGCGGGGATGGTCCTGAGCAGCAGCTCAGTCAACGCAGCGGGCAGGCTGGCTGGCTGGGCGCTGCAGGGCCCTCCCCAGGTTTCCTCCCTGTCGGACCTGCCCCACCACAGTGCGGGGATTCCACTCCCTGACCAGGAAGGCCACTGGGGAGGTGGGCAGGACCTGCCTCCCAGCTGGTGCCCCCAGCCGATCCCGGCTGTCTCGGAGCCTCAGTCTTCACATGTGTGAAGTGGCCTCACCTACTTCCGGCCTTGCTGAGCTTGGCTCTGCATCCCGTGTAGAAAGAGCGCCGTGCCCCGTGCGTGAGGAGTGGTCACTATGAATATTAATTAGGAGGCAAAAGAGACAGGAGTCAGAAACACTGGGTTTGAGTTGCAGCCCCACCCCACCAAGCGGGGGTGACCCTGACCTGACACGAAACCTGTTTCCCCATCTGTAAAAGGGGGCGGCAGCACCCAGCATCCCAGTTGACGTGGGATCCAGACTCAGTGGAGACTGGAGTGCTGGGATGGCGTGGGGCCTGGTGGGAGAAAGGGCCTCTGTGCCCACCCCTAGGTCACAGAAAGATGCAGAAGCTCCCATGGCCTGGCTTCCAGGCAGGGAGCAGGAGGACACGATGGCATCGGCAGGTAAACTGATCCCATGGGTGAGGGCTCGGCTGGGCGCAGCTCACCGGCTGGGATGCCCGGCACCCCTGAGAAGGCCACCTTTCCTGGGGCATTGAAGGCCAGGGTTGCCATGGACACGGCTGAGGGCCCAGGAGGCGCCCTCTGAGGAGCGGTGCAGGCAGGGTGTCTGTGTCGCTCAGGGAGCAGGATGGTGGCTGCTGGGCAAGGGTGAGCCCGTCTCTGTGCCCCAACCCCTTTGAGCAGCAGCACAATGTGGTCAGGACGCGTCACCCAAAAGGATTTGGCAGGTTTCCCACCTACATTCCCCCAAACATTCAAGCTTGTTCCGATAGAAAACCAAATGCAAGGAGCCAGTTGGAAAACATCTTCAGAGGACAGTCTCCTTTTCTTTCTTTCTGAAATGTCAGAGCCATTAACTTTTTCCTCGTTTTGGTGCGACCTTCCTAAGGTATAGCATGGTCGGCTGTCGGACAACCGGGGCTCAGAGGGGCTACTTGAGTCTGCTGACCGTAAATGTGGCCAGTCCAAGTAGAGATGAGCCGTCAGTGTAAAATACTGGCCAGATTTCCAAGACCTAAAAAAAGAACGTACACGGTAGATCTATGTAACAGAATAATATGCAGCCATAAAAGAGAATGAAGCACTGACACAGGCCACCACATGATGAACCTTAAAAATGTGATGCTCATGGGGCTTCCCTGGTGGCGCAGTGGTTGAGAGTCCGCCTGCCGATGCAGGGGACGCGGGTTCGTGCCCCGGTCCGGGAAGATACCACATGCCGCAGAGCGGCTGGGCTCATGAGCCATGGCCGCTGAGCCTGCACGTCCGGAGCCTGTGCTCCGCAACGGGAGAGGCCACAGCAGTGAGAGGCCCGCGTACCGCAAAAAAAAAAAAAAAAAAAAAATGTGATGCTCAGTGAGAGAAGCCAGACACAGAAGACCACATCGTGTGTGATTCCATTTATGTGAAGCATCAAGAACAGGCAAATCCACAGACAGAGAGTGGATCCGTGGTTGCCAGGGGCTGGGAGGGGAGGGGGACACTGGGAATGACTTCTCTTTGTGGGGATGAATATGTTCTAAAATTGACTGTGGAGATGGCTGCACAGCTCTGAATATATTAAAAGCCATTGAAGTGTAGACTTTAAGTGGGTGAATTGTACGGTGTGTGAATTATATGTCAATAAAACTGGTTTTAAAAATGTAAACCGGGCTTCCCTGGTGGCACAGTGGCTAAGAATCCGCCTGCCAATGCAGGGGACATGGGTTTGAGCTCTGGTCCGGGAAGAGCCCACATGCTGCGGAGCAACTAACCCCGTGCGCCACAACTACTGAGCCTGTGCTCTAGAGCCTCCGAGCCACAACTACTGAGATGGCATGCCACAACTACCGAAGCCCGTGTGCCTAGAGCCCGTGCTCTGCAACAAGAGAAGCCACTGCAATGAGAAGCCTGTGCACCGCAACGAAGACCCAACACAGCCAGAAATAAATAAATGAAAATAAAATTTAAAAAGCTGTAAACCACCTCATTAATAATTTTGATATTAATTACATGGGGCAATGATAATATTCTGGATACACTGGGTGATGTCATCTCAGTTTGGGAAGATGAGGACGTTCTGAGATGGATGGTGGTGACGGTCGCACAACAACGTGAATGTGCCTAACACCACTGAACTGTGCATGTAAAAATGGTTAAAACAGTAAATTTTATGTTATGTGTATTTTACCACAAGAAAGTGGAAAAAACCCAGTCACGCAGCTCTCTGTCCCCAGGTTCTCACGCAGGTGTCATGTCTCTGAACAAGTCCTTACCTGTTTTCTCGGCCCACCGGGGGCCCGGTCTCCTGCAGTGACACAGGGAGCTGGGCCCACGTTCCTCCACCCGCTGCCTTCAGGATGAATCTGAGTGACAACTGCCGGCTGAAGGGCAGCCCCCTTCCTAGGGGTTGGAAGCTCAGTGACCCGGAAGTGTCGTGCCGAGGGGCTCCCCTGGTGGGGGCAGGGACCCCTGTATGCGGCACAGCGGCTCCTGCCTGGATGGAAGCCCAGCCTCTCAGGCTCCGTGGGGCGCCCTCTCCCCACCACGTGGGGCCCTGAGAGAGACCCCAGGCCCCACGTGCAAGACCCTGGCCAGGGATGAGCCGGCTGGTCTGACGAGGGGCCAAGGGGCCAGTGGACTGTTATGGGGGTGGGGGAACCCTGGAACCTTCTGGAAGTCTCGGCCTCCTTGCCCAGTGGGGTTTAACGAAGACAACAGGGACAGCCCACGTTACGCACAGCACAGGCGGCCCAGCTGCTGTGATCATTCTCCTATTTCCACACGTGGAGGGTGGGGGCAGGTTTGCAGGATGCCCCCACCTGGGAAGGCGGCCCCCAGGCCGGAGAGGGGCAGCCCCAGACTGTCTGCCAGACACAAAGCAGATGGCCCCTCTTCCTCTGGAGCCTGCAGACCAGGAGCCCCAGGAGATGCTTGGCGCAGGTCCGGGGAGGCCGGGACCCCCTCTCCAAATTCCAAGACTCACAACTGCTTCCTATCACGGCCGATGCGCGGAGTTTCCGCCCCAGGAAGGAAGTCTGCGTGCTCCTTGGCCTCCTTACGCCTTCCCGCCAGCCAAGCCGCCGCCCCGTGGCCAACAGCTACCTTATCAGCTGACTGTCCCTGTGAGCCACCCCCTACCCCACCCCTGCCAAGGCCCCCAGAGGCCTCGGCACCCTCACCCTGCCCCCAGGGAAGCCACAGCCCACCCGCCCCTCACTGGCTGCCGGGAGGTGTACGAGCTCTTCTCTGCTCAGCACCATGGACGTCTGTCACCTGGGAAGGCCGACTGTGGCCACCAAGCCCCAGACACATGTCTGCCCCGAGGACAGCCGTCTCTCCCTCAGACTCTCTCCACCTCCCCTCCGGGGCCCGACATGCCCCCCAAACTGCCTGGGCCCCGACGACTCATTTTCTCTGACTCGGGGCCTTCTTCCTTCCACAATCCTGCTGCCCCCTCACTCCTGGTCACTCCACGGGCATCTGCTGACCACTGCATCCGCCAGCATGCACAGTGAGCCAGCTGCAGGGCCCGGGAGGGCTCCCAGCCCCGGGGTCCCGTGCCTCTCCCTCCCCTGCTCCCCTCGCCCCAGCCAGGCCCGCCCCAAAGCCTCCAGCTGCTCCTCTGACACCCGGCTGCATTTTGGCTGCAGGACCCCGGTACTGCCTGCCCTGATGCCGCATGGCCCATGCTCTGTAAGCGGCTCCTCATTCGTCAGACACGGTTTCCTGACGCAAGGTCTCTGCTCACATCCCGGGACACTCCACAGGTCCCCTCAAAATTCATGTCCACCCACAACCTCAGAAAGTGACTTTATTTGGAAATAGGGTCTTTGCAGATTAATCGAGTTACGATGAGGTCAGACTGGCATGGTGGAGGCAGGGTGGCTGGTGTCCATGCCGGAAAAGAAAACCTAAACACAGACGCAGAAGGACGGCTGTGTGACGACGAGGCAGAGACAGGAGGGACGTGGCCACAAACCCAGGGACACTGGCAGCCCCAGAAGCTGGACGAGGCCGGAGGGAGCCTCCCAGGAGCCTCAGAGGGGGCCGGGCCCTGCGACACCTTGATTTCAGACTTCTGGCTCCAGACTTTGAGATTAATTTTCGTTGTTTCAGGCCATCCAGCCTGTGGTCCTTTGTTACGATGCCCCAGGACTGAGTGGCTGCCCCACTCACCCCTGTTCTGTCCATGCGGCTGGCGGGGCTCCCAGACCCAGCCCGGATCTGGGCCACTGGGTTTGAGTATGGCCATGCTGCCCCGGGCCCTGTGAGCATCTGTAAGATGGGGTGAATGTGGGGCCGAGGGTGTGGTGTCACCCGACGTCGGTGCCAGAGGAGGCCTCTCCTTGAGGGGTGCCCCGCCTGGCCCTGACAGCCCCCTCCCTTGGCGGCTGACGGGCTGCGCCTCCTGGTTTAAATTGCTGCCTGGTCGGGTTCCCGCTGCTCCCCAGCGGCCCCCCTGGCTTGGCAACGAGATGCCCTGGTCTCTTTTTCCAGCGGGTGTGGGCCAAGCGGAAAATGACCTCAGAGGGTGGGGAGGCCGGGGAGGCCTGTGGAGCTCAGAGGGCATCCTGGGGGCTGGGCTGGGGGTCCCCCAGCAGGAGCCCTGCCCTGAGCACCATACCGGCAGCCCAGGGCTCTGCAGTAAAGCGGGACTCTTGCATTCACAGCCCCTGAGAAGACCCCTTGCCATTCAGCCTGGTTCGTGTCAGCCTGTACCCAGGGCTTGTCTGGGAGGAGGTGGGAAGGGGGCTGAAGTGGGCGGCACTCCCATGACCTGGACACCAGAGCGCTGGCCACACGGAGCGAGAGGGCTCAGTCGGGGCTCGGGTGTCCAGCAGGGCTGTCTGCGGCCACCTAGGTGGGGAGGAGGTCAGAAGTTGCAGCTCTGGGCTGTGGGTGGGAGCACATGGCTTCACAGCAGGATGGTCCCTCAGTCAGGGGCCTGCCAAGGAAGAGAACCCCCTCCTAAGACCTTTACACCAGAGGGAGCTGAGTGACTCTTGATGGGAGCGTGGAGGAGGGGTGAAGCATGCAGGGATGGGCAGCAGCCGCCATGGCCACACCTCGGCTGGAGGGACGGAGAGGGGGCCAGGGCTGTGCTGCTGGTGAGACAGTGTATGCAGAGACGGTGGGGAGCCCACAGCCTCCCTCCAGGCCCACCTCCCCAGGGACTGGGGTGCTGAGATGGGAAGGGAGGGAGCTTCTGCACTATGGGCCTGGGGCTCAGAGAGTCTGGGGAGACGCGCTGGGCAGGTGCCGGACGTGCAGCCAGGTGACCCAGGTGCCTAGCCTCCGTTGCTGGGGGACCCCCGGCTTGGTGGGCAGGAAACGAACAGCCCACCCACGTGGAGGGAGGTGGCTCCCTGGGGTGGTGGCTGGCAATCCTTGGTGTTCCTTGGCGAGTGGCCAAATCACTCCAATCTGTGCCTCTTCTTCAATGTGTCTTTTCTGTCTCTTATAAAGACTCGGCATTGGGTTTAGGGCCAACCCGGCTAATCCAGGCTGACCTCATCTAGAGAACCGCATCCTAATTGCATCTGCAAAGACCCTTTTTCCAAATATGATCCTATTCACAGATTCTGGTGGACATAAATTTTTTTGGGGGGTGGGTACCATTCAGCCCTCTGCAGCCAGGCGCACAGACGGGTCCAGAGAGGATGGGGATTGGAATCCACCCACGCCCTTCCTGTCCCTGGTGCCCCTCAGCATTGCCGGACAGAGGTGGCTGCCTGACATCTAAGTCCTTGCAAGAAATAGCCCAGGCAAGACTTTGGGAATGTGCCCACCTGCAGAACCATCCACCAGATTCAGAGGGCGGGGAAAGGATGACTCGGGGTGTGCGTGAGTCCCTCAGGGGAGGGCCAAGCCTGGGCTCAGCCCCCAGGCTGGTGGCTTTGCCTCTATGAGCCCCTGAGAAAGGAGCTGAAGGCTCTGTTTGCCCTCCCAGGCCCAGTTAACTTTACTCATTTATCCATTCATCCATCCATCCAAATATACATCTGTCTACCTGTTCACCCATCCATCGATCCATCCATCCGTCTGTCCATCTATTAACCCATCCAATCATCTGTTTTTCTGTCTGTCCATCCCTCTGTGTGTCTGACCTTGGGTGACTGATGAATGGGCAGCGGGGGGAGCCCCAGACAGGTCTCGCAGTCCACCCTCCTCCCAGGGCCTTGGCTTTCCCACCGGCCACCAGGCAGACAGCCCAGCCACAGCTGCGGGCTCTGGGTGGGAGTCTGGACCTGCTGGCCCCGGCCACTGCAGCTGAGAACTGTTTCCAGTTTATAGCAGTGTAATTACTCACCCTCCTTTGGACTGAGGAAAACTCAGGGTGGGAAGATGTGTCTGCTGGGCCAAGCTGATTCAGACCAAGGAGAGGACAGAAAGGCTGGACGAGGGTGCTTTGGGCAGGAGTGCAAGGGCGTGAAGAGGTGGCTGGGAAAGGGCAGGGGCTCCAGGTGGGAGAGGCTCCTGCATGCTCCCAGCATCCTTCAGTCTAGACTTGGCTGGGGCCTGCGGGCGCAGTGCCAGCCTGGGGGGGTGGGCTTGGCTGGGGAGGGGAGCTGCTGGCCAGGGTGGCCAGGCTGCCAGGGCCCTGGGAACCCAGCGAGGGGGATGCTGGGCCCAGCATGGGGCTGGCTTCACGGTGTGGATCCATCACCAGTGCGACTGGACAGAGGCCTGGAGGGGCCTGGACCCGAGTGGACGCCGCCTGGGGTGCAGTGACTGACACTCTCTGACCCCGACTTGACACCATCTCCACCAGCCTCCTGAAGCCAGCAGGGATGAGCCAAGGTTGCCGGCCTTGGAGGTGACCCTCGGGGTGCCCGGAGGGCTGGTCTGGAACTTCGGGAGGAGGGTTGGCTACAGGCAGCTGCAAGGAGTCCGGTGCCTTGGCTTCAGATGAGACACTGGTTTCTGGAGGGACATGAGGAGAGGACGTTTGCCACCCACATGGCCTCTTCATACTTCCCTGGGAGATGCAGGGGTGGAAACCAAGGCTCAGGTCCACGCAAGTGGGAAGTGGCAGGGCCCACATCTCGGCCGCCTGTGTTGCCACTGCGGACAGAGGCCAGTGAGGGGGCAGGGTCCCATCAAGAGCTCCATCCTGGAGGCCGTCAAGCCGGCCACCAGCCCCAGGAGCTCGGTGAGTGGGGCAACGGCCTCTCCTGTGGTCCTGCCAAGCCCATGTGTGCTCGGGGCAGTGGCCTGATGTCCCCCGCCTCCAGGCGTGTGCCTTGGTGGACAACAGAGCCCTGTTTGGAGCTGGATGAGTGGGCATGGGGGGAGAGGAAGAGACCAAAGGGCGGAGATGGACCAGCATTGGGGAGGCTGCCTGCCAGCCCGCCATTAACCCCTTAAGGCCTGGCTGCGAGCCAGGGAAGGGTGGGCCAGTTCCTGGGCACACAGTGGTTCCCGGGGCAGATCTTAGCTCAGCACCTACTGTGTGCAGTGCAGGCCTGTGCTGGGGCTGGAAAGGGAGCAGGGTTCCCTCATTCGCTTTGCCTCTCCCTCCCAGGAGGGCATCTGCATTTATTAAGCACCTCCTGTATGCCTGGGTGCTCAGGAATTGTCCCCTAGCCCTGGTCTCTGCCCTGCACAGGGGACCAAGAGAGGACACAGCCAGGCCCACTGCGGTGCTTCCCTCCACTCCTTCCGCAGCCAGCCAGTCTGGGGACCCTCTGGACACTGGAAGGACCCCAGGAGTTGGCACATAAACATCCCGGGTTCCCACCCTGCAGACGGAGCCAGGAGCCCCCTCGCTGGCTGCTGCTCCCTCTCCACCTCCTCACAGCCCTGCACAGCTCCGGGAGCTGGGGCCTTGCCTGGGGTCTGACTCTGGGTGGGGGATGAGGCCCACCTCTGGGACTCCCGCCCGGGGGCTCACAGGGCCTAGCTGGGGTCTCCACAGTCCCCCGCGTGCACGTGGCTGGTTTGCATGGGATCTCAGAGTGGGAGGGGGGCTGGAAAGCTTTGCCTTCCGTGGGTCCCCAAGTTCAGGGAGGGGTGTGAGAGACCACCCCTGACAGCCCAGGGCTCTGTCAGGGTGTCCCCCTACCTCTGGGAACCTTAAAGCTGAGGGAGACGGTCCCAGCCAGGAAGGGGGCTGTATGTCCAGCAGCTGCCCTACAGAGGGGACCCCTGGAGCTGAGTTTCCAGGGGGAGTCGCCCAGTGGCCATAATTCATTTCAGATCGCCGTCTGCAGCATTGCCAGCCCTGAGCATGTAATCGCCCCGTTTCCGACGGCCGGCGATTTCTGCACACTTGTAATTAGGAGGACTCATTCCCCTCACCGCGCCAACCTCAGGCTCCAGCCGAACAACTTCCGAAGGAAGCCCTGGCCGTCTGCGGGGACCGCGTGGCTTCCTGCGGGAGAGCCCGGAATCCCGGAGGCGCCGAAATGAGGAGGGGGCAGAAGGGGCGCCAGCCCGGAGGACGCCTTGGGAGGGGCTGCCGCTGTAGCCCACCCTGGGGGCCCCGAGGGGACTGCTGAGAGGCGGGATCTGCCTGAAGGCGCCCCTCGTCCCTGGGAGGTTTGTGTGTTCACTGCTTTGGGGATTTGGGACAATTTTGTGCAGTCGTTTGTGGTTTTCTCTGGTAATTGCTGGTTACAGCCCGTGACTGAGAGGGACTGAGGCCAGAGGGCTGGAGGCTGGCGGCACCTGGCCGGTGGTGCCAGGAGGGTCCCAGTGCAGGCTGGGCTTCCCCCCCAACAGGTGGTTTCTGCTGCGAGCTGGGTCTCCCATCCCATCCGGTCAGCCAGGTGACCCCAACATGCCCCTGCACCTCCATGGGGTCATGTGTCCTCCATCAGCCGGTGGAGGTTCTGGGAGCCCCTGGGGCAGCAGCAGTAGCGACACGTCTCATAACTTGGCCACTGTGTTGGGGTTCAGGGTCAGGTTGGGGCGCTGGGGAGTATAGGTGCTAAGCCACGAGAAGTGGCGCCCTGCATGTGTCCTGGGTGTCCAGTGTGCTCAGCCCTCTTTCTGGAGCTGCCGTTGTGGTCACCAGAGGATCTGACCCCACCAGGGTCCCCTGAGTGAGACAGACTTCCCTTCCCGCCCGCACTGCAGCCCCGGGTGGCTCTGTGCCACAGGGAGGAGACCAACGTCCCCACAGTGGGAGACGTCGAATCTTAGCCAAGAGGCTGGCTTGAGAGCTCCTTCCTTCTGTTCGTGACTTTCAGTACTTCCGTGTATCGACTCAGCCCAGGTGACAGCAGAACCCACCGAAGAAACACACCCTGATGCTTCAACAATGAAGGAAGAAGTGGCCGGGCGCCGGACTGCAGCGATGACCATTTGTGATGAAAACATTTGCACCGGAGCACTGAATTGTTTCCTGCCTTCTCAGGAGGCTGGACTCCGGGAAGGGTGGTCTGACCCGCTGCACAACCTTCAGCTTTAAGGTTGGGACTTGGAAATTTCTGGTCTTGCTCACGTTCTTTATCTTTTGCATAAAGCTTTAAACATTATTATGCAAATAAGACATGCTCATCACAAAACTCAAGTACAACAGAGAGAAGCCCCAAATTTCTACTGCAGTCCCAAACACACAAGTATAACTCTGGGGAACTTTGGGGTGCATGTCTCTCCAGATGACTTTCCTATAAATGCATGTGGAATGTATTCATTTACTAGTTGTAAAATCTTGCAGAGCAGCATGGAATCCAGCCTCTGTAATCCTGTGTGCACAGCCAGCATCCAAGGTGGTCCCAATGGTTCTCAGACGCCGGCGTTCCCACTCAGTGTGGTCCCCGTGCACTGAGGAGGGCTGGGCTGCGTATCTGGTGGGATACTGCAGAGTGACAGAGCGTGACTTCTGAAGCCAGGTCCTAAAAACCTCTCTAGAGTACTCACCCAGAGAGATGCCGGCCGCCGTGCCGGAAGGATGCTCGTGGGGTGCTCACCCTCCAGCCCGCCTGCAGCACTGACCTGCCAGTCCCAGAAGCGAGAGGTGGGCCCCCTTAGAAGTGGACCCTCCAGCCCCGTCTCAGATGATACAGCCCAGCCGACAGCTTGACCGCATCTTCACGAGGACCCCGAGCCAGAACCCACCAGCTAAGCTGCTCCCAAGATCCTAGACTCAGAACCTGCGTGGACAGCAAGTGTTTGTAGTTATTTTAAGCAGGTAAGTTTGGGGACGATTTTTTACACAGCTGCCCTAGTGCACTAAGGCCTCCCTAACAAAATCCCACAGACAAGGTGGCTTAAACAGCAGAAATGTATCTCGCACAGTCCCAGAGAACACAGAAGTCCCGAGTGACAGAGATCAACGCGTCAGCAGGGCTGATGCCTCCCGCAGCTTCTCTCCTTGGGTTGCAGACGACTGTTTTCTCCCCATGTCCCCACATGGTGTCCCTCTGTGCGTGTGTGTGTCCTGATTTCTTTGTATAAGAGCACCAGTCACATTGGATTAGGGTCCACCCATATGGCGTCATTTTACCTTCATCACCTCTTCAAAGACCTCATCTCCAAATACGGTCACATCATGAGGAAGTGGGGGTTAGTATTTCAACATAGGAATCTGGGGGGCACACTCGGCCCACAGCAACAGCAGTGGATAATACACCACGCTACACTTTTTGGCCCTGATTCTGGTCTTTGCCTTATTGAGACGTTATTTTGCCCGATGAGGTGTACCTCCCCTCTATAGGTATTTGGGTTATTTTTCTGCACTGTGACCACTGTTGGGTGGCGGGCCACATCCCTGCACCCCTGTC
Organism: Pseudorca crassidens; assembly: GCF_039906515.1. Taxonomy (NCBI): domain Eukaryota; kingdom Metazoa; phylum Chordata; class Mammalia; order Artiodactyla; family Delphinidae; genus Pseudorca; species Pseudorca crassidens. Next base: position 38,312,873 of record NC_090310.1, on the reverse strand, counting down.
CTCTTTTGACTTGTTTCAAATCGGTCCCTGGGAATGCGGGAGCTCTGGCAATGGGCGAGGGCATCTCTGGGTTTTCGCTCCAAAGCTGCACCACATGGCCTTCCTGGGAGTAGGAGGGAGGCCTTATTCTCACATCCCTCTTTTGTCACTGGTCACTTGATGACCGTTTTCCGGTGAGGTTGGAGGTCATGCCCCTTGGTAGAATCCCCTGCCCCTCCCGCCCCTGCTCAGGTGTCCAACAGAAGCATTGGCTGCCGGCGGACTTTCTGGAGAAGTGCTGTCCTCCCAGAGGGAGCTCCTGTGGCGCTTGGGGCTGGAAGGGCTGCCAGCATAAGTCACACTGACTCACTGGCACATTCCTTCCCTCATTCACACAGTCGTTCATTCACACATTCATTCATTCACTCACAAGGTCGTTCACTCATTCGCAGAGCTCCTGCTGAGTCCTCACTGTGTGCCCAGCCCAGCCCCAAGTCCTGGGGACACGCCGTGAACATTCCCAGAGCTTGCTTCACGTGTGGCCTGATCTGGTCCTCCTGCCTGCCCGCCTCCTGCCCACACTCTGGCTCCCCTGGGTCCCTGAACTTATCAGAACTCTCCAGACAGCCTGCTCCAGATACCTAAAGCTCCAAGGAGCCCATGGCCTGGCCCAGGTTTCCTCACAACAGCCCGCTACGGCTTGTACTGTTGGCCTCTCCCTTTCCAGGTGGGGAAACTGAGGCAGAGGGGCCCAGTGACGAGCCTGGTATCAGAACCAGGAAGCTGCAGAGCTGGATTCAAACCAGGCCGCTGGCAAGTCTGGGGTCTTAAGCTCCTGGTTTCCTGGGCCTGAGGCCTCGGCTCCCTCCGTAGGACAGGTGACAGAATGCTGGGTTCCCTACACCGTCCCTGACTTTACCCTCAGATTATGGAAAGGCTGAAGAGAGTCCAGAGGAGGGACCTCCCTCGGCAGCTCTGCTGCTCGACGTGGAATCAGGGCCTTCTGACCGGAGAGACCCCCGCTCCTTCCCCAGCTCGGGTAGGACGGGCCTCAGGGCAGCCACACCTGCTGTGGCCAAGACTGCACATGCACCCTCAAGCCCCACAGAGACCCCGGGAGTTACGAGTATTATCATTCCTGCCTCACATGCAAAGACAGGGCTCAGAGAGGTAAAGCAACCTGGGCAATGTCACACAGCTGGTGGCTACGCTGGACGTTGACCCCCGTCCAAGCCCAGCTGCAGCCGCAAAAGGAGGAGCCTCTGTCTTTGGGCTGTAAGGAAACAGCTCTTGGGAGAGGAGGCCTGGCCCGGCCGTGGGAGCCAGCGTGGGACCTTGGGGCATAGCCGTTCCCACTCCATAGGGTGCGGATGTGTCCCGCTCCATGGCAGCCAGGAGCCAGCAGGGTCTGGGGTCCCCTGGGGCCCAGAGGCTGGAAATTTCCCTCTGAGATGACAGCCAGCCCGAGACTGCCGCCAGGCTGGCCCACCGCGGCCCCAACGTGTAATTAGGGAAGTGGGCTTCCAGCGGGGGGCCGCGGAGCCCTGGTGAGACAAACAGCCAGAAGCCCCAGCCTGGCGTCCGAGGCCGAAGCCGAGTCAGCAGCTGCCTGCCAAGCCCGGAGGGTGTTTCCACCCGACACCCTGTGCTGCGAGGGGGTGTGCGGCCGCTCCGGCCAGGGTGCCTGAGGATGGGGCCCCCAGGGGCCGCCAGCGGGTGACGCCAGAGCCTCCTGCCCAGGTTAGGGAAGCCTCCTCTGTCCTGGGGACCCCGCCCCCACCTGCCCCCTGAGAACCCCTGCCCCCACCTGCCCCCTGAGAACCACTGCCCCCCACCTTCTCCCCGAGGACCCCCATCCTGCACCTTGTCCCTGAGGACCCCCATCCCCCACATTCCCCCTGGCTCCCTCCTTCTCCCCCTCCTTCCTGGCTCCCTCCCTCCCTCCCACTCCCCACTTCTCTTTGTAAGTCCAGGAATTGAAGGGCATGTAAACTCTGTCTTGCCTGGTGGCGAGCTCACTGACTCACTGTGTGAGCACCAGTTGGGCGCCTACCTGTACATCAGACAGGATCCTGTCAACTCTCCCAAGTTGTCAACCTTAAAGCTGCTTCCTATTCTCTTCACTGTGTGGCTACGATCCTCCCAACCGAAGTTCCTGATTTGTCTCCTTCCCGATCACCCAGCATCACCATGAACTCCCACCTGACCACCTGGGTCCCCCCACAATACGGTCCCCGGGGCCCGTGAGCTGGACTCAGTGTGAGGGGCTGCCTGGCTGCTGCGGAGGTCCTGCGTGCTCTGAGGGGTCCTGTGCCCGTGTGACTGCCAGGAGCTCCCACATCCCGGCCTGAGAGAGGCTTCCCTCCATCAACATTCCTGAGCCCTGTGCTCCCCAAAAGCAGTGACAGCTAAGAAATCCCATCCTTTCACGTTCCCACTAAGGGCCAACCTCCCAGGACCACCTGTCCCTGAATCTTCCGAGCTCAGACTGTCTCCCCTCTCCCGGTGGCTTCTCCGTAACTGAGGCAGGCCACCATCTGTCACTAATTTTAAACCTTGTCCTGTGCAGGTTGCCAGGTTGCTCCCGAGGTATTTGACGTGTCAGTGAAGCACCTATGTCAGTCTCCTCCATGAGTTCTGGCCTTGGCGTCAGGCACCGCAACTTGACTGCAACGTCAGTGCTCATTTTCTTGTCCGTATTAAGAGCCTGCATCCCCTTGGCATTCACTTTGTGTGTGGTGTGAGGTAGGGATCTGAGTGTACGGGTATTTATGGGTAGACAGTTGTCCCCACACCAGTCGCTGTAGAATCCATGCTTCCTTCACCAATTCCCAATGGGCTAAGTTCCCTGTGTGTGAGATCTGTTGCTGAACCCTCTGTTCCAATCCGTCAACTCAAATCAACCCGCAAAAATGAATTTAATCAGCCTGGTTATGTGTGACTCCGAAACAGCTGGTTAATTCAGTGAAAAGAATCACATGCCAGATGTAGGCAGATCATGTAACCAAATGGCTAGGTCACTATTTTCAGTTTAGCCGGGGATTCTGATGGTCACTCATTAACAATTCATGGAGTATCACGGGCTGAATGCCTCCCGAGGGTCAGGGCTGGACTAGGCTGTGGGGCCGTGGCAGTGAATGGAGCTCAGGTCCAGACAGTCTGAAAGGAGGAGACAGATGACCAGGGAGGCAGACACATGAGGTCACTGAGGGTCAGTGCTGGGAGAGGACAACACAGTGTGGGCACAGTGGCTGGTCAGGAAGGGCTTCTCAGGGGATGCTCTAGACCAAATACTCGTGTCCCCCAAACTCTTGTGTTAAATCCTATCCCCTAGGTCATGGTGTCATGAGGTAAGGACTCTAGGAGGTGACTAGTGTCCTTCTAAAAGAGACCCCCAAGGTGCCCTTGCCCCTTCCTTGAGGAGGACACAGCAAGAGGTCGGCCATCTATGAACCAGGGAGCAGGTCCTCACCAGACACAGAATCTGCCGGCACCTTGACCTGGGACTTCCAGCCTTTGGGACTGTGAGAAATCAAGCTTTGCTGTTTAAAGCACCCAGGCTGGCGCTGTTTGTTATAGCAGCCTGAGTGGACTAAGACATGGCCTCTTTGCCTGGATCTGATGGACAAGATGGAGTGCATGTACAAAGCTCTGGGGTGGAGACGTTACAGGAAGAGCAAGTGCAAAGGCCCTGGGGCTTCACATCACCTGGTCAGTGTATCAAGCAGGGAGGGAGGCAGGGAGGGGCTGTCGGAGAAGCAAGAGGCGTTGATCCTGGGAAGCAGGAGGCCCATGAGCAGTGAGAGGGCAGCAAAGCTGCTGAGACATCCTGGTCACCAGGTCCTTCCTGCGTGTGGCCACAGTAACCCAGAGCACCCTCCTCACAGACGGGGCCCAAGTGGAAGGAGGCTGAGCCACTGCCTTGCACAGATGCCTCCAGTGACCCCCCTCAGTGGCCCTGTGAAGCCCAAACACCTGAGCCCAGTCCTTGGGCCCCTGGGTCGAATCCCAGCCCACCCACTGCATGTCTGCCAACTGCCAACATGCAGTTTCCCCATGCTGCCCTCCTGGCCGGGGACACCCAACTCATTCAACTCATTCAAAAGCCGAACTTGTTAGCATATTTTAAAATGTGGGAAGAACTGGGGACAGGCCATTTGGTGTCACTCTGCAGCCACGAAGCCCACGTTTCAGGGGACACTTACAGTGTCCAGACAGCCACACCGTCCACCTGGAGCTGATGGGCTGGGGCAGCTCTGGGCAGCTGGCAGCAGCCCCGCTAGGGGCAGGGGCCAAGCCGGGTCCTCAGTGGGACAGCACGGGCCCCACCTGGCCCAGCTCCCTCCTCTCTTGGCCAGGGTGGGGGTGGGGGGGCAGTGGGCAGACGGAGCTGAGTGGGAGGCGGGGCACACTGGGGCCTCTGGGAGCGTCAGGCTGCCCCCTGCCCGGAGCCTGCCCCCTGCCCGGAGCCACAGGGCGTGACGGGAGGGAGCGGGTAATTGGGCTCTGGCTGTGATTCGGGCTGGGGGGGCAGTGGGGGAGCCGGTTTGCTCAGCGTTAAGCCTGGCTCCACTCCGTTGGCTGTGGAATTCCTCCTCTGATCCAGCTCCAGATTGGCCCAGCAAGAAATTGGGGGAGAATTGATTTGTGCCACATCCAGGCGACCGCAGGCAGGGAGCCCCCTGCCCATCCCCCCCATCCCGCCCTCGCCCCTCCCTACCCTCCCCACGCACCCCTGGACAGCCTGCTGGCGCCACTGTGAAAAGCAGAGCCAGGACGGTGGGTCAGGCCCGCCTACAGGGGTCTTGTCATCCCCAGAGGCAGGAGCCCAGCAGGGTCTCCACGGGGCTCGCTTTGCCAGCCAGCACTGTGTCAGGCACGAGACCCAGGGATGATGGACACGCCCTGGCCTGAGTCCTCCAAGGACAGGGACATGCCTGTGGGGAGTGTCAGAGACTGGGGCTGTCACCGGGCCTGGGCAGCCAAAGTCGGGGTTGAAGGGAGAGCACGGATGCAGCCCGGTTCCCTTTCTTTGGCTCTTTCACTGCCCACTATGAGCTACAGGGAGGAGAGGGAGGCCTTAGGCATGCTTCCTGGAGGAGGCAGCCTTGAGCTGTGCAGTGGGGATGGGGATGGTGGAGCTTGGCTGGGCAGGGACGAGAAGGTGAGACCCGCGGCCCCAGCCAGGCTGCGTGTCCCCCCTGGGCCAGGCCTCAGTGAGGCGGCTCCGCGGGCCAGGCCCAGGGCGGGCAGCCCTCATCTGGCTCCGGCTTTGGTGAATCAAACGTGCTCTTCCCACGGGCCCTGCAGCGACCGCCGTCTCATGGCTGGCTGAGCGCTCTCAATTGCCTGGAACGTCTCTCCCTGACACCCCGGCTTCCCTGAATGCCGGAGTCGCCCCAACAGGCCGGCATTGTACGCCGAGCCCCTTCTGGAGAGTCAGCCCCGGAAGGCCTCCTCGCTGGCCGGGCCAGGGACAGGAGGAATCGGGCAGGGGCCGCCAGGAGGCTGAGCCAAGATGCTGGGGAGGGGTAGGCCCCAGAAAGGTCTGGCTTTCAGAGCCAAGCAGTTTGCCTGCCCCTCGAGGTAGCGGACGAGGGGAGGTCTGCGGGGACCCAGCTCCCCAGCCCCCCGGCCCCCCGGCTCCCCGGCAGTGCAAGAGGCGAGAACAGGAGTCTCAGAAGGGATGATTCCTCCTTGGGAAGAGGCCGAAGTGGGGCTGGTCCAGCACAGGCTGCCCCACGCTGATCCTGCCAGCACCAGCCCCGAGGCATCAGTGGGCTCTGGGCCTCGGTTTCCCATCTGTGAAGTGGGGCCATCTGGGTTCTGCTCAGTTGCCCAAGGCCCTTGTGCGGAGCTCATGTGAGGCAGGTGACCCCTACCCATGGCGGCCATTTTTGGGCCTCCCTCGGCCCCCTGACCCCCATGATTTTGTGTTCATGGCCGGGGCTGGGCTGCCCAAAGGTGTGGGTTAGTGTCCATGCCCCTGCGGTCCTGGGGGCGTCCAGGCCCAGGGCCAAGTATTATTTTGACTGAAATCCTGCTGTTGGGGCTGACTATTCCTGCCTTTCATTTCTGTCACATCCTGTACATTAAAACTCCATTAACTCGAACCTCTTGTTTTGAGGGACAACTGTGCCAACAGCAGCTGTGAGGCCCCCGGTGGCAATGGAGAGGGACCGCCTGCCCACTAGTCTGGGCTCCAGGCAACCCCCTCTGACTGCCAGGCCCAGAGCCCCAGGCCGGCCGGGGAGCTGTGGTGAAACTGGCCCAGCGTCTGGTTGCAAGAGCCCTGACTGACCATCGGACCGGCCAGCCTCTCCGCCTGGCTCCAGCTGTCCTTACCTAATGCCACTTTGGGGAGGGAGGCTGGGTGGCCGCCCCCATATGTGTTTCCAGCCGGTTTGGGGTGGGGGGCCGGGTGAGAGCCAAGCCCCAGCCTCCTGCCTTTGCGGGAGCAGACTGCCCTGTGTCCAAACCGGGGCGGCCAGGCGCCGGCTCGCTGCTTGCAGGACAGGCCCTTGTGGGGGTAGGGCTGGGAGGAGTCAGGGGCCAAGGAAGGCAGCAGGCCGAGCCCCTCCTGGTGTCCCTCCCTGCCAGCTGCTGGAAGACAGGCCCAGCTAGGTGGGGAGGGGGCTTCCCAGGCAGGGCCTGCGGAGGGGAGAGATTTTTGCCTTGTATGTTGGCTCTGAGAGGAGGGATGACCAGCCCTGGCGTGGTGCTTACCCCAACCTGGCCTGTCCACGGGTTAGCTCATGTCACACTCTCTGCTACCTCCAGTGTGATTCTGGGGCTCTCTGCATTCCACGGACGGGGAGACTGAGGCACAGAGAGGGGACGTCCACTGTCCGAGGCCGTAGGTTGCAGAGAGGGGGTGTCTGTGCTCAGCTCTCTCCAAGGGGCTGTCCTACTGCCCGAAAGTGTCTAGGGGCTGCCCTGACTCTGGGGTGCCTCCCTGTCATGCTGGGCCCTCCTACTGCCCACTTCCTGCCCCTCTTGCCTCTCACCACCTCCAGGAAGCCGCCTGGACTGCTCTGCTCAGAACTGGCCCTGTGTTCCCAGCCCCAGCCACTGGCAGGCCACAGTGCGGGCATCCACGTCCCGGGCACGGCCGGGCACTGGCCTGGGGCCTGGGGCGGGGTGGGGGCCGCCTCACCACATGCTGTCCAGGCCGAGCAGGCGGGGCCAGGGCTGGGAGAATAGGCGCCTTCATGCTGCAGCCCCGGCTCCGTGTGTGCTGCGCCCCGGCCCAGCCCGGCCCACCCGCACCGCGCCCCCCCACTGCTGCTGGTGCCCGCGGTGCCCTCCTCCGCTCTCGCGGCTGGCGGCAGGGCCTCCCCGTGTGGGACCGGGCAGCCACCTGCTGCCCACAGCCGCAGCCACACAATGGGGCCCTTGTGAGCCTGCGGCCGGCGGGTGGCGGGCAGTGCCTCCCGGCCCACCCCAGGCTCAGAGCCCTGTTGTATGAGGCGGCCGTCCTGGCTGGGCAGCACGGAGCCGGATGGGCGGGCCCCACTGCCCTGGGCCACAGATGCCGGGCCCTGTGCCCCCGGTCCGGTGCGGTTCCTGTCCCCGAACCCCGTTAGGGTGAGGCGGGCTGCCGTCCTGAGGCGGGCTTATCCAGACAGAGGGCTCCGTGCCAGGGCCCCTTCCTGAGGAGTCTGGGGTGGCCGGCAGCTGAGCACCCACTGTGTGCCGCCATCCACTTCTGGCTTCACCTCGACCCCCAGAGCTCACCTCCTCGAGGCCAGGGCAGGGCAGGAGGTGGCTGGCCATGCTTGGTGGGTGCTAAAGCTGCCCCAGGAGTTGTCCTGCTGCTCCCAGGGGCCTGGGGTGGCCCATGGACACATCCTCCCGGGGAGGGGTCCCCAAAGAGCCTGCCAGGTGCTGCTCTGGGGACAGCCACCAGACTGAGGGCTGGCAGTGTCCCCGTGTGGGGCCGTTGGGACACCTAGGTGCAGACAGCTCAGGATATGGGGTTTGGGGTTCAGAGCTGAGTTGCTTCTTGTTGCTGCCCCAGGGCCCGTAGGGAGCTTGTCCTGGAATCCTGCCGAACAGGGTGGTCACCCGAAAGGCCAAGGGTCTTGCTGGGCACAGAGATGCCCAGTCTGTAGGCTGGAGGCCAACAGCCTCGAGTGCCAGCCTTGTGACTTTGGAGTCTCAGGGCCACAAGTCCTCTGAGGGGACAGAGATCTTTCTTCCCCTTGCCTTTGCTTTGTGGCGTGGGCAAATGGCTTTATCACAGATTCTTCTTCTCCACCATGGATATGACGTGTGACCACAGGGTCTCTCGTACCTAGCAGCTCAGTACATGGAGGAGGCTGTCTTCCCTGGGAGAGTGGAGGCTCAGGGAAGCTCAGCTGAACAGGCAGGAGAGCTGAGTGCCTGGATCTAGGCATGCCTCAAGCTATGACCCCCAAATTCATGATCCAGACACTTGCGCTTTTCACTGAAGTCCAGGAGACTGACATTTCTGTTATTTGCTTCACAGGCCTTCAGGACATTGGATGGATCCTGGGTAGGGGGAGGAGCACTGGGACGCGCTCAGGACCTGTGACAAGTGAGCCCCGTCCCCTTCCCTTCTTCTGGTGACCAAGGCTTCAGCTGCCTGTGCCCATACCCACGTGTGGCCCTGAGGAGCATCACTGTCCATCTCTGGCCTGGCAGACACAGCAGGCCCACCCCTCCTTGGGGTCACCAAGCAGCCCCCTCCTCCTTGCTCCTCAGGGCAGCACGCACCGGGCAGGGAGATGCTGCAGCTGTGGCGGGCTCTGCGAAGATGTGTCCATTCAGCTGGGCCTGTCGGGGGTCTCTGAGCAGCTCCACCTCCAGCCTGCTCAGGGTCACTGACTCCTACGCCTGACCCAAAGCCAGTACCGCCCTGGGGCGTTGTCTTTTGTCTTCGGGTCACACCAGACCACGGCCTTGTAGCCCTCCCAGAACTGCTCCGGGGCAGCTGGGAGAGGGGGCCACACCTCTCCTTAGGCTCAGGGCCCTGTAGTGTCCCCTCCTGTCCCCCTCTTCTTCCCTCAGTCCCTGGCTATGCCCAGAACCCGGGGTGTCTCAGAGGTAAGTCAGTGACACGAATTTCAGGGTTCTTTTCTGGCAAGGAGAGGTTGGACAGCCACAGCCACAGGCCCTATCACTCAGGTCTCCTCGGTGGGTGGGGGCAGATCCCTGAACTCAAAGGTGCATGTTCCCTGCCAGAGGGTCCTCAGAGAACAGCCCCTGCCCTGCCTCCCTCTTCAGAAATGGTGCCCCCCGCCCAGCCCCCAATCAGCAGCACTCTCTCCCAGCTGTTCTAGACAAGGTCTGTGTCCCCCAGGGCCTGGGCAAAGCTGAGGATTTCCTCCGGCCGGGGGCCCACAGCTGCGCTCACACGTGTGGGAGGAGATGAGGAGCGAGAGGGGGCTGCAGGGGGGCGCTCGCTGGAGCCCCTCCCGGCCGGGCAGCTTGGGAGGGCCAGGGTGAGGGAGGCGGGCTGGGGCTGACTCAGTCCCAGAGCCTGTATCTGTGGGCTGAGGGGCTGTGGCGCCCGCATCTGAGGCGGAGGCTGGCACTGGCCATCTGGGGGACCTGGCCGGGCACCGACCGAGGGCCCTGTGCTGGGTGCCGCTCCACGGCCACCTCCTGAGGTTCCTGACCATCTGCGCACGTTTCACCTTGCACTGGGCGTCCAGATCTGCATTCGGTCGGGATATGGGGGTCGGGGTGGCAGGAGGCACTCCCACCAGTGGCACAGGGTCCTGGGGTGGCTGCAGCCCCCATAGGCTCCTCCCTGGGGCCACTCCCCGGCATCAGTGCAGCATGGTGCCTGGTGCTGTCAGGTGCTACAGATAGGCTGCAGTAGCTGCTGTCTCAACAGGGCCGAGGGGGGCATCCCCATCATGGCACCCCTATAACCCTGGCTGCTGTGCGCCCATACCTGACCCCGCAGCTCCTGGGTCTCCATGTCCTAGGGGCCCAGCTCCTACGAGGACAGCCATCCACTCTGCCAGCCTCAGGACGCAGGTGGGGAGGGGAGGCCGGGCCTGGTCCCAAGCTGATCAGTTCTGTTCAGTGGGGTCTGGGAGCTGGGCAGGGTGGGGCCGGGGAGCATGGTCACCACAGGGTTGTTTAAATTAAAGAGCCCTCCTGAGAAGGGCCCGGTGAGCCCAGGAGCACAGGGCCTGCTGCTCTGAGCTTTGCTTTATGACCCGATTTTGATGGTGATTAGCTAAGTCGGTCACAAGACAGGGAGGGGCTCGCTGCAGGGGGACCCACAGGGGGATGGTCCCCTTAGCCCCTTCTGCCCCATCCGGGCAGCACACGCCAGGCCTGCCCCCTCCCGTGCCCCTCCACGTCCAGGCCAGGAGGGGCCAACCTAGACTCCCAGGTCCCCCCAAGCCTCCTCAGTCGGCAGGTTTTCCTGAAATCACCCCTGGAATCCTCCTCTTCATCAAAATCTCCTCCCCCGGCACACACACCCGTCCAGCCAAGGAGCAGGGCCGAGTGGGGACAGCCAGTGTGCACCAGGTGCCTGCTTCCCCACCCGCCAGCTCTGGCCCGTTATACGGGCGCTCAGCCTCCCTGGGCCTCTGTTTCCTTATCTGGGGCTAACAGTTGTACACGTGTTGGATTGTGGTGTAGAGAATGGAGCACATTTTGTGCAGTCCTTCCAATGGTGCCTGGCGCACAGGAGCACACTAAGAGTTTGTTAAATAACCACTACCTCTCAGAGCCTCACGCCCTCTCACGAGGGGAAGGCCACCAACGTCAAGTTTACAGATAAGGCGAGTCAGGCCAGCAGCACACAGTAGGTGCTTAATGAGTGCTTGTTCTTCTTTGGAGTCTTCCTGGTAGGCACTGGCCCCAGCCAGAGCCAGGAGTCCCTGAGAGGTGGCAGCCACCCTGGGGTCTGCCCTCCGGGACAGTAAGATGCCCTAGGGAGGGGCTGATGCGAGGCCCAGCTTTGCTCCCCAGCAAAGGACCCGAACGTGTGGCCCGAGTGTCTGAGCTGAGCCTCGGGCAGGCGTTTTGGGGCCGACCCGCCAGGGGTGCAGGTCAAGCCCCGTGGAGCTGTCGCTGGCCCTGGGCAGCTGGGCCAGAGACGAGGGATGGTAGAACAATCTAGCTGAAATAAAGATCTTAATAGCAAAACCACTTCTTTCGAGGAAAAACATGATATGCAGCCAGCCGGTGCATGCACATGGGGGTCTGGAAAAGAAGAGAAATCTGCACAGAGCTGCCTCAAACCTGCTGCTAAATTATTAAACTCCTGCGTGGGGAGAAGCAGTAAAATAAAACCTCCACCGCTTTAGCCTCTCTCAGAAGTGAAAGGTTCCCGGAGATGGGAAATCCAGACCACGCAGAGAGCCGCTCCATAGAAATAAAACCGTCAGATGTCGGTTTGAAAATGCTGCGGAGAAACAAAGCCCAGATAAATCACCTGCTTAAAGCCAGCTAGCCACCTCACCGCTGGGCCTGGGCTGCAGAGGCTGCTGACGGATAGGGTGCCAAGCAGGGGAGGCTGCAGTAACTGATGATGGAGGTGCCGGGGGCCCAGAAGGGCACAGGGACCTTGTCTGCCTGACCAGACATGTCTGGCCCAGGCCTCCTTTACTACGGGGTCAGGAGGGGACCAGCCTGGGGTAGCTGGTGTGCCCACTCCCTCCTCGTCTTGCCAGGCAGCCCAGGGAGTCACCTGGAGACCCAAGGTCCTGAAGAGCCCACTCCAGTCTGGACGCCTGAAGTTGGCCTGGAAGAGACTGCTCCCAGGAGTGGCCTGGACCCTGTTCTGAGAAACCCCAGGCTGGGGACTGGCTGGGAAGGATCTTTAGAGGTTGCCTGGTTCATCCTGCTTCCTCTCAGCCAGGTGGCAAACACTGGCATGCATGGCATTGCTCCTCATGTGGCGCCTGGGGCAGACATCACTAATCAAGCCCTGCACACACTTTTGCAGAAATGGCTTCCTGACCTTTTCAGCACATCCCTCCAGGCAGCCATGAGGGGTCTGATGGCCCTGGCCTGAGAGGTCCAGCCCACCCACAGCCCAGGGAAGTCCCTGCCACAGGGGAAGCAAGGGGTCTTCCCTCCTCCCCAGAACTCCCAGCCCTGACCCTTCATCCACCTCAGGGCTGATGCCGCCCTCCTTGATCCTGGAAGCCCTGGCACCCGAGCCTACCACGTGCTCCCTTCCTGGGGGGCTCCTGCTCTGTGCCTGGGGGGTCAGTCCTGTCGGGGAGAGGACAGTCCTGTGGAGGAAAGGTGGATGTCAGGGGTGTCACAGCCTCTCCCACTGTGGGGTGAGGGAACAGGACCAGGGCCAGACACCTCGGGTCCACGCTGCCCAGCCCTCCCTGCAGCCCTACAGAGCCATCTCTCTGGGTCCCTAGTCCTGTCCATCGTCCTCAGGTCCCGTGTTTGGTCCACTCATTCTACGTCCCCCCACTGCCCCAGGGCTTGATGGAGATGACGATTTACCCCCACATGCAAGGGAGGCCTCCGGGGACTTGGGCTGATTGGAAATACATCCCTCTGCGCACATGTAGCAGCCACACCAGGTGTGGTCACAGGCCACAGAGGTGAGCTTCTGACCTCGGAGCCCCAAGACGTCCTGAGGGCCACCTCCTATGGCAGGGCTGTTCCTGATCCAGGGTCGCTGCCCTCCAGGATGAACAGTTTAGTTGACAATGTAAATTTAAACCCAATGCACAGGTCAGGTGACCACGAACGAGGCCCGTGGAGCCCCCTGAGCGGGGCCAGGACCCCCCCACCTGGGTCAGGAGCCACAGCCACAGACCGGGCCCGGGTGGATGTCTCGGGGACAAGGCAGAGACAGGAGAGCTGGTGGAGTGCCCAGAGGCGGGCCTGCTGGGCACCCCAGATGCCGGGCAGAGAGCAAGTTCCCTGCCCCCACCCGCCATGTCCAGGGATGGGGCCTGTGCTAGTGTCCTGGGGCCGCTGTGCAGATGTTCACAAATGGGGGGCTTAAAACAGCAGGAAGGTGCCCTCTCTCAGTCCGGAGGCCAGAGAAAGAAGTGAAGGTGTGGGCTGGCTCTGCTCCCTCCGGAGGCTCCAGGGGAGGCTCCTTCCTGCCACTCCAGCTCCTGGTGGCCCCCGGCGCCCCTTGGCTGGTGGCCACCTCCCTCCAGCCTCTGCCAGGTCATCACTTGGTCTCTTCCTGAGCCGCCTCCTTCTCTCTAAGGAGGAGACATCAGCGCTTGTGACATTAGTGACATTAGTGTTCATTCTGCCCTGCCTGGCCTCACCATGATTTAATCATACCTGAAAATGGGATCACAGCTGAGGGTCCAGGTGGACATGAATTTGCGGGGACACCATTCAACACAGTAAAGACACCAAGTGTACGAGGGGCAGCATGTGGGGCAGGCCGGCCTGGCTCACGTCCGCCCTTGGGGCAAAAGCCCTCTTGGAGCCCCAGCCTCTCCTCTGTAAAGTGAGGCCACCTGCCCTTGACGGTCCCAGGCTCTGTGTCCTAACTGGGAGCCTCTCCCTGTCCTGGGAAGGTGCGCTGGTGGGGGGCTCCAAGGGTCAGAGATGAAGCTCCGGGCAGAGGTGGGGTGCTGGGGGCAGGGAGTCAGTGCCCAGAGCTGGTGTGGGGCAGGGGGAAAGGGGGTCCAAGTTGGCCCCTGGTTTGAAGCCTCAGGCTCCTTCCACTGTGGCCACGGACAGCCCAGGAAATAGGCAGCCATGCTGGGTGGAGCAGGGCAGAGTCTGCTCGAAGCACCCCCAGGTGGGGGTAGACCCCTTGACAAGTGTTCACAAGTGGCTTGCATGGCTCAGGGGCCCCCTGTCCTGGACCTGGAGTGGACAGTGGGGACAGGCTCACAGGTCAGGGAGAACACTGCGGTGCTGGGGTCCTGAGGGAGGGGAGCAGCATGGGGCTGGGCCCTGGCCGAGTCTGGGCAGGGGTGGGGGGGTGGGCTCCTGGGGTGCTCACTGCTGCCCACCCAGGGTGCCTGGAGTGAGGATACTCTGTGGTCCTCGGGGGAAGCTGACCTTCCACTCTCTGCTCCAGGGACCTTGGACAAGGCACCTGTGTGTGTTTGTCCAGCCGGCCCTGCAGTGTTGGTGGGTGGGAGCGCGTGGCAGGGCCCTGTGTGGCTGGTCACAGCCCACAGGCCGGCTGCAGGAGGCCTGAGCACCCTGAATGTCAGTCCCAGCCCAGGGCCCCTCCAGGGCCGAGCAGATGAGGGTGAGGGGGCCCCGGTACCCCTGGGACCGGCCCTTGGCAGGCTAGGCTGGGCCACGGGGGGCACACCTGCTCTGGGGAGGGTGGGGGGCTTCCGGGCCTGCAGCTGTTAGTCCCCAGGACAGACATGGCCTCCCCAGCAACAGCTGGGCCGGAGGCTCGAGAGCCAGGAGAGCCCAGAGCCCAGGCTGCCCCCACCCGGGGATCAGTTACAGCGGCGGGGACTACAGGGAGGGGGGAAGGGAGGGGTGGTGGATGGGTGTGCGGCGAGCACAGGGCTGACCCTGCCCATCCCCCCATCCCCCAGGTGTGGCACCAGCTCTCCCCTGGGTGGGGGCGTGGGCATGGACGTGGATGTCCACCTCCTCCCACAGCCCAGGGGTCCTATTGCTCACTAGAAACTGTCCCTTGGCCTCCCCTGGCCATCCCCAGCCCCAGATGTAGGCAAACCCCCTCCCATTAACACTCCAGGCAGCGCACAGTGACACCCAGAAGCTGCCCCTATCCGCTTCCCGAGACTGGTGACCACTGACCCGTGTCCTGGGGCTGAGCGGAGGTGGGCAGTTCGGGGGGCAAGATGGAGGCTGCGCGGCCTCGGTGAGGGAGGTTGCAGGGGCTGCAGGGGCGGCTGCCCTGTGCGGGTGCCCGGGCACACGGCAGGTGCCCATCAATGCTCCAGGCATCAGCAGCCCCAGCCTGGTGAAGCGCTGACCGCACAGGATCGTCAGTCACTCCTGTGGGTGCCTGTCTCACTTCCCACAGCCTGAGATTCTGGGGTCAGAGCAGCACCTGCCCTGAGCAGGGGGCAGTGGGTCTCACCCCAGGCCTGGCGGCAGCCCACATATCAAGAGCCAGCCAAGGGGCTCCCACAGCGCTGGCCCCTCCTCTCCTGGCCACGCGGGTCCTGAGGTCCCCATCATGACCATGGACCAGAGCCTCCCCACTGGCTGCGTGGCCACAGAGGGACAATGTCCCAGACCCCCGCCTTCTGGTCTGAGGTGGCCAGGGTGGTCAGACTCGCTCAAATGTCTCCATTACTCTTTCTGCTGAAAGGTGAGTCTGCAGGCTCCCTAGATCCACTCCTGCCATGGGGACACATCCACCCCACCAAAGGCCTGGGGTCTGCATGGCCTGGCCTGCCTGGAGCCCCTGGCATCTCGGGGCACTGGGGCTGTCTGGCCGCACTCCCTGTCAGCCAGTTCAGCGAAGGACAGGCCAACCGTCAGGGCCAAGGACTCCCTGGCCTGGCCAAGTGGGACCAGTTTTCAGGATTTGGGGATTTTGAACCAGCTGCTGTGGCAGGTGTGGTCGGCCCGGCTGAGCAGAGTCCGCCGGCCGTCGGGAGAGTTGCCAGCCAGCTGCTGGAGGGTGTGGGGCGGCCAGCCTGGCCCCTTGCCCAGGCAGCAAAGTCAGCAGAGAGTGGACGGGGCTGGGGGTGGCAGGAGGCCCCCATACCCCATGTAGTTCACCACTGCCCCCACCAGAGCAGAGACCACAACCCAGCTTCTCTGGGCCCTACGGACAGCCAGGGCGGTTGGCTGGCCCTGGGTCTTGGCCTAAAACCCCAGGTTCTCAGTCCAATGCGGGAAATCCTCACCATCAGAGAAGAGGCACAGCAAGGACACCCTCCTCCCCCAGTCCTCCCTCTCAGCTTTGGCTGGAGGGCCCCTGGGCCCCTGGTTTTGTGTCTGGAGCATTTGTGAGCTGCTCACACCCCCCAGTGGCCAGTGCCAGCTTTGTTCTGAGTGATTCGTAGAGGCTTGTGGGGGCCCAGTGATCGGGAGCCACCGGGTGGTGCTGTGCTGTGGTCCACTGAGAGCACAGGATCAGAGGGGGTTCTGAACTCTCTCTTGGTGGGGGCAGGTTTAGGGGCTGAGGAAGAGGAGGGGACCAAAAAGAGGCTGCCTCCAGTTGGGATCCTCAAATCAGAGTCTCAGTGCCAACAGGAAGCCTGGAGAGGGCGGGGGGCTTAGGAGTGAGTCCCACGGGCACCCTTGGGCCTTGGGGCAGCTGTGTGGGGTGCTAATGGCCCCCCCATCAAATGGGCATGCCCAGCACCCAGGTGACTGGGCACCAGCTGTCCCCGTGCAGGAATGGTGGTCCCCCTGCTGGAGGGGCCGAGGCCTGGCCAAGGCCTGGACTGGTGGACACAGACCTCCAGGCAGGTCCCTGAAGAGTGGGCAGAGGCGTGACCTGCTCAAGGAACCCCCCACCCTCTCCTCTCCTGTTCTGTCTATGCCGCCCACACCGCCCTGACGCCTATGGCACTGATCCCCAAGGCAAGGACTCCCCGTGGAGAGCTGTCCACCAGGGAGAGGAGTTTAGGGAAACACTGGGGAGGTGTCATCCAACCAAGGGGCCCCAGGGACCCCAGTACAAGCTGTGGGCCTGGGGCCGAGCCGGGAGAGGCTCAGGGCAGGGGTCTCCTGGAAACTTCCAGTGGAGTGGACAAGAGGGGCAGTAATTATGACCTCTCTGTTTCTGAGGAGGATGTTGAGGCTCAGAGAAGTTGAGTGACCAGCTGAGGCCACACAGATGACCTGGTAGGAACTCGGCCCAGCGGTGGGTGGCACTAGGGGAGTTTGTGGCCATGGGTGACGCTCGGGCGCCATAGGCAGGCAGAGAACCCCGGCTCTGGTCGCTTCCGCCCTTGCGCCGCTCAGGAAGCACCACAGCTGGGCCCCAGCCCCACCGTTGCTCAGGCCACGCCCCTCGCAGAGCCCGCCCCCGCCCTCAGTGACCGCGGCGCCCAGCAGGTGGCGCCAGAGGCCGGCCGATGAGCGAGGCCCGCGTCTGACTGCGACCCTCCCAGCGGCGCGTACCTGGGTCAGGGCCCGGCAGTGCAGGGGTGGGGATGGGGCCTGGGATGGGGGGTGGGAGGGCGCGGCAGCCTCTGCCTGGGGACCGCGTGGCGCAGGGAGCAGGCCCTGGCTGCGGCACCCCGAAGGTTTCCCTTGCGGAGGGAGGGTTGAGTGGGGGTCTGCCTCCTCCCAGGAACACCGACCCGGGGAGGAGAGGTGGGTCCCAGCGTCTGTGTTGCCTTCCCTTCTGCTCCCCCTGCACACAAACTGACCCCCGCCCCACTGGGGGTCCAGGCAGGGAGCGAAGGGTTGGGAGGAAGGGGAGAGGTAGGTGGGGTCCAGGACCGATGGAGGGAACACAGCAGGGGACGTGGGGGTCCCAGGAAGAAGACCCGCGGGGGGGAGCAGTGGCAGAGGAGACATCAGTGGGCCCCCGGAACAGTTGAGGGTTGGTAGGGGAGGGGAGGTGGGGGCCCTTGACCCCTGAGTCTAGATTCCCTCCCCTCCCCCTTCAATGCACCACTTCAGCTCAGACCAGGCCCCCTCCCCCATCCCATTTCCTCCCAGCGTGTTGAGAGCCTCTCATTTGTTCTTGCCTAATGCCTTAATTTGTCTTTTCAGCCAATTATCACAACGTCAATTTGATGCTGAGAGGCTCCACGTAGAAGCACAGGCAGGGCTGGCCAGTTCTTGGTGGCTCTGAACGTTTCCTACTGAGGCCTGAGTCCCCGCCATCCTGAGAGGTGGTCCCTGTCAGGGTGCTGTGGGATGCTGGGGGCACTGCCGGGCTGGGGGCTTTACACCCACATCTCACCTGGTTTTCACAGATGTGGCCATAGGGCACGGGGGTTTCGGGAGCCCCGGCTTCATGTTTCCTGATGTCCCTGCCCTCCTATTTGTGTCGAGGTCATTGGCTTGGCCTGTATCTTCAGTAGAAAGCCCGGTCTCTCTGCACCTCATCCCCCTCTTGGATGGGGCTGGGGTGAGCAGTGTCTGGGTGAATTCCTCAGGCCTGTCTCCCAGCTCTTTTGTTCTCTTTTGCCCACATACAAGCTGCTATGCAAACCCTCAGTTCAGGGTTTCATACTAATGACCACATTTCTCATACTAAAGGTCCTATTTGGTTGTTTTCCATATCTGCTGTCTTTTTTCACACTATTGGTTTTTACTTCCACTTTTACCTCTTTAATCACTTTGTGCTTATTGTATGATGTCTTTTGATTTTTCTGCTATTATTATTTTTAGTCCTCAAAGTGCCAGTGTGTCTCCTGCCGTCCCTCATGCTGTGAGGTCATCTTTGTCAGGAGTCATTTCTTCCATGGAGCCCCCGCCCTGGGGTGGACGTTTGCCTTTCTTGGGGCCTGGGTGGTCTCTGTGTCCTAGAACAGACTGAGAGGCCCACGGTCTCCAGGGATGCCGCCCAGCCACCCGGAGGAGCCCTCCCAGTGCACCCCTTCGGCCTAGAGTGGACGCCTGGTCACTCTCAGCCATTGGCCCAGGGCCTGGCTCTTGCTGAGTGGACAGCAAAGCCGGCCCGGCACTTGGGAGGGTGTCTCAGGGGTGCCCCTTTCTCTTGAGCAGGCGGGGGGTGGGGGTGGGGCACAGCCCCTCCCCTGACTCTGTCTCCACTGGGATTGGCTGGTCCTGCCCTCCTGGCGTTCCAGGTGGTCCCTTCACGGAGGTGGTGGAGGGACCAGCCCTGAGCCCGGGGAGGAGTTTGCCAATGAGCAGTGCTGACCAGTGGTCACTGCAGCTAAAGGCCTGGGGCTGAATCCGGCCCTGGTACTAGGAGCCAGTGGTGTGGGTTGAATTGTTGAATCGTGTCCCCCCAAAGGTATGTCTACATCCTCTCCCCCAATAACTGCGAGTGTGACCTTATATGGAAACAGGACCTTAACAGATGTGACCAAGGTAAGTCAAGGCCGTGAGGGTGGGCCCCATCCAATGACTAGTGTCCTTGTAAACTTGGACACAGACACGCAGGGAGGTGGCCGTGTGACCAGAGGCAGAGATTGGGGTGAAGGAGCATCAAGGATGCTGGTGATACCAGCACCAGGATGGAGGCAGGAGGTCCCCCAGAGCCTGCGGAGGGAGCGCGGCCCTGCCCATACCTGCATTGTGACTTCTGGCCTCTGGGCTGCCTTAGTCCCCATTGTGTGGTCCTCTGTTGCAGCTGCCCTGGAACTTAACGCAGGGGACTGCGGACAGGTGCTGTGCCCTCAGGGCCTCAGTTTCCCCATCTGGCCCTTTCTCACAGTGGTGACTGAGGTTCGGGAGTAGCACTTGGAGCTGGATCCCTCCAGGCACCTGGTGAATTGCTGGTTTCAGCCCCGGTGGTCCCGCCCAACCTGGGTACCCCGCCTCCAGCCACCTAGACATCACGAGGCAGCTGGATGCTCTGTTCCTGGCCGCTGCCGCTGAGGCCCAGTCACCACTCTGGCTCTGATTGAATTAGGTCAGACTTAGTCACCCTTTAAGGGGCTGTGGCCTTGGCGTGTGGAGCTAAATGGTGGTTTAGGCCTGCTGGGCACAGAGCTGGTTCCAGTGCTGCCAGAATTGCGGGCTGCGGGGCACCTGCACCATCGCTGGCGCTTCCTGCAGCCCGTCTAATGTGGGGCTTGGCTCCAGGGCACCTGAGAGGGACTCGAAGGCGGGACATGTTCGTGGCCTCCGTGGGGTCCCTAGCACCCTGCAACATGAATCTCAGTGCACGGGGCAGCGTCCCCGTGGTGTGGCCTTTGATTCTGCAGTGATTCCATCCTGGTAAGCCTCTCTTGCTCCTGAGACCTCCAGCCTCTTTGCTTAAAGCCACCTGAAGGCAGGTGTAAAGCATATGTACCAAGGCCTTCACAGCCACACCTGTGCCCGTGTGCGCCTGAGCAGCCAGGCGGGCTCAGAACATGGCCCATCACAATGGGTATTTTCGTTGTGATGGTTCAGTTTCGTTGTTTTTACTGTTCCCCTTTACAGATGAGGAAGCAGACAGCTGTGGACTGTCCTAGGTCCATAGTTGGTCAGGGCAGAGCCAGGGTCCCCCAGCTGCACCCCTACTTGGGCTGCCCCAAGGAGGCCGGGCTGCCACGCCAGGTGTCGGGACGCGTGTGTGGCACCTCCCCGCGGGTCAGCTGGCTCACTCAGAGAACGGGTGGCCGGCACCCTGGTGTCAGGGCAGCTGCGAGCACAAGACGAGGCCCCGGATGTGCTGGGAGGCTTGGTGGATATTGTGGGTGGAGTTTGCTGACAGCACGTGTGGACTGGGACAATGAACATAACAATTTTTCTCTTGAAAAAGTCAGAAGTTCTGGCAATGCTGGGCCTCTGTTCTCGAAGGGCAGCCGTCGGCTGGAGCTGAGAGGGACCCCTGCTTAGCCTGAGGATGGCAGATGGCCCAGTCCCACCCCTGACACAGAGGTGCCATCCCTCATTTAAGTTCCCACCAGCTGGAGGCCGAGGTGTTTGGGAGCCTGGCAGTCACTCCTGGCTGGGGGCTCAGATGCTGAGATGAGATGGGGGCGGGGCACCCATCCCCTAAGTCCCAGCACCACGATTTGCTGAGACAGAGCAGTGTGGGCTTTGCGTTTTCGTGCTGACTTATTGACAACTTTTTCTCTAATGGGGAATTCTGCCTCCAAATGCCATTTGACTCTCAGATGTAAATGGAATGAAATAAACTGATGATCACTAAATGCTAACCTATTAGAAGAGAGCACTCCTTTGGCATCTGGTGAGCGAAGTGGGCTTCTTAATTGATGTACAAGTTGGTTGATGTGAACAAATCCAGACAAATGTGCTCCTCTTGATTTGCCTCCGAGCGGGAAATTAAGTGACTCAAGTGGACTTTGTTTTTTTTGTTTGTTTGAATTAATTTTTGTTGTTGTTGTTGTTTTTTGCGGTACGTGGGCCTCTCACTGTTGTGGCCCCTCCCGTTGCGGAGCACAGGCTCCGGATGCGCAGGCTCAGCGGCCATGGCTCACGGGCCCAGCCGCTCTGCGGCATGTGGGATCTTCCCAGACCAGGGCACAAACCCGCGTCCCCTGCATCGGCAGGCAGACTCTCAACCACTGCGCCACCAGGGAAGCCCCCTGTTTTAATTAATTTATTTTTTATTTATTTTTGGCTGCATTGGGTCTTCCTCGCTGCGCGCGGGCTTTCTCTGGTTGCGGCGAGCGGGGGCTACTCTTCATTGCAGCACACAGGCTTCTCATTGCAGTGGCATCTCCTGTTGTGGAACACGGGCTCTAGGCATGCAGGCTTCAGTAGTTGTGGCACGTGGGCTCAGTAGTTGTGGCTCAGTCGCTAGAGTGAGGCTCAGTAGCTGTGGCACACGGGCTTAGTTGCTTCACAGCATGTGGGATCTTCCCGGACCAGGGGTCGAACCTGTGTCCCCTGCATTGACAGGCGGATTCTTATCCACTGCACCACCGGGGAAGTCCCTCAAATGGACTTTGAATGCACCGACACCAGAACATACTAAATGTGGAAACGCAAACGCAGAAGTCCTGCAGAGCTCTCATGTTTGGGGGGGAGAGTGGGGAAGGTATGCCTCTCCCTGCTCTGGGGATGCAGCCGTTTCTCCCCTGGAGGAGCTGGGGCCACAGAGGACCCGGCCGGGCCATCTGGACATCTGGCCACAACGAGCGGGGTCTCCGAGGGGAGACCAGAGTCCCGGAATGCACACAGGGTTAGCCCAGGACGAGGGGCTGCAGGGGGTTACCAGGGAGAAAGGGAGGGAGGGAGCCTGTAAGGGTTGAGCCTCTCCAGTGTCCTGGGGCCACCAGGACAAATTATCACAAACCTGGTGACTTACAGCAACAGAATTTCATTCTCTCATAGGCTGGAGGCCGGAAGTCCAAGATCAAATTGTAGGCAGGGTCACGCTCCCCTCTGAGGCTCTAGGTGAGGATCCTTCCTGCCTCTTCCAGCTTCTGGGGCTCCAGGTATCCCTTGGCTGTGGCCACGTCACTCCAGTCTCTGCCTCCATCTTCACGTGCCTTCTCCTCTGTCTCTCTTCTTCTGTCTCTTGTAAAGACACTGTCATTGGATTTAGGACCACCCTGATCCAGGAGGACTTCATCTAAGATCTTTCACTTAATTACATCTGCAAAGACCCTGTTTCCAAATAAGGTCACATTCTGGGGTTCTGGGTGGACATGAATTTTGGGGAGACACTCTTCAGCCCAGTATGGGCCCTTTAACACTCACAAACCGACAGTGGCCACAGAGCTCCAAGGAGGAGGGCTTCCTGGAGGAGGTGGCAGGGCTCTGCTGCCCAGAGAGCTGATATATCTCCCCCTTGGGTTCAGGGACCAGTGTTATTTGGGCAAGATCATCCAACACTAGCTGAGACCCTGGTGTTGGCCCAGCTCTGTACCAGGCCTAGGGCAAGGGTGAGATGGGCCCGGGACAGCTTCCCAACATCCAGGTGAGGAACAGGATGTATGTGCAGCGGGAAGGCACTGGTTGGGAATTTGAGTATTACCTGTTCTGTCCCTAAAAGGACGGAGGGCTGGGAGCGATCAGCAGGTGAATGGATAAGTAAACTGTGGTCCATCCAGATGGTGGAATATTATTCAGGGCTAAAAAGAAATGAGCTATTGAGCCATGAAAAGACACTGAGGAAACTTTTTTTTTTAATGGCTCATTTAAAATATATTTATTTATTTATTCAGGTGTGCCGGGTCTTAGTTGCAGCACTCAGGATCTCTTAGTTGCGGCACGCAGGATCTTCGTTGCAGCACGTGGGATCTAGTTCCCTGGCCAGGGATCAAACTCGGGCCCCCTGCGTTGGGAATTCCTTAAAAGCATATTACTAAGTGAAAGAAGCCAGTTTGAAAAGGCTACATACTGTATACTTCCAACTACATGACATTCTGGAAAAGGCAAAACTATGGAGACAGTAAAAGGATCAGTGGTTGTTAGGAGTTGGGAATAGGAAAGGATGAACGGGCAGAGCACAGAGGATTTTTAGGGCAGTGAAACTACACTGTATGATACTATAATGATAGATACATGTCATTACACATTTGTCTAAACTCAAAGAATGTATAAGGCAGAGAACCAATGCTAACAGAAGCTACACACATTAGTTAATAATAATGTATCAATCTTATCAATCATTGTAACATTAATATTAACAAACATCACAAATGCAAGATTGATAGTAGAGGGAATCTGGTGTAGAGGGAGAGGGGGAATATTGGAACTCTGTACCATTTGCTTTGTTTTCTGTAAACCTAAAATTGCCCTAAAATGTAAAGTCTATTAATTAAAAAAAAAAAAAGATGACAAGGAGCCAGTTCCTGGGTTTCCGGCTGCAGCAAGGCCACAGCAGGCAGGGCATGGAAGTGTCAGTGGGAGCCCCCAACCCCAGGCTCTGTCCAGAACCCTGTCCCCCAAGACCCTGGCCTCCCTGGAGCCCCTCCTAAAGGCCAAGCCATGTGTCCGTCACCCCCATCTTGGATCCAGAACCTGCAGCCCATCACTGCCCCGAGTGCCCTACGTCGTTCTGGCATCCGCTGGGTGGATGGCATTGTGGCCACTGGATTATTAAATTGCACTTGATTGGGGCACCTCCAGGCTGGCTCCACGGTGTCCTCAAGGGCAGAGGAGGAGCGGAGGGCACCGTGGGGAGGTCAGCTTCAGCCCAGGCCCCCGAGAGGCTCCAGGCACGGGCTGCCTATCCTGGCTACATGATTGGCGGGGCCCGTGACCAAAAATCAGGAGAAAAGTGCCATGAATGGTACTAATACAGAAAATGTTTTCCTTTCTTCTTCAGTCTCTGACGATTTGTCCTGGTCTTTTCATTGGTGATTTAATATTGTTCTAAGTGAGGAAAATTTTTAAGTTTAAATTATTAACATGAATTTTACCATTCGTCTCTGTATTGTGTGATGTCAGTTGTAAACACAGCTGTAAGATGTTTCACTCTTCAGTGAAACCACCCAAACTGCGTGATTCCTACTTGACGGTGAGTCCGCGCATGTGTGTTTTGTTGTCACCATGTTAGTGGAAACGCTGCCCAAGACTCAGGCAGCTGATTTCACCCTCGAATTCACACACTCTGCAACCCTCTGCTTTGGTGAGCGAGGTGGCACAGAGGAAAGGGGCTACGGTGCTTTCTCTTCCTTCTGCACCATCGTTTCGGTGTAACTGGGTGGCTCATGTGGGAAGAAACACGGGTGAGAATGGCCGGGATGGGTCCCTGCCCACGTGTGCTCTCAGGACACCACTGTCTTTGTCCTGTTTAACTCACGTTCTGGTTCCAACAGAGGCAGCCCCTTGGCTGCCAGCTGCCCCCCCTACTCCACCCCACTTACTCAGTTGTAGACATAACATGCTCACCCTATGTACTGGATTGAAAAGCATCCCCCCAAATTCATGTGACCTTATTTGGAAATCAGGCCTTTGCGGATGTAATTCGGGATCTCAAGATGAACTCATCCTGGGTTTAGGGGTATCCTTCTAAAAAGAGGATGCAGAGAGATACAGACCCGGAGGAGAGGCCTGTGAAGGCAGAGGCAGGGGTTGGAAGGATGCGGCCACAGCCAGGGGAGGCTAAGGACGGTCCCACCTCCAGAAGCTGGAAGAGGCAGGAAGCAGATTCTCCCCTAGAGCCTTAGGAGACAGTGCGGCCCTGCCGGCACGCTGATTGAAGACTTCTGGCCTCCAGACCGTGGGAGACCACACCTCTGTGGTCTTGTCACATGTGGCTGGCTCTTGTCATTTTGTACATTCAGTCTCACCCCCAACGAGCTGACCCCAGACCCCTGGAAGGAGGCCCTGCCGCCCAGCAGCTCCTCATGTCTAGAACCCCCGCTCCCGGCCTTTGGGCATTTCCCGTCCCTGCCCCTGGGGGTTCAGGTTGTTGCAGGTGGAACCAGCCGAAACCCACAAATCCAGTCAGGGCCACAGGGGAGGCTGGTCTATGCAGCCTACAGACTGCGTGGGGAGGGGGAGCTGTAGCTCTGTGGGCGCATCACCGCCTTCCGGTCAGTCCCCCATTCGGACCCAGGCCCCTGGCGCACAGCATCCCCAGTCTGGGTGTGTCATCCGTCTCTTGTCCCAACACTGCTGTCTCCTCATCCCTGGGCTCCAAACCTTAGGTCTCCCCTGGTACCTCCGTCTACCCCCTTGGCCAGGCAGCAAGGGAAGCCCACAGCCTTGGTGCCGGGGGGGGGGGTTGGATGCCACTCTGCCACCCTCTCCCAGTGACCTCAGGAAAAGGGACAACCTCTGTCATTGTGCTCAGGAGGGCAGTGCTTGCACGTTTGTCCCCCAAACACTCCGGGCTCAGGGCAGGCACTTGGCGAGTCTCTGCTGATCAGGGACGCTGTCTGCAAACAGGCACCGCCAGCCCCACTGCATGTCTGCTAATTTTGGAAGCTCGTGCCTTCCCCCTCCCTCTGGAGGCCTTCACACCCGCCACTGAGTCAGTGTCGACAGCTGTACCCGACACCACATGGGCAGGATGGTCCTGGAAATGGCCGTACACCCCGTGTGGACGGGCCTCAGCTGCTCCCCGCCTCACCCCCGCCCAGGCGGAGCCTGCAGCCCCCAGAAGCAATGACCTGAGGAGGTGCGGAGGACCAGTTCCACTTATGGGGAGACTTTGGCAAGAGGGGGCTGCTGAGTCACCCCAAGAGGCCTCTCCAGGATGACCCAGGCCCTGCCAGAGCCCCTCCATTTGAGGGACAGCAGGGTGTCCTGAGCAGGCCCCAGTCTGGGTGCCCAGGCTTGCTCTGCACCCAGACAAGCCCCCACCCTCTCCAAGCCTGTCTCCCCACCTTCAGATGAAGAGCTGGGACCCGAAGAGCTCTGCTCTCCCGCCCCCAAGCGGCAGGCTGGGGAGGGGCCCACCTGTGCGGGCAGTGGGGCCAGGCCAGGAGGCATAGGCCCTCCTCCTGGGGGACTGGCCACGGCACTCAGCCGTCTTGACCCTCTGGACTCACTGACCCGAGGGCTCCACCTCCTTCACTAGGCCTGGGTGGGGCCAGGCTCCCCCCACCCCCACGTTTCTGCCCCTCTCCTAGCTAAGCCAATCAGAGTGCGCAGGGCGGCCAGCGGCCTCGCCGAGGTGGTGCAACCAGCAAGTGAGGGAAGAGCCTTGGCAGGGGTGGGGGTGGGGGTGGGGCGCCCCAGTGACCCCAGGGGTGCAGGTTTTCTCACCAGCGTGAATGCCAAGTCTCCTGGAGTGTCTTCCACCCAGATTCCTTGTTCTCCCTTCCCCTTTACCAGGGGCTGGCTCTCTGGTCCCCATTGTACCCTGAACCTCCAGGGTGCTCAGCACAGCACGATGCCCACTAAGCCCTGGGGTGAAGCCCCCCGCACCCCACCTCCCAACCCAAAGGCAGGGAAGCCGCATCTTAACAAAGTGCCCACTGAAGCCGGAGACCACGGCCAGGAGGGTCAGCCCAGCCTCTCCCAGGTCCCTAGGGGCTCAGCCCTCACCGAAGGCCCCACGCGTCCCGGGGAGCCCACCGTGGCGCCTGCAGATGCTCACTCACCAGCATTCACACCTTCTGCACCCGGGAAGGATGTTGCCAGGGGACATGGTCTGGGAGTGCTGGTGGCTGAGGGAAAAACAGCCAGCGTGGAGCAGCCAGGGGGCTTCTTGGAGGAGGGGGCGTTCAAGCTGACAGGTGGGGAAAGGGAGGTGGGTTGCAGCCAGGGCAGAGGCTCCGCGGTGGGAGGCAGTATGGAGCATCTGGGGAGCAGAGAGGCCAGATTGGCAGGAGGGTGGAGAGGGTTTCACAGCCCCCCAGGACCCGCCCAGCTCCTGGGTGTTTCCAGGTGAACTGGAGTCAGCCTCTGTCGCTTTTGAATAATTACGGGAGCCTCAGCCTGGGTGCCTGAGTACAGGCAGGGGCAGAGTGGCTGGGGGGATGTTACGTCCAGCAGCCACTGGCCTCCACCTCTGGAAAGGGGGATCACAGGCCACAGCAGAGCTACAGAGAGGGTGGGTTTCCCATGGGAGGGGTCCGGGGGTCATCCCTGGGGAGTCCCTCGGGCATTGTCCCGTTGCCATGGCTCCTGGCTGCCACTAATCCTCACCCTCCTCTCTGGTGCTGGCGTGACCTCCGCAGAGTGTCTCAGGGCTTCACCTCACTTGATCTCCTGGGGCTCAGAACCAGGGCTCAGAGGCCAGGGGGTGCCTGGCAGGAGCGGGGCAACAGAGGAGAGGAAGGCAGCCTCAGGGTGGACTGACCACCTCTCCAGGCATCTTTTCTCCTTTGGAATCAGAGCCCCCAGGGGGGCCCAGGTGAGACACCCCACAGATGTTACAGTGTAGGGGGCGTCCCAGCCTAATGCTGGGTTGTAACTGACCAAGCACCTGAACGCTCACAGGGCCATGTCCCCCCTGTGTGCCAGGCACTGACCCCCCCCCCCACGACCCTGCACCCAGGACAGTGAGCCTTGGAGAGGCTCTCCCTGGCCTCCTGTCTCCACTGCTCTCTTTCCCGTCACCCTGATCCTCTCCACTTATGACAGTCTACAATTACATCCATTAAATTATTTTTGATCTATCACCCCTCTCTCTGCCAGCCTTGGAGCTCACAGAATACGGCCTTGTCTGTTTTGTCCGTAGCAGCATCTGCACCATCCTGCAGAGCCATGGCACCTGGGCACGCAGGGAACTCTGTGTCTCCCACCTAAACGCATCCAGAGGGTGTGTGTGAATCTGCTGGGTATGCGACAGGCCACATGCATGTGCCAGCCAAGCGGGACATGCAACCTGGCCCTGGCTTGCCACTTCGTCCCATCCAGAAGGCCTCCTGCACCAGTCACCTGGGACATCTGGACCTCAGCGTGTGCCGTCCTGCTGCAGCCGCTGTTCCCAGCAGGTCATCAGGAGAGACATCAGCTTCCTTTCGGGCCGCTGAGCCTCCATCTGCAGGCCAGGCTGGCAGCTGCCCGTCTGATGGCCAGCAGGACTCCTCAGCCTTTGGACAGACTGGCAGGGACTACAGGGGAGGGCTGCACTCCGAGGGGGTGGTTTTCCACTCCCCAACTCCATTTCCCCTTGGCTGGGCTCCTGGCCTCACGTCCATGGGAGTGGGGTCTGTGCAGCCTCCTCGGAGAGAGAGCTGGGGGACACGAGGGAGAGAGCCTGGGGTCGGGGAAGGGAGGCTGGTGACTTCCTGAGCATATGGGGGTCTGAGTCTGGCTGGGGAGGGGGTACTGTGTGTTCCAGGAAGCAGCCCAGCCTCCCCAAGGGGAGCCTGTGTGAAGAGCGGCATTGGCCTCCGGGCTGGGATCCTTAGATCTCTAGGTGCTTTTTCTTGATTAAATCATAAGCCATGCTCCTTGTAGAAAATGTAATATCACAGAAAACCATGAAGAAGAAAAGAAAGGGTCTAGGCATACAGCCCTGCTGAGGGACCTGCCAGTACCTCCATATACAGGGGCAGCGGGACGCTGTCCCCACCTGTCCACATGCAGCCCATGGCTGCCTGCATCCCCTTGGGTGAGGGTCCTGCTGTCTTGGGGGTCAAGCCATCATCTGAGAGCAGCTCATTTCATTCAACCAGAGCTGAGCTCCCCCAGATGGGGGCAGGGTAAGGGTGCTGGGGGCTGCATCCTGGTGAGGGAATGTCCAGACCCCACCCAGCTCTCCCTGCCTGATGAAGCACAGGTGCTCAACGCTGCTGGTTAAAGTCACTGGCTGTTAAGGTGCGGCCCCTGAAGCAGCAGCAGCAGCACCTGGGAGCTTGGCAGAAATGAAGATTCTCAGGCCTGCCCACCTGTGGAGTCAGCACTCTGGGCGTGACCGGCAGACACCTGCGTTTAGATGCCTTCTTTTGGGTGACTCTGATGCCTGCTAAGGGGAGACCCCAGAGTGAGCCACCCAGCCAGCTGTGGCCACCTGCTGCCCCTTGGCCGTCGTCCTGACCCCCATCTCTCGGACACAGCCCCACTCTATCCATCAGAGTCAGCCTCCAGCGCTTCACCCCGAGTTGAGGGCCCCTCCTCAATCCTCCTCAGACTTTCGGAAGGGCACTTTGAGTCCCCTCAAACCCCTTCTGGGGACAGGACCCCCCAAGCTCGGGTCTGCGGCCAGAGCGGACAGAAGAGAATGTAGTGGGGGTGCCGTTGTCATCGGAGTCGCCGCCTACGGGACGAGGGTTGCGGGTGAACTGCGGAGGCCCAGGGAGGAGCAAGGGACAGAGGATGGACTGGGCGTGGGGCCCCGCGGGGAGCCGAGTGCCCGCCCCCAGCCCCGCCCCTCCCCCCGCCCCAGGCACCCCCACCTCCCTCCGACGCTTACCGCTCCCCGCCTCCCTGTCAGCACCCCGAGCCCCAGAGAGGAGCCCAGAGTCCTGAGCCAGCGCAGCGCGGGCACTTGGCTCCCCGAGGGCCCAAGGGGTTGCCCTGCCCAGGTGAGTGCCGCGCGCCCCTGCCCCCCGCATCCCCGCCCTCGCCCCTTCCCTCCGCTCTCGCCAGGGTCCCTCACAGATCTCCTTTACCCTCTCCACGAGTCTCACCACCCTGCGCGCAGCCCTGCGCCGCCCTGGCACTCCTGGAGCTCTCCTGCCTCCGTCCTGAGTCCCTCCCCTCCCCTTCCGTCTGCTCCCCAGCCTCGGCCGCCATCCTCTCCCACTCCCCCGCTCCCCACCCTCGCCATCCTCCGGCCTCTGGACCCGATGTGCCAGAGTCAGGGCAGAAACCTCAGGGAGACTGGGTCGACCCGCTCTGGCTCTGCCCACCGTGCCTTTCCCGGCCCGACCTCCTCACGGAGGGCGCCGCAGCGGGGCTCGCCCAGGGGCTGGCGAGGGTGGGCGGCGCAGCCGGGAGGGTTCGCGAGGAGGCTGTGGCTGGAGTGGGTGCGAAAAAAGCAGACCGCGGAGGGCGCGGCGCAGGAGCCGCGGGGGCCCCTGGGTGGGGGGTGCTGGCAGAGGGGAGGCGGTGGTCCGTGAGCGGTGGGAAGAGTGCAGGCAGTGTTGGGCCAGCTCCAGGGCCCTGCCTTGCAGAGCACAAGGTGCCTGGTCCTGGGGTTCCCGGTGTGCTTCACCCTGGACTGGGGAGTAGAGGGGTTGGGGCCCTGGCGGCTGGGGCTGGAACCCTGGCGTGTCCAGGCCTTGGCACCTGTGCTCTGGGGGCCACCCTCTCTAGAAGGGAGCACGCGGCCTGGAAGTTCACCTGTGTGCTATCTGCCCACCCAGGGTCCAGGTGGGGCCCTCACCTGCCCACTTGCCTTGTCCCTGCCCCTCCTGCCGGCCTGGGGTTCTGGGGAGAAAGCGAGTGGGAGAGCGCCTGCTGCGCAAAGTGTGAGGCAGTCCTGGCTGCTGCTGAGCCTCCTTTGAAGAGAACAGGTTCCTGGGGACAGTGGCCACTCGAGGGGAGGACGGGGAGCCTCCTGGGCAGACGTGGTCGCTGGCACCGATAACAATGACCCACCATTGGTTCCCAGTGAGATAGTGGCCGGGAGTTCTGAGAAAGTATGCTGGGGGCCAAATGTGGCTTTGGAAACTTCTTGCAGGGCATGCAGACCCTGCAGAGACCCTGAGGAGGGGGCTGTACCAGCCTGGCCTCCCTGTTGCTGCATGGAGCCCACCCTCACCCACCTCGGTTTCCCCCTCATGTGGAAGGGATACCCCAGACCAAGGCTGCCTTAAGGACAGATGGAGCGTGTTTCAGGGGAGGGACAGGAATGGGGGTTGCCATCGGCTGCACCCACGATCCAGGCCGTCCCAGGGGAGGCAGGCCTGGGTGGGGGCCCTTGGGTGGTGCTGAGGCCTGTCCTCTTAGCCACGACATCCTCCGCCCATTTGCCCCCACCCTGCACAGGTGAGGCCCCAGGACCAGCAAGCCTCGATCTCGATCTCGGTGGCTTCCACAGCTGCCCCTGGGCTGCAGGGCCGGCTCCTTCCTGCTGACCTCACACTGGGTGAGCCTAGAAGGGATTGGACCACGCTGATCCTCCCCCAGGGCATGGCACACTTGAGCACCGAGGCCCCCTCCCAGGTCCCCCGGGGAGGCTCTGGCACATTCTCCACAGAGCCCAGGGCTCCTGGTGCTGGGGAGGAGGTGCTGGGCTGTTTGGGGCACGTGGGTGGGAGCGGCTATTGAGCACTACTATGTGTCAGGCATCTCAGCAGCTATTGAGCGCCACTGTGTGCCTGGACTCATTTCCTCTGCTCAGTGGCTTTGTAGGTGTCACCTATTACAGGGAGCCAGGGCTCAGAGAAGTGGTGTGACTTACCTAAGACCCCTTGGCCAGTGTGTAGGGAAGGGCTGGGGCAGGGGGTGGGCTCTATTCCCTGTGCCACAGCAGTGGGCAGGTGGTCCCTTCCTGGTGGGGGCCTCTGGGTCAGAAAGCCCCAGTGTTGGCCCGTGGTCGTTCCTCAGCTACCCCCCACCCCGAATCCCTTACCCGCAGAGGGGAAGGGCTGGAGGGATAAGTTCCCCACGAGCGTGTGATTTCTGTGACTAAGAAGATTGCTCTCTCTGAATGATGGCTCTTGCAGAATTATGTTCCAAGAGGCAGGAGCGGCACGATCAACCTAATTTTGTTCTTCACTTCTCTGAAGTTTAACTCAGGCGTTGGGGTATCTGGGGGGATGCAGGGGCCTGGCAGTCTGCTCAGCACCCTCTGGGTTCTGGGCAGCAGGAACACCTGGCCGCTTCCTGAAGACAAGGTGCTCATCTGATTTAGAATCAAACTCACGTTCAGGTGCGTCTGAGCTCCTTCTTCTCCACCCAGCCCCCAGAAAGCCTCTGCTTTGGATATCTTTGGGGAGAGGGTGTAGCCCCAGGACTCTCCACCCTGATGCTCACACAATCCACCTGGCTGTCTCCAGACCAGCGTCCTTCTAGAATTCCTTCCCCATTAGCACCTCAAGGGAGCTTTAAACATTATTTTACATTTAATTTCTTTTTAAAATGTGAGGGGGCCCCTCTGTGCCAGGCCCTGGGGAACAGGGATCAACAGGTCAATTCCCACCCACCAGATCAAGCCTGCAGGTGTCCAGTCTCAGAGTGTCCGGGGTGTCCCTCCTGCCACCTGGGCACCAGCCCCACCCACCCCTGCCCCCAACCCAGAGCACAGCCCAAGGGACCCCCAAGCTTTGTATTTTAAAACATCTTTTTTATTATTTATTTATTTATTTATTTTGGCCACGTCTCGCGGCATGTGGGATCTTAGTTCCCCAACCAGGGATCGAACCTGCACCCCCTGCAGTGGAAGTGCAGAATCTTAACCACTGGACCACGGGGCAAGTCCCCCCCACCCCCACCCGCCGCCAGCTTTGTCTTGAAATGCGTCATCCCTTGGCAGCCTACCTTGGCCTTTTTTTTTAACAGAATTTTTGTCATACACCTCATATCAGGTCATGATATACAGCAGGTGTGCTCAGCACCTGGACCAGCAAATTCAGCAACGCACAGAGAAAGGTCTCTTTCCCCTTCAGGCCAGCCGGAAGCCTCCTCCCGGTGGGGATTCCAGGGGTGACAGCGTTTCTCTCTCCCCCGGCTCCCCCAGTTCCCCCCCCCACCCCGCTTACGGAACCTGTTGTCCTATCCTAACCTGTACTGTTCTGGGTTTCCGTACAGGCAGCCCGTCTGCGTTCTTCAGGGTTTTCTCTTCGTCCTCGACTCTCTGTAGGTTGACTCTGACGCTGCTGCATTTTTTCTTTATCCTGTTAGGGACAGGGTTTCCCTTTTGAGCAGGACTCTTGCCCTGAGTCAGTTCTGCAGGTACCTCTGCACCCCCACCACTGCACCTGCTCCGAGGGAGTCCTTCAGCCCCTCTTCCGATTCCCCCATTCTCTCTTCATCTGTGTCCAGACTTTTGTGGGGCTTTTTTTTTTTTGTCCAGATGATGATGTTTTTCACACCCAAGAGTTGTAATTTCCAAAAATAGACACTTGTTCATTTTACTCCTTAGACAGAAGCCAAATTCATTTCAGAATATTTTTATCCATTCCTAGAGGATTCTAAACATTTTAACACATATCTTAAGCACACTTGTTCAGTCATTTGCTTTTATTTCACCTGAAACGAATCCACTGATCCACCTTCTCACTGTTGATTTTCTGGGTCGCGTTTCCCAGTGTCTGTTAGCATCCGGGTGTGTCCGCCCATCTGGAACAGAGGGTTTTTCCCTGTTGTTGTCAGAGTTGGTTATTCTGCCCCCTTGTCTACAAGATTTCAGTTGCCCTCCCCAACCCTGGGGTCCCCAGTCCGGGCCTGGCGGCCTCTGTGCTGAGGTGACTTGGGAGCACGGGGGCTCAGCTGACCCTGGCTTGTCATTACGGCCCTTTCCAGCCCCGCTCAGGCCCTTGTCTTGGTCCCCTGGGGGCACTTAGACTCCCTGCTAGCCCCACATCCCCTGCCGGAGGTGTCAGCCCCCATCTTCCCTTCCTCCTCTTCTCATCAATGGAGGTATTTATTTTCTCCTGAGCATCACCGTTTTTATGAACAATTTAAACATAGAGAAAAGTACAAAAACAATATAATGGATACACGTGTGCCCATCACCCTGACCTGCAGATGCCATTCCCCCATCTTTGCCTTGGCTCTTTCTCTACAAAACCCCATCACCCCGAAGCCTTCCCTCTGTCCACGCTTCCCATATCGTTCCCCCGCCACACACGCACACGTGCATTTCCTCCTGGCCAGTGGCCCAGGCTGTAATTCGTCTCCGCCTGTCATGTGTTTGCTTGTTCATGGTGTGGGGTCCTCATATACCCCTTCCCGCTCGGTGTCCTCTGCCTGGGGCTTCAGACTTGCTGTCCTTGGGCTGGGTGATGGCCCTGCCAGAGAGCATGTGCATCTATGTCCCTGGTCGTCTCCTTGGCCCAGTGACATCCATGCTGTGGCGGATAGCTGTTGGGGGCAGGGAAACCAGCTCCTCTTGGTCATGCGGCTGGGGCTTTGCTGGGGTGACATGGACGTGGCTCACCAGTTGGACACTGGCAGAGCCTCTGCAGCCTGAGTTCTGGTTTTTCAGCCACACGGAAGGCCCGGCACCCTCCGATGGTTCCAGGAGGCAACCCAGAGTCCAGCTTTGGGGTCACCCAGGAGAGCGGGCTTGGCCGATGTCACTGCACTTCTGGCTGGCCTGGGCTTGCGGTGCCCAGCCGATGTTTCAGCCTCCTTATCCCTCCCCCCACCCCTCTCCACCTGTCCTGCGAGTCCCTGGGGAGGTGACTCCCACCATCCTTAGTCCCTTATCTGCAAGTTGGGTGTATCAGTGCCACCCCCAGGACTCCACAAGGCCTCAGAGAGACGGTGCCAGCCACAGACTCGAGAGTGGCCATGGGTGAGCCAGGAAGGGGGGCATTGGGGTGGAGAGGGACGGTCAGGTCTCTGGAAGCCATCGTGGTATCGACAGACGGCGTCTGGGCTCACAGGGCCGTCTGCCCGTTGCCCCCACGGCAGCTGTCCTGCTGCTCCTTCCTCTCTGGGCTTGTTTTCCAAACAATTTGCTTAATGTGATTCCCAGCCCAGTTGAACATGAGTAATCATGTTTACCTGGCGCCACGGGGTAATCCTGCGCCTCCTGGGCCAGTGGGGCCGGGCGCAGGGGAGACACCCTCCTGGTCAGTCGCTCCGTGTGCTTCATTCTCTTGCAGTGGATGCGCCCGGCGCTCCCGCTCACCCTGCCCTGCCCGCGGCGGCCACGATGGAGCCTCTGTTCCCGGCCTCCCCACTGACCAGCTGGAATGCCTCCTCGGCAGCCACAGGCAGCGGCGGCGAGAATGGGACGCTGGCGGGGCTGGTGCCCTCACCGGGCGCCCGGGCGGTGGTGGTGCCCGTGCTCTACCTGCTGGTGTGCACAGTGGGGCTGGGCGGCAATGCGCTGGTCATCTACGTGGTACTGCGTCACGCCAAGATGAAGACGGTCACCAACATCTACATCCTCAACCTGGCCGTGGCCGACGTGCTCCTCATGCTGGGGCTGCC
Source organism: Pseudorca crassidens (assembly GCF_039906515.1). Lineage (NCBI taxonomy): Eukaryota > Metazoa > Chordata > Mammalia > Artiodactyla > Delphinidae > Pseudorca > Pseudorca crassidens. Next base: position 38,277,995 of record NC_090310.1, on the reverse strand, counting down.
CTTCGTGGCCACGCAGAACGCCATCTCCTACTGGCCCTTCGGCCCCGTGCTCTGCCGCCTGGTCATGACACTGGATGGCATCAACCAGTTCACCAGCATCTTCTGCCTGACCGTCATGAGCGTGGACCGCTACCTGGCCGTGGTCCACCCCATCCGCTCCGCCCGCTGGCGCCGCCCTCGGGTGGCCAAGCTGGCCAGCGCCACGGTCTGGGCCTTTTCTCTGGTCATGTCACTGCCGCTGGTGGTGTTTGCAGACATCCAGGAGGGGTGGAACACCTGCAACCTCAGCTGGCCAGAGCCTGTGGGCCTGTGGGGTGCTATCTTCATCATCTACACGTCCGTGCTAGGCTTCTTTGGGCCGCTGCTGGTCATCTGCCTGTGCTACCTGCTCATCGTGGTGAAGCTGAAGGCCTCGGGCATGCGCGTGGGCTCCACGCGGCGGCGCTCAGAGCGCAAGGTGACCCGCATGGTGGTGGTGGTGGTGCTGGTGTTCGTGGGCTGCTGGCTGCCCTTCTTCATCGTCAACATCGTCAACCTGGCCTTTGTGCTGCCCGAGGAGCCCGCCTCCGCCGGCGCCTACTTCTTTGTGGTCGTGCTGTCCTATGCCAACAGCTGTGCCAACCCCTTGCTCTACGGCTTCCTCTCCGACAACTTCCGCCAGAGCTTCCGGAAGGTTCTGTGCCTCCGCAAGAGCTACGGCACTGAGGACGCGGATGCCACGGAGCCACGGCCGGGCCAGAGCAGCCGGCTGCAGGAGGCCATGCTGCCCGCACGCAGCTGCGAGGCCAACGGGCTCATGCAGACCAGCAAGCTGTGAGCGTGGAGGCCGCGGGAGGGGACCCCGGGAGAGGCCGTCCTGGGTGTGTGGAGCGGGGGCAGGTGAGGGTACAGGAACCCACTGCCACCTCTTCTGCTTTCCTTCCCGGAGAAGGAGGGGGACTGGAGCAGAAGAGGAGAAATAGCCAGACAGCAGTGGGGGGAGCGGCCTCCCAAGGCAAACAGCAGACTGGAGAGGCCAGGCCGAGTGAGGCGTACGCAGATGCCAGACCCTGGAGGAATTCGGCTTCCTGTCCTCTCCACCCCCGAGAAATGCGCTCCTCCCACCCCCCAGGCCCGAAAACGGGTCCCAGAGAAGATGCCCTGGCAGCCTCGCTGGGAAAGGCCTTGGGCTCCCTGGTGCTTGGGCCTCTTTGCGAGGCTGGAAGGAGAAGAGCCAGAATGTGGGGGTCACTCACCCGCAAGCCCCCATCTGAGACAGCCCTGCCCAGTGCCGCCCCCAACTCAGTTGTCCTCAGTTGTCCCAGAGCAGGATGCCGACACCAGGAGGGTGCGGGGAGCAGGCAGAGCCGTGCTGAGCAGGGGAAAGCCTGGGTCAGCGCTACCTGGGCCTCGGCACGGACCCCAGACAGAGGCCAAGCCCTGGAAACGAGATCACATAATAAGGGCGCTTGTGTTTGACAACCGCTCCCTGAATAAATTAGAGAATAAATGTTTGACTCTTTCCCAGAGCAAATATTGTCCCTGGAGCCGATTGAAGCCAGTGCAAATCAGAGCAAGTGGATCATACTCGGCTGGATGGGGGTAGGCAAACACCCAGCTGGAAGTGGGCAGCGGGACACTTAGATGATAAGGCAGGGGAAAGTGTACACAAGCCAGCTGAAAGGAACGACAGGGCTGGGGCTGTCCCGGCTCGCCTCCTGGGGGTGGCAGGGTTAGGATTTGGCCCCGGAGGATGCAGGGGATGCATCTGATTCTTCCATGGCTGGTGGGTGCGGGGAGTCGGTGGCTCATTTGGGGCCCCTGCCCCCATCCCTGATCAAGTGGGAACACGGCTGCCTCCTGAGCCCCAGGCTGTCTCTGCCACTCCTGGGCTCTGTCTTGGGGGTGGGGGTGACTAAAGCCACCCCCGCCCGGCCCTAGGGGGAACAGCATCCCAGGGAGGGATGGGTGCCTGGGAGAAAGAGGTTCGTTCAACCAACCACTTCCCACCACCCCTGGGTTCGGATGCAAAGTGCATCCACTCAGAATAATTTGGGGGAGCAAGCAGATGGCTCAGAAATATCTGCCCAGGTCAATTTCTCCCAATTGATTTGGCATCTTGATCTCCCTCCCCAGGGTAGCGCCAGCCAAGAGTGCCCGTGTGGGGACTGCAGACACCAGCAGCAACCTGACCAGTCCTGCCTGTGATGGGTGTGAGGGGCGTGAGTGTGTGTGCATGTGTGCCTGTGTGTGAGTGTGTGTGTGTATGTGCCTCTGTGCGTGCATGTGCCTGTGTGTATATATGTGTGAATGTGTGGGTGTGTATGCGTGTGCATGTGTCTGCTTGTGAGTGTGTGTGCCTGTGTGTGAGTGCATGTGTAGACATGTGTGTGCCTGTGTGTGTGCCCAGAGCCTGATGGACCCAGCGAGTGGAGGAGCTGATTCCAGGCAGCCCATGGACCCTGGGTCCGGGTGGGAGCTGGTGACCAGGACTGGCCATGGTGGGACACCGAATGGGAGGAAGTGAGGACTAGGCACTGCTGAGAGCCTGTAGGGAAGCGGGGACAGGAGTGTTCCAGGAGAAACGTGAGCCCAGGGAACCGTGGACATGGCACGGTGGGCCTGGGGATGCAGCCTGGACTGGCCACTGCCCTCCGCACCCAGCACAGGCTGGGCACAGCTGCGGGGACCACAGAGCCGCCACCACACTGCTTGCAGGTCCCGGGTCCACAGGCCCTGAGTGGGGCAGGGGGCGGGGAGAGCAAGTGCCCTCGGGGGGTGACCTGCTTTACTGTCTCTCTCTCCGCATCGATGGGTTTTATTGGCCACTGGGCTCCAGTGGCTCCCAGAGTGACCTTACTCAGGAAATCCGGCCCGCGGGGCAGGGTGAGGCTTCCTCTGGGATCGGGATGGGGGGAGCTGTTTGCCAGGCAGGGGGGGTGCAGGGTGGGAGGGGTGGGTGACGGAGGCGCAGCCCCCACAGGCAGAGCCGGTGTTGTAGCCCCACAGTGAGGGAGACCAAGGCTGGCCCACCCTGAGGGCTGAGTGAGGGGTGCCCTGGGTAGGGCCCCAAGGAAGGGTCAGGAAGGGCCCACCCTCTTGGGCATTTTGGGACAGGAGGAAGGCAGACCATGGGTAGACACCAGGAAGAACTTCCCACAGGAATCTGGGGGCTGAGAGCTGGAACACCCTTTGGGGGTGTCAGGGAGGTGATCGACGTTGAGAATAGGGTCTTGGCTGGTCACCTGTCAGGGCCCCAGCAGAACCCTGGACTTCAAGGACTGGGTGGGCTGAGGACCTGGAGAGACTGCTGGGTCCATGACCCCGCTCCATCCTGGCTGATGGGGATCCCAGCCCTAAAGTGCTGCCTCCCCTCCGCTGCTGTCCTGTACAGACTGGCCCATGCTATCCTGGCTCCTGAGGGCTGGTCTGGCCACCATGAACCTGAAGTGTGTTTGCTGAATGAATAACTGAGTGATTGATGTGACAATTGATTGATAATTGAGTGATGGCGGCTCTGTCCAGTTGGGGTCCTTACCTTGAAGGTCCAGTGACTGTCCAGGAGCCTGACTGGGGTCCCCGTCTCCGTCCTTCCCTCCCCGAGCTCTCACCCCTCTCCAGGGCCCTTGCTCCTCCCTGTCCCAGGCCCACCCCCTCCCCACTCCCTCAGGCTGCATATCTGGACATGGTGGTGACAGCTATGCATTTGTTGTATCTGCACTGATGGGGGTCTGGGGGCTCCACCTGCGTGGGTCCCCACACTGGGGGCAGCAGGGTCTCTGCCCGAGCAAACCTCCCTCCCCTGGCCCCTGCCTCTGGGGAGGGGGGTTGAGGCCCTTTCTCAGCCACTCTCTTCCGTGGCATCTGCACAGACAGCTGACCGTGGCTGCGGGGTATAGGGCGCTGGGCCTGTGGGTGTGGGCACCGGGGCACCCCAGGAGGGGGAGGGCATGGTCCTCCTGGTGCCATCCACAGGGGCCGGCGCTGGGCAGTGGGGACTGGCCATGATTCCCTTCTGCTCCCACCCCGAGTGGCTCCCCGTGCCCCCCACTTGTCCCACCCACCCCCCGCCCCCCAGGAAACAGGTATCCCCTCCGTTTGGGCAGTTTGAGGAGGGTTTAATTAAAGGATGTTTTGCAGAGTGGTGGGTGGGTAGTTTTACCACCTGGCGGGTGGGGGATGGGGCTCTCAGGACAAGGAGACCCACGGCCCTCCTGCAGCCGAAGGCAGCAGCCGTTCTGGGGACGGAGTGCCCACCCTCTCCCCTCCCCCTTCCCACACGCTGCCAGGCTCCCATTGCTGGGCACCTGAAAGGTGGCCTGGTCCGTAGGGGTCCGTGCCCTTGTGGTCATCAGGCCTGAGAGGGCGGCCCTAGGATGAGGGTCAGCTTCCAGGGTCCCCCGACCTCTCCCCACACTGGAGCCCGGCTCCCACCCTCCCTCCTAGCTGAGCCCCCAGGGGCCATGCTGAGGGGTGCCTGGGACCAGGCAGGATCTGGAAGCTGTTGATGCAAAGGGGAGGGGACCCAGGCTCCCCTGAGCTGCGCTGCTGGGTTTCCTTCTCCTGACCCATGGCTGCGGCCTTCTCGGCCCTCTGGACTGTGGACATGTCTGCCCATGTGTCCTCTGGAGCCACCCTGCTGGGGCCCACGAGGCCTGGCCCAGGGGTTCCCTGAGGGACACAGATGATGGTAGTGATCAGGCAGCTTGGAAACAATATCTGGACGCGATGCCCTTGGTGGTCGGTATAGAAGGAGCACTCCTTCCCTCACGGATGAATCTCCTGTCCTCTCAAGATTTCTCCGTCCATCTGGGGGCTCATTAGAAGGCAGGAACCCCACCCTTGCTCTCCCCAAGGCAGGAGCACTTCCTAGCGTCATGAGTTTTGGCTTCAGGACTGATGTAGAACAATATTTTCTATTTTTACAAAATCAAACCTATCCCTCTTCTGCTTGGGAAATTCCTCCTTTTTTTAAAAAAATGTCTTTCCCATCCAGAAATTAGCTAAATATTCCCACGTATTTTTTAGTTGTGGTACAATACACACTCCATAAAATGTGTATGGAGGGACCAACAACACTTTATTGGTTCATCATCGATAGATAACCTGGATGTTCCCACTTTTTGGCTGTTGTGCGTTGTGTGTGTCCCACATATTTTTAATGGTTATATTGCTGACAACTCTTTACTTCACTGATATCTGCTTTAGTCCATGAAGTGACCCTTGAACGCAAATGCCCCCTCATCCCAACCCCGCTTGTACCTCGGGCTCTTGTCCCCCTGGGTGACTGGCCTCTGGGGGTTCCTGTTGTCTGCCTGGTGGTCACTGCACTCATCACCATATCTTCCAAATCTGTTTCCATGTCCAAGAGAGCACACAGAACTGAGCTGGCTCCTGCCTACCCATTCCTCCAAGCGCCCTTCAACACTATTTTACAAAGTTAGAAAATGGCTGTTATACGCAGGTGTTCACCGTAGCACAAACAATAGCCAAACGGTGGGAACAGCCTGAATGTTTATCAACAGGTGAACAGGCAAACCGTGGTCCGTCCGCACAGTGGGGCGCCCCTCAGCCATGGCAAGGGGTGAGGGGCCAGCACACACTACAACACGGACGGACACGAGAGGCCACAGAGTTTGTGATTCCACTTACACAAAATGTCCAGAAGCAGCAAATCCATAGACAGAAAGCAGGGGCTGGGGGCGGGGGCGGAGGGGGGGAGTGCCAGCTCGCGGGTTCGGGATTTCTGTGGGGTGATGAAAATGTTCTGGAACCAGATAGAGATGTGGGTTGCACGACGTTGTGAATGTACTAAATGCCACTGTATTGTTCACTTTAAAATGGTAGATTTTATGGTATATGAATTTCACCCAAGTTTTAAAAATGGGTGTTTTGTTGGAATTCCACCAAATGGATAAACTGATATGGGAAACTGGCTCCCGCAGGATCCATCTCTCAGGCTGCCCTGTATTCTAGGCTTTTCCAACTTTCTTCTCCTGCAGCAGGCCAGTCCTGATTGCACTGAGGCCCCGCAGAGGGTGCCTAGAGGCTGCTGCTCTGACTGGGGCTATTTCCCTTCTCGTCTCCTAAGCGGTCAGGGCGGCAGCCTGGGCCTGTGGATTTCTGAGTCTCGGGCCGCCCATCACTTTGCAGAGATAACAACTTCACCTCATCCTACCCTGTTCTCAGTCGCTGTTTTTAAATAAACCTGGGCTGGGGGGATGCAGGCACCGCCGCCTTGCCCTGGACCCACCCACAGTGTCCCCTGGCACATCCCTGTGCTCTGAGGCTCTGGCCGGCTGCCTCCGAGGGGTTCTCGGCCACACTAAGGGGAGCCCCCACCCTGCCCCTGGTTCTCTGAGCATGGGGGGTGGCCTTGGATTTGGAGTTGGTCAGACACCCTCTGGCCTGGCCTGCTCTGCTCTCTTGGGTCGCCAGCTGGGAGCAGGTCTGTCCCGGGAGGCTCAGCCGAGCTGCCCCAGCACCGCCCTTCCAGGCACCGTGGACAGAGTGAGTGGGAGGGAGGCCGAGCAGCCATGGGGTCTGAAGCCTTCACGGGAATGCCCACCCCGCCCTGCACCCTCAGGGCCCAGCGCAGCGTGGAGGGCTCTGTACCCTGATACCGGACAGGGGAGCTGAGGCCACACAAGGAGCCAGAAAGAGCCCAGGCTTTGTCTGAAGCTGCTGGACAGGGGCTGCTCTCCTGGCCCCGCCCGGCCAGGTTGGCCTGCAGCATGCAGTGGGTCTGGGTCCCTGTCAGGGTGGCAGGGGAGTCCAGGACCTGGGAGGAGAGAGGGACACTGGGGTCCTTGCAACCCCCCGCACTCCCGTTCGGGCATCTTTATCTCTACAGTGGAAACTTCCCAGGCACCACGGCCCCCATTAGCGCTCTGAAGTGGCTCCTGATGCCCTGATGGTTGCCAAGCACCTTGGGCGTGTCCAGCTATTCCAGCCATAAAAGGACACAGGCCAAAGGGCCAAAGTGCAGCCTGAGGCTTCTCAGCCCAACTCAACATCCCGGGAGGGGCCAGGTCCCAGGATGTGGATGGGGGAGAGGGGTCCCGGCCTTTCCTCTGGCTTCCCGAGGTCCCACCCAGCACCCTCTAGTCTCTAGTGGGGCCAGGGCCTCACCAGTCAGAATGTCCTACTCCAACCCCCGACCCCTTGGCTGTAACAAGCCCCCCAGAGTCTTGCTGCCACCTGCCATGTGCCACGGCTGGGCCTAGTCGGGCCTTGGGGCTCCTGGGGGCAGGAATCCCTTTGAGACCCTGATGCTATGCATCTTGTGGTACAGACCCCTGCCTGTGCTTGGGGTCTGGAGTCACAGGCCTGCTCTGCCCAGGCCTGAGCTCAGGGGCCCATGTCTCTGAGTCTTAGCTTCCTCATGGGGCTGTAGGGCCTGCACGTGGGATGCGAGGGTCTCATACCTGGGACGCCAGGAGCCCCCATCCTGGTCCAGAGCTGGCCGAGATCCAGCCTCGGTGGGACTGTCACAGCCCTCAAGAGAGGCTGCAGGCCCAGGCCCTGGGGTGGGCTGCTGACAGAAAGCCCCCTCCCAACTTACCTCAACATAATAAAGGCTATATATGACAAACCCACAGCCAACATCGTTCTCAATGGTGAAAAACTGAAACCATTTCCTCTAAGATCAGGAACAAGACAAGGGTATCTACTCTCACCACTATTATTCAACATAGTTTCGGAAGTTTTAACCACAGCAATCTGAGAAGAAAAAGAAATAAAAGGAATCCAAGTCAGAAAAGAAGAAGTAAAGCTGTCACTGTTTGCAGATGACATGATACTATACATAGAGAATCCTAAAGATGCTACCAGAAAACTACTAGAGCTAATCAGTGAATTTGGTAAAGTAGCAGGATACAAAATTAATGCCCAGAAATCTCTTGCATTCCTATACACTAGTGATGAAAAATCTGAAAGAGAAATTAAGGAAACACTCCCATTTACCATTGCAACAAAAAGAATAAAATATCTAGGAATAAACCTACCTAAGGAGACAAAAGACCTGTATGCAGAAAACTATAAGACTCTGATGAAAGAAACTAAAGATGATACAAACAGATGGAGAGATATACCATGTTCTTGGATTGGAAAAATCAACATTGTGAAAATCAACATTGTGAAAATGACTCTACAGATTCAATGCAATCCCTGTCAAACTACCAATGGCATTTTTCACAGAACCAGAACAAAAAATTTCACAATTTGTATGGAAACACAAAAGACCCCAAACAGCCAAAGCAATCTTGAGAAAGAAACATAGAGCTGGAGGAATCAGGCTCCCAGATTTCAGACAATATTACAAAGCTACAGTAATCATGACAGTATGGTACTGGCACAAAAGCAGAAATATAGATCAATGGAACAGGATAGAAAGCCCAGAGATAAACCCACGCACATATGGTCACCTTATCTTTGACAAAGGAGGCAAGAATATACAATGGAGAAAAGACAGCCTCTTCAATAAGTGGTGCTGGGAAAACGGGACAGCTACGTGTAAATGTATGAAATTAGAACATTCCCTAACACCATACATAAAAATAAACTCAAAATGGATTAAAGACCTAAATGTAAGGCCAGAAACTATCAAACTCTTAGAGGAAAACATAGGCAGAACACTCTATGACATAAATCACAGCAAGATCCTTTTTGACCCACCTCCAAGAGAAATGGAAATAAAAACAAAAATAAATGGGACCTAATGAAACTTAAAACCTTTTGCACGGCAAAGGAAACCATAAACAAGACGAAAAGACAACCCTCAGAATGGGAGAAAATATTTGCAAATGAAGCAACTGACAAAGGATTCATCTCCAAAATTTACAAGCAACTCATGCAGCTCAATATCAAAAAACAAAAAACCCAATCCAAAAATGGGCAGAAGACCTAAATAGACATTTCTCCAAAGAAGACATACAGACTGCCAACAAACACATGAAAGGATGCTCAACATCACTAATCATTAGAGAAATGCAAATCAGAACTACAATGAGGTATCACCTCACGCCAGTCAGAATGGCCATCATCAAAAAATCTACAAACAATAAATGCTGGAGAGGGTGTGGAGAAAAGGGAACCCTCTTGCACTGTTGGTGGGAATGTAAATTGATACAGCCACTATGGAGAACAGTATGGAGGTTCCTTACAAAACTAAAAATAGAACTACTATAAAACACAGCAGTCCCACTACTGGGCATATACCCTGAGAAAACCATAATTCAACAAGAGTCATGTACCACAATGTTCATTGCAGCTCTATTTACAATAGCCAGGACATGGAAGCAACCTAAGTGTCCATCCACAGATGAATGGATAAAGAAGATGTGGCACATATATACAATGGATATTACTCAGCCATAAAAAGAAACGAAATTGAGTTATTTGTAGTGAGGTGGATGGACCTACATCCACTCATACAGAGTGAAGTAAGTCAGAAAGAGAAAAACAAATACCATATGCTAACACATACATATAGAATCTAAAAAAAAAAAAAAATGTTCTGAAGAACCTAGGGACAGGATAGGAGTAAAGACGCAGACGTAGAGAATGGACTTGAGGACACAGGGAGGGGGAAGGGTAAGCTGGGACAAAGTGAGAGAGTGGCATGGACTTATATATACTACCAAATGTAAAATAGATAGCTAGTGGGAAGCAGCCGCATAGCACAGGGAGATCAGCTTGGTGCTTTGTGACCTCCTAGAGAGGTGGGAGGGAGATGCAAGAGGGAGGAGATATGGGGATATATGTATACGTATAGCTGATTCACTTTGTTATAAAGCAGAAACTAACACACCACTGTAAAGCAATTATACTCCAATAAAGATGTTAAAAAAAAAAGCCCCCTCCCCCTGCAGACAGGGAGTCCCAGCAGCCTCTCCCCAGTGGGGGCCCATCTCCTGCCTCCCCCACTGTCCCAGGCCATACTAGGGGAGACAGCCCAGTCCATGGAGGGGACCAGCTCCCAGCCCACACAGGCTTGGGGGTCTACACCCCTTGCCAGGCCTCAGTTTCCCCACCTGTCAAGGGCGTGGCCTGGCCTGGCCTGTGTGTTTGGGAGGGTGGGCTCTGCTGTTCACGGGTGGGTGTGGGACATTCCTGGCTCCAGCCTCACTCAGGGTTGATGCTCCTGAGGGATAACTGAGTTCTGTGGTGGCAGGGGAGGGTCACTGTGATCCCAGCTGTGTCCCCTCCCTGGGGACAAGGAGGTGCCTGTTTGTGAAAAGGATGAGTGGGCCCCCACCCCCTCCCCACCTCCCCCATCAGCCGATGATGATCTGGAGAGGATCTGCCAGGGCCAGGTGGATGTGGGGCCCCCAGCCAGTCAGAGATCCATCTCAGGATGCTTTGGGCTCCTGGTGGGAAAGAGTGGGGGCAGGGGTAGGACGTGATGAGGAGACAGGATCAGCCAGGCCGGCATTCTGTGGGCCTGGACTCTGAGGTGGAAACCCCCATGCCTGTCCAGCACCTGGAAGGCCCTGGCCTGCTCAGCCCAGCCAGCCTGCAGCTCCAGCCACCTCTGCATGGCCCAGGACCTCAGCCAGCTCGCCAGGCTCCGGTGATTCCAGACGCTGCTCTTGCCAGGGCCCCAGCAGCCTCACTGGCCCAGAATCCTCATTCGGAAGGGAGCAGCTGCAGGAGGGGATGCCAGGGGAGGGCCAGAGGGGAGGCGGCAGGTGATGGGGCCACAGGGGCTGGACAGAAGGTCCCAGAGTGGCCGGAGGACACGTGGCAGGAAAGGAAAGATTCAGAGTGGGCTCGAGGGTGGGGTAGCCTGATGGCTCCGACCATGGGGTGGACAGGGGCTTCCTGTGGAGTGAGCATGGCCAAAGTCCACCCACACCCGTCCACAGGAACGAGGCCAGCCTGGTCACTTCCCGTTGCCGCCAGGCCCAGCATCAGCACACCTAAGTAGGAGGTGACACCGTGGGGGTCTGGGGCTCCCCGGGCTCAGGTGCACATCCAGGTATGAGCTTCCTCCCCCTTCCAGCCCATTCCAGACAGACAAGGGGATGCTGAGCCCCAGAAAATCAGCCTACCAGGGCTGGTGGCATGTTCACCAAGGACGAGACCCGTCCCGGCCGGGACAGCACCGTAACCTGCTCCATTTCATCCTGTCTTGTGGCCTCTGCTGCCCTCGAACACCCTAGAATCCATCATGCTTCCTGCTAGCGTTGGCTCCAGGAGGGCCGGCATCTGCACTTGACCCCCTTCCCCCCCTACCCTGCAGCCTCCCTAACAACCAGCCTGGCACCCAATAGGTGCTTTGTAAAGCTCTCCATGGCAGTGGTTCCTGGCACAGCCTTTATATGCAGAATAGGTAGCTTGACCAGGGGAGCAAACTCCATCGTGTGTGGAGATGCTCCGGCCCACCCCCCACCCCCCACCCACCACGTGCCCAGAACAAGGGCCTGCTTCCTGAATGTCTTGGTGTGAAACCTTCGTCTGTGTCATCTCCAGCAGGGCAGGCCCGGGTCTGTCCTGCTCCTGCCACAGCCCTGTGCTCAGCTCAGCGTCTGCGTGCAGTTGGTGCTCCATCTCAGCTGGCATCAGTCCTGGGCTGCGGGGCTCCAGGAATGACTGCCGTTGAGGGCTGGATGTGGCATGGGGACTGCTAGAGCTCAGCGTCCGGCTTGACCAGGTGGCCGCTGAAGGTGATGTAGAGGTCACCGCGCTCGCTGTAGATGGCGTTGTCGCCATCCCTCTGGAACATGCGCACCCAGACAGCGTCACCCGCGGCCAGCGCCAGCAGCGGGCTCTGTGTCTGCATCCTGCTGCGCTCACTGGGCTGCGCATACAGCACGGCTGCAGCCCACCAGTTGCACGTGATGCGCAGGTACGTCTCCTTGTAATTCCAGGTGTGCACGTTGAGGCTCAGGATGTAGACGCCGGGCACGGCAAAGAGGAAGGGGCCGGAGGCCAGGTCGAAGGCACCGTCCAGGTCCACCAGCTCCGTGTCGAAGGGCACGGCCTGGAGGGCATCGGTGCTGTGCAGCCCCTCTCGCCAGCCCACCGAGAAGGTCACGTAGGCACGCTGGCACAGGGTGCCCGGCGGCCCCACCTGCCCCTTCTGGCCCTTGTGGCCACGGAGGCTCCAGGAGCCAGGCGGGCCCTCCTTCCTGCTCCTGCTGGAGCAGTCTCTGACCCCCGCTTCACTCTTCTCACCTGTGAGGGGGTGCGGGTAAGGGGAAGCCCCTGGTCAAGGTTTCAAGGGTCAGATTCTCTGGCCACACGGCCTTGCAAGTGACCTCACCTCTGTGAGCCTCAGTCTCATCTGTCAGGTGGGCGCTAACCCGCCCTCCACGGGGCAATGAGAAAGAAGCCACACCCTGAGGTCCTGGCAGTTCTGAGGCCTGTGCAGATGGTCACATGGGGATGGCTGGGACGGCGGGGACGATGGGGGTCCAGTAGCTGCCAGAGGAAGTGTCTGAACTGGGTTTTGAAGGAGGAGAGGCCTGGGAAGTTGGTAACCAAATCCAACCTCAGTGTGGCCTCCGTCCAGCCTTCAGGGTGCCTCCCTCTTAGAGCTCAGCCTGTCTTGCCTCTCAAAGGGGGCGCTGCTCCCAGACCCCCTTCCCACCTCCCCTTGGGGTTGGGGAGCAGAATTGAAGGGAAACTCAGCCCCGCCTGCCACCCATCCCCCCACCATCTCCCCCAATCCACAGCCCCTTCCCCAGGGCACCCTGTTCCCACAGGAGGAGGCGGCTATGGGGAGCAGGGAGCAGGCCCTTGTGTGCCCCCCTGGGGCCCAGCCTTCCCAGAGCTAGCCTTGGGCCGTCGCCCTGCTCTCCTGCCTCTCTTCCCATGCCCCTCATTGCGGAGTGTCCCTGCGGGGCTGGGGGCAGTGGGGCCACCTCTCCAGGAACACTCACCTTTGAGGATCGAGATGTCGATGGTGGGCCGCACGTGGGGCAGTCCCACCCACTCATCCCTGTTGCTCATGCGGGTGTGTGGGCATGTGGGCTGGGGGCAGCCGGGGGCCAGGGTGGGCAGCTGCAGTGCATACACAGCCAGCAGGGCGGCCCTAGGCCAGGCCAGGCCCCTGCGGGCAGCATCAGCAGGAGCAGGAGAGCAGAGGCTGGGTCGGGAGGGCAGGACGGGAGGAAGAGGATGGGGGAGGAAAACGGGGAGTGGAGAGGGGACACCCCTGCTGAGCCCCCACCCCCGCAGCAGACCAACTGTGCCCCCTTGTGTGGGGGAGACTGCGCTGGTGGGACCAGGGAGCTGTCTGGGTGAGGATGGACAGTTGGGACCCCTGGAGGGGCTGCAGTGGGCGTGGCCAGAGCCTCATCCTGCACCAGACAGGGCACCTGGCAGAGCCCTCCTGGACACTCAGACCCCTGCCCCGACAGACATCACTAATGGATCCCCACACACTTTCCCCTGGACCTGGATGTGGCCCCAGCATCCCCCCTAACACAGCACCTGGGGACCACCATCGATCGGAGGGGCCAGCACGGGGGACCATTCACACCTGCCCTTCCAGAGCCCCAGTGAGTGACCAAGGCAGCCCCACCCCATGGGAGCTGGTGCTTCCAGATTCCTTCTCCGGGGCTGCTCCCTCCTCCCCATAGCTGCCTCCCTCCTGGGGCCTTAGGGCCTTAGCTCTGGGCAGTGGCAGGCACCCTAACTGCCTATAGTTGGGGAGTCCCGGTTCCCAAACCCCCCATGGCTGGAGACCCCGCACCTGGTAGATGCAGGGAGAACTGTATGGAGGTGGGGGCTCTGAATCAGCCCTCTAAGTCCCCCACCCACCTGGGCTGGCCAGAGCCCTCCGGGAGGGACAGCTAGGCTGCTTCAGGGAACGGCAGCACCGCAACCACTGGTGGCTGGGCCCGGGGCCCAGGTGGTTGGGGTCAGACATGAGGCAGTTTCTGCCCGGCTGCCTAGCTTGGCAGAGGGCAGCACCCTCATCCTGACCTCCCGTGGGCCAGGCCAGGCCCCTGCGGGTAACTTGGGGGGCTACCCCATGTGGCCCCACCCGTCTGTGGGTAAGATGGTCTTTAAGCCCTACCAGTCCTAGGCCTCTCGCCTCCACCTCCTCTCCTTCGGGAGACCCTGCCTGACACCTGGTTCATCCACGCCAGGTGGAGGCTCCACTTTCCAGCTCAACCAGCAGCTGCTGGGGGGCCCTGGGTGAGCCCCACATCATTTGGGCCTCAGTTTCCCTGGCAAGTGGGTCCTGCCTGCCCTGGTTTCCCCATGTACATATGAGAGGCTCAGCCAGTGTTGGTCTCCTGCAAGGGCAGGCGTGTGAGGTCGGGATCCTCACTCTTCCCTGTACCCTAGCCATGCTGAGCAAAGACTCAGGCTCCCTCTTCCAGGAAGCCCTCGGGGACTGCAGCCCAGGGTGAGGTCCTTCTTCTTACATAGTAGGTCTGAGACCCACTCCCAGGCTGAGCTTCCCTGTCAGGTGGGAGCCCTCCTCTCCACCACCTCCCCCTCAGAGCCTAGCAGACCCTCACCCACCCCCCTAACCCCATTGGACTCTGCAAGACCCTCCTGAATTCCTCCCGTGGAGGAACCTTAGAGGAGTGGGTATCTCCTGGGGAGCCCACTCCACAGACAGGCCTGTGTTGCTGGGGCCCTTACCTTGTTCCCCCAGAGGTCTGGGGTCCCAGGCATCCTGGCCACCTGGCCCTGCTCAGGATGGCTGTGAAGACCCCCACCCACCCCCACCCTCCCTGTTACCATTTCATGATCAGGTGCTGCTGCCTGCCTGGCGTCTCCGGCATCTCTACCCAGTGGCCCATGAAAGAGCTCTTTCATGCCCGCCCCAGGTGCCCATGGCTTCCCTCTGGGCCATCTAAGACCAACAGGCCTCAGGTCAGCTTCAGAGCTCCCGGGCAGGAGGCTCACGTGGCCCTGTCACCCACCGCCCAGTCTGCCACCTGCCGCAACGTCAGTGCAGCCCTGCCACAGGGGATCCAGTATCCTCCTGACAGCCCATGGGCCACAGCATGGCTCTGAGGGCCTGGGGTGTCTGGGACTGGGGAGTTGAGGGTGAAACCATGAGCTGGCAGCCATCCTCTGTCTGGGGTGCAGTGACTTAGAGAGGAGTCAGGGAGGCTGGTGAGGAGGCTGGAGGCCAAAGTCAGGGGAGACAGACCACCATGCCTGTGCTGAGCCCACCTGGTGACGGTGACGCCCTCCTGTCTCTGGCTGGGACAGGAGGGCTGAGACTTTTGGGTGAAGCATGGGAGAGAAACGTCGGGCCAGGTCCACTGTGTCTGCCGCCACCTCCCGCTGCACCCTCCCAGGGTCACGGTGCCCAGCGGGGCAAGAGGCCTGCCGTGACACTGTGTTGGGGGCCCTCGGCATTAGCCCAGCCTTTCAGTGGATAAGGGTTGTGTCCCTGTGATGCCAACCCCCTGGCAGCAATGACTCACAGGGCCCCCCGGGCAGTGGCAGGCGTGGGCTACGCCCACACCAGGGCCTGGCCTCATGCTTGCTCTGGGCCTGAGCAGCTGGATGCTAGGTCCAGGGGCAGGGCCTGGCGCCTCAGCCTCTGAGCACGGGGACATGTGACTCCCTGGGAAGCGCCCCACCACCACCACCAAGCCAGGCTGCCTGGCAGAGGGAGGCACAGATGTGGCTTGGGGAGCTGTGGCCGCTGTGCCGGAAGAGAGGCCGTGGGCAGCTGGGGCTGGCTCTCTCGCCTCTGCACATGCAGGCACAGCCCCGGGTCCGGCTCTCCCCTCAGGCTCCCCATGTTGGCACTCCTCACTGATGACCAGGGAGGGGGCAAGGATGAGGGTAGAGGGCAAGACTGAGGGGCTTCTCGTGCCAGGCTGAAGGGGAGCAGAGCTGGTGAGGGCTGTGGTTGGGAGATCATGCCAGCTGGAGCCGGTTCCCAGATATCCCCCGGCCTCCCTGAGATGCCAGTTCACACTCCAGTGGGGCTCGGTGGCCTCCCACGCCTTGTCAGCAACCACTGCTGGAATCTGGATGTGGGTGGCCTGGACGGAGGGCTTTCTGTAGGCATCACCCAGGGCTGGATTAGTCCAGGCTCCGGCGGGAGCTGCTGACTGGCCTCAGTCAACCTGCGGAAGCTCCTCTCTGCCTGCCCCACTCTTGTCTCTGGGGTTTCTGGGGCTCCCAGAGAAGGGCAGACGCCCAAGCTCTGCTGCTCCCTGCATCTGACCTCGGTTTCCCAACCTGTTAAATGGGCACCAGTGGACTCAGAGTGGCCAGAGTGTCCTCTGTGGTGGATGAAAATGCCGCAGGCTTCAGCCACCTTCAGGGCCCTGATGTCCCCCCGTGACTCCCCGCTCCCCACTCCTGCAGGGGCCGAATCCCTGTGGGTGGGTGTAGCCATCTGGCCACCCTCCAGACTCCCCAGGGAGGCTAATTCTCCAGTGAGACGCAGCCGCAGCCTCGGGAATTCGCCGTGTGGCCCAGAGCTACCCATCAGCTCCAGGGCCTGGTCATTCGTCTCTACAAGGGGACACAAGTGCCAGCTCACAGGTGGTCATGAGACAATTGCAGGCAACGAGTGCCCGGCCCCCTGGGGCTGTACCCGAGCCCTCCCAGCTTTGGAGATAATGACCTTCGCACAGCACCTCCACTTAGCTCCCCATTAGCAGCCACCCGGCAGGGGTGGGGCACAGGGACAAGGAGGCCCTCGTAGCTGCTGATGGGGACGCTGTGCTACACAGCCAGCCCGCCTCGGCCTCAGGCGGTAATGGGGCTCTGAGTGGCTGGCGTGCATGCGGCCGAGTTATTATCTCCCAGCCTCTTAATGGACACTTCCCGAGTCCTGTTGATGAGCTGCCATGGGCCAGGGGCCAGTGGCCTGGAGCTCGTCCCCAGGGGGCACAGTGAGAGGGCCTCATGGCCACCGTGAGAGCACCTGGCCCTGCTTGTGGGTAGTCCCTGATGCTGTGCCCAGTTCTGCCCAGAGCCATGGACACAGAGTGTGGGGCCAGGTGGGCAGCAGGGCTCTGTGGCCCTCACCCACCCGCCCACAGCCCGGCCTGACTCACTTGCTGGCTAAGGAGGGGGCTGGATGAGGAGCCTGGCCACAGAGGTGACCAAGGTGCTGGGGGTGGAGGCCCCTCCAGCCCTGACCCTCCACCCCCCAGCTCAGGGTCTGGTGTACACCCTGTGCCGGGTGGGGGTGGCAGGGAGAGGTCCCACAGTTCCCCCGGCGGTCACTGCCCCAGGCCCCGCCCCGCGTGGCCCCTCACAGCCTGGGGGCCAAGTCCCTCAGGGGAGAGCTGGGCCAGCAGCGTGTTCTGACACCGCTGCTCCAGGCTCACCCCCCACTAATGAGGGGAGTGCCGGCTGGCCTCCGGTGACAGCGTCCAGGGCACATGGAGGAAAAGGAGCAGGGCTTCAGTTATCACTGCGGCCACCAGAGCCTGTGACAAGTGGTGACAGGAGGTGACACTCCCTCTGAAGCATCCAACAGGTGGCCCAGGTGGGCAGAGAAACTGTCAATGCTTTGGCTGTGCCCCGTGTGGTCAGCAGTGAGCAATGAGGGGGGGCCTCGACAGTTCTTGGCTGACCCCTCTCCCCAGGTGGTGACTGGGGGCGCCCCAAGCAGGAGACCCCTGGCCCACCATGGCTGAAACATGGGGTCAACAGGCAAAGCCCACCTGTCCAGGTACACTCTCTGAGTAGAAAGCTAACATGCTCTTTATTTGAGGGGGAGATGGGTCTCTGTGCCCGCCAGGGTGCCCGCCCGGTCACTGGTAGCCGGCCAGCTGGAGGACGGTGGGGTAGCGGGTGCGGTGGGCCATGCACTTCTGGCGGTCGATGAAGAGGCTGTTCGTCTTGACAGCGATGTCCTTCTCCAGGCTCATGCGCGTGTCCTCCAAGTTGTGCAGGCACTGCTCTGCTTCCAGAAGCTTCTCCCTCAGAGCCGCCAGGGACAGGTTCAGCTCCTCTACCTCGCTCACCAGCCTGGGGGGGTGGGAGGAAGGGGTGAGTTGGGGCTGCCATGGGACGCCTGGTCTTCTGGGTGGGGAGAGTGAGGCCCAAGGTCAAAGCTTGGGGGCCCCTGTTGGGGGTCTTGGTCAAGACATTTGGCCATAGAAGTGCCCCCAAAAGGCCCAGAGGGAAACCCAGCAGCCACACTGGGAGAGCGCCGGGCCAGGACACCACATGAACTTCTATTCCTCTATTCCTGGCATCTGGAAGTGAGATGGGCGCCCCTGGACCCGAGTGAGGACCCAGTTTTCTGAAGGAGTTGAGGGACAGGGAAAGAGGGATGCCCAAGGCAGGGGTACTTCTGCTTAAAAGGCGACTGTGAGCTCAATAAGTTAGAAAACAGAAGACGTGACCCCACCTACGCCTCAAGCCGGGGATGTGTGTCCACCGTGACATTGGAGGTGTGGACGGCCACGAGCAGGATGGTCAGGGCGGCCGTGTGGCCTGGGGAGCTCTGCCTCCCAGACCCTGAGATTCCTCACCAGGGTGAAGCAGGGAGTGTGGCCGCCCCTGGCACTAGGAGCCTGGCACAGTGTCCCCCAAGGGACGCATAGTATCCAGTCGTGCTGGGGCAGGTTTGGGGACGTGGGAACCGTGTGTGTGTGTGTGTGTGTGTGTGTGTGTGTGTGTGTGTTGTGCTTGTGTAGGGCCCAATGTCTTTCCTCTTCACATCTGCAGAGCTGTGTGTGGGGGTGGGGGGAGGAGTTCAAGGGGGCCCCAGAGGCTGAGGAAAGCCCGGAGGTGGGTGGACGGCACCCTATGGTGGTTGGTGACCAGGCCCAGCCCAGGACGGCCCCAGCAGCGACAGGCACCTGAACTGGACAGCGTCTCGGCACAGCTCCATGTTGCGCCGGTGGGAACGCTGGTACAGGCGGGTCTGGGCCACTTTCAGAGGCGCCTCCTTGTCCCTGATGGCCTGCTTCAGCGCTGCGACATTGTGCTCCTGGTCCACGATCTCCCGCAGTGTCTGCACACAGGACAGTACCTGTGGGTCTCCCCCACCACACCCCAAGCCCTGTGCCACGTCGAGCAGGCGGCTCTGTCCGCTGGCTCTGGGGGAGGAGTGGAGGCAGGGAGGATGTGCACGGCCACCTCGTCCCTCCCATGGGCACCCAGAGGCCTGGGGGCGGTGAGGACAGCAAAGCTTGTGGCACAGCAGCTCTGGCCTGAGAGCCCCCAGCCCTGTGGTCACCAGCCCCCGACCCTGGTCGGGAGCTGGAGAGACAAAGGCAGCAAAAGTCACCCTGAGAGCTTAGGGTCAGAGCCCTGCCAGGCCAGGGGCCAGCACCAGGGACACCCCACTAGGCAGCCAGGCCCTACCTCCTTCCACCCTCCTTGCTCCTGCTTACATCACCCGCTGGTCAGTCACTCCAGTGACAATGCCACCCCCCCCAAATGTCACTTGGTTTCTCATCAGCTTAATGAGGGCCCAGGGAGGAGTGAGGGCCCTGCTTCAGGGGTCCCTCAGGATGGGCAGGGCCAAGGAGGGGCAGGAGCCAGGCCAGGTCGTGACAAAGGCATAGTGGCCAGTGGGGGAGGAGTGGTCTGGGTTACCCAGTCTGGGCCTGGTCTTTCTCTGTGGTTACGTTACCAGGGGGTGTCCAGCCCTAGAGGCTGCCCTGGGCGAGGTCAGGTCGTGGGCTGGGCGTGGCCTGGCGGCGGGATGGGCGTGGCCTGGCAGCGGGATGGGCGTGGTCTGACGTGGGTGGGCGTGGCCGGGCGGCCCCACCTTGCGCAGGTAGTGCTCCAGCTTGTGGCGCGCGTCCTCCAGCTCCTCACAGCGCCGCCCGAAGGCCAGGTTCACGGCGTCGCACTGCAGCCGCAAGTCCTCGGATGCGTCCTGCAGGATGCAGTCGACAAGCTTCCGCAGGT
Source organism: Pseudorca crassidens (assembly GCF_039906515.1). Classification (NCBI taxonomy): domain Eukaryota; kingdom Metazoa; phylum Chordata; class Mammalia; order Artiodactyla; family Delphinidae; genus Pseudorca; species Pseudorca crassidens. The sequence goes on along the minus strand of NC_090310.1, from coordinate 38,258,195 downwards.
TGACTGAGGCCAGGCGTTCGCGCTCGGCGCGGTACAGGTTTTCCTGGGTGAACTTGGCCCAGGTCTCGGGCGTGGAGGCACTGCGGGCAGGGAGTGCGCGGGCACCGCGGTCGGTGGGGGCACCTGCCAATGGCTCCGGTTTGCACCAGGGCCTCCCCGCGCCCGCCGCGCCCAGTGTACCCTGCGTCGCAGCATAAACTACCACCCCCAGTCCTAGCGCCACTCCCCGTCCCGCCCCCCGCGCCACCCGGAGCGCCTCCCCGCGCGCTCCCCGGGCCTCCTGCTCCCCCAGCTCCGCCCCGCTAGCCCCGAACCCCAGTTCCCCACTCCGTGTCTTCCGTGCCTCCTGCGCCCCCAAGTGGTTCCCGCGCCCCAGTGCCTCCTACGTCCCTGGGCCCTGCGCCACCCCGGGGCTGTGTTGCGATGGGTGGTGGCCCAGCGACCCCTGCCGGCCTTATGCGGAGCTGCAGGCAGCCGCCCTGCCTCAGGCGGCCCCCCACCCTGGGTCCTGCCTCCCTCGCAAACCCCAGCCCCTGTGGTGAACCGTGTGTGCTGGGCACTTGGGCGGAGGTCCCGCTCGCCTGCCCATCCCCAGGAGCAGAAGAGCTGCACAAAGGACCCCCAGCGGAGGAACTAGGAGCCCAGGTGGGATCTCGCAGGTGGGGGCGGGGCGTTTGTGCACAGCCCCTGCGGAAGATCCCACCTCTCCTCGAACTTGGTGGAGTGAGGGTAGAACTGCAAGTCGGAGCTCTGGTTGTGGTAGTGGCAGCAGGCTTCGTCGATGTTGCAGGCCTCCACTTTGTCGGACCAGTCCATCTCGCACGTTTCCTTGTGCTCGCGATTCATCCTGGGGAGAGCGGGCAGGGCCTGCTGTCTGTGCGGGTGGGGAGCTGGGCCCACCTGGGCGCAGGGCAGGGTAAGCCCCCCAAGTGGCAGGGTAGGCCCTGGGATGCTGGCCTGGGTTCTGGATGCCCAGGCCCCTTGGCCATGCAGCAATCTGCCACCCCTACCTGCCCAGTGCCTCCACCCAGCCCCTTGCTTCTGGCTATGACTGGGGACAATCCCTCACTTCTCTGAGCCTCAGGGCCGGGTCACCCCAACTTCCTGCCCATAGCTAGCCTGAGGGGTAGGGGGACATCCCGAGGGCAGCCCTAGAGGCCACTCAGACCCACCGAATCTGGTTCACGACCTGCATCATGGTCCTTTTCAGGAGCTCCTGAATGTTCCGGATGAGGTCTGCCTCCTGGGGAAGAATACCCCCGTCCCTGGTGAGAGTCTGAGGACAGCCAGGCTGGTGGGGCCCACAGGCAGCCTCTCAAACCTCTAGGAGGAGCTGAGATTTGGGGTGACCCCCAGTGGAACTGGGGGCTCTGCCAGCACCTGACCTCTGCTGGTGGCCTTGGGCCCCAGCTTCTTTCCTGGAAATGGGACATGAGCCTGGCTTTCTCGCCGGATTTATTCTGGGCTGTTTGGGGTGGTGCAGTGGGTCTTTTCTTCTGGGGGCTTCTATGGGCTGTGGGGAGGATCACCCAGAAGTGGTTCCCACTTGCTGGGCACTTAGCACCCCCTGGGCTCTGGGGCCACCCCTGCAGCCTGCCCAAGACACTGAGGGCACCAGCCTGCCCACTGGCCCCTGGACAGCCTGGTGACAGCCTTTGAGGACCCCGGCCACTGGGGACCAGGAGCCCCCCTGGGGCTGCCCCTTGGGGCCTTGGGCTCAGAGAGGCCTTACCCAGACAAAGGACACAAGGGGAAACCCTGTGTTTCCTCCTGCTACCCTGACAGTTTCACTTTCTGGGCAGGAAAAACTCTTACCCCCTGATTTGAATTTCTCCTCTGTTGGGCTCTAAACCCTGCGTGCCCAGTTCTGACCCGTGGGTCCATCTCCCTGTCCTGGCCCCTTTGTTGTCCATGTACTGCTGGGCAGGGGACCTGGCTCAGGGCAGAGGGTTCACTCCCAGAGCCTTGGGAGGTTCTTGAGTGAATGAGTGTGCGGGTGGGGTGTTGGGGGGACAGAGGAAGGGCCTGGGGCCAGGAGGAGGTAGGTACTCAAGGTTCTGTCCTGAGCTTGGGGTTTGCAGGGGGTCCCTGGGCACCTGGGCTGGCTGTCTGTCTCCCCCATATCTCATGAGTGCCTGTGGCCTACAGCCTGTTCGCAGGTGAGGCTCTTCCCTGCCAGCATCAGGGGCCTGGCCTGGGTGACTCCCTGATCCTTTGGGGGCTTCCCCAAGGACAGGTCCTGCCAGGTTCGGAGGGGAAAGGGCTCTTTGTGGGATGCATGTGGCCCCCACCCCCCTTTATCCCGTCCACGCTTGCACACTGGTCTGAGGCTGGATTTCCAACACGGGCATGGGGGGCGGGGCATGGGGGGCTCTGCCTCTGGGAACTCAGGGTCAGGCTTAATTTGCATGACCCAGGGTGACCAAAGGGGCTGTTCAGCAGGTGCCAGGACCCAGGGGTGACTGAGGGACCACAGAGTGGGTGCAGGCACCACCATGACCCAACCACATCCCAACCTCAGCCACTCCTGGGGCTCAGCTCAGGCCCTTCCTGGTTTTCAGGGGTGTGTGGAGGGGCATCAGGGCTTATGGGGTACTGGCCAGGTCCCGCCCTGCCTCAGTGGCCTCTGACTGTCTCAGCCTCAGACAATCGTCCCAATATACATTCCAGGTATGAATGCTGCCACGGCCTGGGCCCTGCCTCACCCCCACGTGGGAGCCATAATGGGGCAGGGGGCAGAGCAGGAACCCTGGACCCGGAGCTAAGGTGAGTGGATAAGCACCAAAGTCCAGCCCCTGCCCCCAACCATGCTCAACCCCCATGCTGGGACCTGCCCCCAGGCCACAGTGCACCCAACCCAGCATGCCCGGGCTGGGCCCACCTTGCAGGGAGCAAGGCCTTGCCCAGCACCCACTATAAGGACCAGACTGTGGGAAGGCCAGACCCAGCACCCTCCTGGGGCCAGGGATGGCACCTCCCCCTGGGCAGTCTGAGCCCTGCCCCTGCCCCCAGCCGGGACGGCCCCAGTCGGTTCTGGTCCCCCACCTACAAGCAGAGCCACCTTCTCTGCGCCTGGGCATGTGCTTGTGTGTCCCTGCATGTGCTGAGGGGAGCAGGCTCCCTGTGCCTGTGTGCAGCCACGTGGTACATGGGCACCAAGGCATCTGCCAGCCGTGTCGTGGGGGCACACGGGTGCCCACTCTCAGCCCAGGGAAGGTCATGCTCCCTGGGGAGAGGTGGGGCGGCCCGGTCTGCAATTCTGGGGGCTGGGAGGGGCCGAACCTTCAGCAGCTCCATCTCCACGCAGTCACGCACAAGGTCGGGGTGCTGGCGGCGCTCCCGGCACTGCAGGTTGTCGGTGGCTATGGAGAAGGGCACGGCCGTGGCATCCAGGGTGCGCTCCAGCCGCTGCTTCTGGGCCAGCAGCAGGTCAGTCTCTGCGACCAGCTCTTCCACCTGGCGCTGCAGCTCCGACTTCCAGCAGTGCATGTCCTTCAGGCGCTGGCCCACCTTCTTCGTGGAGTCCTGCTGCGTGCGCTGCGCCAGCGCCTCAGTCTCGGCCACCAGCTGCTGGCTCTCGTGGTGCTGCCGCTCCGACTGGTCGAGGTCGGCAAAGGCCTGGTGGTAGCGGGCATAGCAGTTCTGGAGCCACTCATCCACCAGGTATTTGGCCGTGCGGAAGCCAGCGGTGGCCAGGCCCGAGGACATGTGGGCGCCTGTGTTTCGGGCCACATCGTACAGCTTGCGGGGCAGCTGGCATGCTGGCACCGTTTGCGGGGCGGGCTCCTTGGTCAGAAGTATATCTGTCTGCGCCATGGTGTGCCCGGGCACGGGGTGGGGGGGGGGAGAGGGAGGAGGGCCACTCAGCACGGTCAGCAGGGCAGCTCCAGCCACTCTGTCCCCAAGCAGGACATGGCTTCTGGTTTCGTAGACAGGTACCCACCAAGCTCTCCTGTTGCTAGGCAACAGGGATCCGCCCCCCCCCGCCCCCGCGGCCCTCTTAAAGGGCCAGGCAGGCCCCAGCCCCACCTGTCCTGGCCACGTCTGGCACCTGCCTGGAGGAACTGCATCTGGACCACACCCGAGGCCAGGCTCTTGTCTCCTATGTCTTACTGGTTCCAGTGGGGCTGTACCCCTGGGCACACAGGTGTCTCTGACGGGGAGTTGAATTCAGCCTCCAGTGGGTACCTTGAATCAGATGCCCAAATCTTCCCCACAATGTAGGTAGGTCCTGTCCTGGGAACAGTGTCCCCAAGGCCACCCAGAGCCTGGTGTGTGTCTCCTGGTCCGCGGGAAGGGGTGAACATCTCTAAGTTCCCCATCCTGGGCTGGGAGCCTAAGTGTCAGGGCGATGCCCAATATGGCCAGCAGAGGGAGCCATTGGCCGTGAAATACTGTGCAGCTGGCAGGGCAGCGGCTCCTGGGGTTCTCCTGAGTCAACCCAGCCGGCAACGCTGTGGCCTGGATGACCTCTGGCACCTTGCACTGTGACCCATCCCATGGACCCACCAGTCCTCGTAACAGGACATACACACCCCACCCCCAGCACAGTCCCGTGGTCCCTGCCCCTCCACCTCTCCCACTGCTGCCCCATCCCCCACTTGGGCCACACAAGCCCCCAGAGCACCTCAGATGCACCAGCCTGGGCTTGCCCTTGGCCTGGGCACCCATGCCCTCCTCCCAGGGCCCTGAGCCTTGGCACTGGCACCCCTTACTTGACAGATGACATTTGTACCACCTGGCACACAGTAGGTGTTTCAAAAATGTAGGCTTTGGAGACAGCAGCCCAAGACCTCCTCCAACTCAGCCCATCATCGGGGCTGATGGCCTGAGGAACCACTTTGAACTTCTCTGTGCTTAGTTTCCCAAGTGGCAGTGGATACACAGGGCCTGCTGGTGGGGGAGAACCACGGGAGGGACCACTGTCCACCTTTGACTTTGAACCTGCTCTTCACACACCATCTTTCCCCTGTGGCCAGAACAGGATGGACCTGCCCAGGGTCCAACCCAGGGAACCAGCCAGAACACGTGGGACTGGAACCGAACTCCCTGACATTGCACGACCCTGGGGTGTGGCGGGTGGGCCAGCAGGGGGCCCTCTTCGCATGTGGGGGTCCCAGTCTAACTCTCCTTGTGATAGGACATGGTCCCCAAGGTGGGGCTCTGGGCCAACCTGGCCCTGACCCTGGACAGCAGTAGATCCCACGGCCTCCGGCCTTTAGTCCAGAGACGAGTGGCGCTCATGGAATGAAGACTTCTGGGACGACTCAGGCCCTGCGCTTTACCACGTGGCTGGACAGGAGGCCCACCCCCCCTGCACCCTGAGCCTCAGTTTCCCCATTCGGGGAGTGAAGTTACACCGGCCTCTGCATGGAGCTGCTGTGGGCATGGCCTGAGTGGAGGCCAGGAAATGGCTGGCCTGGTACCCGGTGCTGGGAGTGACAAGCGCCCCCCTTGGCCCCTTCCCACCCCCACACAGCACCCCTCCCCGACCCAGCCTTGCAGGGTCTCTTGGGGTGAATCCCCCATTGCAGGAGCTGAGGTGAGCAAGGTCTGTGCAGGCAGGTGGGTACAGCCACGTGTCAAGACGCAGAGGCGGGTGCATTGATTTATTAAATTTATGTTTCCAAATTGCATTAGCGTCGGGAAAATTGAGTCTCAGGACATGCCGGGACTGCCCAGCACCCTTCTCCCCAGCAGCATTCAGGCAGTGGCTCAGAGGCTGCGGTAGGGTCAACAAAGCCCTGAGGCCCCAACACTCCCCTCCTCCCAGGGCAGCTCTGGAGGGCACCCCCCAGCATGCTCCTCCCTTGGGGTCGGCCCCTTTAACAAACCCTTCCCAGGCCTGGGCCTGATCATTCTGGAAAAACTGAGATAGGAGGAGGCAGATGAGGAGGGAGAGGATGGCGGGGTAATGACACCCCTTCCTGAGAGCTCGCCGGCAGGCCTGCACCAGCATCCTCGGGGGCCCGGCAGCTACTCTCCCTCTGTGCAGAGGGGACACTGAGCCGTGGCCCCAGCAGCACAGCTGGGAGGCAGCAGGCCGACTTGGCACACAGGCCGCCAGCATTTGCCCCAGGACCCAGCAGGGGGAGCAGCTCAGAGAGGACAGGGCTCGGCATCTTGGCGGAAGCCCCTCGCAGGGCGGGGGCATGCCCAGGGTCCCCGATTTGGGCCCTCTGCGCCCCGTGGCTGGACCTTCTGACCCCAGTGCCCCCTTCTATGGACTCAGAGTTGGATGGGTCAGCTGAGTCCCTAGCAGCTGGGGGTGGGTCTTCAGTCAGCTGGGGGCCATGGAGGGCACTCTGCCTCAACTGAGCCCCCGGGGTTGGGACCCGAACACGGGGAGGGCGGGGCCAAGTTCACCTGGGCCACAGATGGGCCTTCTGGCAGGGGATGGGGGACAGGGTTACAGCTCCATCAGGGCGTCCCTGTGACAAGGACGATTAGGAGGGAGAGGGCCCACCTGGAGGACGGTCCAGAGGCTGCCCTGGCCCGCACCCCGAGCTCCCAGCAGGCATCCTGCAGCACAGCCCGGAGGTGGCTGCAGAGCACCGACCCCAGCTGTGCAGGATAACCAGGACACAGGGCAGCCCAGGAGACACACACCCCTGCCCCAGGCCTGGGGTCCTGTCCCCACACAGGGCCTACAGCAGGGTCACTCTGGAACGGCTCTGACCCATTCCATGTCACCGTCCCTGGGGACCCCTGTGGGCACCAGTAGTGGATGAGCCTGGTGAGAAGGGCTCCTCCTGCTGGGTCCAGCCCAGCTTGCCCCTGGCCCAAGGCCCCTGCTCACTCGCGGTCCAGCCTGGAATTTGCCAGATGGGGAGACAGGAGCCTGTCACTTCTGCTCAGCTTCACAGCCTGCAGCTCACCCTGAGAGGCCCAGGTAGCCATGATGGGCCCAAGGTCACTCAGATGCCAGGGGCAGAGATTCAGCCATCTGACCTCCTCAGACCACACACCCCCACCACGCCCTCCCCACTCTCCCACCTGAAATGACAGCTCAAGGAGCCTCTGGCCACCAGCAGACCACCTGCCAGGCACAGGCAGGAGGTGCATCCTCACCTGTCTCTCCTGGGGCCAGTGGAACATTTTAATAACGGGAGGATTTGCAACGGTTCAGACAGCCCTGAGCCCGGCCTTGGCCACGGTCACAGTGGATGCCGGGGAAGCCACGGAGCAGGGAGGGGCCCCACATGTAGGAGGGGAGGATGAGCAGGCCCACTCCTCCAGGTCCAGCAGCCCAGAGTGTGGACAGGAGGCCGAGGGGGAGGGGGAGGGGGCTCAGGAGGGCTTCCTGGAGGAAGAGTCCCCTTGGCTGAGGCTCGAAGGGCACACAGTCCAGATGGGGGCAGGCACCCCCAAGGCTGTGGGGGGGGCATGAGGGTGGTCTGACCCCCAAGGCGGCCGTGGAGCCCCTTCCCTGGGGGCTGTGAGGCCCGGCAGAGGCACTGGTGCTGCAAGATCGGACAAGTAGACAGGACTTGAGTGTGGGCAGGCAGGCAGGCGGGAGCAAGGCTGCAGCCAGAGGCCTGGCCCCCGGCCGAGGTGGGCTCCATGCCACATCCCTCAACCAGGCAGCCGGGTGGACAAGAGAGAGTCTGACAAGCTGAGGACTCACTTGGCTCGGCTCCCCGGCCTGGCCCTGGGTGGTGGGGGGAGGGGGGGCTGAGGGCCACGAGCACTGTCCTGCCCACGCCTCACCAGGGAGGACATCACACGCGGGACGCAGTTCATCCACCCGGAGGTGGGCGCTACATGTGGCAGCTGCAGGTGGCCGGGGCCTGTTCACCCAGAGGCTGTGTGGCTGGGAACCATCATGGGATCATGCCTCTGTTTCCCCATCTGTGAAACGGGGATTCGGGTATTCTCTCCCTTGTGGTATGTGAGGATGGAGGGAGGCGTGTGTGCAGCTCCTGGCACGGCTGTCCCCTCGTTTGGGTGGCCTCACCCCCCTGGCCTTGTTCCCACCCTCAGGTCCTTCCTGTGTGAGGTCTGTGGCGTGGAGAGGTGGCCACAGGTGGAAGAGAAGGCTGAGAGGGTCCAGAAACAGGTGGTCCTGGGTACCCACCCGGGGCGGGGGGCGGCAAGGAGCTGATGGTTGTCGAGCAACAGGGGGCTGGGAGGTGGACACCATGCCCTCAACCTTCACCGCCGCTCAGGAACCCTGCTCTCCAGAACTAACTGCACACATGTCCAAGCTAAATGGGTTTTATTTTTATGTATGTGGAAGGTTAGTTATGCCTCTCGACCTTGGAGAACTGGCCCTCCGTAGGGGATGTCCTGTGTGCCCCCGCAGTGCATGCCCCCTCTCATCACCCAGGGGCCAGCGGGTCCCAGGGTAGGTTCTGGGCTGTGTTTGTGGATTTGCTCTGCAAGCTGCCGGATTCTAGCTTTCTGGCTTCTGGCTTCTGCCCCCAGGTGGGTGAGGCTGGTGTAGAGGCTTAGGCCGGCTTCCTGGGGGGTGGGCCCAGTGCCTGCCCACTGGTGGGAGGAGCTGGTGGGTAGGGCAGGTCAAGGGGCGTGTCTAGAGGTGGCTCTGGGCTCAGGAAGTCTTAGGCAGCCAGTCTGCTGATAGGTGGGGTTGTGTTCTCGACCTGTTGGTGTTTGGCCTGCGGTGTCGCAGCTCCGGAGCCTACAGGCTGTTGGGTGGGGCCAGGTCTTGGTGCTAATGACCCAAGCAAGAGATCTGCCTCCAGCGAGAGTTTAACGCTCCGGACATTTCCGTCACCAGTTTTTGTGACCCCAGAGAGAGCCACAGCTGCCCCCACCTCCCCAGGAGACCCTCCAAGACCAGCAGGTAGGTCCCTCCCAGGCTCCTGCGGAGTCACTGCCTGGGTCCTGGTGCAGGAGACCTTGTGTGTGCCCTCCAAGGGTGTGTGCGCCCTCCAGTCCTGTGGAGCTCCTGCGATCAAGCCCCGCTGGCCTTCAGAGTCAAATGCTCTGGGGGCTCCTTCTCCGGATGCCAGACCCCCAGGCTGGGGAGCCTGGGGGAGCTTAGAACTCTCACTCCTGTGGGAGAATTTCTGCTATATAATTATTCTCCAGTTTGTGGGTCACCCACCTGGCAGGTATGGGACTTGATTATACAGTGAGTGCCCCCTCCTGCTGAAACCATACAACTCACGTGGGATTTGAACCCAGCCAAAACCCAGATTGGGACTTGAACCCACAGGCTGGGACTCAAACCACTGTCTTTTAATTGACACACACCTGGTCTCAGGACTTAATGAAGCTCAGGTTCTTTATGTCTCAGCACAGAAGGAATTCAGCGAGAGGCAAAGTGATAGGTAAGAAGTGGATTTATTTATAGAGATACACATTCCATAGACAGAATGCGGTCTGTCTCAAAAGGCGAGAGCAGCCCCAGAGCATGGGGTCCTCTTGGAAAGTGAGAGCAGCCGGCCCTGAGAGAAACACACTCTGCAGACAGAGTGTGGACCATCTCATAAGGCGAGAGGCCCAGAAATACAATGCGGTTGGTTTTTACGGGCTGGGTAGTTTCATAGGCTAATGACTGGGAGGATTATTCCAACTGGGAAGGGGTGGGGATTTCCAGGAATTGGGCCACCACCCACTTTTTGGCCTTTGATGGTCAGCCTCAGAATTGTCCTGGCACCTGTGGGGCTGTCATTTAGCTAATGTATTACGATGAGCATATAATGAGGCTCAAGGTCTACTGGAGGTCGAATCTTCTGCCAACTTGGGCCTAATTGGTTCTAACCAGTTTATAGTCATAACCACAATGGCTACGTCATTCATAAAGCGTTGTGCCATCTCATCTCGTTGTGGTTTCTTCTTTGTCTTTGGATGTACAATATCTTTTTTTGTAGGTTCCAGCCTTTTTGATCGATGGTTGTTCAGCAGTTAGTTGTGATTTTGGTGTGATCATGAGAGGAGCTCAGGTCCTTCTACTCTGCCATCTTGTCTCCTGTTCTCCTAAACAGGTTTTAGAAGAAGCTTTAAAACTCCAGAACAGACGAGATAGCGTGTAGAACCCAACTGCAGGAGGCATGTGGATGTCTGGCTCTTGACGGAAGAGGAGGAATCACTGGGCGCAGGACAGACAGGCGAATACTTATTGAAATGGCTTTACAGAGAAACTTCTGCCCAAGGAAGAGGAGCGGGACGGAGCTGCAGGGACCTAAGGAACGAGGCGCGGATGGGTGCCCGCCAGTGAGGTGACCCGGGAGAGCCTGTCCGCATCTGTAAATCGCAGTAACGAGCCACCGCTGGAGGTAAGAACCGTGCCTGGCACAGAGCAAGCCCTGAAAGAGTGTTTGTTACTACTGTCACTGCTTCTTTATTGTGTATAACACACATAACAGAAAATTTACCATGTTTACCATTTTAAAGTGTACAAGTTGGCAGCATTGAACACATTCACAAGGCTGTGCAAGTACCACCTTCATCCAGTTCCAGAACTTTTTTGTCACCCCAGATGGAAGCCCTGTCCCCATGAGCACTCACTCCCCGCCCCCTTCCGCCAGCCCCCAGCAGCCCCCAGTCTCCGTCTGTCTCTGTGGAGTTCCCTGTTCTGGATGTTTCCGGTAAGTGGAATCATAGGTATTTGTCCTTTGGCATCTGGCTCCTTTTGCTGCACAAGCTGTTTTCGGGGTGCATCCAGGTTGTAGCCTGTGTCAGTGCTTCACTTCTTTTCACGGCTGAGTAATACTCCACCACCTGGCTCTAGCTCATTGTGTTTATCATCTTCAGCTGGTGGACCTTTGGGCTGTTTCCACCTTTCAGCTTTTGTTAACAGTGCTGCTGTGAACGTGGGCATCAGGTTTTTATTTGAACACTGCTTTCCATCCTTTGGAGTGTGTTATTGTTTTTATTACCCAGACACCACTTGAAAATAATAGAAACCTGAAGGTCTTCCTGCCACCAGCACACCCCCATCGAACCAGGGGAAACGACAGCAGTTTGAAACCCAGTGCGGGCCGGGCTGCGGAGAAACCCACCTTTGTCTGTCCTGTGGGCCCGGCCAGCTGGGCCAGCTTTTCTGGGAGCAGTTCGGCAGGTGATGTCGAGAGCCATTCCTGCACCCGACATGGCAATTCCAGCCCTTGAAATCCAGTCCTAGGAAAGAATTGCAAATAAGGGGGAATCTTTAAAAAAAGGAAAAAAGTCACTTGTACCAAGCTGCACAGCACTGAAATTTATAATCAGAACAAAGTGGAAAGAAGCAGTGTATCCAACAATTGGGCCGGTGGAGCCACAAGGAAGATTCAGTTCCAAGGACACGAGTGTCTGGGATCTGGACACAGATGAGCAATGCCTGAGATGTGTTCATGAAACAGAGGGCCCTGAGACGTGGGGTGACTTAATCATAGCATGGTGCTACAAGGCTGTGCTTCCCACAGAGCGTGAACTCCCCATCCGTGGAGGAGTTCAAGCAGCCATGTGTCAGGTTGCGAGGGAGAAGCCTGGAACCGGAATGGGTAGGCTGTCCGTGAGGCCTGGGAGGGTTCACACCGCCCACTGCAAGGATGCCAGCACACAGCAGGCAAGGGAGTGGGACCTGGAGTCAGCCCACAGGAGCTGGACAGAGGCCAGGCAGCTGGGAAAAGCCCTGGCCATCCCGAGGAGGAGGCGGCACAAAGGGAGGACTTGCCCTGGTCTCCATGGGCTCCCACGAGAGATGAGTTCCTGGGGTCCTCCATCCACTGTCTAGTGGGCCTGGACTCCATCCGCCCACCCCGCAGAATGACAGAGGGATCGGGGACAGCTGGGGGACGCCAAGCAGCTCACAGAGTCACCATCCCCACCAGGTGTCTCCTTCCAACGCCCCCGACATGCGACACTCAGGCAGCTTGCACCCTGTCCTGTGCACATGTGCCTTGCCCCTGGGGAGAAGGGGACCAGCCTCGGATGCAGCACCTCGCTCCGTTGAGGGAGGCCTTCGGGCAGACGCTGCAGGAAGGACCTGCGCCGGGCCCACCGGCTCTGTGTCTCTCCTGGGGGCTCTGGATTGCCGGTGTCCCCAGTCCTTGGGCTCTGTCCCTGTCTGTCCACTCCACCTTGTCCTCTGCAGGAGTGTGTGGCCCACCGAGACCCGGGACTCCCACCCTCGGGCTCTGAGGAACGTCCCTCGAGCATGCCGGCTGGTGGAATTTTGGGGGAGCCATGGGGTCCAGAGCCGCACACCCCACTCTCACTTATGCCAGCCTGTTCCTGCTGACCCCCACTCCTGTGGCCTCCGGTGGCCCCGCCCCAGCATCTGCTGGACAGTCACCCTGAGTGCCGCTGGGTCCTGTTTACAGATGAGGAGACCAAGGCCCAGAGAGGAGCAGTCGCTCTGGCAAGGCGGCACAGCTGGCATCCATCTGGACTGGACAACTCTAGAACCTTCTCCCAGGGCAGCTGCTGGGGCATCTCTGGACAGCCGGCCCCTGCCCTTCTTTTAATTCCTCAGCCTTCTGGGAATGGGGGTCTGCAGCTGCTCAGGAGCAGAGGGTCCAGGGATAGCCCCTGGGCAGCAGACTTGCCGCTGTCCAGGCTCGGCTGCCATGGGTCACTTCACTTCCATCTCCAGAGGCAATGTTAGGAGAAAGGTCACGGCAGGAATTTCAAGGAAGATTTTAAATCATGTCTCTTTCCAGAAAGGTTTCCTCCTGGGGCCGCCAGGCTTCTCGCACTCTCTGACTTCAGGGGCCAAAGGCTGTGTTCCACCCCAGATGTCTGTTCCTCCAGGACATGCCCCCCCTGGCACAGCTTCTCAGTGGGGGAACCTGCAGGCTCTGAGGTTAGGGGTGGGCTCAGTGCACCCACCTGGACAGCAGGGGTTTTCTTCTCCTGGCTGGAGCCAGACCCCGAGTGCCTGGCATCCTCTGTTCAGCAGCAGCCTGTGGCCCCACATCTGTGCACAGGGGCCCCCCAGCAGCCCCCTGAAGCTAGGTGAAGCCCTGGGCCCCACTCTGGTCAATGACAGGGGAGCAGAAGGGACCCGAGTCACTCATGGGCAGAGCATTAAAGAGCTGGCGCCGCTTCTCCACCTGCCCTGCCCCTGCTAGGTGGCTGGTGGTGTGTCCCTGAGTGAGGATGGCATGGGGCAGGCCCTGGATGGCCCACCAGGGACCTGAAATACCTTTGCTGTGGGAAGCCACCAAGATGACCAGACCTCTGTCACTACTGCAAAACCTGGCCCAGCCAGGACCTGGGTCATCCCAGGCTTCAGCACACCCACCCTCCCCACATCCACACCCATCCTGGAATGCTCTCCAACACCCTTCCTTCTAATTCACCCCTCCCCCAGGAAGTCTGCCCTGATTGCCTCCTGCAGTCTCAGAACTGGCTTGGGCCTCCTCCTTCCTCTGCCTTCAGTAGTCCAGAGACAGGGACACATCCCAGCATTCACAAACCTTTGTTGGAGTAAAAGGAACTCAGACCCAGCTAAGGAAATGCAAGAAACCAGCTCGAGGTGTATGCAAGGGAGAGGTGAGAGGCAAAGGGAGGACAAGGGGGCCAAGTGGGCAGCTCACAACACAGAGCACACTCTTGGGTTCGAGCCATCACCTGCCCGCTTGCTGAACACCACTCCCATTAAAAAGACAAATCCAATAATAATGAGCAAACCAGACAAGAACTGCCCTACCCACCAGGATTTCTGAGGCCCCTGGTGGACATCAGCCAATAGGTTTCAAGGCTGACAAACCAAATGTCATTCAGGGTCACATTAAAAGAGGTATATATTCCCAAATGAGGGAGATTATCATCCTACTACTCCACTCTGGCCACAACTTGTGTGGGAGGTTGGAAGAGACTATTCAGGGGTGGCAGTGTTGGCTAAGTGGGGCATGCCCAGGGCAGAGCAGCCAGCGAGGGCAGGGACTGACACCACACCCCCCAGGGAAAGGGTCTTTGGAAGCACAACTTTGAGAAGAGGGTTCAAGGGATGGCTGGGCATCAGCAACCCCCCTCCCCCACGTAATTCAGCCCCTCAAGCTCTTGAAGTGCGTGGACCCACCTTCTAACAGCGCCTTGGGGTGCTCCTTGGGGTCTGACCCCCATGTGTGTCCTGCTCACCCTGGTGTCCTTCATGCCCATCACCCTGGGGAGACTGCTGACCCAGCTGTAGACTCTCTTCAGTCCTGTTGAGGGGGGCCCTGTGGGTGCTCCGAGGGGGGACTCCTAAGCCAGACCCGGCCGACTTAGGCATCCTGGGCCTGCCTCCCACCTCCCAGTCCAAGAGTTTTTGCAAGAACAGCCAAATCCCTGATTTATCAGCTCAGCTTTATCTCCAAAACCTCCTACAATTTCCCAGAGAACAAAATTAAATACAGGATTTAGGAGAGATTTTGCAGGGCCAGGAACAGGCTGACGTCTCGAGGCCGCTTACGCCTGGGCTGAGTGTGGGAGGGTGGGCAGAGGGTGCCCAGCCCAGCCCCCACCCAGCCCTGGAGCTCAGTGGCCACAAGGCACATGCAGGGGTCACAGGCCCCCTGCACCCGCGTTCCCCTTCACCACCCCTGCCCCATCATTACTGGTGAGCTTTTCAGAACTTGTAGAAGCTCCATCACCTGGGCCCCAACGCCCAGCTGGAGTGGACACACGTGTGGCCCTGCCATGGGCAGGGCAGGATTTAACCTACCTCCCAACCAGCCCTTTTAAGGGCGAGGAAACTGAGGCTTAGTGAGGTCAGGGCATCTCCTGACTCTCAGACCCCAGGCAGTATTGGGGTGCTGGGACGTGGCCTCAGATGCAGCACTCAAGCTGCACAGTCCTGGAGAGGCTCCCGCAGGGCTCTCCTGCCTGCCCACCCATGGGGCTCCCCCACCTCGCCACATCCCCAGTAAAATCCCTGGACACGGCTCGGGGAGCACCCCCAGCTGGCATTGCCTGTGTGCCCTCAGTCTGTGCCAGGGGGGAAGGTGTGCTGGCTCCGTGGGGGGGGGGGGCAACAAGGGCTATGGTGTCTGGTGCCTGGACCCTGCCCCAGGGGGCCCGCACCCTGGCCCACGTCCACCAGTGCTCTGTCCCCAAGGCAAACCGCGCCCGTGAGCATCATGGGGCTGTGCGCCCTTCTGGAGAATCATGGAACATCAGGGTGGTCTTGGGGACCTCTGGGCTTGCAGTGGGGTCAGAAGTGAGGGTCTTAGGATGGTCCCTAACTTCGTAGCCTCCTACAGGCTGAACAGGTGGAAGCCGGTGGGCCAGGCAGGGAGCCGGGGAGGCTCCTCAACCCCAGGCGGGTGTCCACTAGCGGGGGGCTCTGCTGGCCTCAGAAGGACTGCAGGCTCTGGCGCCTTTGCCCGGTCACCCCTTAGCCAGGCTGGGCCCAGCAGACCCCCGTGGAAGTGACTGGACTGACCAGCGATGGTCACATCCCCGTCCTGGAGGCCCTGGTCCTGGGGTGGCAGATGTGGCGTCATGGTGGAGGCAGCGGGGGTGTTGGACGTTGGGTCGTGAGCAGGTCCAGGGTCCGCCGAGCCCCCCACCGACTGGGGGACTTTGCGGGAGCCTCTTGCTGCCTCTGTAACAAGAATAACAGGACTCGCAGGCCTTTTCCTGGGAGCGAGGATGAACGGGGCGATGGGGAGTGGGGCTGGCCCAGGGAGGGGTCCAGACAGCTTGGGGTTGGGCTGAGGCCTTTCGGGGTATTGGTGAGGTCAGGCCCCATCTTGGGGACAGAAGGGCCATTTTGACACTGTTAGTGTTCGGGCCCGAACCCTGTCTGAGCCCTGTGTCTCGGGCCTCAGCGCTGGCTGTCCTGGATGCCCTGACGTTCTGCAGGTCTCAGGGGCTGCTCACACACCCCTCCCCATCTTATGCCTCTGCAGCCCCAGGAAGAAAGATGTATGGGGTCCTGGGACGGCCTGGGGCCACACAGCAGTAACACATCCTGGGCCAGCCGTAAGCTGCAGACCCTGAGATCCAGGGGACCGGGGCCTGGAAGGGGTGTCAGGGGGCCCCCTTTCCCCCACTGCACAGGGGACCCCGGGCTGCAGCAGGGATGACTGTCCCCCCCGACTCTGACCTCAGCTGGCCTGCCCCGGCACCCCCGCCCCTCCTGGCCAGCCCCCTGAGGCAGCCACACTCCCCACCCCCAGTTCTCCGCACCCCGCAAGTTGTGGCCCCAGCGACCTTGGGCCGTCCCGGTGGAGTGTCGGCGAGCGAGCCGCTTCTGATGTTAAGAGTCTCCAGCAGCAGCATCTGGAAATGCCTCTGTCGGCAATCGGGCTGATTAGGGGTGTGCAGGCTCCAGATAAGAGCCCGGGGGTCATTTGGAGGGCAGACACAGAGGACCGGTGCAGAATGCATACTCTCCACCCAGCCCCTGCCTCCCGCCCACCCCTCCCTCTCCTCCGGCCCCTCTGGAGGCTCTGGTCAAGGGCACGGAGCTGCCCTGAAGTCAGGCCTCCCGGGTGAACCCTCATCCCGCCTGAGTGCTCTGTGGCTTCTGGCGAACCCCTAAGCTGTCTGTGCCTTGTCTGCAAAATGGAGCCATGGTCTGCTTCTCTGGCTGTGGGGTAACTACAGTGAGGTGTCTAGCCCTCTACATGGCAGGCTGCAGCCCACGGTGGGCCAGGGGCTCCTGTCTTCTCGGTGCTGGGGGATTCTGGGACCCATTAGGGAGGTGGGTGAAGTCTGACCCTCCTCCCGTAACCCCGAGGCGCTGGCAGTGGGGTCTGGGCCCGATGCCTATTGGGCTGGGCTGCACTACGCCCCCCGTCAGACAAGAGGAGTCAGGGTCCCACATGCAGTGTGACTGGGGGGTCCCCAGTCCCCAAACATCCCCACACCGGGGACCCCAAGGGACCCTCCCATCACCTTTCTGTGGTCAAGCCCCATGGGACCACCTCATGCTCTCCCTGCAGCAGCAGCTCTCAGCTGGGGGTGACTCTGCCCCGGGGACCCTTGGCAACGTCTAGAAGCATTTTTGGTTGTCACAACGCCAGGCGAAGGGGTGCTGCTGGCATCCAGTGGGTAGAAGCCAGCCCTGGGCCCCAGTGCACAGAGGCGGGGAGACCCTACCCTGGAAGGGGCATTGCTTTTCCTGTGGGAGATCCTGAGAGAAAGGGTTCTCTTCTCTCCAAGACAACACCTTTCCAGCAAGAAAGAGGAGACGGCGCCCACACACCCCCAGCCCCGTGTCCTTGGCCAAGGGCATCCCAAGTGCATCTGAAGGGATGTCAGGCCCGAGGCGGCACCAGGAGACCAGTGGCCCCAGAAAGGATGCAAACAGCCCCATTGTAGCCCCTCCAGGGCTGCGGCGGGAGGCTGGAGGCCCGGCTCCACCCAGCACTTAGCCCAAAGAGGACCTGAAAATAGACAGAGGACGTCGGCTGGACGGCACACCAAGCCCCAAAGGCCCTCGCGGGAGTGGTGGACGTGGCGTGGAGCCACTTAGCTGAGAACCAGGGCCACTCAGAGTCTCCAAGAAGGAGCAAGCGGCCGGTTAAGTGCTTGGAGGAGAAGGGCAAGGTCACCACAGGGCCTGGCCAAGGGGTCAGCTGTAACCCTTCCCATCCTGCCGACCTCTCACTCCCTGGCCTCCCCGCACCAGCACACCCATCCTTCCCACAAAGCCCCCCAGCCCTGCACCCGCTGCCCTGCTCCGGGCTCATGTGCACCCTCCACTGACGGCCCCCAGCCCTGCCTGGTTTTCCAAGCTCGGGGGCCAGGGTGGAAGGCACGGTCCCCAGGTAATGTGCGCCTCCCTGCTTCAGCTCCTCGATTCTTGATCTCTGTGGCTGTGGGAAGCAGCCTCAGGTGGAAATTTAGCTCCTGGGTGTTGTTCCTTCCCAGGCAGGCAAGCCGAGGCAAGCTGGGACACGGATCTCCGGCCTGGGCTGGCCAGCTGGGGCTCCAGAGGTCAGTGCAGACACAGTGTCCCAACAATGACAGGGACCCCAGGAGGCAGGGGCTCAGTTGCTGCCCTCTGAACTCTAGGTGCTCCCAGAGACGGGGGGGACCACCGTTCAGGCCTCCATCCTGGAGACCATCCTGGAGGGCCACAGCGCAGGGGCCATGGGGGTCACAGGGAGGCCCCCGTCCCAGGCCCTGAGCCTGTCGGAGGCCAAGGGGAGACCCTTAAGTGGGCCTGGCCAAGGCCGGAGCCCTCCGTCTCTCTCCCCACAGGCCCAAGTCTGCTCAGCCCGGGAACCTCTGGGAGGTAGGTGGGCAATGGAATCCAGGTGGGGCTCCCCCCTGCACTTGGTGACGCTCGCCCGCCAATGGCAGTGAGTCATGCTGGTTTTCTAAGACCCTGTGAGCACCCAGGGTGTGCCCGGAGCTCTGGGAGTTAGCGAGGGATTGGACGGGCCTGACCCCACCAGCCCATCAGAGACCCAGTCTCTGCCTGCCTTGCACCTGGGCGGCTCATGACCACGAACCCAGCTAACGTCCACCCTCTGGGTCCCCCAAGAAGGGCAAGGAGGTTCCTGGGACTTGGGGTGTTCTTTGTGGGTAAGGTAAGGTCAAATGTGGCTCCGAGGAGGGGGGAAGACCTCTCCCCCAACCAGGCAGGCCCATGGAGGGAGGGCGCACTGGCACGGGGTGTGGGGGGCAGCCTCTGCCCGCTCCCAGCCCCCCGTTAGCGCCGCCCCTCCGTCACAACCCTGGGCAGCTCTAAATAGCCGTCAGCCAAGGCATCAACCTACCGCAGCCCCGCTGCCAGCACAAAGGCCAGTCAGGAAGCCCAGCCGCCAGTGGGTGGGACCAGACCCCCTCCTGCCCCCACCGCACTAATGCACTTTGCATTATTGTAAATCTTGCTTTCCTGAGAAGAGCGGGAAGGGTGCTCTGGGGACCCTGCCTCTGTAAGGGAGCTGGCGCCTCGTCCTCACAAACACCATTTACTCCTGATTTACAGAAAGTTCCTTCCTGGTGGGTTTTGTGTGCCCTATCCCGCACCCCCGCCACAATGGCGCCTGCCAGCCCCCAGCCCCAGCCCCTCTGCTGGTCAGGCTGACCTCGTGGCTCCTCAGAGCTCAGGTCATTCTTTCCCCAGGCCTCCCCCAGGCTGCTCTTCGTCCCATCTCTCTCCATCCTCAGGACCGGCCTTGGGACCCCTCCTCCAGTAAGCTCTCAGGCAGCCCCAGCTCCTCCTGGGCATCCAGCTGGGCCTCCAGCTGGGCCTCCGCGTCTGCCCACACCTCTGCCTCCAGCAGCGAGTGGCCCCATGAGTATACAGGCTGACTAAGTGGAGGGACCCCACCAGGCTGAACCAGTGTCCCTCCTCCAGGTGACATCGTGACCACCGCCAGAGGGGCCACCGCTGGCTGGACGGACAATGGCCAGCAAGAGCTCCGCCCCGGAGTGGGTTGGGCGAGCCACCAGCCCAGCCTGGCCCAGCTGGCCAAGCCCCGGCCACCCCGTGGCCAGCTGACGGGCCCGCACGACGTCACAGATAGAGGGAGACCCTGGCCGGAGGCACCCAAGCATCACTGCTTCCCGGAGAGCTGGCATTGCATTCCTGGGGGAACCGGGGGGGCTGTCTTGAGTATACGGTTTCCTTTGTATATTACAAACCAAGAAGAGCACCAAAAGATGTAAAGATGCATTGTTCATATTCTACATGAGACAGTAACTGTCCATGTTGGAGAGTACCATGATAACCATTATTTAAGGTAGAATATTAGCTTCCAAGGGCTCTCCTAAAAAAGGACCACAGCCTGGGGACTTAACCCAGAAATTCATTCTCTCGCAGTCTGGAGGCCAAAAGTTGTAAGGCAAGGTGTCTCGGAGACGTTCTCCCTCCGCAGGCTCCAGGGGAGGATCCTTCCCACTTCTCCCAGCTTCTGGGGGCTCCTGGTGTTCCTTGGCGTGTGGCTAATTTGGGTTCTGAGCCCAGGATGGGCTTGGGCTCAGCGTGTTGCTGGCCAGCTGGGGGCTGGCGCCAGCATGGCACGTCAGGGGGACGGGGGAGTTGGGGTCGGGGGAGGATTGATTCCTGCATAATGGGAAGCTGGCACAGGGGCGCCGTGCGAGCGGAGACCTGACCCTATTTGTCTCATTAACAAATCCAGTGGGGAGAGGCCACCTGTCCCCACCCACTCCCAGCCCTGGCCAGAGAGGGACGCAGATGGCGGTGGTTTACTCTGGGAACGTTGTCCGTTTCTATGGCGACGGGGCCTCCTGGTCTTGGTGGAGAATTGCTCACCAGGCCTTGGGAATGGGGTGAGAGGGTGGGGGCTGAGCCAGGGCCCCCATCTTTGAGCAGGGAGCACACCCTGCTTACTGGGCATCCAGGGCTCCCGGGACCCATGAGGTGGGGGTTGGGATTGGCTAGAGCAAAGCTTCTCGGGCCCTGAGTGGACTTGAGCTCCCAAGCAGAAGGTATGCCCCTCCCAACTACCCGGGGAGACAAGTTTCCCCCCCAGACGGGGGTGACCAGATTCACAACATCCCCTCCCCCACGTCCAGAGCGGCACCCTCACCGTTAGCCGCAGAGCATCCTGCCCTGAACTTTGGCCTCGGCATCAGTGATAAAGTGTTATTTTTAAATTGTTTAATGGTGCGTGAGGACCTAATGGGGTTTGCCATCCGGAAACTGTCCTGGATCAATAGGGAGAGTCAGGGTTTTGTGGCCCCACCTCAGCCCCGAGCTGTCTCCCGAGCTCAGCCTGGAACACTCCAGAAGGTTCCAGAGACTTGGTGGCTGAGAAATCGTTTCTGGAAGGACAGAGTTGTGGAGTTGGGAGTAGGGAGAGCTTGGCTGTGTCCCACGACCACCATGGCCTGCAGCCCCACCCACCTGTCTGCAAGCCACTCCCATTCTCCTGGAGGCATCAAAGGCCTCAGAGCCCCCACGAAAGGCGCCCTGCTCATGAGGTGCCAGTGACAGGCAGAGACTCCGGGGTCTGCGTGGAGCTGAGGAGAGGGGTTCCATGGCCTCTGCCTCGAGATTCTGCCAGGTCAATGAAACACTAAAACAAACTGCTTCAGAGTGTGGCGTGCAAACACACACAGGCAGGTGGGTACCAGGAAGGCACTGATGGGGCAGAGTGACCATCTGAGAGAGGAAACAGGTTCCCAGGCTTGTGGGCAGCTCTTGCTGGACCAACAGGTGCGTGAAGTGGCCTGATGCTGGGGCTGGTTTACCCCGAACGTGGGGGTGTGCATCAGGTTAACCTCCTCCATCAGGTTAGAGGCTTGGGCTGCCCCATGTTTTCCAGGGTGGGCTCAGTGGAGTGTCTCAGCCTGGACGGAAACCCTGAATCCTCCGCCCCAGGGGCAAGGGCTGGCCCAGCTCTCAGGTGCAGGGGGTTCTGCAGGGGCTTCACAGAGGCCTGTGTGAGCAGAGCCACCAAATGGGGAGCAGACCTGGATGCAAGAGGGATGGGGACATGCAGCTTGGCCCTGTCGCCCTCCCAATGCCCCTCGGAGAGGCCCGGCTATCGGGGTGTCAGTCCCAGGGTTCCCCCCACCAGCTTTTCCAGGGCCCCACAGTGTCTGGTCTCTGGTGTACCCAGTCTGCTCCCAGGGCCTTGGACAAGCCCAGCGTTTGTCCAAGGAATAATAAACCCATGGCAGCCGGGCCTTACACAAAGGGACAGTAGGAGCTGTGAGCCTCCCCAATCCAGAGGCTGGAGGGAGGGCTGCACTTACAAATCTCATGTATGCGTTTTATGCTCAACAAACAGAAGGTCTGTCTGACTCACGTGTGTAAATCTGCATGTTTGTGGCGGCCCCACCTCCTGAGCCCACATCCATCTGCCGGTTTGGACTGCGACTTCACGGGCTGGGGAGGGACCTTCCTCCCAGGAGATGCGAGTCCTTGGGCCTCGGGAAACCCAGGACCCCTCAGGGAGGCTCAGGTGAGGCTGCCAGCCTCTAGACAGACCAAGGCCTGGGGTGTCCAGGTGCCCTAATACCCGGCCGCCCTGAGCCAGTGTGAGGAGGGCTGTGCCTCCAGGACCCTTGGAGGGAGAGTTTGTCGACTCAGCTGTCTGACCCCCACTGAGCGACACCCCATCGGTGCCTGGACAATCCTTAAGACCTGAGAGTCCCCGTGATGCAGAGACCCCCACATGGACCTCAGAGGCGGCCACCTGTTATCGAGGCCTGGCATAGGGGGGCACGGAGATCCCCTACCCCCCGGGGCGCTGACCTAGAAGCCCCAGGGCAAAGGGGGTCATCACGTCACTTCCCCCTTCAAAGCCCCCCCACACACACACAGTACATCTGCTCCCTCTGGCACTTTCTGATTCCTGCCTCTCCTTGAAACTCCCAGACCTACAGGAGGGCCTCGGGCTTGTGTGGCCTGGACCAGACCCACTGTTGTGTTGGGCGGGATGCCGAATGCAAGTAGGGGAGAGCCTGCAGCCAGGCCCCAGTGGCCCTGCTTGCCTCGCTCCTTGGCTGGGATGCCTGAGCGCTCAGCGCCTGCTCAGGGGACACCCTCAGATCAGGGATGCCCTGATCTGTGTGAGGATGTGGACATGGAAGGAAGAGGTAATCCAGGTGTGCGGCCAAGCACAGACAGCCCAGGACCTGGGGAGCTTCCCGGGGGCACATATCAGGGCACCTCCAAACTGCTTAGAGGGGGTGGGGCCTGCGTGATGGGTGGGGAGACCAAGGCTCTGTGTTGCCTGCAGGGTGGGGGGTGGTCCTCCTCGGTGGCGCCCACGGATGGATAGGGTCACAGCCAGTGGAACCCTCCTACAAGCCTAGCCTCCTCCCTCATCCGGCCCCCAACGTTCCCCATGTGCCAGCAGGGACCACCCCCACCCTCAGCCCCACCCTGGGTTGGCAGGAGGCCGGGGTGCGGGATGGAACAGGACCACAGAAGGTGCTGGAAAACCCAGACACCCAGCAGGGTGGACTGTCCAGTTCACCTGGCCACGTGCTGGGGTTTGGCCACAAGGAGTGGACTGGGGTGGACCAGGCTGGAACCTTGGCAGGCAGTGTCCATGTCCTGCTGTCCCCAAGCCTGGATGGAGACCCCCAGTGCCCTCAGCCCTCACTCCCCAGGAAGCCTGGCAAGTAGTCAGTGCCCCAGGGCAGTGCTGGGCCTCCAGGGAAGGGCTGTCTCTGGTCACCCCAAATCCTCAGGGTACAACCAGGCCACAAGGACACCTTTTGCACTTATGGGAAAACCGGGGCTTCGGGAGCCTGGGGACCACTCCCTGGTCCCCCACCGGCTGTGGAGTCAAGCTCAGAGCACCACACTGGGGAGGCTCTGCTGGTGTGACACTTGCCGCTGAGGGCCACCAGGAGTGGCTGGGGCCCGGGTTGGGACTGTCCCTCACTTCGGCCAGGCAGAGGGGACTGCAGCAAAGCCTCAGGCCTGAGTTCCACTGTCACAGCTTCCCAGTCTGCAGCTCTAAGCTGCTTGGAGAACTTCTGGGACCTTCTCCTGAGAGCAGGACTGGGGGCGTGGGGCGTTCTCTCCAGGGACCCAGGGCGTCTGGGACATGGTCCCATCCTGCCACCTTAGCAAGTAGCTAAGCACGGCTACTGGAACCTGGGCCTCCTCCACCCCACGGAGCCCAGACACAACCAGATGCATGTGGCAGTTGCGTGGCAACCCCACTGCCAGCACCGCGCCCCCACGCCCACACAGGCCGGTCCTGCCTCCTTCAGCACCTCCAGCTAGGCCAGTGTGAGGGAGGGGATGGTGGGTGGAGGACATCCCGGCGTCTCAGCCGGGGTTGGCCTCTCTGCAGATGAGCCAGACAGCCTCACCCCTGTCACCTGGCAGGGTTCTGGGCTGCAGGCCCCGGGGGGAGGGGTCCTGGTTGATGGGGGTGTCTGCTGGTCCACCCTCTGTGCTCAACGTCTGATGCCCAATCCCCGGAAAAGGAAGAGCAAATGGGGCCCCAACCACCAGGAGCACCTGGGACGTCCTTAAGCCTCCAAGCGGTCCCTGGCACTCAGGCATCTGGGGTGGCCTCAGACCAGGGGACGGAGGCCAAGCAGCGGTGCTGGGCCAAGGTCTCAAGCTGCTTGGCCCCAGTCGGAGGCCAGACTGGCTTTTTTGAGAAGTGGAACACGATTTTAGGCCAGCAGGTGATGTGCCCCACCCCTCACATGTGAAGTGTGATCTGAGCTCACCTGGTACGGAATGATGCTCCCAATTAGAGCCAGTGACATCTTCAGAGTGAGAGGGTGAGGCCCCCCCAGCCCCATCACACCTGGAGATGGAGCCCTCATGCCCTGCATCACCCGAAGTCACACGCTGGGCCAGAGCGGGGACTGGGAACCAGGCCCACCATGTCTCACACATCCTGGGCTCTGGGAACAAAGGAGCCCTCTCCCCACCCTTTATGCCATTTGCTCTCTGCAGGGCCTCCCCAGCCCTGGGTGCCCAGACAAGCCCTTGGGTGGCCCTCCAGCCACCCCCACCCCCAGGGCCTGGGGCTTCCCCTCCCTGCAGCCCCCACTCAGACAGAGGTCTGGGGGTTTTGCTGCTGTCTACCTGGAGGCAGGCTGACCACAGACACCAGCTCTTCCCTCGTGTTCCCAGGGCCTCCCTGCATCCTGGCCAAGACTGTGTCCCCTCAGCAAGGAGGGGCCCGGCCGGCCCTCTCCTCTGGGGCCACACAGGTTGTTCTGGGGGATGGAGGATCGGGGAGCAGGGCTGGGCCCAGGCTGCTCCTGCCTGAGCCCCACTGACGCACCACGTCGGAGACACGCACCTCCCCGTGTGTTGTTTATCTCTCCTCTGATGTCTGAGCTCTGGACGAGGTTGACGGGCTCTTTAGGCTTAGCTGTGCAGGACACCTCAGGTCCTGGGGAGATTGTGGAGAGTGCCTGAATGGGCCTGGCGTCCTCCCAGGGGTCCCCCGCTTTTTCCACTGGGCCGGGAGGGAGGCCAGCCTGGGCCCTCCTGCCCCATCCTCTCTGCGGCACCTGAGAAGGTGTTCCAGGCAGGGGCGGGGCCCATGCAGCCGCCCTGAGGGCTCCTGGCCTCAGCACAGGGAGCGGGGTGTGTGGAATTTCCAGGAGCCTCCCTCTCCTGACAGCCCAGGGAAGGGCCCTGCGGGTAGGGTCTGTGCCTCTGCCACTGCCCCCATCCACCCCTCAGGGGCTGCCAGCAGGGCTGGAGCTGAGGAGCCCAGGAGTTCCGCTTTTCTGAGATGAATCTCTTGGCAGGTCCTGAGTGGGAAGGAAGCAGCCTTTCCTGCCTCATCTCACTCGGCAGGTTCCCCCACCCCAACCCCACCCCCGCCCCGGGCCAGGACAACAAAAGTCCACACCTGCTTGCAGATTTCCACGCTTAAACTTGCCTCAGACTCCCCTGGTCTCCTCTGGAGAAAACAGCGTGGTTTTCGGTGCGGAACCTCTGTGTCGTCCCCCGAGTCCTCACCCGCAGAGCCCACATGCCTGAGGGTCTTCGGATTAATCCACACGCAGCCCCTCCCTGTGCTGCCCTGACCGTGTGGGGAGGGGCTGGAACGCACAACACAGCACAGCAGTGCGGGCTCAGGGTGGCTATGCTGGCAGAGATGGGATGTGAGGAGACAGAACGGAGGAGCTGGGGGGCCCCAGCAGGCTCGGGCCTCTGTGTCCCCAGACCCACTGCGCAGGGCTGACCTCTGCCCTCAGCAGGCTTCTGGCCAGCCGTGTTCAGGCAGTGTGCTGGCCTCTGGGTCCTGGAGGGGAAGGGTGGGGTGGGTGCTCATCCCGGCTCGCATCCATTCAGGCACGAAGGCAGTGCACAGCCCCAGCCCCACCCCCACCCCGGCAGCCTCTCTCCCTCCTTGTCTTGGCCCTGAAGTCCAGGCGGTACTGAGCTGCCGTCTGTGGTTCCCCACGCCTGCCCACTTGTGAACAGCCTCTGGCAGGGTCATCTGGCCAAGACAGACCAGTGTGACCAGTGGACTGGGCAGAAGCACCTGGGGACCGGCAGCCCCCTCCAGTGTGGGCCCCTCCTGAGAGCCTGGGGCTCCCAGCGAACCTCAAGGAGCCGAGGCTGGCCCCACCCAGAGCTGGGAGCTCTTCTGGCCCTTGGGGCCTGAGCCTCCGTTTCCTTACCCACAAAATCGGTGGTGGGGTCCTGCACCACTTCCAGGTTGCTGGATGGTAGAGGGGCCACCCCTGCCTGGCTCTTGGCAGGGCCAGCGGACACTGGTTATCTCAGCCAGGAGCCAGCTCAGGGCTCCAGGAGCCAGCTCAGGGCTCCAGGAGCCCAAATATGACTGTTTGTTGGAAACAGAGAAGCAATATTTGCATTTCAAGGCCGTCAACCCTGGAAACCAAATATTTCATTTGGGGATCAGACCTCATGCACCATGATGAGCAGATGCCCAGTGCCAGTTTGGGGCGGAGGTAAGGACAGACTCTGAGGGTCCCTGGCATCTCCGAGTGCCCACCCCGAAGCGAAGTGGGGGCACCCACACCCCCATTGGCCGGTGGTGCCCTGTGACCTTTTACTGGTCCCCCCTGTCCCCTCACGGTGATCCTCTAGACATGGGGGGTTGCTACCCACACACTCGGGGGACAGCCCCTAAGAGCGCCTGACCGGGACACTGGGTGTAGCCCCAGCCATCCGCAGGGCTCCTGGGGTCCCTTCCGAGGCCTTTGCACCTGGCCTGTGCCCCCACGATTTTCCTGGAAGCCTCCACCTGAACCGTCTTCTCAGGGGCCCAGTGGCTCTAAGCCTCACTGAGTGTCCATTTCTCCCACTCTGCTCCTCAGAGCCCCCCGGGCTCATCCTGTGCTAATACATTTATTAGGGTGTTATCTTACTTAACCTTCAGGATGAAGTCCTGAGACTCGGTTTAAGGAGCCTCCTGGCAGGGATTGCCGGTGGAAGCAGTAACCTCTAATCCTGAGGTCCGCCCAACCTGCACTTCCTGTTGGGGGCAGGGGGGCATCCTGCCTTGCTCGATTCTGCTTTTCTGCCTTGTCCCCAGGACCCTGTCTGTCCTCATCACCATGCTGCCTGGCAGTTGGGCAGTGCCTGGCACACACGGGCGCTCACTGTGTGCTTGGGAATAAAGGAGTGATTCAGGGCGCCGTAGCCGGGGGTCTCTGTTCAGCCCCTGAGAAGCACAAGTTCTCCTCTTGCCCCACTGTCCACCAGACTCTAGCTGAGCCAGTCTAGCCCTCTGCCTCAGAGGCCAGCTTTGCCCACTCCCTGGGGCACTGAACAGTCTACCCCCACAGACCGGAGGCACAGTTTGTTTATATGAATTGTGTGGGCAGAGGGTCTTTTGTCCCTGGGGCCTACAGCAGTCACAGCTGGCCATGCACCCTCCTTGGGAGAACCCAGGGTCGGGGCTGGGATCAGGTCACCAGGAGGCTCCACCTTGGGCTCCGAGATGCCAGACGAGACTTTGGCCTTTGTCAGCCTCAGTTGCCCCTCTGGGAGGAGGGGTGGAGCCCCCACATCTCATGAGGTCCATTTATCCAGGTGAGAGCTCCCCCTCCCCAGCACACTTCTGACTTCCAGGAGCCTCTAGAGCCATCTCTGCTCTCTGGACCCCCAACATTGGACGGCCCCGGGGCGAGCACACTCTTTCCCCTGGGCCTCCCAACCCCATCAGGCTGTCTGGGGGCGGCTGAGGAGTCAGAGGTGGGCTCTCCACCTCATCACTGGGTGATGGGCACTCAGGTGGGATGCATGGAGCGACACAGGGGGTCCACGGGGCTGGTGCTGCTCATCACTTGTGCTGTTGCCCCAGGGTGCGGGGCCGGGGCACAGGGATCCCACGAAGGGAGGTGTGGGCCTCCCTAAACTCGTGCTGCTCTGTACGCAGCTCCAGAGTGCCTCTGCCTCTGCTGGCTCAGCCCTGGGCTGTGGAGGGAACTGATCTGGGCGTGGCCTGCTTGCTGCTTGCCAGGTGTTTGAACTCTGTGGTGTCTGGACATGCAGCCAGGTGGAGCACGTGATTGGGACACTCCCCAGGCCCAGCTGGCTGGCAACGGGCAGGGGCGGGGAGGGGGGGTGTCGGTGGTGGGAAGCGGGGGGGCGCGGAGCAGCCCGTTCCCAGGCTGGCCCCTCCTGCTGGGCTGTCACTGCTGCCCTCTGGAGCCACCTGGGCGGGGAGCACCTGGGCACTGCGGGACCACCAGGCTGATGTGGGGGCCAAGGGGCTGCATTAGGAGGGAGCCAAGCTCTGCCTGCCAGCTTCAGCCCCCAGCCCAGGCCTCCCCCACCTGCCCTGCAGCCTGCCAGCCGATGCCCCCAAACTCTGGCACCAGGTCCCCACGTGGCCTCTTTCTGGCCAACTTTCTGCCTCTGGATGGCGTCAGGAGGCCTTCCGCAGCCACCCACGACTGGTCGTCATGGATGTTTCCGTGGAGACCACCCCCCCGGCCACTCTCAGGATGGCCATGGAGGCAGAGATGGACACAGCGAGGCCTTGAGGGGAGAGGGGGCAGGAGCTGGCACTAAGGCCAGACCAGAGTCCCCACGGTCCCTCGGGACACAGGCAGAACTCAGGACTCGGCCCAGGACCCTGGCAGCAGCAGTCCAACAGGAAAGCAGGACCCCCTCCAGCTCCTCTTGGTGGGGACGCCTGTGGTGACAATAACGCCTCCCCCAGCCACCTCTCTCAGAGGGAGGAGTGGTGGCTCACGGTCAACCCAACAGGTTTCTTCCAGGGGCCCACACTGTCCACACCTTCCCACTCAACCTCGACTCCCAGAGAGGGAAACAGAAGGCACTTCCTACTTCACTAATTTTTCCGAGGTCTTTACCTCTATTGAGGAATAACTGCATGCAGTGAAAAGCTCAAAATTTAAGAGTACAGATCTCATGGGGTTTTGAAGACTGAATAGGAGTTTGTTCTGGTGGCCAGAATGAGGAAGGAAATTCTTGCTAGAAAGACTGACCAGCAGCAGGTCAGTTTGTTTTTTTCAATTTTTTTGGCGGGGGATGAGCCTCGATGTGCGGGGCACGTGAGATTTTAGTTCCCCGACCAAGGATTGAGCCTGCTCCCCTTGCAGTGGAAGCCCAGAGTCTTAACCACTGGACCACCAGGGAAGTCCCAGCAGGTCAGTTTGCTGATGTGAACCATGAGGGAACAGTGATGCTATAGGCTGCTTCTACGGTCACCCATTTATCAGAGCTACAAAAGAGATTTGCTGAAACTAAGAAGAGGATGCTAATTAACCCCCTTGCTTGGCCTCTTCCAGGTCTCAACATCTGTTACACTCCAGTCACCGCCAAGTAGACAAACAACTTTGCACGTGAAGCTTGAAGACCTTTCCTGGGAGAGCAAAGAGGCCCTTGTCCCCCACCCCCACCCCCCACCACAGTCCCCACGGCCTTCACACAGAGCTGGCCCAGGAGCGGCGTCACTGCCTGGTCTCCGCCTCCAGGCTGCTCCCTGCCACACAGCATCTCATGGGCTCTGGGGCCCCTGGGCATGGGGGGGCCCCCTTCACCCAGGGTGATGTGAGGCAGGCAGCGTCTCTTCTTCCCGTGCCCCCTCCACAACCTTCCCTGCAGCCCCAGTGCTCCCGCCCCACTTGACATCTGTGAGGGGGGTGGTTCCGTTCCCAGGTCCTTCTCAATGAACCCTGACCCCTGACCCCTGACTTGCCTGCCACCTCAACAGTGTTGCCCCCTTTGGACCACAGGGTCCAGGGCCCCACTGCCACCGCGGATGGGGAGCCCGCAGAGCAGGGCAGAGCCCAGAATGAGGGTCGAAAGCACGGAGTCAGGGTGCAGAGTGGCAGGGGGGCGGGAGGTGAGCAAACTGAGTATCCTGCCTGAGAGCAGCAGGGCGGGGGAATCTGGGTCACAGCCTTCTCCCGGCCTGGCTGCCACCTCCTAACAGGCCTCCACTCCTCCTTGGCTCTGTCCTGCTTCCCTCTGTCTGTGTGTCTGTCTCCCTCTGGCAGGAAACCCTGACAGATAACCAGGGCCCAGCCTTAGTGCTTTGTTTGTTAATTTTACAGCCCTGTGACCACCCTGCGGCAAGCACGATTCTCCAACCCATTTTACAGATGAGGAACTGGAGGCTCAGGGGGCAAGTCGCATAGCCATGAGGCAGAGTGCCCAGACAGCGTCCCTGCCAGGCCTCAGGCCTGAGCCCACACCCGCTCCCAGTGGCCAGAGGAGGGTTGAGCCAGGTTTGCACGTGTCTCCAGACCAGACGTGTGATGGGACTGCCTGCTCACGAGTGCCCCCTGCCCCCTGTGAGGATCCAGGCTCCTTCTGGGCCTCCCCCTCCCTGCTCTGTGTCTCCTTCAGCCCTGTTCATGCCCTCGGGTCCAGCCCCAGACCTGCATGGCCTCAGGAAGCTCTGGGTCCACTTGGAACACGCCGTCATCCTGGCCTGTGGTGTGGGCTCTGTCTCTCCCGGTTCCCAGGGTCTGCAAGACATCACGAGGGGCTGGCCGCCCTGCTCACTTCCTCTGTGCGGCCTTGACATTCCGCAGACTCCGCTCGGCTGGCCACGTGGGGTGCTACATGTGGGAAGCTTCCCCCCAGGGCGGGAGCGAGCAGGCGGCGGCGGGGGCTGAGCCAGACACCTGGCGCCCCTCCAACCTTGTTCCTCCTGCACACCGGCCGCAAGGTCTGCAGCCGCCCACAGGCCCGCAGGTGCTGAGAGCCACGAGGTCTTGCTGGCCCCCTTGGAGTCGCTGAGGCCTCATGGGGTGAGGGCTTCTCTGAGAGCCCTGTGGGGACCCTGGGCCCTGCAACTGGACGGCTGCCTCCTGCCGACCATGCGGGGACAATGGGGCCTGGAGACTGAAGGCCCAGGAGCTCCGCCTAAGCGCCATCCACTGTCTAGTCCATCCCAGTGCTCAGCTCACTGACACCTTTTGGGGGAGTCAGGGGATGGGGTTCGGGGAGGACGCTGCCACCTGGAAGTTCCAGAACAACCGTTCCGGCGGCACCAGTGCTTTCTTGGGGGATAAAGACCAAACCTTCCAGTTCAGAAGGAAGATTGAATGGAGGGGGTAGTTCTCAGTGTCTGGGGGCGGGGTGGCGGGCACAGACCAACGTCTCTGGTCACTGAAGGTCCCGGCTCTCCCCAGCACAAGCCCATACCCGCCCTGGTCTCAGCCCCCTCCGTGGACTCCGAGTCAGGAACCTCTGCCCATGTCCTTGGCCATGCTTGCCAATCCGCATCGAGGGACTAGGGCCACACACTGTTGGGCCCCCACCTCAGTGCAAGTGACCCTGGGTACTGGGTTGAATTGTGTCCCCCAAAAGATAAGTCCAGGTCCTAACCCCCAGTACCTGCAAATGGGACCTTATTTGGAAATAGGGTCTTTGCAGATGAGGTCATTGGGGGTACCCTAGTCCCACGGCTGGTGTCCTTACAAGAGAGGAGATTTAAACAGTCAGACACACGGGGAGGCCATGTGGTGACGGGGGCAGAGGCTGGAGTGACGCAGCTCCCAGCCAAGGAAGCTGGGAGGGGCAGGAAGAGCCCCTGGGGCCTCCTTGATCTACGATTCTGGCCTCCAGACTGTGGGAGGATGAGCTTCCATTATTTCAGGCCATCTGGAAGCCCCAGGAGAGTCACACGCCCTGTGTCCTCCTCACCCTGCGCCCTGCGATTGTCCCTCCAGCCGCCCACCCCCAGGCAGCCTCCCCAGCTGGACAGCGCTGGACGTGAACCAAGTCTGGTCCCACTGCACCCCCCACCCCCACCCCCACCCCCTCCCCCCATGTCACAGACTCTGGTGGGTCACTGGGACCCCAGACGGGAAGCCCTAACTGGCACTGTCCCAAGAGAGCTGGCGGCGGTGGGGAGCTGGGCTGGGCCTCCCTCGCAGCCATGTCCTCCGGCTAGGTCCCCCGTGCCACAGGCTGGGAGCTGCTCAGTCGAGGACGGAACTGAGCACCCACTGCGCGCAGGGCGCTAGAGGTACCGCTGACCCTGCAGCATTTGGGGTCCTTACAAATGGCAGGGTGCAGGGGCCCGTGCAGGAGGTGACAGTGTGTGGGCATTGGCCCAGTCCAGGCGGGCTTCCCGGAGGAGGCAGTGCCTCACTGTCACAGGAGCGCTTGCACGGCAGTCCCAACCCCCAGCCCTGCTTGGGACAGTTGGCACTCAATAAACAGGGCTCCACAGAGGGGGCTGGAGACGTCCTCTGCTCATCCAGCCAGTGGCCAGCACGAACCTCCTCTGGTCAGCCCTGAGAGCTGGGACCAAATCATCCCCTCTGAAGGGAACCTCCTGAGCTCCTGCTGTTTACCTGGAAGGCGGGCCTGGGTGTCTGAGGCCTGCCCCCATCTTCAGGACCTATCCCCGCCGTCTCCCGGGGCTACAGCGCTCCCTGTCAACTCATCCTTTTTAAATATTTAATCCTGTTAAATATTAAACCTCTTCCAAGCCCTAATTATAATCACATCGATTCTAGGCTATGGCTGTGCTGCCCCCTGGCGCTCTGCCTCCTGGTGCCCGGGTTGGCCTGGGGTGTTGGGGGGTGAGGGCCTCATGGCGAGGGCGGCCCTTGGCCCCACAGGTGCTGTCTCGGCCCAGCAGTGCCACCCAGCACCCACCAGGGACAGGAGCTGGTGCTCCTCCCTGGCTCCCTCAGCTCCCAAGGAGCCTGGGACACCAGAGAAGGTTTCTCTATAGCCCGAAGCAAGCGTCAGCCCTGAGCTCCAGGAGCAGGGATCATCAAACCCGTGTGACTCTCTTGCTTTCCTGGTCACAGCTGGAAGTGGATGGAAACATTCCCAGGAGGTGGGGCGTGGGGGAATCCCATCTGGAAGGGAGACCCTGGGAGCCAAAACCAACCTCTGTTTAAAACCAGTTTCAAATTGTGAGATATTGAGACTTCCCTGGCAGTCCAGTTGTTAGGACTCCATGCGTCCACTGCAGGGGGCAAGGGTTTGATCCTTGGTCAGGGAACTAAGATCCCACATGCCACGTGGAGTGGCCAAGAAAACAAAACAAAAACAAATTGTGAGATATTTCCAAACTTCTAGAAAGTTGAGAAAATAACAGTGCTAACCCTGGACACTCCTTGGAGATTAAACACACACATGCATCACGTGGCTTCAGGTGTTGGGTTATTGATGGAAGTTACCTTGAGTTTACAGGTTAATTTTGGGAGAATTACCATCTCTGCCATATTGAGTATTCCCACCCATGGACCTCATAGTTCTCCAGTTTTTTAGATCTTCTTCTATATCTTTGAATAACATTTCTTATTGTTTTCTTCGTAATTGTCATGAGCATCTTCCCTCTCCCTCAGCAGTCCCTCCAGCAGGAGTCAAGGAGTAGAAACCCTTTCGGTCCAGGTTTGTCTGAAGTGTCTTCACGTCTTCACTGACTGGTGGCCACACGCAGAGTCTCGCCAGCCCCTCCTCCCTCCAAACCTTGGGGATGCTGTCCCGTCGTCTCCAGGGTCTGCTGTCCGTCTTCTGGCCGTTCCATGAATCACCAAACCCCCCTCTCAACTTTCACCAGGACCCTGTCTTCACCTGGGTCCTGCAGCCCCACCTGGCCCAGCCTCGGTGGGAATTTGCTCCTATTCATCATATTTACACATGTTTGTGTCTCTGGAATCCGAGGCTTCTTAGTTTTCATCAGTTTTAGGAGAAGTCTCACCTGTATCCTTTCAACGCTTGCATCTCCTTCCTTTCTTTTCTCTCTCCTCTGGAGCTCCTTCTAGGGCAGGGATCAGAAGTATTTTAGGCTTCATGGGCCCAAGTGTCTTTGTCAACTATTTGACTCACAACATGTGTACTCCTGGGTGAGGTTGGTTCCAGTAAAAAGACGGCGGGGAGTGGGGGCGAGAAGGCAGACGCAGCCCCGGTCACCACCCCCGGTCTCCTGGCCTCTCTTTCATTTATTCTGTCTTTCGGCCCCTCTGTGGGGCACTCAGGGTTGTACCCAAACCTTTCTCTTCCAATTCACTAATTCTCTCCGCAGCTTCGCCCAGTTTGCCATCCACCCTGCCGTGCACTTTGTACTGTCAAAGGTCGTCTTCACATCTCCGAGTTCCACTCCCCTTTCCCATGATGTCTCATTTTTCCCTTGGGTATTGGCTTCTTCTTTTGTGTTTTTCACACTCTTTGACACCCTCTTTCTGGTGCTTGTCTCTGACGTTGTGTAAGCTCATGTTTTGTTTTAATTAATTAATTTAATTTTTGGCCGCACTGCAAGGCATGTGGGATCTTAGTTCCCTGACCAGGGACTGAACCCATGCCCCCTGCAGTGGAAGCATGGAGTCCTAACCACTGGACCTCCAGGGGATTCCCCAGCTCATGTTTTTGAGCTCACGGTGCTGGTTTCCTTGTGAACTGAGCCCCAGCAGGACCTGGCTGGAGGGTTATCCCTTCAGAGGAGTTGACAGCATGTGGTCCAAGGGCCTGGGGTGTCGCTGGCCGGCTTTTATGTCATGCCTTGGCTGGAGGATTTCTAGACCAGCAGGGCCTGTGTCAAGCCAGCCTGTGGTTTCAAGTTCCAGGACACACCTCTCTCTCCCGCCCAGGGGCCAGGCGGACACAGACAATGCCTGTGCCTGGATCTTTCCAGCCTCCTGGGACCCCAATTCCAATCCTGCCTCGCCTGGACGCAAAGCCTTGTCTCCTCATAGCAGTCAGCACCAAATACCCTGGTTAGGAGACAGGAACTCATGCTGCTTCAGCCCCTAATCCAGACCGTGGATGCAGATTCCACGCTCATCACCTGGTTCTTCGTACCCTCAGCTGTGGTCTGAGTGTCTGTGTCCCCCTAGATCCATGTGTGGCAACCTGACCCCCAGGTGATGGTGTCAGGAGATGGGGCCTTCGGGAGGTGACCAGGTTGTGAGGGTGGAGCCTCACGGTGGGATTAGTGTCCTTACAAACAAGACCCCACAGAGCCCCTCCTCCCCATAAGGACACAGAGGGAGGTTGGCTGTCAGCAATCCGACCACGTTGGCACGTGGTCCTGGCCATTCAGGCTCCAGAACTATGAGACGTAAATTTCTCCTGCTTATAAGCCTCCCAGTATGGCATTCTGTTACAGCTGCCCAAGCGACCATGACACCCCCTTCATTTATTATCCCCTTTCTTTCCTGGTGGGCCCAGCTAAGCCCTTAAAGTAGCCCTTAAAGTCTGTGGTGGTTTCTGCAGCATTTCTCGGTGTCATTGGTTGGGATTTTCAAGTTACACTTTTCTCGTCACTGCTGCTGCCCGGGACACCCCGGGTCCGTCCTGTATATGCCTGCAGAGCCTGGAGCCCCTAGGCTAGACCCCAGCTCCCCTGAAGACAGGGAGGCAGAGTCCACGGCTTCAGACAGGTACCCAGTGGCCAGTGCGGGCTCTGGGGACACAGAGCAGGCTTTGTCCTCCTCCCAGCGGGGCTCTTAGACACAGACTGTCCACGTTCCAGATGAGGAGAAAGAAAAGAGAGCGAGGAGGCCAGGTCTGGCACCACCGGGAGGTGACTGGCTAGGCGGCTGCAGCGGCTGCTTGATAAAGCTGCCAAAAAGCTGCAACAAAGGAGACCCACGTGACAGTGGAGGGCATTTCCCGGGGATGCCTGGGACAGCCCAGGCCTCCCCCAAGGCCACAACGAGGCTTGTGCACGGGTCAGAATGCGGCCAGGTCTCCAAGGGTGACCAGGCAAAGGAGGGCTGAACGCGGAGGGGAGTCGGTGGTGGACGCTGGGGGTTCTTTCAGTGGTCAGGCGATGGGCTGTCATGTGGGTAGGGACCTCGGAGAGAGCCCCATGACCTGCTCCCCTCCTGGCTGTGTCGTGGGACAAATGCTGCCCCCCAAAGACACGGCCCCATCCTAATCCCTTAACCTGTGAGCGGGACCTCATTTGGAAGAAGAGTCTTTGCAGATGTAATTAAGGATCTTGAAATGAGATGATCCTGGGTTATCCAGGTAAGCCCTAAATCCAGTTCTTTATACGGTAAGAGAGGGAGAGATAAGACACAGACACACGTGGGGAGTCGGCTGGGTGACAAAGAGCCAGAGATGGGGGTGATGAAGCCACAAGCCAAGGGACACCAAGGATGCTGGCACCTCCAGGAGCTGCAGGCAGCAGGACAGGGCCTCCCCCCACATCTTCGAGGGAGCGTGGCCCTGCAACACCTCGATGTTGGATCTCCGGCCCAGACCGTGAGAATGGATGCCCGTTGTTTTAAGCCCCCTGGTTTGTGATGGTTTGTTACCATGGCCCCCAGACACTCACACTGGGCTCTTCTAGAACAGAGACCCCTTGGTGAGCACCGCTGTTTTGGGCACTCATCCAGCATTTCCCGTGTACAGACCGTGCACGGTCACAGGGCCCTATGGGGGAGTGACCACTATTCCCACTTTCAGAGGGAAAACCGAGGCTCCCAGAGGTCAGCCCCTCAGCCCTGGTGATGTGGGCCTCAGGGACAGAGTCGGGTCTTGAACCCAGCCCTGCACGGAGTGGGGCGTCAGGTTCATCTGACCTCAGGTTGGAGGGGTGTCTGCCCCTGAAGGTAAGGTCAGCCTGCTGAGATGGACACACGGGACTCTGCTAGAGGGGGCCTTCAAGAGGTGGGGGCTGAGAAGGGGCCTCCCGCCTGCCCCTCACGACAGCCCTTCCCTCGGACCTTCCCCAGCTGCCGTTGGAGGAGGAAACCCACTGCCCAAGGTCCCTGGGCACCTTCGCCCACCACCCCCGTCCTCCAGGAGGGCCGCACCCAACCCTCCCCTGGCCACGGAAGGAAGCACATGCTAGAGGCTGCAGGGCCCCAGGGCAGAGGATCCCAAGTCCCTGAGCCCTTTGCTGCCTTCCTCAGGGCTGAGATGTTGCTTCCTCTGCCTCAGGTGCAGGATCAGAGGAGAAGGAAAAGATAAGAGCATGAGTGAGAGAGGATGTGTGTGGCCTGAAATCAAAATCTCTCCAGGAACCCTGTTCGGTGGGAACCTCCGCCCCATCAGG
The DNA here is from genome assembly GCF_039906515.1 of Pseudorca crassidens. NCBI lineage: Eukaryota > Metazoa > Chordata > Mammalia > Artiodactyla > Delphinidae > Pseudorca > Pseudorca crassidens. The sequence goes on along the minus strand of NC_090310.1, from coordinate 38,221,464 downwards.
ACATGCGGCCTGGTGCTCAGGCCCGTAATGGGGCTGCCTTCCCCCTCTGTCCTCCAGCACGTGTGATTCTCTCTGGGAGCCTCTTCATGCATGAGAACAATGAGACCTAGAGGAAATGCACTGATACAAAGTGTTCAATTCACTGAAGGTGGGGGGCCATTATCTCTGAGCACAGATGGTTTTTTTTGTTTGTTTGTGTATTTTTTTGCGGTACGCGGGCCTCTCACTGTTGTGGCCTCTCCGGTTGCGGAGCACAGGCTCCGGATGCGCAGGCTCAGTGGCCATGGCTCACGGGCCCAGCCGCTCCACGGCATGTGGGATCTTCCCGGACTGGGGCACGAACCCGTGTCCCCTGCATTGGCAGGCGGACTCTCAACCACTGAGCACAGATATTTTCAAGCGCTCTTGTGAAGTGTGATTCACGTGCAATGAGCTGCGCACGTTTGAAGTTTGACACACGCGGAAGCCTGTGAAACCGTCACCACAATCAAGACAGCAGAAATGCCAATCTCCCCAGAAGTCGCAAGCCCTCCCCCTCCCCCTCCCACGACCTGGCTCTGTCACTGCAGTTGGACTTGCGTGAACAGGATGGTGTGTAGAGTGTGTCCCCTTTCTGTCTGTCTTCTTTCCCTCAGCATCTCTGCTCTGGGCTCCATCTGCATTTACTCACCCCTCCCTGCTGCATCCTCGTGCTCTGGGGTTCCCCTGGTGAGGGCATTTGGGTAGTTTCCAGTGTGGGACTTGAATTTGGGGTCTGAATATTTGTGTCCCTCCAAAATTCACGCGTTTACACCTGACCCCCAGGTGATGGTGTTATGAGGTGGGGTGTTTAGGAGGTGATCAGGTCAGGAGGGTGGGTTAGTGTCCTCATAAACGAGACCTTGGAGAGCTCCCTTGCCTCCTCCACCCTGTGAGGACACAGCAGGAAGATGGACACAACAGAACCTGCGGGCGCTGTGGTCCTGGACTCCCGGCCTCCAGACAGTGGGAGATAAATGTCTGCCGTTTGTAAGCCACCCAGTTCATGGTATTTTGTTCTGGCAGCCTGAGCCGGCTGGGACGGGGGATCACAAGGAAGCTGCCGTGAACCTTCAGACAAGTCTTTTTAAGACTTAACGCTTTCGTCTCTCCTGGGTAAATACCCAGCTGCAGAAAGACCAGACTGCATGTGTGAGTCCATTTAACTTTTTAAGAAATGGCCAAATTCTTCCCCAAGGTGGTCACACCACTTTTGAATCCTGCCAGCAGTGTGAGAGCTCCGGCTGACACTTGGTACAGTGGGCCCCCACTGCAGCCCACCTGACAGAAGAGGGTCTCTCCTGTGGCTTGCGGGTTGGGTCTGCGTCTACCCAGTGACTAGTGATGCTGGGCTTTTCTCCGTGCGCTTCTCTGCCATCTGCATGTCTTCCTTGGTGAAGTGTCTATTGCAGCCTTTTGACCATTTCCAAATTGGGTTATCATTTTAATGTGAATGTTGGTGTTTCTTTATCCATCCTGGATGTGAGCCTTTCCTGTGGACCTGCACTGTGAATGCCCACTCACAGTCTATATCTTCCTTTGCGTTTCTTTTGATGGGCAGTTTATTTATTTATTTATTTATGGTCTCGTGGCATATGGGATCTTACTTAGTTCCCCCACCAGGGATCGAACCCCCTCCCTCTGCATTGGAAGCACAGAGTCTTAACCACTGAACCGCCAGGGAAGTCCCTAATGGGCTGGTTTTAGTTGATGAAGCTCGATGTATCAATTTTTTCTTCTATGGCTATGTTTTTTTTTTTTTGTTTTTTTGTGTTTTTTTTTGCGGTACGCGGGCCTCTCACTGCTGTGGCCTCTCCCGTTGCGGAGCACAGGCTCCGGACGCGCAGGCTCAGCGGTCATGGCTCACGGGTCCAGCCGCTCCGCGGCATGTCGGATCTTCCCAGACCGGGGCACGAACCCGTGTCCCCTGCATCGGCAGGCGGACTCTCAACCACTGTGCCACCAGGGAAGCCCTATGGCTATGTTTTTGTGTTTTCTTTGAGAAATATTTGTCCACATCAAAGTTGCAGAGATATTCACCCAGAACTTCTACGGACAGTCATAGTTTTAGGTTTTATGTGGGGTCTATGCTTTGTTTCAAATTGTCTCGTGTGTCCCCGGGTCATTTTCCTGCTGAGTTTGCCAGTTTTTCTGGCACAAGTTTTGGAGAAACTTCCTTTCTCCCACTGAACCCCCCACCCCCACCCCCTGGCTCCGTCAAGGCCACGTCTGCCCTCAGTTCTGCACATCCCCTGGCATCCATGTGACATTGTCGTGGCGTCCATGTGACATTGATCACTAAAGCTTCCCCGCAGATCATGGTTAGTTGAGTGTGAGTCCTCCAACTCTGCTCGTCTTTCTCAAGGTTATTTTAGCTCTTCTATGCTCTCTGCATTTCCATGTGTATCTTGGATTCAGCTGGTTAATTGTTACAAAAAAGCCTCGGGGTTTTGTTTGGGGTTGTCCCAAATCTCACAGGGCAACGTGGGAGGGGTGACAGCTTGGTGACACCAAGGCTCCTGGCCCCTGATTGTGGACAGAAATCTGCGTCTCTTCCTGTTGAGATCTGGATCCTCTCGCAGCAAGTTTCTGCTACTCAGTTCACTCCAGAGGTCTGCACATCTTTTGTTAAATTGATTTTTACATGTTTTATGTTTTGTGATATTTTATTTATTTATTTACTTATTTGATTATTTATTTTTGTGGCCGCGCTGTGTGGCACGTGGGATCTTAGTTCCCTGACCAGGGATCGAACCCATGCCCCCTGCAGTGGAAGCACGGAGTCTTAACCACTGAACTACTGAGGAAGTCCCTGTTTTGTGATATTTTAAATGGAAGTGCTTCTAATGTTACTTTGCTGTTTGGTGCCGATCCACACTTTTGTATGTGGTTCTGTGCTCTTGCTAAGCTCCATATTGGTTCTGGCTGATTTGGGGCAGATTCTGCAAGATTTCCAGACAGTCCTGATGTCTGTGTAAACGGTTTTACTCTTTCCTTCCCAAACTTTCAGCCTTCTATTTCTTGTTCTTGCCTAATTAAACGGCCTAGGGGGGCTTCCCTGCCGGACCAGTGGTTAAGACTCCGTGCTTCCACGGCAGGGGATATGAGTTTGATCCCTGGTAGGGGAACTAAGATCCTACATGCCACGCAGCAGAGCCAAAGAAACAAAACCACAAAAAATCAGGCTAGGCCTCCAGCACCGTGTTGAAGAGCAGTGGGCAGGGCGGGCATCCTCGTCTCATCCCTGATCTGAGGGGAAAAGCTTCCAGCCTTTCACCATCGACTGTGAGGTCCACTGTGGGGTTTTCACAGATGCCTTGGTCAGGTGGACGAAGTGTCTGCTATTCTGGCCCCAGTGGGAGGATACCTAGCAGGTGACCAGCAGGCCCTGGCCACTGCCCTGAGGCCCAGGGGCCCGCTTGCCGCCTGTGTAGGATGCCCAGCATCAGTGCTGGTCTGCGGGGCAGCTGCACATCCCGAGTGGAGCCTGACAGCGATGGGCTCCATCTTATCTTGGTAATGAAGCCGCAGAACCCGCTATAAATCCAGGGACATTAAAGCATCGGCATCTGCGGGACAGAATCCCCATCTCCTGCAGCTGCTCTCTGGCCAGGCAAGTGGGCAGGAGCTGGACGAGGCTCCTGCCACTTGGGCGGGGTGCTTGGAGAGGCCGTGCAGTCATTGCCTCCAGCCTGCACACAAACCCTCCTGGACTAGCCTGGGGACCTCCAGTGTCCAGGGTCCTCTCCCAAGGCCCAGCCTGTGGAGGCGAGGTGTTTCATAGAGGCTTGGGGACCAGAGAGGGACCCCGAGGGGCTGAGCTGCCAGCACGGGTCCAAAGCTCAGTCCCAGACTCGCCCCCACCCCCCGCTACACCCCAGCATGAGTCCAGGTGTGCGGGCGTCCCTCCCCAAGGCCCAGGTGGTGGGCTGCTCTCAGCTCAGGGGAACTTCCACTTCACATGGAGAGGCCCCTGGAGCCCCCTCCCCTGGGAGCACTTGGCTCAAGTCCCCAGCTGGACCCCTGTGCGTCCCAGTCCACCCCTGCTGCCCCCAAGCCCTCATCCCCTAAAAGCATCCCTGGGAGGCCTGATCCCGCCTAGCTCTGCAGACCCACCCTGTGACCCTGAAACACGCCCTGCTTCTGCACTAAAGTGGGTCTTCTCGGGGACTGGGGCTGCCCAATCCCCAGACTGCTCGGCCCCAACTGTCTCTCACCCCAGCAGCACCTCTATGCCCTTCCCCACCCTCATCACCCCTCTCATCACTGTTGGTGTGATGGGGAAAGGATTTGAGAGACTAATTCACACTAAAATGTCAGTGGTTGCTACAGCTCATGACACAGCCCCTCCCAGAAGGATGTGGTTTTTGAAAAGAAGAGCCCAAGTGGGGCAATGCTTAACCCAATACTGGAACTTTAGGGGAAAGGCTTTCCAATGCTCCACACACTCACTGTGAGTCCCTCCCTCCAGGAGAGGATGAGGCACCCGTGAGTCCTGCAGGCTGGTGGCCAGTGGGGGTTGGGTTGGATTAACTTAGCAGGGCATGCTGGTGGCTGGCAGAGGTGTGGACGAGATCAACGAGGCACGTGTGTACCCCAGGCCATGGCGGCCAGCCAAGGAGGGCCCATGCCAGCTCAGTGACATCCGCCTTATCACAGCCGCTGCCAGAGCACACTTGTTACAACGGCAAATGATGCTGTTTTCTTTTACCTTCACCTGCTCTGACAACAGTTAGAAGATGATTTACTAATAAACACGGGAAGGAAAAAAGCCTCGGTTCTCTCCTTGCTGTCTGAAGCCTGAGGGTGATTGAAAGGCCAGCTGGAGTCATCGCTCAGACCTACATCAGGGCTGGGAACAGGTTCTGGGTGGGGGTCTTTCCTGGTTACCCTCCGAGGCTGGCACAGCTATTGGCAGGTGGTGAGGGGCAGCTCATATCTGGAGGGGGTGAAGGAGGCAAGCCCAAGGGCTGGTGCTGTGAGAGTGCCCCTCGCCCTCGTGGACAGGCCCCTCCTCTCTGGGTGCCAATCTCTCTGACTGGTTGGGAGGCAGGTGCCTTCGAGGCTGCTGGAGGCTGGTAACTCTGAGGGACCTTATCTCCCGGCCATCCTGTGCCCCAGCCCTACAGTGGCTCCCACGGGGTTGCTGCTCCCCCAGCCACACCCCCCCAAGAAGGCTGGCACCGCCTGGCACTCCCTGAGACTCGACAAGCTGGGGCTGCCCTCTCACCCTTCATGCTGTACCCTGAGCATGCTGGTGACAAGATGGCTTTTGGGGGCCACAGTGGGGCCTGGCATGGGTCTGCTAGTGTGGCCATGGCCTCAGAGACTGCAGGGTTGGTGCAGGAGCCAGGAACACTGAGCCATTGGTCCCACCCTTCCCCAGCTTCCGGCCGCGCCTGGAACCTGGCCTGGGAAACGCCTCTCGGAGAACTGGCTGTGAGGGTCACCCCTCCAGTGATGGGGAGACAGGACCCACTCCAGCAGGGGCTGGAGGCCTGGGGGCTCAGAGCCTCGAAGGACTCAGGAGAAAGGCTGTGTCTCTTCATGCTTCAACACCGTGCAATAAGGAACTGGAGGCAGGGAAGAAGGACCAGTGCTGCAGTGGGCAGCCCCCAAACTCACCAGCCAGGACTCCATGTTGCAGGGGGTCGGTCCTGGGGCCCAGAGGCTCAGTCAGGCCTGACCCTGCTGCTGCTTGTGAGGGAGACCCCGAATTCCCCAGGCTGGGTCTCTATGGGCTGGGTACCTTCCTGGGTCCTTCAGGAGAAACCCTGTCCCCGTCGGGGTCCTGGTATATCCTGGGGCTGCACCAAACCCCTCGGAAGGCCACCCCAGGCCCTGCCCCCATGCAGGTCGTGTCCTCCCTCTGCCTCCCAGCACTACCTACCCTTCACCTGTGGTCCTGCAGCCTCCCCCGCTGTTCCCGCCTGGCCCACCCACCTGCACAAATGCACTTCCGGGCAGACAGACCCTAACCCCGCGCGATCTGAGTGGCCCCATTTCTTTGGGGTACAACAAGACTAATTTGGGGGTTGCAGGCCACCTCCAGGGACCCAGGCGAGCTGGATGGCCACCAGATTGCATCTGCTCAGGAGCCCCTCCGGGAATTCTGGGGACCCGCCACCCCAAGCACAGGCTCTGGAGTTGGGCATCTCCTCCCCCTCCATGGTCACAGGTGCTCATCCAGTGTTGGACATTCCCCCTTCCTGTCAAGCTGGGGAGGGGAGAGGGGCCAACGCTACCTTGGACAGATGGGGACACAGAGAGGAGGATGCTGCCCGCTGGGCCCAGAGGGCCACTCTGGACCTTCTCTGTCCTCTCGCCCTGAGGTCTGTGGCCACCCTGCCTCCAGGTGTCCTTCCCGAGCCTCCAGGATGTGGCCAAGAGACCCTGCATGGCTGGGCCTCCATCTCCACCCACAGTCTCTAAGGCCCCACGGCTAGGCCCATGACGGCAGGGTCCCCAGATCAGCGGCAAAGTGGGGATGGCTGTAGACATGACCGGGAATTAGCCGGGAGTTGGCGCTGGTCTGGCCAGGCCTATGGCCCATAGTCTGGAAGCCAGAAGGTTCCAAAGTCTCCACTTAGGGTTGAATCCTTCTGGGTGCCAGCCCACCCACTTTTGCTTCAAGGACTCAGATTTTCAGAATGAGATGGTGGGGAATTCAAGGTGCCCCTGGGGCCCACGGAGACAGTTCCCGGCCCTGGTGGGTCAGGCCGCTCCTGGGAGGTGGTGGCCTGGCCGGTGGTGCCTCCTGCCTCCACTTCTGGGCAGGAATGGACCCCACGGGCCTTTTTCACACCTTCTGCTCATGTTTTCTCAGCTCCATGAGCCCTGACTGCCCATCTGAGGGGCTGGCCCAGGCCAGCTTAGCCTAGGCGGCCACGCTGTGTGCCTCCGTATATCCCAGGCCATCTCCTCAAAGCCCTGGGGTCCCAACGTGTGCAGCCAGATCGAGGCTTGTCAGGAGTTAGCGCTCCACCACCAGACAATCTGAAACTCCTTCCGGGCGAGGCAGGGGTCCCCCGCCCAGGAAGGGACGCCGGGCGTGCTGGGTGATCGAGGCACAGATGGCCATGGCTCCTGGTGGGCTGGCAGCCCGTTGTCACGGCAGCGTCTTGCGTTGGGAATGTCTCCCCTGCTCAGAAAACGTGAATTTCCTGCAATGTCCAGCGGCAGGCACTGGAGAAGGTAGTATTAAGTGGAATCAAAGGAACATTAAACAAAGCAGGAACGATTTACAATAAATTACGTTAATGCTGTTGGAGCCTCCGCCTCTGCCAGGCCCTGGTGGTGGCCCGGGTGCAGGCGCCACATCTGCTACTGCAGTTCCCTGACGCTGCAGCTGGGGAGGCTGCCCCACCGTCCTCACACCTGGAGGGGCGTCCCTTGGGAGGGGCTGCTTGAATACGGGCAGTTGACAACTTAACCCATTTAGCCAAAAAGATCAACGATGTACCGGTACCCAGTGTGAAGAGGGGGCAGGAATCAGAGGACCTCCCTCCTAGCTGGGAATTAGCCGGGAGTTGGCGCTGGTCCTCTGCTAAAGTCCCAAACCTCAGAAGGGACCCCGTGAGTGAATCTGCCTGCAGGCAGTGGGCGGGTAGAGCTGGGGGGGCTGTGGAGAAAACAGGGTTTGGGGGGGAGAAGATGGGCTGACATCTGCATCCAGCCTCCCGCTTTCCCATGGCCCCTTCAAGGTCCTCTGGAAGCACCCAGGCTGGCTCAACGCCCCCCATTTCTTCCCCCCAGGTCAGCCCTCGTCTCTCCCCCCTCAGGAGCAGTCTTGTCGGGGGGCACTCAGCAGCTCAGGCTGGAGGGGCTGTACCCACTCCACCGCACCCTGAGGGGGCTGCACCCCCAGATTCAAGTCTGAGACACCCCCCTAGGAGGAGTTCCTGGAGGCTGCCCTGACTTACTGGGGCGGAGGCTGAATTCCCATGTGCGCACCCCCTCCCTGGCCAGCTGTGAGGCCTCGCCCTGGCCCCATGATGTTGCAAGGTGGCCCTCCAGAGTCCTCGATGCCTGAGGACGCTGAGGAACAGGCGGGCACCCCAAAGGGTGCCAGCTCTGGTCCCCTCGGGCCCATCTCCATCCCGGGGCAGCCCCGTGAGGACTGCCCATCTCCCCCCCTACCCCCGTCTCAGGGTCAATAAAAACGGCCATGGCCACGGTCACAGGTGTTCATCCAGTGCTGCACCTTCCCTGTCCCACTCCCAGCTCGTTGGGATGTTGTCCCCACGCCACACAGTTACCAGATTGGGTGGGGTTCTCAGGATATTCCGAGTGGGGCGGCCACCACCTCAGTCAACTTTGGGAACATTTTCATCACCCCAAAAGGACACTCCACTACATTCCCCTCCCTCCACCCCATGGCAATCTATGGATTTCCCAGGTCTGGACATTCCACGTCTGTGGAATCCCCCACCGCGTGACCTTGCGTCTGGCTGCTGGCACTCGGTATCATGGTTTCAAGACTCGTCTGTGTCTGTGCTTCACTCCTCTTCGTCGCTGAGTTGGATTCCACTACATGCACCGACCACGTGCAGTTCATCCGAGGGTCTGTCAACGTTGGGTAGCTTCACCTTTTGGCTGCAGTGAATCCTGCTGCTGTGAACTCTCGTATGAAGTGTCCGGATGTAGTTCTTCACTTCTCTTGGTCACATACCTGGGAGTGGAATTGCTGGTGGCTTGGTAACTCTGTGTTTAACCGTTGACAGGAACTACCAGTTCAATAACACTTTTCACCTGATGCAGGTCTTTTTTCCCAGAGGAGGCAACTTAAGGCTCAGAGAAGTCAAGACACTTGCCCAAGGCCACACAGTCAGTTGGTGGCAGAGCTGGGATTCGAACCCAGGTCCTGTGGTTACAGAGCCCGAGAAAGGCCCTGAGCCTCACTGTAATAAGGTGGAATGATTCTGCACTCAGTACTGTTAAGGCTTAGGCATTTCATATTGAAACTTTCAAAAATTGTTGCTGTGGGACTTCCCTGGTGGCGCAGTGGTTAAGAATCCGCCTGCCAATGCAGGGGACACGGGTTCAAGCCCTGGTCCAGGAAGATCCCACGTGCTGCAGAGCAACAAAGCCCGTGTGCCGTAACTACTGAGCCTGCGCTCTAGAGCCCGCGAGCCACAACTACTGAGCCCACGTGCCTCAACTACTGAAGCCTGCGCGCCAAAACGAAGAGTAGCCCCCACTCGCCACAACCAGAGAAAGCCCGTGCACAGCAATGAAGACACAACGCAGCCATAAATAAATAAATAATTGTTTTAAAAAGTTGTTTAAAAAAAAAATTGTTGCTGAGTTAAAATTTCAGGCAATACCTGAGGTCCTTGGAGAAAGGGCAGCCCCCTTTGTGAGCTGGGGGCTGGGTGCCTACCGCCCCGCAGTCTCCAGGCCCCTGCCCACCATGGGGGGGTCACCCCACCCAGCACAACTTGGGTAGGGGGGCTGTAGCTCAAGGCAAGCACAAGCCCCTGCCGCGGTCCAGGCAGCACACATTCATTTAGCACCTACTGTACGTCAGGCACTGAGCAAAGGAGACTCACTGCTCCCACCCTCGAGGGTCTTGTGTCCAAAGCCATGGAGTCGTGCAGCTGGAGAATGAAGGTTTAGAAGCTTCCGTGCTCCAGGGTGACCTACCACGCTTCCTCCTGCTTTTGAAGTCTGGGAGCTCAAAGGCCACACCCCACAGTCCCCCTTCCCTCCCACACTGACGCTAGGGAACCTGAGCTGGCTGGCCAGGGGTGGGGACCAAGCCCTCTGAGCCTCTATGGGCAGAGGCAGGCGAGCGAGGGCCAGCCTGCAGGGTGCTGGCCACGCAGGCATACACACTCGGGGTGCCCGCCACCCCAGTTTAACAATCCCTCCCTGGGCACCTGCTATTTCACCCCAGAGCCCTGCAGCGGGCACCTGGCTCAGGTGGGACCCAGCCCCCTCCCTCCCTCCCTCCTAGCCCTTCATAGACCTGTCGTGCCATCCCAAGTAGATACACTAGATAAGATATAAAGCACCCAGTTAAATTTGAATTTCAGATATAAACAAATGTTTTAAGTATAAATATATCCCAACTATTGCATGGGATATACCTATACTAAATGTTATTCATGTTTGTCTGAAATTCAAAGTTAACTGGGCAAACTGTATTTTTGTCTGCTAAATCGGAGACGTCTGTGAGTAGCGTGGACTGTGCCCATTCTGCAGCCAGAGACCAGAGTGAGGCCTGAGGGCTGGGACACCTCCTCCTTCTTGTCCCTGGTCCAGTACTGCCCTGTGGGGACCCAGGAGGCAGAGGAGCCAGGGCCATGGGGAGGGGGGTGGGGGCAGTGGAGTGGCTTGTCGGGGAGACTGGCAGGGGCAGAACAGGCTGATTCTGTGGGAACAGCTTGAGAAATGGACAGGACACTGAAGTGCAAAGGAAACCACTGTGCATTACAACAAATGGCATCATCTGGACACCCGTGTCAATCGGTGCTGTGAGTTTCAAGTAAGAATTTAGAAAAGCCTCACCTTTAGTGCCTGCTTCGTCCTGGGGGCAGGGGTACCATGTCCAGCACGTCACCCCTTGAGCTAGGGTGACAGCCGAGGATGCTCGGGCCCAGGCAAGCATGGATCTGGAGTAAGGCGCTTGTCACTGGAGGCGTCTCAGCTGGGCAGGGGTCCAGGCTTGTGCTGGCTCTGCCGCCTGCCCTGAAGGCCACTCCCTGCAGAGCCTGGCCTCCAGCCCCACACACGCCAAGGGAAGCACCTCTGGGCCTGGTTTCCAGGTAGCGGGGAGCTGGGCCCTGCTCCTTGGTGACGGTGGCAGGTCCAAGAGGTGTAAGGTGGGCTCAGAAGGGCTGGGGTGGGGGAGTGACTGAGGTGGATCGGCCACCTGCAGAAGCCCCAGGCCCCCGCCTTTGAGGTATGAACCCCCGGCAGTGGCTGGGAGGGATCCGGGCTCAGCCTTCACTCCTCTGGACGTGCTCAACTGCTGGGTAACCAGCACCTCACCTCTGTCAGCCTTTGCTCAGGTCACCGCTCCTGCCACTCATGCACCCGCTCAGTGTTTCCTGGCCACCCCCCAACCTCCGGGACAGGCACTTGCCAGGCATCGCAGGCACATTAAACATGACACCGTGGCCGCCCTCAGGAGCCCCAGTCTGGCCTGAACACCGCGAGGTGAGTGCTGTGGGGGAGGTATGTGGGGTCGGAGAGGCCCTGGAGCAGGCACCGCTGGCAGGAGGGCGCTGGCTAAGCATGGGCCAGGCAGGAGCATCCCAGCAGTGGGCACTGCAGGGCCAGGGCTGGGGCCTGGAGGGGACTTTGGCTGGTGGGTCTGTGGTCCAAAGGCACAGTGGGGCAGGACAGGCTGGAAGTGGGACGGAAGTGGGTCATGCCAACTTGAGGAGGCTTGACCCAGTGGGGTCTTCTGGATGGAAAGGGGTATATGGAGGGGAGGGGGACGGTTGGAGAGGGAAAGAGGAGGCCATCTGAAAGGCAGGAGAAGGGACCGATGTGATATGAGGGGTCTTGTGGGCTCCAGCCAGCCTGAGGGGGAATGGGGTGCCTGGGCACAGAGCAGAGTGGCTGGGTGGGGGTGGTGAGCTTGGGCAGGCACCCACAGGTCCTGATGGAGGTGATCATGCTGCCCACTGCCCCACGGCCCAGCCTGCCAAGGTAGAGGGCCCCCAAGGTAGCCTGAAACCCCCCCCCCATTGCAGCCATGTGCCCCCAGGGTACGAGTCCACTCCTGGGGAGGTGTCTAGTTTCTACTTGCTGCTGACTGAACCAATGGGCCATTTGCCCTCCGCCCCCATCTTTGTCAAGAAAAAGCTTTGCCCTTAAAAAAAAAAAAAAAAGAGGAAATAGCAAAAAGCAGAACCAAATTTTCCAAGGCCAGGAGGATTAAAAACAATCTGAACGCTCTGTTCAGTTTAATTAAATACTTTTAATGCCAATTTCCAAATTGTCCTGTGCTTCATCTCTCCAACATTCCTTTCTAGCGATGTGAATGTATTACTGCTTCATTGTTTCTAATGCTATTCTCCCGTCTCATACCAATCCATGATCTGTTCCTCATTTCCCGTCTGCAGGGTGAGCTGTCCCCTGCGCGGTGCAGTCTCCCTCTGGCTGAACAACTCAGGCCTGAGACGCATCGCCCTCAGCCTCATGGCTGAGCCTGCCACGCGGGCTGGGTGCCATCGGATGCCACACACACAGATTCAGTGAGTATCAGTCCACAGAACTCAACGCCTTCAAGAACAAAGTTCTCAGTTGTGCTGGTTGGAGCCGGAGGTGGTGGGAGGTGGTCTCCTTCCAGGACCTTCAGGTGGATAATGCCCTTCCAGTGTCTGTGCAGTCTCACCGGTCTATAAATGGGCCATGGGACACCTGAAGGCTACAGGCTTTGTCAGCTTAGAGATGCTGTCTTTAAAAAATAACACCTATTTAAAAAAATCCATGCCCTGTCCCTTCCGCAGATGTCCAAAGGACAGAGTGCACAGAGCAGGGTGACAGTCTGTCACATTTAGAATTCCCTGCACCATGGGGCCCCGTGGGAACCCCTGCCCTGCCCTGCCCGCCCTCGCCACCCCACTTCATGGCTGGGTCCCTGCAGGGCACCTCAGGCTATCTCTGGTTCTTCCTGCTCCTCAGCTCTCTCTTGCCTGCCACAGGGCCTTTGCACAGTCTGCTCTTGCTGCTGGGAAGAACGCCCTGCTTCTCTTCCAGCTGCTTTCTTGTCCTCAAATAGATCCTCTGCCCCCTATCTCAGCTCTGAATGGCACTTAACACAGCTTTTAACTATTTTCTTCCTCTAGCCACAAATTTGTTTGTGGCTGCCTCCCAGCTGGAATGAAGCTCCAAGGGACAAGGACAGGGCCTGTACTGGCCACCGCCACTGCCTCCCCAGTTCCACGCAGGGCCTGGCACACTGTCGACCTCCCACTAATTTTTGTCCAGCAAATCACTAACAGTTCCCCAGCTAGAACCAATCTTGAGCAACGTTTAATGAGATGGGCATTGTGAAAAGGATCAGGAGGTCCAGGTGACCCCTGCCCAGGATCCTGCTGAGGATTTCATGTCTACCCCACCCTTGCAAGCTTCCCTGCAGGGCTCCATCCTAGGCCCAGGGCTCTCCCAGTCCCTCTCTTAGGTGGCTGGATCACTAATTGCTCTTTGAGGGCCTTAATTACTGGTCATGGCCCTCCATCTCTAAGTAGTAGCATTAAGATAGAGTAAATGTTTTCCTTTTCTTGAGAAGTTCACATATACAAGAGGAGGTGCTGCTGAGCAGTGATGGGCAAGCGCAGGACACCGCCTGGGTCTTGCATGGGAGCTGCCATGGTCCTGCCTTCCTGTCTTCCTCACCCCAGGGCCCAGCGTTGGAGGAGGGCACAGGGCCTCCTGGGGCCTTCCCTTCTCCCCGAACAGCACGTCCATCCCATTCTGGATGCGCTCTTTGCAGAGCCACCGCGCAGGTGGTGAAGGCCGGGTTGGCAGTGACTTTGCCAGAGCCTGTCCAGGTCTGGGGGTCCTCACGTGGGCCCTCCCACCCACCCATCCACCCGAGCAATGGGTGAGGCCTGAGGCCCCAGGAGGGCCGGCCTGTGTGGACCAGCCGCCCCGCTCTTTATCCAGCGCTGAGAGTAGGCTTGGAAGGAGTGAGGTCACACCCGGAGCCAGCAGACTTGTGGTCGTGGGGAAGTGGAAAGCCCTGCAGAGCCTCAGGGGCCAAGGGGCCGGGAGGGACCCCAGAGCACAGGAGGAGGTGCTCTATCCCTCGTCTCAGTGTGAGAGTGCGGGGCTACGGGAGGGTCTGGCCCCTTCCCCAGGGTCCCACAGGTCTCGGTCGGTCCAGGAGGGGGCTAGGCGAGGGACAAGTTCAAAGAAGCTGCCGTAGGTGCGCTTGTGTGCGCGCGCGCGTGTGTTGGGGGGATGCGGATGCACGAGAACCCAGAATCCCACCCACGGATACAGAAGCACATCACACGCGCGGTCACACCCAGGACACCCATGCGGAGGGGGAGGGGCACGCCGCCCGCGGTCAAGGCCTCAGCGCGCCGCCCAAGCCCGCCAGCCTCGCCCCCTCGCCGACCCCCGCCCGCGGCGCGGAGGGCCAGGGGGGTGAGCCCTGCTGCGGGGAGGGGGAGGGCCGGCCTCCGCGGCTCCGGCCGCCCCCGCAGTTGGGGGCGGGGAAGACGCCGGCGCCACTCCCCCGCCCCCGCCAAGCTTCTCCGCCAGCGCCCCCTGGCGCCCCGTTGGCTAGGAGTGGGAGGGTGGGGGCGCGGTGGGGGGCTCGGGCGGGCCCAGCTCCGCCCTCCCGGGTGGGGGGCGGGGCGCTCTCCGCGACGGGGGAGGGGCGGCTCGCGCGCGCGCCTCTGGGCGGAGCGGCCCCTCCCCGAGCCCCCCGCCCAACCCCGCCCCCCGCGCCGGCCCGGCCACGCCCCGCCCCCGCCCAACCCCCAGCTCACTCTGAAGTTTCCTGCGCCGAGTGCGGACAGGTTCCGGGCTCGTTCACCGCCCCGCCGCCCGGTTCGCGCCCCCCGCGCCCCGCGCCCGTCCGCCCCGCGGACCCCTCTGCGCCGGGTCGCCTCCGCCGTCGCTGCCGGGTCAGCCGGAGCGGGAGCAGGAGCGGGATCCGGCGGGCCGGGGGCGCGGGCCGGGGGCGCGGGCCGGGGGCTGCGGCACTCCAGCCGGGGCCGAGTGCCGTGCCGGTCCGCGGTGACCGCGCCGCCCGGGCGATGCCCGCGGGGACGCCGCCGGCCGCCGGAGCGAGGTGAGACGCGGCGAGGACGCGCGCCCCACTGCGCGCCGGGACCCTCTTTAACTTGAGGCAGCCGGCGAGGGAGCCCCTGGGGCGCCTGCCCCCGCCCCGGCGGTGGGGGAGGGGCCGCCCAGCCCTCGCCGGAGGGAGGGGGCGGGCGAGGGCGGGGGGCGCATTTGTCTCTAATGAGAAAAGACAAAGACATCCCGGCGGCCGTGGCTGTTTCCTCGGACCCGCTCCACCCGAGGCGGGCGAGGGTGTTGTTCTCGGGACCCGGTTACCGGCTGTCCCCCGCAGGTGCTACCCGCCGCTACCATGACAGAGAGCGTGCAGGCGGCCGACGAGGTCCGAGTGCCCCTGGGCGCGCCAGCCCCGGGCCCTGCGGCGGGGGCGTCCCCGGCGAGCCCTGGGGCCCCGGGGCCAGAGGCGGAGCGGGGGTCGAGGCCCGGTGCGTCGCCCCCCCAGAGCCCGGCGGCCGAGCGCGGCGCGGAGCTGGGCGCCGACGAGGAGCAGCCCGTCCCGTACCCGGCACTGGCGGCCACCGTCTTTTTCTGCCTCGGGCAGACCACGCGGCCGCGCAGCTGGTGTCTCCGGCTGGTCTGTAACCCATATCCTTCCCGGGCCGTCGGGGGTGCGGGGATCCGGGGCATGGGGGTCTGGGGCGCGGGACCTCCTCCGCGTGTGCCTCCCACGCTCGGGCTCTCTGGCCTCAGCGCGGGCTGGGTGCGTTGGGGACGCAGGGCAGGGGCGCGAGAGCAGCGCTCCTCCGAGAGAGGCGGCCCCGGGCCGCGCTTTGCGGGGCGGCAGGGGTGACTCTCTTGATACGAATGGGTTGTTCCCTCTTCACAGCCAGCTCGGGACGGAGAGGGTGGAAGAGAAGAGGCGAGGCCACCGCGGGCTTGGAGTGGAGAGGGATCGGCAGGGAGGGGTGGGCGGAACTCCGTGCGCCCCTATGGGTGCTCGTCAGGAAGGGAATTCTCTCGTCTGGGTTTACACAACGTCTAGCCTGAGGCAGGATCCTAGCGTGGAGGAGGAGGCCGGCGGGACCTCAATAAGAGAGCAAAGTTTTCATCCTGTTCCTTGCGCTTCGAAGAGCCTAGGAGACCCTAGGGGGCCGGGAAGCGGTGCGCTCTCGCTGGTCCTTTTCTGTGGAGAGAGGCAGTGACGTTGGTTGTGAACTCGCCTTTTCAGGCTGAACTCGGTGTTGGGGTTGATTTAAGTCATGCGCAGCTGGGGGGTGGGGGGCAGGGAGGCAGTTGGCACCACACTCGGGCACACTGGTGTCGCTTCTCTCCGTGCTTCCCTAGCCGGAAGGGGCTCCCCCTTTTTGCTCTTGGTGAGATGGACACAGACTTTCAGAGAAGGTTCCAGATCAGAGGTGGGTCGAGTAGGGGGCATTTCTGGGACGCAGGTAGCAGTCTGGTGGCCCCCAGCAGGTGGCCTTTGGGGACTGTCAGCAGGCCCTGTGTCCCAGTTGGTTCTCCCACTGGCCTGTGGAGCTCGTTGCCAGGTGGCTGGGCTGTGGGCGCCAGGCATTCCCTCCCCCTGGCCTGGAGGGATTGGATGACAGCACGGTGGGGGTGCTGAGGAGAGGAGGCTGACAGGGGCAAGACCTTGCACGTGAACTTCCCTTGTCTGGTGTGGAGGAGACAGGCAGAATGAGCGATGCGTGTATATGTTTTTCGTATCGTGTGTGTCTAACTGTACAAACATCACACACGAAGAGGAATTTGTATCAGGAAAGTAATAAACCGTGTCTTTTTTTCTTTTCTGAAATTCAAACGTGGGCTGAGTCAGGTTAGCCCCCTGGTTGTGAAGGGAGTCGTTGTGGCCTGGGTAGAGGGTGATGGCCCCGGGGCCGCCACAGTGTGGCAGCAGGCTCCACTGCCTGCCTTTGTCCTGCAGCCCCTCGGTGGGCTTGGCAGCCCCCCTCCCCCGGAGCAGCTGAGTTTGCAGGGTGGCTGTAGGCTAGTCTTCCCTCTAGAACCCTGGCCATTTCCAGGCCACCTCATTTTGGCAGGAAGGTGGCCTGGCTGGGTGAGGTGGTAGGGGATGGGGTGGGTGACCTAAGGCCCTGGGACCTGAGGCTGCCCTTTCTGCGTGTCTGTCTTTTCCAAGCATACGCAGAGACCAGATAGGGAGGGATCCCAGTGGGCCTGCACTTTCTCTTTCCTGACAGCCCCTGGTCTGGCTACTCTGTCCCTTCTCGGCCCAGGGAGTCTTCCAGCCTGACCCTGTGTTCTGGATGTTCCTGGCGGGCTATGTCCTTCAGGACATCTAACAAGGTTGTTTGTGTTACTTAGTGCAGGGGTGGTGGGGGGATGCCACATGCATGTGGGATGAGGCCCAGGGAGGGGGGATGGGACTGGCTGGGCCAGTGTCCCTGTCCCTGGGCTTCTCATGACTCCAGGAGCAGGAGGGTGCTTAGAGCAGGAGGAGAGCTCTCAGCCAGGGAAGAGCACCCCTTCTGACTGGCAGGGGTGTGGAGGAGCTCAGGTCCCAGGATCATTTTACCCTGGACTGGCCGTGGAAATGCTGCATCTGTTGAGTGGGGTGGGCTTGTCAAGCCCCCAGCGTGTGGGGACGGCTGCTGACCCACAGCAGATGCCAGGCCCTGGTGCTGGGGTGCCTCGGCCGCAGGAAGAGCCTAAAATAAGCCAGCCCGCCTGGACAGGTGGGGACTGGCCCCCTCGGGGAAGCCCGTGGGCCTCAGCAAGGCTTTCCAGAGCGCTTCAGATTCTTGGGAGTCGGGAGTGGTGGCCTTGAGAGAGGCAGGAGCTTAGAGGGCGGCCTGTGGTTTTCTAGGGACTGCCTGTTGTCTGTCCTGGGGCCGAGGGTGTGCGCCTTGGCCTTGGTCTCCTGCCCTGCAGGTGGATGTCGTGTTGGCGGCGCCCACCATCCTTTCCTGGAGGCTTTACTGCTGTGGAGGGTAAACTCAGAGAGGGAAATGGGATAATTGGGTTTGCTCTGGGAACCCACACTCCGTAAAGCAACTCCTCGCTCCCTGGACGCTGGCAGAGTCCCAGCTGGTCCGCTGAGCCCAGCCCTGAACAGGGATGAGATAGGCAGTTGGAACACAGGAAGAGGCCTTACTTAAGTCTCGGACTTTCCGGAACCCCCGCGTGGACGGCCCCACACACAAATGAACACGTGTTCTGTCGTTGCCTTAAGGGATACCCGATCCACTGTAGAGGAGCTTCCAAGGATAGCACCTATCAATAATGATTTAGTTTGCTTTTTGAAAACATAATTGTGTTAGAACTTTTGGGGCGAGTGCTGTTTCTCCTACACAGGTTTATTTATAGAGGAAGGTGGGTGGGATCTATGTGTTGTAGCCCGAGAGGCTGGGTTGTGTTCTGCCCGGGCTCCCCTGGGGTTCCTGACTTGGCGCTGCCTGTGATGCAGCTGCCATGTCCCAGCACCCAGGCCAGGAGGGGCCTCCCAGGGGTGCCGGCTGGGAAGGGGGCCCTGCCGCGGTTGCCACGTGAGCCACAGGGGCTGGCTGTGGCCCCGTTGGGGTGCGTAGGGACTAGGAGGTGGCCAAGGAGGCACTTTGGGGCTTGGGGATGGTGGACACCTCCAGGAGGTGTGTCCCAGGGAATGGGCACCGAATGCCCTGAGCATAGGGTTCAGAGAAGACAAAGGACATGACAAGGTCACACGGCTGCTGGAGGACAGAGCTGGGTGAGCCTGGCCCGACGCTGGAGTTTGAGTATCTGGCTGGGCCCTACCCGGCAGGGAGGTGAGACTGATGCATCCAGGTCCTTGAAGGCATTTTGTAAAAATCAATGCCCCAAACTGTCATGCCGCTCACTCTGTGGTTGCTGCCTGCACCTGGGCTCCTGGCGGGCATGGGTGCCTCAGCGAGGACACACAGGGCATTGATGTGGAAAAGGGTGGGCCACCATCTGCCCTCACCTGCCCCCCACAGCCTCCTCTGGCTCCACAGACTGGACATGAGCAGACGGTCTTGTGTCCTTCTCAGCCTCCTGACCCTGTGGCCATGACCCCTGAGCACTGTGTGGGCACAGGCCCGGGGGCACTCCCTCCTCTGAGCCCACACCCCCCCCCCCCAGTACCTGTTCCTGGGCCCCTCACCTTGACGCTAGTGTGTGTTTGTTTCTCTGGACCTGGAGTTCCCGGGCCGCGGTCCCCAGACTGGGAGCCTCGCGGCCCTAGGCCGGCCGGGCTCACGTGTCTGAAGGGGCTCTGGGCTCCCCAGGGCTCTGGGATGGATGAGGCCGCCCCAACTTCCTCTGACTGGAAAGGAAAGGGGTTGCAGTACGTGTGTCTGTGTGTCCATGTGTCTCTGGATCTGCCCCCGCCCCATGCTCCGAGGGCCTATGTCGTGCCCTGGGGTGGGGAGGGGAGTGGAAGTAGAGACACCCCCAGCAGTGGAGATAGGAGTCCATAGTAGGGGAGCTTCCTGGGGAGGGACATTTTCCTGACAACTGGGGAGGGCAACAGTGGAGTGGCAGATCTCTGAGCACCTGCAGGAGGTGGGGTGGGGGGAGCCCCGTCCCTGGGGTGGCTGCTTCTGTGGTCCCTGGACATGGGCCTGAGCTCCCATTGGACCCTGAGTTTGGAGCAGGGCTGTGATGTGTCATCCTCTTGGCTTATGTGTTCAGGAGGGCTTCCTGGAGGAGGTGAGGCTGGGTTGGGCTGTTTGGGTGGATATGAGAAGTAACAGGAAGGCCTTGGGGCAGGAGGGTGTAGAAGGGGGAATTCGTGTGAGCTGGGAATTGTCTGCCCGGGAGGGCCCTGGCTGTGTCCATGTCACGTTCAGTGTCATTAGACTGCCCAGGAAGCGTCCTGGCTGAGCCCCCTGCACCTCCTCCCCAGCGGCCTGGACTTCTAGCCATTCCCCACCAGGTACCCACAGAGCCCTGATCTGGGCAGACAGTTGGTGTCCCTCCAGCTTACTGGTGGCCTGATTAGTAGGCAGAGGCCAGTAAGTGCTGATTAAGTGCCCTGTGTGTGTGGCATGGTGAGGCCGAGTGTGGCCCCCACCCCCACATCTGCTGCCCAGCTGGACCCTGGGAATGTTGTGGGGGTGGGGAGAGCGGAGCAGAGCGGGGTGGGGGCTCCTGCAAACACTCGCTGTGGGGTGGCCTCGCTATACAAGCCTCTCCTGTCCTGAGATCTGTGCTGGGCCCACCAGGTTCTCCCAGCAGGCCCACGCTGGGACTCGGCCAGCTTCCACCGTGTGCCCGGCAAGGCTATCCTGATTGTGGTGGGGGTACTTGGGTGGGTGGGTTGGGTGGGCCACATGGAGGCTGTTGGGGGCTGGGAGCCAGGGAGACTCTGCTTGATGGACACAGGGATCTGTGGAGGGAGGAGAGCTGGAGGCGGGTGGACGTGGAGCAGGGGTGTCCCAGGCAGAGGAATGGCACATGCAAAGGCCCTGAGGTGGCTAGAATGTGTCCCTGCAGCTGGAGCAGGTGGG
This sequence comes from Pseudorca crassidens, assembly GCF_039906515.1. Classification (NCBI taxonomy): domain Eukaryota; kingdom Metazoa; phylum Chordata; class Mammalia; order Artiodactyla; family Delphinidae; genus Pseudorca; species Pseudorca crassidens. Next base: position 38,201,251 of record NC_090310.1, on the reverse strand, counting down.
GGGGGTGTGTGAGGTGAGGGGGAGGAAGGGTAGGGTGGGTCGTGGGGAGGGAGACCAGGAAAGGCCTGTGAGCATGGTGGGCAGGTGATGGGCTGGCCTGGAGGCTCAGGGAGTGGGTCTGCCTCCACCTGGGGTTGGGGCTCGTGAGGGAGGGGCTGTGTTGGGACCAGGTTTGGGGAGAAGTCAGGAGAGGGCAGGTGGAGGGCACCTCAGGGGCAGAGGCCTGAGGTGAGGACATGGCCAGTGCCACCCCTTCAAAGGAATCTCATGGATGCAGTGGGTGTCACATTCTGACCACCCAAACTCTGTCCTGACTGCGGGAGGCTGCGGGCACCCTCCCTGGCACAGTGGAGCGCTCAGAGGTGGTCTGGGTGCTCCCCGCGCCTTCCAGCGGCAGACAGGCAGAGGCAGCTGCTCCCTCCTGGTTCCAGGGTCAGGATGTGAAGGAATGTGGGGGATGGGCCAGCCTTTCAAGCATTGGAGGGATGAGTCCAAGCAGCCCGTCTCTGGCTGCAGAGTCTAGACATTGGCCCCAGCAGTCAAGGTCGGGCGGGAAACACGTTACCTTCTTTTATATGAGTGTTGCACATGCATCCCCGCCTCCGCCCGCACAGAGACCGCCTGGGAAGGGGTGGCAGCTGTTGCGGCTGAGTTAGGAATATTTTCTTTTCTCTCCTTCTTGCAAGTGGGTATTTAACTCAGTGACACAAAAGACCAGTTGCTTTCTCCTCCCCTCAACGGTTAGCTTTGACAGAACTGGGAACACCTCTGAGTCACGTGGGCCTCAGGCGCCCATCCTGGCAGCCGCAGGAGTGATTTAGGGCCCGGCTCCCCGGGGGGGAGATGGGGGAGCGCCTGGGGAGGACCGGTCTTGGAGAGAAGCAGCCCAGCCCTTGCAAGTTGGCAGCGAGTTCGGGCACCGTCCCCAGAGCCAGAGCTTTGCGCCCGCCGCGGATGACAGATGGGGGCTGCTTGGCTGCGTTGTCTTCACATAGTGAGTAGCGGCTCGTTGTCATTTTGTTAAGGAGGGCCCCACCAAACACCCAACACACACACACACACACACACACACACACACACACACACACACTCCTCCTCCTCCAGGGGAGGCAAGGCTGTGCTACTCCGTTTGGCCCAGCAGACATGTGGGAGGACCCCAGTGTCCCCAGCTTCTGGGATGCTTTCGCCTCTGCTGCTGGGAGGAGCAGGGTGTCGGCAGTGCTGGAAGAGCCCTGAGCTCTGATTAGTGTGGACAGTTGATGGATGTGCTCAATTAGAGCATGCGGTGGGGACGTTGCCATCTCTGTGGACGTTGCCATCAGGGGGCATCGTGGTGTGAGCATCCTGCCTCTCCATGACCCTGAGCAGCTCTTGGATGCGTGCAGACTTCAGGGGTTTTGGGAGTACCCCTCTTCCTAAGTGGGATGCTGACAAGAACCAAGGCCATGTCCCAGAGCAGCCCCCACCTCAGTCTCACCCATAGCTTCTCTCTTTGCCAAAGTTGGGCGCAGATCTGGCAGAGAGGACCCAGAACCCCCTCCACAGGGGCTGCCTGGGTGAAACTGGCCCCCTGCCCCCACTGTGTCTCAACCGGTGCAGGTGTGTCCCCAGCCGTGTCTGGGGTCAGCTCTCCTTCCTGCATGGGGCCCCGGCCAGGCCTCAGCCTCGGCGTCCAGCACAGTTGCCTGAACCTCTCAGGCACGTAGGGAGCTGATGTTAGTGAGATGCTCGCGTCTGGGCGAGGTGGGCCAGGCAGGCGGTGATGCTCAGGGCTGGCGTGCAGGCTGGCAGTACGGGGAGGAGGCCAACAGCCCCCTGACCTGCTTGAACCTGGGGAACAGGCCAGTCTTCTTGGGTGGGCACAGGCCGCATCCACTGCCTGGAACTGGGCAAAGCCCGACCTGGCACTGGTGCCAAGAGACCTGGCAGGCGGCGGCCGGCCTACTTGGTCACACTGTCCTCTCCCTGTTCTGGGCTCTGCCAGTGCCCCTGTGCAGCTGGCCTCCAGGTGAGGTCAGGGCACTGGTGCAGCGGGGACAGTGCCCCTTTTCTGGGCTGCAGTGGCCTCTCTGCTCCCCACCTGCACTTGGCGGAGCCCCCGGCTGGGAGTGGTCATGTTTCGGGCCCTCGCTGGCCTGAGGACTGTGGTGGGGGCACCCTGACGCCTCTTCAGGGAGCAAGGCCCCTGAGGTCAGTGACCACCCTCCCCCCGCCAGGAGGTTAGGCCGGGACCTTTGGGATTACTGGGGTCTCCTGGTCACAGGAAGAGGGTCTTGTGGCCCCTCCCTCAGCCTGGGTGGTGGCCCCTCACGTGCCTTGGTTTCTCCCTCATGTCACCTCTTTCTTTTCATCACTGACAGAGCAGGGTTTGCTGGGCACCCTGGTTTGAGGGTGAAGGGCCTAGTCCAGTTTAGCCGGGCTGGTGAGAGGGTCTTGCAGCAGAGGCTCCGGAGGCCTGATAGGGACACAGCCCCCTCCCCAGGTCTGAGAGTGGCCCAGGGTCCCCCAGCCCCAGCCCACACAGAGGGTGTGCAGAGTCGGATGCACTAATGGAGAGAGGGAGAGGCTGGGGGATTTTCCAGAAGGTGGTAGAGCTTCTGAGGTGGGCTGAATTTGTGTCCCTGAAGCCTGATGCAGCAAAGCAGCGGTGGGCTCTGGGCCCTGTCAGGGTGTCAGAGGCTGGGGTCCCATTGTACCTAAGTGCTGGGGCCACTAGGGCCACCACCCCAAAGCTGAGGGGCCTTGGTGGACGGAGTTGCCTCCTGGACCTTGGTTTTCTGATTTGAGGGGCAGGCCTGTGCCCCTCGATGCCTCTAATTGTGGTTGTTTGTGGGCAGTCAGTGCCAGCTGGGCACCCCCATCCACACCTGCCCAGGGGGAGGTCAGGCAGCTGGGGACCATCTGCTGGACCGTGGCCTGAGCGCCTCTCTCTCCTGTGGGAGGAGGATGCCCAAGGAGCTGGGCTGGTGGGCCTGGGCTCCTTGGGGGAGGGGCTTTCGTGGACTCCTCTGGGCCTCCTCTGGCCACCGACGGCTTTTGGGCAGTGCCTATGGACGGAGCTTCCCCCTCAGGTTCTCAGGTGCCAGGCCCGGGTCTCCCACTTGGCGCCTGTAGGGTGACCTCTGAGCCCCAGCTGGGCACCCCTGGAGGTCTGGGGCCAGACGCTGCCTGTCTTGGCCTTGATCTCAGTGGTTCCTGTGACCATAAGGAGGTTCCCACCTGTCAGTGGGTCAGGACACCCACGTCCCCTGAGCCCCGTGTGGAGTGGCCCAGGCCTCTGGAGCTGTGTGCACACCCCGGGCTCTGCCCTCGGTGCTGGCCCGGGGGTGGGGTGGGATCAGGTCCTTTCTGGCCTTGGGGAGCCCCTGAAGGGGACGGAGAAAAACAGACGTGAGGGTGGCAGCATTGGGGCCCCCTGCCCTATGCTGGGGGCATCATTGCAGGCCCCAGGAGAGCAGCCAGGGCAGTGGGCATGGGGGGCCGGGAGCAGCCGGAGCAGGCAGGGTGGGCATTTAGGGTGGACAGAGTGTCAGGGATGGGGGTGCAGCATCCAGGGTGTGGCTGTGCATGTGCCCATCGTCCTCACAAACTGGCACATGTAGGCTAGTGCACTGGCTGGAGCGTGCCCAATTCGTGTCCACCCAAACCTCAGAATGTGACCTCACGTGGAGGTGGGGTCTTTGCAGCTGCAGTCAAGTTAGTATGAGGTCAGATTGGGCTGCGGTGGCTCTCAAGCTGATGACGGTTTCCTCCTAAGAGGAGCTGACACGGATGCAAGGAGAAGCCGCGTGAAGGAGGAGGTGGATGCTGGGTGAGGTAGCCACACGCCCAGGAAGCCCAGGGCTCCTGAAGCCACCAGAGGCCGGGAGAGGCCTGGATGGATTCCCCCTCTCAGCCCACAGAAGGATCAGCCTGCTGATACCCTCATCTCGGACTCCTGGCCTCTGGACCGTGACAGGAAGAATTCCTGTAGTGTAAGGTCCCCCGGTCTGTGGTGCTTTGTTTCGGGGGCACCTCCCTAGCTCACACACCTGGGCTGCACACCCGGGCTTGCTCCCAGCTGTACCCCCAGAGGAAGAGGCAGGAGATGGGGACAGGCTGGTGGGATAAACCATGTCAGCCATCCCGGGTCTGCCTCTCCACGAGGAAAAGGGCCTCCTGAGGAGAGGGAAAACCAACTGTGAAATTGGTCATTTGGTCAGACCTCCAGCGGTGTGTCTCTGGGGTTCCTGAGGGGTTGCCCTGCTGCAGGGTTTCCCTGAGGAGGTGTCCATTCACGATGTGGGCCTTCAGGTCTTTTCTGCCGGATGGAGGCTGACATCCTGTCCCTGCAGGAGTCTGGGACCCTCACTCAGCCAATAACCCTATGCTGTTGGGGGCTTTTGGGGGCTTTCCTGCTGCTCCTGGGGGTAGTTCGAGTGCAGCAGCTATAGAGGGAGTCCCTGGTGTCCAGCCTCACCTGGCTCTGATCTGAGACCCTCGGCTGGGCCCAGGGCATCCTGCAGGGTGCAGCAGGGATGGACAGCAGGCGATGGGCCAGATTCCCAGCTGGGTACCCGCTCTGGCCTATTCAAGGCTCTGGGGCTGTGCTTGGCTGCGGAGGTGGTGGGGGTGGGGAGGCAGTGGACACGCAGACAGATGAGACCCAGGCCTTGCTAGGGCTGAGGCCGACTACGGCGGGCCTGGGGGATGGTCTGCCAGGACTGGGGCATGCAGGCTGAGGCGGGTGGGTGTGAGCAGTGGGGGTGGACCCGGGGGTGCCTGTCTGAAGGGTGGTGGGGGTCAGGGACGTGGCATAGAGGCAAGGAGACAGGTGTGGGGGGCAGCTGATGTGGACAGAGTTTCGGGGCCTAGGAGCGCCTCGGGTGCTCTCCTGAGAAGGGGGAAGCCGGGAGGGTCCACGGAGCCTCTGACCTGTGCCCACTGCTTTCTGAAGCCTTGGCCCCGCCTGCCACAGGGCCAGGAGCGAGCCTGCAGGAAAGTACAAGGGTGGCGATGGCCTCTCCCAGCCAGGTGCGTGCCATGTAGCTCAACCCGTGCGTCCCTTTGTCTTTCAAGTAGCCGCCAGGCGGCCGCAGTTTGATGAGTCAGCCTGCATTAGCGCCTCGTCGAGATGGACGAGGACATGTCCCGGGTCCTGCTGGCAGGGCAGCCTCCCGGCTCTGGCCGCGGAACGGGCCTGCTGCGTTCCCGTGACCGGCCTCATTGGCCAGCGTGCGCTGTGCCTCGGGCATGACGGGCTCGGTGCTCCGGGTCTGTGGGAGCACCCTCCAGGCGCTGGTCTCAGGGTCATGTGGTTCGGTGGGGGTTCCAGGACGTGAAGGATGCCCCACACAGGGGTGCAGACCGTGGAGGGGGCAGGGGGTGCAGGGTGGGCCCCCGGGGGGGCGGGAGACAGAGCTAGCAGCAGGTGGGCGGGCCATCTGGGGTGGGACTGAGGGGGAAGGAGGCTGGCCAGATGTGGAGACACGGGGTTCCTGGGAAGGACCCCGCCTAGCCCCCCATTCGCAGAGCGCAGTACTGTGAGTGCTTGGAGGCAGGGGCAGCGGGTGGGCACCACTGTCCTGAGGAATGTTCTAGAAGCTAGAAGCAGTGTTAGGATCGGCCATCCAGTGGACCTGGGCAAAGCACACGAAGCACATCCCTGGGCCGCGGGTTTACGTTTTAGAAGCCGGGCTTCCTGGCATTCTTTCCTTGCTGTTCCAGAGCCATTAAAAAACCTGCCATTGAAATCTGGGTCGCTGGAACAGGACGGGAGGGCAGAACCAGCTCAGGGACCTGCGGGCAGAAGCAGGTGCCCTCGGGGAAGGGGGTCTGGCCTCAACCTCCCCTCCCCTGCTCCGTTCAGCGCTGGTCACAGTCCAGCAGACTCTTGGGCATCGGTGTTGGGGAGGGGTCGCCTGGGCACCGGGGCAGAGAGAAGGGGTGTGTCTGGGATAGCTGGGCTCCTCCTGAGAGTATTCTCGCCACCCCCAGCCTGGCTCCAGGACCCGGGGGCGTCTGCACCGCACCCTGCCTCCTGGGGTTTCTCTTCCTTCCTGAGGTTCGGAGCTTGACCTGCCCCTTCCTCGCTGTGGCTCCCAAGTGAGTGACTGGCCACGTTTTTGCTTCCCTCACCCTCGTCGGGTGTGAGGGGCCCAGAACAAGCTTTGGGGCCCCTCGTCACCCATTGTCACCTTCCTATGCTGCGACCACTCCTCGGCCGTCCTGCAGATGCCACCAGGCCATGTGTCCCATCCCCCGATTCAAACCGAGCAACCTGGACTGAGTGATAGGGATTCCCTGCATTTGTGTGTTTTCTCACTCAGGTGTCACCAGGACTCGGGGTGGGCAGGCCATTCAGTGTGGCCAGGATGGGGTGGCCAGGTCCTTCCCAGGATGTCCCTCGCCCTGGAAGCCCATGCTGGGCTCTGGGTCACGTTTCTGCATGCAGCAGATGGAAGGGGCCTTTGGGTCAGGCACCTGCTCACCTCTGACCTTGGGGCAGAGGAACAGTGGTGAAGAGGCTCACCGCACTTGCTGTGGGGGGCCCTTTACTCTGTCTCAGCCCTGGGCGGGGGAACTTCAGCACCTGAGTTCTGTCTACAGATGAGGAAACTAAGGGTCAGAGTGGATCCCTGCATGGCCCCCAGGATTCGGAGCTCAAGGCAGGCTGACGCAGGCGCCTGCTTTCTTTTAGTTTTGTTGAGATGTACACACATAAAGTGCTTCGTTCAGTGGTCTTTGTTATAGTCAGAGTTGTGCAACTATCACTACAGTCAATTTGGGAACTTTTTCATCACCCCAAAAGGAGACCCCGTCCCCATCAGCAGTCAACCCCCTCCCTCAGCCCCTGGCACCCACTGGCCTGCATTCTGTCTCTGGATGTGCCTGCTCTGGATGTTTCACAGAAATGGAATCTCATATAAGTGACCTTGTGTGTCTGGCGTCCTTCACTGAGTGTGTGTCCTCAGGACTCATCCAGGCTGTAGTGCGATGGTGCGTCACTTCTTTTAGGGCTGATGCGGTGGGACGTTGTGTTCCTATTCACCCGTCGGTGGATGTGGCTCTTTGCACCTTTCAGCTGCTGTGAGTGGGGCTGCTGTGAGCGGTCGTGTCCAAGTTCTGTTGGGCATGTACCCAGGAGCGGAATTGCCCGGTTATGCAGAACCGCATCAGATTGCTTGAGATGCCAAAGCATTTTCTGAAACATTGCCTACTTCCTACCCCTTTGCGCCCTGGACTTGGGTCTCTGAGCCAGTGGGTCTGCAGCAACCTTCACGGTTGTCCCCAAGAAGGCAGCCTTTGGGCACCGGACACCACACCCAGCCCGTGTCTGAGCCCACAAGTGAGCAGGACTCCCCCGCCTGACCTCCTGAAGATGCTCCTGGGGTGTCCCCCTGGGAGGCGGGCAGAAGAGGGGTCTTGGTGGCCTCCTGGGTTGAGCAGCCTTTCTGATCTGGATCTCCCTTCGATGGACCTTCCAGGCAGGGCCATCGGAACCACGTGGCCTGCCAGTCACTGCACATCCTGGCGCACAGGCGGGCACACGGGTGGGGTGGCGCCAAGCCCTGGGTCGGGTGGTGCCAGGCTGTGGGTGGGAGTAGCTGGTGTATGTTTGCCCGGCATCCGTCCCTCCAACAGCCCTCTGGAGAATTTCAACACCCACACCAGGAATAAAAAAAAATTATTAATGAGCTTGGCGCGGTTGCCATGGGAACCTGTTGCTAATGAATCTCTGGGGTTTCCTTTTACCTCTGCAGAGCAGCTCGAGGCCCAAGCCGCGCTCCCAAAGACGACATGTTTCCGACTAATCAGGTTGCCGTGGCAACGCCTGTCACTAATCCCCAGCTGGGCTCCTGGTTTACTGGCTTGGCCTGAGTTACATAAAGCGATTTAGCACATGGAGGGCTGCTCCAGGATTAGAGACCCCTTGGCCCACCCACCCAGCGCCTTGGACACCAGTCTGCAGGGTGTCCCTGCTGCCCACCGTCCTACCTCCTAACAAGGGCCATCCCTAGGGTTCCCCAGACTCAGAATTGTAATGGAGGCGCCAGAGCCCGTGGTGTTTGGCGTTTTGTTAGAAGCCATGGAGGGTCGGATCTTTGCTTGGTCCAGCATGTGTGCGGTGCCCGGGGGCTGGCACCAGTAGGTGCTCATTGAATGCCAGGGAGACCAGCGGGTGGAGTGCTCATGGCTGGGAGCTGCGTCATTCCCAGGCAGCCTGGGGCCCCAGGGCCAGTACCCATGCCTCTGTCTGCCCCAGGCCTGGTGAAGGGAGGACATCCTAGCAGGAGCATGGGCTCCTGTACCCGAGCGATGGACCAGAAGCCTGGGGTGTGTGGTGGGAGGTGAAGGTGAAGTCCACCCTGTCATGTGATGGGAAGGATCCCTCGGTGACCGTCCACACCCTCAGCCCACCCAGTCCACATGGTCTGATCTGCTCGGATGCCAGCCTGATGCCCAGGACTGCACGCAGTGGGTGTCTGCAGTGGGCATCAAAGACCTTCCTGTTTTGTTTCTCCTGCTTGAGTATTTGAGGCACTACTGTGTGGCAGGTGCTGGCGCGGGGATGGGAAGTGCATGGATCCCACTCTCAGTGGTCCTTCTGTCTCCCTGGGGGCCCGGATCTAGGACAGGGTCAGCCATGCTGGGATGTACTGTGGGCCCCCCCACCGACCTGGGTGGGGAGGCTATTGGACTTGGGGTTTGGGGTCTCTCTCCCGTGGCTGTTGGGCACCTTGCAACTGCCCAAGTGAGTGCTGGCTAGGAGGCAGGTGGCCCTTTCCCTGGTCACCCCCTATAGCTGCAGGTGGGGAGGGCTTCCCGGAGGAGGTGGTCTCCACAGAGCCCTGATAGCAGTGGGGTAAGAACAGGGTCCCAGTCAGGGTGATGCCCAGCATGTCTGTGGACCCCGATTACCCTGAGAGCCCCTCCGATGCCAGCTCAGGGGTCTGCTGGGGGCACCAAAGCCCGTGAACTGCTGAGCACACCCTCCCTCACACCCTTAGTCTGGAGCTGCCTTGTTCCAGGGCTTTTGGGACACCCTGAGCCGTGCCTTCTGAATTAGCCTGCTCAGGTGGCCATGCGGCTTAAACCACACAAACATGTTTCTGGACGTTGAGAGCAGGGCGTGGGCAGGGCTGGTTCCTCCTGAGGCCTGTCTCCTTGGCCTGTAGCTGTCTTCTCCCTGTATCCTCACATGGTGACCTTGTGTGCGTGTCGGTCCTGATCTTTTCTTACAAGGACATGGTCTGGATTAGGGTCCAGCCCAGTGACCTCTTTTTTTTTTTTCTTTTTTTTAAGAAATTTATTTTATTTTTGGCTGCGTTGGGCCTTCGTTGCTGCGCACGGGCTTTCTCTAGTTGCGGCGAGCGGGCTTCTAACTGCAGTGGTTTCTCTCGTTGTGGAGCATGGGCTCTAAGCACACGGGCTTCAGTAGCTGTGGCACGCAGGCTTAGTAGCTGTGGCTCGCAGGCTCTAGAGTGCAGGCTCAGTAGTTGTGGTGCACAGGCTTAGTTGCTCCGCGGCATGTGGGATCTTCCTGGACCAGGGCTCGAACCTGTGTCACCTGCATTGGCAGGCGGATTCTTAACCACTGCGTCACCAGAGAAGTCCCCATTGACCTCGTTTTACTTTATCTCTCTAAAGACCCCTGCTCCAAATACAGCCACATTCTGAGGTCCTGCGGGCTAGGCTTCAACATAGGAATTTCCAGGGGAGGCCACTCTGCCCATAGCACCTCCGCAGAGGCCCCCAGGCACTGGCTGGGCCCTCCCTTCATCTCTAGGGTTCTCTGGTCTTTCTGAGACCCAGGCAGCCCCCCTGGGGCACGAGGCAGAGCTCTTTCAGAGGGGAGCTTCCCCCACACCCTGCCGACAAGTGGTTCCCAACCCTCGTGGGTGCCTCCAGCCACAACCCCTTGGTTAGCCCTCTGCTGCTAGCCTTGGGGCCCCTGGCAGCACCCCACTCCGAAGCACCTGGCTGGTGAGGGTCTGAACCACAGACCTGAAACAAGGCCCACGGAGCTGTGCTTGTCCTGTGCCACAGCCCCATGGGGCCCTGGTGGAGGGGAGGCAGGGGCCACGGGACATTTGTTCTGAGAGGAGAGGAGGCTGGGGTCCCTCCCTGAGAACAGGGCTACAGCCTCATGGGGTCCTGGGTGGTGGGGTGGGGTCTGGAAATTGTTCCAGTTCCTCCGGTGAGCGGCGGCAGGTGGACGGATGGACAGGCGGAGGGTGAGACCCCGAAGCTTGAGTGGTGTCTTGTGCTCACTGCCAGGCCATCTCACACACAGGATGTCCCCTCCCTGGGCTGACACCACAGGCCGAGGGTCAGCTGTTGGATTGGAGGGTTGTCCCCTGGAGTTTGTAGCCACCCTGGGCTTGTCACACAGCAGCCCCCTCCTGACCACGTGCACCTGCTCTGCTCTCCAGAGTCCCCGAGCCAGACAGGTTAATGCCTGGAGTGACCACAGCCCCGCACGGAGCCATCCACACCTCATTCGTTACCCAGCAGTGCCCAGGGTGTGCGGGGCCCCCATTCCTCTGTGTGGCCGCCGAGGTCTTAGTCCAACTGCTCCGGCAATGTCAGGTTTCCTTCTGGAAGGAATGCATCTCACCTGTTGGTGGAGGTGCTGACCAGAGGCAAGAGGGCTGGGCGGCCGTGCCTCCCTCATGGCCGGGGCGTCCAAGCAGAGACATTGGGTGAACAGCCTGTGGAGGGATGTCTCCAGGGGGCTCTGCAGGCCCTCCCAGCCCAAGGCGGGACAGGGCAGAGGCAGGCTGGATAGTGTTTGGGGTCAGATGCCCAGTGTCCACTCTGGCCATCTGGGTTCTGCGGGTCAGCCCCCCAGGCCGTCTGTCACTCTCACAGTAGCTATGCCCTGAGGTGTGGCCGAGCTCATGTCTGCTGGCCCTTTGTGGCTGGGTGGAGGGGGGGGCCACGGGCCCGAGGTGCCCCCATGACTGGCCAGTGACTTCCTCTGCGTGCTGCTAGAGTAGGCAGATCTCTCGGCCACTGTTCCCCAGACACGTGGCCTGGGTGGGGGTGTCAGTTCAGGGATTGGAGTAGACCCCGTGGCAGCGGACACCCCAGGGAAGCATCTCCTTCCCGGCCTGGGGCAGACCCAGATGGTGGCTGTGCAGGGGGCACTGTGCAGGGGGAGGGGCTCTCGGGAGCCCCCCGCCCCTTCATTGCTATTTGGCCCTCCCAGCTCCCGACATGCCACCTCCTCCCACCTGGGCCTTGGTCCTACGTCATCTCTCTGGACCCCCGCAGGAAGGTGGCGTCCTCTGGACCAGCCGCTTGGCCCACAGGCTGACCCACGGTGGAGCGGGCAGCCTCTGGCCCCACGCCTGGCGGCTGGAATTCAGGAATTAGCCCCTAAGTTCTGTTGAATGTCTGATGCCTGGAATTCCACCGCGGAGTGCACTCTGTCCCAGGGCTGCACCCAGTTCCAGGCAGGCCCACCCCCAACAGTCCCCCTGGGAGCGGGTGGGCAGGAAGCTGGGGGAGGTGAGCCCTGGAGCTTGGGGCAGCGGGTGCAGCCCTGCCCTCCACGGGGCCCCAGGCAGTGCTTGAGGGTGGACCTCTATGCCCAGCACACGCCAAGGCCTCTCCCGGGGCCAGGGTCGGGGCAGTGGGGAGGGTGTTCAACGTTCCCAGACACACACACACACACACACACACACACACACACACACACACACTCCCTCCCTCCCTCCCTCCCTCCCTCCCTCCCTCCCCCATCGACAGCTGCAGGGGTCCCCATGCCTGCCGTGTGCGTGTGCCGAGCTTCCTTCTCAGGGGCTCGCAGGAGGCCCGGACAGGGTGGCATGACTCTGCTGGGGGCTGGGGTCCCAGCCCCCACTCTGTGCCTGCCAGTTCAACCTGGCCCTGGCCTGGGGTGAGCGGGTTGTGCGGTGTTTGATCTGCTCCCCTCTGCGTGGCCCAATCCTGCAGAACCACTTTGGGAAGTTCGGGGCTCCAGGAGGAGGCCGGGGTGTTTCCTGCACGTTTGAAATACGGCCGGCCTGCGGGCTGGTGGGAGCAAGCAGTGTTTTAATTCCTAATTTAGACTGTTTATCTGCAGAGCTCTGGAGGCGGGGCCGAAGGGACAGTGCCCCGCCTCACCCCTCCCAGGCGCCTCCCACCTCCAAAGTGCTCCAGCTGCCTGGTGGGCACGGGTGGGGGTCTGGCTTCTGGACCCCCCCCCCCCGCCAGTCCCCTGGTGGCTTCCTAGACAGCCGTCTCTGCACCGTCAGCTGGGCACCACCCGCCCTCCACGAGGGACGGCCCCCTCCCCACGCCTTCTGGGCCTTTCTCTAGGAGTTGTGAGGAATCTGAGGCCAGGCAGACTCAGCTGTGGCCTCGTCTGAGTTTTGCTGTGAAAGAGTAAAAGAGGGACTGGAGAAATGGGGGGAGGCACAGGAGGAAACCTGGTTGGGGAAAGCAAGCCTGCATCACCCCCCACCCAGGTCCCCCCACCTTGTTAATGACTGCCCCAGGATCAGTGTCGTCTCTCCCACTTAATTAGAAAATACATTTCTTTCACTAGCCTTAAAAATCTGGTTAAGGCCAGGCTGGCTTCCTGGTTGCCATGCTGACTGGGTTTGGACCCCTTCTGACGTCTCTCCCGCACATCCTCTGTGGAGGGGGCTGGGCAGGGGGTTGGCAGGCCCCGGGCCGGGACCCCTCTGCTGGCGGGGGACCCCAGTAAGCACCTGCTCTTGTCTCCTGTGTGAACCTCTGTATTTCGTCTTTGTCGCCGTGGTGTCCCCTTGCCTTGGGGTGCCTGTGAAATGCTTACTACTCGTGGGAACTTACGGCTGGGAGGGCGCTGGGCCGGGTGTACCCCTCATGCTGCAGAAGGCAGCATGTGGTCACCCTGGGGTCTGGGGGCCTGAGGGGCTGCGTGGGCCAGTGTGGGGCATCAGGTGTCCACGAGATCATAGAGGGGTATGAGGGTGAGGTCCAAACTGGGGGGCTGGTGACAGCTTTTCTTGGAAAGGCCATCTGGGCTGGGGGAGCCAGTCCAGGCCTGCTGGAGGCTTTGCAGACCCCACAGCTGCCCCTCCAGGCAGCGAGCCTCCCCTCGGCCCACCTGCTGGCCGCAGCCCCCAGGTCCACCCCATCCAGAGCCAGCTGCCAAATTCCAAACCCTCACACCCCTGATCCTTGGCCTCATGGAAGCTTCCAGAAATGGGGGAGGGGCTCCGAAACGTACCTTCAGTGTCGGAGTGCGAAGGACACCCCCCGGGGCTTCTTCTGCAACCCCAGGCTCTGCCAGGCCCCCCAGGCCACCCTCCAAGCCCCCGTCCCTGCAGTGGGGCCTGGTCCACCTCCCCCAGGCAGCACGTGGCGCCGGCTCATGGCAGGAACCCGAGACATGGGAGCAGCAGGTGACCTGCGTGCTGGGAGCTCGGGGATTTCCTAATTAAAGGATTTATTATGAAAGCGCCCGGCGTCCTCCGCTGGGGCTTCCTGTAGCCACGGAGACAGATGTAGCCTTGTGGGGGCAGGGCGGGCTGTGGGGGTCCCTGCCCCGGGAGGGTCCACCTGTGGGAAGGGTGGGGTTTGTTCCCCGCAGAGAGGCCTGCTGAGCCCTGGGTGGCCGGGCGGGGGTACATCTGGGATACTCTGGGCCCCAGCCAGCCCTGTGGTGATCTGCTCAGGCCTTGGGCAGATGCAGGAAGGGGGGACCTCGGGGTGCACGGGGTAGGGCCACTGACCCACACTGGGTGTGGGAATGGGCCTTTGTGTGGCCGGAAATGCTTCTGTCCCCTGTGGGTGTTGGGGCGTGTTTGTTCCTGGGGCGGGTCGGAACCCAGGGGTGACCTGTGGAGGGGCAGCGCGCCATAGGGAATTCATGAGAGGCAGTGGGTCCAGGACCTGGGGGTGGCAGGCCCAGTGGGCCCAGAAGGAAGCCCCCTGTTGGGGGGGGCTGGGGGGGCCTTGCAGGTGGCAGGGGTGGGGAGGGGACATCCTTCAGAGAGTGGGAGCCACTGGCATGGTGGGGCACCCAGACCCTGGGGTTGCCGGCTGCCCTGTTCTTCAGCCCCTGAAACAGAGGTTCCCGAACTCCAGGGCCTTGTGATTAATTGAAGCCCCCAGGGAGTCTCTGCATTGGGGCTCTGTCCTGCTGTTTATCTTCTTGGAATTTAGAGTTGAAGAGATTTAGAAATTGCTGTTTAGTCATTCATTTAAAACAATAATGAACTCATTAGTTATTAACATAGCATTTCCTTTTATGAAAAATGTCTATATTTTCTGAAGTGTAAAAATTTATCCGGAAAAGGGCCGTATTTAGGGTTTTGCAGGTCTCTTGACCGCCTGGCCTGATGGAAGAACCAGGGACAGCCGATCCTCTGCTCCGTGTGCCCGGGGGCGCCAGCAATGGAGGGGTGGGCCCCTGCCCCACCAGGGACAGCCAGCCTGGGGCAGCAGTGCTCACCTGAGGGAGGATTCTCCAGGCTCCTTCTGAAGTTCCTCTTCTTGGTGGGGATGCCATTGGGGTCCCCGCGTTGCAGATGAGACGTCAGGCCCCTCCCCCACTGCACCCACGGCCCCTCCCCACCCACACCTGTGGCCCCCTCCCCCAGCAGGGGCACCAGCCCCTTCCTGGATGTGTGGCGGCAGTGGCAGCAGTGAGAGTGGACAGCCCTGCTGTGCGGGGGAGGGGAGAGGCACCCCATTGTTGGTTTCCTTTTCCTGCCAGTTTCCAAGAATTCTGCTCCAACATAATGGATCGAGTCATTAAGGGATCGATGCAGATGCGGGCGGCTGGAGGGGAGCCAGGATGGGCGAATCAGCACGCTGCACAGCTGTGAGCTCCCCAGGCCCAGGTCTGCGCTCAGGGGGCTGCTGGGCAGGTGGCAGCTGGTGGAAGGTGGTCACCACCACCAGCCCGGCCTCCAGCTTGTGGTGGAAGGTGGGGCCACGGGACCAGGGCCTCCTGTGCGTGTGGTCCATGCGTGTATGTCTGCACACATGCATGTCCTGATGAGGCTCCCCTTTGTTCGTGACTCAGAGGACAAGGGTCCTACTGTCTGCATAGCTTCTGTCCACAGCCCCACCTGATGTGAGGCCCTACTGTGTGCATAATCAATTGAGCGTGAATTCCTACTGTGCGCACAGGCCTAAATCCAAGCCCCGCATATTATAATTTGAGGTCCTGCTGAGTGTGTGATCCCATTGGGAGTAAGGCCCTACCCCTGCTGTGTGCATAGGTGTACCTACCACTTGAAGTCTGCTGTGTGCAGGGGTCTCCCGAGGGGCTGCCCTTAACTGGGGGGGTAAGCAGGGTGTGCTCTCAGGAGGGTCCCTCATCCCCCAGCAGGTGTGTGCGCACCCCATGAAGCCCCAGTTGTGGGGTGGGGAGGGGGTGTCCCACAGGACCCTTGCTCTTCATTATCCGATGCCGTGGGGGGCGGGTAAGGAATGTGGTCAGGAGGGGTTGCCTCAGTGACTTGGTGTCATTGGCCCCCTGCCTGTCCGGGCCCTCCTGTCCCTGCTGCTCTGTCATCCCCCACCCACTCCCATTCCAGGCCTGGGCTGGGGCTGGAGTGCCCCCAGATGGATCGCCTTGCTGGCACATGTAGCTGCTCGATGCATCACCTGTTCACTGTCCTCTGCCTGCCTCCAGGCAGGCTGCCCCTGTCTGTTCACTTGGTCCAAGGACCTGGAGTAGTCCCTACACACAGTAGTTGCTCAGTAGAAGATTGAGTGAGGCAGAGGAGCTCTTGGGCTAGTTCAGGAAACTTCCTGGAGGAAGAGCCCTCGGCATGGGTTTTGAGGGATGGATAGGAGTCTTCCCAAGGCAGGAAGGTAGATGGGTATTGCAGGCAACAGACTTACTGGGACTGGACCCAGGAGGTCACATCAGGCAGGTGTGTCCCACTGCCTGCGTCACAAAGGGTCTGGGTCCTCCCCATTGCCCCATCATCCCCGCCCCCCACAGCCTGGGCTGTGCCCCTGGGTCCTCTGTCTACACCTGGCCTGGGGCTACCATGCTTCAGGGACATCCTGTTGGCTGTCCAGGGGATGGTGTCCCTGTGGCTGGGCCGCTGCCCCTCTGGTCAAGTGGCATGCCCCATTCGTGGGCTCCCATTTGGTGCTTTCCACTTCCCTGCAAATTGGCCAACATAATGGCTCAGTTGGGTTCTCAGCTTAAAGAATTTCAGCCCATTAAACGCAAATACTGTGCCATTTGAAATGTTTGTGCTGGGGCCCGCCCCTCTGATGGTATTGAGCGCGCCCCCCCCCCCACAGCTCTAATTAGCATCCGATGGAGCTTGCAGTGCCATCCCGCCCCCCATCCGAATGTCTCCCGCCCTTGTCTCGGCGTGTGGGGGTCCTGGGGGTCCCGGGCTGAGCACGTGCTGATGTTTTGGAAACGCCACAGCCCCAGACCCCACCTGCCTGTACTCGTGGCTTTTCTGGAAGCTCTGAGGGCCCAGTTGTGCGTGGCCTGCCTGGGTTGGGTCTCTGTTGGGTCTGGGGGCCTGTACCTGTAGAGTCGGCGGTCGGCCACCTCTGCCTCTGGCAGCACAGGGAGCCCTGTCTGTGTGTGTGACCCAAGGTGCTGGGACTTCCTGTGGGATGAGGGGAAGGCAGCTTTGGCACTGAGGGTGGGGTGGGGCCACACCAGAGACTGCTGGCCCAGCTGCTCTGGGAGGCCAAGGGTGGGGTCTTCAGTGGGGCAGGTGGCCCCCAGTCATAGGCAGCAGGAAGCAGGGACCAAGTCTGTGTGTCTGGGAATGATTCCAGACACAAGAGCTTGGGACGAGGGACACAGGGTTGAGTGTCCACTGGGGCCTGGGGCTGGGCCGGGCCTGGGGCTGGGCCAGGCCTGGGTTCTCTGTGACCTGGTAGGTGACGTGCCCTGAGCCTTGGTTTATCCACTGGGAAAACTTCAGTGTTGGGAGGGCCCCCTGCAACAGGGGAGTCCCCAAGGTCCAGCTGTCTGTCTGGGCGACCAGAAACCGCCTCCCCCACCAAGCCACTAGGCCAAGTCTCTTCACCCAGCTAATGGAGCTTATGGGACAGGGCATCACGGCCATGCCGCCCCCCCCCCCTGCCCAGGAGCTCCCAGCCAGGGGACAGGAAGGGTCTCCCAAGTATGTGGTGGCACTTGCTGTATTTGTCTGCACAGGGTGACTGTGACAAAGCACCACAGACAGGGCAGCTCAAACAACAGATGTTTATTTCCTCCCAGTCCTGGAGGCTGGACGTCCAAGATCAGGGCTGCTTTCTCCCGAGGCGCCTCTCTCTAGGCTAGTAAAGGGCCGTCTCCTCTGTCCTCACGTGGCCTTCCTTCAGTAGGTATCTGTGTCCCAATCTCCTCTTTTTATAAGGTACAGTCAGATGGCATTAGAACCCACCGTAATGATCTCATTTTCCCTTCATCACTTCTTTACAGATTCATCTACAAATAACAATCACATTCTGAGGTCCTGGGGGTAGTGTATGAATTAGGAGGGGCCACAATTCAGTTCACACCAGGGAGGGCTGGGGGCCGGGGCCAAGAGGGGTCTCGAGTGAGAGGGAACAGCCCATGGGGGTATCCAGGCGGGGAAGGTGGCCGCGACCTGGGCCAGAACGTGACCCTCACACTTGAGGTAAACGTGACTCTGACCCATGGTCAGGACTGTGCTCTGTTCTGTCCAACCCCCACCCCACAGCCCCGCACAGCAGGGGACCACCGGCCCTGAACTTTGGGCAGGATCTCCAAGGATGCCAGTGGTGGCGGTAGTGTGTAAATGTCATGGTCAGGTGCTGGGCGGAGGGGGAGCAGCGGGGCACCCGGTGGCCCTGGAGGGGCAGCGGCCTTGGGAGGTGCGGGGAGACAGCAGTACTGGGACACTGAGCCCAGGTCCAGTTACTTTCATTTTGAAATTGACTTTCTGAGGGTTTGGGTCTTCTTTTTAAAATGTCACTGCTGTTAATAACAGAGGCAGGGCTGAGGCTGGACACCTGGCATCCCAGCTCTATCCATTTTTACCCAAGATCCTGGGGGAATCTTGACCACCAGAAAGTTTGGAAAGGTGCCCGGGGGCTGGTGGTGAAGGTGTCTGGTCCCATCTGTGGTGGGGCGGGGGGGGCTCCAGGGTACCTGACCTCAGCCTTGAGGGGCCGTTCTCCTGTTCCACACCCCACCCCCACCCCAGAACAGGCCCTGGCTGACCCAGCCCTCAGCGCAGGGAGCCTGGGTGAACCCGGCATGTACCAGGTGCTGTGGGAGAGCAGGCAGGCCCCTGGCAGGCCAGGGCTGGCCTTCCTCCTCCTTAATAAGTGCCCGGTTGCTGGGCAACACTCATGGGGAAGCTGGGTTTGCAGAGAGCCGCCAGCGTGGGGTGTGGGCACAGGGTTGGCGCCTGCTGCGGAGCTGCCCGGGTGCCTGCTGTTGGGGTGACCAGGTACTGCGTGTGCAGAGATATATGTCCACACTTGAGTGTGTTCCCACCACGGTCACCAGGCTTCCCGGGTGTGAGCTGAGTCTTAACACAGAGGGTCAGACTGTGGCGTTACTGTCCAAGTGTGCAGAAGCATGAGGGACTCAGCTGCCGGGGGTCCCGCGCTTGGCGGGCAGAGCAGGGGGAGGCCAGGATGAGGAGGGCTGTGGGGGCCCAGCAGGGGGGCCCCAGGTGCGCTCACCCCAGTTCCCCCGTGGGAAGGAGCCTCCTGTAGCCAGCCTTCTGCAGACCCTGGGCCCCCTCTCTGGGGATGGCCTGCCGGCTGGGGAGGCAGGGCACTCCAGACCACGTTCCCATGGAAGGAGTGAGCAGTCCCCCGGGGTCGCTAATTCCGGCCGCGGGCAGCTGTGCAGTGGCGCTGAGGCAGTTATTTCTGGCCTGGAGAATTCCTGCCCAGAGCAGGCCCCACAAGCCTGTCCCTTCAGCGGGGCGGTCATCTTCCCGAGGGGCCCCTCCTGGCCCCTCCTGGCTCTGTGCCCCCTGCCCACGCCTTTCCCTTCCAAGGTCCATGGGCTGTGCAGAGCCCCCCACAGAGAGACCAAGATGGGCGGAGGTGTGGCTGGAAGGAGGCCTCACCAGCGTTCGATCCCAGGACAGAGGCAGCCTGGGGGGACAGTTCCTGAGCCTTCAGCTGCTCCCAGCAGGAGCCACGCCAGAGCCATGACCTGGAGCTCCATCAAGAAAGCTGGAAATGAGGGAGAGAATAGGGGCTGGGGGTTGGCTTCACTTTCAGGCAGCAACCTTCCTTGACAGTGGGGTGGGGGGGGCGGCGGCTCTGGGCCCCCAGGGCACTTGTGCATGCTGCCACCAAGTGGCTGACGGGGTCTTCACAAGGTTCCATGGCCTACACAGGGGCTTCTTGCCGGCATGGTGATTGGAGGTGGAGACAGGGCACTTTTCCACTTAATTATGCCTTGAAAAACTCCCGAATCCAGCTCTTTATTAAGAGCTGAATAGAGACGTTAGCACTCTTCCTAATTAGCATGGTCCTTAGAATCCCGTGCAATTAGGGAGCTGTGGGCATGTGCTCTGCTCCTAGGTGTCCTGTAGTCCTGGGGGTGGGGATCTTCCTCCCTGAGAAATATGACCGCTAGGCCTTCGGGGCCACCATCTGGAAGATGCGCACGTGTGTGTGTGTGTGTGTGTGTGTGTGCGCGCGCGCGCGCGCGCGCGCAAGAGCATGTGTATATGTGTGTGATGGTGTGTGTGCGTGATTATGTGTTTGGTGTACAGATGTGTGAGCGTGTACATGCAGTCCTGCTCGGATGCACGCCTGGACTGTGTATGGCTCGCAGGAACAGGCAGAGTACAGACATGCGCACACCCAGCACACACAGGGGCACAGGCTCACTCTTGCTGGGGCCTGGCTTTTGTGGGCTGCACCCGCCCCCTGGCCCTACCTGACTGGAGTCGAGGGGCTGCCCACTGTCCCGTTGCCCTGCTTGCCCTTCCCGTGGCACATGGGTGCGGACCACCAGGGTGAGAACAGTGCTTTGCCCGGATTAGCTCAGAAATCTCACAGGTGGTGGGGGTGGGGGTGGGGGTGGGGGCTCTGCGCCCAAGCTGCTCAGGATGACGGGGCAATTCAGACCCAGTGTCCTGGTGCTGGAGACCTGGGTCACGTCCTGCAGGCCCGAGTGCCCAGGGGACTGGGGGAGGGGTTCCGTGCAGACCTGGGTCAGAGCTGGCTTCCAGAGGAGCCTCTGGGCACAGCTCCGGAAGCCTCTTAGGGCCGCTGGCCCAGGGAGAAGCTCTCAGGAACACACTTGGGTCCAGGAGGAGAAAGAACGTTCCAGCAGCCTTGGCCAGCCACTTGTGGGGCGGTGAGCTCCCATCACTGGGGGGGGGGGGGGGCGGCGGGCTCCCGTGGGGAGTGGGCTTGCAGCCCCCCAGCTTCCCAGGGAGGTTGCCCTCCCAGGGACAGCTCAGCCCCGAGTCCCCCCCGCGTGACCTCGATCTTCAGCTGAGAACAAACAGCTCCATGTTTGGCTGACTCTCCTCGCTCCCCACCCGGCTGAGTAGAACTAGTGAGTCACACGGGCCCAGACTGTGGTGGGGGGACCAGGGTGGGGGGAGGCCAGATCCCTGCAGCAGGGGTCAGAGCAGAGGGACAGTCAGGGGAGGCCAACGGATGCCGCCTGGGCACAGGGGCCAGGAGAGCCCGCAGGTGGGACCCTCGCCCGCCTTGGTCCTCATGGTCTGCTCCTGACCCAGACCCCTGCCCCGCGTGACCACGGCAGGCCCCTGGCCCCCCGGGACGGAGCAGGAGGAGAGTGGGGTACTGTGCCCCACAGTGGCCTGGATGGATCCTGTTGCTGCGATGCTGGGTGAGCTGCGTCCAGGGAGTTCTAGGATAGGCAGGCAGACCTGTGCTTCCGAGGGGCACGAGTGGCCTCTGGGGACTGGCAGTCGTCTGTCCCCACAGATGTGGATGAGGGGGCAACTTGGAGCTGCCCATGGAAGACTGGGGCCCTTCCATGTGCAGAGCTGCTGTGGGCAGGGAGGGGGCCGACGGGCCCCTTTTATTTCTAACTTCAAATTACTCTGCCTGCAACTGCCATGAGGCCACACACCCTGCTCCTCACTGGTCCCTTGGGTCCCCCTCCTGCCCTCCCCACTTCTCAGACACTAACAGGATCCCTCTGGACCCCACCCCCTCCCCAAATTAAAACCCTGTGGTGGCTTCCTGTGGGCAGGTGGTGGAGACTGGGAGCTGAACTGAGGGGGTCCCTGGGCTGCAGGAGCCCCCGCCAGCCCTAAGCTGACCCAGGTCCCCCTCACCTGTTAGCAGCTTGTCGTCATGGCAACGGCGTCAGGGGAAAGGGAAACTTCCTTCTATCATGTCCTGAGCTGCCCCCTCCCTCTCCCCCTCAGAGGCCCCTTGGGAGACCCACCTTGCTCTTTCCTGGCCTTGGGATGGCCGTGCTCAGGCCCTGCTCTGGAAGTCTCTCGGGCACCAGTGGCTCCCACACCCTGTTGGGTTTGTCACCTGACTCTTGAGACAGGTCCTATATGGCACAGTGGGCTTGAGTCCCTGGCAGCTGGCTTTGTTCTGAGCCCTTGGGGGCAGACACCTGCTCCCCACCAGGCCCTGGAGTCAGGACCCCTCCACGTTAGGAGGATCAGCACACCCTCAGGGGCAGGGGCCCTGCTTCTATGTCCCTGCAGGTAGTGGCCTGGGCACCCCCCAGGGAATGAAGGCAGCTGGCCTGGCTCACCCGCCAAGCTGCAGCTGAGGGGTGTAGCTGCAGAGGTGTCTGTGTCCACTTGGGGGGCTCCTGGTGGACGCAGCACAGCTGTGTTGGGGCCCCTTTGCCACCCAGATCCCCTTGTTTCAACCTGCCGGTCTTGGCCATGCTGGCCTGTCTCCCCTGTCTGCAGTCCAGCGTGCGTGAACATGTGCATGTGTGTACACACATGTGCCAGGTGACCCAGATGCCTGTTCTGTCCCACTGTCTGGAGACCCCCAAATCTGCAGGAGAACATCCTGCCCCTGGCAGGGCCCCATCACTGTAGTAGGAACCTTAATTAATGAATTACTTCGCTAACTAATTAGCCAAGAGTGCTTGTGGAAGAACTGTCTCCAGCCTCTGGGGAAGGTGCATGTGCCCTGGGGTGCTGCACTGGTGCTACAAGTGAGACCAGACCCCCAGGCCAGGGCAGAAACGTTCAGGTTTCAGGGGTCTGTCTCTGCCTAGACCCTCTGGCTGCATGTGGAGGCTGGCAGCGGGGAAATGGGCCAAAGCCCACCCTGGGGTGGGGGAAGGCAGGCATACACAGGCCTCCATGCACACCCTCTGCCCTCT
This sequence comes from Pseudorca crassidens, assembly GCF_039906515.1. Lineage (NCBI taxonomy): Eukaryota > Metazoa > Chordata > Mammalia > Artiodactyla > Delphinidae > Pseudorca > Pseudorca crassidens. The sequence continues at coordinate 38,178,990 of NC_090310.1, read as the reverse complement.
TAGTGCTGAGGGGGTTCAGTCCCAGGCTCCCAGGAAGCCCCCAGGCTGCCACACGGGCAGAATACCTGCCAGGGCCCTGAGACCAGGGAGCAGATCCCTGCCTGAGGGTCCAGCCTGAGTCCCTGGAGGTTTGGGCATCACTTGCAGAGGAAGGGGTGGAGACCCCCAGAGGTGGGGATCTGCTGAGGCCCTGGAGTGCAGGCCTGGAGCCCTGGGCCCTGCTGGGACCTGGGGGGTGCACGAAGGGCCAGGCCCAGCCCTGGGGATACCCATGCTGACAGCCAGGGTGGATGCCAAACGGCATGGCCTCAGCACCACGTGTGCAGCTGCTGCCCTGCCTTTGAAGGCGGCGGAGGGTCCCCCATGTCCAAGGAGCCCTGCTCTCGCTTGGTCAGGCTCAGCCCCTGCCTGTTGGGTATCAGCTGCAGCCCCAGCCCCGTCTCATCCACACCCGTGAGCTGCTGACCCTGGGCAACCCTGAGCTCTGGATGCCCCGCCCTGCCCCACCCCTCCCATTCCCACAGGCTGCACTGCCCTTGGGCCTGCCCATGGGAGGCACGTTTCAAACAGCATCACCCAAGATGAAGTTCACATATCATAAAATTAGCCACTATAAAGTGAACGGTTCAGGGACATTTAGTACATTAACAATGTGGCCGATCACTACGTCTCCCTAATTCTGGAATATTTTCTCATCTCAAAGGGACCCCCGCCCACCTTCTGCCAGCGCCTGGCACCCACTGATTCACTGCCTCAGGATTTGCCAGTTCTGGGTGTTTCATACAAATGGAACCATACAAAACATGGCCTTTGTGTCTGGGCTCTCGCTCACCATATTTTTAAGGCGCATCTGTGTTGTCACAGGTGTCGGTACTTCACTCCTCTTCATGGCTGAGTAACGCTCCAGTGCACAGATGGACCACACTCTGTCCATTTGCCTCTTAGACCTTGGGGTTGTCCCCACCTTTTGGCTGCTGTGAATGCGTGTGTATGTGTGTTAATCACTGGTTTTCAGGTCTTTTGGGTGTGAACTTGGACTGTGTGGGGACTTAGGGTTTAGCCGTCTGAGGAACTTCCAGGTGGTTGACTCCTCATCTCCCAGCCTCCCGGGTGTCCAGAGTGGGAGCTGCACTTGGACGGTGGCCATAGGTCCTGCCAGGAGCCTTCTGAGGTCTATGTGAGCTGGTGGTCCACAGAGGGCCCTGCTGGCCAGCTCAGCCATCACCATCCTGCCTGCTCCTCTGGGGGGTGCTCAGAACAGCCTGGGCGGAGGCCATCACAGGGCCACGGTCGTGGGTCTGGGGTGTGTGCCACCGGTCCTTCAGTGGGGTTCCTGCCAGTGTGAGGCTGATTAGGGCATCCTCTCTTGTTAGTGGTGTGTGTATCAGATTAAAAAAAAAAAAACAACGCAGCTCTCTGTTCAGATACTGGCAAGGGGAGGCTGTTGTGAGTCTCCTTCCGTGGCAATGTTGGGAGATGTGGGTCACCGCCTGAGGGGCAGAGCAGGAGGCCCGTGGTCTCCCGCTGCCCTGGTGAGCATGGGGCTAAGTGTGTCTGCTTTGGGTGGGTGGGTAGCCCCAAAGCCAGGAAACTGGTCTGTCAACAGCCCACACGGGCCACAGCGCCTGGACTTCCTGACACCTCACCTTTGTCATTGCACCAACAATGCACGACTACAGTGTCCCCCTTCCTCTCCCCTGTCCTGGCCCCATCTTACCTCACCCGCAGCGGGCCACGTTCTCCCTGCAGTGAGGCTTCTGGACCTTTGCAGAGCTTGGCGTGCACGTTGCAAAGCAGCCTCCTGTGTTGCGCATTCTCCATAATGGGTCCCCTGTTCCCCACCGTGGGCTTTTCCTGCTCCATCGCAGGACGTGTTTGTGCTGATAGGACAGCACTGCCGCCTCCCTCACATTGAGACATTCGACGTGTTGGTCTTGGGATCGCAGATGCTGCTGCCTGGTGTGTGGTGGGCCCCCTGCACCTGGGCTGTGGACCTCAGGGTATCTGGGCCCACAGCCTCGGTGGGTCCGGGAATTGCCCGGTTCTTGGTGAACGTGTGGACAGAGGGCTCAGTTCTGGGGGCCGTGCTGTGCCAGGAGGGGGCCGGTCCTGGGGTCTCCCATGCCTCCCACTGATCCTCTGTCGCGGCTGGCTTGGGCCCCGTGGGGTATCGGGGCCCCGGGGCTGTCATTTTGCCTCAGCCAAGGCCTTAGGGCATGGGCGCACTCACGCCCCCTCCTCAGTGGTCCAGCTGGTTCTTCCGCAAGACGCAGGAAGACAGTGCTTCCTCCCCCATAAATAAACATGTGCTTTCTTCCTCCAGCAGATTGGAAGCGCAAGGTTGAGTGCTTCCAGAGATGAAACCTGGGGCCACGTGGGCGTGCCGGCTGAAGGTGCCCGGGCGCAGAGCAGCAGGGAAGGGGCGGCCGCAGGGCCCCCTCCCCCAGGGCAGGGAAGGTTTTACCCACCAGGGCCCGCCTCCCCAGGCTGTGTGTCTACAGGCAGGTCTGGTGTAGGTCCGGTCGGGAGCCCCAGGACCAGCCTGGTGTCCACCCTTCAAGCTGGTCCTCACATCTCCCTGTCCGTTGGGGCAGCTCATCCATACCACACAGGAGGTCACGGCGCTGGATGTTGGGGTGGGTTTGGAAGCCCAGCCATCTCCGGCTCCCCACCCATGCACAGCAGCCCCGAGGGCCTCCCATATGGTGTGTCCAGCTTGGTCCTGCCTGTCTGCTAGGGGTCGAAATCACCTAGAGCCACCTCTTTCGTATGTGTGTCCTGGGCCCTGGCAGTGCGGGGAGGACGGGGCTTGGACGGCTGCTGTGGGAATAGGGCAGACAGCAGGGGGAGAGAGGGGGTTGCCACGGTGGTCCCAGCTCAAGCCACTGTGGCCTGCCTGGGTGGTGGCCATGGCCATGGTGAGGAGGGCACAGGTGCTGACCCAGGCGTCCTGAGTCGGGGGCTCTGGGCCACCCTACCCTGGGCTCCCATTTTCCTGCTGCCGGGATCCCTCTGCTGCATCACTGGCCTGGGCACGTGGACACTCATGTGGTCTGTCGAGGGTTGGGTGGGCCTAAGGGAGCTGAGCTGGCCCAGCAGCTTGCTATGGGGAGCAGCCAGCTCAGGCCTTCTCATCCTCCTGAGAGCTTTGCCTCTGTGTTATCTCACGATGGCCATGGGGGGAGCATGGCCTGTGGGGTCAAGGCCTCGTTCCTACACAGCCCTGTGTGGGGGCCACTGTGACTGGAGGGGCCTGACTTCAGCCACTTCTGGAGACCCCTCCCTGCGGCCCTCGAGCCATCGTATTCCCCGTTGGTTTGTGGCTCTGGGTCCTGGAGCGGTGTCTCCTGATGAGGGACGCCGAGCTCCGCTGTCTGTCTCCTGGTGACAGCATCCAGCCCTTTGTCCCGCAGATCCTGCTTGCGTCCTCAGCATCCACAGCATGGGGAAGACATAACGTCCCCTCCCTCCGTGTGTCTGGGGCCAGCAGGGGGAGGGGCCGAGGTGGCCTTCATCAGGATGAGGGACGGGATGGGGGATACTTTATAGAAGGGGGTCTGGGAGAATCTCAGCATCTGAAAAGTGACTGTTGTCACCCCTGTTTTACAGGTAGGGAAACAGGCTAAGAAAGGGTGAGGGGTGGCTGGTGGTAGAATTGGGGGTCGGGTTCTCATCCCCGGACTCATGGAGTGAGAGATGGCCCATCTGTGGGCCCCAGAGACCCTGAGCCAGCAGGTCTGGGTGGGCTGTGGGCAGCTGCGTAATAATGAGAATTTGGTTTGGGGGGTCCAGGACCACCCTTTGGGCCACACCACCTTAAACCACACAGGCTTCGGGGACCCCCACCCTGTTCCAGGACCCTGGAGGCCACCATCATTGGTGAGAGACAGTGGCATGGCTGCCAGTGGGGTGCTGGCAGCCCCTGACGTGTGCTGATTGGCCTCAAGCCCCTTCTGGCCTCCACACACACTCCCCGCACGCCAGCTCCCCACCTCGCGGCATCATAGTGCAGAGATGACCATGTCTGCCCTGCTGCCCTCTGGGGTGTCCCCACTTCCGAGCTGGCTTCCAGGCGGGCCAGTGCCATGTTCCAAGCAGCCCTTGGTGTGCTTTTAACCATCTGGAAGTCCAGGAATAAGAAAGAACGTGGAACTAGAAACTCTGGAGTGGTGTGCCGCAAAACCTAGGCCCTGGGTGAGCAGGCCCTCTGGCTGCTGGGCGAGTGCCTCTCCCCAGCCCTGAGCTTGCTGGGACGTGGCCACTTCAGCACCACGGACAGCGGCCACCATCCCTCTTGGCCTCCTGGCCCTCGGGGCGGGCATCGGATTTGTTTGGGGTGCATTGCTGTCATGGTCTGGGAGACCATGGAGCCAGCACCTGCTCTGCACTGACTGGGGGAGGCTGGCCCACGGGCATGGCTGCTGGGGTGGGAAGGTGGGTCAGTCCTTGCTGAGCCCCACCGAGGCTGCAGAAATGAGAAGGGAGGGAGGAGGGAGGAGACCGGAAGGAGGCTGATGCTGGGACAGGTCGGCCAAATGCTGGGAGGGCTTTGTGGGTGGAGTGTGGGACCCACGGGGGGGTACAGCATTTGAGGGGTCCCTGGACGGACCAGTGCTCTGCTCCCACTGCTGATCCGTGCTCTAGCCCTGGCTCTGGGCTCATTTCCACACCTCTCTGGGGACCAGTTTCTCGCAAGTCCCCAGCCTGGGGACAGGCTGCCCCAGGGAGAGTCACTCCATGCCCCACCCTGCCCAGGCTGGACACCAGGGGCCTGTTAGGCCAGGGGACATCCCTGGGTCCTAATGGGTCAAGGCCTAGGGTGGTCTAGGAACATGGGTCAGGGGGCTCTCTGCCCTTCTTTCAACCTCTGGACCTGGGCAGAGCCTTCCTGGCTATGGGGTCCCATGGAGAGACCCATGCCCCCAGCCCCTCTGTGTGTGGCCAGGCCTCAGGCAGCACCACAGCCCCCATGCCGTGCTGGCACAGCCGCCTCTTCCCAGCCACACATCAGCCTGGCTTCTCTGGACCCGCAGTGGAAATTGACTCTAATTTGTAGAATTTGGTTCAAAACCTAAAGGATTTTGAATTAAAACTCAGAAAATCCATCTGTGTAATTAAGCCTCTGGAAGTCAGTGGCCTTGTGATGAGAGTCCGGTTGGCACCGCCTGTCCTCAGCTGCCCACAAAGGCGTGACCAGGAAACGGCTGTGACGTGTGGGGCTGATGGAGCCTTCCCCCCACCGCTGGCGGATCCCCTCTCTGGGCAGGGCCAGTGGGACCCTGTGCGTGGGGAGCTCCTCCCTGGGCAGGGTGGCTCTAAGTGCTTCTCCTGTGTGCACTTTGCACAGAAAGACGAGCAGGACCCCAGGAGCTCGTCCCTCCCAGGGTGTTTGGGGTGGTGGGTGAGGGGGGCTGGGGTGTATCATAGAATAGTAACCCCAAAGGGGGCATGCTCATGAGGATGGATAGGGAACTTTCTGGGCTGTGCTGACCAGGTTGGTCACCCCAGCCACATGGACAGTGTCCCCACCTCACACACAAACCTGTGCTCATCCTGCTGCATGGGGTCACTGTGGCCGTGGAGGTTGTCCTGAGCCCCTAGGGCTTGCCTCCAGGGCAGGGGTGGCAGGTGGGGCCATGGGGCCAGTGGGGTCAGGAGAAAGCCGAGGTTGGTGGGTGGTTTTTGCTTGTTAGTGCTTTGGGAAGGTATCGAGGTAGGACCCCGGCCCAGGACCTCAAGCTGGGCTATCTTTGCAAGTTGCTGGGAGCCTAGTTTGTGGCTCTTGCTGGAGACTGGGCCCCCCTAGCCCCTGATCAAGTAACGTCTCATGGGTCCTGGCCCAGCCCAGCCCAGGGCTCCAGACATGCACTGCACCGTTGAGGACCAAGGTTCTTAGCTCTGCTCAACGCCAGCTCCGGGGTCTATGGTGATCCCAGAGTGGACATGGGCATGGGCCTGGGAGAAATCGGGCAGCAGGCTCGCGACATCAGTCTGAGATGAGGGGCATGAAGCTGGTGGAAGAAGGGAAGAGCTGAGGGCTCAGAGGCAGGCTAGGCTGGGCTGGGCTGGGCTGGAAACCCTGATGCTCCTGGATGGAGCAGGATGTTCGCCATGTGGGAGGTGGGAGCTGGCCCGGCAGAAGCACTCGGGGTCAGGGGAGAGCTCGAAGAAGTAGGGCAAGGAAGGAGGGTCCCAGGACCCAGGAGCAGACAGTCCCCACACCCCCACTGCCTGTATGGGCAAACTGAGGGCCCAGGCTGCTCTGTGCTGTCTCCCTGCAGGGGTTGCGGGGGGGCCACGTGCCTGCAAGACCAAGGGTCCAGCCAGGCCTGGGGAGCATCTGAGCCTCGTGCGCCCAGACCCAGAGCTGCCTGCTCCCTGCTGTGTGGCAGTGTCCTCGCTGGTGGGACTGGGGGTGCTTGTCCTTCAGGCATGCCATCCACAGCTTTAGTGTTGAGAACCCACCCCCACTCCTGGGAGACAGACAATGACACCCTTGCAGCCCCTCTTCCAGAGGTGCTGTTTGCAGCAGTGAAGGACAGAGGAGCCGTGCGCAGCTCCCAGGGGCTGCAGCCGGCGGGGTCAGGACACGGGGAGAGCTGCGGTGCCCTAGGACTGGCTTCAGTGTGTGGCCTCAGCATCCCATGACACAGCCTGGGACCCACGCCCGGTGCCCTCGGGCGAGTCACCAGAGCTCCCAGTCTGTGCAGGGCGGGCTGGACTGGCTGGCGCACAGTAGGTGCACTATGGGTGTTTGGAGCAGCTTTCGGCTGCAGCTCTCTCCTCCCCCAACCCCACCCACGGGGACCTTGCAGCACCCACAGGCCCTGACTGTGCGCCGAGCCACCCTGCCAGCCCTTCTCAGCCAGCTCCCGTTGCGCTGTCACAGGCCTGTGGGGTTGGGCCCTCAGCGCTGTCTTAGCAGGACGCTGATTTCTGTTTTTCTGCAGCCGAATCACAGCAAAGGCACTTGTTACTGCTGAACCCATTAAGTGTAATTATGGTGCTCTCAGTGGGAACGGGTAATTACATTGGTGGCCCAGTGCCACACTGTGCAGTGTGCCAAGGGCCAGGGGCTTCAGAGCGGCAACTGTTGGCCCTGCCCTTGCAGGGAGGCAGGGGGAGAGGGGTCTGGGCGGGGCAGGCTGCCGGGCCCCACAAAGGAAGGACACACATGGCCTGGCCTTCCTCCTGCCCTGATCCCGGGGCCTGTACACCTGAATAAGCATGCAGGCCCTGAACCTCCCCAGGCCTTGTCCTTCCCTGACTCCAGTCACAGCACAGCCTCTGCCAGTTTGTGAGGTACCCTTGGCATCAGAGCTCCTCACAGGTGGGGCCGCATGGACCCCTGGCCCAGTGCCCACATGTGGTGGAGCATGGAGTGGGCACTCATGGCCCTGGGACTGACCTTCATTTTGGGGAGCAGGGCCCTGCTGCTTTGGTCACCTCGTTGATCCATGAGATACGCGTCCACCTACCCAGCTGGAGGAACACAGGGGAAACGGAGGGGCACCAAGGCTCCAGGTCACACAGCCAGTATGTGCTGCAGCCAAGGAACCTGAGGGTGGATGCGCTGTCCCTGTCATCCTGCCTCAGGCCCCTCAGCGCCGGGTGGGCTGGGGGCTGCAGGGCAGGGTGGGGACTGCAGGACGGGGTGGTCCCCAAGTGGGTAGGTGCAGGGTCTCAATACCAGGTTTCTCAGGCTGTCTACTGACACGCGGTGTTTTCCAAGTGCTGACTTCTCTCTCTTTAAAGGAAAGTCCCCCATCCACCCCGCACCAGCCCAGAGAAGACCTCTGGGGGCCTCCTGCTCGCGCCCTCACTCTCCCCAGCACAGGGCAGGACAGGCAGGCAGCCCCACAGAAAGCCCGCCTTGGAGGGTGAGGGTGGGTCGCGGTGGGAGGGGGTTCTTGACATGGGGGTGGTGTGTGGGGTACAAGGAATGCCTCCAGGGCCCTCCCATCTGACGGGCACTTACCTGCATCCAGGAGTTTGGGTGAAGCCCCAGTCCCCCAGCTGGGGATCCCCCCCACGCAGCCTATCCCCCATCGGGCAGCCCCTGGGTCACCTGCCTGGGGTGTGGGTCCCTTCCTCATACATGACACGGCCGGCCCACCACAGGGCTCCCCGATCTCCTGATGAGCCAACGGAAGCGAACATGGGGGTGCACCCCTGTCTGGAGACAGCCACTGAGGGCGTCATAGTCAAAGTAATGCCATGGCCTCTGTGGCGCCACGGTGCCACCTGGTGGCCACTCCCAGAATGGCTGAGCATTCTGGGATCCTGGGTGACTTTTCGTTCTGAGGGCCAGCGACCCCACAGGGTGGCCAGGTTCACACAGCACAAGGGGATGCAGCCCTGGCTGCTGGCCCGGCACCCTAAAGTCCTGGCTGGATACCCTCCTGCCAAAGGGAAGACTCTCCTGGACAGGACCCTTCACGGGCTGGCGGCTTCTACTCCCAGGACTAACTTGGGGCGGAGGGTGTCCTCACTCACCTGTCCTTCGTCCATGTCCCGGCCCCCTTCATCTGGGCACACAGTAGGGCTGCGGGTCCTCCGGGCCCAGGCACTGAGCTGGGCTCAAGTCCACATTGCTCATCGCCCATCGCTGTGGTCAGGGCGTTCTCCTTCTGCTGGGGTCACGGAGGGTTTCATGCAGGGCCAGGGGGAGAGGTCTTCAGGGCTGCCCTCATGAGGTGTCTGTGGTACTTGGGGTCCCAGCTGGACAGTGCTGGTGAGACTGCTAATTTGAGGGGCTGATCTCAGTTTAGGGCATCACAGTTGGGGGAGTCTGGCAGAGGGGCAGTGGCTGGCTTCCCGCCTCCATCCAGGGTCCTGCTGTACATGAGGGGTTGGCAGCAGTGTCCAGAGGCCGGTGTTGGGGGTCTGTCCCTCACTGCCCAGCTGATGGCCTGGGCACGGGGGCGCGGATTTTGAGGGACTGTCCCTGTGGCAGCTGTAGGGGGTGCTGGGGGTGGGTTCTGGGGCTCCCCCACCTGCCACATGGACCCTTAACTCGGCACCTGCCCCACATGGTTCGAGCACGTCAGCATGCTGGTCATCATGCTCAACTGCGTGACTCTGGGCATGTTCCGCCCCTGCGAGGACGTCGAGTGCCGCTCGGAGCGCTGCAGCATCCTGGAGGTGGGCGGGGCAGGCGGGGCGGGGCAGGCGGGGCGGGACTGGCCACAGGTGACCTGGGCTGGGTGTGAGGGGTGCAGGCCCAGCTCTCAGGCCCCTCTCCTGCAGGCGTTTGACGACTTCATCTTCGCCTTCTTCGCGGTGGAGATGGTCATCAAGATGATCGCCCTCGGGCTGTTCGGGCAGAAGTGCTACCTGGGCGACACGTGGAACAGGCTGGACTTCTTCATCGTCATGGCGGGGTATGGCCCTGCCCCACCGCAGACCAGACCAGGGCGGCCCCTGCGCCTGGCCAGGCCTGGCTGGGAGCCCTGCCCCCCTCAGACCCCATGGCAGCCCCTGGGTCCCCCAGGAAGAGGGATGGGGAGGTGTACTCAGGTGGTGCTGGGTCTGGGGGGTAGCTGGGTCTGGGGTGCCAGGGGCAGGACACTTGTCCAGGGCTCCCTGTGCCAGCACCAGGGACAGCAGGACAGACACAGGGTGATGGAGTGGCCTGTGAGTGGTGAGGAGCCCCCAGTGGTAACCTAAGGTTATACTTCCCCTGCCCTGGAGCCCACGCCAGGCTGGGTGCCTGGTGTGGGGACCAGGCCTCTGGCATGTGCTCACCTGCCCTGGGCCTCCTGGCCTCAGCTGGCAGGGTGCCCTGGAGAGAACCATGTGCCCGCTGGCCTGGCTCTGACCCCAGAGCACCTGTCGGCCGCCTGAGCGCCCGTTCCCTCTGCCCCGCTCCTAGCATGATGGAGTACTCTCTGGATGGACACAACGTGAGCCTCTCGGCCATCCGGACAGTGCGTGTGCTGCGGCCCCTCCGTGCCATCAACCGTGTGCCCAGTAAGTGACCGTCACACCCAGGCCTGGGACAGGCGTGTCCTGCCAGCCCTGATGAGAGCTTTTGAGGACCCACTGGGGCACAAGGCCAGTAGGCCACACTGCCTGTGTGGCGTCTGGACGCTCTGGCCCCAGCCCAGACCCCAGTGCCGGGGTAGGAGAGGCTGGCCTCCTGCCACTCGCCATGGGAACCTGAGGATTTGCCACTGCTTTTCTGGGGAGGACAGAGCAACCCTGGGCCGAGTTGGGGTGTGATGCGCAGTCAGACTGTGTGGGGTCCCGACTCCTCACAGTGCTGCTGAGTGACAGGGGCCATTCTGAACCTCAGATTCCTCATCTGCACAGCATTTGGGGTCGTGCCCGGGAGCTGTGCAGGACTTGGTTGCTCTCTTGTCTGTCCCACCCTGGTTCTCAGGTCTGAGTTCTGCCAAAGGGTCTGGTGCTCAGGGAAGGGTGGAGAAGCTTCCAGGGGGTCATGTGGCTGCTCGTTTGGAATGTGGTCTGTCCGGACCCAGGTCATCTGCCCACATGGGGCTGTTTGGGAGTTTCTGTGTCTTCCAAGTCTTCAGGGATGTGATCAAATTCAGCCGTTAATTTTCCTGGGGTTGTGTGTGGGTGGTGCCCGTGTGACTGTAAAGTGAGTATACACACACGTGCATGTGGGTCTGTGTGTGCTGTGTAGGTGTGCACAGCCTTTCTGGCTGCCTGGCCTGGGTCCTGGTGGCCTCAGCACTGAAGTCTGGGTGGTCAGGGTGTGTCCTGCGGCCCCTCCAAGAAGTCATACACCCCCAGTGTGGGTCACTCCCTCCCCCTGGGGCTGTCAGCTCCACCAAAGGGCAGGTGGGTGAGGTTTATGCTGTGAGACCCCTGGGCCTTCCTTCTGCTTGCCACCTGGCTATACCCTCAGGGATCAGACAGGGCTCAGATGCTATGTGATCCTGGGCAAGTACTGTACCTCTCTGAGCCTCGGTTTACCCAACTCTGAATGTGGTCCTCCTCAAGGATGGCTGTGGGTTGAGGTGAGGTGTCACACGTGGTTCTTGGCTCTGTGCCCAGCACCATCAGGCACTCAGTCTGCTCACCTGGACCCCCTTTCAGTGTGTGAAGTGATAATACAGCCACTTTCACAACACAGATCTTCACTTTTCAGACCAAATGCCAGCAGCTTGGCCTTGCTCTGGGGACATGCCCTGGTCCCAAACAGGACCATGTGCCCCTCGCAGTGAGCCCCCAGTGTCTCACTCTGGCTGCCTGGGGTCCACTCTGACGCTGGACCACATGTGGCCTTTTGAGCCAGCTGCTGTCTGGCCAGGGTGGTGCTCACTTTGTCCCTGATGAATCTTCCTCCTGGCCATTTCTGAAACTTAAGTGCTTCTCCCAGCTGTGATTCCCCGCTGTGACCCCAGGGGTCCCACCTCTGCCATCCAACAGCTCCAGGGTGCTCTCCACGAGGCCCCCTGGCTCGGCCCCCTGGCTCAGCCCCCTGGCCCAGGGCTCTGCCTGCACCCTTAGGTCAGCTCTTGCTTGTTTCTGGAAACAAGTCTTATTTTCACTGAGGTCTGGGACGGGGGCAGGCCCGGGACCAAGGGGCGCATGGGGCTTGGCTGACCCACTCCCTCGAATAATTGGTGTACACGCAGCCAATCGCACCCAGGAACAAGAGCTTCAAAACTGCCTCTCAAAAGCCGCTTCCTGCCCTGGGGTGCCCATAGCCCCTGCTTCCCCTCCAGTGCAGGGCTCTGCTCAACGTGATTCTCACAGAGAATGGAAAGAACCGCTGGTTCCTGAACCCAGTATCTGCTGCAAGACCCCCAGGCTGCTGCTCGCATGCAGGAGCCTGGGGCCGCGGGACCCCTGGTCTGGTCACCCTGGGGGCCTGCCTGGCTGCAGTGTGTTCCCATACGGCATTCGCAAGGATCAGGGACCTCCCGCCCTGAGCCCCTCCAGGCCATGGCCTTGCTCCCCTCTGTGGTGTCTTACCGCAGATGTTTGTCCTTTGGGGCATGCTGGACTTGGGGGGGCCCAGCTCATGTCCCTCACAGAGGTGCTGGTGTCCATCTGTGAATTGCAGAGGGCTCAGGGCTCCCAGGAGGGCCTGGCGCCTCAGGGATTACCAGGAGGGCTCTGCTGCACTGACCGGCTGCCCTACCACCTGCAGGCATGAGGATCCTGGTCACGCTGCTGCTGGACACGCTGCCCATGCTCGGGAACGTCCTCCTGCTCTGCTTCTTTGTCTTCTTCATCTTCGGCATCGTGGGTGTCCAGCTTTGGGCTGGACTGCTGCGCAACCGCTGCTTCCTGGACAGCACCTTCGCCAGGTGCAGGGGCCCTGCCCACCCTGCAGGACATGCCCCAGTCTGCTCTTCCCAGGGCCTGCCCCCAGAGGCTCCTCCTCTAGCAGGCTCCTCCTCCTCCAGGCCCCTCCCCTCCCCACCCAGAGGTTCCTCCCCTAACGGGCTCTTCCACCAACAGTCTCCTCCTTCTCCAGGCTCATCCCCTAACAGGCCTCCTCCAGGCCCTGTTCCCAGGGACACACCCTTCCTGGAGCAGCACTAGCACTGGTGGGCCTGGGTCTGTCTCTGTTACTTTTGGTTTTTATTTGTGTTTCTATCTCTGTCTGACTGTGTCTGTTTGTCTGTTTCTCTCTGTCTCTCCATTTCTGTGCCTTCAGGAACAGCAACCTCAGCTTCCTGCGGCCATACTACCAGCCGGAGGAGGGTGAGGAAAACCCCTTCATCTGCTCCTCTCGCCGGGACAATGGCATGCAGAAGTGCTCGCACATCCCCAGCCGCCGCGAGCTGCGCGTGGAGTGCACGCTGGGCTGGGAGGCCTATGGGCAGCCACAGGCCGAGGGCGCAGGTGGCACGGGCCACCACACCTGCATCAACTGGAACCAGTACTACAATGTGTGCCGCTCAGGCGACTCCAACCCACACAACGGGGCCATCAGCTTCGACAACATCGGCTATGCCTGGATCGCCATCTTCCAGGTGGGCTCTGGGTCTCCCCTGCACTGGGCGCCCAGCACGCGGGGCCTGGGGGCTGGTACCAGGCAGGCGTGGAGGGCCCACTGCCCTCTCAGGGCCGTCCGTGTGTCCAGCCGCCTGCCCCCCACCAGGTGATCACGCTGGAGGGCTGGGTGGACATCATGTACTACGTCATGGACGCTCATTCCTTCTACAACTTCATCTACTTCATCCTGCTCATCATTGTAAGTGCAGGGGCGGAGTGGGATGCACGGGGCGAGGGGTGGGGGGGCGCCCCCGCTTTGCGACAGCCCTGTCTCAGATCCCAAGCTCCTCCTCTGTTAGCAGGCATCGTCCTGTCCCCGGGGTCCAGCGAGATCCTGCTTGTGCCCCTGGTGCAGCGCCGTCTTGGCCTTTGCTGGCCCTCTTGGGTCCCTGCACTTGACTGAGCTATAGGGCAGGGCGGGGGCAGCAGAGACCCAGGGCCGTCGTGTCCAGGGCAGGTGGGTGGGGGCCCTTGGTGGAGTTGGGGGGAGACTCTGTCCAGCCCCAGGAGGAGGTGGGCAGGGTTGGGAGGACAGAGAAGCCTGTGTGTGTGGGGAGGGGAGAGAGACCTCAGACAGTCCTTCAGGCCCTCCCATGGCCAGGTCCTATCAGGAGGCTGCAGGAGAGTCAGGATCACCTGTTGGGATCACAGTCCCCCCACAGTGTACATGGGCTCTCAGCACAGTTCTCCGCAGTATAGGTGTTTCCCCCAGGCACGGCCCTCCACAGGGATTGTGGCCCCCAGGGGTGGCCCTCACTTGGTTCTCTCAGTGGCCCCTGGTGCCTGGGGCGGGGTTTGAAAAGACCAGCAGTGAATTAAATCAGGCACCTGTCCTGCCTTATCTCAGACCATAATCACAAACAGCAGAGTGTCACCCGGTGACCCTGCCACAGAGGACAGTGCAGCCGTGGGGGCTGAGGAAGACCTGACCCGGGCGGGAGGGTGTGGCTGGGGACAGAGCTGAAGGACGAGGGGACAAACCACACAGATGACGGGAAGGCGGGTCTCCCCACATGTCCTGCAACTGTCCACAAACAGGCAAGGAGCACCTACCCTGCACCACCCATCCCAAATGCTGGGGCTCAACATCGGATCAGCAAGGACCCTGCCCATCACAGGGTGCCCTGCCGCCGCCGGCTACCCTGGGGCCATATCCCGGGCCCCTAGAACGGGCAGCGCACAGTGGGGCTCAGTATTTCTCTCATCAGGGGCTTGATTGTTGTGTAGAAACCACAGCTGCTGTCCTGGTCTCCTGCCCTGCCCAGTCCTGACGCCCAGGGCAGTGGGTCCCAGTGTCCCCGCTTCCCTGCCTCCCTGGGGCACTCGTCCGGTGAGCTCGCTGCCTCCCGCCCGCCACAGGTGGGTTCCTTCTTCATGATCAACCTGTGCCTAGTGGTGATCGCCACGCAGTTCTCGGAGACGAAGCAGCGGGAGAGCCAGCTGATGCGGGAGCAGCGGGCCCGCTACCTGTCCAACGACAGCACGCTGGCCAGCTTCTCAGAGCCTGGCAGCTGCTATGAGGAGCTCCTCCGGTACGTGGGCCATGTGTGCCGCAAGCTGAAGCGCCGTGGCCTCCGCCTCTATGCCCGCTGGCAGAGCCGCTGGCGCAAGAAGGTGGACCCCAGCGGCGTGCCGCACGGCCAGGGCGCTGGGTGGCGGCCACGGCGGGCGGGAGGGCGCGCCACCTCCATCCACCATCTTGTGTACCACCACCACCACCACCACCACCACCACTACCACTTCAGCCATGGCAGCCCACGCCGGCCAGGCCCCGAGCCAGGCGGCAGTGACACCAGGCTGGTGCGGGCCGGAGCACCTCCCTCGCCCGGACATGGGCCCCCTGACGCTGAGTCAGTGCACAGCGTGTACCATGCAGACTGCCACGTGGAGGGGCCACAGGAGAGGGCCCGGGCGGCACATGCTGTGGCCGCCGCCGCCGCCGGCCTCAAGCTGGCCACTGGGCTGGGCGCCATGAACTACCCCACCATCCTGCCCTCGGCCGCAGGCAGTGGCAAAGGTGGCCCCGGGCCCAAGGGGAAGCGTCCTGGTGGACCCCTGGGAGCCGGGGGGCACAGCCCACTGAGCCTGAGCAGCCCCGACCCCTGCGAGAAGATCCAGCATCTGGTCGGGGAGCACGGTAAGGACCTCACCCTGTGGGGAGCAGTGGGGAGTGGGGGATGGGCTCCTGGGACATCCCCGCCTGTGTGTGAACCCTCGTGAGTTCAGCCTTCCTCCCTTGGAGCCCTGGATGAAGGGAAGAAGGTGGGGGAGGTCCTGGGCACCTCAGATGGGAGAAGGTGCCCCCCCACCTCCATCCATCCTGTAGCCCTGAGCGTTTGCCACGTGGAAATGAGAATTCTGAAGCTAGAAAAAAAAAACCTGGGGCTGTGCTCCATTGCCCACGCCTGGCCCTGAGAGGGACCACCTGTCCATGGCCTGGTCATTTCTCAGGAGGAGTGGCCGGCCCCCTTTCTAGGTGGGGAGACTGAGGCTGGGGCAGAGGGAAGGGAAAGCCGAGGTCACAGAGCTCCCAAAGGCCGAGGAGAGAGGGTCCGGGGTGCCTCCCAGTATACTCGGTCCTCCCACCTGAGGTGCCGGCCTCACCCACCTGGGACGGGCAGGACACTGCGACCCCAGACACTGGCGTCCCATGCAGACTGAGGCCCTCCCAGGTGGCATGCGCGGGCAGTAGCCCTCAGGGTGCCTGGAGTGGGTAGAGGTGTGTGTGTCCTCACACAGTGAGGCACTGTGTCAAAATGCACGTGCCTATAGTCCTGCACTGCCCACTGGGGCAGGTTGGCCCCGCAGGGCTCCTGGCTGTGGGGCGTCTAAGCCGCCGCCGGTGCAGTCACCTGGGCCCCAGAGACTCAGCCGGGCAGGCAGCACCGAGCGACGATGGCTCCTGCGCGTCGTGACCTGGAATGTTCCCAGTCACGTCATCCGTTTAACGTGACTGCTGGAAAGTGGCTCACGTCACATTTCTGTGGATGGCGTGGCCCCCTGGTGGATGAGCCCCTCTGCCTCTTTTTAGCCTTGAGTGAACAGAGAGTACCTGTGCAGGGCGTGCATGTGCTCAGGTGTGAATGCCCAGGCGTGGGCATGTGTGTCTGTGCATGTGCTCAGGCGTGTGCCGAGGTGTGTATGAATGTTCCCACATGTGCACATATACCCAGGTGTGAGTGCCCAGGCGTGTGCATGTGTACGATGTGCATGTCTACACAGACACCGTTCACCCCATGGCAGCCTGCTTGTGCATGTGGGTCCCAGGCACCTGGTGTTGCAGCTGAGCGGCCTGAGGCTGCCCACATCCTTCTCCCTGCAGGACTGGGCCAGGCCCCCAGCCGTCTGTCAGGCCTGAGCGTGCCCTGCCCCCTGCCCAGCCCCCAGGCGGGCACGCTGACCTGTGAGCTGAGTAGCTGCCCGTACTGCACCAGCGCCCTGGAGGACCCCGAGCTGGAGTTCAGCGACTCAGACAGCGGAGACTCGGACAGCAACGGGGTCTACGAATTCACACGGGATGTGCGGCATGGAGACCGCCGTGACCCCATGCAGCCACCCCCAGCGGCGGACACGCCAGACTCAGGAGGAACGCGGCGGAGGGCACAGCGTCGGGCGGTGGCAGGCGAGCAGGGAGGGCTGGGCCGTGTCTGGGCCTCCTTTAGCGGCAAGCTGTGCCGCATCGTGGACAGCAAGTACTTCAACCGCGGCATCATGGTAGCCATCCTCACCAACACGCTGAGCATGGGCATCGAGTACCATGAGCAGGTAGGCGGCCCGGTGCACCCTCCAGAGGTGAAGTGGGCCTGAATGGACAGCCCTTGGAGCGACCCCCGGGGAGCACGTTCCTCGTGTCTCCTTGAGACTTCAGTCTCTTACAGGGCCCCACAGAGGGGTTTCTGGGGGATGGGGAACAGGGATGGCGTTAGAGCTGAATGTCAGCTGTTGTGGCCATTTTTATCAGCCACTCAGCAAACGCTCGTGCTTCTCCTTGGCTGGGCCTCTGCTGAGGGGTGAATGGAGAAACCGTGGCTCCCGCCTGGAGGTCCTCCTGTCTGGGGTGGGGGTTTGAAATCACAATCCCAGAGGCAGCAGGGGGCTGAGGGCGCTCACCAGGCCACCCAGTGCTCTTCTCAGGATGGGACTCCCACAGCCCAGCTCTCACAGAGAGTGGCCCCCCCTTACATGAGCCAGAATGTGCCCACTGGAATGCCCCTGGGTGGCCCGGAGAGGCCAGTGGTATGGAATGGCCCCCAGAGGAGGAATTGTATGTGTGGTGCCTGGCCCCCCAGTAGCCCCTGCCCGGGACTGGGGCCTCACCAGGGAGGAGCAGCGGCTGGGTCCGGCAGGGAGAGGGCGTCCACTCTGGGGACCGAGGCCAGTTCACTTTTTTTTTTTTTTTTTTTTCTGTTTTGGCTGCGTTGGATCTTCATTGCTGCATGCGGGCTTTTTTCTCTAGTTGCAGCGATCAGGGGCTACTCTTCGTTGTGGTGCACGGTCTTCTCATTTCTGTGGCTTCTCTTGTTGTGGAGCACGGGCTCTAGGGACACGGGCTCCAGTAGTTGTGGCTCGTGGGCTCTAGAGCGCAGGCTCAGTAATTGTGGCACACAGGCATAGTTGCTCCATGGCATGTGGGATCTTCCCGGACCAGGGCTTGAACCCATGTCCCCTGCATTGGCAGGCGGATTCTTAACCACTGCACCACGAGGGAAGCCCCGCGGCCAGTTCACTTTTTAATGACCAGGTTGCCTTCCTCGTTTTCCACCCTCTGGGCTTTTCAAGTCATTTAAGCTATGTTCTTTCATCCTGGAGCAATTCAGGGAAAATGCCAGCAGTGTTAGCCTCCAGGAGCCCCGGCAGGGAGGTTCTCTTTGTGAGGGTGAGACCTAGGCAGGGACAGCAGCAGGCTGGAGGGAATCCCCGGCAAGGAAGAGCCTCTGCACACACACATGTATACACACACGCACGTGCACACACGCACATACGCAAGGTTTACCTGTGCAGATGTGGACATGTGTACAGATGTGTACACGTGGGAGGCCCTGTGCACATGCACGGCACATGCAGGTACATGCAAACTCACATGTGCGCACAAACAGGCCACACACTGGCACACACACATACCAGCATTTACACTGGTGCAGGTGTGCACACACACAGGCGGGCCAGCACATCCCCAGTAAGAGAGGGACCTCTGGGGCCTTCTGCTGACAGGGAAGGGTGTGCAAGGCCACCAGGGATCAGGGCAGCTCTTGGGAGGCACCAACTGTGTGCCCTGCACCCCGTGCACCCACATGCCCACCCTGGAACCCTGAGGCAGATGCTCCAGCCCCTTTTCCCATGGCCTGTGCTTGTGGGGTCTGGGGAAGTCTGTGGACTGTTTCTCAGACATGCTGGTGGGAAGGTCAGGCAGGGCCTGGGGAGGGCCAGGGACAGTCAGGGCCAGACAGGGAGGGCCAGGCAGTTTGGGGTCCAGCTGGAGGGGACATCGCTGGGGTCCTTGTTTTCTCCTCCAGACAGCAGCCAGTTGGGCTCCTTCTGAGATGCTGCCACAGCCCCTTGGCC
Source organism: Pseudorca crassidens (assembly GCF_039906515.1). Classification (NCBI taxonomy): domain Eukaryota; kingdom Metazoa; phylum Chordata; class Mammalia; order Artiodactyla; family Delphinidae; genus Pseudorca; species Pseudorca crassidens. Next base: position 38,160,447 of record NC_090310.1, on the reverse strand, counting down.
CCTTGATGCAGACTTACCTGCTCCTAGTTCAGTGGAGCAGTCCCCCACCCCTGCTGAGGGGCACTGGGAGCCGTGGGTGGGCCCTGATGACGTCTCTGCTGCCCGCAGCCTGACGAGCTGACCAACGCCCTGGAGATCAGCAACATCGTGTTCACGAGTATGTTTGCCCTGGAGATGCTGCTGAAGCTGCTGGCCTTTGGTCCGCTGGGCTACATCCGGAATCCCTACAACATCTTCGATGGCATCATCGTGGTCATCAGGTGGGTCCCCACCGCCTGGGAGCCCACAGGGGCCGGGGAGGCTCTGGCTCGCCAGTGTCAGGAGACAGCCCCACACACATAGCAGAGTCCTAGCCAGCAGGAGAGGCCCTGCCAGCAGCATTTCATGGGATGGGATGTCTTGGGGCAGGATCCCCACCCCTCCCCACAAGCACTGTCGGGTACACACAGGTATGTCAGCTGCAACTCAGGTGAAAGTTTGTAGAACCTCGTGGAGCTGTTCCCTGCAGGAACAGAGTGGGCACTCAGTGGCCCTTCGGCCTCACAGCCGGACTCCACTCAGGGCTCAGAACCTTTGAGGAAGGCCAGCTTGCCTGAGGGGTGTCTGCTGCAGCAAAATCAACACAGAAACGAATTGGAGAATCTGGGGGAATTCCCTTCCCCAGGAGGAAGCAGGGCCCTCAGGAGTCAAGGGATCCCCCACCCTAACAAGAATAGACAAGCCAGGCACAGCTTGAAAGGCGGAGGAGCAGGAAAGATCCTCACTTGAGAAGCTTCTGACTGGGCAGCTTCTAGGGGTCGGGCAGCCAGCAGGACAGCAGCTGATTAGGAGGTTTCAGAGGTGTCACCGCCATCCCTCAGCCCTGTCGATGCCTTGATGCAGCTGAACCTGCTCCCAGAGTGGGGTTGAGCGGAGGCTACGGTGGCTCCCGGGCTGGTGTTCCTGCTTCTGGGAAGAGGGTATCCCAAGGTCAGGGTGGGCACAGGGATGCGCGGCCAGAGAAGGCCCTCCTAAGCCTCGGCCTGCCCACAGCGTGTGGGAGATCATCGGGCAGGCAGACGGCGGGCTGTCGGTGCTGCGGACCTTCCGGCTGCTGCGGGTGCTCAAGCTGGTGCGCTTCATGCCCGCGCTGCGGCGCCAGCTGGTGGTGCTCATGAAGACCATGGATAACGTGGCCACTTTCTGCATGCTGCTCATGCTGTTCATCTTCATCTTCAGGTGGGCGCGCCCGGTGGGAAAGGCCTGGGGCACTGAGCACATGCCTGCCCCCGAGGGGAGGCCCCTCCCACCACGCTGGCCCCGTGCTGTGGCTTTGGGGCCCGGGGTGCCAGGAGCTTCAAAGTGGCAGCAGAAACTCAGTCACTGGTTCCTTTCGACAGGACTGACTGGGCACCTTCTGTGCCAGGCACCGGCGTACTGGGCTCTGCTCCCACGGCTCATAGCTGAGTGGGGTGATGGGACCAGCCCCCAGATGGATGGATTGGGGATCGTGCCCTCCCCAAAAGCCAAGAATGAGGGAGGCAGAGAAGGGGCGGGGCAGCCAGGCTGGAGTTTCTTGCTTCAGCTGCTGTTTGCTGAGCCCTTGCCGTGGGCCAGCTTGGCCCGGGGCCTCAGGCCTTGGGGAGGGGGCTAGGGCAGAGGGCAGCCCCAGGTAGGCTGGGTGAGACAGGCGCCTCAGGTCCTGGCTGCTGCCTGAAGCCAGAGTGGCCTCTGGTTGTCCCTCCTACTGCTGGCCTTGGTCTTCCCACCTATACAATGGAAACAGCTCGGCTGTGGGCACTTGGGAGGCCCCTGCAAATCAGAAAGCTGGAGTCCGGGGGGAGGTGTAGAGGAACAGCTGCTGGGTGTGGAGGTGACCAGGCAGCACCCCCCATATCCCTCCACTTGTGCCTCCTCCCCTGCACTCACCGCATCCCTGTCTGCCGCCCTTAGCATCCTCGGAATGCACCTGTTTGGCTGCAAATTCAGCCTGAAAACAGACACTGGAGACACGGTCCCTGACAGGAAGAACTTTGACTCCCTGCTGTGGGCCATCGTCACCGTGTTCCAGGTAAAGCCAGGTGGGGCCGTCCCCTCGTGTACATGGTAGTCCCTGGAGAGCCACAGCCCTGCTCAGAACAGCCCCAGAGCGGGCCGAGGCCTGTCCAAGGCCACAGTGAGTGACGAGCTGTGAACAGCAGCAGGGACATTGATTCTGGCCCCTGGGGTGGTGGACCTGGTCTCACTTGTCCAGAGCTCCTTCTGGTCCTAAGGGCCTGTCAGCATTTCTACAGCCAGACCCACCGTCCTGGCACCCCCTCGGCCCCATGTTGGGCCCACTCTGCCCCGCCACCCCTTTCCCCCAGATCCTCACCCAGGAGGACTGGAACGTTGTCCTCTACAACGGCATGGCCTCCACCTCCTCCTGGGCTGCCCTCTACTTCGTGGCCCTCATGACCTTTGGCAACTACGTGCTCTTCAACCTGCTGGTGGCCATCCTTGTGGAGGGCTTCCAGGCGGAGGTGAGGGGGGCTTCCAGGGGAGGCAGTGGGAGCCAGGCACATTGGGCAGACCAACATGGAGAGAATTCCGTCCTCCACCCGCTGGGCCCTTCCGTCCACACCTGCCCCCGTGCTGGCCTGGCCTTCCTGTAGGGGGGTTCCACCTGAGGGGAGCCTCACGTGTACTGTGTGCTCCTCGGGCACAGGGTGATGCCACCAGGTCTGACACAGATGAAGACAAGACCTCCACCCACTTGGAGGAGGACTTGGACAAGTTCAGAGACCTCAGGGCCACAGGTGCGCATGCGGGTGAGGGGGCGGGGCGGGGACAGGATGGAGAGGGAGCTGCCTGCCTGTCCGGGCACAGCTGGGACTCCTGTGGGCGGGTCCTGGGCGGGCAGATTATCCTTCCTGGGAGCCCTGCAGGCTCAAGCGGCCTCCTCCCCCCACCCAGAGATGAAGATGTACTCGCTGGCGGTGACCCCCAACGGGCACTTGGAGGGCCAGGCCAGCCTACCCCCTCCCCTCATCATGCGCACGGCAGCCACACCCATGCCCACCCCCAAGAGCTCCCCACACCTGGATGCGGCCCCTGGCCTCCTGGACTCACGACGTGGCAGCAGCAGCTCCGTGGACCCCCAGCTGGGGGACCAGAAGTCTCTGGTAGGGATGGTCCCCCGCCCTGGCCTCAGGGCACCTTCAGGCTCCACCCACCCAGTTCCTTAGGCCTTCCCCAGAGATGAGTGAGGGTCCCGCACACACACCCCCAGTCATACCCCAGGAATCCCTTGGCCCTGAGTGCTTTGTTTTCTATAAATGGAGTCAGAAACTGCCGTTTTTATGGGAGGAGTATGAACAGACGAGTAGACTGTCAGGCCGGAAGTTTATCTTCCAATTTGCAATCATAGATAAAAGCTGGCAAAGCGCACAGCATACAAGATGGGGAGAACAGAGAAGGATGGCAAAAAGGTGTAAAAAACTGAGTATGTGGGACTTCCCTGGTGGCGCAGTGGTTAAGAATCCTCCTGCCGATGTAGGGGACACAGGTTGAAGCCTTGGTCCAGGAAGATCCCACGTGCCGCGGAGCAACTAAGCCCGTGTGCCCCAACTACTGAGCCTGCGCTCTAGAGCCTGCGAGCCACAACTACTGAGCCTGTACTCTGCAACAAGAGAAACCACCACAATGCGAAGCCCGCGCACCGCAAGGAAGAGTAGTCCCCGCTCGCCGCAACTAGAGAAAGACTGCGTGCAGCAGTGAAGACCCAACCCAACCAAAAATAAAAATACAAAAAAAAACTAAGGATGTGAAGCAGGTGACAGAAGCCGGGTGGAGAGTTCCGTGCATCACGACCAACAGCACCCTATGGAGCTGGAGCCCACAGGGTGTTTCCAGACAAACCCAGAAAACACCACCCCCAGCAGACACAGCCAGAGCCAGCTTCTGGGCTTCTCAGAAGGGCCCGGGAGGGGTGGGCAGAGCAGGACAAGCTAACCGTGGAGAGAAAGCACAGGGATATGAACCTGGAGGAAAGTCTAGGCAAACCATCAAGGCAGGATGATCATGTGTTGGTAACAGAAAAGGTGCAGGGCTGAGCCTTGGGTGGGCCGAGTGATCTAGCAACAAGATGCATCACAGCCAAACTGCTAGGACGCTCTGGGAGGAGGACAAGGGCTGTTGAGCCAGGATTCCAGCTCAGCTCCTGCTGGACCCCTGAGGTGAAAACGATGAAGGGCAAAGAGGGTAGGTGCAGCAAAGGTGAAGTCCCCGGACCACAGTCCAGTTTATCTCCTGGATAAGCAGCACCCGGCTTCTCTTTGTGAGTCCAGAGTCTGCCAACTAGAAACTGATGTGGGGCCCTGCCCCAGAGATCCAGTTCAGCTGCTCGGTGGCATCTGAGGATGCCTGGTCCGTGGCTGGTCCCAGGCCCGCTGATAACCTTCGCCCACCCTCTGGTCCTCGAGCAGGCCCGGGAGGCCCACTCAGTGCTCTTGACGCTTGCTGGCCGTCTCTCCAGCTAGCTGTTGACCCACTGTGTGCCGCAGGTGCCCCACTGAAGGTTCAGTGCCGCTAGTGTCTCTCCTTAGCAGGGCTGTCTGCTCGTTAAAGGAGATGATCCATGTACAGATGTCACCCGTGGGTGTCAATGGTGATGCCATTGGATGCGAAAGGTCCCTGTGCCAGGTGCCCCTGAGGCCAGGATGTTTGGGGGTAACTTGGGGGGGGGGCGTCCGACCTGCTCACTCCTGCCCCCTCCCCGCAGTCCAGCCTCCGCAGCTCGCCCTGCACCCACTGGGGCCCCAACAGCGCCTGGAGCAGCCGGCGCTCCAGCTGGAACAGCCTGGGCCGTGCACCTAGCCTCAAGCGCAGGAGCCAGTGCGGGGAGCGTGAGTCGCTGCTGTCCGGCGAGGGCAAGGGCAGCGGCAGCACAGACGAGGAGGCCGAGGACAGCAGGCCTGGTGTGGGAACCTCGCCAGACACACGTGCCACACTGCTGCGGCGCACCGAGTCCCTGGACCACCGCAGCACGCTTGACCTGCGGCCCCTGCGGCCGGCTGCCCTGCTGCCCACCAAGCTCCACGACTGCAACGGGCTGGCCCTGCCCAGCGAGTTATTCCTGCGCATCGACAGCCACAAGGAGGACACGGCCGAGTTTGACGATGATGTGGAGGATGTGAGTGGGGGTGGGCCTCACGTCAGCCCCTCGCCTCCCCCTGTCGTGGGCTGGTTTCCCAGGTGGGGACTCGGGAGCAGCGTTCGTGGGAGGCCCTTGGGACGGGGGAGGGAAGCAGGAGAAGCTGGGCAGGAGCTGATCCGACTGGTGTGGCCTCAGCTGATCCGCAGGGAGCTCTGGAGTGGGATTCGCCCCAGGGTCAGCCCCACCTCCAGCTGAGGGCTTGCTCTGAGCTGGAGTCGGTCAGCCAAGGAGAGCCCCATGGGAGGAGAGGGGAAGAGAGCAGAACCACCTTCTCAGCTAGGCACTTCTGCTGCCCTGGACAGTTTTGCTGGGAGGCCCACCTGGGCAGGGATCTGAGGATGGCCACTTATCGGCACCCCCCTGGACTCCCAGCGTAGGTCCCTCACCCAGTGCCCAGGTGGGTGGACAGGGCTGAGCCTGAAGGCAGGAGAGGCTGGGGGCTGCCCAGGCTGGGAGGGGCCCTGAGGAACCCCCCCCCCCCCAGAGCTGCTGCTCCCGGCTGCAGAAAGTGCTGGAGCCCTACAAGCCCGAGTGCTGTCGGAGCCGCGAGCCCTGGGCCCTGTACCTCTTCTCCCCACAGAACAGGTATGGGGCACACCTGGGAGAAACCTGGGAAAGCTGACCCCTCCCTCTGGGCCCCTGCGTCCCTACCACGTGGTGAGCGCTGTGCTCCTCCCCTGGGACCTTGGGGACGGGAAGCAAGGGCTTGGCCAGGGCTGTCCCTGAACCCCCACTCCTGGCCCCCAGGCTCCGCATCTCCTGCCAGAAGATCATTGCTCACAAGATGTTTGATCACGTCGTCCTGGTCTTCATCTTCCTCAACTGCATCACGATCGCCCTGGAGAGGCCCGACATTGACCCCGGCAGCACCGTGAGGCGCCCTCCTTGCCTGGGAGGGGTGGGGTCCCGCCGTTGCGGCTGGCCCCTTCCATCATCCTGTCTTCTGCAGGAGCGCGTCTTCCTCAGCATCTCCAACTACATCTTCACGGCGATCTTCGTGGCCGAGATGATGGTGAAGGTACAGGGTGTCCAGGGGAGCCCAGGCATCTGTCCATCCGGCCTCACAGCCCTGCCCAGTGGCCCCACCCTGGCCCCGTGTGCAGCACGTATGTCCACCAGCCCCTCCTCTGCACCCACTAGGTGGTGGCCCTGGGCCTGGTCTCTGGTGAGCATGCCTACCTGCAGAGCAGTTGGAACATACTGGATGGGCTGCTGGTCCTGGTGTCCCTGGTTGACATCATCGTGGCCATGGCGTCGGCCGGTGGTGCCAAGATCCTGGGCATCCTGCGTGTGCTGCGCCTGCTGCGGACACTGCGGCCCCTGCGGTAGACTGGGCGGTGGGGCAGGGCCTGAATCGGGGATCGGAGCAGGGCTGGGGAAGGATGGGGTGGAGTTTGGGGAAGGTAAGGGTATGAATGGGCGGGGCTGTGGCTGGTTGGGGTGGGGCCAGAGGGTGGGGCGGAGCCAGAGGGTGGGGCAGAGCTGGGGAGGGATAGGGCCTGGGGCCAGCAGGGGGTGGGGTCTTTGCAGCGCAGGGCTTTCTGTCTGGTGGCAGCTCCCTTGGGTGGGCTCAACAGCACATTTCTTCTGCTCCTCGTGCAGGGTTATCAGCCGTGCCCCAGGCCTCAAACTGGTGGTGGAGACTCTGATATCGTCACTCAGGCCCATCGGAAACATTGTCCTCATCTGCTGTGCCTTCTTCATCATCTTCGGCATCCTAGGGGTGCAGGTGCGTGGCTCTGCTTGTCTGTGGGACGGTGGTCTGTGGTCAGCAGCAGCATAGCAGCCCCGGGAGGGCCAAGGCCCAGGCAGGCAGCGAGAGAGACGTTGCTCTCTGTCCGGCTGCTCTGGGAGGCCCTGTGGGGGTGGGTCTGGAGCGTGGGGGTGCAAGGCCTGGCCCTCTGGGTGACTACCCCGCCCTGGTCAGCTCTTCAAGGGGAAGTTTTACTACTGCGAGGGCGCTGACACCAGGAACATCTCCACTAAAGCCGAGTGCTGGGCTGCGCACTACCGCTGGGTGCGACGCAAGTACAACTTCGACAACCTGGGCCAGGTGGGCAGGGCTGGGGGGTGGGGCGGTGGTCGGGATGGGGGGCAAGCCTGGCGGGGGTGACCTCACCTAACCTCGTCCTTATCTGTAAGGTGGGAGCGGCATGGCAGGTCTGCGAGTCGTGGGTGGGTCTGCTGTGCGTGGGGCTGTGGTAGGGGGTGTGGTCCTTTGGGGCGTCTCCCCAGCAGGAGGCCACGTCCAGAAGTAACCACCTTGCTCTGGCCTCGCAGGCGCTGATGTCCCTGTTCGTGCTCTCATCCAAGGACGGATGGGTGAACATCATGTACGACGGGCTGGACGCCGTGGGCATAGACCAGCAGGTGCAGTGGGCGGTGGGCAGCCCTGCTCCTTCAAGCAGACCTTTCTTCCCGTGTCCTTTGGTCATCTCAGGGAATGTCCCCCGAGAGGCCGCATTTGGCCTCTGAGAACTTCTGGAGAGTTCCACGTCGGGGGTCAGAGCTACCCTGCAGGCAGAGGCCATGCCCGGGAGGGGCGCCCTTGTGGGCAGGCACCCACGTGCCACTCCTGTGCCGCAGCCGGTGCCCAACCACAACCCCTGGATGCTGCTCTACTTCATCTCCTTCCTGCTCATCGTCAGCTTCTTTGTGCTCAACATGTTCGTGGGCGTCGTGGTGGAGAACTTCCACAAGTGCCGGCAGCACCAGGAGGCCGAGGAGGCACGGCGGCGGGAAGAGAAGCGGCAGCGGCGCCTGGAGAGGAAACGCAGGAGTAAGGCGCTCCCGGTGGCGGTGGCGGGTCGGTACCTGCGCGTCACCCCAGCCTTTTCCACCTGCCTGAGGCCCCCCTTTCGCCTGTGGGAGGGTGGCTGGGGACCGGGGGACCAGCCAAGGGGTGGCTCTGAGACCGGGCTGCTGCTGGCCTAAGCCCGGGTCTCCCTTGTGCTCGGCGCAGGGCTGTGCAGGCAGCAGCTCAGCAGCCTGGCCCCAGAGCCCCCTACCTGGCCCCAGTCCCCTTGCCCCACCCGCAACTCCGGCCTCACCGAGTGACTCTACACGCTTGCCCTTCTTGCCTTCAGAGAAGGATGGCTGCAGCAGGAGGTGGGGTCCCTTCCCAGGAGGTACAGGGGATGGATGAGGCCCCAGTTCCCACCCCCCACCACCGCAAGGGCAGGTTCACCCCATGAGTTTTCACGCCACGGTGGGGGGAGCAAGCAGAGCCATCCAAGACAGAGAGAGGGTCTTAGAAAACCCCACCCAGCTGGGGAGCAAAGAGGGCCTCTTCCAGGAGAGGCTGCTGAGCTGCCCGCCCACCCCATGGAGTCTCCTAGCCCTGCCCACCGCGGCCAGCTCAGACCATCTCCTTGTCTTTCCAGGCACTTTCCCCAACCCAGGTACCTGCCCCCGCCCTGCATGCCTTAACCCCCACTTCTGCAGGCCACTGCACAGGGCTGCGGACTGGCCTGACCTCCATCCCTCTGCCACTGCCACAGGGAAGGGTGGACATCGCAGGCGGGTGCCAAGCCCACTGGGGTCCACCGCAGGGTGGGCACGGGACGGCTGGGGTGGGCGCCGGGCGCCAGTGGGAGGAAGGGTTGCTGGCTCGCCTGCCTGGTGTCCATGCTGCTGCCTTCAAGCTCGTGTGTGTTCCTCCGCCCGGCCTGCATGCCTGACTGCTTCTCTGCTGCACTCTGGGAAGCCTGCCGGCCGGTGGCTACTCCATGTCCTCAGTGCTGGCCTGGCCCAACTGGTCACTGGCCCCTTTGGCTGCAAGAGCTGAGCCAAGCTTTCTAGTGACCGCATGCCAGACCAAGGAGCATGCGGGCCCCAGGGAGGGGTCGGTTCCCGTCGGCCCCCGCTCTACCTGGTCCCTGCCCACGGGCTTCTGTGGCCGAGGTGGGTCCCCTATGCAGTGGTGGCAGCTATGCGCTCACCCAGTGGGAGCTCAGTGGGCACTGATCTGCCCTAAAGAGTTAGAGCAGATGGAGCATTTAGTGCAGACAGACCTGCTGGGAGATGCACAACCTCCCCCCGCCACCCAGGTCATGGCCATCAACCTCAGATGTACCAGAGAGTGGGCAGACTCCAGACAGCAGGCAGTTGCCCACTGGCCTCCTGGAGTACAGGGAGTGGAGGGACTCTGGGCCTGGGGGCCAGGAGGCAGCACATGCCCAGCCTGGAAGATGGGGGTGTGGTAGCCACTCTGCCCTGCCCCCCAAGAAAGCTCCCATCTGCCCACCCTTCATCACTGAGGTGTCTCTGAACCCTGATGCCAGCTCAGGAGAGTAGATCACACAGGCCCTGGCTTGGGAGCTCCCGGCAGGGCGGGGTTTGGGCAGGGCCCCACGGCAGGACGCAGGTGGGGTCTCAGCTTCCAGGCCCACTCCTGGGGTCTGCCCTGGGGCTGGGGCCCTCTTGGTGGAGTAGGTCAGTGGGTGACCTGCCCCTGAGGCCCACGTCTGAGCCTGGGCCCTCCCCCAGCACCTCTACCCTCCAGCCCCTGGGAGGCAGCCCTCCCACCCCACCCCACCCACCCCCTCACCATGGCCCTCTTCCCACAGAGGCCCAGCGCCGGCCCTACTATGCGGACTACTCACCCACGCGTCGCTCCATCCACTCTCTGTGCACCAGCCACTATCTGGACCTCTTCATCACCTTCATCATCGGCGTCAACGTCATCACCATGTCCATGGAGCACTATAACCAGCCCAAGGTGGGGTTCGCTGCCTGGATACCCCACCCACCTTGCCTCTAGGCCTGCAGCGGGGAGGGCCGCGGGTGGGGTCCATTGCTCAGTGAGGTGGTGCCACACTAAGAACTGGGGGCCCCAGGTCTGCAGCAGTGCCTGAGCCCTCACCGGGGTTTATGGGGTACATGGATGTGTGGCTGGAACAAAGGGTCCTCCTTCCTTTAAAACCAGTGGAAACTCCCAGGGCACATCTGCCCCAAGGGCCTCCCCAACCCCATGAGAAGTCCCATCCAAAATGCTGGCTAAGGGAGTGTCCCCGAGTCCAGCAGCTTCCCAGACTGTGGATTTCACAGTCCCGGAAAGGCCAGACTGAGAGAGGGAGATGTCCTCTGATCGCATCGCCACCATTTCATTAAAGACGGGGACGCCCCCTCCTCCTAGAACAGCAGAGAGCCTCTGACTCTTTGGCTGAAGCTGAGCCCATCCGGAGGGCTGGCCCCTGCCCTGGGCTGTGGGTGGCTCTGGTCCAGGCAAGGCCAGAAGTCTGGGCTCCGAGGGGCAGGTTCCCCCACCTGAGAGTTGTCCCCAGAATGCCGCGAGCGTAAATCCAGGCGGCCCTCCCCAGCCCAGCACAGACCTGCATCCAGTAATAGCTGAGACCTGTCCCGTACCTGAGGAGGTGCCCAGGTCAGCAGAGGAGAGAGATGGAGCAGGGTGGACAGGGCACAGGTGCGGGGGCGGGGGGGCGTCCAGTGCTGCAAGGGGGCAGGAGGATGGGTGGGAAGGGGCAGCCGGGCAGGGAGCCTGACACTCAGGAGCCTGACACTCCATCCCCAGTCTCTGGACGAGGCCCTCAAGTACTGCAATTATGTGTTCACCATCGTCTTCGTCTTTGAGGCCCTGCTGAAGCTGGTGGCGTTTGGGTTCCGGAGGTTTTTCAAGGACAGGTGTGTGGAGCAGGGGCAGGAAAGAGCCGTGGCCTGAGGCCTGCCCAGGTGACGGTGCTGAGTAGAGGTGCAAGATGCCCTGTGGTGACACCAGGACATTTCTAGGGGACAGGGAGGGGACTCCTGGTGCTCTGAAGGGCTAGGGGTGCTGGGGAAGAGGCAGTGGCCAGCACTGAACCATGCCTGCCCGCCCGGCCCAGGTGGAACCAGCTGGACCTGGCCATCGTCCTGCTGTCCATCATGGGCATCACACTGGAGGAGATAGAGATGAACGCGGCGCTGCCCATCAACCCCACCATCATCCGCATCATGCGCGTGCTGCGCATCGCCCGCGGTAGGCCGCCCGCCCGTCCCGCCAGGGTCTCCGGGCTGTCAGGAGGGCCGGTAGACAGGGCTCAGGGGTCCACCTACCCCGTGTCGTTCCTCAACCCGCACTGGTGCGTCATGCTGGTGACGGGAAGTGGGGGGACGGGTGGTCCGGGTCTGGCCGGCCCCACCCCCTCCCCGCTAATGCTCGGCTCCCGGCCCTAGTGCTGAAGCTGCTCAAGATGGCCACGGGTATGCGGGCCCTGCTGGACACAGTGGTTCAGGCGCTGCCCCAGGTAGGTCGGCAGCTCGGGGGCTGGGCCTGGGTCTGGCTTCCCTGCTCCTAGGGTGGGCATCACAGACACCCCCAAGAGGACAGGCTGCAGGGAGGGCCTCACTCACTGTCAATCAGCACTTGTTCACCTGGTCGCCCCGTCTCGTGGCAACTGCAGTTACCAACCCCGCTCCCTGCCGGGTGCAAGGAGTAACTGAGCTGCTAGGCTGTGCTGTGAGAGGGGCGTGCTGCCTGCCTTCCGGGCCTCAGTCTAGTCTCTCTGGGGAAGACCAATGACCAGTGCCCATATCCCCCAGTGCAATTCTGGACGCAGTGGGATTTGGGCAGAGGGCAGAGCCTGTGGCAAAGGTGTGCTTGTCGAGTTTGGAGGACCACACCCAGGGCTCAGGTGTTGGCCACAGGCCTCTCTCCTCTGGAGCCAGTTCAGGCCCTGCGACCTCGCGTCCTGTGCCCAACAGCCACCACACTGATCCTTTGTGGTCTCTTGAGCTGAAAGTCTTATTTCCCCATCTGTGCAGTACTCAGTCCCTCTGCCAGTCCACCTGACCAGCCATCCGTCCACATGTCCATCTGGCCGTGGATCTAGCCCTCTCAACTAGCCTTCCAGCTACCCAGCCACCCACGTCTGTCTATCCATTCACACAGCTGTCTGTCCACCCATCTACCAGGTGTCCAGCTGTCCAGCATCCAGCCCTCCTGGCCAGCTGTCTGTCCACCAGCCCAGCATGTTTCTATCCACCCAGCTGCCTCCCCAGCTGCCCACTAACCCCCCAGCCCTCCACGCCCTCCACCTTCAGCCGGCCCCCACTGGTCCCCTTAGCAGCATTCCTCAGACCTGAGTTATACTCAGCTCTCCTTGCAGCCTGCCCAGTGTCTGTGGGAGTGACGGGAAGGGGTGGGGGTGGAGGATGGGAAACCCGGGCCTGGCCACGCCCCAGTGCCATGCCTCTGGGGGCCGGAGCAGGTGCTGGAGAAGAGGGGGAGCAGCCACATCAGGGTGAGGAGGCGTGTGAGGGTGCCCCTGCGCCGCCCCCCCACCCCATAGCCCAGAGTGAGCGTGAGCAGACGCTGGGAGGGTGGGCGGCAAGTTCACAGCAGAGCCTCGGGCAGGGGTCAGACCAGACCTCACTGTCTGCAGAGCTTCAGCCTTCACCTTGAGGTGGGGACCCTGAGGCTGGAGGCAGGCCCTGCACAGAGTCCACCAGAGCCCTCGGGAGGCCTCCCAGGTTCTGGGGAGCAGAGGAGCTGGAGGCAGCACCCTGGGTGCCGGGTGGGCATGAGGAGCCGAGCAGGGGCAGAGGCCAGCAGAGGGGCCTTGGGCACCAGGCAGGACAGGGAGCCCTGGGGGCCACAGGAGCTCCGAGGCCAAGAGGGATGGATTAAGAACAGGGCTCAAGGCAGTCCCCAGGAACTTGATGCCCTGCTGGGCGGGTCTTGGGTAAAGGGGGTGGGGTGAGACTGAGGCCCCACTGACCTCATTTTGCTTCTCTCCTATGTAGGTAGGGAACCTCGGCCTGCTTTTCATGCTCCTGTTTTTTATCTATGCTGCCCTGGGAGTGGAGCTGTTTGGGAGGCTCGGTGAGTGCAGCCGCGCCGTGGCCCACACTCCAGACACGGGGTCCCAGAAGGCGCAGCATCACGCGTGAGCACACAGCCCGCGGATGGCTCCGGGTGCTGGCCAAGCTGAGGCCCTGGCCCCTGCTCCTGTCAGCCCTTCACTGTGAGGTGACTTGGCACATGCGAAAGTGCTGTGACAGACGCATGACGTGCACACAGACACGCACATGTGTTCATACCCAAGCCAGGAGGACAGAGCTGCACATGAGTGTGAGTGCACGTGCCCACACGCAGGTGTGACCTGAACTCCACCTGGTCCCCAGGGGACATGCTGCAGCAAGTCCTTAATTGTCACCAAGGATTTCCTCAGACCCCCAGGCATGAGGCTCTCGCTAGTCCGGGCAGGGGTCCGTGGGGACCTTTCGTGGCAGCCCAGACCCTGTGGGAGCACCCTTCCTTTTGGGTGTCAATGAAGGCTCAGTGGGTTCAAGGGTCTGCCCAGAGGGGCTCCTCAGACCCAGCAGCTAGTGCCCCACAACCTGGATCTGGGCCGCCTCATGCCCAGGGCAGCCCTGTTACTCCTCAGAATAGAAGGGGGGCATGCTGATGCAGAGCTGGGCCTGTGCTGAAGGCATCCACCTGCCAGGGCCCCTGAGCTGTGCCACCACCCTGCATCCCAGAGGAGCGTGCCTTTCTCCCTGTGGGAGGGCAGGGCCTGTGTGCGGACTGGCCCCGACAGGCGGGCTGACCAGGTCCCTCCCGGCAGAGTGCAGTGAGGACAACCCCTGCGAGGGCCTGAGTAGACACGCCACCTTCTCCAACTTCGGCATGGCTTTCCTCACACTGTTCCGCGTGTCCACGGGGGACAACTGGAACGGGATCATGAAGGTACCGGCCCACGCGGTGGGCGGGGCGGTGGGAGTCCACGAGAGGCCCCGCAGACGGAGGTGGGAGCCTGCCCGCCGCCCTCCACCCGCAGGACACACTGCGGGAGTGTGCCCGTGAGGACAGGCACTGCCTCAGCTACCTGCCGGCCATCTCGCCCATCTACTTCGTCACCTTCGTGCTGGTGGCCCAGTTCGTGCTGGTCAACGTGGTGGTGGCCGTGCTCATGAAGCACCTGGAGGAGAGCAACAAGGAGGCCCGCGAGGATGCCGAGCTGGACGCAGAGGTCGAGCTGGAGATGGCGCAGGGGCCCTCCGCCCGCCCCAGGCCCACGGCCCTGCCGAGCCCAGGTGCCTCGCCGGACGCCCCCAACCTGCTGGTCGTGCGCAAGGTGTCTGTGTCCAGGATGCTCTCACTGCCAAACGACAGCTACATGTTCCGGCCCGTGGCACCCGCTGCGGCTGCTCATCCCCACCCGCTGCAGGAGGTGGAGATGGAGACCTACGCGGGCGCCTCGGGCACCTCGGGTACAGCCCCATGTGGAGACAGCCAGGACCTGGGCGGGCGGGGCCGGCCAGGGCCAGCAGGGGCAGGGGTGGGGCCAGCGGCGAATGCACATTTCAGGCACCTTCTTGCCCCAGGCCCAGTCACCGCCCACTTGCCGCCTGTGGAGTCCTGCCCATCCCTCCAGGTCCCGTCGGCTATGTCCTCCCCGGCCAGGGGCGGCGACACCCTCCGTGCCCTGACCCCTCTGGGTGCAGCCCGCTCCCCTAGTCTCAGCCGGCTGCTCTGCACACAGGTAGGAGGAGACTTCCGGTCCGCAGCTGAGGCCTGGGGGCTCCGTGGGTGTTCCCTCCCCTTTTGAAGGATGAGTGACAGGGACATTGGGGAAGTAGGCGCTGTGTCCCTGGAGCCTGTGATGATGCCACCTGGCCATGGGGACCCGTGTCCCCTCAGGCGGCAGCCTCGCCCTCCCTCAGGCCCCCCCAGCAACCTTTCCTGTGGGCCTGGATGTACCCACAGACCACTCTCACCTGAGACTTCGGCCCCTCTCCCTTCCTCCCTCCTTGAGGTGTCAAGCTGAGCTGGTGGTGCCAGGCAGGCGGTGGTTGCAGCCTGGCTCTGTGCCCCATCGGGTCTCCAGAGGCCCATGGCAGATTCTGCCCATGGAAGCTTGGGCTCCAGCCCTCTGCTCATCACGGCCCCTCCCCAGCATGACCAGCGTTGGTGGGGGCCCCTACACTAGGGCTGGGGGACAGTGCTTCCACACCAGTGTCTCGCAGCCCCATCTCACCCTGGCCCATAGCCTTGGGGGTCACGAGGTCTTCCTGGCCTGTGGTGGGGGGTGGGGTCCCTGTTGCCTGGGCTCTGGCTGGTCTCATATGACTCCATGTCTTTGCAGGAGGTAGTCTGCACAGAGTCCCTAGAAGGGCAGGTCGATGGTCCCAGGGACAGCAGCCCGGGCTGGGGAGAGCCTGGTGGGAAGACCCCAGTGAGGCAGGCGCCCCTGGGGCCCTCCTTGCGATCCCCACCCTGTTCCCCGCGGCCCACCAGCATCCGCATCCGCAAGCACACTTTTGGACAGAACTACATCTCCAGCCGGCCACCGGTCCTGGGCGCAGAGGAGGCTGAGGCCCCAGACCCGGCTGACGAGGAGGTCAGCCACATCACCAGCTCTGCCCACAGCCCCTCGGCCTCACCTGCTGCCTGTGGGGTGGTGGGCGGTGAGCCAGACCTGCACAGGCTCTACAGTGTCAATGCCCAGGGCTTCCTGGACCAGCCAGGCTGGGCGGACGAGCAGAGGCGGCCCTCCGTGGAGCAGGGCTGTGGGGACAGCCGCCCAGAGGCCGGGGAGGTGAAGACCCGGGCCCTGGAGGCCGAGCTGGCCCTGGGGGCACGCAGGAAGAAGAAGATGAGCCCCCCCTGCATCTCCATAGAGCCCCCCGCGGAGGACGAGGGTGCGGCCCGGGCCCCTGCAGCGGAGGGCGGTAGCACCACCCTGCGGCGGAGAACCCCATCCTGCGAGGCTGTGCCCCACAGGGACCCCCTGGAGCCCACAGACAGTGCAGGGTTGGACACTGCCGCCAAGGGGGAACGGCGGGTCCAGGTCCCCTGCCGCACAGAGCACCTGACCATCCCGAACTTTGCCTTTGAGCCGCTGGATGTGGGGGGCCCCAGGGGGGACCTGTTCTTGGATGGTGGCCATGGTGTCGCCCCAGAACCCAGACCTTCCTCCTCAGGCATCACGGCACCTCCCGAACCCCAGCAGACGGAGCCTCCAGTGGCCTCGGGAGACCCCCCAGAGGAAGGGTGGGGGCTGCACCTCACAGTCCCTGAGAGCCCACTGAAGAAGGGGTCCACCCCAGTCCTGGGTGACAGTGTGGACAAGCCCGTGTAGCTCGGGGTGCAGTGCCCACAGGCTTTGGCACTGGGGTTGGGGTGCACCCAGCAGGGTGGTGGCCCAGGCAGGGTTACACGTGGACCCTGGGTCCGGCCCCACTGAAGGCAAAGGTGCCGGAAGGATGTCATAACAGGGAGAAGGAGGCAGATGCAATTGTGGGCGAAGTGGAGCAGGGGGAGCCCACAGCCCGAAGCCTCAGTTAAAGTTGGGGATTTCCGAGTCTGCTGCCATGGTCCCAGGCCGTGCCAGTAGCCTGGTCAGCAGTCCCATAACGAGAGCTATGTCCAAGGGACAAGGACCAGAGAACACCAAAAGTAGAAAGGCAGAGGCCACCTAGCAGAGCCCCATTCTCACATCCGCTTATTTTTATACATGCTTAGGGCCATTTATGCCCTCCAGCTTCATCCCCAAGGCCACCGTGGTCACGCTTCACGTTGCTCACAGTTTGAGTTCTCATCCATTTGTCTCCACTGCTCATTGCTGTCTCATCCCCCCTCCAATACCCACTGCCCACCGTTCTGTCCCCCTCAGGATTCCGGAGAATGCTCTTGACTCCGGTCTCTGGGAAACAGCTGGTCACCAGGGAGTGGGGACCATGCAATAAGACCCTCACTGCCCGTGGGGCTTGGGCCGAGAGTTTCAGCTGATGCCCCCTTGTTTCATTTTGTTTCTGTTATAAATTCAGGTTAAACATTTGCAATAATCCGATGCAGAAAACTCGGCTTCTCAAGCCAAGGGGAGGGGAGGGGGGCAAAGCAGAGTGGAATAAATATTAACTTATTTAAGAAATGCGTTGGATTTCCACTGTCAGAATCGGTCCCTCACGTGGGTAGGTGGCAAGCCCATGGCCTTGGTGAGGGCCAACCTGGGTGATGCCTCCACCACCAGCAGCGGCACGGGGCTCCACAAAGCCCTCCTGCAGGCTCCCCCCCCCCCCCACTTGGGCAGATCGCAGATAGAAAGCCCTCCTTCCCTGGAAAAGTAGAGCTTATCTTGGCAGCCAGAACCATGTGATATCATTCACACACTGGAGAAACAAGGACTGATCCAATTAGGAACAAGTTTCTGCCAGGGCTTCCAGCAGGAATGGGTGCTGTGGGAGCAGGGGGCAGGCCCCCGTGGGAGCGCTTCCCAGCTGGGCAGTCACCTGGGGTTGCAGGGGCCACCCCCCTCTCTGCTGTCTCCCTACCTGAAGGCTCTGACCCTAGACCCGCCCCACGCCCTGCTGGCTTCTCGGCCGCAGCCCTAGTGTACAGACCCCCAGTCACCCCTTCCCCGTGAGAGCAGGTACAGAAGGGGGCTGGGTCAGGATAGAACTTGTGATCCTCCACAAGTTCACAGACCGTGGCTGTGAACACAATGGGGGGCTGTACCCAACGCAGAGCTGGCTTCAGGTTAGGGTCCAAGCCCTTCTCTCCATGCAGCAAAGGAGGAGCCCAGCGACACTGGGACGGCAGGCCCCTGACGCTCTTCAGCTGCCTCTGGGCTGGGCTAGGTGGTGGGAGGTGCCATCCAGGGCTCTACCTGGCTGAGGCCGGGGCCTATTTGCTCTGACACGGGTGGGCAGTGAGTCCCCAGCATAGGGCCCAGGGCTGCACCCAGCCCCTCCCCCACTCTCCACCTGCCCAGCCCCTCCCCCACTCTCCACCTGCCCAGCCCCTCCCCCACTCCCCACCTGCCCAGCCCCTCACAGGAGGTGCCAGGGCTCCCTCTGGTGGAGGCTCCTGGAACTGCAGGGCTTCCCAGAGTGGGCGGCCCTGGTGTGGGCTTCGGGGCGGGGCACAGCTGGACCTGGAGTGATGGGGTCTGCAGACTCTCCTGCATGTGACCTTGGCCTCAGTTCCCACAGGGAGAATATGCTGACCTGGGCCGGACCCAGGGCTGCGGCAGTGGTTCTTCCCCCAGGCCCAGCCTCTGGCCTGCAATCTCCCTGCTAGAGAGGGGTCATAGGTCAAGGGTTAGAGGGCAGGAGGATGGGACAGTTGACTAGTTTCTGTGTAGAAACAAGGATGCGGAGCACAGCCCCTATCCAGTTCACCACACCGCCTGCAGTCAAGACCTGGCCCCTGGCCAACTAGAGGCCCTCCAGGTCATCCTGGAGGCAGAGGGAGTCGGGGAGTCCCCATCCTCAGCCTCGCATGCCAGGGACTGCCTGCCGGCCCTCCCCGGGGGCCATCCCCTGGGCTGGGTAGTCCTGGTGGTTGGTCTTGGGATGGGTGGGGTGGCGCTGGGGGAGGGGACAGGCTGCAAAAGCAAAATGGAGGGACCTGGCTGAGGGGGGTGATGCTCCGGCCCTTGACCCCATTGCTGGGTACCTGGTGCCCCGAGAATCATCTAAATGGCCCGTGTTTCTTTATCTGTCCCGAAACCACGATGCCACTCACCAAAAAGAGACACAAGCCAGTGTGCAGAGAAGTCAGCCCCGGGCACAAGGGGCAGGGTGAGGGCCATCCCCACAGCAAGGCATTTGCTCAGGGACCAGGGACCAACAGAGAGGGTGGCTGCACCTGGCTGGGCCC
This sequence comes from Pseudorca crassidens, assembly GCF_039906515.1. Lineage (NCBI taxonomy): Eukaryota > Metazoa > Chordata > Mammalia > Artiodactyla > Delphinidae > Pseudorca > Pseudorca crassidens. The sequence continues at coordinate 38,141,665 of NC_090310.1, read as the reverse complement.
TGGACCCTTCCCTCTCCCTCAGCGACACCCACAGCCAGAAACACAGCGATGACCACATCTGCTTTTCATGATCTTTAATAAGCGTTAGTGCCCACTGCCTGCTCCCTGGGCTCGGGGCAGGGGCGTCAACAGGGGGTGCTCAGGGCAGGGGGCCAGGGAAGGTGGGGAAGGATGCCGCCTCAGCAGGAAGCAGCGGTGTGGGGACAGGAGGGGACTGGCTTCTCCGCTGATCCAGGTGGCAACCCTGGGGACCGGGCTCAGGGCTCCTCGGGGACGTACTGGTGGATCCAGTCCAAGTAGTGCGTGATGCGGGTGTAGATGCCTGGCCGGTTGGGCTGAGCACAGCCGTCGCCCCAGCTGACCACACCCGCCTGCAGCCAGGTGCCATTCACCTTGCAGACCAGGGGCCCTCCGGAGTCGCCCTGGGGAGGGGAGGGGTCAGCGGTGGCTGTGAGGCCTGGGCGGCTGGGGGCTGCAGGGGGACGCGAGACCCACCTGGCAGGAGTCCCTCTTGCCATTTCCGGCACAGAGCATGTCGTCCCGGACGATCGGGATGTTGTTCCCTGTGTACAGGCCAGTGTGGTATTTCATGTCACAGATGCTGTTTTCCACGACGGGGACCTTCACCTGCTTCAGGGGAAATGGCGGTGGCAGGGGTTCTGGGGGTGAGAGGAGAGGAAGGATGCTGCATCAGGAGAGTGTGGGATCACCGCCCTGAGCTGGCCGGTTGGGACCCTGTTCCCCAGAGGAAACCCCAGGTGGTGGAGCCGCGATGTGCCCAAGTCCCCCTCCAGCGGTCCCTGACACTCACGTCCCCTGTGCAAGTTGCCCCAGCCTGTCACCCAGCACCGAGTCCCCGGGCGAAAGGTCTCCGAGGCAGGGGGCAGGGTGACCGGATGGACGTGGCTGGAGATGTTCACGGGGTCCCCAAGCTCCAGCAGGGCGATGTCCGCCCCGTTCTCAACTATGTAGTAGTTGGGGTGGGGGATGACCCTTCTGATGGGCAACAGCTCGTCCTGGTAATAGAGGTGCTGCTCCCGCAGCTGCACCCTGAGGACTGTGGGGTCTTGGACTTGCCTGGGGAGAGAGAGGGCCACCTACTCAGGGGCTGAGCCACCTCCGGGACACCCAGGAGCGTGAGTAGAGCCCCAGGCCCACCCCTACCCGCCAGGCCCTGTGGAGACTCACGGTCCGACGCAGTGGGCCGCGGTCAGCACCCACCAGGGGTGGATCAGGGAGCCCCCGCAGAAGTGTTTCCAGTACTGGGTGCTGAATCTCAGGCTCACCTGCCAGGGCCACTTGCTCCCAGGGGCCTCCCGTCCCCCTACGATGCCTGCTCGCTGCAGGGCCTGGTCTGGGGCTGGGGCAGGAAGTGCCTTCAGGACACGACACGACCCAGCCATCGGGCTCAGCCCTTCCCTGTGCCAGCACCACCCTGGGCTTCTCTGAACCCACCCACCCATCCCTGGGCTTGTGGGGAGTGGGGTGAGGGGACAGAGACAGAACGGGCCCAGGGTCAGGACTCACCAGCGGCCGCATGGACCAGGCTCACCAGGAGGGGCAGCGCCAGCACCAGCAGATGGAGCATCTGGAAGGAGCGCGGAGGGGCAGCTGGAGCTTGGCTGGGGGTCTGTGGGGTTTGGGTTCTGTGGGGTGGGGTGTGTGTGGGGTGCGGGGTCTGCAGGGTGTGGGGTCTGCAGGGTATGGGGTGCAGGGTGTGGGGTGGAGGTGGAGTCGGGGCCCCTGGTGATCAGGGGCTCTGTCCAGGCCAGGGGGTCTGGGGCCTCAGTGCTCCGGATCTGAGGCTCGGCCACCCTGCTCCACAGTGACACCCAGATGTTGGGGTCCCGCTGGGGGTTCTCACCTCGGTGGGCCCAGCTGCTTTTGCCCAGCCCTCTCTCCCTGCCTCTTATCCTCACAGAGCAGGACAGGGTCAGGGGAGGGATGCTGGTCATCCAATCCAGAGGGAGGAAGTGGATGACTCAGACCCAGTGCCCGAGTCCCTCTGGCCAGGAAGGGGCCCTGCCACACATCCCTGCCCCCCACCCTGCGATGGCAGAACCGATTCCTCAGTGAGGTCAAATAACGTCCATCTCTGGGTGTTATCTGAGCAGTTAACTCTGCCATCAGTGGAACCTTATTATCTGGGGATCTGAGTGCCATCCGCAGAGGGAAGTGAGGGGGAGATGACAGGAGAGGCCAGTGCCAGCCTTCGCTGGACACTCCCCACCAGGCCCACCACCCCTGTCCCCGGTCCGTCCATCGACCCCACTTCCTTACTCTCCCCTGGGCCTGCTCGTCACCCAGGGCCTCCAGCCCACCTCCTCACCCTACGGCATCCTGGACCCCTGCTTCCCCCGACACCGCCACCTAAGTGGCTCCTCCTGTGCCCTAAGGGAGCCTTGCCCTGTCCCCACCCAGGACACCAACCTGGCTCTGGGGCCCGCCTGTCCCTGGCTATAGCAGAATCCGTCCCAGGTGACCAAGTGCTCAGCCCTGCCCCCTCCAGATTTTGTGTCAGCTGTTTGCCCTGTAACCTCGGGTCTCTAATGGGATCAAGAAAGTGTGTTGATTTGCAGTTTGTCTGGGGTGTGAGCAATGCTCTGTCTGGCTGTGGACATCTCTGAGTCTCTGAGTTGTGTATGATATTAGGTCAGACCCAGGCTCTGATTTTCCCATCAAGGTGTCTAGCTGTTTTAACACATTTTTGAAAAAACCATCCTTTTACCCACTGAATTACCTTGTCATCTTTCTCACAAATCACCTGGCCTTGTGTACGTCTATTTCAGGCTTTCTCCAGTTCCGCGCATTTTAACTAGAGCGCACTGTTGGGATTAGTTTGCTGAGAATTTCTGTTCGCCACAAATGGGTGTTGAATTTTGTAAAATTCTTTCTCTGCATCTAAGGAAGCGATAATACTTTTGCTGTTTTAGTTTGTTAATATGGTGAGTTACCTTGATTGATTTTCACATGTTAAACTAACCTTATATTCCTGCAATGAATTGTACTTGGCCATGATCTGTCATTCTTTTTATATTCTTAAGAACTCAATTTGCTAAAATTGTATTAAGTATTTTGGTGTCTCTTTATAGGACAGATGCTGGTCTGTGGTTTTCTTTTCTTATAATGTCTCTGTTTGGTTTTCTTATCAAAACTCCTCTTGGTCATGATGTATTATCTCCCTTGTATTTCTCTGCATTCAATTTGCTAATATTTTGTTTAATTCTTGTATCTATGTTGATAAGGGATATTGGTTTGTAGTTTCCTTTCTATAACGTCTTTGTCTAATTTTGGTAGACAGAGTAGTCCTGACCTTATCAAATCATTTGGGAAGCGTTTCTTCCTCTTCTATTTTCTGGAATAAATTATGTAGGTTTGATGTTATTTCTGCCTTAAATGTTTGGTAGATTTACCAGTGAAACCACCTGGGTTTGAAGTTTTGTTTGGGCAGTTGGGAGAGGGGGGCTAGAAATTCAATTTTAAAAATAGACATAGGACTACTGAGTGTATCTATTTCTTCTTAAGTGTTTTTGTGGTAGTTTGTATCTCTCAATGACTTAGTTCAATTCAAATTTCTGGGTACGGATTATTGACAATGTTCATTATCAGTTGGACATGTCGCAGGTCTGCAATGACGCCCCTCTTTCCTTCCGGGCGTTGGGGTTTGTGTCTTCTCTCTGTTTTTCTAGTATAGTCTGGATGACGTTTAATCCACTTTGCTTCTTTTCAAAGAGCCAGCTCTTGGGCTCGTGGGTTCTTCTTTGTCACTTCCCAGAGAGCGAGCCCCGTGCTGTCTCTCTCTTGCCTTGGATTTCAGGTTGGTTGTTTGCCCTGCAGCCCCAGTTCCTGAGACTTCAAGAAAAGCTGTGAGCTTGCAGTTTGTCTGACTTTTTGTTTTCTTTTAATGGTGAGAGTGATGCTCTTTTGAGTGTCTGAGGTCCCCAGGCAGAAGCCAGCACATGAATTCATTCTCTGCGTGCTCAACCCCCATCTAGTCTTTTTTTTTTAATAAGTTTATTTATTGTTGGCTGTGTTGGGTCTTCATTGCTGCGTGTGGGCTTTCTCTAGTTGCGACGAGCGGGGGCTACTCTTCATTGCAGTGTGCGAGCTTCTCATTGCAGTGGCTTCTCTTGTTGCGGAGCACGGGCTCTAGGTGTGTGGGTTTCAGTAGTTGTGGCACATGGGCTCAGTAGTTGTGGCTCGCAGCCTCTAGAGTGCAGGCTCAGTAGTTGTGGCACACGGGCTTAGTTGTTCTGCGGCATGTGGGATCTTCCCGGACCAGGGCTCGAACCTGTGTCCCCTGCATTGGCAGGCAGATTCTTAACCATTGCACCACCAGGGAAGTCCCCCCTGTCTAGTCTTGAAGGCAAGCTCCTGCCACACCAGGATCCCAGGCCTAGGCTCTAAATCTACCCCCTGCCCCCCCTCCACACTGGCTGCGTCTCCTGCAGCATCCTCTCATCTGGATCGGAACGCGCCCACTGACAGCCATGGCTGCACAGTTTGGTGGGAGAACGTGAGGGCCTCGGAGTGACCAGGCGAGCACGCTGATGCTCCCGCTGCTGGCAGGCCTTTGAGGGTGACCACAGGTCAGGGGGAGGGGCACCTGGCCCTCTCCAGACCCCTCCTGCCCTCCTTCTTGGCCCTGTGCCCTCACAGACCCCAACCAAACTCAGGCCCCAGGGCTCTGCTCTCTCAGGATCCGCCTCTGTGCAGATGGCCCTTGATGGATCTGACCACCAGGACCCTGCCCAGCCAGATGGAGGGGGATCAGTCACTGCAGGGGGTGGTGGCAGGAGAAAGAGCCTGGGGTGCTGAGGGCTGGAGACAAAGGTCCCTGCAGATGGGCTCCCGGAACATTGGGACAAAGAGTAGGGAGGGCCAGGGTCCATCGGGCAAGGTGGGTGCTGAGGGCCCCGGGGTTCCCCATCCTGAGCGAGCCCTTGCAGCTATTCTATGGCTGGAAGAGGCTGCTGTTGCCCTGGCGGATCCCAGGGTCACTCAGTAGAGACCGAGTCACAGCAAGATGCAGCCTGGGGGAGGGAGAAGGAGAGGGTCATGGCACAGCCCCAGCCCCAGCCCCCCTCCCGGCGTCAGGCTGCTCCCCCCGAGGATGGGCAGATGATGGCCTCCCGGAGGAAGCTCCTAACTGGAGCAAGATCTGAGGCAAGCAGCGCCCCCGCTTTGTGGGTTCTCTATGTCGGGGGCACCCTGGGCCTTGGAAAGGGGCGGCAGGGCTCGGGGGCGCTTCTACCCCAGAGAAGGGCCAAGCTGAACCAGCATCCTCCCTAGGGGATGGCACCTGGGTGCTCAGGGCCCTGCACTCCGGGGCCCCGGGCTTATGGGCTGCAGGAGACCGCCCCAGGCCAGGAGGGCATCGCTGGGGCCAGGATGCCCCTCCCTGTGCCTCCGCCTGCTTGCCTTCAAATGGGGACAGAAACAGCACCATGTCACAGAGACCACGTCCAGGGGACCACACAACAGTGCCAGGATGGCCTCATTGGCCCGTGGGCTGTGCCACCACTTGGAGCCCCACACTCAGAAGGCCTCGTGCCCACTCACTGCTCTGCTGTCACCGTTTTGGGATCTGGAATAATTTTTTAACAAGGGGCCCTGCATTTTCAGTTTGTGCTGCCACCTCCCCCACCCCACCCAGATTACACAGCGGATCATGGGTGCCTGTGGCGTTTCTTCCAGGCAGCAGGCCTGAGCCCTGCAGGTAGGAAGCCTTGCGGGGAAGTGTGGTGTGCTCCTTTCCCATGGCCTCTGGAAGGAGTTACCAAACTTTGTCGTGTACCGACACATTTATTACCCTATGGTTCTGGAGGTCACGTGTCTGACATGGGTCTCCTGGGCTAAAGTCAAGTGTCGGCAGGTTGTGCTCTTCCTGGCGGCTCCAGGGGAGAATGTGTCTCCTCACTTTTGCAGCCTCTGGAGGCACTGCGTTCCTGGGCTCCTGGCTCCTCTGCCATCTTCAAAGCCACGTGGTGCAGCTCTCTGACACTGCAGCCTTCTTCCTGGCTCCTCTGACCACAGCTGGGGAAGAGTCTGTGATTTTTAAGGACTCACATGATGACATTGGGCCCATCAGGTAACCCAGGGTAACCTCCCATCTCATCACCAGAAGCACATCTGCGAAGCCCTGTAAACTGGCAGGATCACAGGTTCCGGGCATTAGGATGAGGACATCTTGGAGGGGCCATCCTTTTGCCCCCCACATATGCGATGGGGTGCAGGTGGGGAGTGGGGTCCCCAGTGCTGCAGTGAATTGAGCTGGGACAGGTGAGGGCCCTGAAGTGGGACCCAGGGATGGCCCTGGGGGTCCCAGAGTCAGAGGACCTGGGTCTTTCCAGACCTGCCTCCGCCCTCCACACAGGGTGACCCCAGGCCTCCTGGGCCCTAGGAGGGGCAGCCTGGGCTCCGATTCCACCCTCCCCCACCCTGTGCCTGGCTGATGGGGACAGGTCTCCTCCCCCAAGGCCACCCTCTCAGGTGTGTGGTCCTCACAGGCTCAGCGCAGGCCCCGTACACAGAAGTGGTGTCACTGTCATCCTTATGCGTATTTGTCACCGGGTCAAACGTGGAGCATGCGCTTTTTAGCCGCGGCTCCAGGCCTGGTGCTGGCGGGAAGGAGACAAGTCTGTGCCCCCCTCCCCCACCCTGTGGATCATCAGGCAGTTCTCCACCCTACCCCGGGATTCAGTTTCCCCCCACCTAAGAGGGGGTGGCTGACCTAGAAGATCTCAGAGGGACCCACAAGCGTGTGCTTAGGAGCCGGGCTGGGAGCTGGGGCAGGAAGGAGGGAGGGGCAGGAAAGTCCCGGCCCCTCCCAGAGGCCCTAATCAGCTCTGTCATCAGGCCCTGGCCGCACAGAGGACGGTTAGGAAGGGCAGCTGGGCAGCTGGTGCTGTGCCTGACTGATGGAGACCACGGGACCTGGGGACAGGGACACTGGGCAGGGGGGCGAGCTGGCACAGAGACTCCAGTCACAGGGCCTGAGCTATCTCCACTGGGCTCAGTCTGGGCCTCAAACTGTATTCTGTATTTCTTTTTTTTTAATGTAATTTTTTAGAACAAGTTTAGATTTATAGAAAAATTTCAACGTTAGTGTAGATGCACCCGTGTATTCCTCATCCAAGCTCCTCTCTTGTTTTGTTTTGTTTTATTTGGTTTTGCTGGGTCTTAGTTGCAGCAAGCAGGCTCTTTAGTTGCAGCTCAAGGGCTCCTTAGTTGTGGCATGCGAACTCTTAGTTGTGGCATGCCTGTGGGATCTAGTAGTTCCCTGACCAAGGATCGAAACCAGGCCCCCTAGGAGCGCGGAGTCTTAACCGCTGGACCACCAGGGAAGTCCCTTCCTCTCTTGTTAACATCTTCCATTGGTATGAGTCATTTGTTAAAATGATGAACCAATATGATGCATTACTTAACTAAAGTCCATAGTTTATTCACATTTCCTTACTTTTCCCCTAGTGTCCTCTGTCTGTCCTAGGCCCCCTGTCCAGGCCCCACTTGACATTTAATTGTCTCATCTCCCTGGGCCCCTCTGGGCTGGGACAGACTCTCCAGGCTCATTTGGTGTATTTCCTGCCTCAGTCCCAGAATCGGTCCCAGCATCATTTCTACGAGGAGACCACTTCCCTTTACTGCAGGAGGACTTAGAGACCCAGATCCAGGCACAGGATGTGCTCGTTGCTCTTGGGGTGTCATTGCCCTCAGGCCCCCATGGCTGACAGAGCCAGGCTGTGTGTATACTGACTGGTGTGTATCCTCATAGCCATGGTAACTTTATACGCATCCACCTGCGTCTACGTGAAGCTGCACTCTACTTCAGACTCACATCTCCACCTTGGATGCACCAGCACAGGGGTCACTCCAGCCTCCACCCCTGATGATCTGGAACCTCCCACCCAGGCGAGAAGCTGGCTCCCTCGGGTCCCCATCCCGTCCCTCAGCTGCTCACGTCCAGCCTGGACGGCAGTGGGGAGACTACTCCCTACACCCCATGGGAACTGACTTCATCAACAGAGTGCATGCCCTGTGTGGCCCCTTAGCCCTCAGTCTCACGGTCCCACTCAGTCCTAGGGTGACCCAGGCAGCACCTGGTGCCCAGGGAGGTGGTTCCAAACACTCGTGAACGGTGGGTTGTCCTGCCTTGTCTGCACTTGGGTAGCAGGACTGCACCTCAGGATGTTCATCTCGCACCTGCGGGGGGACTTCTTGCTGTTTCCTGTTGGGCGCATGAACATGGGGCTGCTGTGAACGGTGCTGTTCAAGTCTTTTTGTGGAGGTCTCAGCTCTCTTTGAATGTTTCCCTGAACAAGAGGATTCCAGGCCCCTCCCGTCACTTCTCCAGGGAGCCCAGCGCCTCGGGGGCAAATGGTGCTTAGAAACCGAACCTTGTGATGGGTGACGCTGAGGCTCTTGGGGTTTCCTGGAATATAGCTAGGGAATGCGCACACGGGCTGACACGTGAGCACACACGGGCTCCCACACCCCACATCTACAGTTCAGTATCTATATTGAAACCACCAGCTCTCCCCAGTCCCAGTTCCACACTGCGGGGTTTACTGCAATCCCCTCACCTGCCGGCAGCCCTCTCTGGCAGGTGAAACCTGGTTCCAGTCCCTAATCCCTCAACTTGTTTGGGTAGTGCTCACGTGTCACCATCTCCCACCCGTTACTCTCTCCCGAGCACAAGCCTTTTCGCTCAGCAGCACCCTCGCCTCTTCTCTGCAGCGTGACCCCCTCTCGGGCGAGCACAACTCCCACCCGAATCTGCCCAGCCCAGGCTTTGGACTGCACGGCTCAGAGGAAGGTGGGGGAGACTGTGGGCAGAGCCCGTGACTTTCCAGCATTTCAGAGGGTGTGTGGCAGCGTCTCCTTCCATCTGCACTTTCCCGATGGGTGAGCAGGTGTTTCTTGGTTGTGGTTCATGTTTGAGGAAGTATCTACACAAGCTGTTCCCCATTTAAATCATGTTGGGTGTTGTCTCAGACGGTTGTAAGAGTTCTCTCCCCTCCCTCCTTTCTTTCTAAATCTGGATACAAGTCCTTTATCAGATACGTGCATTACAGATATTTTTCTCCAGTTAGGGGATTGTACTTTCATTTTCTTAACAGTGTCACTCTAAGTGTAAGTTTTAAATTTTGGCAAAGTCCCATTTACCAACTTTTTGTTTCTTTCAGTGCTTTTTGAGTCCCCTCTGCCTTCCTTCAGGTCATGAGGATTTTCTGCTATGGTTTCTTCTGGGTGTTTTACAGTTTTAATTTCTACATTTAAGTGTAAGATCCATTTGGAATGAATTACAAGTCGAGCATCAAGTCTCTTGTCTTCTCCCACACAGGTGACACAGTTGTTCCAGAAACATTTGTTAAGAAGGCCACACTTACCCTCTCTTGAAAACAAGTGACCATGTACGTGTGGGTCTTTTTCTGGGCTACTGTTCTATTGATCTGTACATTACCCTCCATTAATACCACACTCTCATGGTTACTGCATCTTTGTAGTAAGTCACCAAGGGCTCAGTGTGCAATCCACACTGTGAGTCGGTGCCTGGGGTCCCATGTGTGGACTTGTATCTGGGTAACTCCACAGCACAGGGCTGCTGCCCCCCTTTCCCTACAGCCTGTCCCCTACCCCAGAGCCTCCCCCACTGTCCCTCAGAGACCACCAGCCAGGAATACCCGGCCCAGGGGGCAGCCCCAATTGGCCAGACATGCTGTGTCCCCACGGCCTGGAGGCATGCCAGGCGAGCCCAGGCATGCGAGGCAGAGGATGGGGACTCCCTGACTCCCTGGCATCCTGGTCCTAACCCCACCCTGCCCCCAGGACAACCTGAAGGACCTTTGGTCGGCCAGTACCTGACTGCAGGTGGTGTGGTGAACTGAGTGAGGGCTTTGGCCACCCTAACTGACCCACATCCCAGGCTCTCCTGCCCTCCCGCCCTCTGACCATTGACCCATGACCCTTCCTGGCAGGGAGGGCGCAGACCACAGGCTGGGCCTGGAGGAAGAACCACTGCAGCAGCCCTGGGTCCGGCCCAGCTCATCATCCTCTCCCCGTGGGAACTGAGGCCAAGGTCACACGTAGGAGAGTCTGCAGACCCCAGAACTCCAGGTCCAGCTGTCCACCTCCCACGCCCACGCGCAGTGCCGCCTGCTCCTCGGAGGTCCCAGGCCAGGGACGCAGCTGCAGTCGGACCTCCACTCTGCGACCGCGACCCAGTGGGCAGGTAAGGGGTGGCCGGGCGTCGAGTCCCTCTTGCCCCAGCATCTGTCCAGCCCTGCCCGGCAGGTGCTACGGGGCCTCTGCTTTTCAAGCCAGGCGCTCCCTCTGGTGGACACGCGGGAAACTGCAGGACTCCGGACGGAGCTGAGCTCGCGGCAGAAATAAATCCACTTTACTTGTGGGTGACACGATCACATACATAGAAAAACAAAAATCTTCTGCAAACACCAGAATAAATGAATTCAGCGAGGCTGTGAGGCACAAAATCAATATGCAAAAATTACTGTATTTCTAAATATCATCCACCAGTAATTGGAAAATAAAAAACACAAAACAATTTCCTATAGAATTAAAAAAAAAAACCAAAACCCACTGATGATACATTTAAAGAAAGGTGTGCAAAGTCAATACAACAAAAAGTACAAAACGTCGCCGAGAGACATTTTAAGAGCCCTAAAGAGAGATGTGTCATGTTTCTGGATTGTTAAGATATCAATTAGATCCATTTTGATTTATAGCCTCATGCAATCCAAATCAATATGCCAGCGGCCCTACCTCTTGCAGAGATTGACAGTCTGATTCTAAAGTTAATATGAAAAGGGAAAGGACCTGGGATGGCCAAGAAAATTTAGAGGAAAAAGACAAAGATGGCTCACTCATCCTCTCCAACATCAAGACATACTCTAGAGCTGTAATAACCAAGACCATGCATTGGGGAAGGATGCATACAAAGATAAAAGGAACAGAACAGAGTAGATATAGATCCCAGAACTGCAGGACCACTTGATTCACGACCACGATGTCACTGATATTGAATGGGGAACGGGTGGCCTTTTCGATCAATGGTGCTGGGCTGATAAGATAAGCGTGTGGGAAGAAGTGAAACTGGGGCCCCATTTACATCAGACACAAAACTTAATTCACGATGGGTTTATGTGAAACGGGGATGTTGACACAATGAAGCTTCTATACAAAACAGGAGAGTATCTTCAGTACCATGGAGTTCTTCTCACCCACAGAACGGAGTCAGTTCCATATGCACACAACCACCTGGGTGGAACTCAGCATCGTTCCGCTGAGCAGAGGACATCCGCACGGCACATGTGACACTTCCATGTGCAGCGTTAGAATCAGCAAAACTAACCCACAGTGACAAAAATCATAACAGCGGCTGCCTCTGAGGGTGGTGGAGGAGGGTCTTGACTAGAAGGAGACATGAGGAAACCTTCCAGGTGATATGTCTTATTTTGGGTGGTGGTCACACAGGTGTTACAATCGTCACACTTCATTGAACTGGAGTCTCACAGTCCGTGAATTCTGTTGTATATTAGCGTTATCTCAGAAAAATATACATCTATAGACTTCCAGTTTCTGCTCTGACACATAAAGAGCTTGGAAGTCATGATTTCCATCCTCACAACAAGAAAGTGAAGAACAAACTGAAGGCCAAGTGAAGTCCCATGGGAGAATCCAGGTCACAGGGCAAACCTCTGTCCCCAAACTGGACAGGCAGATGATTACAGAGAAGCTCCCACTGAGCAGAAGCTGCAGAGCCTGAGAACACATGCAGAGTGGCTGCTGGACACTGAGCCTGGAAGCTTGGGCGTTAAAACTTCCTGGGGCACCAGTCCTGGGCGTGCTTGCACTTTGATGAGAGTTTCCTGCAGGAGCTGCACCAGGCTCTCAGAGAGAAGATCCAAGAAAAAAAGCCTTCAGGTTTCAAGCAGGGAGAGCGGAAATAATCAACTAGAAATGCACCCAGAGCTTTCTGTTGTCTGTGACAGAAGCCTGCCCTCAAGGAAAACCACTTCACCAGACCTGGGGAAGGACAGGTAGGCCACTCAGTCCCCTCCAGCCTTCCTGTAAGCCCACTAAAAAACTGAGACTTACTCATGGGATTATTGAACCTTTCCCCCACCCAATCAACAGGGCTCCAGCATAATAACACTGGATCACAACTGAGAGGGCTGTGGACACAAACTCTATTTAAGGAGGAGCTTCTAGGGAAACCAAAGGCAACAGAAGAGAAAGGACCAGGACACCAGAGGAATTTGAAACCTCACAAACAGTCAACACACCCCAAGTCCAGCCAGGTAAACACAAATCCTCACACTAAAGACCTATTTGTCTCGGCTCCTATTAGCCAGTACACTGTAGCCAGTTTCCACCAAAAAAATCACAAGGCATGCTAAAAGCAAGGAAAACAGTCTGAAAAGATAAAGCAAGTAATAAAACCAGACTCAGATAAGGCAGAGATTGGCAACTATCAGACTGAGAACTTAAAATAACTATGATAATATGCTAAGGGCTCTAATGGAAAGAGTGAACACTATGCAAGAACAGATGGGTAATGTAATCAGAGAGATGAAAACTCCAAGGAAGAACCAAAAGGAAATGCTAGAAATTAAGAACACTGTAACAGAAATGAAGAACTTCCAGTCAATATCTTACTGGAGTCCTCAATGATGTGATAAGAAAAGGAAACAAAATGTGTACAGATTGGGAAGAAGACATAAAATTTTCTCTGTTTGAAGATGCCATGATTGTCCATTTAGAAAAATCCCAAAGAATAGACAACAAACAAATTCCTAAAACTAATATGGTATTGTAACAAGGTTGCAGGGTAGGTTAATATTACAGAGTCAGTTGTTATATTTTATATATTGCTATATACCAGAAGTGAAGAATTGGAATTTGAAATTAAAAACACAATGCCATTTACATTAACACTCCCCAAAATTAAGTACTTAGGAATACTCTAACAAAGTATGTATAAGATCTATATGAGGAAAACAACACAGTTCTGATGAAAGAAATCAGGAGTCTAAATAAATGGAGAGACATCCATGTTCATGGATAGGAAGACAGTGTTATTAAGATGCCGAACATTCCCAACTTGATCATAGGTCCAGCACAAACCCAATCCAAATCCCAACAAGCTATTTTGTGAATGTTAACAGACTGATTCTAAAGTTTACGTGGAGGCTTCCCTGGTGGCGCAGTGGTTAAGAATCCGCCTGCCAATGCAGGGGGCATGGGTTCGAGCCCTGGTCCGGGAAGATCTCACATGCCGTGGAGCAACTAAGCCTGTGCGCCACAACTACTGAGCCTGTGCTCTAGAGCCAGTGAGCCACAACTACTGAAGCCTGCGCGCCTAGAGCCCATGCTCCTCAACAAGAGAAACCACCGCAATGAGAAGCCCATGCACCGCAACAAAGAGTAGCCCCCACTTGCCGTAACTAGAGAAAACCCACGTGCAGCAATGAAGACCCAATGCAGCCAAAAATAAAATAAGTTAAATAAATAAATAATTTTTTAAAAAAAGTTTAAAAATATAAATAAATAAGGTTTACGTGGAAAAGCAAAAGACACGAAATAGCCAACATGATATTGAAGAAAAAGAACAAAGTTAAAGGACGGACACTACCCAACTTCAAGACTTACTATAAAGCTATGATAATATTGATGAGAGAATAGACAAATAGATCAATAGAATAGGATAGAGAGCCCCAAAATGACTCATATAGAACAGTCATCTGATCTTTGACAAAGGAGCAAAGGCAATTCAATGGAGAAAAGACAAGCTTTTCAACAAATGGTGCTCAATATTGCTCGTCCACATGCAAAAAATGAATCTTAACACTGACCTACCACAAAAATTAATTCAAAATGGATCATAGACCTAAATGTGAAATGAAAAAATATAAAACTTCTAGAAGATAACATAGGAGAAAAATCTAGATGACCTCGGGTTTGGTGATGAGTTTTAAGATACAATACCAAAGGCAAGATCCATGAAGGAAAAAAATGGATAAGTTGGACTTCATAAAAATTATAAACTTCTGCTCTGTAAGAGACACAATTATAAGAATGAAAAGACAAGCCACAGAATGGGAGAAAATCTTTGCAAAACATGAATCACATAAAGGACTGTTATCCAAATATACAAAGAATTCTTAAAACTCAACAATAACAAAGCAGGCAATCCAAATACAAAAATAGGCAAAAAACCTAACCAGACACCTCACCAAAGGAGATATAGAGATGGCAAATGAGCACATGAAAAGATGCTCAACATCATACGTCATTAAGAAACTGCAAATTAAAGCAACAATGAGCTACCACTACACACCGATTAGGATGGCTAAAAATCAAAAACACTGACAACACCAAACGCTGGCGAGGATGTGAAGCAACAGGAACTCTTGTTCATTACTGGTGGGAATGCAAAATGGAACAGCTACTCTGGAAGACGGTTTAGCAGTTTCTCACCCTATGATCCAGCAATCATGCTCCTAGGTATTCATTTTCGCAAGTGAGTTGAAAAATTATGTCCACACAAAAACCTGCACACAGATGTTTATAGCAGGTTTATTCATAATTGCCAAAAACTGGAAGCAACCAAAGGGTCTTCAGTAGGTGAATGAATAAGCAAATTGTGGACCATCTCGACAGTGGACTATTCGGTGATAAAAAGAAATGCGGGGGGTGGTGGTGGTGGTGGGATGAATTGGGAGATTGGGATTGACATATATTGACTAACAAGAACCTGCTGTATAAAAAATAAAATAAAATTCAAAAATAAAAAAGAAATGCACTTTCAAGCCATGAAAAGACCTTAAATGTATACTGCTTAGTGAATGGAGCCCATCTGAAAAGACTGCATACATATGATTCCAACTCTAAGACATTCTGGAAAAGGCAAAACTATGGAGACTATAAAAAGATCAGGGGTTGCAAAGGGTTCAGGAGAGAAAGATGAATCGGGGGAGCACAGATGATTTTTTAGTGCAGTGAAACGCTTCTGTATGATACTGTAATGGTGGACACATGTCATTATGCATTTGTCAAAACCCATAAAATATACAACACCAAGAGTGAACCCTAATGTCTACTGTGGATGTTAGTTAATAATAATGTATCAATACTGACTCATCAGGACTGACTTCCCTGGTGGTCCAGTGGGTAAGACTCTGTGCTCCCAATGCAGGGGGCCCAAGTTTCCCTGGTCGGGAACTAGATCCCACAAGCCACAGCTAAGAGTTCGCATGCCACAACTAAAGACCCCGCATGCCATAAGTAAGACCTGGCACAGCCTAAATAAGTAAATAAAATAAATATTTAAAAAATACCAACTCATCAATGATAACAATATACCTCACTAACACAAGATGTTCATGATGGGAAAATTGTGGGGGGCGGGTGTATCGGAACTCTGTACTCTCTGCTCAACTGTCTGTAAACCTAAAACTGCTCTAAAAAATAAAATTTTAGTTACTTTTAAATGATTATACAACTTCACATACAACTTCGCTTCATAACAATAGGCTTTAAATGTCTGCAGATCTTTTGTGTTACTGTGGTCACATACTTTACCTCCAAGTAGGCTATAAACCACACGGTACACTGTGTCAGTTGTTGCTTTAAAATAGTAACTTTTATCCTTTAAATGTTTTTTAAATGAGAAAAAAATATCTTCTTATTCAGGCATTTCCATTTCCAGAGCTTGTCTTACTTTGTCCAGCTGTAGAGTTTTCCTCTGCTATCACATCCTACTGTCTCCAGAACATCCTTTTACATTGCTCGCAGTGCAGGTACACTGGCAATAGAGTCTCTCGGCCATTGTTTGACTGAAAAACTTTGTTTCACATTCCTTTTGTGAACGATATTTACTCTGGTTAAATAACTCAATGTACATAGTCTCTTTTTCTCTTTTCTTTTTTTTTTTTTTTACTGATTTAACGATGACTCCCCCTCAGATTTTTTTTTTTTTTTTTTTTGGCTACTTTGGGTCTTCGTTGCTGCTCACAGGCTTTCTCTAGTTGCGACGAGCGGGGCCTACTCTTTGTTGCAGTGTGTGGGCTTCTCATTGCGGTGGCTTCTTTTGCTGCAGAGCACGTGGACTCAGTAGTTGTGGCTTGTGGGCTCTAGAGCGCAGGCTCAGTAGTTGTGGTGCACAGGCTTAGCTGCTCTGCATCATGTGGGATCTTCCCACACCAGGGATCAAACCCGTGTCCCCTGCATTGACAGGCGGATTCTTAACCACTGCGCCACCAGGGAAGTCCCCTGTCTTTGTTTCTGTGTACTGTGTTTTTCCTCCTGGGGATGTTTTTAATCTTCTCTCTCTCTCACTGGCTTTCAGCAATACACGACGTGCTTTGGCATGTTTTTCTTTAGGTTTATTCTATTTGGGATTCATTGAGATGGTTAGATCTCTGGTTATAGTTTCACCAAATATGGAAAGTTCAGGGCCATTAATTCCCCAAATATCATTTTAGTTTATTCCTCCTTCTCTCCTTCTGGGGCCCCAGATAATTTATGAGAGACTGTTCAATACTCCCAGGTGATTCTGTTAATTTTTTCCTGGCTTTTTCTCTCTGTGCTTCATTTTGGATGGTTTCTGTTAGTATGTCTTCAATTTTACTGTTCTTTTCCTCTGTGTGTAATCCGTCAGTAACTCCATCTAGGATGTATTGTTTTCAATGTAGAGATTTTATCGTTTGTGTCTAGATGTTTCATTCAGGTCTTTTTACAGCTTCCATTTTTCTCATCACACTCACGTTTCCTCTACCTGAACATACTTGTAACAGCTCTTTCAGCATCCCTGCCTGTGAACGCCATCATTTCTGGATCTGTTTAGAGTGACTGACTTTTTTTCTGGTTACAGGTCATCTTTTCTTAAAATTTCTTTTCATGCCTGGTAATTTTTAAAAACTTATTTTTTTAACTTGTTTCAAAATACGTATAACATAAACTTGACCATCTTAACCATTTTTCAGTGACAGTTCAGTAAAGTACATTCACATTGTGGTAAACCAATCTCCAGAACTCTTTTCATCTTGTAAAACTGAAACTCCATCCCCACTAAACAACCCCCCTCCCCATTCCCAAGCCCTGGCACCCAACTTTCTACTTTCTGTCTCTATGAATTTGACATCTCTAAGGACCTCATGCAAGGAGAGTCATACAGAATTCATCTTTTTGTGACCGTGCCTAGTAGTGTTTGATTGGACGCCAGACCTTGTGCACACTCTATGGTTGGTGGCTGGATTTTGCTATGTTACTTCAAACGTTTGGGGCTGTGTTCCTGAATGCCATTAAGTCATTTGGAATCTGCCAGATCCTTCTGAGCCTTGCTCGTCAACTTTGTCAGGGTGGGTCTGGAGAAGCGGTCCCTCTTGTGCTAACTTCACTCCACTGCTAAGTTGATGGGACTTGGCCAGAGCCGGGTATCACAAGGTTTCTCCAATCAGCTGGGGGACCATGAGACGTTCCCAGGCCTGTGTGAGCTCCCAGAATCCTCTGCCTGCTCCCCTCAGATGGTTCTTGTCCCTGACCTTGTTCCTGGTGTTGATGCTTTCCTCTCAAGCACTGGCAGGACCCCAGGGGACCCCTCCGGGGGCCTCTGGAACTCACTGTGTGCAGGTGTCTCCTCCCTGGCTCGCGGCCTCACGAGTTCTGGCTGCCTGGGGCTCCCCACCCCCTCACAGCTGCCTCCAGGTGCACTGTGGTCACTGTGGCTCTCGCCTCACCCTTTGCCCTTCTCTCAGGGGCAGTCCCACGCTGCCCCGTGCCCAATGTCTGAAACCACTATTTCGTGTACTTTCCCCAGTGTCTAGCTGCCTACAGTGGGGGGGTTGCACATGTCCCCTGTAACCCCATCTTGGCCGGAAGCAGGTATCCTGGGTGGAGGATCCTTACTGACCTCACTGGGCTGGATTCGGAAAGGTGGAGACGGCCTGGAGCACACGTTACCCTCACACGGAACGAGCTCCCCTCCCAACACAGCAGAGCCTCTTCATCTCTTCTTTTCACGAGAACAGCGCTTGGAGCATGCCTGGTGGAGACCCTGAGGGTCCTGCGCTGGCTGTGTCCTCTGTCCTTCTGTTCACACTGTCCCAGATGTTACAGGGACCCTGAACTCCAGGTAGTTTGGAGAATATGGGCCAACAGTCCAGGGACAGGAGCATCTCTCTCTCTGAGATGGCTGGCAGGGTGGCTGTGCCTGTCCTGGAAGATGAGTGCCATGGGACACAGGCCATGTCCTCAGTGGATAGGTCTTTCCTTTACTCGGCTGTCACCAGGGCTGCAGAAGACAGTCCCCCCCACACACACACATGCCCCCAACTCTGATCTCCTCCATGCTCCCCCTGTCACCCCCAGAGCCCACCCCTGGGGAGGCCCACCCCCCAGGTCCCTCCTCCCCAGGGCAGCAGCCCACCCACCAAGGGTGGCCCAGCCCCACTTTCCTCTGGGTACCCCTGTCCCTGGCTGGCTGAGGCTCTCTGGGCATCTCCCAGGCTCCTCCCTGGGAGTCCTCCCCCTGACCCTTCTTACTTCAGGTCCCACCTCAGGCCAGTGGCTTGCGACGCCTGGGGAAGCAGGACCCCCGTGTCTGGCCCCAAAGACCACAGCCTCAGCCAGAGACCTCCCCATGGGCTACCCTGGAGCTGAATGCACCCATGGCCTTCACTTGTCACTCACTCATTCCACAGTTAGAAATCCACAGTAAGGTCAAGAGATCACTTGTTTTAAGGCCCTTGACGACACCACTTGTCAACAGCATCTCTTCCCAAGCCCGTGGGACACGTGGGACACAACCTTGCAACACAGGGAACTGCGTCTCAGAAACCTTGCAAACGTGACCCCCAAGATGATCGCTCAGTTTATATTGCATTTTCGTTATTAACTAGGTGAAATCTTTCTAATGTGCACATGGTCATTTACATTTCTTCAATGAATTGTTTATTTATTTGGTTATTACTGATTTTATATGAGGGACTTAAACTTTTTGTTATTACTGGGTTGCAAGAGTGAGGAGGTGGTCCTTGTGTACTAAGGATACTCACCTGAGAGGGTCTTCAGGGGGACCCATGTGGGATCTGTTAACTCCTTCTCATCACCTAGCCCCCTCCCACCCCCTTCGGTCTGGCCAGGTGTTGGTCCAATGTTAGCCAGTCAGAGCAATCACATCCTCGAGCTGCTGATTGGTCTGCTTCCCAGGGCTGAGCCAATCAGAGTCTTCCTTGGAGGTGCGGCCCTCTGTGCTCCCTAAGCCCCGCCAAGTCCCCTGGCGGGCCCTGGGCACCAGGGTGTCACCTGTTGTCCCTGCCTCCTCCACCGTGGTCTCCTAGGGTCCCATCTCCATCAGTCCGGTGCATGGGACCCGGATGCAGCACCTGGAGGCGCTGGGACCAGTTTGTTGAGAGAATAAGTGAGCACCATCTGCTAGAGGGAGGCCTGAGGTGGGGCAGTGGGCTGGAAGCCAAGGGTGACCAGCAGGCTCAGGGGAGAGTAAGGAGGTGGGGCGGATGGACGGACAAGTACAGTGGTCGCCTTGGCACTGCAGGACCGGGGACAGGGGTGGTGGGCCTGGTGGGGAGTGTCCAGCGAAGGCTGGCACTGGCCTCTCCTGTCATCTCCCCCTCACTTCCCTCTGCGGATGGCACTCAGATCCCCAGATAATAAGGTTCCACTGATGGCAGAGTTAACTGCTCAGATAACACCCAGAGATGGACGTTATTTGACCTCACTGAGGAATCGGTTCTGCCATCGCAGGGTGGGGGGCAGGGATGTGTGGCAGGGCCCCTTCCTGGCCAGAGGGACTCGGGCACTGGGTCTGAGTCATCCACTTCCTCCCTCTGGATTGGATGACCAGCATCCCTCCCCTGACCCTGTCCTGCTCTGTGAGGATAAGAGGCAGGGAGAGAGGGCTGGGCAAAAGCAGCTGGGCCCACCGAGGTGAGAACCCCCAGCGGGACCCCAACATCTGGGTGTCACTGTGGAGCAGGGTGGCCGAGCCTCAGATCCGGAGCACTGAGGCCCCAGACCCCCTGGCCTGGACAGAGCCCCTGATCACCAGGGGCCCCGACTCCACCTCCACCCCACACCCTGCACCCCATACCCTGCAGACCCCACACCCTGCAGACCCCGCACCCCACACACACCCCACCCCACAGAACCCAAACCCCACAGACCCCCAGCCAAGCTCCAGCTGCCCCTCCGCGCTCCTTCCAGATGCTCCATCTGCTGGTGCTGGCGCTGCCCCTCCTGGTGAGCCTGGTCCATGCGGCCGCTGGTGAGTCCTGACCCTGGGCCCGTTCTGTCTCTGTCCCCTCACCCCACTCCCCACAAGCCCAGGGATGGGTGGGTGGGTTCAGAGAAGCCCAGGGTGGTGCTGGCACAGGGAAGGGCTGAGCCCGATGGCTGGGTCGTGTCGTGTCCTGAAGGCACTTCCTGCCCCAGCCCCAGACCAGGCCCTGCAGCGAGCAGGCATCGTAGGGGGACGGGAGGCCCCTGGGAGCAAGTGGCCCTGGCAGGTGAGCCTGAGATTCAGCACCCAGTACTGGAAACACTTCTGCGGGGGCTCCCTGATCCACCCCTGGTGGGTGCTGACCGCGGCCCACTGCGTCGGACCGTGAGTCTCCACAGGGCCTGGCGGGTAGGGGTGGGCCTGGGGCTCTACTCACGCTCCTGGGTGTCCCGGAGGTGGCTCAGCCCCTGAGTAGGTGGCCCTCTCTCTCCCCAGGCAAGTCCAAGACCCCACAGTCCTCAGGGTGCAGCTGCGGGAGCAGCACCTCTATTACCAGGACGAGCTGTTGCCCATCAGAAGGGTCATCCCCCACCCCAACTACTACATAGTTGAGAACGGGGCGGACATCGCCCTGCTGGAGCTTGGGGACCCCGTGAACATCTCCAGCCACGTCCATCCGGTCACCCTGCCCCCTGCCTCGGAGACCTTTCGCCCGGGGACTCGGTGCTGGGTGACAGGCTGGGGCAACTTGCACAGGGGACGTGAGTGTCAGGGACCGCTGGAGGGGGACTTGGGCACATCGCGGCTCCACCACCTGGGGTTTCCTCTGGGGAACAGGGTCCCAACCGGCCAGCTCAGGGCGGTGATCCCACACTCTCCTGATGCAGCATCCTTCCTCTCCTCTCACCCCCAGAACCCCTGCCACCGCCATTTCCCCTGAAGCAGGTGAAGGTCCCCGTCGTGGAAAACAGCATCTGTGACATGAAATACCACACTGGCCTGTACACAGGGAACAACATCCCGATCGTCCGGGACGACATGCTCTGTGCCGGAAATGGCAAGAGGGACTCCTGCCAGGTGGGTCTCGCGTCCCCCTGCAGCCCCCAGCCGCCCAGGCCTCACAGCCACCGCTGACCCCTCCCCTCCCCAGGGCGACTCCGGAGGGCCCCTGGTCTGCAAGGTGAATGGCACCTGGCTGCAGGCGGGTGTGGTCAGCTGGGACGACGGCTGTGCTCAGCCCAACCGGCCAGGCATCTACACCCGCATCACGCACTACTTGGACTGGATCCACCAGTACGTCCCCGAGGAGCCCTGAGCCCGGTCCCCAGGGTTGCCACCTGGGTCAGCGGAGAAGCCAGTCCCCTCCTGTCCCCACACCGCTGCTTCCTGCTGAGGCGGCATCCTTCCCCACCTTCCCTGGCCCCCTGCCCTGAGCACCCCCTGTTGACGCCCCTGCCCCGAGCCCAGGGAGCAGGCAGTGGGCACTAACGCTCATTAAAGATTATGGAAAGCAGATGTGGTCGTCGCTGTGTTTCTGGCTGTGGGTGTCGCTGAGGGAGAGGAAAGGGTCCAGGGCCCAGCCAGGTGCAGCCACCCTCTCTGTGGGTCCCTGGGCCCTGAGCATCTGCCTTGCTGTAGGGATGGCCCTGCCCTGCCCCTTGCACCCAGGCCCACTTCTCTGCATGCTGGTTTGTATAGAGCACACATCTCCTAAAGGGAAGAGCCGTCCCCTGCTATTGTCAGATCTCAGTCCCCAGAGGACTGCACCCCCCACGATTGTCTCATTTCATCTCACAGTCACGCCTGTTTCCCCTATCTCCCATCTGGCTTTTATTGGGAGTGTGTTCCTATTTATGAACAAGGCTGCTTTTCGATCTGCATTCTAGCACCGTCTCCTTATTGGTGATTGTGCTCTGGAGCAAATTCCCGGACAACCCCCGGGGGCGTTGCTACATCATTTCCAGAAAGGCTGTTCCCCTGTCTCCTCCTACCCGTGCACATCACAGCACTCCCCTCATAACTGCCAATGACAGAGATTCTTTGCTTGATCAAACTTTAGTCAGGCTCCTGAACCTTCTCCTGGGCCCAACTGTGCCCTTCCTGGTTATCTCCCATTTTACCAAGAACCCTGCTGAGTTGGTTTAGCAAGAACCCCTGCCCTTGGTACCCAATCTCCCTTGATATCTGATCAAAACCCCTCTCTCCCCGCCCTAGGTTTCATCTCCCTGGGATGTGTCAGTAGAAGCCTCTTTAGGGTGGTTTAAACAGAATTCCCCCAGACCTGCTGTCTCCTCTTGGAAATTCTCTGACCACCAACCCCTTGCTCCTTGGCTACAATCCCCACTTGTCCCTGCTTTCTTCGGAATGGCGCCCAGTTCTGTACTGGGGTCTCTTTTCCCCTGTTGCTCTGGTTTTCTTTGAATCCAACACCGTGACACAATGTGAAACACACTGGATACAAATGTGAGACGTAATATATCGTGTCGAAGTGTAATAATGTAAACATGATACAAGACACATAGTGTAATACATGTAATACACAAAACATAATCAAATCAATGTATCATACACTACACTGTGGGCAAAAAGGCATCATCCATATTCAGCATTTGAAATTCTTGTAATGAGTAGCATCCTTTTGCTGTTTCATTTTGCAGATTGCATTTATCTCATTCCTGGGGTGAGGGGAGGTGAACACTCCCTGTGTTTGTCTAACAGATCATTTCCTCCAGCAGCTCTGCTTCTCCTTGTTAGTGAGGCTCTTGGAGTCCTCGGTTTCTTTTCGTCATTTTAAGGTATTCAATGAAATGACTGCATTAACACTTTGTCTTCCACAGTTGCTGAAAATTGTTTTGTTGGCTTTGCAAAGTTGGAGGTGTTTGTGTTTACAGATTGAAGATTTGAATTGTTGCACACACAGGCACAGATACACTCATGCACATGTGTGTGCACTCACACACACAGACATACTTTGACGTTAATCCTCTAGAACCGATTTCCACGTCAGGTGAGGCTCCAGAACCACTGAGGCAAGAGTTTCCTTTGTGTTTCCAAGTCCTTCCCCAGCCCCACCGGCCTCTGTCCCTGCATCCCTGCCGAGACTTGGGGACCGAGGGGCACTGAGGGTCCACCCAGCAGAGCCCTGGGGACCAGGGCCCTGGCTCTACACAGGCTCTCCCCCAACTTCCGACTCTGACTTGAAGCTACGTAATGGGGGAGGGGCCAAGGCTACTCATTATTCCTCTTAGTCTTGAATCATTTTTAATTACAAACGTGGAGCATGCCCACTGTAAACCCTTGAAGGATACATACATGTTACGAAGAAACCTCCTTCCCCTGTCCCACCAGGGATCATTCCTATCTGTTGTTGGGGTGATGACTTCCAGAATTTTCTTAAGCCTGTACAACATGGCCTTGGGCTGGATGGAGTGTGGAGGGAGGGGTATTTCAGGGGATCAGGTAGGTGGGAGGGTAAGAATTGGGCACTGGAGTCCCGGAGCTGCAGACCTGAGATGCTGCAGGCCGGGGGTGGGGCAGAGGAACAGGGCAGGGCATGAGCTTACACCCGGGGTGTCCCCGTATCCCTGAAAACCAGACCCAGATACTGACTACAGGTAAGAGTGAGCACGGCTCAATCTGGGAGGGTCAGGGCTCGGGCCAGAGGACAGTCTGAGTGGGTGAGCTGTTGGTGCCAGGGGTGGGAGCCAGGAGGAGGGTCCAGTCCTAGATTTGGGACTGTCCAGGTGTCCTCCCAACATGTGGGCCCACATGACCCAGTTATGCTGGGCGACAGGGCCCCTCACCCCGTCCTGGGCCACGAGGGCATCCCCAGGGAGGGAGCACTTCGGGCAGCACACACCCCTCCCATGCCCCATGCCTCAGTTTGCCCTCCTGTCAAGTGGGAACAGAAACAGCACCGTGTCACAAAGATATCAAGGGGACATCGAGGGGATGGAATTCTGAGTTTCTTTCTCAACAGCAGGCTGGAACCCTGGGGGTGTTAAGGGCCCTGCAGGGAGCCATGTGATGGGGTGCAGGTAGGGAGAGAGGTCCCCAGTGCTGGAGTGAGTTGAGCCGGGACAGGCGGGGGCCCAGAAGTGGGACCCGGGGATGGCACTAGGGTTCCCAGAGTCAGAGGACCTGGGTCTTCCCAGACCTGCCTCCGCCCTCCATACAGGGTGACCCCAGGCCTCCTGGGCCCTAGGAGGGGCAGCCTGGGCTCCGATTCCTCCCTCCCCCACCCCGTGCCTGGCTGATGGGGACAGCCTCCCAGGTGTGCGGTCCTCAAGGGCTCAGCACAGGCTCCCCACACAGAGGTGGTGTCACTGTCATCCTTATTTGTCCTTATTTGTCACCAGGTCAAACATGGAGCACACATGTCCAAGCCGTGGCTCCGGGCCTGGTGCTGGTGGGAAGAAGACAAGTCTGTGCCCCCCTCCCCCACCCTGTGGATCATCAGGCAGCTCTCTACCGACCCCTGTGCCTCAGTTTCCCCCCACCTAAGAGGGGGTGGCTGACCTAGAAGGTCTCAGAGGGACCCACAAGGGTCCCGGTGCTTAGGAGCTGGGTTGGGAGCTGGGGCAGGAAGGAGGGAGGGGCAGGAAAGTCCCAGCCCCTCCCAGGGGCCCTAATCAGCTGTTATCAGGCCCTGGCCGGACAGAGGACAGTTAGGAAGGGCAGCTGGGCAGCTGGTGCTGTGCCTGACTGATGGAGACCATGGGACCTGGGGAAAGGTGGGGGGAAAGAGACAATGAGGGGAGGGGGTGAGCTGGCACAGAGACTCCAGTCACAGGTCCTGAGCTGTCTCCACTGGGCTCAGTCTGGACCTTGAACTGGGACCCTCCTGAGAAACCCCAAAGACCAGGGTTGAGGAGAGGAGACAGTATGCTCAGCAGGAACCAGGGAGGGCTTCCTGGAGGGGGTGGCACTGACTCCAATCCCTGCCCAGGTGGGGAGAAAAGGCTTTGCAGCCAGGTCGCATAGGGTCTGACCTGGCCCTGCTGTAGTCTGTGTGCCCCTGAGTCGGCCACTTGCTACCAGGCCACAGTGTCCACATAGGGACAAATGCAGGTGACAGGCCCTCCCTGCCGGGTGTACAGAAGGAACAGGTGGAGCCTGCCAGTAGAGCCTGGCCTTCAGCTCCTCCTCTATCCCTCCTCCCCCATCCTGGGACTTCCCTGCTCCCTCTCCAGTTTCTGTGTGGGGAGGAGACTGGTTGCAAAGGGACAGGAGGGAATGTTTGGGATGGTGGGAATGTAGTAAACTTGATGGTGGTGGTGGTTACAGGGCTGTATACTTTTGTCCAAGTCTTTGAACTGTAGACTTAAAATTGGCAAATTTTAAATAAGTGGTTTTTTTTTTTTTTTTTTTTTTGCCACTTTGCAGCTTGTGGGATCTTAGTACCCCAACCAGGGATCGAACCCGTGCCCCCTGTAGTGGAACCATGGAGTCCTAGCCGCTGGACCTCCAGGGAAGTCCCAATAAGTGTGTTTTTAAATGATACCATAATAAAGCTGAATTTTTTTAAAAAGTTTGAATCATGGAAGTCTTTTTCCAAAGGTATTTGTCTTGAGATATGTGAGCACAAACCCATATTTGTCCCGGAAAAACAGTAACTTAGCATGGACTGAGCTGTGGGCACACAGACTTTCAGCTAATGAATATCTACAAAGCAGCCCCTGGGATGTGGTCATTTTCTAGCTGTGAGACCTCAGGCCCGTCAGCAAATCTTCCTGACCCTCAGCTGATTTCATTTATAAAAGGGAACTGACGTCGTTCCTTGGGGTCGTGGTGGATGAAGCATGTCACGTGTGGGTCTGGAGCGGTGGGCGGCCCTGGGGCTCACGGGTCCCTTCCTCCTTCCTAATTTCTGGCCCTTGGGAACTCTGGCCCCGCTCAGAAGAAATCTTGCGAGGTGCCTAACCCACGCCACTGCTGCGTCTTGCTTGCTCCTCAGCCTCTCCCAGTGCCCCCACCACCCCACTACCAGCCCCTCTCATCACCCCCTCCCTTCCAACCCTCACTCAGCTCACAACAGCAATTTGCTACCGAGTAGGATGTGGCTGAGATGCTGGGAGACGCCTCACGCACCCAGAAGTCTCCATGAGGTGCCTGCACCCTAATCAGGAGAGGCGTCCTGAGCCACAGCACCAGGGGGCCTCAGTCAGTGGAGAGCCTGATTCCAGGGCTCGGAAAGGAGACCCCGGGTCCCAGAGGGTGCTGGACCTGGACAAAAGGGAATGTCTGCGGCTAGCTCAGCCCTTCTCCCAGTGGTCGGGGGCATTGGTGATGTGAGGGAATGCAGGTCTCCCGCCTCCAGCCAGGGCTGTGTGTACAGGTGCCTATGCACTTGTGTCTGAGCATCTCTCTCTCACGTAGGCTACCCTGCCCCCGGGGATGAATCCCAGGACTTGGAGTTGACACCAAGAACCCAGGGAGGAGGATGTGGGGGCTCAGGTTAGAGGTGCCCAGGAGCTGAGTTAGAGCATCTATCCCAGACCATCCTTGTATTAATGAGGAGTCTGGGGACCAGGGGGGATGTACTTTCCTGAGGCCATACAGCAGACAGCGGGAGCCGGGGGTTCTCAGGATCCATGCAGCCCCTCACCCAAGTGTCCCCTAAGAGCAGCCTCTTTCTCACACCCAATCAGCACACACGTGCACTGGGCCTTTCTCCGTACGGACGCCAAGGTCAGTCTAGCTGGTCAGCATCGGGAATCCAGAGGCTCCACCACAGTTTTTAGGTTTGGTGGGGGGGCCCCAGCAGGCTTTCAACAATGACCGTGGATTCCTCCAGGGAGGGAAGAGGCCTTCCCAGGCTGGGACAGGCTACAGCAGCCGGGCCTGCCCTCCGCACAGGAGGCAGGGCAGCCGGGGGTTGCTGAGACGCGGACAGGAGGCAGGGGGTGCCTCGCGGTTCCACCAGGGACTCCAAGGCCCCAAGACCCCACCGCAGTCCCCTTTCGGCCTTGTCTGGACCCAGGAGCTGGGGCCCTGCCTGCTCGACCCCCGGACTGAGGAAGGTCCCCTCGGACCCTCTTCCTAGCCAGGGCCCGGTCCGGGTATAGGCAAGAAGCGGGGCCGAGACCCCCTTCCCAGCCAGGCCCGCGGGATTAGGCCAAGTCCTGGGGACCGAGCCCGCACAGGGACCCAATCAGGGCCTCCCTCCCTCCTTCGCCAGGGGCCACAGGGCGGGCCGGGCGCGCAGGCGCAGACCGCTGAGCTCGCTGCTCTCTCTGTAGGACGCCAGCAGAGCCTCTGACTTTAGGTGTGTGGCACAGGCAACTGGGCGGCTGCAGGTGAGGTTGGGAACTGGGGGTGCGGGAGGCACACCACAGGGTGGGTGTGGGGGGGCGCTCACGTTCTGTGCCTGGAAAGGCTGAGCAGGGCGGTTTTGGTGAAAAGTCCCGGTGAAGTCCCGGGATGGCGGAGCTACTGAGCAAGGTGGGGCAGGCCTGCTTCCCTACCCTCCCGGCTGCGCCCGCCCTGGAAGCTCCGCGCTTGCCCCGCAGTGTCCCGTGCCCCGAGGAGCGAGACTCATGGAGAGACGCCAAAAGAATGGGAAAAAGTCATTTCCTGCTTTTTAAACAAGAGACCCTGCCAATTACACAGCCTACCCCGCCTAGGGCGAGCACCAGGCCTCTGCTTTGAGAGCTGGCACCGTCCACAGCCTGCCCCCCTCTCCCCACCATACACACACACCCCACCCCAGACCACGGGCACACAGAGCACCCCTGGAGGGTCTCTGCTGAGGATAAGTGGTCCTGCAGCACCCCCCTGCCCCATGACAGTTCAAATGAACAGGCCAGAGAAACAGGTTACCAAGCGTTTAGTGTTGGTGGGTGGGAGGCGGGTGGGTGCCGGCAGCCCCCAGGGACCCCCCAGCTTGTGCTTCCATCCTGGCCCAGCTCTTTGCCTTAAACAGGTGCAAGTCAAACCGCTGTCATGCCTTGGCCATCTTTTGTCCGCTGGCCACATGGGGGTCAGGGTGGGGGTTGGGAGAGGCAGGGACAGCAAGGCAGAGTGGGGAAGAGTCGCTCAGAAACGGGCAACTTGGGAGAGACGATGCAAGAATGGCAGGCTGAGCCCTGGGGAGGGGTCAGCCCCTGTGCAGGTACCCTGGCAGGAACACTTGGAGCTGGATCCAGGGCTGGTAGGCAGAGACCCTGGCATACACCCCCGGGAGGCTGGGCTCAGCGCAGCCCCTGATGGAGCTCACCACTGCCACCTGCACCCAGCGCTTGTCCTGGAGCTGGCAGACCAGGGGGCCTCCAGAGTCACCCTGAAAGAAGCAAGAATAGCAGACAAGTCCAGTGGGGCTCAGGTCTAGGCTGCAGGGGGTGCGAGCTCTCAGACTGAGGCTGAAGTCGGGGAGCACAGGGACCGAGATGGCTGGATGCTGGGGCGGGGAGTGGGGGAACGCACAGGGCAAGCTCTTTGAGGCTCCAGGTAGCCAGGCAGGATCTCTGTCCTTGATCTGGTCCTCCTAGCAGCCCTGCATATCAGCTCTATCTGCCTCTTTTTTGTTTTTAAGAGCTGAGGCCTCTGAGGCTCAGAGAGGTCAAACAACTCGCTGAAGGTCACACAGCTAGTATACAGCATCGCTGAAATTCAATCACTTTATTATTATTCTGAAGCCTGGATGCTTCCTCCGATGTATGCTGCCTCCCTTACTAGTCACGTGGCCTTTTTGAGCCTGGACTCCTCTGTGTCTTTGCGGCACCTGCTCACCTCCCTGTGACAGCCGGAGCCCGAATTTTCTGGCTTTTTATTGTCAGAATGACTCTGGACCCATTCTTGTAAAAAGTATTCATCGAGCTCTGACTCCAAGCCAGACACTGTTCTACCTCGGGGATGAGACAAAGCCCCCAACCACATGGAGCAAGATTGTAATATGTCCCCCCTGGCCCAAGTCCAGGACCCAGCCTGCCTCTTGGGGTCACGTAGGGTAAGAGGGGACCTGGGGAGCCTGGCTAAGCACTGGGGAGGTGCATCACAGATCCTCTGTGAATGGGCCTCTGCTTCCTCACCCCACTGTACTTAAGGGGAAACAGGCCCAGAGGGAGCCAGTGACTCCCCAGGCCCTGCGGAGGATCGGGCCAGGAGCACTGGCCAGGGGTCCGACTTCGCAGAAGCCCTTCTGGCCCTGGAAATAGCCAGCACACAGCATCTCCTTGGCAATGGGCTCTGGGCGGTAGAACCTGCGGCACCCTGCAGGCTGACGATGCGCACATCCACCTCCTGCAGCCGGTGGGGGCTCCAGCAGAGCCACTGAGGGCAGAGTGGGCGTCAGGGTGGGAGAAGGGGTCCTCGGGGACCACAGGTGGGGTGTGCAACCACGCCTGCTCTCTGGGGATGGCTAGGAGCAGCGATGGATGCGCCCCCTCCCCGGGTGGCCAGCTGCACGTCGTGTGGGCGGTGAGGCAGATGCCTGACCCGAGGTGAGTGGTGGTGCAAGATGAGGGCTGGGCCAGGCCCTTGGGGACAGGGTCGGGCAGAGAAGCTGTGGGTGACTCACTGCCTCCTCGCAGTGCGTTCTGCTCCACCTTGGGGCAGCTCCCTCCAGCCCCAGCCCCTTGCCTCTCACCCACCATTCTGCCTGAGGTCACCCCAGCCAGTCACCCAGCAGAGGGTGCCCAGCAGGAAGTAGGAGCCTGGCGAGGCCAGAGGGGCCGATCTGATGGTGCAGGAGAAGGGCACGGGGCATGCCAGCTTCACCAGGGCCACGTCGCTGCCCTGCAGCACGTTCCCGTTGAAGGAGGGGTGCCGGACGATGCTGATGACGGCTGTGGAGACGGAGTCTTGGGGATTGGTGTACAGGACAGACTCTCCGAGCTGGATGGTCAGGTCCTGCAGATTCACGGAGCTACGCGGGAAGCAGGAGGAGACATGATGGGCCATGAGGACAGAGAGTATGGTGGTGTCGGCCCCACCCAGACTGGCTCCTGCGGGGGGGAGAGGACCATGCACCTGGGAGCTTTGTTCAGTCCTGCAGACCCTCTCTGCTCAGCCCTGGCCCATGGGTCAGATCTAGGCTTGGGGGACACAGGGCTGGCCGCGTCTGGATGGGGAGAAAGACTCCAGCGTAAACATCCAGCCATGTGATAAGACGATTCATCCTTTGTCCAGAGCCCTCTGTGAGGCGGGGCCTGTGCTGCTGGGGGACAGAATGGACTGGGCCCCACTCTTCCCAGGCTAGACAGACAGAGAGGCAGGTGGTGCCCAGATGGTAGAGGGTGAGACCAGCAGTGGGCGGCAGGTGGGTTCTATGCCGGCAGGTGGGCAGGGCGGCCAGGGGAGCACAGTGGTTCCACAGGAAGTTGGGGAGGCATGTTCTCTGCAGGGGGTGGGGTGGCGGAGGGAGGCGGATGACCCCCTCCCAGCATTTGAGGACAGCTGAGCTGAGCCCTCAGGCAGGTAGGAAGTTGACCTGAGATGGGGACAGAAAGGGATCCCCTGAAGAGAGGAGTGTGCAAAAGCCCCATGAGGCAGGGGACTCTTGATCAAAGCATCTTCTGAATTCCCACCAGGAAGCTGGTCTCTGCCCGAAGCCCTGTGCTTATTCAAGAGTGTCCTTGCCTTCCGGACACTGAGCGAGGTTTAAGTCACCCTGCAGGACTGTTCCTATTCCGAATGTCCCTTCTCAGGGTGTTGGGCTCACTGGGGCTGCAGAGGGACCCACACTGCCTGGGTTCACATCCTGTATCTGCCGCCTGCTTATCATAGGGCCTCAGGCTCTGTGCCTCAGTTTCCCCATCTGGAAAATAGGGGTTTTAGTACCTACCTCAGGAGGTTGTCACGAGCAAAAAGTGATCCATGTAGTGTGCTTGGAACCATGCCTGCCTGCAGGAAGCCCCCAGGGACTGTTGATCATTATTCCTGGGACTTAATTCTACCAGGAACGTTCCAGAAAGTGTTCCAGCACCAACAGAAAGTGAAAGGTTTATTTACCCCCACATTACACTTGGGACCAGCCAGTTAGGTATTAATTATTGCACCTGTTAAAGTTAAGCTGACACCTTGGTTCAGCCTCGAGAGGGACTATCTTTGATTTCGAATTATCTCCGTGTGGAATTCAGCCTTGAGTTGTTTTAGGTTGGCTTTGTTTTGGTTTTGGTTTTCAAATACTGTCAAAGAGCATTTTGCTCTTTAAATGTTTTCTGCTTTCATGTACACCCATGTTCTTCACAGCGTTATTCACAATAGTCAAAGGTGGAAACAACCCAAGTGTCCATCAGTGGATGAATGGATCAATAAAATGTGGTCGGGGCTTCCCTGGTGGCGCAGTGGTTGAGAGTCCACCTGCCGATGCAGGGGACACGGGTTTGTGCCCCGGTCCAGGAAGATCCCACATGCCACGGAGCAGCTGGGCCCGTGAGCCATGGCCACTGAGCCTGCGCATCCGGCGCCTGTGCTCCGCAACGGGAGAGGCCACAACAGTGAGAGGCCCGCGTACGGCAAAAATAAATAAATAAATAAAATGTGGTCCATCCATACAGTGAAATATTATTCAGGCTTAAAAAGGAAGGAAATTCTGACACCTGCCACAACATAGATAAGCCTTGAGAACATTATGCCAAGTGAAATAAGCCAGATACAAAAGGACCGTTCTGTACGATACCACTTTTGTGCGGTCCTTACAGGAGTCAGATTCATAGAGACGGAAAGTGGAAGGCTGGGACTTCCCTGGTGGCGCAGTGGTTAAGAATCCACCTGCCAATGCAGGGGACACGGGTTCAACCCCTGGTCCAGGAAGATCATGCTGTGGAGCAACTAAGCTCGTGTGCCACAACTACTGAAGCCCGCGCGCCTAGAGCCTGTGCTCCGCAACAAGAGAAGCCACTGCAATGAGAAGCCCACACACCGCAACGAAGAGTAGCCCCCACTCGCCGCAACTAGAGAAAGCCTGTGCGCGGCACCGAAGACCCAATGCAGCCAAAAATAAATTAATTAATTAATTAATTTAAAAAAGAAAGTGGAAGGATGGTCGCCAGGGGCTGGGGGAGGGGGATGGGCAGTTAGTATTTAATGGAACAGAGTTGCAGTTTTACAAAATGAAAAGAGTGCTGGAGAGGATGGTGGGTTTGGTTGTCCAACAACGTGAATGTATTTATTACCACTGAACTGGACACTTAGAAATGGCTGAGGTGGTAAATTTTATGTTATATGTATTGAACCACAATTTTAAAAATAGGAAAAAAAGTGCCTACTTCCAAGTACTGTCAAATAATTAAAATATGTTTTCTTTCACAGTTTGAAGAAAATGCCAGTGTCTGAGGCAAATTGCTGAAGGAAAGCTGGATGCTGGAGTGACCCCAGCCTGCGGGCATCTGAGTCACCTGCAGGGGGCTGCAAACGGCAGTGAGTCCTGGGGGTGGTCGGGGGCCGGCACTGTCTTCCCCTCTAGCTGCCTGGGGCCTCTCAGCGAGTGGGAAGCAGGACTCACTTGGAGAAGAAGTGGGCGGCGGTCAGCACCCACCGGTGGCTGACGAGGCTGCCTCCGCAGACATGCTGTCCCTGCTCTCTCAGGCTTACCTGTCAGGGCCACTGCCAGGGGGACGCCACCATGCCCCCAACGATGCGGACCTCTGGGACAAAGCCGATCACTGGTGGAGAGATGGGTGGAAATGGCCCGAGGGTCACGGGTCAGCCCAGCAAGCCCCCCAGGTGGCCCCCCTATGAGAACAAGGCCCAGGGGTGGGGCCCAAGGGTTGGCTCCCCTCCCACCTTCACCTCTAGATTCTGTCTAGATTCTGAACCCCAAACAGCTGCCCCATGGAACTTTCCACAGTGATGGACATGCTTGGTACCTGAAATGTGCTTGTGTGACTAAATTTTTAATTTAATGTTAATTAATTTAGATGCAAATGGTCCCTGTGGGTGGTGGATGGCTTCCAGGTTGGAGACCTGGGGAGGCCTCAGTCCCCTTGCTGGGAAGAGAGGCAGGGTCCCCTGGCTGTTCTGAGGTTTAGGTGAGAGAAGGCCCGGGAAAGCTCGAGCACGTGGGGGGTTAGAAAGTCTTGGTCCCCCTTCTGGGTCTCAGTTTGCTCCTGAGCTGTGCACAGATGAGCTGCCTTGGGGAAGGACTTTGAAAGTTGTAAAAGGCACAGGACTATGCGGATTCTCACACAGACCCGCAGGGCGCAGGGAGCAGGTTACGGTGCTTCAAGAACCGGTTGTTTTGGATGCAATCCCACACCTGTCTCTTGGGGGACAGAGCTGGGCAGAAAAAGTCAGGACAATTTGAGGGCCCAGGATGGACCTCAGAGCGAGGGGGACACAGGTGACTGGCCCCTGCCTCCCGGCCAGAGAATACCCAACACGGAGGGACCACAGACTGCCCAGGGGGGTTCTAGGGCAGCCGGACGCCCTGCCTCGGGACTCAGCCCTTTCTCCCAGGAAGGGAAACACGAGGAGCGCCAGAGGCAGCCACATCTACAGGCGGAGGAAGGTGGAGGATGCTGAGCCCCAGCACGGGGATGAGGGGGGGCAAGAGAGGCCTCCCAAGCTTTCCCCACAGCCATGGCCACGGCTGGGACGTGCTGCTGCCAGGGCTGGGGCACCTTTGCTCGCGTCCCCCCGCTGGAAAGACCAGGGATGCTGGAGAACCTGGCTCAGAGACGGCTTTGGCCCGGGGACCTGCCCGTGGGGGCCACAGCACCCCAGTCCCAGAAAGGACCACAAGAGAAGGTCTTCCCTCCTGCCCTCCAGGGACCCCCTCACCTGGAGGGACGTCTGCCGAGGGCCCAGTGGGGACTCCAGGTTCTCCTTGTGCCCTGGCGCCATCTGACACGGGGTTTGGGGCTCGGGGATCTGGTTCTCCACGTGCCAGCAGCCTGCGGCCAGGGTGATCAGCTGATCCCGGACAAGGCAAGGGCATTCTTCACTCCTTCCCTGCCCAGCCCGGCATCGCCTCCCCCACCCCTACCCCATGGGTCCTGAGCAGGCTGAGAGCACTGTCTGGTGGGCCCCACCGGCCCCACCCAGGGCTGGCTGTGCCCCTGCCCAGCAGGGGGGTAAATCTCTCCTGGTCTGGGCTTACCTCCCATCAGGCCTGAGCCCTGTCCCCCCTGCAGGAGCGACCACAGGGTCCCCTGAGCATGAGTCACTGCCTGGGCCCTCTGGGCTTCCTCCTCTGGAAACTCTGGCCTCCAGTCTGTGGCCACGAGCCCCAGGGTGATGGCTTTTCCTCAACCCTGCCCCTCACGTCCAAGCCCCTCAGAAGTAGCACTTCCTGAGGCCTGGGCTACGGCTGGAGAGGCTCCCAGCCCAGCTCTGTCCCCTCGTCCTACCCTCCCCGGGGAAGAGGGCCTGGTCCATCGCTGGCCACCCGGACCCCAGCTCTAGGCTCAGGGACATAGCTGCCTGAGGGAGGGACCTTACCTGGGGATCATTTTTCAGGGAACCAGGTGGGAATTCAGGGGAGAATCCCTGGCCTTGCGTGACGTTAAGTGTCTGCCTGGTCCAGGTACTGAGGAAACCAGAGGAGGAGGGACGGGAGTTCCGGGAGCACCTGGCCTAGGAGCTGTGTCCCTGTTGACTCTGACAAGTGCCCGCGACACTGCAGCCGCCCTTATCTCTGGGCCCCTCAGCCAGTCACTCCCCTGCCTGCACCTGCCCTTGTGGCCCTTCAGCCTCGTTGGTGGAGGAGTGGTCGGAGGTGCTTAGAGCAGAGGCCCCAGGCTGAGGCCTGCGGACTCAGTGCCTGCGGACTTGCTGCCAGATCCAGGCCACAGGGCCCCAGAACGAGGCAGGAGGCACCGGAACAGGCCGTGAGCCCAGTGCCCGCAGGTGCCCGGTGGGACCTGTCACAGGTACAGCTGGACAAAGCCTGGAAATGCAAACAGGGTCCTACCCATCCTGGAGGCATTTGGGGAGGAGACCCGGCAGCTGGGGGAGACCGCTCCACTGGATGTTTCCTGTTTGAGTCGGTTCTTGGAATTATGTAAGATGGAGCAGCTGTGTCATGGCTACAGTCTGGTTATCCTGTAGTTAACGTTTTCTTTTCCAGCCTTGCCACACAGCTTGCAGGATCTTAGCTCTTCGATCAGGGATTGAACCTGGGCCCCTGCAGTGGAAGCACAGAGTTCTAACCACTGGACCACCAGGGAATTCCTGCAGGTAGCTTTTTTTTTATTTGGTGGGAATTTCAGTATCTACAAAACAGCTCAAAGAATATAGCTCAGAATATTATCTGTGGCCCTTGAGAAGACACTAAAAGTCCTTGACTTTGTTCAATGGCTAAACTATTATTTTTTTGTCTTGCTTGACTGTTTTCCTTTGTTTCTGCATTTTTCTCATTTCTCTGATTAAATGTATTCTTTGGCTAAAATTTTCCTCCAGACAAGAGGCAGACGGAGGCATGGGGAGAGGGAGTGGCCTGTGCAGGGAAGGCCCCAGAGGGTCCTGTGCCATTACAACAGTGCTGTAACTCGGGGTTCCCAGAAGCTGGGGGACGGACGCCACCTCCCTGGATGTTCACATCTTAAGGAGAGACCCCCAGGTCCTTGAGAAAGACTCTCCGGGGTCACAGAGCTGACAAGAGACCTGTCTAGGCTTCAGAAGGGTTAGCAGGCATTTCAAAGAGAGGAGGGTGTTTACCCGTCTTCTAAGTAAATGATCTGAGGGAAGGGAGGGGGGATCTCTCCCCTTATTTTCTTTTTTAAAAAATTTATTTATTTTATTTATTTATTTTTGGCTGTGTTGGATCTTTGTTGCTGCGTGCGGGCTTTTTCTAGTTGTGCCAAGCGGGGGCTACTCTTGGCTGCGGTGCACAGGCTTCTCATTGCGGTGGCTTCTTTTATTGCAGAGCATGGGCTCTAGGTTCGTAGGCTTCAGTAGTTGTGGCATTCGGGCTCAGTAGTTGTGGCTCGTGGGCTTAGTCCCTCTGCGGCATGTGAGATTTTCCCGGAGGAGGGATCAAACCCGTGTCCCCTGCATTGGCAGGCAGATTCTTAACCATTGCGCAACCAGGGAAGCCCTCTCCCCTTATTTTCTTTTTAATTAAATTAATTAATTACTTAACTTTTGGCTGCCTTGGGTCTTTGCTGCTGCGCGTGGACTTTCTCTAGTTGCGGCGAGTGGGGGCTACTGTTCATTGTGGTGCACGGGTTTCTCATTGCAGTGGCTTCTCTTGTTGTGGAGCATGGGCTCTAGAGCGCAGGCTCAGTAGTTGCGGCGCACGGGCTTAGTTGCTCCGCGGCATATGGGATCTTCCCGGACCAGGGCTCGAACCCGTGTTCCCTGCATTGGCAGGAGGATTCTTAACCACTGTGCCACCAGGGAAGTCCTCCCCTTATTTGCAACGGGGAACTAAGCCTTTTATTTTAATCTTATTTGTCCTTAGAACACACACACTCACAAGTATTGGGTGCTTTCTGTGAAGAATTCCACAGGGAGGGAACAATACACTGGATACCACAGTGTCCACCAGGAGCTGAGGAAATCTTGTCTTGCTGTGATGGCTCTTTACTTTGTTGTTTTGGGTTTTTTTAAATTTTTTAATTGAAGTAGAGTTGATTTACAATGTTGTGTTAGTTTCAGGTGTACAGCACAGTGATCCAGTTACATATATGTATGTATTCTTTTTCATGTTCTTTCCATTATAGGTTATTAAAAGATATTGAATCTGGTTCCCTGTGCTCTACAGTGGATCCCTGTTGGTTGTCTATTTTATATATGGTAGTGTGTGTCTGTTAATCCCAAACTCCTAATTTATCCCTTCTCCTCCCCTTTCCCCTTTGGTCACCATAAGTTTGTTTTCTAAGTCTGTGAGTCTGTTTCTGTTTTTTAAATAAGTTCATTTGTATCATATTTTAGATTTCACATATAAGTGATATATGAAATTTGTCTTTCTCCCACTGACTTCACTTAGTATGATCATCTTAGTATGATAATCATGTTGCTGCAAATGACATTATTTCATTCTTTTTTATGACTGAGTAGTATTCTGTTGTATATATACCACGTCTTCTTTATCCATTCATCTGTCGATGGACATTTAGGTACAATTCCATGTCTTGGCAATTGTAAGTAGTGCTGCTATGAACACTGGGGTGCATGTATCTTTTCCAATTAGAGTTTTATCTGGATATATGCCCAGGAGTGGGATTGCTGGATCATATGGCAACTCTATTTTTAGGTTTTTAAGGAAACTCCATACTGTTCTCCACAGTGGCTGCACCAGTTTACATTCCCACCAACAGGGTGGCAGGGTTCCCTTTTCTCCACACCCTCTCCTGTGTTTGTCGTTTGTAGACTTTGTGGTGATGGCCATCTGACAGGGCAACTCTGCCTTGAATATGCTGCAGAGGAGCCGGGTGGCGCTCTCACTGTAGGGCGCGCTGCTTCACTCACTTGGTGTTTTCAGTGGGTGATGCCTCGGCATCCGCGTGCCCAACCCTGTCCCCGTTCACGCACGTCTGCATCTGCAGTGACACCAGCATCGCCTCTTTCCGCGTCTGCCTGCAGTAGCCTGGACGGTAACAGGGCCACCCCCAACTCAGTCATTCATCTCAAACCTCAAGTTTGAGGTTGTGTCCTGATTCTGCTACCACAAACATGCACAGGGTGTTTCTGTTTGAATCAAGTGCTGACAGGGCCGATCTCCCACCTCACACCCCCGAGGGCCGGCGGCCTGGCTCTGGAGCCTCACGGCCTCCAGCACCCGCCCTGCAGAGTGGTGGCACCTGTCATTGGCCTGAGAACGTCTGTATCCCTCGTTCTCCCATCTCTGGGTACCATCCTCTCAATCTTTACCCATCTGGGCTGCAAAATGGTACCTTCTGGATGCTTTAAAGAGCACTTCCTAGGGACGGGGCTGGGGGACCAGTTTTCTAATGCTCACATTCTGTCCCGTATTCTGAGAAGCCCCCTCAGTGTTTGTGGTCTGTCTCTGGGGCTGAGACTTGTGGCCTGTTCATGGCAGCACATGGCACCACGTGGCACCACGTAGCCTGGGCTTGGAGCCCCCATCACTCCCTGTCCTCACCCTGCCCTCAGCCTGAAAGGACCTCAGATCCCTGTTCTCCCGCATAAATCCCATCCAGATGACAGGAACCAGCTCAAAACTCGGCTCTCATCAAACGTGCCTGGTGA
Source organism: Pseudorca crassidens (assembly GCF_039906515.1). NCBI lineage: Eukaryota > Metazoa > Chordata > Mammalia > Artiodactyla > Delphinidae > Pseudorca > Pseudorca crassidens. The sequence continues at coordinate 38,103,309 of NC_090310.1, read as the reverse complement.
GAGCAGGGGCACGTGACCCACCTTCTTCTCCATCGTCAGGATGGAGCCCCATGTCAGCCACGCAGTCTACAGGTGAAGACTCATCCCAGCAAAGACTCTCACACCCTGGCCCTGCTGTCGGTGCAGCTGGCTCACCTTCCAGAACCTGCACAGCAAGACGGGATATCGGGCAGTTCCACCCACTGATGGGCTGGCTCCCTGGTCCCTCGGAAGGAATAACTCGGAGCCATATGTTCTCCTGGCTCCCGAAGAGCCTCGGTTACCCATAGTGGGAACACTCTCCACACACGTGTCACCAGCCATTGTCTCTTCCCCGCCACAGTTCCCTTCCTTTCCACATGGTGCCTCCCCTGAATCTTCCTCTCAGGGCAGAACTGAAAAAAAAGGCAGCGTGCAGCACCCTCCAGGGGCAGGGCTGGGCCGGGTGAGTCAGGCAGTTGGGGGATCCCGACTATGCCTAACATTTTGAGAAGTCATAGATCATTTAAAAGAACACAAACCAGATGTTGTATCAGATCATTTGACAGCAAGTGGTGAAGAAAACAATTTAGAAGCAATTGAATGGCTATTTGAGGATGAGGGCAACATAAGCATATTCTCAGAAACCTTTGAACCAGTTTCAGTAAAGCTCTCATAAAAGGAAAATGTCCCAAGAGATATATTCGGCAAAGGAAATCAAATCTCATCATCAAGCCTACTGTTATCTTTCTAAAATAGATCATGTCAGAGAGAAAGAGAAGAGAGAACCACAGTAACCCAGAATTAACAGTCTAAATGATATCAAGATGTCAGATTCGAGGGGATGTGAGACCAGGAGATGTGAGCAGCTGATAAATGTCTTCTCTTATTGAGATTACATACAGACGTCTGTTCTAGAAGAAAGGGGAGAAGGAGGAAAAGACACAGAAATATTGGAACAGTATAAATGAGTAAATTAAGGTGGGAGAAACCAGTCTGACCATATCAGTGATTATATAAATGCAACAACAGTGAAGTCAACAATTAAAACACCACTGTTGAAGGTGGGTATCAGAAACACATCCGGATGCACACTGTTTACAAGAGAGAAGCAAATGTGGAAAGTAAAAGGATGCAAAAAGATATTACAAGCAAATACTAGCCAAAGGATAGCATGATTCATAAAAAGAAAATTTGGGATAAATTGATTTCACCACAATTTAGAACCTATGTTCCTCAAAAATCACTCCTAAGAAAATGGGAGGAGGAGTCACAGGGAGAAAATAATTGCAAAGCATAAAATACTTGTAACCAGAACATATAAAGAATTCCCCAAATACCATTGTGAGAAAACAAAAACCCAATTAGAGAAATTGTTCAAAAGATGTAAACAGTTTGCAAGAGAAGCTATGAGGATGGCAAATAAGCACATGAAAATGCTCGATGGCCTTAGTCATTAGGAAAATGCAAATTAAAATAAAAGCAAACCAGTTAAAATGGCATTTTAATGCCATTGACAAAGCCAAGGGCTAGTGAGGATGAAGCAAAACACAGGCTTTCCGTGAACAAGGGAAATGGAAGCACATTCCCATGAAAACCTATATAAAAGGTTCAGGTTGGCCTTATGCATAATCACCAAAAACCTGAAACAATACCAATGTCCTAAACTGGTAAATTCAGGTGAAAAAAAAAAGAAAGCAAGAAACTTCAAGTAAAAATAAATGAGAGGTCTTCCCTGGTGGCACAGTGGTTGGGAGTCCGCCTGCCGATGCAGGGGACACGGGTTCGTGCCCCAATCCGGGAAGATTCCACATGCCGTAGAGCAGCTGGGCCCGTGAGCCATGGCCGCTGAGCCTGCACGTCCGGAGCCTGTGCTCCGCAACGGGAGAGGCCGCAGCAGTGAGAGGCCCGCGTACCGCAAAGAAAAAAAAAAAAGAGAGGTAAGCAAACAGCAGTGTATGCATGCAGGGGACAATGGATGCAGCCCAGAGGCCAGAGGCTGGGGCTGGGAGCGTGGCACACGGGGATTTTTTGGAGTGAGGTCATTGTTCTACACCTACAGTACAGTGGTGCATCTGTCAGAGCCCATAGATCTGTATCCTAAAGTTGACAAATTTTACTGGATGTCCCTTACACCTCAATAAACCAGACCCTACAGAGAGATCATGGAAACAACAATTTGTGAAAATAATCATGAAACTGGGTCCATACAAAAAATCTTAAGGGAAAAATAAAAGCTCCAGGCATGGATATTTTAAAAATGAGCTCTACCAAAATTTCAAGCAATTGATCAGCCCAATTTTACACAAAGTCTTCCCCAAAGAGAGGGAAAGAGGGAGCCTTACACATCCTATTCTAAAATATCACCATAAGACTGATGTTGACACCAGATCAAAATCATAATAAGAAAGGAAAATGTAAACATCAACAGGGTTCTAAAAATTAATAAGTTGTACCCACCTGGGAACACAAGATAACATGACCAGGCTGGGTGTGTGCAGGAATTCAAGTTTGGCTTATTAATAATAGTCCATGAATGTAATCCACCACGTGGACAGACTAAAACAGAGAAATCATATGATCATCTCAATAAGCACAAAAAAAAAATCATTCAATTCATTAGGTAGAAGAATAAATCTCTTAGTCACAAGTGTTAGAAGGAAATGCCTTTACCTAGTAAAGCACATCTATAAAAATAAAAACCTAGAGGAAACATTACCCTAAGTGGATAATGATTAGAAGTTTCTTCTATAAAACAAACCAAAAAATAAGCCAAGGAATACTAGCCCCACTTTTATTTACCATATGGTACTGGAAGTCCTAACAAGTGTAATGAAAAGAGGGGAAAAAAGTGTCGCCTTTTTATATACCGTCAGCAAACAGCTAGAAAGTCTAATGAGAGTACACCATTTTCAGAGTCTCTAGGAATAAATCTGTTAAAAGGGGTGCAAGAACTCTAAAAAGAGAAACTGTAATACATTATTAAGATTTTTCCAAGTTTTTATTGTCGTAAAATACACATAACATTTATCATCTTAAACACTTTTAGCGGACAGTTCAGTGGTATTAAATACATTCGTATTGTTGTACAACCATCCCCACCATCCTCTCCAGAACTCTATTCATTTTGTAAAACTGAAACTGTTTCCATTAAACACTAACTCCTTATCCCCCTCCCCCAGACGCTGGTGACCACTATTCTACTTTTTGTCTCTGTGGATTTGACTCCTCTAGGGACCTCATAGAAGTAAGATCATAGAGTGTTTGTCCTTTTATGACTGGCTTATTTCACTCAGCATAATGTCCTCAAGGTTCACCCATGTTGTAGCCTGTGTCCCAATTTCCTTCCTTTTTAACCTGAATAATGTTCCACTGTACATATGGACCACGTTTTGCTTATCCATTCATCTGTCAATGGACACTTGGGTCGCTTCCACCTTTGAGCTATTGTGAATAGTGCTGCTATGAACATGGATGTACTATTCGGATGCGTTTCTGAAGAGACCTAAATTGATGGAGAGATAGATCTTCGTCTTGGATAGGACAACATATCATGGAGATAGATGTTAATCTTTCTCCAAGTGACCTGCAGATTCAATGTGATTCCAGTATAAATCCCAGCTGGATTTTTTCATTGACTTTAATGAGATTTTCTGAAAGTAATACAAAATTCCTTTGGGCCAGCGATAGCACAGACAATTCCAAAGAACAGGGAGGGAGGACTTCCTCTATTAGCATCAGGACCTATTACCGACTGTTCTGGGGTCGTGCTTTCTCCCACTTCAGGTCAGATTGACTCTGGGCAGCCTGCCCCTCCCCCTTCCTCCTGGAGGGTGAGTGCTTGGCTGCCCCGTGTGGCCCCAGGTGGAACTGCAGGTCATTTGGCTCATCTGTCAGGCCTGTCCAGGAAGGTCCTTTGGGGGACAGGGGCAGGGGGGGTGGGGTGCGCCCAGGGGCAGGCAGGCAGCAGGTGACTTCTGCCTCGGTAAATGCAGCGAAGCTCCTGGAGCAGTGCCCAGTGCTGGGATAGTCAAGGGTGGCCCTGCTCAACCTTAGGCCGCCAGTCCCAGCCAGGCCCGCCCCAGGGACCAGACCCCCAGGAGTGCTATATCAGAGGGGGTTCAGCTCCCGGCCTTGGGGGCCCAGCATCCCAGTGCCTTTTCCCTCTGGGAACAGCCTGCTTCCGACGGTGGTGGTCTCCACCCACTGTCCCGCCACATCCGAGGCTGCCGCCATGGGTACAGGTCCTCCACAGTCTTGTGGGGTCGTTCCCTGTGGTTTGAAGGTGCCCACGGGGGCCCTCCAGGATGGGGAGAGCCTCCTCTGCCCATTTGAGGAAATGTGCTCCCGTTTCATGGAGGGGGTGGCTCGCTACCCCAGGGCTGTCCCCCTCCCCGTCACAGTCCGATTGCAGGTGTGTTCATCTACAGGAGGACAGTCAAGGTCCAAACACCTCCCAGCGGTTGCGGTGAGGACCACGTGAGAACCACGGGAGTGCCTATCGTGGCCTGGCAGAGAATAAAGGCCCCGAATCCCCACGAACCTGCCCATCCGAGACCCCGGCCCTGTGCACATTCAGGTTCAAAGCAGAATTCCCCTCAAAAGATCAAACATAGAATTAGCATATGGCCCAGAAATTCTGTGCCTAGTATAGACCCAGAATAATTGAAAACAGCTGCTCTAACAGGTGCTGGTAGCCTCAGGCTCACAGCAGTGCGATTCTCAGGAGCCAAAAAATGGAAAACACTCAGGTGTCCATCAACGGAATGTGGTCCATCCACACTGTGGAATATTACTCGGCCATAAAAAAGGTCCATCCACACTGTGGAATATTACTCGGCCATAAAAAAGGAATGAAGCACTGACACTCACTACAACGTGGACGAGCCTTGAAAACATGTTCAGTGAGAGAAGTCAGACACAAAAGACCACACGATGTATGATTCCATTTATATGAAGCATCCAGAACAGGAAAATCCACAGAGATAGAAAGTAGACGGCGGTCGCCAGAGGCTGGGGAGGGGGAGTGAGTGCTTAATGGGGACGGAGCTTCTCTTTGGGAGGATGTTCTGGTGACGGATGGTGGTGATGGTCATACAACCATGTGAACGTACTTCATGCCCCTGAATTGTACAGTTAAAAATCATCAGAATGGTAACATTTTGTTGGGTATATTTTACCACAGTAAACAAGGAGAGGATTCGCCCAAATCACAGAGAATAAAGCATTTTCAGCAAAGCCACAAGCACCTGTATTCAGCTAACATGACCCCTGTACCTCCTGGTCAGACTGGAGTAGGTGGCCACTCGATCCAGTGGTCGATGTCCTTGTAAGAAGAGGTGGAGATACTGGGAGATACACAGAGAGGACGGCCATGTGACCACGGAGGCAGAGGTTGGAGTGACGCAGCCGCCAGCCCAGGATGCCGGCATCACTGTAAGCTGGAGGCATCCTCCCCGGAGCCGCCCGGACACCTTGGTTTGGACTCCTGGCCTGCAGACTGTGAGGGTGCCTTCCTGCTGTTTTAAGCGCTCCCCCCACCTTCCCTAACCTTGATGCCCTCACCAGGAAGATCCCACCCACCAGCTGCCTTGGCCACACCCACAGGTAAGGACACAGCCCAGAGCCTGCTTTTCATGAGCTACAGAGGGAGGCAGGGGTCCTGGATACTCCCCCGACCCAAGCCCCATTTTAGGGCACAGTCTGGCCTCTACTTCTCAGCTGAGGGCAGGGCCAGGTGGGAGAGTCTCAGGGCAGGGGGACGGTGGAGGACGCCAGGTGAGGTGAAGAGCTGGCATCAGGGGCCCCGAACACGCTGGAGGGTCTGCCTTCAGCTCGTGCCGGCAGCCCCCTGCTTCCTGCCCAGGGCTGAGGGGGTGAGCGGCCGCAGCGGTGGCCCCAGCACAGGTAGGTGGTCACTCCAGGAAAGCTGGGGCGACTGCAGCCCTCCGACAGCTCACCACCCCTATCTGGAGCCAGGTTCCCTTCCAGGTACAGCACTGCACCGAGGCGAGGCCAAGTCTCCAGAGACCCTCACTCCCTCTTAGGGCCAGAGTCACTATCATCCTTGCCAAGATCCTGGTTACTCCAGGGGGGCCCAGAATCCCAGGAAATACTCAGGAAACAACCATGATCCAAAATGGCTGGGGGGGCAGCAGGGAGGGGGAGTCCGCGTGCAGGAGGGTGGGGCCCCGGGGCACAACCTCTGGGTGGGTGAGGGGCTTCCTCCCCTCGTCCTCTGCTCACCGGCTGTGGTGGTTGTGAGTTTGGGGCCTGTTCCCAGGGTCCAGCTGACAGGACAAGTCACAGAGGTGACAGCAAGAAGCCACAGGCCCTCGGGCCAAGCCTGATGCTGGAGCCAGACTTCCCGTCCCCCAGGGCCGGTGACCACAGCTTCTGAGAGGAGCCCCTGAGAGGTCCCTGGGGGCAAAGACAGCATCTGAACGTGACCCTCGGATAAGCCAGAACCAGAAATAAGAGGTTTGAGGGTTGTGGGAAAAATGTCTCACGACTATTATTGGCAAGTAATAGGATTTTCTTCCCGGAAAACCCAAAAGCCTCAACTGAAGAGGTTTTTAAATTAAGTTTCTTAAAGTGTCGAGAAGGAAGATAAATGTTTTAAACACAAATAAGTAGAGAAAGAAGAAACTCATTCTTGTTTCCCAGTAATAACTGGGAGGGGCCGTAATGGTAAGGACTCGGTTTACAGCAGCACCCGCAGCACTGCACCCCCCATAATAGCTTTACGAGAAACGTTCAGAGTCCGTGATGACTACAAAACTCTCCTGAAAAGGAAAACAAAATGTCATGCAAGGTTACTGTCATCAAATGTCAACTCTTCAAAACTCCAAAGTGACATGAACTGCAGGAGAATCCGGTCGTTTTCATGAATGTTGAAGTGATTACCAAGTTTGTCTTGAGGGAGACACAGGGGAGGACGTCCACGGAGGCCACAAAGCAGAGCACGGGGCAGCCGGTGTCACAACGTTGTCACGGTGAAGACCAGGGCCTTCCAAACACACAGCAGTGGACGCGCTGGCTCTCGAGCTCACCCCCTAAACCCTAGCCACAGAGACGGCAAAGTGGCTGCAGATAAATGGCAGCGAGGGACTTTCCTGGTGGCACAGTGGTTAAGGCTCCACGGTCCCAAAGCAGAGGGCCCGGGTTCGATCCCTGGTCAGGGAACTAGATTCCCACATGCTGTAACTAAGAGTTCACATGCCACAACTAAGGTGCCCACCTGCCACAACTAAGAGCGGCACAACCAAATAAATAAATATTTAAACAGCATCAACTCAGGGGGACGAAGACAGAGGCCACAGCATCGATGTTGGACAGGCAACAAGCGAGTGTCTGGACACCGGATGGAGGAGACAGAGAAGCGGGGCCAGGGGAGCACAGCCCACTTTGCTGGTGGATTGAAGCCCCCTCACTCTGCTAGGAGGACACCTGGTGAAGGAGCCGCCGTGTTCTAAGGGACCCAGGCGAGGGGGCTGGAAAGACAGTGTCCTCACAGGGTCTGTGAACAGGGAGGTTGTTTGAAACTCTGGTCACAGAGCTTCAGAGCCTCCTCGGGCGGGACGATGAGTTGCCCACCCGGGACACGGGCCCAGATTTACTCTTGGCAGAAAGTGAACAAGACTCAAGGCTTAGGACCACCCAGCACGGAGGAGGGTGGCAGAGGGGCATGAGGCTGAACACAGAAGGATTAGGAGGTCAGGGGAATTCCCTGGCCGTCCAGTGGTTAAGACTCCGAGCTTCCACTGCAGGGGGCACAGACGGGTTATATCCCTGATTGGGGGACTAAGATCCCACATGCCGCATGGATTGGCCAAAAAAAAAAAAAAAAAGGATTAAGAGGTCAGGACCCCAGCCTCCTTCCCCCTCCTGCACCCAGGGTCATGCCCCAAGGAGGAGGCTGAAAGATCCAGCTCTAGGTGACTGTGGGTCCCAGAAAAGACCAACAAACATGGGAATGGCACCTGGGAAGCCCAGTTTCTTGCCCAGTCATCTTAGAATAAAACAAAATAGTCGACAAGCCCAATGAGGGTGACAGATTCAAATCATCACCTGAGAGCCTCACTCTTATTGAACTTTTGATAAACACAGTTGTTCTCGTCCATTAGGAAAATACCCTTGGCTATTCTGGGAGCTTTGGACATAAACCACCCTTAAAACCTAGGGATTTATTCTTTTTATCTTTTTTCTTTTTTTTTGGCTGGGCTGTGCAGCTTGTGGGATCTCAGTTCCCTGACCAGGGACTGAACCCAGGGTCATGGCAGTGAAAGCACCAAGTCCTAACCACTGGACCGCCAGGGAACCCCCTTACTCTTTTTCTTTTGTTTTGAAGTATAGTTGATTTACAAGGTTGTGTTAATTTCTGCTGTACAGCAAAGTGATTCATTTATATATACATACATTCTTTTTCATATTCTTTTCCATTATGGTTTATTACAGGATGTCGAATATAGTTCTCTGTGCTATACGGTAGGATCTTGTTGTTTATCCATTCTAAATATAATAGTTTGCATCTGCTAACCGCAAACTCCCACTCCATCCCTCTCCCACTCCCCCTTCCCCTTGGCAACCACAAGCCTGTTCTCTATATCTGTGAGTCTGTCTCCTAGATGAGTTCATTTGTGTCGTATTTTAGATTCCACATATAAGTGATATCATGTGGTGTTTGTCTTTCTCTTTCTGACTTACTTCACTTAGTATGCTAATCTCTGGGTCCAGCCATGCTGCTGCAAAGGGCATCATGTCATTCCTTTTTGTGGCCGAGTAGTATTCCACTGTATATTTATATACCACATCTTCTTTATTCATTCATTTGTTGATGGACATCCAGGTTGTTTCCATGTCTTGGCTACTGTAAATAGTGCTGGAATGAACATTGGGTTGCATGTATCTTTTCGAATTATAGTTTTGTCTGGGTATATGCCCAGGAGTAGGATTGCTGGATCATATGGTAACTCTATTTTTAGTTTTCTGAGGAACCTCCAAACTGTTTTCCATAGTGGTTGCACCAATTTACATTCCCACCAACAGTGTAGGAGGGTCTAGGGATTTATTCTTAAATAAGAAGGAAACAGTTGGGGGTCCCCGGAAAGTGGTGAATTAGAGAGTTAGAAACCAAAGTATAAAAACAAACCAAAACAAGTTATTCAAAGCTATTCAACTAACAATAGAGAGAATTAGAAGTTTAAGGAAACTCAGGGAGAAGATGCTGCTTTTATGAAACAAGAACTACATACTGTGTGTTTTTTTAATATAAACTTATTTATTTATTTATTTTTGGCTGTGTTGTGTCTTTGTTGCTGTGCACAGGCTTTCTCTAGTTGCGGTGAGCGGGGGCTACTCTTCGTTGCAATGCTCAAGCTCTAGGCATGTGGACTTCAGTAGTTGTGGCACACGGGCTCCGTAGTTGTGGCTCGCAGGCTCTTTAGGGCAGGCCCAGTAGTTGTGGCACACAGATTTAGCTGCTCCGCAGCATGTGGGATCTTCCCGGACCAGGGCTCGAACCCATGTCCCCTGCATTGGTAGGAGGATTCTTAACCACTGCGCCACCAGGGAAGTCCCACTGTGTTCTTTTAATATGAAATAGAGAACAACCAGGTGCCCTTGAAAATTAAAAATATAACAAATTAAACATTCCATAAAAGAGTTGGAAAATCAATTCAAGGAAACTTCTTAGAAAATGGAACAAAAAGACAAAGAAGGGGTCTTTCCTATTCTCTTGACAACCTGAAAAGAGAACTGAGCTCAAGGTGGCCCCGTCCTGGCTGCACCAAGGGCTGTGCCTGCCCCAGCTGCCTGCCCTTCCCCCGGGGCAAGATCTCGGGAACAGCCAGACAGAAAAGCAAACAGCTGTGACTCAGGCATAAGCCGCCTCAGCTGGGGAGGCAGCTGTTACTGGAACTCCACGGAAGCCCAGCCGCCCGGAGCCCATGGGCTCCCAGGGAGCCATTGCATGAGAAGCCAAGCTCTGGAACAGCCCAGCATTTGGGAGAAGTTGCAAAGTTGCAACCGTGGAGCCATCAGACACGGCTAGCCATTCTGGGTCACTCCAAGAGAGTTCCTGGGGTCACACTCTGAAAAAGTCCTGCTTTCTCCACAAGAGTGATGTCACACATCTCAAGAGACTGGAAACGAGGGAGGGGGCTCAGAATCCTCTACCCCCAGGGTGCAGGCGGAGTGGAGGTGTACTTGGCATGCAGAGACTCAGAGCATGCACCCCAAGGTCCCTGCTGCAGGTAGAGGGCAGTGTGCAGGAGGTTTCTGGGGAGTCAGCCCCGGAGGGAGGCCCTGCTTCTTCCCAGCCAGGCCCTGGCCTTGGCAAGTAGACCCCGCTTTCTCTGCCCTGAGCCCCCGGCGGCCGGGCTGCGCTCATTCTCAGCCTTTAATTGCTCGTTAATCGCTCCCAGCTTCTTCTCTTTTAACGGGCACCTCCACCGGGTTTACAATCACTACTAAGCTCCCGGGACCCAAAGCCCCCATCCTCCCCAATTTCTCACACTGCCTGCTCCCCCGGCACAGCTGGACCCCACACTGCAGTCTCGTGCTACCCAGCGTCAGTGTGCGGGCCCAGCTCCAAGACCCCGCCCGGCTCCAGCTGCCATGGATCAGGCTCAGGAAGCCCACACTCAGGCGGGACTAGCACACAGGGAGTTTTATGAGGGTGGGGAGGAGGGCAGGACCGGGCAGAGGGAGAAGCTGGGCTGCCACGCAGTCAAGGGCTCAGCCGATGCCACATGGGGTTTGGGAGCAGGGCGGCCCCAGGCAGGAGGCTGGGGGGGGCCTATATAACCTCCTGTCGTCCGTTCGGGATACGGACGCCCGGGAGGGGGCCTGGCCTTGGTGAGCGGCCCCCCAGCCGTCCCTTAGAGATGAAGCGTGAGGGGCCTGCCCGCAGCCCTCCCAGCAGCGGGGGCAGCCGGGTCTCCCCAAAGGGATGTGTGAAGGGCATTTCTGAAGGAGCCACCGCTGACCACACAGCGCGTCCCAGGGCTGCGGGAAGGTGAGTCGGCCTCTTGCTTCTGTTCCTGGACAGGCTGTGTGGCCAAGCCTGATTCCCACAGGCAGGGATGCATGACCCACTTTGGGGGGACAGTCACTACAGGGGCACAGACTAGGGTGGTCGGCTACACACCTCCCCATGTGCCAGGGAAGGAAGGAGAAATGGAGTTCCAGGAACAAGGGGAGCAGCACAGGGAAGGGCCTTCCATGCACCCTGGGATCCCGTGATGGAGGGAACCCGAGGAGGAGGGGTGCCGGGGCCCACAGGAGGCCGTGACACCCCTGTAGTGACGGTGGCTATGCAGTCAGTCATCCCTGGAGACCTGGGCGGGATGCCATGAACCAGGCCCCGGGTCACTCCCTCAACAGTTGCACCAACGTCCTGGCATGGCCCCACCTCCCCCCAGGCCCTGGAGGAAGTGGGGGCCGTGCAGATGGCCGGCCATTATGTCCTTCCTCCTGCTTCAGAGGGGGAGCCCCTAAATGCCCCAGAAGGAAGGGGAGGGAGCTCAGGACCCTCCGCTGCAGGGTAGTCAGCATCTCCCAGCACCTGTCACCATCCAGGTGTCACTGCTGAAATCTGCCCCCGTTTCCCACCCACCACAGCCCACCTGCAGGCGCGGCTCGGGGCTCAGGCCCCGGCGCCCTGGGAGGGGTCCCCACAGCTCAGCGCTGACCCCGGCCTGGGGAGGAGTCGGGGAACTGCACTTTCCTCCACTCCGACCCCTCTCCAGCCGTTTACTCCAAAGCACCAGCCTTCCCGGGAGCCCTTGAGGGCAAGGCCGGGTCTCCAGTTTGTCTCTGGCCCCCGGGGGCTGGGGGGCTGGGCACGGAGTGGACACGTCTGGCGTTTGCACCACCCAGACGCCAACAGAAAACTGCCCAGGGGAGGGCGTCCGGCAGGCTGCGGCCACCAGGGGGCGGCAAAGAGCAAAGGCAGCTGCTCCTGGGAGTCCTTAACCTCCCCCATCTCCTGCCCCACGTTTTGTCTTTAAATTTGTTCAAATGTTGAATGAAACCTGGAATTTAAAAATCACATTGCTGTCGGAAGTGGAAAGCCAATATCACATTTCATGAGCAGAAAACCGACATTAAAGTGTGGAAAGTGGAAACAAAACATCTCTCGGCTCTGGGAGATGGGGGAACTGCCTGGCTCTCCAGCCCAGGGTGTGTCTGATGTGGGGGAGGGGAGAGAAACTGCCACTGTTCGGGGGGAAACCCCATCCCCTCTGGGCTCCAGCCTCCTGGCTGCAGATGCAGGGCAGGCAGGTCACGGGAGCCTCAGAAACTGGGTGCTGTGGGCCCTCAGCAAGGCTCTTGACCTCTCTGAGCCTGGGCTTTTCTGTCTCAAAATGAGGGGCGTTGTCTGCCCCTGGGGCATGGGAGGTGCAGGAGAGCTCAGGTCCTGCCTGGCCAGGCAGGCAGGAGGAAGACCAGGCTGTCGTGCTCGGAGAGTGAGGGGCCTCCATGTTCAGCAGGGTGATGTCTGCACCCCGCCAAGGCCAACAGGCTTTGGTTTAACTCGGGGTGCTGGGTAATATGGGTCATCTTTGTCGGCTGGCTGTGGTGGTAACATTTCAGCTGCCCAACAGGGACCCCATGTTTTGCAGTTATATAAGAAAGTGGGGGTGGGGAGTTCTGAATGTTGGCTGTGCCCCTTCTGGAGCGTTCTGCAGGGAGTTCATCTGGTCTCTTCTTGGGGAGGGGCTGGACATCCCCCCACAAAACTTTTTAAACAAGATGCTCTTCTGTAATTGTCAGGTTGGAACTTGATGCAGGAAAAGCATCCCCAGGGGCTGACAGGGTCAGAGGGGACCCAGCTTGGTGGGGATCATCCAGGGAAGGTGTCGTGTAGGGAGGATACATACCTTTGTCGGACCGACAGAAGGCATGACATGGAACCAGCCTGGGGTAGACGGGGGTGGTGGTGGGGCTTCAGCCAGCAAGACTGTGTCCATATCAGATCATCAGTCCTAACATGGGCACCTCAGGATGAGGATGGCCACAGAAAACTGTGTGAGACCTGGACTTCCTGACAGTTTTTCTCTAAATCTAAAAATGCTCTTGGGAATTCCCTGGAGGCCTAGTGGTTAGGATTCTGGGCTTTCACTGCCGAGGGCTCTAATTCAATCCCTGGTCGGGGAACTGATATCCTGCAAGCCACATGGCATGGCCAAAAGAAAAAAATATATATTCTTAAAGAATAAAGCCTAGGGACTTCCCTGGTGGTCCAGTGGGTAAGACTCCATATTCCCAGTGGAGGGGGCCTGGGTTCGATACCTGGTTGGGGAACTAGATCCCACATGCATACCGCAACTAAGAGTCCACATGCCACAACTAAGACCCAGTGCAACCTAATAAAATATATTTTTTAAAAAAGAATAAAGTCTAGTTTGTATATATATATATATATATATATATATATCTTTTTTTTTTTTTTTGCCTATGTTGGGTCTTCGTTGCTGCGCGCGGTCTTTCTCTAGTTGCGGCAAGCAAGGGCTACTCTTCATTGCGGTGCACAGGCTTCTCATTGCGGTGGCTTCTCTTGTTGCGGAGCATGAGCTCTAGGCGCGTGGGCTTCAGTAGTTGTGGTGCACGGGCTTAGTTGCTCCGTGGCATGTGGGATCTCCCCGGACCTGGGATTGAATCCGTGTCCCCTGCATTGGCAGGCCGATTCTTAACCACGGTGCCAACCGGGAAGTCCCAAAGTCTATTTTAAATTGCTTGTAATTAACTAGGGGGAAGAAAAGAAAGTCTAAGACAGGCTCAAGGCATAGAGGGTGAGCTGGGGGAGGGGGGGCAGGTGTGGAGGTGACCAGTGGGGCCAGGCGGCCACAGAGCAGGATGCAGAGTGAAGGCACCACCAGATGGGCCGGCGTGAGATGTCACAGGAGACGCTGCATGTCCGGTCGCCAGGTAGAGTCCTCGGGGAGAAAGTGGCAGGAGCAACCCTCTCTATCCGCCCACCATGTCCACGGGAGAGAGGAGTGGTCCCTTCACTTGGCTGAGACACAGGACACCAGCGACCCCTGCCACCTGGGCCTGCAGGACCTTCTGTCACCCAGGGGCAGAGGAAGGAAGGTGAGAACATCTGGCATCTGTGAGGACACCCTGCAAGTCCTGGGGACACATCCACGAGTGACAACTGCTGCAGGTGTGGGCAGAGCAGGGTGGAGGGGATGAATTGGGGCGCACGACCCACTGACCATGCACCGGGGCTGCAGCCTTAGGAAGCCGTGTGTAGCTGCATGGCCGTGGGGTAGACGTGCAGGAACGTATGGGTTGGAAGTTACGTATCACCCAGTAAGCCGGGCAGACCTACAGGATCGGGGTGGGGGTCTCTTGCTGGCCCCTGCCTATGTGCCACCCTGCATCACACCGGTGGCGGTCCCCTGACCACACCTCTGGCTGACTCCTTGGTCAGTGACACCTGGGTGCCAGCCTCAGACACTGACTTCGCTGACTCAAGCAGAAGAGGGATTTCAGGAAAGGATCCTGGGAGTGCAGCTTCCACCTGGCGGGAAATAGGGCCCCATAGACTCCTGGCTCCCTTTCCCAGACTCAGTGGATTGGAATAGCATCCGCAAAAAATCCTGTCCACCCGGAACCTCAAAAGAGGACCTTATTCGAAAATACGGTCTTTGCAGGTGTAACAAGTCGAGGTCATACTGGATTAGGGCATCCTTAGGAGAGAAGACAGAGGCAGAGGGTGGAGTGATGTGTCCACAGGAAAGAGGATGACAAGGATGGCCAGGAGCTGGGAGAAGCCGGGGGGGCTAGAGCAGGTGCTCCCTCAGAGCCTCTGCAAAGAACCCACCTGCTGGCACCTCAATTGCAGACTTCTGGCCTCCAGAACCTTGAAAAAATTAATTTCTGTTGTTTTAAGTCATCCAGTTTGTGACACTTTGTTACAGCAGCCCCAGGAGAACAATACACCAGCCGAAACAAAATAATACCCTGGGAGTAGAAGGACGTGTGAGTTGGGGGCTGGGATCCCCGTGACAGAGGGCAGCCAAGGCCTGGCGTTGAGGGGAAATGGTTCAGGGCAGCAAGGACACCAGGACAGAGGGCTGAGCTGCTCACTAATTTCTCTGCCACATCAACCAGGCCGAACGTGAAGTCTTGCGTGATTGTGTACTTCTGTCAAAAACTCATCACATTGTATACTTAACGCTGATGAGTGTTATTAAATTACACCTCATTAAAGCTGCCTTTTTTAAAAGAGACTTTACAGGTACTGAAATAATGCACGCAGGACATTGGTGCAGAATTCTAAAGATCAACCGTCAGAAAGGAAAAATTTAAAACCTAGGTAATAACAAAATTTGGGGGAAGGCAGAGAAACGGGCGCTCTCGGTTCCAAGGTGAGTGGACTTGTTTCCCATGGCTGCTGTAACAAGCACCAAACTGATAGCTGAAAACAACAGAAATGTGTTAATTTTCTCTTTTTTTTATTGGCGTGATGGCCACATCACTGCTGTCTCTGCCTCCATATCCACGTTGCCTCCGTGTCCCCTACGTGTGTCTATTATTAAGATGCATTCGGTTGCATTCAGGGCCCACACATGAAATCAAGACAGGCTCCTCCTCTCAGGAGCCGTCATCACATCGTTTGCCATATGATGTAACACCCACTGGTCCCAGAGGTGACGACACGGACAGATCTTTGGGGGTCAACATTCAACCCACTGCAGTGGAGTGGCGACAAGCACGGTCATCGGCCTGGTACTTAGTGAAGTGAGGCGTGCCTGTGCCCTGGCCTGACGTTTGCACCCCGGGCAGAGAGCCCAGAGAAGATTCCCTCACGGAGAATGAGATCACAAATCATCAAGATGCGAGCAGCATATGGAAGAAGAAGCAGCACATGAGAAGTTAACTCAGAGATGTGGCTGGACTCCCCAGGCTTCACGCTGAGTGAGAGGATGAATCCCGGACTTCAGCTCTGCTTGGAGGGAACCTGACCCCAGATGGGCCCAGAGCAAACACCTGGGGGCGGGCTGGCAGGGAGGCCCTCCTGACCCAGCAAGTGTTGCAGCAGGGTTCCACCAGGGGGCGCAGCAAAGGCGGGTGGGAAGGACTGGGCGATTTCACACCCCAGGAGTATAAATCCCAACCGCTCGAACCCAGCACAAAGAGCAGGGCCCTCGGTCTTTCCCTCTGGGTCCTGATTCACCTTCCCTGAGGCAGGCGGGGCTGAGATACGAGGAGACGCATCCTCTCTGCCCTCAGACCTTCTGTCTGTCCACCAGGCTTCCTCCCCTCCTCTCCACAGCCCCGGGGTCACTCCCACACCTGGCTCCGAGGGCAGGAAGAAAACTGCAATGCTAGAGGTCAAGGGTACAGACGGGGCCAGCAGCACACTTCACACTACAAGTGTCCACAAGAACCATGCGCGCGAAGGTGGAACTTTATAACCAAGATCTTTTTTCCCCTCTCAAGTCCCTGGTCTGTTTGAGTCAGCCAACTCAGTGCAGACGTTTCAGTTAGTGACCAGCGAGGGTTTGGCACGCAAATGTGAGCAGTTTCTGCAGCCCTAAAGCCCGTACCCGGAGCAAGAGTTTAAAAATCGGCGGTGGGTGGAGTTTACAGCGCCCGGCCGGCCGGCCCCCGGGGGGTGGGGGGCTGGGGCGTCCCAGCAGCGCCGCCCCCACCTGCAGAGCCGCCAGGTGTCAAGAGACTGGTCCCACCTGCGGCCCGACCTTGGCCACGCCCCTCCTCCCGGCCCGCGCGCTCCCGTGTGGCCTGGAGGGGTAACTGCAGGCCCCATCTTTTTTTTTTTTTTAAGATTTTTTTTTTGCTGTGGACAATTTTTAAAGTCTTTGTTGAATTTGTTACAGTATTGCTTCTGTTTTATGTTTCGGTTTTTTGGCCGCGAGGCATGTGGGATCTCGGCTCCCCCAACGAGGGACTGAACCCGCACCCCTGCATTGGAAGGCGAAGTCCCAACCACTGGACCACCAGGGAAATCCCTGTTTTAAGCATCTTAACAGGCAGCGAGCAGTCAGTGCGCGGGCGGTCAGGGCCCCGCGGTCCTGCGGAAGCTTGTCCCCGTGTCCCACCCACCACAGCCCACTTGCAGGCGCTGCTCTGGGCTCAGGCCCCCGTGCCCTGGGAGGGGCCCCCACAGCTCAGCTCTGAGCCGGGCGGGGCGCACTTCCGTCCACTCCGGCCGATCTCTGGCCGTTTCCCCCAAAGCACCAGCCTTCCCGTGTCTGCGGTTTGTCTCTGGTCCCCGGGGGCGTGGGGGGAGGGTGCCGGGCACGGAGTGGACACTCCGTTTACACCACCCAGAGGCCAACAGAAAACTGCTCAGGGGAGGGCGTCCGGTAGGATGCGGCCACCAGGGGGCGGCAAAGAGCAAAGGCAGCTGCTCCTGGGAGTCCTTACCCTCCCCTATCTCTGCCCCACGTTTTGTCTTTAAATGTGTTCAAATGTTTAGCTAAGATCTGGATTAAAAACAAAAACTATATAGCACAATCAGAAACGGAAGGCCAGTGTCACTTGTCATAAATAGAACTACAACACAATAGTTAAAACGGTGAAAAATAAACTCAAAATGGATTAGAGACCTAAATGTAAGACTGGACACTTAAAACTCTTAGAGGAAAACATAGGAAGAACACTCTTTGACATAAATCACAGCAAGATCTTTTTTGATCCACCTCCTAGGGTAATGGAAATAAAAACAAAAATAAACAAATGGGACCTAATGAAACTTAAAAGCTTTTGCACAGCAAAGGAAACTACAAACAAGACGAAAAGACAACCCTCAGAATGGGAGAAAATATTTGCAAACAAATCAACGGACAAAGGATTAATCTCCAAAATATATAAACAGCTCATGCAGCTCAATATTAAAAAAACAAACAACCCAATCAAAAAATGAGCAGAAGACCTAAATAGATATTTCTCCAAAGAAGACATACAGATGGCCAAGAAGCACGTGAAACGTCTGCTCAACATCACTAATTATTAGAGAAATGCAAATCAAAACTATAATGAGGGGCTTCCCTGGTGGCACAGTGATTGAGAGTCTGCCTGCCGATGCAGGGGACACGGGTTTGTGCCCCAGTCCGGGGAGATCCCACATGCCGCGGAGCGGCTGGGCCCGTGAGCCATGGCCGCTGAGCCTGCACGTCCGGAGCCTGTGATCTGCAACGGGAGAGGCCACAACAGTTAGAGGTCCGCGTACTGCAAAAAAAAAAAAATGAGGTATCACCTCACAGCAGTTAGAATGGGCATCATCAGAAAATCTACAAACAACAAATGCTAGAGAGGGTATGGAGAAGAGGGACCCCTCTTGCACTGTTGGTGGGAATGTAAATTGATACAGCCACTATGGAGAACACTATGGAGGTTCCTTAAAAAACTAAAAATAGAACTACCACATGATGCAGCAATCCCACTACTGGGCATATACCCTGAGAAAACCATAATTCAAAAAGACACATGCACCCCAATGTTCATCGCAGCACTATTTACAATAGCCAGGTCATGGAAGCAAGCTAAATACCCATCGACAGACGAATGGATAAAGAAGATGTGGCACATATACACAATGGAATATTACTCAGCCATAAAAAGGAACGAAACTGGGTCATTTGTAGAGATGTGGATGATCTAGAGACTGTCATACAGAGTGAAGTAAGTCAGAAAGAGAAAAACAAATATCGTATATTAACGCATATATGTGGAATCTAGAAAAATGGTACAGATGAACCAGTTTGCAGGGCGGAAATACAGACACAGATGTAGAGAACAAACGTAGGGACACCAAGGGGGGAAAGTGGCGGGGGGGGGTGCGGGGGTTGGTGGTGTGATGAATTGGGGGATTGGGATTGACATATATACACTAATAGGTGTAAAATGGATAACTAATAAGAACCTGCTGTATAAAAAAATAAATTAAATAAAATTCAAAAACAAAAACAAACAGTGAAAATGGGGACTTCCCTGGAGGTCCAGTGGTTAAGACTCCAAGTTCTCAATGCATGCGGCACGGGTTCCATCCCCGGTCGGGGAACTAAGATCCCACATGCCGTGTGGTGTGGCCACAAAAAAAAAAAAGAAAAGAAAAGAAAACGGTGAAAATGAAGCATTGTTGCCAGATTCTGACTCTGTACTGCTGTCCATCAAGAGGTGCCACCTCCTCCATCCCAGGACTCAGGGGAAGGAGGACAGAGAGCAGTGAGCCCCGTTTTCCCAGAGGGAAGTCTCAGATCCGCTGTGGAGCCTTTATGGTGGGAAAGCCTTCTCCTCTCCCAGCCAAGTCTGTAAGTCAGATGCAACAGGACATCCAGCAGGACCAGCCAAGACCGGGCCACACTCAAGACTGCAGTGATGCAGGGTGGTCCTCATCACGTCCCCTGAACACACCACTACAGCCCTGCAAAAACCACACAGATCCTGGTGGATATTTGGTAACTTTGACTGTAGATGCTGGGCTGGAATCTTCACCAGGACAGATCAACAAGCCTATGGCACCTGGAATGTGGCTACGGATCTGGTGGGTGTGTTCTTTCCAATCCTCATCAGCAAGGAGGATGGAAGAGTTTACCTGGGGGGGACACCAGTGCATGCACGTGGTCTTGCCCTGGAGCATCCAGCCATCCCGTTGATGACATCATGATGATGGGACTTGGTAAGACACACACCTGCCAGGGGTGTGGTTCATTGATGAGTTTTTCAGGGTACAGTGCTTTGGGGGCATCCCTTCCAAGAAAAAGGACAACTTCCATGTTGCACCTCCTGCTGTCAACAAAGCAGCACAGCACTCAGCAGCACCTCTGGTTCTGGAGGTGTGTGGACCACACTGGGAATGCTGCACCAACACGTTATCAGGTGAGGACCAATTATCAACTGCCGATTCTGAGTGGAGCCCAGCAAGAAGGGGCCCCACAGCAGACTCAGGCTAGTCCAAGTGGCCCTGCTGCCTGGGCTGTACGACTTGGTGCTGTGAAGGCATGATCTTCCCAGGGTCTCACCGCGTAGAGCTGGCACTGGAATTCTGTGCCCCATGGCTTGTGGTCTATTCAGACCCCCTGAGCATTCAGCACACAGGACTGGGGCTGGGGCAACGGCTGGGCTTTCTCCCACCTCACAACGACCACGCCCACACTCCACACCCCCACTCCAGCCAGGAGATCCATCCCAGGTGTGAAGAGGCCCTCCCGCACGCTCTCTCTGCCTCAGGATCGGGCTGGTGTGAAACAGGCAGAACACTCCTGCCCTGTGCTCCCAGTTCCTCCCCGGATGCAGGAGTGCCATTCCCTCCTGCCGGGCCTTGGTAACACGTCCTCCCACCCTCCCGCCTCTAGGACTTCTGAGCCCTCCTTTCTGAGAGCCCCACGCGATTCATTCATTTGTTCATTGATTCAACACGCCTCTCCCCAGGCTCTCTGCCTGCGCTGAGCACCATGAAAGTGGCCTGAATAAGACACTCCCCCGCCTCAGGGCTGCTGCACCGCTGACCTGGAGCTGCTCCAAGGATCCCTCAGGCCCCTCTGCACCCGCCTGCCACTTCTCCCCCTGAGCAGGCACCCCTGCTCAGCTCTCGGCTCTCTGCCCTCTGCAGACCACCAGGGGGCACCACTTAAATAGCAGGCCCCGTAGGTGGGCAGCCAAAGGGCCGGACACATGGAAGGACAGTGGACAGTCACCCAGGCCTCACAGCAGTGGATGGTGTCTCAGTCTGCTCGGCCCCGTAACAAACCACAGACATTTACTTCTCACAGCTCTGGAAGTGGGAGGTGCAGGACCAGTGTGGCTTTAACGTAACAGATTGGCAGGGTCACAATTCAGCCCAGAGCAGACAGTGTGAGCACCCAGTCCTGCCTCGCACCCTGAGTGATCTCGGAATCTGAGCGTCACCCCTCAACCCGGGCAGGAGGCGGTGTCCTGTGGGGTTCCCCCCACTCTTCTTCTCCAGCTTTGCTCCCCAAGCTCTCCTGCTCACACATCCTTCCTTGCAAGGCCGCGGAGAGGCTCAACATCGACCTCCACACGTTCTCTGTCCCAGTCTGTATATGGTGGTGACCTGCCATCCTGACCTGTCCAGACTGAGGGGGCTCCCAGGAGGTGAGATTTCAGGACATTATTACAGTATTATTACCATTATTATTAGAAAACACACAACATAAAATTTGCCGTTGTAGTCATTTACGGTGAAGGATCCAGTGGCATTTAGTGTATTTACAATGTTGTGCAACACCCACCTCTTTCTGGTTCCAGAACATTTCCAAGCCCCAAAAGGAACCCCATCCCCATGAATCCATTGCTCCCCATTCCTCCTCGCCCCCAGCCCCTGGTGACCACCGATCCGCTTCCTGTCCGTCTGTGGATTTCCCTGTTCTGAACACTTTGCCCGGGTGGAGACACACGCTCTGTGGTCTTTAGTGTCTGGCTTCCCTCGCTCAGCACGTTGCCGGGCGCGTCCACATGGTGCGGGGCGTGGGGCCTGACGATGCTCCACTGTCTGGATGGAGCAGTCTGCTGCTCCCTCTTCCGCTGACGAGCCTGTGAGTTGCTCCCGCTTTTTGCCTGTCGTGAACAGCAATGCTGTGAACACGTGTGTACACATTTTAGTGTGAGTGACTGGTTTCAATTCTTTTGCGTCTACGCCTAAGAGTGGGATTGCTGGGTCCTATGGGAAGGGACTTTCAGTGTTAAAACCAAACTGGGTGGTGGGCCACCCCCCGCCCCCATATTGCCTGACCTCCCAGCTGCCTTCACCCCACTCTTCTGGGCTCCTTGACAAGCTGCCTCCGCCATCCTGCTCCACATCCACTCCTCCGCAGGCTCCTCTGCCCGAGCCCTGTAAGTGGCATCACAGCCTGCCAGGTGGGGAGTGGTGGGCAAGGCCAGGGAGGTGGCAAAAGTGGCTGTCAGCCCCTGGGAGAGGCCCTGTCGGACAGGGGCCCTGGTGACAGGGAAGGTGGCAGGGGAGCCCATGACAAGGCTGGGCTGCCCTCCCTGGCTCAGGGCTCTGGGCCATGCATCTGCCGCCTGAGACTGTCCCCCTCCTCAAGGTCAGACTACCAGGGACAGAGACCCCGGTCAGCTTCAGGGACACACACGCTTGGTCCTGAGCATCACTGAGACCTGGAGACCAGGGTGTGGAGTCTGAGCACCAGGCAACTGGGAAGGGATGCATCAAAATGGCCTTGGAGCATGTTGGCTTTGACTCTACGCAAATCGTTCAGAGTGGGGACAAGGAGAACATGTGTCCACAGATGGTTCTGGGGGCTCAAGGAGCCTGTGTTTAAAAAAAACATTGAATTATAGAATGAAGGAGACATAACAGTTTCTTGTAGAATCCCTCAGATTAAAACAAAGAGAAAGGTTTCCCTTTGGGCCACTGTGGTTACTTTTTTTTTTTGGCCATGCAGCATGTGGGATCTTGGTTCCCCCACCAGGAGTTGAACCCGTACCCCCTGTGGTGGAAGCGAGAAGTCCTAACCACTGGACAGCCAGGGAAGTCCCTAGCCACTGTGGTTGCTCTAACACATCTCCAAGTCCTGGCGTCCTCGACCCCTCCCACCCCCCACCCCCACTTTAACAAGGACAGGTGCAGCCAAAATCTTGTCAGGTAACCTTATCAGGCTTCAAACTCAAAGTATGGTCAAGTTTGCACTGTATTTCTTTGGGTGCAAGGCATAGGGACCCAGCCCCTATTCAGCTGTGATGGGAAGCCTCCTTTCATCACGCTTACTTGCCAGCTGAGTGAGCAAACAAATGGCTAGCCTGCCGCCGCAGCACCTGGCACACAATGGGGCGGGCGGGGGTCGAACCTGCGTTACCTGCCGCTGCCTCCGTGGGGCGGGGGCGGAGAAGCGGCGCTTTGCTGCCACTTGGCGGCCGAGCGCAGGGCAGGGAGGCGCCGCTGCCGCATCGGAACAAGCCGAACCAGGTAAGCGCTGTTTCCTGATTCTTCCGCCTGACACATTATAAACTCCTCCCACCACCTGGGCGCAGGTTGGGAGGGAGCCCCCCAAACCGAGGGTTGTAGCTCCAGCGAGCAAGGCCTTCCAGCGCTGGGAGAAGGCAGGGAGGGGCTGGGGTTTAGAGCAGGTAGGAGGGGAGGGGTGGAGGGAGCCACCTGGCTGCAGTGTTGGGGGAGAGGAAGGGAGGCCGGCGGAGGGGACAGCGAGCAGAGGCCTGGAGGCGGGAGCGATTTGGTGTCTCAGCCTCATCCTTTGAGGCAGAGTTGCTGCGGGGGGTGGGGGCGGAGGGGCGAGATTGGGGGATTTGACCTGCCCAGATGGGCGAGGAAGAATGCTGGCAGCGGCTCTGGGGTCCCCAGAATGCCTATTTAGATGTGGAGGACTGAGTCTGATAGGGGGAGATGCTGAAGCAAGGCTCAGGCTGGGCGGGGGGAGTTCTGGCAATGCCTCCAGGAGCGTGTGCACCTGCGGGGGGGTGGAAGCCAGGTCCCTCCACTGTGTGCCCAGCTCCCGTGTGCTCTCGATCCATGCCTCTCTCTCTCTCCCTCTCTCTCTCGCACACACACTGTCTTGGGGTAGCAAACATATTCTCCAATCTTAAGATGAAATAAAAACCAACCAACCCTTCTTTGGCCCCACGCTCAATGACCAGGGAGAGAGGGAGTGAATGAATGTATGACCAGGTGGGAAGTCACCTGGAGAGAGAAGGAGGCCCCCCCCCACCCCATGTGTCCTCCATCTGTTTCATGGGGGTTGGGGCCCAAGCTCTGTTAGTGCCACATTCTTCCTACACAGCAGTGAAGAGGCTGTCCAGCTGCCCCAGGCAGCCTTATTCTCCACTCACGGAAATGCTCCTGACAATCAAAAACTATCTCTCATCCTGGTGGCTCATCTCTCTGCAGGCCAGGGGGAGTGGAAGTAGAGACTCACCCTCTCTGAGTCCCACCACCTGGGCGCTGGGAGGGACGCACAGCAGGGGGTCCACCCTCCGCCAAGTTCTGAGCATCCAGCCTGATCCCAGCCTCTCTCTTCGGTGACAGTGGCAATTTAGCAGCCGGCAGTGATGGGCATCCAACGACCATCTTCCTTTCTCATTTGGGACACAGAAAAGCAATCACACCCACAGTTCACAGCACAGGCAATCAGAGACAGTCCCAGACTTTGCTCCTTCCTGTTCTAATGTACAAAACCATCCAGTGGATGAGACAAGCAAGCTCGGGGACCCTGACCAGGTTAACACGTGCACAGATGGGGGGGAGTGACACTTTCACACGGCCCCAGCATCCCAGCTTGGGCCTCTAGAAAGCGTCCTCTGGGCCCTGTGGGGCCAGGCCAGGGCCTGAGGAGCCATGCGGGGGTCTGAGAGGTGCCCCAGCCCTTTCAGGTCAGAGGGTTCCCTCGGGGAGCTTGCAAGGGGAGCCCCTTGAAAAGGGAACAGTAGAACCCATCACAGCTGAGTCACTGCTACTTAGGAACATCTTGCAAAGGGCTCAGCCTGGCTCAGCTGGACTGCAGCGGGGGAGTCTGTCAGAGGCTCAGGGGGTGTCCTCTATGGACCTGGAGAGCCTGAGGGCAGCACTGCCCACCAGAGCCTGGAGGACGAAGCAGAGGGCACTGGGGCTGGGCCTGAGGAGAGGGAGACTTTGGGGAGCAGATGTGGGCACCCATCCAGTGCCTCTCAGCACCCCCTGCAATCCACATGTACCCCCATAGCAGAAAGATGGGGCTCCTCATCCTCCAAGGACTGTTCCCAAGCTCAGGGAGACAGATGCAGCCCTTCCCAAGCCCCTGGCCTTCCCGCCTTCCAGATTTTTCCACAGCAACTGCATCATTTTACATAACCACCAGCAATGCTCAAGTCTTCCCGTTTCTCCACATTCTTGCCAATGCTCATTATTTCCTGTATTTATTTATTTATCTGCCACACCGCAGCAGCATGCAGAACTTCCCTGACCAGGGTTCAAACCCATGCCCCATGCAGTGAAAGCGCAGAGTCTTAATTAACCACCGGAGGCCAGGGAAGTCCAGTTTGTTTGTTTTTAAAATTACCATCCAATGGGTGTGAGGTAGTATTTTAGAGGGGTTTGATTTGCATTGTTCTAGTGACTAGTGGTGTTGAGCATCTTTTTTTTTTTTTTTTTGCGGATCACAGGCTCCGGACGCGCAGGCTCAGCGGCCATGGCTCACGGGCCCAGCCGCTCCACGGCATGAGGGATCTTCCTGGACTGGGGCACGAACCCGTATCCCCTGCATCGGCAGGCGGACTCTCAACCACTGCGCCACCAGGGAAGACCTGTTGAGCATCTTTTCACGTGCTTATTGGCCATTTGTATGTCTTCTTTGGAGAAATGTCTTTTCAGACACTTTGCCCATTTTTGAACTGGGTTTGTTTTGTTGATGTTGAGTTGTAGGAGTTCTTTATATATTCTAAATATTAACCCCTTATCAGGTATGTAATTTGCAAATATTTTCTCCTATTCTATGGGTTGCCTTTTTACTCTGTCAATAATGTCCTTTGATGCACAAAAGTTTTCAATCTTTTTTTTTTTAATACATTTATTTATTTATTTTTGGCTGCATTGGGTCTTCGTTGCTGTGTGCGGGCCTTCTCTAGTGTGGCAAGCAGGGGCTACTCTTCGTTGCGGTGTGCGGGCTTCTCATTGAGTTGGCTTCTCATTGCAGTGGCTTCTCTTGTTGCGGAGCACAAGTTCTAGGTGCGCAGGCTCAGTAGCTGTGGCACATGGGCTTAGTTGCTCCATGGCATGGGGGATCTTCCCAGACCAGGGCTCGAACCCTTGTCCCCTGCATTGGCAGGGGGATTCTCAATCACTGCGCCACCAGGGAATTCCCGAAAGTTTTAAATCTTGATGAAGTTGGATTCATCTAGTTTTTTCCTTTACCTGCCTGTGCTTTTGGTGTCACATCCAAGAAATAATTGCCAAATACAGTGTCATGAGGGTTTTCCCCTGTTTTCTTCTATGAGTTTTATAGTTTTAGCTCTTATGTTTAGGTCTTTGAGTTGGTTTTGTATGTGGTGTGAGGTAGGGATCCAACTTCATTCTTTTGCATGTGGACTTTCTTCCTTTTTAATCCAGCCCCTGGAGCAGCAGCCCCTGCACACAAACCTCCCAGATGCCCATGGCCTGACCCTCAGCAGGCACCCGGGGGAGCTGGGGGTGCTGCCCCTACTCTAGGCAGCTCCCAGTCACACTTACCCGCTCCCCACATGGTGGGCACATGACCTGGCTCAGTCAGCCAGAATCCTTCCCCAGGGCTTTATATTTACTGACATTGCACAAAGCTCCCCCCCTGCAAGCCTCAGTTTTTCCGTTGTACCCAGGGAGCTGGACCCAATCAAATCCCCCCTCTCTCACGAGAACTGTTGCACTTTGGACACAGCAAACTCCCCAGCACAGTGGAAATGTCACTTGTGGTCTGGTCTCAACTGCCTATCCCACCCCACGCCTTCCCCTCCTCCCCTCCCCCTTGCTTGCTCTGCCCCATACACACTGGCCTTTCCCTACTCAGCCCACCTCCCTCTCCTTCTGCCGGGAAGGCTCTTCCCCCAGCCCTCCCCATAGGCCTGTTTGGAGGTCACCTCCTCGGAAACCTCCCTGTCTAAACCAGGTGCTTTAGTCAGTGCTTGCTGTGTAACAAGTCACCACAAACTCAGTGGCTTTAAAGAAGGCACCTCTTTTTTTAAAATCTTGGTTTCTGTGCATCAGAAGCCCTGGCTTAGTGGGGTCCCCTGCTCAGGGTCTCGGAAGACTGGGGTCACCTTCTCCAGTCCTCTTGGGGCTCAGGGTCTCCCGCAGACTCCACGATTGTTGGCAGCTGTCAGCTTCTTGCTATTGAAGGCTTGGGATCCCTGCTTTCTTGCTGGCTGTCAGTGGGGGGGCCATTCTCAGTTCCTGGATGTCACCCCCTGTTCCATGCCATGTGGCCCTCCCTACAACATGGCAGTGTGCTTCTTCATGGACTGTCAGTTCTGGATACACGTTTGTGAATGACTGATGAGGGGGATCACCGAGAGGCCACCATGGAGAACCTGTGTGCAGGGGTGCAGGCTGCTCACATAAGGCTTCTGAAGGTTGAGGATTCCAGAGCCTGCCCACTCCCTGCCCTCCTCCAACCCACCCTCCAGCTAAACGTCCCTCCTCTCTCCAACGATCCCAGCACCCTTTCTCCCCGCCAGCATGAGGACCCCACACCACCTTCCACTGGGATAGGAGTTCTCTTTGCTGGTTGGAACTCAGCCACCTGGGCTGAGGGCCACACCTCCGCCACCTCCGGGTGTCCCCTCACCAGGACTTTGTCTTGCATCTCCTGCTCCACAGCCTTCTATGGCTCCCCATGGCCCACAGAATCAGGCCCAGGCCCTCCACAACCACATGCCACATCCAGTCTGCCTCCTCACACTATACCCACCATTACCCCTCCAGCCCACCTGCCCCCACCTCACTGTGAGCCCTACCCTCTCTTTGCCCCCTTGACTGTGCAGAGCCCATGTGGGCCCCTAGTTCTCCTCTCCTTCCTCCAGCAATGGCCACCACCTTTCACTGGCCACTGCTACTTGCTGGGTGCCTTCCTCATGCAGCCCTGTGCAAACCTCCTGGTATTCTCACAAGAAAGATGGCACTGGCACCTGAGACCTATGCTCCTGGGGTTTCTTAAAGTGTAGCTCTGCAGCCAGGTGCTGTGCAGCAGGCCCACCTGGGGCATTTGTTAAAATGCACACTTGCAGGACCACTCAGAGCCAGCGAACCAGGGCTGGGGACCCAGAGAACAGATGTCTCAGACAATCCCTGATCCTGGCATTTGCCTCAGTGGAGGGACAAAGGGAGGCAGCGCCTCAGGCCAGGCCCACGCTGGGTCACTGTGGGGACCCAGGAGTGGGCAGTCCCTTTGGACTTCAGAGCCTAGGAGAGACTTGGAATGCTCACATGCGGCTCAAGGGGGCTGGGCCCTCTGGCCTTTGTTACCTGGGACCCCAATCACTATAACCAGGCCCTCTCGCTGGGCCACTGCTGACCAGGAGGTACCCTAGACAGACCCCCTCTCCAGCCCAAGAGAGCCACCAGACCCAGCAGACTACCCCCGACACACACCGCTGCCCACCCCCCATCTCAGGGCTTGTGGCCTTCCTCACTGTACTCCTCCAGAATAACAGAACTGCTGGGAGCACACGCAATTCATCCACTGAACACCCGCTGAGAGCTTTGGGCCAAATGTGGGCCTTGGGACACCAGACCTAGGGTCCCTGCCCTGGAGACCAACAGTCTCAGCACAGTGCCAACTAGGGGACTGGGGTGGGGAGGGGGAATGCAAGGAAATGGAGGGAGGAAGGAGGAAGGAGACAGAGGGAGACTGTGAAAGGGAAAGAAGCAGTGAATGAGAGCAAGCCCTCTCTGCTGTCCAGGGCCGCCAGGAGCCCTGCACCGGCCGCGCGGCCCGGGTCGGGGCCCGGGACACCTCTCGCCACCTGATCCCAAAGCGCCCAAGGGCGAGGCGGCCTGACCTTGGAAAGCACCCTCTCCCACCGCGAGCGGGGGAGCGGGGTTCAGGGGCCGCCCGACGGGGAGGCGCCCAGCGTGGTCGGGAAGGACCCGCGTTTGCACACAGGTTCAGGGTGGACCGGAGACCGGGACGTCAGAGACTTGGCCGTGATTCGGCCAGCCTCCTTTCCCCTCCCCCACCTGCTCCCAGCCCCGACGCCCCTCCCCCCAGTGCCAGCCCTCGGGTTAGGGAGCGTCCGCACTTCTCCTTCCGTCGGTCGGGCCAGCACTCGGCCTTTTGTACGGGGTCTGCTCATTGGGCAGATTCGACAAACGCCCCGCCCAGAGCCCCGAACTGGCCAATTGCAAGGGGCTTCACAGTGTGCCGTACTCGAGGGATCGTCACCTTGCTGCGACGCTTTGGGGATCCCTAGGCCTCAGTAGTCTTTGCTCCCCTGCCCCGGATCCTAGCCTCAAGGAGACCTCTGGGAGCCGTGCCCGGGGAGGTGCCCGCGGGGCATCCGGGGAGCCCTTGGAGATCTCGGCCTCCCCGTTACCCCGCCGCTCGCCGGTGTGTCCTCGGGTGGACGCGTGCCCCGCGAAGGGGAGTTTGCAGACGCTCCCTCACATCGGGGACGCGGCTCCTTTAAGAGAGCAGGTGTCCAGGGCGCCGCCTGACTGGAAAGCCGCCCCCGGGCCGGGCTCCCGGGCCGGGCCCGGGGCGCGGGCGCGCGGCGGCGGAACGCGGGCGGTGGGCGGCGAACGGCCTAGCGGGCGGGGCGGGGCGGGCGGCGGCGGCGGCGGCGGGTTGCGGGGCAGGCGCGCGGTGGGCAGGCCTCGCAGGCCCCGCCCCGCCCCGCCCGCTCCGGGGTCCTCGAGCGCTCGGGCTGCGCGCGGAGCGGGCTCGGGAGGGAAGTCCCGAGACAAAGGGAGCGCCGCCGCCGCCGCCTCGTCCGCCTCGCTCGCCGGGCCGCGGCCGCCCGAGGTGAGCGCGCGGGGCGGACGGGCCGGGGGCCAGGCCTCGGCGGGCCGCAGCCTCCGGCGCTGTCGGGCCCGGCCGGGCGGGCGCCCTACACCCGCGGCCCGGCCCGCTCCCGGGAACCGGCCCGCCCCGGGCTGCTGACGCCGTGGCGGGGGCCGACCCGCTGGGCTCACCGGCCCGCGGCCCGAGCCCCGGCCCGTCGCAGCCCGGGGGGGCGGGGGACGTTCGCTCGGGCGCGCGCTCGGGCGGTTCGCGGCGCGCGGGTCGCGTCCGGGGCCGCAGACGGCGCCCGCCGCTCGGGCCGCGGTGACAGGAGCGCCGAGCCCTCCGCCAAGGCGGAGCGTTTCCGGGGTCAAGGTGTGCGCGCGAACCTGTGGCGCGTTCTAGCCCGGGAGAGGACGCACCGCACAAAGAGTGCAAAGCCGCGCGCTGCAGAAGCGCGGGCGCGTTTGGGGGGGTGGCGTGTGATGCCTAGAAATGAAAACAAGTCCGAGCTCTTGCGCCTCCGGAGCTCCGCTCCCAGTTGGTGGGACACTGAGTGTTAGCGCTCCCCTTAACGGGGAGATTTCCTCCCAAGACTGCTTTGTACCAATTGCATGGAGGCTGGAACTGGTAGTTAGGCGAGTAGGAGGAAGGCGAGGCGATGATTAGCTGGGATCATGGTAACAACGACAACACCTGCTCCTAAATCACGGAATTAACTGGTCTGGTTTGTATGATTTGGAAATAAGCTTAGTTCTTCAGTTAGCAAAGTTACTGTTCTGTGTTTGCGGAACTGGCTTTTGTTGGTCTCCTTTTAAAGCCTGTAGTCGTAAATGTTTCTTGTTCTTAAGGAAACCGTGCGTTTGGATAGAAAACCTACCCAACAGAAAAGAGAGATGGATCCCAAGTTTGTCCTGACTTGTTTATGGCCTTTCGGGTGGTTTAGGCGTGAATTTTGTATCTTGTTGCACCTTTGTCTGGTGAATCTTGCTGGGGGTTTGGGGCCTTGCTTCAGAAACGGCTTGGGGTCCTGGGAAGTAATGTCAGGAAAGAACAGGGAACTGCACCTGGTCTGGAGTGTCTCCTGAGTGCAGGGTGCCTACATCAGGTGAAGCCAGTGCCTTCCCCTGGGGAGTTTACTTTGGGTGAAAAAAACCCATCCGGGGCTGCTGATCCTTTATCAGTTTCATCCCCGGCCAACCTGTGGGGTCACAGTGCTATTGTCCATTTTACAGGTGAGAAGGTTGAGGGTGGTAGAATCCACTCGCCCACATATGCAGCCAGTAAGTGGCTCTGAAGTCTCCTGTCAACTAGAAGAGCGGGTTCAAGTACAGCCTGATCTGGAAGAAGGTGACGGCAGATTTCCAGGGTCTCCCTGGAGAACCCGGGTCCTCCCCTGCAGGCTGTGTTTAGCAGTTCATAGATATCTTATTTTCATATCTTATGATTTTGCTGTTTTAAAGTGTCTAGTAACACTTAACTGCTCCTTAAGTGCCTCTCTGTCATTTGGGGAAGGCAGATTCGATCCTAAGTGCGATTCTGAAGTAGTGGCTCCATGTTGTAATTAAAATGTACCAAATTGGCTGCTTTCTCCTGGGGAGCAGGAGGCCAGGTCTCTGCTTGGGACAGTGCAGGTGTGCACCTGTGGCTGTTTGCCCTGGTGGTGGAAGCGGTCTTTTTGGTTCCCACTCTGGTCCATTGGCACCCCTAAGGAAGGGGCTGCAGGAACTCCTGTGGGGACCCCCCCCCGTTACCTTTTGCACCTGAGACAACCACAGCTGGTGCTTGGACAGGGCCTGCAGAGGCAGCTTTGTCCGTTGTCAGCAGAAGAGGTGGCCTGTGGCAGGGTCCTGGCATGCGGTCAGTATACAGGCGGTGCTCAGGATTGCCCTGCTGGCCTCTCCTGCGTCCTGGCCCAGCCCTGCCCCTCCAGAGCCGCCCGAGTACTGGCTTGCCCATTCCGGAATCCACGGATCCTCGGTGTCCAGAGTGCTGCCCTGGGGCTCCAGAAACCAGTCTTGATGCCTGGCCGAGCGCAGACTCGGGAACCTCACGCCAGCTGCTTGTCTTCTGCTGCTGAACTTCTGCGTTCATTAGTTCAGAGGTGGCCGCCAGCCTATGCTGCGTGCTCTGCCCTGGCTGGTGAGGGGCTTGCTGTGGACATCCTCCACATCCCTCAAGCCCCGTGGGGAGGGGTCGTTCCCACCAGCCCTGGGGATGAGGTGGGGTTGAGCCCTATTTAGAAGAGCCATTTGAAGGGTTTGAAAAAGTCTCAGGAATGAAGGTTTTACAGTTTTACAGACTTTGGGGTTACTGCTCTAGCCTCCGACAAGAGAGTCTTAAAGACAAAAGCGGCTGGCGCTCTCCTGTGCCCTGATCCGCTGCATCTCCCCGCCTCCCTCAAGCAATCCCAGGCCCTCAGGACCAGTGCCCACCCTTCCGGCTCTTTCTTATGTTCCTGCACTGAGCCCATTGCTGCAGGCTGTGTCCAGGCAGCCACCTGACCACCATTAGGACCCAGGTGCCGCCCGTCTCGTAGTCGTCCTGCTTTGTGTCTCCTGGCACCTAGCACTTCTCCCCATGTCAGCCGTCCGGGCAGCGACACTCATACCATTCCTCAATTTATGTTGCATGAATGAATGAAAATAGCAGATAGAGGTGTGCCATCCAGGGAAGGAGATCGTAGACGTGTTACTGACGGTCGGGTCCACGGATGGGGAGGAAGCGGGCAGACCAGAGCTCTGGGGTTGGGGGTGGCAAAGAGAAATTGTGTTTTGGGTGCAGGCCTGGTGTTACTTGTCTTGGACTTAATCTTGAGGTTGGGCAAGTTTATAGCCTTTTAGAAGGTGTGCTTGGGTCAGAGTGCTGCCAGGGCAACAGCTCCTGTCACCATGCCTGCTGAGTGGGGGCTTTGATTTTTTTATATATATAAATTTATTTATTTTTGTCTGTGTTGGGTCTTCGTTGCTGCACGCGGGCTTTCTCTAGTTGTGGCGAGCTGGGGCTACTCTTCGTTGCCGTGTGTGGGCTTTTCATTGTGGTGGCTTCTCTTGTGGAGCACGGGCTCTAGAGTGCAGGCTCAGTAGTTGTGGTGCAGGGGCTTAGTTGCTCCACAGCACGTGCTCGACCAGGGCTCGAACCCATGTCCCCTGCATTGGCAGGCGGATTCTTAACCACTGTGTCACCAGGGAAACCCGGGCTTTGATTTTTGACCCTCGCTTTTTTTCATGATGACATGAGTATATGTGTTTCTTGATGACACACCACATCCCGTTGCTCTGGTGTTTTGCAGTAACTCACCCCACTTCCTGAGACCTGGGCTCGTGGGTGATGCTGGAGGCTGCGGTGGCCATCCCAAACCCGCCCTCCCCCCCAGCTATGCTTACTTCTTGGGGAGTCGTCCAAGAGCCAGATCCCCGCAGAGTTCCTGGCTCCATGGGGCCACTGGGCCTGGGGACGTGCCCTTGTAACCAGCACCCAGTGAGGTAGCCGCCCAGGGCCCCACTGATCGGCTGGTCTGCTGTTGCATTGTTGACCTGACTCCACCTCTCCTGCAGGAACGTGGGCGTGTTTGTGTTGTCTGAGGCCTGGGGGCAGAGTGTCCCAGCAGATGCTGCAACAAGGTTTTGATTTGGATTGCTGGAGCACTTGGGGGTCAGCCTTAGCCAAGGGAGGGGGCTGCAGGAGTGAGTATGAGGCAGGGGCTGCAGAGAGGAGCAGCCCTCCTGCCGGAAGTGGGAAGACCCCCTGGGTTTGAGTTGAGGCTTCTCCCTCAGTGGGCAGGTTACTTCTGATCTTCCCTTCTCAGGTCTAAAACGGGCTTGGTGGTCCCCAACTCTGGGTCAGGGCCGGCACAGCTGGGAAGCACGGCTGGTTTCCAGTTCTGTCTTTGGCAGAAGTTTGTTCTTCTGTGCCTGGTTGAGAGCTGTGTTGTGGTTGCGGAGGGTGCCCCGTGTTGTCCTAGGGAACTCGAGGTGCTGGACCTCTTCCCTGCCAGAGGTGCAGAGGGGGCCTGTCCCCGGGCCCTCCAGTGCAAGCCTGCAGGGTGGGGACAAGCCACCGGCCATGCACGTGTAGGATACACTCTCTTCGGTCTTGTTAAAGTCTTGCTTAATGGAAATACTTGATTCAGGGTATCTTTAATGTTCCCATGGACTCTGAAGACCAGCAAACACACTTGGGATCAAATTCTTCAGCAAGTTTTTGGGTCTTAGTTGCGGCGTGTGGGCTTAGTTGCCCCGCGGCATGTGGGACCTTAGTTCCCCCATCAGGGATCGAACCCGCATCCTGTGCATTGGAAGGCAGATTCTTAACCACTGGATCATCAGGGAAGTCCCTAAGGGTCGCGTTCTTGTGGGCAGAAGGAGGCCGAGGGCAGCAGGGGTTACGATAGAGTGCCACATGCCTGGTCTGGTCTGGTCTGCGTGCTGCATTAGCAGCACCTGGGCAGCTCCGGGCAATGAATCTGAGTGGCTGATGCCGCCAAGCCCTGAGGGTCTGTGGTCCAGAGGTGCAGGGGAGCCGATATTCAGGAGAGACCAGGAGTTTGCGTAGCTTGGCTGCAGGGCCTGCTCCCCCTTTTGTTGACTTTCCCAAAGTCACTGGGAGACAGGTCTTGGCCCACTCACAACAGGTGGAGTGGCAGCGGGTCCTAGGGTGGGGCTGTAGGATGAGAAAGTGGCAGGGGCCAGGGAAGGCCCGAGCCCCCAGGCCTGGTGACAGGTGGGTCTGTTGGATGCTGGTGGGAGGGGGGGTGCTGCCTCTGGACTTGTGCAGCCCCCACCCCTTGCATGGTTAAACTGCTCTCTGCCCAGGGCTGCCTTCCTCTTGGTTGCCTTCCAGGACCAGGGCTCTCCTCCTGGCCGGGCATGAGTCTAGATTCTGAGCCCCTGATTCTGGGCCGGAGGCCTGCCAGCACCCCCACGTCCCTGCACCGGGAAAGGGGAGTGCTCAGAGACTGCCCCTCCCAGGTCTCGGGCCTGCGCTCTGGACATCCCCATCTTGTCCCTGCCTTTGCTACGGAGTCTGGTGGAATTGGGGTCCCTGTCACTCCAGCAGGTGCACAGGAGAAAGAGGGCAGGGCTAGTGGGCAGGTGGCTGCTGCGAGTGCACGGCGCCCCTCCCCATGCAGCACCTGGCAGCTATGTGACCTGGGCCTGGGGCTTTGCTTCTCTGGAGCTCTGTGTCACCAGGAAATGCAGGTCACAGCGTATGCCATGGGGGCCTGGGGATGGGAGACCCGCTCCCTGTTCCCTGGTGAGCTGCCTGCACCAGGAGGCTGGGAGGCTGGGGTGGGGGGAGCCGTGACAGCTTGTCCAGAGCGGCGTGTGGGGCCGGGCGGGAACCTTGGTTTCCCTGCTTCTTGGAAGCGAGTCTGTTGGGCTGGGCTGGGCACGGGGTGAGGGGGCAGAGGGCCCACAGCTGCCGGTGCTCATCGCACACTGCCCATCTCTTCTAGGGACGCAAACATGTCGGGGATCGCTCTCAGCAGACTTGCCCAGGAGAGGAAAGCTTGGAGAAAAGACCACCCATTTGTAAGGAAAGCTTTACTTCTGCGTGTGGCAGGGTGATGGTTTCCCCTTGACAAGAACGTCAGGTCCCTGCGGGTCAGCCATTTGGCCTCTGGGCTGATGCTGGCGGGTTTATCCCGGGAGCAGGGAACTGGCTGCCACGGCGCTGATGTGCCCTGTGTTGTTTTCTCTCAGGGTTTTGTGGCCGTCCCAACAAAAAATCCCGACGGCACGATGAACCTCATGAACTGGGAGTGCGCCATTCCCGGGAAGAAGGGGGTAAGAGGGGCTGCCCCCCTTCAGAAGGACTCAGGTTCAAGTGTGTGTGATGATTGTGATGGTCACGCGGGCCGTGGTCCCATCCCCTGGCCAGGGGGACAAGGTTAGGGTGACATGTGGCCCTCCGGGCAGTCTTAATTCAGAAAGAAGCTGGGCTCTAGCAGATGGGGAGGGGTGGCGTCATGCAGCCCCCCTGCCACGTCCCAGGAGCAGGAGGAGCCCTGGAGGGGGTGGAGGGGGGCTGAGGTTGAAGCAGCCCGGACATGGTGGTGCTCTGGGGCACGGGGGGTGTGGGTCTTGAGCCTGGGACACCTGCAGATCCTTAGACACAGAGGCCCGGCATCAGCCACCTAAGACAGCCATGTGGGGCCCCACATGTCCTGCACTCATGGGCCACGGTGCTGCCTCCTCCGCTCACCTGAGTGTGCCTGGGTCCGTTAGGACTGGCACGTTGGAAGCATTTGGGAGGGAGGGTCTCTTCTTGGGTGAACTGGAAGGAAGGAGGAGACTCCTGAGGTGTCTGGGTGATGACAGAGCTTCATCGTCTCCATTTTCTCCTACCCATGGTTGGTTGTAAGCATACAGCAGTAGGCCTGGGGGTGGCGGGTGGGGAGGGGTGTTGGGCCGTGGAACTGGGAGGTTGCCCAGGGACCCATGGGACCTGAGGGAGGAGCCTCACAGAGCCGCCAAGTCTTCACTGTACCCACTCAGTGTCGGCGGGAGCCCCCAGGGCCTCCTGTCTCTCCAGGGAAGGCCCTTTCCAACTCGGGGGTCATGGAGGCCCCAACAGTCCTGCTAGTGGGCTGTGAGCCATTAGGAGCTGCCTCTGGGGGGCCCTCACCATCCTGGGGTGCAGCTGGAGCAAGCTCCTTGCCCTTCCTGGGCCCAGCCCGCCGCAGAGACCCGCAGCACACCTGATCACAGTTTTATTTCCCAACAGACTCCGTGGGAAGGAGGCTTGTTTAAACTACGGATGCTGTTCAAAGACGATTATCCATCCTCACCTCCGAAATGTAAGTAGAACGCAGTCCTCAGAAGTCGGTCGGCTTCTGCCTGTTCCTTCAGAGAGCTTGGGCCTGTGGAGCTTCAATTATGTCCTGCTCTGCTCCTGGGGTGGCTCCAGGGACTCTGATCCCTGGGGCTGGCTGTGGATTTGAGTCTGTACCCCCAGTGGCTAGAGGTGCACATAATAGGCCCAGTCTCAGACCCAGAATCCCAGCTCTCATCACTGAGAGGTGGGCCCTTAGTGCTACCAAGTTCCAGCCCTGGATGGGGTAGACATGCAGAAGGACAGCGGTCCAGAGCCTCACCCCACAGAGGGTTTTGTTGCCTGTTAGAATTTGATACTTATGTGGTGCAGCGTGTGCACCCTGGGTGGATAGCGTGCTGAAGTCTCCAGAGAAAGCGGCAGGAAGAAAGAGCCAGGGCTGCATCTGAGATAGTGCAGTGGCCAGACCATCAGAACACATTTCAGCAAAACTCAGAAGGGACCCCAGGTCCCTCCCCTTTTGTAGCTGGAAATGAGCAAATGCTATCTGTGTCTGGTTAATTGGGTGTTTTAACGCATGCCCCAGCATGTGAAGAGTGCCCCCAGCACCAAGACTGTCAGCGTTCACTCTGGTGATCAGTAATTCAAGATGTCTGTTATAAAGACACAACCAGAAGAATTTCTAAAACTAACAGTTAACCACTGGGATGGAGACTTATTTCATTTGGGGTGGTTCTTTGCTGTTTGAATTTTTTTGCCACGTGCAGGTATTACCTTAAAGAATGTCTTTAATCAGGGACTTCCCTGGTGGCGCAGTGGTGAAGAACCACCTGCCAATGCAGGGGACATGGGTTTGATCCCTGGTCTGGGAAGATTCCACATGCTGTGGAGCATCTAAGCCCATGTGCCACAACTACTGAGCCTACACTCTGGAGCCCACGTGCCTGGAGCCCATGCTCCGCAACAAGAGAAGCCACCGCAATGAGAAGCCCGCACACTGCAATGAAAGAGTAGCCCCCTCTCGCCGCAACTAGAGAAAACCCATGCCAGCAACAAAGACCCAATGCTGCCCCCAAAAAATTTAAAAAGAATATCTTTAATCAAGAAATGAGACATTGTAGCTACGTTCATCACTTCTATTCTACATTGTATTGGAATTCCAAGAAGATAGAGCCCGACAAGAAAAAGAAATCCCAGCAGAAGAACTGGAAGACAAGACTGCAGACAATCTTTCCCTGAGTCTAAGATTGCTGAATAAAAGACTAATTCACAAAATTTTTTATTTAATTTAAAAGGGGGGGGGGCTTCCCTGGTGGCGCAGTGGTTGAGAGTCCACCTGCGGTTGCAGGGGACACGGGTTCGTGCCCCGGTCCGGGAAGATCCCACATGCCACGGAGCGGCTGGGCCCGTGAGCCATGGCCGCTGAGCCTGCGTGTCCAGAGCCTGTGCTCTGCAACGGGAGAGGCCACAGCAGTGAGAGGCCCACGTATAGAAAAGAAAAAAAATAAATAAAGGGGGGGACTTCCCTGGTGGTCCAGTGGTAAAGAATCCGCATTCCAATGCAGGGGACATGGGTTTGATCTCTGGTCAGGGAACTAAGATCCCACATGCCGTGGGGCAGCTAAGCCCGCGCACCACAACTACTGAGCCTGCGTGCCGCAAACTACAGAACCTACGCCCTCTGGAGCCCGCGTGCCACAGCTAGAGAGAGAAAACCTGCACACCACAACTAGAGAGAAGCCTGCACGCTGCAACGGAGTATCTTGCATGCCCAACAAAGATCCCACGTACTGCAACTAAGACCCAGTGTAGCCAAAAAAATAATAAATATAAATTTAAAAGGGAATTCTCTGGTCCAGCTTTCACTGCCAAGGGCGTGGGTTCAATCCCTAGTCGGGGAACTAAGATCCCACAAGCCCCAAGGCGTGGCCAAAAAAAAAAAGATCTCTCCGCTGAAAATGATCAGATGTTTCTGCAAGGATCAGGGGCAGCCTTGATCCCTGGCAGGGCAGGCCGTGTGCACAGCTCGGAAGACTGAGTGCATGTGCCTGTTCTCTCCCAGCTCTTCTGCAGGTTCAGTGTGATCCCAGTCACAACACAAGCAGACTTTTTTGGAAACTGTCACGCAGACTCTAAAATGCAGGAAATGCAGGGTGCTGAGAACAGCCATGCCCTTGGAGATCTGTGGGGGGAGATTGTGAGGCCTAGGCTGAGGCCGCTTGGGTGAGGAGAGCACCCAGACCTGTAGGACGGCAAGATGGAAAGCGGGCTGAGATCTGCTGCAGGGACACTGAGACACAGGCCTGCAAGGCAGAGTCCAGAGAGGCCAGCCGTATACAAGCTTGGCTGATGACAGAGGCAACTCTGGGAGGCATGGGGGGCCCAGTGGAAGGAGAGCTCGCTCTCCTGCGGATCTTGGTGCCCGGTGGGAAGTACAGCTGTGGAGGAGACGGGAGGACCTCTCCATCACGTGGGCAGGCTGAGAGCACTTTAACCATAAGGAGAGAAAGGATGAGGTGGACTGCATTTAAATCAAGACCATCTCCTCATCAGGAGACACCAATGAGAGTGAGGAGAGAGATGGGATGTGTTTGTCAGTTCTCGTTCCAAATACATCAAGAGCGTTTGCACTTCAGTGAGAAAGGGCAAACTGCCATTAGCTCAGGCCCTTCCCAAAAGAGGCTCTCCACCCAGCCAGTGGGCACAGGGGAAGGTGCCTGACCTCATCACCAGACACTGCAAGTGACAACCCAGCAGGAACAGGCAGGCAGTGGGGAGCGAGGGGCCCAGCTCTAGAGAGCACTTCCCTCGGAAAGCTCTCGGTTTGTCTACTGAGGCTACACTTAACACCTGCCCTGGGACCGGCTGTTCACTGAGGAGAGACCCAGTGCAAGTGTGCACACCGAAAGGCCTGGGCGGCATGTGTCTGGAAAAAGCTGGGGGCAGTGCAGGTGTCTGTTCACAGTAGAATGGACAGATGAACAGTGGGACAGTCTGCAGCAGAGAGAAGGAAGAGTCTGTGAGTGTTCATGACATGAGTGAGTCTCCCAGATGCCAAGGAGCTGGACCAGGTTCCGTTTGTGGAGGTCAGCAGTCCATGTGATGGCAGTGTTAGGAGTCAGGAGGGTGACCTGGTGCAGAGGGAAGGCAGCCAGTCACCTGAGATGGGGGTGAGGGGCTGAGGGGTGCTGGGAGACAAATAACAAAGGGCCTGTGTCCTGCGTATATAAAGAGCATCTGCAAGTCAACAAGAAAAGCGTGTGAGAGGTTTAAAGAAGAGCTTCTCCAAAGAAGCAGCAAGTGTGTCGCAGGGAGTGAAAGGAAAATGCAAATCAGAACCATGAGAGGCAGCCACTGTCATCAGGGTGGCTGAATTCCATGGCTGACACCACCAGGGGCTGGCAAAGTCACAAAGCGTGGGAACATGCAGACCCTGCTGGCGGCATGTAAGTTGATACAGCTGCTGTGGAAATGAGCAGTATCTACTCAAGTTCAACATGGACACCTTAAAACCCCGCATTTTCACATTGTGTGCACTAGAATTCACGTTCAGGAATGTTTGCAGCTTCAGTCGTAGTAGCTCAGATGTGCACCTACGGTGGGGTGGGCAAGTCCATGGGCAGCTTCTCCCAGCGAGGCCTGTGTGGCAGCAAGGTGCAAACTGACCCCTGGGTGTAGAGCCGCGAGTCCTGGTCTGGGGGTGGGGCGGGTGTACAAGTTGGGATAATGAGGCAGGTGAGGGAGGGAGTTTTCTGGAAGCTGTTGGTATGAGTGGGTGTGTTCATTTTTGGTAATTCATCAAGTGTACTAGCTGAACTTTTCTGGGTATAATTAAATAATGTTTTAAAAATCAAGAGAAAGGGGGAAAGCGCCCAGATGAGAGAAAAACACACGTTAGGTGAGTTAACGGACCCTGGGTGGGGCTCATAATGGCAATTTTTTCCTACCTTTTTTTTTTTCCTTTATTATTTTTGTCCATGTCACAAGGCACGCAGGATCTTAGTTCCCCAACCAGGGATTGAACCTACGTCTCCTGCAGTGGAAGCGCAGAGTCCTAACCGCTGGACCATCAGGGAAGTCCCTGCTGCTCTCTGCTCTTTTATGTTTTCAAATTTCCTACATGTATTCTTTCTTATTTTTTTTTTTTAAAAAGAAAATTAACTTTTTTTGCTTTGTGTTATTTTATTTTTGAAGGAAGAATGTGGGGTCATAAAAGTCTCTGTTTTGAAGCAGGATGATCTGCTTTGAAAATGGCCACTTGTTTGGAAGGGCCTCTGAGTTTCTGCCCTTGGCCTTCCCGCAGGACCCTCCTCACCTGCTGCAGTGGCCCCTTCCCATTTTCCTGAGTCGGGCCGCAGCCCGGCTGGGAGGACATGGGGGCAGCCATCTGGGGCTCTGTGCTCTGAATGCCAGTACCCCGGGTGGCGTCCTGGGAGCACGTGGCTTCCCCTCTGAGTCTGTCAGGAAGGTGGCTGCTTACTCCTCCCACCTCAGGGCCAGTTTCGTTTTTCTAAGTAGTTCTTGGCCAGGTGCCTGGTGACCAGCCGGTGCCCCAGTGTAGGGGGAGAGGCCCCGTCGGGGCAGGACATTACTTGGTAGGAAGATACCTGCCACCAGAAACATGTTTCTTTCATTCCCTTTGCTCCAGGCAAGTTTGAACCGCCGTTATTTCATCCGAACGTGTACCCCTCAGGCACAGTGTGCCTGTCCATCCTGGAGGAGGACAAGGACTGGAGGCCGGCCATCACGATTAAGCAGGTATGGAGTGCGAGCTCCCTCCACCCTTCAGGGCCCGAGGGCCAGTGGTCCTCCATCCCGGGAAAGTTTGCCTTTCAGCCCGCTGGCCTCTCATCTTGCTCTGTTTGTTTTGTCTCTTACACAGATCTTATTAGGAATACAGGAACTTCTAAATGAACCAAATATCCAAGACCCAGCTCAAGCAGAGGCCTACACGATCTACTGGTTAGTAGCAATCCAGCCCCGTTTGCTGCAACTTCTTCTTGGCCTCCCTGAAGTCTGGTCTAGGCTGCCCCTGACAGCCTGGCTGGGAGGCAGCGGTAGGGGGGGTGAGACACGGCAGCCGGGCTGTCCTGCAGCCAAGGGAGCTGCGTGTGCAGAAACAGGTGACCCGCGGGGGGGTGGGTGTCAGGAAGCCAAGCTCAGGTGTTGGCCACTTTGTGTCTGAGCTGTGGCCGGGCCGACCCTGGGACTCTGGTCCAGCTCAGAGGGAACATCCCCCTGAGTGGGGCCCTGAGGGAGGGATGTCCAACAACCCAGCTCAACCAGGGACCCCAGATCTTCCACCTTGGCCCTCCTGCTGCTCTCCCCATCTCCAGCCCCTCTTCCTGGTCCCGCCTGGGTGTGGTGCCTCCAATGGGGGTGGTCAGTGGGGGCGTGGTGATCAGGTTGCTCTTGGCCACCCAGCTGCTGTGATCCCTACCCCCCCACCCCCCAGTGCCAGGCGTCCACTCCATGCCTGGCCCTTCCCCGCATGGCACGTGGGTCCTGCGTCCACTCTCCATGATGAGGGAGGAGGCCTGGTATGACGTAATTGGGGTGAGCAGTGGTTAAACGTGGCGTGTGAGCCTGTGGTCCTCCCCAGGCTGGTCTGGACGGGGCCTTAAGCTAGTCTGGGGCTCTGACGCCCATTGCTCCATCTGCCCATGTTCAGAAACCCAGGCCCACACCTGAGGGGAATTGGGGAACGGAGAGTAGCATTTTCTGAGAACAGTGCCCAGGTGCCCCAGTGGCCTGGGACCCAAGGGGCTGGCCCTCGGGAGAGGCCAGGCAGGAGCCTGTTCCTTCCTGGAGGGCATCTGGAGTGGGAGGTGGAGGGTAAAGCAGAGGCTGAGACTGTCCTGGGGCTGCTCTGAGCAGCCGGCACCCCAGCTGTTGCGAGTCCATCTGAGAGAAGCACCACGTTGCAGGAGAGGTATTTCTCTTCCCAAGATGGCTCAGGTCTCTGGGCCCAGCCCAGTGTTGTCTAAGGGCAGAAGAACCCCCCGGCAGGGCCAAGGTCCCAGAGCCCCCCGGCCCACCCCCTCCGGACTTCAATCTGGCCTTTTCCCTGGGGCTTCCCGCCAGGGGGCATTGCTCAGTGGCTCGAGTGGAGCGTCAGCGACTCCTGCCCTGACCTTAAGCTGGGCGCTGTGTGCTTTCACTGCCGCGCCCCGTTGGCCCTGCACCCTTTGTAAATAAGGCCACTGGGGTACTCGTTTGAGCTGAGTCCTTGCGACAGAGGCGTGTGGCCCTCAAGCCTGAGATGTCTCCTTGCTGCTCATAGAGCAGAGCCGGGGTTTCCTGGGTTCTCTGTGTTGGTGGCAGCGGCATGTGGCCAAGGTACCATGGGACACTGCTCTGCACCGTCAGGCACCGAGGCTCTTCTGGTTTTGTGGTCGGTGCTGGCCCAGGCTGGTGGGGTCTGCCTGTATTCCCACCTTGCTCCCAAAAGGTCACAGGGCACATCCTACACTGGCAGGTGCCTGCAGCCCCGTCCCGGCCTTCACTTGGTCAGTGGCGGAGCTGGACTTGGCTGTTCCGCCCACTCCTTCCAAAGCTCCCCGGCCACTGCCTCCGCCCTGGGGCTGTGGTGGCCTGGGCTTGACACAACACTGGGAGCCAGGGTCGAAGGTTAGGGGCCGGGGGTGGGTGTGCTCAGACCACTGTAGGCGCTGGTCCCGTGACCTCACTCTCCAGCTCTCAGGGCCACACCAGCCTCCTTGGCGCTGGGCCAGCACAGGGCCGCACCAGCGGCTCTGCCTCTCCTGCTGCTGGCACTGCAGCCGTTCCCCAGGGAGGCCACAGGCAGGGTCCTGGGCACTGGAGCCGTCGGCGCCATGGTGCAGCTGAGGAGCTTCTGCCACCCCGTGCCTGGGCTGTGGTTACAGCTGGGCCTCAGGCCGTGGGCTGCGCTCTGAGGGGCCTCGCTGGTTGCACAGCACAGCTTGGAAAGACCCCTGACTTTCTTAGCGGGGGCTTTGCACACCTTCGTGAGGGTCACTGACCAGCCCCAGCACTGGGTGTCCAGGAACCCTGTCTGCAAATATCTCCTCTCGGGGCGATGCACATTGGCCCCTTTTATCAGCGGTGGTTCTCACCCTAGAGCCCCAGCTGGGGTCCTGCCTGGCTGCCGTAAGCTGCTCGCACCTTCTCCCATGGTACTGAGAGCTGAGGGCAAACCCCCCAGAGGTTTGTGTCTGGTTTTGAAGCAGATGGTACTGGGAGATCTGTTTCCTCCAGTGACGGGTATGATGGATGCTGCCTCAGAGGTGGGGAAAGAAGCTGCTGGTCGCTGGCTAGACCGGCAAACCCACAGGGCTCACCCTTCTCCCAGTTTGGCCCAGGACCGGTGCCCCCGAGACCTCCTCGCTCATGCGCTCCAGGCTTCCTGGGCGCCCTCGGGCAGCGGCCGCACATTCTAACATGTCTCTCTTTTGACCTCCTCAGCCAAAACAGAGTGGAATACGAGAAAAGGGTTCGAGCACAAGCCAAGAAGTTTGCTCCCTCATAAGCAGCGACCTGTGGCATCATAAAAAGGAAGGGATTGGTGTGGCAAGAACTTGTTTACAACATTTTTGCAAATCTAACGTTGCTCTCTACAATTACTGGTCACCTGGGGAGGGTTGGGCGGGCGCCATTTTCCATTTCCGCCACTGGTACAGTCTCGGCTCGCTGAATCGCCCAGTTTTTCATACAGGGTCTCTTCCTTCAGTCTTTTGTATTTTTGATTGTTATGTAAAACTTGCTTTTATTTTAATATTGATGTCAGTATTTCAACTGCTGTAAAATTATAAACTTTTATACTTCAATGAGTCCCAAGGAGCTA
The DNA here is from genome assembly GCF_039906515.1 of Pseudorca crassidens. NCBI lineage: Eukaryota > Metazoa > Chordata > Mammalia > Artiodactyla > Delphinidae > Pseudorca > Pseudorca crassidens. Next base: position 38,059,332 of record NC_090310.1, on the reverse strand, counting down.
GTTCCTTTGCTCGCGGATGCAGGCATGCTTCACGCCGTCTAGAGCTGCACTTAGCCTTCAGCTGGCTGCACGAAACAGAAAATCAGACCTGCCCCGCCCCACCGCCTCCTCTCCCAGAGCCCGGCTTGTGTTGCTTACGAGCCTCAGATCCACAGTCAGCCAGCGTTGCGTTTCCGCATCACTTCCTTTGTGTTTATATGGCGTTTGTCTGTGTTGCTGTTTAGAGTAAATAAACTGTTTATATAAAGGTTTTTGTTGCATTATCATCATTAAAAGTGAGGAGGTGACCTCTGTGTGCCCAGCACCCCCCACTCGGCCCCATCCTCTGTAAATAGTGTTGTGTATTCTGTCCCCCCGATGCCAGTGCTCTGGGTTGCAGAGTGCTAGAGAGTTCTGGTCTGGTCAGGTTGGAACTGGCATCGAGACATTTGTAAAGCTCGCACCGCCTGGGCCATGAGGAGGACAAGATGCCTAACCCAGGCCAGGCGGGCCCGGGGAGGACTGCCGTTCAAGCAGCTCACCCCCTCAGTGCCATCGCAGGCGGCTGAGGGTGGCGGGGCCCTGACAATGGAGCCCAACCTGCGGGTGAGGCGTGTGGCCTCCTCTTGCCCAGCAGCGCCCTGGCCTCAGCAGCTGCCCCAGCCTCTACGTGTAGCACCTGCGCCATCCCTCCCCGCAACTCCCACCAACCCCCACTCCTGTGCTCGCGCATCAGCGTCCCCGTGTCCCCGCCAGACGCAGGTGGTCCTGGCACCAGGACACCCTGAAAGAGCAGCAACCGGCCACCGCCTGCCCCTCAGGCTCTTCCCTTTTCCTGAAGCATCTGATCCTGCTCTGCCTGGAGGCTGCTCTCCTCAAAGCACCGCGGATGAGGCCGCTGAAGCTGCAGAACTTCCTTGACATCCTCGACACTGTCAGAGTGGGCCTGGGTCCCGGCTCAGCAGGAGGTGCCGAAGATGGAGCCGGGAAGTGGCAGAGGGGGCCGGGCCCGTGTCCTGCACCCCGGCACTGCCAAGGCGGGTACTTGGCCTCCGGGTCCCAACGAAGCCTGGAGCCGGCCTGCCCTCCCACCCTGAAGACCCTTGCTGGGGGACCCCTGCACCTGTGGCTCTGGCCCACAGACCCAGGGGCAGGATGATCCCCATAGGAGCTCGAGGAGGACTGGTCACCCGGGCCCCTGGTCAGGAAGGGCCAAGGCGCGCCTTGAGAAACATGTGGCCTGGCAACAGGATCGTGGTGGAAGTTGGGGGCCCCTGAGCCCACAGCACCTGTGGCTCAAGGCCCCAGTGCCTTCCCAGCTCACTGAGCTGGATGTGTCGAGCTGCTGAGCTCCCAGTTTGATGTCCACAATGTGTTGGGCACAGAGGGCCTTCGGGGGATCCAACGGGTTGTGTATTTGTAGCCTCTCCCAGAATGTCTTATTTTGTAATGACCGAACTACTCTTAGTAATAGTTATACATGTATATGGTTAATATATATGGAAATTCAATATATTTTCTAGTTAAAGCATTCTAAAGTAATCAGTGTTTCTAGCAAATTGTCGTGACTTCGGCTAATGAAATGTCCTTTTGTGCCACAGTCCTTGGCTTAACAAAGATGTGAATCTTGTAACACAAGAACTATGAAATGCGATGATTCTGTTTCTACTGTAAGGGAAGAGCGTGTGTTCCCAGCATGAGGCGCCTAATAATTAGTAAGGAATTGTGGGCTATAGATTAACCACTGTATCTAAAAATCCTCTAATTAAAATATTTCCACTAACTGCCGCCTGCAGGGTATCCTTTTCCTGCTCCGTCTGCACAGGCTGCTTCATGCTCGGTGTCAGGGGGGCCACGCTGGCCAATTCCAGGGTCCTGTGCTGCTGGCCCAGGAGCTGCTGGAGCCGCCTCCTCCCTCGGCTTCCAGCATCAGATGCTCAGTGACCCGCAAGTGGCAGAGGGTGACATTCCCTAGAGCCAAGGTTGAATCCCCCGGTCTGTGCCTCTGAGGCTGGGGCGTGGGCAGCCAAGGCTGGGCCCACATCCTGCACTGACCCCTGGCCCTGTCCCCTGAGTCTCGCCTGTACCTCCCTGGCCTACTGAAGCAGGTTCCCCCCATGGGGACCTCCTTCTCACCGCCAGGGTGGACCTCCCTGGGGCACCAGGATGCCGTCCTCATGGTGCCAAGGTGCCTGTGAGCCCTTGGCTCAGACCCTGACCAGGCCCCTGGGACACTGTGTCCAGGACTGGCTCGGGCCAGGCTGTTACATGGGTGCAGAGCAAGGAACCCAGCGTTGGGGCTTCTAGGAGAACTTGACCACAGGTAGGACAAGCTGGGAGCCTATCTCCCCAGGAACCACTCTGCCTGGAGCCCAGATAGGCTCCTGGATGGGCTCTGGGTCCCTGGGGGTCCCCCCCGGCCTCCCTGGACTGTCCTGGCCGAGTCAGCACCGTGTCCTCACACCTGCCCGCCCCCATGAGGCCACCTTGCTCCCTGACCAGGCAGCCCAAAGCCCTCCTACAATACATCAGGCCCTGCCTCCAGTTTGAGCTTGCCATGGCGACGTGTTGCCAGGTTGGAGGGCCCCCGAGCACTGACTTGGGCCGGCTCCAACTGGTCTAAGTCAACTCCAGCAGGGAGGGGCCCAAGGAGTGCTGGTCCAGATCTGCCCCCAGCCGACCCTGGTGCTGAGCCTGGGGGTGTCCTGCCTCAGTGGTCAGGAGGCTCATCTGGAGGCCTCCAGACTACTGTGACCCCATCTGCAGAGGCCATGGGCCTGGCAGAGGAGCTAGAGCACTGGGTCCCATCCACCCTTAGTTCCTCAGACCCTACGGACTTTGCCACTTGCCCAAAGCCTCGGGCCTCAGTCAGGAAGCTGTTTTATCTGAGCTTTTAGAAGAAAATAATGAGGGAGCAGCAAAAGAAAGTTACAGGGCCCCAGCCTGGGTTCTTCCCTCCCAGCCTCTGCTCTTACAGGTGACCCATCCCAAGGGGTTTTTTCTTGCCTTGAGGAAGGAATCAGGGGCCCCAGAGCCAGGACAAGTGCCTCGGCCTCCTGTGTGCAGAGGGATGTGCGTGGAGGAGCCAGGCACCTGACCCATTCCCAGCTCTGCCGCCAGTCGCCTGGGCCTCACGCAGACCTGCAGAGCCCTGGCTGGGCTGCTGCTCTGTCCCCACCCCCAGCCCCACGAAAACCTCGGGCCTGAGGCCCCAGAGCACCCAGCCTGGCACAGGCTCCACCCGCACAGATGCTGGCAGCAGGACCCCCACTGGGCTTCTGGTTAAGTGCCCCAGGCAAGGGGTCACATGTGGGCCAGACCCCCTCTCAACTGGAGCCACCACTTCTGCTGGCAGAACCACCCAGGACAGCACAGGTAATGGGACAGATTCCTGCAGTCCCTCAGGGTCCTCCAGCCCAGGGCAGGCAGGGACGCTGACCCGAATTCCCGGGCTATGTGCCTGTGAGTTCCCTGTGATCCACCTCCCTTCCCGCTTTTCCTGCCATTGTCCTCCGACAGGTGCTATGGGGGTCAGAGAGCTGTGGGAGAAGCCTGACTGCTAGGAGGCTGTGCCTGCAATTCCAAGGGCTGCCACCATAGGGCGTGATTTCATGCATTATTAAAAGTGATGGCAGTGCCCTGGACTTACCAGGATGCCTCTCACCTCTGAGGCCCCTTCTCCCTGCCCGTCAGCAGCCATCAGAATGTTTGCCCAGAGCCTGGTGCTTTTCTCCTGGCCCTAAGAAGGAAAAGCCACTCACCCTGTCTTCCAGACCCTTTCCAGCTGGAAGCTCCACGAGTAAACCCACCTCCCCACAAGACCCACCGAGCCCTGATCCCCATAGGCAGGGTGTCTTGTGCCCTAACTCCTGTGCATGCCCCGAGCTGCCCCCTCACAGCCCGTCAAGCTCAGAACCGCTGTGGGGGGCCTGGGGCAAGGGGGCCAACGTAAATCCTTCAGCTCAAGGCCTGGGGCACAGGCACAGGGCAAGGGGCGTCCCTCCCTGTCCTCTACTGGCTGTGGGATCGCACAAGGATGAGCTTAAACCTCCAACCTGCGGAGGCCAAAACTAAGTCCCTGAAGGAAAGAGACCCTCCCAAGGCCACTGGAGGGTCCTGGGCAATGGTGGCTCCAGTTCCCATCCCCCGTGGACTGGAGGAGCTGCAGCTGACTCTAACCAGCACTTGCTCCGCGGTAAGGCCATCCCCTCCCCCTGCTGAGAGGTGGGCTCTGCTGCTGCTATCTCCGTTTTACTAATGAGGGAAACTGAGGCCCAAGGCAGTGGAGGAGTGTGGCAGGGCAGGAGTCTGACCCAGGAGGTTGGGGGACAATGAAGGGGTCGGCACGAACGGGACCATCATTCCCTCCCCAGGAAATGTTTGTGGAGGGAAGGACCCTGAAGATTATGCTTTCCTGGGGAAACAGAGGCCCAGAGTTGGCTTTGGGACGCAGCCTGTTGCTGTGTAGCCCTGGACAAGCCCTTTCCCCTCTCTGGGCCTCTCTGGGCCTCAGTTTTCCTACCTGCAAAAGAGAGTGGTGAGGCCTCCAGGCGCCCTCTGCCCCGACAGGCTGCGTGGTGTTAGTCTTAGCGGCTGGTGCATCTTCGTGACGTCGCTGGCCCCCAGCCCCTTAGCTCCCCTCAGAGCTTGGGATGGGGGTGTGAGTAGGGGCCCCCTCCACTGGCAGCTGCCCCTCCTAACTTCCTGTTTACAGCAGCTGCAGGCTCTCCTAGGCTCTCGTCTCTTCACCCCAAAGCCATTAGGATCACCATGGCAACCAGGCGGTGTTTGTTCCAACAGGTTGGCAGAATCTGATGCAAGACTGCAGAGGTGGGGGGCATCAGCTACAAGACCCTGGCTCAGGACCTGCCAAATCCCCAGGGAAGGACATTAGCTGCCCCCAAACCATTCCCACCCCCTGCAGAAGGAAGCCAAGGGGCAGCTGGTGGCATGGGATCCAGGCCCCTCCCCTGCTCACCTGACTCATCTGTCCCAAGCCATTGTGCATTTCCTGAGCACCCCCTCCCCCATCTGCCTGGCTGTGCTGGGTCAGGATGGAAGCAGGGCCTAGGGCCAGAACTTCCAGAAGGAGAACCCACCCTTCAGTGCTGTCTCCCACTCTGCAGGGCTGTCTTCCCCGAACAAGGTGGTTCTGTGTCTTATCCTGCACAGACAGGCACGCATGGCATGGCTGTGAGTCTGGGTCTAGAAATTGAGACAGGTGGTGGCCGCATCCTGGGGCGAGGGGAAGCACCTGGTCTCCTCTGGACTGGGGAGTGAAGAAAGCACAGGTGGGCTGCCTCCCAGCATGCAGCTCTGTTCTGGAACCCTGCTCCTCCAGACTCTGGCCCTCTCCTAAGTTCAGCTGACCCCTGGCCTCCCCAGCGCCAACTGTCTTTTGCCTCTGGGTCTGAGCTGAAGTGGGTTCCAGGTCTGTCTGTTCCCCATCTGGCCTGGAGTACCTCCATTAGAGACGAAGTCTCTGGGGTGAAAACTTATCCAAACCACAGTCTTGATCCCCAAGTAAAAGGTGCTCTGAGGGTCCAGCAGGATCCGCCAAATGCAGGGAAGGCGCTCTGAGGGTCCAGCAGGATCCGCCAAAGGCAGGGCTGGGATACAGGGACCCTGTGCGTCTCTGACAAGTTCAGAACCTCTGAGCAGCCCCCAGGGTTCTCCAAGTGTGGTGGGAGGAGCCTCAGATGATGGGGCCCCAGCCCAGACTTTGGGAATCAGCAGGTCCCGGGTGGGCCGAGCAATCTGTTTTTACAAGCTCTCCAGGTGACCACGGTGCGGTGGAGGGGCACCGAGGATGGGCTGGGAATGGCGCTAGAGGGGGTCCAGCGCATGACGGCGGTTCCAGCCAGAGGGGCAACCCAGCAAGCGACCCAGGATGGGCCATGGGGTTCGGTCACCCCAACAGGTGATCAGGATTGTTGTGGGCATCCCGGGTTGGTGCCTGCAGCACCCCCTTGCCCCGGGTGCGGACTGTCCCTTCTGAGAAAAGCGATTAGGCCCGCGGTGGAGGAGTCCCCAGACCAAGGTCCGCTCCATGTTTGTGTTGGGGACAGCTCTGAGCTGGTAGGGCGACTTCGGAGATGACTGCGCAGGCTTTCCAGAAAAGTCTGCGCTGCGGACCCGGGCATATCTTGTTCCGTTTCGGCGACTCTGGCTTCCCTGGGGCCCCCAGGAGGGGGTCCTGACGCAGAGCAGATCCTGCTCCCGCGCTGCACCCACCTGTGGGTTGACTGACAGCCCCGAACCCCGCCCCTTGGGGGAGGGGGTGCCCGGCAGAGCACGGGGGTCGCGGGGATCCTCGCCCGGCGCTCCTTGCGGCGGGGGCGCGGTGGTGGGACTCAAGGGAGGCGGGGGCGGGGCGGAAGCGAGCCCGGAGCGGCGGGGCGGGGCGGGGCGAGCAGACCCGGCCCCGCCCCCGGACCCTGCAGCCGCTGCGCCCGCGCTGTGCTGTCTGCTCTGGCAGCTGCGAGTGGTTGCGCAGCCAAAGCCTCCCCGGAGCCGGTGCCGAGCGCGGCGCTCGCAGGAGCACTGTCCCCACTTCTCAGCCACCCGGCCCACGGTGAGTGCCGCGGGCTCCCGCCCGGCCGTCGAAGCTCGGCCCGGCGCCCCACCGACGTACAGGAGAGCCGCCGGTCCAGCTCCCGCGCCGCGCTCGTCGCCACCCCGGGCCCCGGGAGGTCGAGAAGACAAGCCGTCTGCCCCGGGGAGACGGAGGCCGGCGTGCGCTTGGAGGAGCGGCCCTCGCTGTTGCGGCCCTCGGAGCGCGGAAGCAGGACCCGGCGGGAGCGGGGTGCGCACTGCGCAGGGGCGGGGTGACCAGACCTCCCTGCCGCGGGGGGCGCGGGACTCCAGGACCACCGTCTGCCGGCGGCCCCCGGGATGCGCAGGGTGACCCCGCTCCTACCCGGCGCGCCAACCCCGGGGGAAGCCGCAGGTGGGCCGGGGCCGAGGACCTCCCCGCCCTGCTCCGAGACGCTCCGCGGGGGTTTCCCAGCCAACCCTCCAGGGAGGAAGACGCCCCTAGAGCCCAGTTCCGTCCCCCTCCTGCCGATCCTGGCAGGACCCCTTGCTTTCCCCAAATCCCTCCAGACGTCTGGGTGGGTCCAAAAAAAATACACCCTCACCAGGTTTCCAAACTGCCCCAGAACCGAGCGCCCACCAACGAGAGAAGCACCCCGACAGAACTGGGGGGCCTGAGGTTCTCACGGGGAGCTTCGGGAAGAGGGGGGACGGGAGGAAGGGGCGAGAGGGGATGTCACTGAGAGAAGTGGGAGGGAGGAACGCCGCGTGAACAGGTGAGGGAAGACAGGTAAGAGGGGGCCGGCCTGGCCAAGTGGGAGGGGACCTCGGAGGATTTCATTTTAAATGCGTTCATTCTAGAAGCATCTAGCTCGCCTCAAGCTTCAGAGCTCTAGGTCCACCTACAGAGTTGGTTACAATACAGATTCCCAGGTCCCTCCCTGGGGATTAAGTGGGGATGAGACCCTAATATTTGTAATGGGCACGCCAGGTGATTTGCAGTGAGGCACTGCAGCTGTGCTGTGTGCAGGGGAGCACTGTGTGCAGAGTCAATGAGGACAGGGAGAGGTGGGAGCCGGAAATCCTACAGGAAGAGTGAGGGGGGTCAGGTGGGGGCTGGGCTGGGAAGAGAAGACCAACAGGGCAGCAGGGACAGCTAGCTGGTGGGGCCAGACATCCTGCCACCCCCTTACACATGCCCACGGCGGCATCAGTGGACCCCCGACCCCCAAGTCTCCAGGGACTGATTTCAGTAAGAAGGCCCCAGCGCCCTGAAAGTGTTTATTCACTCCAAGGGTGGCCAGCTAGCCACTGAGGACTCTGACTAGAGAGAGAGCTGGCCCTCCAGTTCAGCTCAGCTGCCCCAGACCTACCTGCTTCAGTGCCACCCCGGCTCCCCAGTGGGCTAGCAGGAGACAGCTTGGCTTTGAGCCCTGGGCTCGAGGCCTGGCTCAGGGCAGCTCACCCCAGCCCTGGGATGTGAAATGGGACAGTGACATCCACTTTGCAAATTATCATTTCCCATTCAACCCTGGGCCTTGGGCACAGCCCGGGAACACGGCGGGCCTGTCACTTTCAGCTGGGCCCGGTGCCTGTGTGGCGTTCAGCTCCTTGGCCCGCGTCACTTTGTTCGTTGGATAAATGGGAACTGGTGGCCAGGCATACGCAGGGGTATAGGCATGTCCTGCTCTGAGCTGCCGGCCAGACCTGGGACCGAGAAATGGAGAGCTCAGGAAGGAGTCCCATGGGGCCCATCAGACAGATGGGGGGGGTCCCCTGCAGCCCTGTACCCAGCTCACTATGCCCTGTACAGGCTGAGGGCCCCTGCAGCCAGTGACTGCTTCCTGGGGGTCGGCCACATGCCCACTGTCAAAGGCAGCTCTGGGGGAGGTGCTGGCTGGCTCCCAGGCTATTGGGTGCAGTGAGGTCATCACTGCTCAGGCGGCCCAGGGTTTCCAGGGGAACAAAGGGAATTTCTGGGCTCTCAGGATGAGCCATGTCTCCTGGACCCCTGCACCCAGACGCCACTATTGCCCCATCCTGGCAATGGGCTGAGGAAGGGAGCAGGGAGGGGCCGCGCAGCACAGGGGAAGGCCACCCCATCTGGATGGACCCCAAGACTCAAGCCGAGCCAAGAGCTTAGCGCTCGGACACCAGAGCTGGGGAGACCTCGACTCCATTCCGGGCCTCCTGCTGGCTCTGTGGCCTTGGGTGGGTTCCTAACCCCGGGACCTCAGTTTCCTCATCTAGGTGGGGGAGCAGAGTGGCACCCCCTCTCCAGGGCTGGTCTGAGGATTATCAGGGGAGGTGGCCTGCCTTGCCTTGAACATTTCGTTCTCACAGAGAAAGCCCCCAACCCTGCAGCTCAGGCCACTTGGCTCCTGCGTCATCTTCATCTCTGGGAATGTGAGCCCTGGAGCCCCTGTCACATGCAGACGCAGCTGGCGGTTGCCGTGGCAACAGCTAAAGCAGTGGCTGCTCCCTGGCTTTGGGGGTCTGTGGGGGGAGCAGCCTCTTCCACTCAGCTAGAGAGGAAAAGGGGGCCTGTGACGCCTAGCCCCCTCGGGACCTCACTGCCAGCTGTAGGGTGACAGCTTCGGGAAGTGCGTGCAGAGGCTGCGGAGCCCCCATCTTGGGTAGAGGCCCCCAGGGGCAGGCGCTGACAGGTATGGTGGGGGGAGCTCGTGGGGGCTGAGCCACCTGCCTTCCCTGTCCCAGCTCTCGTGTCTGGCCAGATGAGACCCTCTGAGCCCAGTGTCCCCTGGGCCCCACAGGTCCGGGGTTGGAGGATCAGGGAGCAGGACGAGGAGCTAAGAGCTGGTGGGGGTCGCAGACCAGGGATGGCAGCCTGGGCCCACCTAGAGACAGACCTGGTTTGCTCAAAAAGTCTGTTTAGGACCCACGAGGTGGCAGGCGTGCCTGGCCCTGGCTCTCCCAGCAGAGCATAAGAGTCCAGGAAGGGGCAGCGCTGGTAAACGGAGACTTGCACAAGCACAGGCCCAGCCCCTGAGCAGCGGGCGCACAGGGCAGGGGCGGGTCTCACCTGGCTCTCACATTGCTAAGTGCCTGTGAGATCAGGGCAAGTAGAGTTGGATCTGGCTGGGTCCCCATTTCCTATTTTGTCAAATGAAAATGGCAGGCTCAGGCTGATGTGCCTGGCCCTGTGGGGGCGGGGGAGTGCTCAAGAGTGGACAATGAGGGGACCCAGACAGTGGGAAGGCCCCCAGGTGGGCCGAGGGGAGCACGGTGTGTCCTGCACAAGAGGCTGGCAAGCTTGGGGCAGGGAGCCCGAGTGGTGGCACCGAGTGGCAGAGGTGGCCCGGGAAAGGGTCTTCACTTTGCCCTGATGGTTTTCAACGGGGGAACAGAAGACCACCCTGGGGATCCAGGGGGCCCAGGGCTGGAGGTTGTTGCCTGACCCAGGGGAGAGGTGGGTGCCTGGGCCAGGCCATGGGGTGGAAGAGGCAGGCTCAGGGGCCCTTGGTGGCTTAGCTATCATCTTGCCCTTCCCAGCGGGGTCTGCAGGGGACACTGAGATCCCTGGAGGACGTGTGTGGGTGTAACAGCAAAGGCTGGTCAGGCCGGGGGAACTGGAGTTGGCAGTGAGAGCCGCTTGCCCCTCAGGGGCATCCCAGGGCCTAGCCACCTGGACAGGAAGGTGTCCCCAGAGCAGGGCCTACTCCTCTTTTGGCAAGTGTGGGTTGTGGGTCCACAGCTCCCGCTCACTCTCCTGTCCGGCTCCAGTTGCCCATGTTGCCATGGCAGCTGAGCCACCATGTAGCATCCTGCCTGGAGCAGCCCAGATACCACTGGGACGGAGAGGGATCCTCTGTGTTGAGTGAGGAATGGGCCCCGGGCATCCCCTGAAGCCAGCTCAGTACTTGTCATTCTGGTCTGGGTGGCCAGAATCTGTGGGAAGGGATAGGGCTTGGACTGAGCAAGTCTGCAGCCCTGTGAGGGGCTGGAGCCCATGACCCCAGCAGTGGGCACCTCTGAGCAACGGGGGACACCTCAGTCATTGCTCAGGGTGGCATCTGATTTGATCATTGGGGACAGTATGGCAACACCAGCGAATGAGCAAGTGGCCCGACCGGAGGTTGTGGCTGTGCTCTCTGCCCGCAGGCCACCCACCATGTCCACCTTGCTGGAGATCAAGAGCAGCGTGCTCAGGCAGGTGCAGGTGTGCCCGTCCTTCCGCCGGAGGACTGAGGAGGAGCCGGCGAGCAGCAGCACCGAAGTGCAGGAGCCCGCGGCTGGGGCCTGGTGGGTACCCCACAGCCTGCTCCGCATGGTCATGGTCACCTGCACCGGGCCCCCCTTCCTTTGCTGACCTCACACACCAGCTGCCCAGCATGGCCTCTGGGGGAAGCCCAGGAGGCTCTGAACCCAAGGCCATGGGAGGCATCATACCTCACCCCCAGACATGCAGAGACCCTTGAGTCGTGTGGGCCGGCACGTGCCGTGAGCTGTAGCTTCGGGGAGGGTCTGCTGACCCCGAGTCTGGGCTTTCTTGGCAGGAAACCCGGAGATGGTGTGGAGTTCTTTGCCCAGATGCGCCTCATCCTGAAGAAGGGGGAAAGCAGACAGGGCCTGCCGTGCCCCGAGGTGCGGATAGCACGGGCACTGCTGCCTGGCATGGGGTGCTGGGCCAGGCCTCCCCACCTGCCCCTCCGCCCTCCACTCCCTCCCTCCCTGGAGCACTCTGCGCCCCACTGGCCCCGGGAGCCACAGAGGCCCTCACCCGGTGCCCTTCACAGGTCCTCCTGCGCAGTAGCTCCCCAGCCCCCACAGAGCCCGTGGACCCCAGCCGTGGCCTTAGAGCCCTGACCCAAGAGGAGGTAAGGGGGAAGGGGGCCTGGCCCCAGGAGGGGCTGTAAGTACCTCTGTGTGCCAGACTTAGGGTCTGGGGTGGGTGGGCCAGGCCTCCCCATGGAAGCGAACAGAGATCAAGGGTGAGGAGGGACCCCCAATGGAGGGCCTGCTAGGTGCAAAGGCACAGAGGCAGGGATTGGGCTCTGCCAGTGGGAGGAGCTGCTGGGGGCTGGGCACACAGGGTGGACTCGAGGAGCCTGAGACCCCCTGTGTCCAGAGCCCGGGGCTGAGGAGAGACAGGGACAGGGTGGCCGGGACTCAGCATGTGCTCCCCTCCCCACCTGCAGGTGGAGATGCTCTATGAGGAAGCCTTGTACACAGTCCTTTACCGCGCAGGGACCATGGGCCCCGACCAGGTGGATGACCAGGGGGCCCTACTGAGCTACCTGCAGCAGGTGAGCCCCATTGGCCCCACCCACCCTCCTGGCCTGGCCCCTCCCCATCTCTGGGGAGGACTGAGACACTTTCCCCCACGTGCTTATGTCACTATCACCTGAAGAACACACACAGATTTGCCCCATGTACACAAGACACACACACACACATGCACAGGCAGACACAAACGGGCTGATAGGCATGCCCAGAAAGATGGAGTGATGGACGGACACACAGACACATTCAAACAGAAGAACACAAAAACAGACAGATGAACACAGAGACAAATATAAACAACACAGGAAAGGACAGGTAGACAGATATAGGACATACAAAGAAAGATGGACAGACAGACACACAGAAAAAAAGTAGAAAGGACAAACCAACAGATGGACAGACACCTTTATTCCTCACTTGTGTGTGCTCCCCCAACCCCGTGAGGCCCCCAGGACAATAGCCAGCCCTGCTTCAGCGGTACCTGGGCCCTCACACCTGCCTGCCCTGTGCAGGTGTTCGGCACCAGCCCCGAGCAACATGCTGAGGCCATGGAGCGTGTGAAGAAGGCCAAGGTGAGGCTGCTGCCCACCTGGGCAGACGCTGACCAGCGCAGTGCTCGTGTGCAGGGGCTCAGGGTGGAGGGGGCACAGGGCTGGGTACACGCTGAGCCCCGAGAGGCCCTCACACCCCCACCCACCCACAGGCTCCCACATATGCCCTGAAAGTCTCCGTCATGCGTGCCAAGAACTTGCTGGCCAAAGACCCCAACGGTGAGTGGGGTTGGCTAGCTCAGCCGGGACGTTGGCTAGCTCAGGTCTGGGGGTCACGGGAGGGCCTGGGGTCAGGGGTCGGGGGCTGAGACACCTGCCATGTCCCAGGTTTCAGTGACCCGTACTGCATGTTGGGCATCCTGCCGGCCTCAGGCACCCTGAGGGAGCCGGGCCCACACAAGGAGCAGCGCTTCAGCTTCCGCAAGGGCAGCAAGCGTGGTGGCCCACTGCCGGCCAAGTGCATCCAGGTCACTGAGGTCAAGAGCAGCACCCTGAACCCTGTGTGGAAGGAGCACTTCCTCTTGTAAGGCCCCTTGTCCAGCTGGATGGCAGGGTGGTTGGGCAGGGTCTGCTGCGGTGCCAGGCTGGTCCTGGGGTTGTATGTGGCAGCTGTGCCTGTATGCGGTCTCAGTGCCTGCCCCAGGGAACTGAGGGACTGGTCCTATGCCCATTTTTCAGAGGAGGAGACTGAGGCTCAGAAATGGTCCCTGCCCCAGCTCCGGGCAGAGGATCACCTGGACCCTAAAGGGTATCTCTCTGTTCTCCTTATAGTGAGATTGAGGATGTCAGCACCGACCAGCTGCACCTGGACATCTGGTATAGGCCCCTGTGCCCTGCAGGGCAGGGGATGTGGGCGCCTCTGGTCTGGGGAGAGCGGGAGGGGGCAGTCAGGGCCAGGCTGGGCTCCAGACCAGCCAGGTACCCCCACCTCGCCCCACCCTTAGGGATCATGATGATGATGTGTCCCTGGTGGAAGCATGCAGGAAGCTGAATGAAGTCATTGGCCTAAAAGGCATGAGCAGGTATGGCAGGTGGGACCCTTGTGCTCCTGACACTCACAGCTCGGCCACGGGGGCCAGCAGGTGGTGGCTCCTCAGGGACCTCAGGTGTGACGCCCACCCTACCGCCCCCAGGTATTTCAAACAGATTGTCAAGTCTGCCCGCACAAATGGGACAGCAGGGCCCACGGAGGACCACACCGATGACTTCCTGGGGTGCCTCAACATACCCATCAGGGTGAGTGGCTGTCGGGGCGTCACTCATGGAACACCTGCTCATGGGTGCCCCGCCTTCCTGCGATACCACTGCTGGCTATGTCCTGTGATTCCCCCAACAGTCTCCCATCTTTCTGGGGCTGGGGGGGCACCATGCTGGGAGGAGTGGGGGAGGGACAGCCTCCAGGGGTCCAGGCGCCCCTAAGCGCTCCCTGTGCTGGTTACCCGTGTTCAGTGGGAAGCGGAGGCCTGTTTTCTCCCCACGGTCCTGCAGACAGTCTGTGCGGGAGGAAGAGGGAGGCAGAATCGCCAATCTGAACCCCCTTTCCCCAGGAGGTGCCCGTGGCTGGTGAGGACCGCTGGTTCAAACTGGAACCGCGCTCCAGCGCCTCCCGCGTGCAGGGGGACTGCCAGCTGGTCCTCAAGCTGATCACCACACAGGTGGGAAGCCAAGGGGGACCCCCGGCCTGCGGCCCTGCGCCCCAGCCCATGGGCTTGGGCAGGGCTGGTGACCGGCGGGCCCTGCGTTCCAGAGGGACACGAGCATGAGCCAGCGCGGGCGCTCGGGCTTCCTGTCCTACCTGCTGCTGCTCAGCCGTCTGCTGCAGTTCGAGCACCAAGCCGAGGAGGTAGCGCCGCCCTCGGGCCCCCGGGGCAGCCAAGCGCGGCGTGGGGAGGGTGAGAGGGGGAGGCCGGGGACCTGGGGGACGAGAGGGGATGGGGGTCTCCCGCCTCCACCCACACCCGGCCCGTCCCCCAGCCCAACTCGAGCAGCTGGCGCGGTGAGCTCAGCGGGCCTGCGGCCACCGTGCTCTGCCTGCACGGCGCCCAGAGCAACCTGTCGGCGCTGCAGCTGGCTGTGCTGTGAGTGGGCGAGGCCGCGACGCAAGAGGGCAGGGCCCCGACGGGGCGGAAGGGCGGTGGGAGGGGCGGAGCCTCAGCGAGCGAAACTGCAAGTACATGGGCGGGGCCGTGTCCCGAGGGGCGGGACACTGGAGGGGCGGGTCTCGGAAAGGGGCTGTGCTGTGAGTTGGAGGGGCGCCGGTTTCCTCCTGGTCCCGGCCCCAAGGCCGCTGCCCTGAGCCTGGGCTGGGGCCCCGCAGGCACTGGCAGGTCAGCAGCCGCCACCATCAGACGCGCACCCTGGACTACGGCTACCTTCTGGGGCTGCTGGAAGATATGCAGGCACACTGGGAAGAGGCGGCCTCGCTGCCCCAGGAGCAGGTGGGCTCGGCTGAAAATGCTGTTTCTGGGGGGTGTGCTGTGGAGCTGCTCGGGCTGGGGCAGGCAGGGACGGCCAGAGTCCTGCCCTGGTGGGATGCACAGCCTGCGGGTGCGGTAGGTGGTTAAAAACAAACGGACAAACTGCGGGACCTAGGAGAGGGCACGTGCTGTGCGGTCCCAGGATCGGGTGTGCGATACCTTGATGGAGTCCCGAGCAACAGAGGGAGTGGGCCAGCTCGCAGGAGGCACAGCTGGTGGTGCAAAGGCCCTGAGGGCGTCTGTGCCTCCAGGGGGAGCTGCGGAGGCAGGGGCTGGAGAGGTCATCACTGCAAGGCCAGTGGGGTTGGAGGTGGTGGTAGGGAGGGTGCTCCTCAGGGCAGAGCCTTGTAGACTGGCTGGTTCTGCCGTGGAGCGGGCACTCAGGAGTCAGTTCTTAAGGGCCCTGTCCCCCAGGAGGAGGGACTGGCAGACAGCTTCTCCGCCTTCTCTGAGTTTGGGCTTCGGTTGCTGCGCCAGCTCCGAGACTACTTCCCTGCCACCAACAGCACAGCCGTCTACCGCCTGGAGCTGCTGTTGAAGTGGGTGCAGCCGCTGGCACGAGGGGTGGGGGTGGGGTAGGGGTAGGGGACTGGGTGGGGCACCCCCAGTCAGTGGGTGACCGGTCGCCCAGGTGTCTTGGCAAGCTGCAGCTCTTCCAGCCTTCCTTTGAGATCTGCCCCTTCGAGACGGAGCTAAACATGGACATTGCTGCTGCCCTGAAGGTGTGTCTGGTAGCTTGGTCTGGGCTAACTGCTAACTGCTCCGGCCCTGCCCGTGCCCCTGCCCCCGCCTGGACCTGCTGTACCACACACACTTTATTGTCCTTCTTCCCTCCCACCCACCACGCTGCTTTGGCGGCTTCCCTTGCAGAGAGGGAACCGTGAATGGTTCGACAAGCTCCTGAACTCCCAGAGTCCTCGTGAGCAGGTGTGACTCAGGGGGGGGCATGGGTCAGGGGGAGCAGGTGTGGCTCAGGGGAGGGGGGGCAGCATGTGGGTGCAGGCCAGAAGGTCAGTGTGCTGGGCTTCCTTGCAGCCGGGGCCACAGCGCCTTGCAGGGCTGGTCAAGCTGGCTGACACTGTCTACGAGGATCTGCAGTCCTGCTATGGCATCTATGCCAGCCTCTTCCACAGGTGGGGCCAGCGCTCTCCCTGCTGCCCCTGCATCCAGCCCCTCAAGTTCTGCCGCTGGACTGGGGAGCAGGGAGAGCAGATGTCTGAGGTGTGTCCTTTGCAGCATCATCAAGATCGACTTCTTCACTCTCACCTTTCGGCAGCTGGAGCGTCTGGTGAGGAGGTCGCCTGGGGAGAGCCCCCTGGCTGGGAAGGGACCTGGGTTTCCTGTTGTTGGCAGTCTGACTCCACCCTCCTGGGCAGGTGGCTGAAGAGGTGTGGGTGCTGACGGAGGAGCTGAGCCCGAAGATGACCCTCGAGGTGGCCTCAGGGCTTTTTGAGCTCTACCTGACCCTGGCAGACATCCAGTGCTTCTGGAGCAGCATCCCGGGCCGGTGGGTGTCCTGCCCCCCACCTGTCCTCCAGTCTGCTCTAGGAGGACTCTGTGCAAGAGACTCTCCTCGGGGCCTCCTTAGGCTAGGAACCTGGGACATGTTGGCTCAAGGTGTCTGAGTTGGGGTGAGCTCTGACTGCTGGCCTCCCGCTGCAGGGACAGCCGCTCCCTTGCCCTGGCTGGCATCCATGCCCCATTCCTGCCTGCTGTGAAGCTTTGGCTGCAGGTGCTGCGGGACCAAGCCAGGTGGAGGCTTCAGGGAGCCGTGGATGTGGACACGGTGAGTGAGCACCTAGACCTGAGGGTGCTGGGCTCATCCAGGGCAACCTCACAACCAAGGCTTCCCCCTGCTTCCTAGCTGGAGCCCATGGATTCCTCCTCCAAGCACAGCAGCTCCGCAGCCACTGCAAGCCTCTGCTTCAGCCACATCCAGGAGCTGTGGGCCCGCCTGGCATGGCCAGACCCTGCCCAGGCCCAGGGGCTGGGCACCCAGCTCAGCCAGGTGGGGACTCCCGAGAGGAGATCGGGGTCTAGAGGGGCAACAGGGCCAGGGGACATGTCCCACAACTCCTGAGCCCCCATCTTCCACCCCAGGACCTGTGTGAAGCCGCCCTCTTCTACACAGAGCTGCTGCGGAAGAAGGTGGACACTCAGCCTGGGGCAGCAGGCGAGGCAGTGAGCGAGCCAGTGAGCCGACGGGCGGGGAGGGGCCAGTTGCGGGGAGGAGGAGGCACGGTGGGGCCACCACCTGACTGCCAACCCACACATGTCCGGCACACCTCCCCAGCTCTGCGTGGTCCTCAACGACGTGGAGCTCCTGCGCAAGGCTGCTGGCCAGGCGCTACGTGGCCTGGCGTGGCCGGAGGGGGCTCCAGGGCTCGAGGGTGTGCTCCCGCGCCCCCTGCTTAGCTGCATGCAGGCCCTGGATGAGGACCTGCAGCGGGAGGCCCGAACCGTGACAGCACACCTGACCTCCAAGGTGGGCAGGGATGGTGGGGCGGGACCTGGCTGCCCCCTCCCTGCACCCCAACTTGGTGCTGAACGCCGTCCTCCCACAGATGGTGGGTGACATCAGGAAGTACGTGCAGCACATCAGCCTCTCGCCTGACTCCATCCAGAACGAGGAGGTGAGTGCCTAGCCAGGTGAGGGCTTGGGCATGGTGGGGAATGCGTGTGTGGGGTGGGGGTCCAGGCTCAGTCCCAGCCTGAGGACCCTGCCTGCAGGCCATGGCCCCGCTCCTGAAGTACCTGGACGAGAAGCTGGCTCTGCTGAACGCCTCGCTGGTGAAGGAGAACCTGAGCAGGTATGGTCCCGGGCAGGTGGAGCAGGGCTGGCCCAGTGTCCAGTCACAGATGCCGAGTGTCCCTACAGGGTGCTGGAGGCCCTCTGGGAGCTGCTGCTACAGGCTATTCTGCAGGCTCTGGGCGCAAACCGTGACGTGTCTGCTGACTTCTATGGGCGCTTCCACTTCACGCTGGAGGTAGGGCCATGTGGAAGAGCCCTTCCTGCTGCAGCTCCCAGTTCCTGGCTCCCCCCAACCCCAGGCCCAGGGCAACAAGGCTGCTGACCCTTCCCAGCTGCCCTGCTGCACCGTGCTGGGATGCCAGGCCCTCCCTGGACACCCCTCCTCTGGGAACCCACCAGGGCAGCATCTCCTTTCCCCAGCCCACCTGTGTCAGAAGCACCTGGGCCACCTGTTAAGACAGCTATCTGGCCTCAGGCACCGACATTTTCCCAAGCTTCCTGGGGGCTTCTGATGCGCCCCAGGTGTGAGTGGCTCTGCCCTGGGCTCCCGAGAGCCCGAGCTGGGTGCTGCTCAAGTCTCCATTTGTCTCCACTCTCGGTCCCCAGCACCCACCTCGCCCCTGATATCTCTCCCTTCTTGCCCCGCCGCAGGCCCTGGTCAATTTTTTCCACGCTGAGGGCCAGGGTTTGCCCCTGGAGAGCCTGAGGGATGGAAGCTACAAGGTGAAGTTTGGCCCTGGGGCCTCTGACAGAGGAAGGGGGAGGGGTGGACACCAGAGACCCAAGTTTGAGTTCATCCATGCCCCACACGTGAAATGGGGCCGTGAGGAGCTGCCGGCATCACCAGGGGCCGCCTCCTTCCTGCAGAGGCTGGAGGAGGAGCTGCGCCTGCATCAGTGCTCCACCCGGGAATGCATCGAGCAGTACTACTTGGACAAGCTCAAGCAGGTAGTGCGGCCCAAGTGTGGGCACGAGGCCCCGCCTCCGGGAGTCCCCGGGCTCCAGCTCACCGGCCCCCTGGCTTTTCCACAGAGGTCCCTGGAGCACAACCGGTTTGGGCGCCTGAGCGTCCGCTGCCACTACGAGGCGGCCGAACAGCGGCTGGTGGTGGAGGTGCTGCACGCCGCCGACCTGCTCCCCCTGGACGCCAACGGTGCGGGGGAGGGGTGCGGCGGGGCGGGGCGAGGCGGGGCTGGCGGGGACGGCGGCGTGGTCCGCTCACAGCCGTGTCCCTAGGCCTGAGCGACCCCTTTGTGATCGTGGAGCTGGGCCCGCCGCACCTTTTCCCTCTGGTCCGCAGTCAGAGGACCCAGGTCAAGAGCCGGACGCTGCACCCCGTGTACGACGAGCTCTTCTACTTGTGAGTGTCCCTCCCTGCCCTGCCTGTCCGGAGCCGGGAGCAGGGTTCCAGGTGACCACCGCCCGCCTCCCCCCGCCCCCAGCTCCGTGCCCGCAGAGGCCTGCCGCCGCCGGGGCGCCTGCGTGCTGTTCACCGTCATGGACCACGACTGGCTGTCCACCAACGACTTCGCAGGGGAGGCAGCCCTGGGCCTGGGCAGCATTGGTGGCGTCGCGAGGCCCCAGGTGGGAGGGAGCGCGAGGGCCGGGCAGCCGGTCACCCTGCACCTGCGCCGGCCCAGAGCCCAGGGTGAGTGAGGGGCGGGGCAGGGGCAAGGCTAAGGGCGGGGCCAGCCGGGGCTGACACTGGCCCCGTCCCGTCCCCCCACCACCCGCCCGCAGTGAGATCAGCGCTTAGGATGCTGGAGGGCCGCAACAACAAGGAGGCGCAGGAGTTTGTCAAGAGACTCAAGGAGCTGGAGAAGTACATGGAGGCGGACCCCTGAGGCCCTGCGGCCGCCAGCCAGGCCCTCCCCAAGTCCCCGTGTTGTTCTCTCGCCGTGGTCAGCTTTGTGCAGCCGGGCTCGTGGTGCCCCTTCCCCTGCTTCGTGGTGTGTATGCTGTGGCTGGACTCCCTGGGCTCCCTTTTGCCCTGGTCATGTCTCTCTGGTGTGTGCTGTGAACCTTCTGTGCCCAGTAAGCCCCACCCCACTGGATCAGGACGGCCGACTGGGCAACGTCTGGCCAGCAGCTACCCCCCCCACCCCGGAGCAGAGAGAGAAGGCCTGGCCACCAGGTGAGCTTCCCACCTTCCCTCAGGTTCCACAGCCACAGGGCAGGAGGGTGCTGGTCTTAAAGCAGGGCTCTCGTGGGGCAGCCTTGCCCCCCAGGGGACATTAGGTGCTGCCTGGAGACATTTTTGGTAGTCAGTCACAACTGGGGAGTGGGTGAAGGCTGTGCTATTAGCACCAGTGGGTAGAGACTAGGCTTGACATCCTGCCATGAACCCTCCCCCCCCAACAAAGAATGGTTCACCCCTAAATGTCACCAGTGCTACAGAGGACAGCCCTGTCCTAAAGGAAGTTCTGTCCTCGTCTCTCCAGGGCTGAGGCAAGGCCTCACTAGCTGGAGAGGCAGGAAGGTGCGTTTTGAGTCTGGACAATCCAGGCTTTGGAGGGCGAGGGTGAACATGTGCAGTGTCCCCACCCTTCTCCAGGGACCCTCCATCCCAGAGGGCATGTGGAAGGTGGTTTGCCTGAGAGCTGCACAGGTCTCCAGTCCCCACCCAGCTGACAGGCCCAGGGTCTCTGGCTGAGGATGTCATTCAAGGCTGGTCAGTGTAAGGGGCTCCATGCCAACTGGCCAGCTATCTGGCATTTCTTTTCACGAATGCATGGGTGCCCACACAAGACCTACCCT
Organism: Pseudorca crassidens; assembly: GCF_039906515.1. Classification (NCBI taxonomy): domain Eukaryota; kingdom Metazoa; phylum Chordata; class Mammalia; order Artiodactyla; family Delphinidae; genus Pseudorca; species Pseudorca crassidens. Next base: position 38,039,038 of record NC_090310.1, on the reverse strand, counting down.
GCAGCCCCATCCCCACACCCCAGACCCCTCTAGGCAGGGTCTGCCTCACTAGAGGCTGAGGGTCCCCCCAAACCCCCAGGCCAAGCGCGGAGAAGCAGAGGCTCACACAGGGTACTCCTTGGCTTGCAGCTTCATTGGGAGGGCTCTGAGGCAGGACCCAGAGCAAGGCCGGGTTAGAAGCACAGGGAGAAAACCCAGACAGAGTCCAGTCCTGCTGGCAGCTGCAGGGGCTGAGGCCACCAGGCCTGTGTGTGTGTTCCCGCAAGTTCCACTGCCATCTCTAGATGTCCTCGTCACTCTGCCTCGGAAAATATACATGTCTGCAGCTTTCAGTCTCTCTGCCGTTTCTTGATTCCTTTCCAAATCTCTGTGGGGACCCTGGTCTCTGTCTCTTCAGGGCTGCTGCTGCTGCCTCCCCCGTCCTTGGAGTCAGGCCCAAGTTCCTCAGACTCCTCCTCGGTGTCACTGTCAGCCCTGTCTCTGGGCAGCCTGGGAGGGAGGGGTGCATTCACTGGCCAGTCTGAGTTAACATCCCTCCCCACTCATTCACCAAAGCCCCTAAGCTGAGGACAGATTCCTATTCCCTGTCCTCTCAAAACTGAAATCCCTCCATTAGGACCTCCACCTTCCCTTCTCCGCACTCAGAAAGGCATCCTGGTGTTGTTTAGGACACCACCCCACCCTGCAGCAGGAGTGGCTGAGGCCAGAGGCGGAGAGGAGCCCTGGGTCTGAGCTGTCATGAAACTTGGGAAGCCCGAGGACCTACCGGGGGCCAGACACAGGCCTGTTGGGGTTTGCAAACTCTCGCCCTGAATCCACATCAAAGGGATCTGAATCGAGGAATCAAAGAGGAAAGCGACCTGTAGGTGAGCCTGGAGCAGAACCAAGCATCCCACAGCTGTGGCAGGAAGGCTCCCCCCAACCCCCAGGCTTCTCAAAGAAGGTGGTAGGCCTGAGGGTGCTGGCTCCCACCCAGGGGGCTTGTGTCTGTGCCAGGCCTCACCGATTTCCTCCTCTTCCTCGGGGTGCTCCTTGGTGTGGGCCAGGAACTCCTGCTCTGCCTGCAGCACCTCCTCTGGGCCACTGCAGGCTGCATACTTGTCCAGGAGCTGGCGGTTCAGGTCTAGGAAGCCCTTGCCCCACTTGAACTTCCGTAGCAAAATGACAGCAAGGTCTGAAAAACCTGTTGGTGCAGGAAACAGGAATTCCAAGGATGTGGACAATCCCTCTCCTGTCACCCTTGCCGCTGGTTCCTTCTGTCCCAGGAACTAAAAGTCCCGCTGACACTTTCCCACGGTCCAGAGAGCCCATGCCCACTCACGAGCCTCTGCCTCAGTAGCCCATTAAGTCCCTCTCCCCACAGGGAGTCTCACAGGGCCACCCACCTGGGCCTCCATGTGGACCATAAGGTCTCTGGGGGTGAGCTTTGGTAACAAAGGACTCTCAGGGCGGTGGTGCCCTGACAACGAGGGCCAAATACGGGTGCATGTAGGCCAGCGAAGTGTTCTGCCTCCACCTCAACCCCACGTGGCGAGGACTTAAGTGGGAGTTAGGACGAAACCTTGGCCACCTCCCCGTACATGGTCATGCTCCTCCTGGGACTTGCAGCAGAAAACACACTGCTGGGAGCACAGCCAGACTCCAGGCTGCCAGGCCCTGACACTCACCCAGGATGCAGAAGGTGGCAGCAAAGGCCTCCACGCAGGAGAGCCTGCAAGGCCGGCCATAGTTCACAGGGTTGGCAGCCACCAGGTGGGGCAGGATCCGCAAGTGACTCCCTCTCATTTTCCCAAACGGAGTCTCATCCAGTCTGGCCCAGGAGCAGTCGATGACAGCGACCCCGGACTGTGCCACCAACTGTCTGCCAGGAGCAGCGTAGGGCTTGGTTCTGGGGTCAACTTGGTGCTGGCCCCACTGGGGATTCAGCGGCATCATTTCCCCATCCCAATGACCCCCAGGGACTCTCATGGGCCAAGCTTTTGAGGCAGCTGGGGGGGAGGTGTTCCTCGACAAAGCTCATTTATTCACTCAACAAACGTTTATTGAAACCTGCGGCATCCTGAACTTTGCCCTAGGTAATGGGGGCAAACTAGACAGATCAGTGCAAATAGGTGAGCCCTGAAAAGAAGGATGCGCCAGAGTAGGGGACTCATTAAGAAAAGACCCAGGAGGCACCCCACCCTCCCCGCCTCCACACCCTGTCCTCTCCCGCCTACCTGTCTGCGGGGGACACGTACTGGGAGCCCACGGGGCTGAGCACGAGGCCGCCGAACCTGTGGCCCAGACGTAGGCAGCGCACCAGTCCCAGGCGCGCCAGCTTGCGGCCGGTGCAGCGCCGGGGGTCGCAGTGGCCCAGCTCCCACATGGCCAGAGCGCAGGGCAGGTGCGCAGGGCCCGGGGCGCCCTCGTCCTCGGCCGCCTCTGACTCCACGGACGCTACACCGGGCACAGAAGGGGACCCGGCCTCAGCCGCGGCTCCGCGACCCGACCCTGGGCCTCCGACCCCCGCCCCCGCTCCGGATCACGCCCCACTCACCGCGTAGCGCGGCGCCCACCTCCTCCGCGAAAGCCTCCAGAGAGCGGCCCGCGGGGCGCCGAGTGCGGCCACCTTCGGCCCCCGGCCCACAGGCTGCCCTGCGGCGGCCCATGGCTAGGAGCAGGGCCCGGGAATCCCGCCCGCTCGCAACTTCTCAGGCAGCCGAGGCGCGCCTCTGCGCAGGAGCCGGACGCCACATCCGGTTCCGGCGTTCATGTGATAAGTGCGCTCACGTGACCACGCGCGGCGGCGGCGGCGCGAGATGGTGGCGAGGTTGGCGCGTTTCGTGCTGCTGCTGGGGCTCGCAGCGCGCGGTTAGTGTCCGGGCTGCCGACGCCCGCGCCCCTCCACCCATGCCCAGGCCCCTGCGTCCCGGAGCCCCCTCCTCCCCGTCCCCGCACCCCTGCCGCACGCCCGCCTCCTCACTGCGTGTTCCCCGTAGGGCCCGCGCCCGCAGGTGCCGCCAAGATGAAGGTGGTGGAGGAGCCCAACACGTTCGGGTGAGCGGCGTCGCGGGGAGCGGCGGCGGGGGGTTCCCGCGGCGGTCCGTGCCCGGTTCCCCCTGACTGTGTCGCTTGTCTCAGGCTCAACAACCCGTTCCTGCCCCAGACCAGTCGCCTCCAGCCCAGGAGGGATCCTTCTCCCGTGTCTGGTGAGTTCGGGGCCCTGGCCGCGGGCGTGCTGGGGGCCTGGGAGGGAGCAGGGAGCTGGCCTGGCTTCCCGACCGGTGGTGCGCGTCAGCTCTCGGGAGCCTGCTCCAGGGGGGCAGGGAGGGAGGGAGGCCACGGATGAGGGGCCCTGAAAGTTAGGGCCTGGAGGGTCATGTTGTCGTTTGTCAATAATTCTAAAATTATTTTTAAGTGCGCGGTAACATTCCAGACTGTGATTGTACCAAGTTGAGTAGTTATCCCGGATATAGTCCTTAATTTTTTTCGCTAGAGTTGATTTTTGTTACAGTTCGGTGTTTGTTTTTCCAAACGTTTTTTATGCTTTTACAAGAAAAAACGTGTAGTTTTGTGTGTGTGTTTGTGTAAATTATTTTTGTGATGTTTGCCTTTTTTTGAGCAGTACTACTATACAGGTGTGCTCATTTGCTGTTGTTGCTCACGGTGTTTCTTCACGGTGGATGTGGGTCTTCACTGTTTTCACTTGGTGTTTGGTATTCCATAGGATGGCTCTGCATTCTTTTGTTGTCCAGCAAAGTGTTGTTTATGGTTTTTGGTCACTAGAAACATTGCTGAGGAGAACACCCCTCCAGGGACTGCCGCCTTCTACTCTTCTGTGAGTGGTTTCCTGAGACAGGATCTAAGAAGTGGAACTGCTGGGTTGTTAAATGAGTATTAAATATAACAAACAAAAATCCAAGAATTTTTTTTTGGCTGTGTTGGGTCTTCGTTGCTGTGTGCGGACTTTCTTTAGTTGTGGCAATTGGGGTCTACTCTTAGTTGTGGTGTGCAGGCTTCTCATTGCAGTGGCTTCTCTTGTTGCGGAGCACAGGCTCTAGGAGCGCGGGCTTCAGTTAGTTGTGGCACGCGGGCTCAGTAGTTGTGGCACACAGGCTTAGTTGCTCCACGGCATGTGGGGTCTTCCCGGACAAGGGCTCGAACCTGTGTCCCCTGCATCGGCAGGCAGATTCTTAACCACTGCACCACAAGGGAAGTCCCAAGATCTTTTTTTCTTGAATACTACCACATGTCAGGGTGTGTCTGTGCTGGGGATGTAGAAATGAAAAAAACATACAGTGTGCTCATGGAGTTGACAGTTTAAGTGGGGGGGTAGATAGGCCATAAACAAAAAAGTAGGTAAAATGTGAAATGCTTGATGGTGAAAAACACTGTAGGTATGGAAAGCACTGAAGAGTGAGTGGGGGGGTTGTTTTGAGGACTGCTGTTTTAAATGGGTTCAGGAAAAGACTGAGAAGTGAAATTTTGTTCAAAAGTTGAAGGGGAACAGGAGTAAGGGATGTGAATATCTGGGGAAGAGTGGTCTAGCAAAAGGAGTGGCCAAATAAAGGCTTTGAGCAAGGATGCCAGGGCCAGAGGCATTGGCCGCAGGGGTACGGTGAGATCAGAGATAGAGGGTACAGCTGTGAGCTTTCACACTAAACAAATCGATTCCAGCTTTTTACTGTGAAAATATTGAATAGAAAAATGGAGGAATGTGGCTGTGCACAGCAGCATACTCTCCACCTCAGTACAAGAGTTGACATTTTGCCATGCTTGCTTTATCTTCTCGTTTTCACTTTGAAAAAAGTGAACTTCCATTTTGCTGAACCATTTGAAAGTCAGCTACAGACATCATGACGTTCTATTCCTAAATATTCACAGTATGGATCTCCCACTCCCCAAGTTAGCAGAAATTCTATAATATAACCAATTCACATCCACATTTCCCTGTTGTCTCAGGAATGCCTTCTACAGCTGTCCCAGGACCCACCCCACACGGGAATCAGTCAAGGGGTTGTGTGCCGGGCCAGTTGTCTTACAGGATGTTTGACCAGATCTGTCTGGTTTGTGAGGTCATTAGCTTGTTCTGCTTTCCCCAGTATATTCTGTAAATGGCCTGGAAGCTTGATTACAGTCAGGTTAAGCAGTTTGGGCACAAATACTTTGTAGGTAGGCATCATGTCAGAGGGCTGCAGTCGACTGCGGCTGAGTGCTGCCAGGGTCTAGCGGTGGGAGGCAGGTTTCTCTGCCCTCAGCGTGCCGTCCGTGAGCACTCCTTTGGTGCTGAGTGGACATGCTGCCCCCGGTGGCCTCCTGCTTCAGTCTGATGGGGTAGAGGAGTGCAGAACTCTGCTTCTCTCATGCCTTCTGCATTTATTGTTGGCTGGTGGTCTCTGGTAAAGAGGAGTGTTCCTTTTCCCCCGCTTTCTTTCTCTCTCCTTTTTGAACATCATTATTGGCTCAGATTTAAACCCTATTTTTATTGAGGTATAATTGACATGTTCAGTTTGATAAAGTTTGTAAATTGAGCACATGAATGTAATCACCACCCCCAAACAAGACTGAGAACATTTCCACCACCCAGAAGATGCCTACGTGTCCCTTTTAAATCCCCCCACCCATCACTTTCTGGCTCAGATTCAAACCCTATTTTTTTATTTTTTTAAATTTATTTATGGCTGCGATGGGTCTTCGTTGCTCTGCATGGGCTTTCTCTAGTTGTGGTGAGCGGGGGCTACTCTTTGTTGCAGTGTGTGGGCTTCTCACTGCGGTGGCTTCTCTTGTTGCGGAGCACGGGCTCTAGGTGCACGGGCTTCAGTAGTTGTGGCTCGTGGGCTCTAGAGTGAAGGCGCAGGCTCGGTAGTTATGGCGCACGGGCTTAGTTGCTTTGCGACATGTGGGATCTTCCTGGACCAGGGATTGAACCTGTGTCCCCTGCATTGACAGGCGGATTCTTAACCACTGCACCACCAGGGAAGTCCCTCAAACCCTATTTTTATTGAGGTAAAATTGATATGTTCAGTTTGATAAAGTTTGTAAATTGAGCACATGCATGTAATCACCACCCTCAAACAAAACTGAGAACATTTCCATCACCCAGAAGATTCCTATGTGTCCCTTTTAAATACCCCACCCCATCACTCTCTGGCTTCTATTGCTTTAGAATAGTGTCATCCGTGCTTGGATTTCAGCTGAGCAAGTCAGCATACACTTCCATGTCTGGAGTCTTCCTCAGCATCATGTTTTTGGGATTCATCTGTGTTGTTGCATGTATCAGTAGCTTTTTCTTATTGCTGAACACATACAAAAACTGAAATCCGAGTACGGTTTGTAGTCTAGTTAGTTGTATTGTGCCAACGCCAGTTTCCTAGTTTTGGTGATGTACTGCGGTTGTAAGTTTATGATTATTTCAAGGTAAAAAGCATGCACACACATACACACACATAGATGTATTTGTGCTGGAAGAATAGATGAAACCTATGTGATTTTAAGTTTCAAATTGAAATGCAGTATTACAGGGTTTTTATTTTCCCCATTCTTTTTTTTTTTACTTTTTTAAATACTTTATTTATTTTGGCTGCATTGGGTCTTCATTGCTGTGCGTGGGCTTTCTCTAGTTGTGGCGAGCTACTCTTCGTTGTGGTGCGCAGGCTTCTCATTGCGGTGGCTTCTCTTGTTGCGGAGCATGGGCTCTAGGCACATGGGCTTCAGTAGTTGTGGCATGCGGGCTCAATAGTTGTGGCTCACGGGCTTAGTTGCTCGGCAGCATGTGGGATCTTCCCAGAACAGGGCTTGAACCCATGTCCCCTGCATTGGCAGGCGGATTCTTAACCACTGCGCCACCAGGGAAGCCCTCCCCTTTATTTTCTGCTCCTGTCTTTTCCCCTAACACTAAAAAGCTGGGTTCTTTAGTCACATAAATACATTTACTGGGTTTTCCCTATAATTTACATAAAATAGTTTCAGATTTAAAATAGCAATATTACTACTAACCATGAAACGAGTGAGGTTTTCTTGCAGTTTATTTTTTTATTTTTTTTTTTATTTTTATTTTTTTTTGCGGTACGCGGGCCTCTCACTGTTGTGGCCTCTCCCGTTGCGGAGCACAGACTCCGGACGCGCAGGCTCAGCGGCCATGGCTCACGGGCCCAGCCGCTCCGCGGCATGTGGGATCTTCCCGGACCAGGGCACGAACCCATGTCCCCTGCATCGGCAGGCGGACTCTCAACCACTTGCAGTTTATTTTGGAGTGTATCCAGCCAAAGATGGACAGCAGGGCACTGTGGTCCAGCCTTCACCAGGTCATTGTTTTCTCTGTCATCAATTTGACTTGCAGTTGGATCCATAACGTTTCTGCTTATGTTCAGTTTTAGTGCTTGCCATACATATTTTTACTTTTGTTTTTTCCTTAACTTAAAAAAAAATAGTGTGTTACAATTTCAAGCACATGCATAAGTGGAGAAAGGGTATGTGAGGCACCAGGCAGCCTCACCCAGCCCCGACCCTCACCCTGCCACTGCAGTTACTTTGAAACAAATTTCCCACAACTTATTTCATTTGTAAATATTTTGGTATGTGTCTCTTCAAGGGCATAGCCACAGTATCAAGCAACAAAAATCCCCTCTGTGCTTCTGTATGTTGCTAATACTGTCTCATAATTTTTTAATATAAATTTATTTATTTTATTTATTTATTTTTGGCTGTGTTGGGTCTTCATTGCTGTGCGCGGGCTTTCTCTAGTTGCGGCGAGCAGGGGCTACTCTTCTTTGCGGTGCGCGGGCTTCTCATTGCAGTGGCTTTTCTCGTTGTGGAGCACGGGCTCTAGGCGTGTGGGCTTCAGTAGTTGCGGCATGCAGGCTCAGTATTTGTGGCTCACGGGCTCTAGAGCACAGGCTTATTAGTTGTGGCACACGAGCTTAGTTGCTCCGTGGCATGTGGGATCTTCCCGGACCAGGGATTGAACCCATGTCCCCTGCATTGGCAGGCGGATTCTCAACCACTGCGCCACCGGGCAAGCCCCAGTCTCATAATTTTTAATAGGTGGTTGGTTTGTCTGAGTCAGTATGAAAGGTCTGTGTGTTGTGTGTGCTTGACACGTGTGCTTCAGTTTCCTTGAATCTATAGATGCCCTCCATTTTCTTGCAATTTATTGAGGAAACTGGGTCTCTTGTTTCCCACATTCTGGATTTTGTTCATTGCATTCCCGTGGTGTTTAACGTTTCTTCATCTATTAGCTGAAGTGCAGTTGTGTGCCTTCACCCTGGCTGGGCCTCCAATTTCGGGAGAGCAGTGGGGAGAGGCTTCCCCCCACCTGGCCTCGGTCTCCCACCTTCAGTTCAGGGTCTGCAGAGGGGCATTTGTAGCCCTTTCTCAGGTGGAGGACCTTCCCTGCTGTTCCTGGTCGCTGAGTTTTTACCACGAATGGGTACTGGGTTCTGTCAAATGCTTTTTTTAAACCTATCAAGAGGATGATGGGTTTTCTCATTTAGGCTGTTTACATAGTGGGTAGCATTGGTTTTTGAATGTTGAGCCAACACTGTGTTCTTGGAGTAAGCTCCACTTGGGCACAGTGAATACATATGTTTTATATATTGCTGGATTTAAATTGCTAATTATTTCTGACTTTTTTAATTTCTAGACTTTCTGTTCTTTTTCTAATTTCTATTTATCTGCTGAGATTCCCTATCTCTTTATTACCATGTTTTACTTTACACCCTGGAACATAGTTACAATAGCTGCTTTAAAATCCTCTTCTACTTCCAACATCATCTGTGTTTGTTGGGGTCAGTCTCCCATGTTTGCCTGTTCTCTCGGGGGTGGGTCGCATTTGCCTGCTTTTATGTCTAATACTTTTGGATACACCCTTGGCCCGGCTCTCCCTTGGGAGAATGTGGTGTGCTGAGGCAGCTGGCTGGGCAGAGCTCACCCAGGACCGACCTCCCTGCTTGGTGGTTCATGCATGCAGGGTTCAGCCAGAGAGCTGGGCAGGCTTCCCTCCCTCCACCCCCGCTGTCCTTTTTGATACCACCCCACGCCTTCCAGCTGCTGGGTAGGCTCCCTCTGTCCCAGATCCTATGGCCAGAGACTGGGGCGGGTTATGCCATTGCCTGCCCCAGGTGGGAACCCACAGGAATCAGTGCCCTCTTCTTCCAAGCCGGCCCCGCCGCACCACGCCGCCACCCCCCCCCCCCCGCCCCTCAGTCCCCTCCACAGCCTCAGGCCTTAAGACATTCTCTACAGGGGGATCTGTAGGAGACTTGGTCCCATGTTAGTGGCTGTGGCTTCTGATACCTGGTATCGTCACATGGTCATTTGCTCTATTCTACAGCACATATATAATGGCCTGAAAACTAATATGGCATTACTGCTGTTAACTCATTAACAGTACTTGTTCTTAAGTCACTGAGAGTGATTCTTCTTCCGGTGAAGTGACGTTACTAACTGTGTATAGTTCGGTTCGTTTGCTTTGATTTCAGCTGTAGGGGCTTTAATGTCATCCTTTTATTTTACCTTTGAGCACATTAGCATGCCTACGTGGTTCACATGTAAACCTTAGGACAGATACGCCCTGAGCTCTCCTTCCTGCCTTGTGCTCCCTGTCCAGGGCCATTTGCTGTTTTGTTTGTTTGTTTGTTTGTTTTAAGGGATAATTGACATATTAGTTTCAGGTATACAACATAATGATTCACTATTTGTATATTTTGCAAAATGATGGGAATAAGTCTAGTTATTCTCTGACACCACACAGTTACCAAAACCTTTTTTTCTTCTTGTGATGAAGACGTTTAAGATTTAAAAAAAAATTTTTTTATACAGCAGGTTTTTATTACTTATTTTATACATATTAGTGTATACATGTCAATCCCAATCTCCCACTTCATCCCACCACCACCGCCCACACCCCAACCCTGCTTTCCCCCCTTGGTGTCCATATGTTCTCTACATCTGTGTCTCTCTCTTTTTTTTTAAATTTATTTATTTTCGGCTGTGTTGGGTCTTCGTTGCTGTGTGTGGGCCCTCTCCAGCTGCGGCGAGCGGGGGCCACTCCTCGTTGTGGTGCATGGGCCCCTCATTGCGGTGGCCTCTCCCGTTGCAGAGCTCTAGACATGCAGGCTTCAGTAGCTGTGGCTCACGGGCTCCAGAGTGCAGGCTCAGCAGTCATGGTGCACGGGCCTAGTTGCTCTGTGGCATGTGGGATCCTCCCGGACCAGGGATCGAACCTGTGTCCCCTGCACTGGCAGGCAGATTCCTATCCACTGCGCCACCAGGGAAGTTGTGTGCCTCTATTTTTGCCTTGCAAACCAGTTAATCTGTAACCATTTTTCTAGATTCCACATATATGCGTTAATATACGATATTTGTTTTTTTGACTTGTTTCACCCTATGATTGTCTCTAGGTCCATCCACGCCTCTACAAATGACCCAATTTCGTTCCTTTTTACGGCTGAGTAATGTTCCATTGTATGTATGCACCACATCTTCTTTATCCATCGTCTGTCGATGGAACATTTAGGTTGCTTCCATGACCTGGCTATTGTAAACAGTGCTGCAGTGAACATTGGGGTGCATGTGCCTTTTTGAATTATGGTTTTCTCTGGGTATATGCCCAGTAGTAAGATTGCTGGGTCATATGGTAATTCTATTTTTAGTTTTTTAAGAAATCTCCATACTGTTCTCCATAGCGGCTGTATCAGTTTACATTCCCACCAACGGTGCAAGAGGGTTCCCTTTTCTCCACACCCTCTCCAGCATTTGTAGATTTTCTGATGATGCCCATTCTGACTGGTGTGAGGTGATATCTCATTGTAGTTTTGATTTGCATTTCTCTAATAATTAGTGATGTTGAGCAGCTTTTCATGTGCTTCTTGGCCATCTGTATGTCTTCTTTGGATAGGACGTTCAAGATTTACTTTCTTAAGATGTGGTACATATATACAATGGAATACTACTCAGCTATAAAAAAAAGAACGAAATAATGCCATTTGTAGCGACGTGGATGCAACTAGAGATTATCATACTAAGTGAAGTTAAGCCAGAAAGGGAAAGACAAATACCATATGATATCACTTATATGTGGAATCTAAATATGACACAAATGAACATATCTACACAACAGAAACAGACTCAGACATAGAGAACAGAGTTGTGGTTGCTAAGGGGGGGGGTGTTGGGGGAGAAATGGAGTGGGAGTTCGGGGTTAGCAGATGTAAGGTTTTATATATAGAACGGATAAACAACAGGGTCCTACTGTGTAGCACGGAGAACTATATTCAATATCCTATGATAAAGCATAATGGAAAAGAATATATATATGTATAAATGAATCACTTTGCTGTACAGCAGAAATTGAGCACAACATTGTAAATCGACTATACTTCAATTTAAAAAAAAGATATACTTTCTTAGCAACTTTCAGATACGCAATTCAATATTATTAACTGTAGTCACTGTGCTGTACATTATATCCTCAGGACTTATTTATTACTGGAAGTTTATATCTTTTGACCATTTCACTCACTTTGTGTCCCCCCCAATCCCCTGCTTCTGGCAAACACTGATCTGTTCTTTGTATCTATAAGCTTGGTGTTTTGTTTTCCACATAAGTGAGATCATAACGTATTTGTCTTTCTCTGACATATTTCACTTAGGATAATGCCCTAAAGGTCCATCCGTGTTGCAGATGGCAATTTCTTGTTTTACGGCTGAATAATACTCTGTTGTATATGTATACTCCACCTTCTTTATCCATCAGTGGACACTTAGGTAGTTTCCATATCTTGACTATTGTAAATAATGCTGCTGTGAACAGGGGGGTGGAGATATCTTTCCAAGTTAGTGATTTTGTTTTCTTTGGATAAATACCCAGAAGTGGAATTGCTGGATTATATGGTAGTTCTATATTTAATTTTGGTGGGAACCTCCATCCTGTTTTCCATAGTGGCCACACCAATTTCCATTCCTACCAACAGTGTGCAAGTTTTCCTTTTCTCCACATCCTTGCCAACACTTGTCTTTTTTATAGTGGCTGTTCCGATAGGTGTGAGGTGATATCTCATTGTGGTTTTGATTTGCATTTCCCTGATGATTAATGACGTTGAGCATCTTTTCATGTGCCTGTTGGTCATTTGTCTTCTTTGGAAAAATGTCTATTCAGACGCTCTGCCCATTTTTTAACTGGATTGTTTGTTTTTTTGCTATTGTGTGAGTTCTTTATACATTTTGGATATTAGCCCCTTATGTATATGATTTGCTAGATGTTTTATCCCATTCAGTAGGTTGCCTTTCATTTTGTTGATGGTTTCCTTGGCTGTGCAGACCTTTGTAGTAAGATATTGTCCCATTTGTTTATTTTTGCTTTTGTTTGTGGAGTCAGATTTTGAAAATCATCACTGAGACTGATGTCAAAGAGCTTATCACCTATGTTTTCTTCTAGGAGTTTCATAGTTTCTGGTCTTACATTCAACTTAAATTTTTGTGTATGGTGTAAGATAGTGGTCCAGTTTAACCAGCACCGTTTATTGAAGAGATTATACTTTCCTCATTGTATATCCTTGGCTCCTTTGTTGTAAATTAATTGACTGTATATGTGTGGCTTTATTTCTGGACTCCCTGTTTTTATGCCAGTGCCATACTGCCTTGATTCTTTGTATGTATGTATGTATTTATTTACCTGGCTGCATTGGGTCTTCGTTGCTGCACGTGGGCTTTCTCTAGTTGCAGCGAGCGGGGGCTACTCTTTGTTGCGGTGCGCGGGCTTCTCATGGCAGTGGCTTCTCTTGTTGCGGAGCATGGGCTCTAGGCATGCAGGCTCAGTAGTTGTGGTGCATGGGCTTAGTTGCTCCGAGGCATGTGGGATCTTCCCAGACCAGGGATCGAACCTGTGGCCCCTGCACTGGCAGGTGGATTCTTAACTACTGTACCACCAGGGAAGTCCCATACTGCCTTGATTCTGTTTGTTGTTATTTTATGTTTAGTCTTCTGGTGTTTCTTTTTGCTAGTATAAGAAAATATGAATTACCCTCTTTTTACTGTGGTAAAATACACATAAAAATTACCATTTTAACCATTATTAGATGTTCAGTTATTAAGCACATCCATATTGTTGGGCAAACATCACCTCTATCATCCCCAGAACTTTTTCATCTTCCCAAACTGAACCTCTGTCCCCATTAAACAACTCCCCACCCCTCCCAGCCTCTGGCCCCCGACATTCTACTTTCTGTCTCTATGAATTTAATGACTCTAGATCCCTGCTGTGGTCACTGTGTGTACACAGGTTGAAATTCACAGGTTGAAATCGTAACTGAAAAAGATGATGGTGTTAGGAGTTGAGGTCTTTGGAAGGTGCTTAAGTCATGAGAGTGGAGCCCTCAATAATGGGATTGATGCCCTTATAATAGAAAGAGGCTCCAGAGATCCCTAGTCCCTTCTACCATGTGAAGACACAGTGAGAAGGCACCCTCTGTGAACTAGAACACGACTGTGCTGGTGCCCTGATCTTGGGCTTCAAACCCCCACAGAACTGTGAAAAATAAACTTCTGTAGTTGTAAAATTACCCAGTGGTATTTTGTTATAGCAGCTCGAATGAACTAAGTACCTCATGTAAGTGGAATCATATAATTCTTGTCCTTTTGTGACTGGCGTGTTTCACTTAGCATAATATCTTGAAGGTTCATTTATGTGGCAGGATTTCCTTCCTTTTTAAGGCTGAGTAATATTCCATTGCACATATATACTACATTCTGCTTATTCATCTATCAGTGTACACTTGGGTTGTTTTTACTTTTTGGTTACTGTGAATAATGCTGATCTGAACATGGGTGTGCAGCATCTGAGTTCCTGCTTTCAGCTCACATACCCAGGAGTCGATTTGCTGTATCATATAAATCTACGTTTAAGCTTTATGAGGAACCACCAAACTGTTTTCAACAGCGCTGCACCGTTTTACATTCCCGCCAGCAGTGCACAAAGGTTTCAATTTCTCCACATCCTAACCAACATTTATTCTTTTCTGTGTTGTTGTTGTTGTTGTTGTTGTTGTTGGATAGTAGCCATCCTAATGGATGTGAGGTGATATCTCATTGTGGATTTTATTTGTATTTACTTATTTTTCACTTCTTCAGGAAAATGCCTAGTAATCCTTGGCCCATTTTTTAATTGGGTTGTTTGGGGCGTTGCTGTTGTTGTTAATAGGAGTTCTTTATATGTTTTGGATATTACCCTTGTTAGAAATGTGATTTGCAAATACTTTCTCACTTTCTGTATTTCAACACTTCCTTGCAAAGTTTTAAATTCTGAAGTCCCATTTATCTAGTTTTCCTTTTGGTGCCTTTGCCTTTGATGTTGTATCCAAGAAATCATTTCCAAAGCACAAAGCCAATGTCAAAGATTCCCCTTATGTTTTGTAGTTTCAGTCTCAGATCCATTTTAAGTTAATTTCTGTACACGGTGTGAGGTAAGGGTCCACTTTCATTCCTGTGCATATGAACATCCAGCTTCCCGACTCCATTTGTTGAAAAGTCTGTCCTTTCCCCCACTGAATGGTCTCAGCACCTGACAGATCCTTTGAGCATATATTCAAGGGTTTGTTTCTGGGCTCTCTGTTCTGTTTCGTTGGTCTACATGTCTGTCTTTATACTGATGCTGCACTGGTTTAATTACTGTAGCATTGAAGTAAGCTTTGTGGGGTTTTTTGGTGTTTTTTTTTTTTTTTTTTGACGGTGTTGCGTGTCTTGTGGGATCTTAGTTCCTCAACCAGGGATCAAACCTGGGTCCCTGGCAGTGGGAGCACCAAGTCCTAACCACTAGACCACCAGGGAATTCCCCTTGAAGTAAGCTTTGAAATCAGTAATTGTGAGTCATTCAACTTTTCTATTTCAATATAGTTTTGACTATTTGGGGTCCTTTGGGAATCCAGCTTTGTTGCTGCGTGTGGGATCTTCATTGTGGCATGTGGGATCTAGTTCCTCCTGACCAGGGATTGAACCCAGGCCCCCTGCCTTAGGAGCGCAGAGTCTTAACCACGGGACCACCAGGGAAATCCCTGGAATTGTTTCATTGAATTTCCTTTTTGGGTTGTCTGTTGGGTTGTCGTATAGAAACACAACTGGTTTTTAGTGTCACTTCTGTATCCTACAACTTTGCTGAATTTAGTAGCTCTAATATATTTCTGTGGACTCTTTAGGGTTTTCTATATATATGATCATGTCATCTGCAAACACCGCATTGTAATTTTATTTCTTCCTTCCTAATTAGGATGCCTTTCCTTTTTTTTGCCTAATTGCTCTGGCTAGAACCTCCAGTACAGTGTGGAATAGTGAATAGTGCTGAGAGCTTCCTTGTGTTCCTGCTTTTGGGAGGAAAGCTTTTTCAGTCTTTCACCGTTCAGTAAGATACTCACTGTGGGTTTTGCATATATGGCCTTTATTGCGTTGAGGAAGTTTCCTCCTAATCCTCCTTTGTTGAGTGTTTTCATCATGAAAGAGTGTTGAATTTTGATAGGTGCTTTTTTCTGCAACAATTCAGATGATAATTCCCCCCCTTTATTCTGTTAATGGGGTGTATTACATTAAAAAAAATTTTTTTTTTAAATTTTGAACCATCCTTACATTCCAGGAACAAACCCCACTTTTTCACACTGTAGAATCCTTTTAATGTGCTGCTGATTTCAGTTTGCCAGTATTTTGTTCAGGATTTTTGCACTGATGTTCACAAGGGATGTTGACGTCTGTAGTTTTCCTTTCTTGTCAGGTATCTTTTTGGCCTTGATATCAGGGGAATGCTGGCCTCATAGAATTGAGTCAGGAGGTGTTCCCCCTTCTTCAATTTTCATAGTATTTTCTTGTAATCCTTTTTATTTCTGTAAAATTGGTAGTAATGTCCCCTCCTTTTGTTTATGATTTTAGTAATTTGAATCTTTTTTTTAATTAATTATTTTGGGCCATGTTGGGTCTTTGTTGCTGCACACGGGCTTTCTCTAGTTGCGGCAAGTGGGGCTACTCTTCGTTGTGGTGTGTGGGCTTCTTATTGCAGTGGCTTCTCTTGTTGCAGAGCATGGGCTCTAGGTGCGCAGGCTTGCTTCAGTAGTTGTGGCTCATGGGCTCTAGAGCATAGGCTCAGTAGTTGTGGCGCACGGGCTTAGGTGCTCCGCAGATGGAATCTGGAAGATTCCATCTTCCCAGACCAGGGCTCAAACCCGTGTCTCTTGCATTGGGAGGCAGATTTTTAACCACTGCCCCACCAGGGAAGCCCATCTTCTTTTTTGTTACAGTAAATCTAGTTTAAAGGTTTGTCGATTTTGTTGATCTTTTCAAAGAACCAACTTCTGGTTTTACTGATTTTTCTTTGTTTTATTTATCTCTGCTCTAATCTTTATTTTCTTCCTTTTGCTTGCTAGTTTTGTTTGTTTGTTTTTTGCTGTGCCATGCAGGATGTGGGATCTTAGTTCCCCAACCAGGGACTGGACCCACACCCCCTGCATTGGAAGTGTGGAGTCTTAACCACTGGACCACCAGGGAAGTCCAGCTTGCTAGCTTTCTTTTTCTAGTTTCTTAAAGTGTAAAAGTTAGGTTATTGATTTGAGATCTTATTTTGAATATGTTTACAGCTGTTAATTTCCCTCTTAGCATTGCTTTCACTGTATCTGATAATTTTTGGTACCTTGTATTTAGAAAATATTTTGAAACAAAAACAAGTTTCCCTTGTGAATTCTGTGAGCCATTGGTTCTTTAAGATTGTGTTAATTTCCATATGTTTGTGGATTTCCCACATTGCTTTTGCTATTGATTTCTGGTTTCCATTGTGTTCAGAAAAGAAACTATGATTTCAGTCTTCTTAAGTTTGTTAAGTGGCCTAACATATGGTGTGTCCTGGAGAATGTTCCACGTACACTTAAAAAATGTAATTTCTGCTGTTGTTGGGTGGGATATTCTGTATATGTTGATTAGGTCTGGTGGTTTTAGTGTTGTTCAGGTCCTCTGTGTCCCTAGAACTGGGGTGTCGAATGTCCAAGGATTGTGGAACTGCCTGTTTCTCCCTTCAGTTGTCAATGCTTGCTTTGTTTTCGAGCTCTGGTGTTTGGTGCCCATATGTTTGTAATTGTTATAATCTTGGTGAATGGACCTTTTTTATCAATGAATAATGTCTTCCTTTATCTCCTTTAACAGTGTTTGAATGATAGTCTTTTTTTTTTTTTTTTGGCTGTATCGGGTCTGTCAGGCCACAGTTGCGGCAGGGATCTTCATTTTGGCATGTGGCATCTTCTGTTGCAGCGAGTGGGCTCTTCGTTGCAGCGCAGGCCCCTCTTTAGTTGTGGCACGTGGGCTATCTAGTTGTGGTGCGCAGGCTCAGTAGTTGTGGCACGCAGGCTTAGTTGCCCTGAGGCATGTGGGATCTTAGTTCCCTGACCAGGGATCGAACCTGAATCCCCTGCATTGGAAGGCGGATTCCTAACCACTGGACCAGCAAGGGAAGTCCCTGATAGTCTATTTTGTCTGATGTTAGTGTGGCCATTCCTGCTTTCTCTCATTATTTGCGTATCTTTTTCCATCCTTTCACTTTCAGCCTGCTTGTGTCTTTGATCTTAAATGCGTCTCTTACAAACAGTATATATAGTTGGATCACATTTTTTTTACCCATTTGGCCAATCTGTGCCTTTTGAATGGGAGAGTTTAACCTGTTTACATTTAAAGTAGTCATTGATAAGGAAGGATTTAGAGGAAACAAAACAGCAAAATTTGTCTTATAGTTTTTTTGTCTCATTCCCTCCATTCCTTTTTGTTGACTTACTTCTAAGTGACATGTTTTGACGTCCTTTTTACTTTTGTGTATTAGTCTGTGTAGCTATTTCCTCTACTGTTGCCAGGGGATTACATACGATCATAAAGCTGTTACGTCTAATTTGTACATGATTGAAATTGGTATAAATTCAAAGACTTCTCCTGTACAGCTCTGTCCCTCCCCCAACTTTGTTATTGATTTCAGAAATTACCTCTTTAAATGTAGATTTGTAATTATTTTTATGCATCTTTTTAAACCCTGTAGTTTGCAGATCAGAATCACATACTGCTTTGGGTTTGCCAGTGTATTTGCCTTTACTGGAAGGACTCTCTCCAGGGCAGGCCTCGTGGTAATGAAATCCCTCAGCTTTTGTTTATCTGGGAGTGTCTTGATTTTGCCCTCATTTTTGGAGGATAGTTTCCTGGATGTAGACTCCTCAGTCGACAGTTTTTTCTGCCATCCCACAGCTTTCTGGCCTCTGAAGTGTGGCAGAGAAATGGGCGGGTAGTCTTATTAAGGATCCCTTGATGTGATGAGTCACTCCTTGCTGCTCTGGACTTGGTTTTTGACAGTTTTCTTCTGTGTCTTGGTGTGGGTCTGTCTGAGTTTATTGTACTTGGAGTTCAGTGAGCTGCTTGGATGTGTAGATTCATGTGTTTTGTCAAGTTGGGAGAGTCATTTCCTCAGATACTCTCTCTGCCCCTCTCTTCCTTCAGGGACTCCCACTGTGTGTCCTGCCATCTCTTCACTGGTTCTTTTCTCTGCTCAAAATCTGTTAACCCCTTTTGTGGATTTATTTCAGTTGTATTTTTCAGCTCCAGATTTTTTTGGTTCCTTTCGATACTGTTCGTCTCTCTGCCTACATGTTATTTGCCTGATAGACTTTAGTTCTTTGTGTTTCCCTCCAGGTCCTTAAGCATATTTCAGACATTTGTTTAACTGAAGTCTTCTATCAGTCCAGTGTCTGGGCTTCTCCCAGGTGGTTCTGTTGGGTTTTCCTTTGAAGAGGCTGCAGTTCCTTTGCAGCCTGGCCCCATGCTGGGGCAGCCTTCACCACCAGGCTGGGTGTGTTCGGAGTCTAGGGGCAGCTGTGTGCACGCTGCTCCTGGTTGTCTTTGGTTCTCCAAGAGTCTCACCCCAGCTCCTCCTCAGGTCCTGGATGGCCTGTTGTGTGTGTCCAGCCATAACCCCTTGCCCTGCTGCAGCCCTCGTGAGCAGCTCCCTTTCCTTCCTGGTGATCTGAGTTGGGCAAAACAGAGACCAGTCCTCCCGGCAGCCCCCAGCTAGGCTGGGATGTTGCAGATGAGGTCAGCCTGCTCCTCACAACCACGCTGGGGTGGTGGCTTTGCTGCGTTGTGCTCACTTGGTTGCTGTAGACCTGATTTGCAGAACTGGGTTAGCTCAGCTGGTTTGTAGTGGTTCACTTGCTGTTTTCACAGGGATATGAGCTTGGAGCTTCCTAGTCTGGTACTTTGCTGATGTTGCCCCAACTCTTTTGCTCCAGTTTTAAAGTTTAAACTACTGGATCTTTTCCTAAATGGCCCTGGTTCTGTGGCTTTCTGCACGCCTGCTCTTTGCACTGCACTCAGCGGGCCGTGCTCTCCCCTTCCAGGGCCCGTGCATCTCTCCAGACTTTCTGGCAAGTGCTTCAGCCTGGTGGAGTCCACGTGAGTGAGGGCAGGGGCAGGCGTGGCCAGGGCCTGGGACGCCCCCTGACAGCGCTGTGCCCCCAGGTACAAGTACGAGCTCTGCCCGTTCCATAACGTGACGCAGCACGAGCAGACCTTCCGCTGGAACGCCTACAGTGGGATCCTCGGGTGAGCAGCGCTGGGGGTGGCTGCGGCTCCACCTGCCCATTGTCCACCCCACCCAGCCTCACCCACTCTGCTCCTCCCCAGCATCTGGCACGAGTGGGAAATCGCCAACAACACCTTCAGGGGCATGTGGATGAGGGACGGTGACTCCTGCCACTCCCGGAGCCGGCAGAGCAAGGTGGGCTGGGCGGGAGGGTGGGATTGGGGCCTGCTCCCCCCACCCGCTCACCAAGGTTTCCCACCAGGTGGAGCTCACCTGTGGCAAAACCAACCGGTTGGCCCACGTGTCTGAGCCAAGCACCTGTGTCTACGCACTGACGTTCGAGACGCCCCTCGTCTGCCACCCCCACTCCTTGTTAGGTGGGCGCCGGGGCCGGCAGGGGGCACTGGGGGACGTGGGGGGCAGAGGGGCTCTGCTTAGTCTGGTTTCTGTTGGATTCTCAGTGTACCCGGCCCTGCCCACGGCCCTGCAGCTGAGGTGGGATCGGCTGGAGCAGGAACTGGCGGATGAGCTGATCACATCCCAGGTGAGCGACAGGGCGGGCACCGCCTGGGCAGGGAGCAGTGCAGCTGCAGTAGTGCTCCCTCCTCGTCCTCCACCTGCAGGGCTACGAGAAGTCACTCAGGGCGATTTTTGAGGATGCTGGTTATTTAAAGACCCCAAAACAAAGTGAATCGGTGCAGCAGGAAGGAGGTGCCAAGGGCCTGGTGTTTCAGACGCTGGAGAGCTGTAACGAGGTACAGACGGCGCTCCCAGGCCTGGGACCGGCCTCCCACCAAGGGCCTGACTGCTCCATTTCAACTCCTGTTCTAGGCTCATAAAGCCCTGTCAAAGGAGATGAAAAGACTTAAAAGCATACTGACCCAGCACGGCCTCCCCTACGTGAAGCCTGCAGGTCAGTTGTGCCCAGGGGTTGGGGCTAAGCCCACCTTGGGACCTGCCGCCCTGTAGGTCAGGTCCTGACCTCCTGCCGCCTGGTGTTTTGGCAGAAACTTCCAGCTCTGAGCACTTGGGTCCCAGGACACCCACGGACAAGACAGCAGAGCTGCTACGAGGCGACCCTGGACTGCGTGGGAACACCCTGTGATCTGGGGCAGGAGGAGCAGGGTGACAGGTCACAGCCAGAGGACACCTTCCTGTTCCTTCTGTGCCAGCAGGCTCTCGGGGTTGTGTGCAAAGATGCAGACAAAATAAAGATTCAAAGTTTTAATTAATTTCCCTACTGATAAAAATAATTCCATGAATTCTGTAAACCATTGCATAAATGCTATAGTGTAAAAAAATTTTGAACAAGTGTTAACTTTAAACAATTCACTACAAGTAAATGATTATGCATTATAAATACTACCTTCTGGGTTAAGAAAATTCCATTCCAATAACATTCTCCTCTAAATACTCAAAACAGACATACAGATTGGGGCTTCCATAAATTAATCCACATGAAGCATCCACACTGAGTCGTGGTCTTCTGCTGACCACAGTTACACAAATGGTGTGACAATGTAACATCACCGCTAATACTGAACACTCAGGAGCTGACAGATTCGGCAACAAGAACGGCCTCGCCGAGCACCACGCAGCTTCAGCTGCTACACCCAGCGCCCCCCTTCATCACCTGACTGCGGGGCGGTGACACCCTGAGACGCCGAGCCTGGCTGAGCCCAGCATGGGTGGCCCCTCAGAACACCAGGGCCACCGCAGACAGGCAGCAGGGGTGGGAGGGCCCCGAGGTAGCCCTGGGAGCTCCACTCTGGGTGGTTCTTTGGTCTTCCCACCACACACCTGTCCTCAGAGCCAGCGAGTGCCTGGGAGGGGGCGCCTCCGAACCCCACAGAAAGAACTGACCGGAATAGCTTATAAATACACCTAAAGCTTAATTGTTCTTGCTTATAATTTGAAAATATCTAGGCTAGATGTCAATAACAAACGTCCTATTTTCCCCCCAAAAGACCAAAGGCCTGAAATGGGAAACAAGTGCATAAATATTAATAAAATAAAGAATTTTAAACAGTGATAACAGTAGCACAAAATATACGTAATTTCTAAGAGCTACTAAATCATTATCAGTATAATTAGAAACAAAGTAGATTCACTACAACCAAGTCATATAGTTACCTTTAGCAGCGGGCGAGCTGCACGATGCCATGGACCCACCTTAAAAAATGACAGCTTTCCTATCAGTTTGTCTTATGTTAAAAAAAAAAAAAAGGTCTTAAACTTCTCACTATAGTAAATACATTCTAATTTGGTCACTGATAAAAATTTTTACCTAGTCACCTTGCACTTAAAAAATGCTATGTAAAGTCTTTGGCACAGCCCCAAGCAGGGGGCATCCTGTCCCTTCCGGGCCAGGGCCCAGCCCCTGCTCCGCACCTGGCGGCAGACTCTGGGAAGATTCTCAAGCCAATCTGGATCTGCCACGAGCAAAGTCTGGGTCAACTACAGACAGGTTTTACTTCCTCCCAGATTCCTAGGGAAAGTGACCCAATGCAGACAGAAAAGACTGAAGCCGGCACTAAAATCTGACCCGTTCCCAGCAGCCTTTCTGCCACCCTGCCCCCGCACGGCGGCCGGGTCCTCCCCAACCCCATGGTCCCTCGAACATAACACTTGCACAAACAGATCCAGTGCAGTGTCGCCCTGGAGGCTGGCTAGGGTCTCCCACATGGGTGGAGAGAGGCTCCAGCCAGGATGCCTGCCAGCAAGCTCTGGGAAGGGGGAGCACCACATGGCTCTGCACAGTCAGTATGACGCCCGCCCCGTCGGGTCCCCCACCCCACTGCCCTGCTCACTGTCACCGCGCTGACCAAGTCCAGGGGAGAAAGGACAGCACGCAGCTCCTTGGCTTTCCTAGGCGCAGGCACTTGAGCGGGAGGCCGCAGGCGCAGGGCGCTGTCACTGACGCTCCAGTTAATGTGCACGTGTTCAGGAAATGAGTTCCCTTCATAAAATTAAAAACATCTACATGTATATGTGTCTCTCAATAATCACTCTGCTATAAATACTATTAGTTTGCACTTAATTTGGAAACTGTAAAAATCCTAGGCATTTCTCACTACTAGATAAATGCTCACTTCATAAGTACTAATTTCAGATATGAAACCTAATGTGTTTACCGTACTATGGATTAACAATAGACCGATAGGAAATACTCTGTTCACAGTACACGTATAAAGCTTCATATTATCGCATATTAAAAACATGAACCTCAAAGCAGCTTATAGCAACTTGGAACGTCTGCCTAAACTCTTCCGTCTACAAAGTGCTTCTCGGGATGTGAACTCCCAGGATCCGGTCACAGTGGCGTCAGGACCACAAACCCCGCAGAGTCACCCTGCCCGCCGAGCCCCCCACACGGCCTTCAGGGTCTGTGAGGAGAGTACGAGACCGTGGGTGGTCTGTTTGGGGCTGGGGTCCCGACGTCGGTGGCACCAGGAGGCGGGCGACAAGGCGGCCGTCACCAGGGCAGGGGCTGGCCCGCGCAGTAGGGGCACTCGGGTGCGCTGGCTGCGCACGGCTCGCAGAGCACACGATGCTGGCAGGGCCGCAGGACAGCGCTGCGGGCCCGCTCCCCGCACACCCCGCACTGCTTCGCTTGCAGCTGGAAGATCACCTGCGGGGGAGACGCAGTCAGGGGGTACCCCGCCCCCACCCAGGCCGGGCCCAGGGTCAGGGTGGGGTGGACTCCCCTGCTGGGGGCCACCCAGGAACAAAAAGATGGGGTGGGAGAGGCTTCACCAGAAGACCCTTGGGTGGGGACGGGCTCCCGGGGCCAGAGCCACCACGTGGTGTGGGAAGAGTAGCCAGGCAGGTGGCCACACGGAGGGGCCAAGTCAGGATGGACCCCAACTTGGGACCCAGCCTCCGGCCGACAGCAGCCAAAACCTGGATGATGGCGCCTTGGAGATGGATGCGAGGTGTGCATCCCAACGGCCTGGGCCGTGAGCCAGGGAGGGGACAGTGTTTGAGAGGCAGAGCTGTGGAGCCTTCCCAATGCCCCAAGTTCTAACAAAATGCCCGGGTGTGGAAGGATTTTCCAACTAAGCTGAGGGCAGCAGCTTTCACGCTACACCAGGCAAGGGGGTGACCAGGGACCCTGGAGGGTGACCCAGGGAGGTGCCCCAAACACCACCAGACCTCCAGCCGCGTGAGGCGACATGGCCCCTGTCCACGAGGGCATGGCCTCCAAGAGGAGGCGAAGGTGGGAGTGGACGGAAGCTGCTCGGCCGGCTCCCCACCACCTCCATGCACCCCCTCCAGTGCCTTGAAAACGAGACCCGGACTCACCCCATCCACTGCTTCCAAATCGAGGCGCAGCTGACTCTGCAGCGAATGCAGCTTCGGCAGGGGGATGGCGCTGATGTCACCACAGCCGCGCAGCCCGGGGAGCATGGAGGCCAAGCCCCGGCCCTCCAGCTCCTCCTGCAGCCGTCGGAACTGGGCCTCCACCTCATCCTTCTTCTGCAGCGCCAGCTGCCGGGCGCTGTCGGCTGCGAGCGCCCGCTCCTTGGCCTCCTTGGCCTCCCGCTGCCACGCGTCACAGGCCTGAAACCCAGGGGCTGCAGTGACGGGGCCGGCAGCCGCCACACACGCCTGTCTCACCTGCGCGGCGGCCCCTTCCCAGGCTCACCTGCTTCACCTGTTGCCAGGACTCCTCCCACTGCCGGATCTTCCTCTTGGCCTCCTCCAGCTGCCGCCTGACCCGCGCCAGCTCGGCACTGTTTGGACTCGCGCCTGAAGGGGCCGTGGGGCCAGCATTCAGGATGGGTGACGGGCTGGGAGAGAAGCTGCCAGAGACAAAGTCCCAGATGCTGCCGGGGACGCCATTCAAGCCTGAGTGTGGAGGAGCCGGATGTCAGCCTGCTTTTGTGCTGGGACCTCACAAGCATCTCCCCAGCAAGCTCTGGGGACCCCAATCTCTCCACCAGAAAAGGAAACAAATCCGTTTCTGTGGCTGCATCCTGGAGGCAGCAGTGCTCAGACTCTTGTCCCAGAACCCTTTACGCACTTAGAATCTGGAGGACCCCAAAGGGTTTTTGTTTGCATGGGCGACATCCATTGACATCCATGTTTCATTAGAAATTAAAACAGATACTTTAAAATATCAACTCTTTTAAAACAAAACAGATCGCATAACATTTCTCAAGGAAAGAAATTTAAATCAAGTTTCCTGTTTTTGCAAATCTGTCTGGTTCTGCGCTTGGTCTCTGGCGACATCACACCCCCGCAGCCTGCAGGTGAGACAGGTCTCGCCGTGGTGGTGTCACGAGAGCGGCTCGGGGTCCCAGGCACAATGACACCCCCACAGAGGTTCAGGTGCAAACCCCAGGCCCCCTGCCCAGGGCACCTTGCGCCGAGCAGCAGACACGGGGATGGGATGGGCCACACTGTGGCCGCCTCCCGCACCTGGAGCCCCAAGAGCCCCGCTCACCGAAGGAGTTGTAGGACGGGGCTGGGGGGCCCAGCGCTCGGGGCTCCGACTTGAGGGCTTGAGGCTGCTGGGGGGGCGTCATGGCTGAGGAGACGAGCGGCCCCGACAGGGACTGGGAGAAGGAGCCGAGTGGGGAGGCGGACAGGGACGACGAGGACTGCAGGGACGGGGAGCGGGGCAGGCAACCTGGGATGGCCACGGGCGCCGAGCCCCCCAGCGACCGCTGACCTGCGTGGGGCGGAGGGGCCGGGTTAGCGAGGGGTGGAGCAAGATCCTCTGCCCCAGGAATCCCCCAGCACCGCTCCGAGCTGATGGAGCGGGTGGACACCGGGGGTGGGGGTGCTGGGGGGACCCCCACCCAGAGAGGCGTGGCTGCACCCCTCACTGCTCAGACACCAGGCCCTGCCCGGCCGACCTGTCCATGGGCATGGTGGTCCCAGTACTTTTTGGGCCCCCCAGAAATGGTTTCTTTTAATAATAGAAGAGGGATTTCCTTGGTGGTCCAGTGGTAAAGAATCTACCTTACAATGCAGGAGACGAGGGTTGGATCCCTGGTCAGGGTACTAAGATCCCACATGCCTCAGGGCAACTAAGCCCTCGCGCCACAATTACTGAGCCCGGGCACCTCAATTAGAGAGCCTCCATGCCGCAAACTACAGAGCCCATGCACCACAACTAGAGAGGGAAAACCCACATGCCACAACTAGAGAGAAGCCTGTGCGCCGCAACGAAATATCCCGCATGCCTCAACTAACACCTGACACAGCCAAAAATAAATTAATTGAATAAATAATAAATAAATCTTTAAAAAAGTAACAGAAGAAGAAAGATAAACTTTTAGGTCAAACAGAATGATTCAGTATCTAATGTTAACACATTTGTCTTCATGCCAATGCAGTGGTTAAACATCTCAGAAGGGCCACAAAGCCCTGACCCCCACCTCTGCAGGGACCTCAGGGTGGGGGGTGCAGGGATGGAGACAGGACCCCTCCCACCTTAGAGCCACAACAGAAGGCCCTGGAAAGCACCGGGTGCAGGCACTACCTGTGGGTCCGAGGTCACGGCTGTCGTGCTCCTCCAGGTCCTTATCTGGGGGCACGAGGCTGATGTCACCGAGGTGAAGGTCTAAGGAGGATCCTGCAGGACAGAACCGGCGTCATCGCAGGGGAAAGCCAGGCTCTCGTGGCGGAGGGGACCCGTCTGGGCTTGGGGCCAATCTACTAGCCTCAGCAACACAGCCCTCATCTCACTGACTCAACTTCTAATCATTTGGTAAAATCTAACCAAATAAACATGCTTGACTAGTAAAGAAAATTCCAGGACGGCCACGTCCAGGGGAAAGCGGCTCACGGACGACTCAGGTGGCACCTGCGCTGACCTCCTCAGCCAGGTCACAGCAGAGACCCACATCCATTCTCCCCTGGGGCACTGAGCTGGGTGTTCTGCTGCAGCCCTCGGTGCCCCCCAGGCCTGTCTGTTAAAGGGACAGGGGAATGGAACACGGCCCCCTCGGCGCTGAGCCCACCTGACACTCCCTCCTGGGGTCCTGTACCCTGGGGACCTGACACCAAGCAGGAAGCTGTCTTGGGGTGGCCAAGATCAGGCCTGCCAACCCCCGAAGTTCCCACAGCCCCACAGGGTCGACTCAGGGAAGTTGTGGACTGGGAACCGAGGGGAGGGGCTGCAGGAGCTCCTGGGACACAGCGTGGGGCCAGAGAGACCTCCCCAGCACAAAGTCACAGGCAGGTCCGCAGCAAACCATGGTGACATCGAAGGCACAGCACACAAGGAGCTCTGCCACCTCAGAACCTTTCTCCCCAACCCCCCTCTGGGGTCTGCTCTCCCAAAGCACCCCTTCCAGGAGGCAGGTGAGCCTCTCCTGTGTGGCTCAGTCCCATGCCCCCTGCTGGCCGCAGGGCCCCTCAGTGCCCCATGACGCCTGGTCAGATGCACCAAGTCCCATTTCAAGAGGCCACAAAGGCACTCAACGCCCCCAGCCCAGGGGTGGACCATGGGGACCCTCGTCAGAACTGCCTGCTCTGGGTCAGCCTCCCACCTCTGCCCCTCCCCCAGCTGCCTGGTGCCAAGTGTCAGAGTCCCTGGACAGTGTCCAACCCAATGAGCAGCATCAAGTCAGACCCACCCCAGAGAGGAGGAAGCTCAGCTCTGACTACGCCCCCCCACCCCCTGGGGCTCAGCCAGACCCCCAGGAGCAGAGGAAGGAGGAGCTGGGAGGCTGGGGTGGCCGCATTTGATCCAAGAGTCAAGAGGGCAAGGTGGGGACTTCCCTGGCGGCACAGTGGTTAAGAATCCGCCTGCAAATGCAGGGGACACGGGTTCAATCCCTGGTCTGGGAAGATCCCACATGCCGCGGAGCAACTAAGCCTGTGCACCACAACTACTGAGCCTGCACTCTAGAGCCCGCGAGCCACAACTACTGAAGGCCACACGCCACGACTACTGAAGCCCATGCACCTAGAGCCCATGCTCCGCAACAAGAGAAGCCACCACAATGAGAAGCCCCCACTCGCCACAACTAGAGAAAGGCCACGGCAGCAACGAAGACCCAACACAGCCAAAAATAAATAGATAAACAGATAAATTTATTAAAAAAAAAAAAAAGAGGGCAAGGGGATGAGACTGTGGCTCTGGAACAGAGAGACCCACGCCCAGGGAGGGGGCTGCTGCCTTTCAAATGAAAGACCCTCTACCACACTCAGGGGGGAAAAACGGGGCAGGAGACGTGTGACTTCTGAGGAGTCAGGAGCCAGACACATGCAGAGCAGACTTGGGGTCCAGCCTAATGGGCAGCCCCATCCCTTCCCTGCCTGGCCCCCATGGGGACCACTGAGCCAACCACGGGGAGGGCTCCCACCCGATGCCAGCGCTTAGCGGCCCACTGGGGTCCCAGCGCAGCTTCTGCCCCAGGGCGAGGCTACCATGCGCACCCGGGAAGGCGGACGAGGGGGCCCCGTGTCTGTTTCCTTCCCTGTTTCATCCCCGCCACCTGCAGACACGACCTGGTCCTGGCCCCACTGGCAACGACAGCCAGGAGCACGGAATGGGGCACAGGCTCCCTCGGCCCAGAGGGATCCCCCGACTGTACGGCACTGCAGGAAGAACTATTTGAAGGGCTGGTGAACACAGGGTGGCAACCGGGCCAGGGCCCCTGGAGTTTCCACCTCTGCTCTGGGGTGTGAGGAGGCCAAAGGAGCTGAGCCTGTGACACCGGACGCTGTGGACATCAATGCAGGCCCTGGGCTGGCAGCACCCCAAGCTCCTCAGTCCTGGGGCAGCTGCAGGAAGACGTGAAGCGCTGCTCACAGCGCTGTCCCAACTGTGACAATAGCGCCTGCACAGCTGGACCAGCCCCGCCAACAGTTTCATGTGACGCACCCGATGCCCACATCCAAGGATGGAGGCGACTAGAAGGTGGCCTGATGCAAGAGTGGTGACAGGAAGAAAAGACCAACCCGAGCCCCTCAGGGAGACAGCGGGGCTGGGACCGTGGGGGCAGCACCCGCCTCTGGCCTGCACAGTCCCCCTTTCCTCCTGGGGGCTCCACTCCCCTCTGTGGGTGCCCCCTCCAGGCCCTGCTTCTCAACGCTTCTTTGCAGCAAGTGCCTCCTGCTCCCCAGGATGCCTCCCGACATCTAGAAGCACGCAGGGCCATTCGTGTCCGGGAGCCGCCAAAACCAAGCACCACATACCAGGTGGCCTCCAGCAACACAATTCTACTCATGCAAATCCACTCTGGGGCCAGAGGCTGAGGTCAAGGTGCACAGGGCTGGGCTCCCTCTGAGGCTCCAGGGACTCTCCCTCCTGCCTCTTCTGCTGGCAATCCTTGGCATTCCTTGGCTTGTGGACACACCAGCCCTACCTCTGCCTCTGTCCTCATGTGGTCTTCCCTCCCCTGTGTTTGTGTGTCCAAATTTCCTTCTTATAAGAACACCAGTCATATCAAATTAGGGCCCATCCTAATGGCCTCATTTTACCTTCATTACATCTGCAGAGACTTGTTTCTTTTTTTTGGCAGCACCGCACAGCTCGCAGGATCTTAGTTCCCCAACCAGGGATTGAACCCGGGCCCGTGGCAGTGAAAGCGCTGAGTCCTAACCACTGGACCACCAGGGAATTCCCTGCAAAGACTTGTTTCTAAATAAGGTCACACTCCCAAGTACAGGGGCAGAGAGTTTACAGCGGAGGCATATCTTTTGGGGAGCACATAATTTAACTCACAACAATCGAGACCACCTGGAAACACCCCCCCACACACACACCGACCTGTCCTCTCCAGGCTGTGCTGTGGTGCTCGAACGGGTGCCTCCCGCAGACCTAGGGGCCCAGACCTGTCAGGACTCCTCCACAGACAGACCTGTCTCCTGTTAATGTGAACTCCACACAGAGGGTACAGCCTCTGGCTCCCACCTGCTCCCCAGGACATGACCACAGGCCCTGTAGCCCCTCACCCAACTCTGCCCCTAGTCGGGTGACCCCCTCCTTCTTGCTGTCCCCAGTTTCCAGCTCACTCTTTAAACTGTCACCCCAGCCTTGCCTTCCAGCCCTGCACTGTACCCCCAAACCCCTCCGGTCAAAGGTGGCCCTGTCCCTCTTTCCTCCCCTGCCTGGGGCCACATCCTGGCCCTGCCACCCTCCATGGGAGCCCGGCAGCCCCTCCTGTGCCTGGTCCACACCCGGACACAGGTGACTTCTGCAGTGCTCATCTGCAGACGCCCCAGCCGTCCCCCAGCATGGCCACACTGCCTCCTCCTAGCAGGAGTGGCCCCACTGCAGCATTGGCTCCTTATCAAACCGCACACAGGTGCCTCCTTTGAGCTGGTGCACCTGGGCCCACATGCTGAGCAGAAGCCCAGAGGAGCCCTCAACTCCTCCTCCCCTGACCCACACCAGTTAGGGCTCCCAGCTCCAGCCATCTCTGCAGGCTGCCCCTTCACCCCGACCTGCTCTGTCCCAGGAGTAACCTTTCTGTGATGACAACCTCTTCATGTCCTGAGTTCTGCCTCCCAGAAAGGATGTACCCCTTGGCGAGCCAGTCCACACTCCCCCAGCAGGACCCTTTCCCACCCTGCCCCTCCCCACCCCAGCAATGGCTCCTCCTTTGTCTTTTAAGCCATGACACTGCTGTGGGCTACAGCCTGCCACAGCTTCCATTAGCCCCACTAGTCCTGAGAAAACTCCTGCCCAGACTCCAAAACCCTTCTCAGAATCACCCCCTGCTCCATCCCTGCATGTCACCTGGACTGTGCGGTCCAGCCCAGGCCTGGACCACTGCTGGCTGATGTGCAGACTTACCCGCTGACAGCAAGCACCCTGACCCACCCACTACACGCCTGACCTGCCACCACCACCCACGCTCCCTGTGCTGGCCTGGCACATCTGCTCTGCCTGGGGTCCTGAGCTCCTGTCCTGGACATGCTGGTCAGGAGGACCTGACAACATGGACTTAGCCCTTCACACCTGGAGTGGTGGGATCAGGTTAGGGGTGGTCTGCTTCAAAGCTGGCAGAGTTCCAGAAACATTTTTTTAATAACAAAGGCACATAAAATGAAGGAAGGGATGGACGGATGGATGGAAATAAACTGTGTGCAGGAGCCTTTTCTTACCTTGAAGTGATTTATCTCATCCCACTCCCCCACCCCCACCCAATGACTCAGCATAAAGGGGCACCTCTGTTGCCCTGCCCCGCTCAGGTGCAGGCAGGGCACAATAGGGGCCAAATCTCACCCGACAAACCACAGCCTGTGTTGCGGAGGCGGGGGTTGGGGGGTGGCGGCGGTTACTGGCGTTCCCAGGAGGTGTCCTGGCCCACTTTTTCACCAGCACTATGTCTCTTATCCTATTACACACCCCACTGTTCCCTAAGATCAGACCCAGGTCTTCTGAGATGTTCTCTTAAAGGAAGAACTGACAACACTCAAAATCTATGTGAACCCAGTTAGGTAAACTGTGCCATGTGACCCGGAGCCCGCCTTGCCAAAGTACCAGTAACCGCCCAGATGTTAACAAGCAATTAGCTGAAAGCTGCTGAGTAATGGCCCTGGCAAAGCTCGGTTCCCGACGTGACACAGCACATTCAAGAGGTGCCCAGGTCCCCAGGACCATGGGACACACGGGAACAATGCACACAGTCAGTGCTCGAATTAGAGGCCAGAATGGGGAACCCCTGACGTGGGGGTGCTCCCCTGCACCCACGGGGAGGGGGCAGGATGCCCCCTGGCGGTCTGTCCTTCCCCTAACTAGAGGATGGAGAAGCACCTGGCAAACCCGCTCACTGCTGGTCTGAGTTTCCGACAGTGCAGGCGGCGATTCGATTCGCAGCAGGACAAGGCAGGAACCCCGTCCTCCTCGGGGAGCGAGAGACCCCCTTCCGTCCTCGGGGAGCGAGAGACCCCCTTCCGCTAGGCGATGCAGGCTTCCCTGGAGAAGCCCGCGGCTGGCGCCCACGCAGGGAAGCAGCGGGCGCCTCTGCAGAGCAGGTTCCTAAAGGGGGGATGTTTGTATTCGCCTCATTCCGCAACCCCGAAGACCTTGGTACCAACCCCTGGCTGTCACACCTGGCCCGGGGCGCGGGTACCGCAGACCGGTAAGAGGAGCACCGGGAGGGGAGGGGAAAGATCTGGGGGAGGGGAGGAGGGGGAGACGCACCTCACATGGGAGCGGATTTGGCCCACCTGGAGAGACGGGAGTTGGCCCACCTGGGGAGAAGGGAAGGCGCACCTAGCACAGGGAGTTGGCGCACCGCTCTATCTGAAGCTCCGGGTAACGACGACCCGCACCCTGACGGCGCGGGACTGACGATGCTGACTCACCGTCCCGGCGTCCGGCGCCCCGCGCTGCTGCTGCTGCTGCCGCCGCCGCCGCCGCTGCCGATTCAAACACGGCCCTCGCCCCGCCCGGCCCGCGCCGGCCCCGCCCCTGGTGACGCAAATGTTAGATCGCCCCGCCCCCGACTTGCCCCGCCCCGGTGACGCAAACCTCGGGATGCCCCCGCTCCCGACATACTCCGTCCCACCCTGGTGACGCAAGCCTTAGGCTGCCCCGCCCCTCACCTCCTCTTACCAGCACCTGCCCCTCCCAGCGCTGCGAGGCGGCGTGCCGGGACCTCGGACCCAGGTTGTGCGAAAACCATCGCGGGGCCGGGCTGCTTTGTTCGGATTAAAGTGGGGTCTCCGCGGCAAGTCCCGAGCCCTGCCGCCTGCCGGTTGCTCCTACCCTGCCCGCCTGCCGCGGCTCAGGCTGGACCCCACTCAGGTAAAACATGCTCAACCCAACGCCATGTGGGTCAGGATGAACAGGCCGTGACCCTGCCCTCGGAGGTCACTTAAGAGTCAGCTGCCCACAGCCCTGAGGTCCCTCCACAGTCGATCTAGTCTTTCCACCCTTTGCCAGCCACCCAGCAATGAACTCCGGAGGTTCCCGCCTGTTCATATGAAGTGGAAGGCAAAAGAAAGGAACCTGCCCAGTGGCCCTGAAATGATTCCACTGAATCCATTAAACACAGAAAATCTGGAACCAGCACCTGTTTATTTCAGAGTTTACCCCTTCTATTCATGCAGTGCATTAGTAAGGATACAACCTGAATGAAACTACATGGGAAAACAATCCAGTCTACACCTGTTAGCCCCAAAGCGGGTGGGGTGTGCACTCTGGGTCCTGGGTCCCAACTGCAGAAAGGCCAGCAAGGGCCCTCCTCCTGGGGCCAGAGGGCAGTTCTGAGGATTCCGTTACTTCCCAAAACTGGCTAGTATTATTGGTGCAGCCAGGTGCACCCAGACGTGGCCTGAGAGGGCCAGGTGACCCGTATGGCCCTGACAGGCACCATCTCACCCACCAGCTCCACTCTTCCCTTAGCTTTCACGACAGCCCCAACCTGGGCTCTGCGCCTCCATCCAGCTGCCAGACAGGTCCCCCAGGTCCAATCACACCAGTCATCAGTCCACAAACCCTCAAGGACTCCCAGCGGCCAAGAACCCCTCTGCAGCCGGTAGCCGTGCCCATGCCTTGTGACCTCATCCCCGCTCCTCACTCTTGTCACCGTCCCCCGTCTTCAGGTGCCCTCACCACCCCTCACAGCCCCCATTTCATTTCTCTGAAGCCTCCTGTTGTTGGTGGTCTCAGGCTGGGTGGCACTGCCCGCTCTGCCTTGCCCTGTGGGGCCTGTCCAGCTGCCCCACCTGAGGGCTCCTCATCCCCTCTGCAGCCCAAGGCCCCCAGCGAGGCAGGCATTTCCTAGACCACGGGCAACACAGCCAAAGTGGCAGGTGACCGAAAATGCTCTTCTACAAACTGAGCATGAGCATACACCATGCATACTGGAAGGCGTCAAGGGAAGTGCAAAGAGGCGTCGGGGAGATGGGAGCAGAGCCCCGGACTTACCTGGGACCGCCTCGACGGCGCTGCCAGTGGGGTCAAGAGGGTGGGCACGAGCTGAGACAGTGGGCAGAGCGGTGGGCGAGGAGCCGCCTGAGCCAGTGCTGGATGCCAGGCTGGATGCGAGGCTGGAACTCACGCTGGGAGCGAGGGGGTGACCCACTGCCAACACTGCCAGGTGGCTCTGTGCAAAGACATAACAAGATGAGCCAGCGCCCTGCTCAGGGACAGCAATGTGATGGCAGCACAGTGACAGAGAATGACAGAATCGAGACGGATGGGCTGGCCCACTTTTATCCCCAAAACAAAATAAAGAAAGTCGACTACTTTTCCAGAGATTCTAGAGAGGCTTTAAACATCTGGTTAGTTACAATAACTATGACAGCAGAATCACGAGCTGTCGATCACCCAGGGACGGGAACAAATGTATCCAGGGAGTGTCCCATCTAATGATGATAATAAGAATCATGATAATAAAGATTCAGAGAAGGACGTTCACAAGCAGATGAGGCAGCCTAAGAACAACCCACCACAGACGTGAGCAGACAGCCAGCACTGCTTCTGAAGACGTCGATAAAATAATCCTGTGAGGGGCTTCCCTGGTGGCGCAGTGGTTAAGAATCTGCCTGCCAATGCAGGGGACACAGGTTGGAGCCCTGGTCCGGGAAGATCCCACATGCCGCAGAGCAACTAAGCCCGTGCGCCACAACTACTGAGCCTGTGCTCTAGAGCCCACATGCCACAACTACTAAAGCCGCGTGCCTAGAGCCCGTGCTCTGCAACAAGAGAAGCCACCACAGTGAGAAGCCCGTGCACCGCAACGAAGAGTAGCCCCCGCTCACCGCAACTAGAGAAAGCCCGCGTGCAGCAACGAAGACCCAAAGCAGCCAAAAATAAATTTATTAAAAAAAATAATCCTATGACCTCATTACCCAACAAAAGAAAAAGATTGGGGCAATTCACATTATCTTTGATAGATTAAAAGAATTGGCACAATTTTGGATGAATAGCCAGTAGTGTGGAGGGCACTGTGCACAGAAAAGGATGTGATAAAAATGAACCAGGACAGACCTACGAAGTCAGACCTCAGGGCTTTCCACACTGTACACAGTCATGTCTGGGTGCACACTCAGAGGCTGCTAGGAAATCAAGAGTCAGAAGCTATACTAAAGTGAAATGGTATGTCGTCTGGGTTTTGCCTCAAAATAATATAGGAGAAGTTAACCGTGGTGGGGGGGGAGGGAAGGGGTGCTATAAGACCAAGTGCAAGGAGACGGGGTTCCTAGTGAAATTCTCATAATAAAAAGGAAATTCACTGAACAGTGTGTAAGAGACCAATCTGGCACAGAATAGCTTCTCCGAGCAAGTGTTCCCAGCCCTGAGGCCTCCTTCTTGGCGTTCACGGTCTACCCCCAGCAACTGGCTTTGCTCAAGAGAGGCCCCAGGTGACAACCCATTGCTCCATGACTGCAGAGACCCTGGGACTGATCGCCATTGTATGCTTGAGACTAAAACTTAAAAATAGTAACTCGGGGGCTTCCCTGGTGGCACAGTGGTTGAGAGTCCGCCTGCCGATGCAGGGGACACGGGTTCGTGCCCCGGTCCGGGAAGATCCCACATGCCACGGAGCGGCTGGGCCCGTGAGCCATGGCCGCTGAGCCTGCGCGTCCGGAGCCTGTGCTCCGCAACGGGAGAGGCCACAACAGTCAGAGGCCCGTGTACCGCAAAAAAAAAAAAAAGTAGTAACTCAAACTACAGAGGTCTGGAGAGCAACGTCCCCCAGCTCTCCCTGGGCTTCAGCTCAGAGGTGGGCCCACCTGCCCATCCACAACCTGGCTTTCCATCCCTCCAGCCGTGGGAGGTGTGACCACAGGCCTTCTTCCTCTCTCCCGCCGCAGCCAGTGCCCCGTCCCCGGGCGAGGCAGGAATGGCAGGAACCTACCCATGGCACTGCAGACACCCCATGTTAAACCCCACGCATGGAGCCTAGCTGGGAGCTGCCGTGACTTCACCCACCCAAAAAATTCATACTGCAGGAGCACGTGCCCCCTTGAAGACATCAGGTGACACTTTGTCCTGAAAATCGATGACAACATCCTGGTTGGTCCTTTCCCTGAGGCCACCCACGGTGATTACAGATGTAGCAGGATGGGTGGAGAGTGGGGTCTCTGTCACCAGGAGAGCCAGACGTGACACAGCAAAATGGGGGAGGCGTGCCCCTCCTTACGCCAGCTTTGTCTGCACGGTTTCTCTTTTTCGTGGTAAAATACACATAACATAGCATTGACCATCTTACCACTGTTAAGCATACAATCCAGCAGTATTAAATACATTGACAGCTATGCAGCCATCACTACCATCATCTCCAGAACTTTCTCATCTTCCCAAACTGAAACTCTGTCCTATTAAACACTAACTCCCCACCCTCCCCGAGTCCCTGACACCCACCCTTCCATTCTCTGTCTATGAATTTGACAGCTGCAGGGACCTCATATAAGCAGGATCAAACAGGATCCCACTGTATGGGGTGGGGGGCATCCCACTGTATGGCTGCTCATCGCAGCATGTAGAATCTTGGTTCCCCAACCAGGGATCAAACCCTCACCCCCTGCAGTGGAAGTGAGGAGTCTTAACCACTGGACTGCCAGGGAAGTCCCAGGATTTGTCCTTTGTGTCTAGCTTATTTCACTGAGCATAATGTCTTTGCTGTGGACTGTGTGTCCCCCCAAAATCCGAATGTTCAAGCCCTAACCTCCAATGTGACTGTATCTAGAGAGCGGGCCTTTAAGGTGACAGTTAAATGAGGTCATAAGAGGGGGTTCTGATCCGATAGGTCTGGTGTCCTTATAAGAGGAAGGGACTCCAGGGATGCACAGGCACAGAGGAAAGGATGTGCAGGCACATAGCAAGACGCCAGCCACTGGCACCACACCTGCCTACACTTTGATCTTGGATGTCCAGCCTCCAGAACTGTGAGAAAATAAATTTCCAGTATGTTAGCCAGCCAGTCTAGTGTTTTGTTATGGCAGCCTGAGCTAACACAGTCTTCAGGGTTGATCCATGTTGTAGCATGTGATGGAATTTCCTTCCTTTTTATGGCTGAATAATATTCCACTGTATGGATGGACCACATTATGCTCATCCATTCATCCGCCAATGGGCACTTGGGTTGCTCACACCTTCTGGCTTCATGAATAATGCTGCTGTGAAAATGGGTGTACAAATACCTCTTCGAGATACTGCTTGCAATTCATTTGGGTATATACCCAGAAATGGGATTGCTGGATCATAAGGTAATTCTATTTTTAATTTTTCAAGGAAACACCATACTGTTTTCCACAGCGGCTGCACCATTTTACATTCTTACCAGCAATGCAAAAAAGCTTCAATTTCTCTACATCATTGCCAACACCTGTTATTCTTTGTTTTGTTTTTTTAATAGCAGCTGTCCCCTAATGGGCATGAAGTGGTACCTCATGGTGGTTTTGGTTTGCATGTTCCTAGAGACCACTGGTATTGAGCATCTTTTCATGTGCTTGTGGGCTATTTGTGTATCTTCTTTGGAGAAATGTCTACTCAAGTCCTTGGCCCATTTTTTTTTTTTTTTTTTTTTTTTTGCGGTACGCGGGCCTCTCACTGTTGCGGCCTCTCCTGTTGAGGAGCACAGGCTCCGGATGCGCAGGCTCAATGGCCATGGCTCACGGGCCCAGCCACTCCGCGGCATGTGGGATCTTCCCGGACCGGGGCACGAACCCGTGTCCCCTGCATCAGCAGGCGGACTCTCAACCCCGGCGCCACCAGGGAAGCCCCCTTTGCCCATTTTTTAATCAGGTTGCTTGTTTTGTTGATGTTGAGTTGTAGGAGTTCTTTCTATGTTCTGAATATTAACCCCTTATCAGATAAATAATTTGCAGATATTTTTCCCATTCCATGAGCTGTCTTTTCACTCTGTTTGTTGACAGTGTCCTTTGATGCACGAAAGTTTTTAATTTCAATGAAGTCTCATTTATCTATTTTCTCTTCTGTTGCCTATGCTTTTGGTGTCACATCCATGAAATTGTTGCCAATCCCAAAGTCAGGAAGCTTTCCCATCTGCCTGTCTTTGAGTAGCAGAGACACACTCGTGTGCTAGGGTAAGCTTGGGGTGACCTGGGGACTCATCAGACTGACAACTTGGAAAGCCCGCCTGTTCGCTGAGAACTGAGTCCCCCAATTGCTCTGCTCTCACGGGGTGACACCACTGGCTGCCTCTCAGAGCGGGACAGAGCGAGTCCTGGAGGGCTGGGGTCTGCGCACCGCGGACACTGTCTCCATGGTCTCGGAGCCTGGACTCTGCAGCGATGGGCGGCTACAGCACGGAGCTGCTTTCCTCGGCAGGAACCACCGAGTGCCGCCCAGCAAGCAGGGGGTGTCTAAGAAAGGGGCCCCCTGGGAAGGAAGACGGACACTGGGGAGTGGGCTGGGCTAACCAGCGAACTGAACCGCCTCAGTTTATCAAGGAAAACACCACACGCCCTGTGTTCCCCACTCTGACCCAATGATCGAAGGCCCAGAAACAAGAGCTGCTGCTGAGGCCCAGGGACATGGGGTCCTGCGGCCGCCTCAGAGGAGATGGGAGGTCCCAGGGACAGGTGGCCAGAATTCTCCTCCAGCCAGAGCGGACGGCGCCCACATGCAGGGAAGGGGTGCCTGGAGCAGCATCTGAGCACCATTCACCCGAGAGAGCCACCAGGCTGGCCTCATAGCCACGGCGTCCACTGGGCATTCCAGCCGACCCTTCAAACAGAGCGGGAACTTCAGGGGTCCCAGGGGAAATGCTGGGACCAGTGAACCTGGCCTAGGGGCCCTCTGGCTTTCCAACCGGGCCTGGCTTTGGGACAGGATGGAGGGGGTCTCTGAGTGCAGGTGAGTGCTGGCTGGTAGATGAACTTGGCCAGTCTACTCACAGCGCCCAAGGGGGAGGGCAGCTCGCACACTGGGAACCTCCCAGCCATCTTGGGCTCCCCCGCCGTGAGCCCCACTCCTTTCCAGGCCCTTCCTCCTCAGCCCTGAGACTGCGGTCACGTACCCTGTTGGTTACACTACTGTTAACATTTCATGTTTCAGATTCTTAATGAACAACTTCTCGATTTCAATCTCTTTAAAAAAAAAAAAAAAGACAAGATAACTGGGTTGTATTTTTACTTTCAACCACCCTGCTGATTTCAAAAATGTGCTTCAGAAGCTTCTAATGGAAAAATAGTGCCTGAACATCTTGCCCTGAAAAATCCCCCAGGAGGTACCTTCAGGGCACTAAGAAAACCAGAAGAAAAGGAACTGTGAGGGCCTGTCCACTTGGGAATTTAAAATAAAGCTCAGAGCAGAGACAGGTGACAAGCCGCCAGAGAGAGTGAGTGCTCGCTGCGCATCCTGCCAAGCCCAGGCCTTCCGGAGCATGTAAAGCTCCCTCTGCCTTTTACAGTGATAGGAAAACAAGCATCCTTGTGTCCAGAGAAAAAAACCTGTTTCTCAAACAACTTGGTTTACCAAGCGTACAGGAAGCTATGTCGCACAGAACAGAGAGAAAGGGCCTGACTTAGCAGAAGCCTGGGGGCGGGGGCGGGGGGGGGCACGGCGGGAAGCCCCCATGTAGCCTCCCTTGGAGGAGAAAGAATGCATTGATCACTAGTTTCTGATCACTAGTTCTCTCAGAGGTGAAAACAACTCCAGACTGTGACCCGAGAGAGGGAGACCAAGCCAGGCTCACCCTGGATGCTGCCATGGGCTCAACTGTGCCCCCAAAACTCAGATGTTGGGGTCCTGACCCCCAGCACCTCTGAACGGGACCTGCTTAGAGTCAGGGTCTTTACTGAGGGAATCAAGTTAAGACAAGGTTGATGGGGGGGGTCCTGATCAATAGCACTGATGTCCTGATGGAAAAGGGACCACTGGAGACAGACACAGACACAGAGGGAAGACGGCGCCTGCAGGCCAAGAACGGAGGTCCCCAAAAGGAACCAACCTTGCTGACACCCTTGTCTCCGACTTCGGGCTCCAGACGGAATCACTGCGTGTTGTTTAAGCCTCGGTCTGTGGAGCTTTGTCACGGCTGCCCCGGGGACGCTCACACAGAAGGGCCACGAAGGGCACCTCTTATTTCCCCGTGGGGGAAACTTTAAGAGGTTTTGGTTCTGTTGTTTC
The DNA here is from genome assembly GCF_039906515.1 of Pseudorca crassidens. Lineage (NCBI taxonomy): Eukaryota > Metazoa > Chordata > Mammalia > Artiodactyla > Delphinidae > Pseudorca > Pseudorca crassidens. The sequence continues at coordinate 37,999,460 of NC_090310.1, read as the reverse complement.
CAAGGTACGGCACACTTTTTAAAACATTAAAACAAAGGACACATGGAACAGATGACTTTAAGAAGAATATAAGAATGTAGCTGTTTTATAAATGGATGTTAACCAGGTCACGGCGTGAGTCAGGGGTAAGTGACGGGCTACACAGGCAGCAGTCTAGTCGCAAAGAGAACGTGAAATCTCGCCTCGGGTAGTACCTGCTTACTGTCCTGCTCGCTGGCCTTCTGGCTGCCTTCAGCAGGTGAATCTCTCCGCTTTGCCTGCAACAGAAAAAGCACTGGCTGTTGGAAGAAAAAGCAGCTGATTAAAAACACACAGAGACCTAAGCTTTGCTCGGAAGGCAGAAAAGGCTGAGGACTAGGACTTTCCTGGTGGCGCAGTGGTTAAGAATCCACCTGCCAATGCAGGGGACACGGGTTCGAGCCCTGGTCCAGGAAGATCCCACGTGCCGCGGAGCAACTAAGCCCGTGTGCCACAACTACTGAGTCTGCTCTCTAGAAGCCTGTGCACCTAGAGCCTGTGCTCCTCAACAAGAAAAGCCACCATAGTGAGAAGCCTGCGCACCGCAACAAAGACCCAACATAGCCCAAAATAAACAAACAAATAAAGGGGGGAAAAGAAAAAGAAAAGGCCAAGGACTGAAGTCCATGAAACAGAAAGGCTTTCAAATCTGCTGCCTCTGCATCAGTTTTCTTGGATTCCAGTTCCTACACCTGATGTGGATCTCTGCGCTCCTTGCCGGTCCGTGTGAAGGCAGGTGAGAGCTCCCTGAACCCACAACGGCGAACCCCAAAGAAAGCCTCCCAGGCAGGGCTGCATCTCCAGAGCCGGGAAAGTCGTGGGAAGTCCAACACCTGAGACAAATGATTTCCTGGAAGGCTATTCTCTGCCCTCACCCTTTCTGCCTGGAGACAGCCTATAAATTTCCCTTCATAAAGGCGATCCCTTCCCTCCCAAGAGGAAGGGAACAGCTTAACCACCTGAGAACGCTAATCACCCAAAGGACTGCAGGAGGCTGAGCCTCACAACAAACTCACTAAAATAACCCTCATCCTCCCTTACTTCCCCCATATCTTTACCTTCCCAAATTTAGTTCCCTGTAAGCAGAAACCCTTTTTGTCTTGTCACTTCTCCACAATTTATTGCTCTTTGTTAAAAGGGTAGATAAGCCCCCAGGTCTAGCCTCCAAATGAATAAGAAATAAACATTTTCTCCAGTTAATTTGCCTTTGGTCAGTTTAATTTGTGGGACCCCAGACACTAAACCTAAATGGATAGAGGGAACAGTTTTGGTTTTTTTTTTAAATTTATTTATTTATTTTTGGCTGTGTTGGGTCTTCGTTGCTGCGCACAGGCTTTTCTCTACTTGCGGCGAGCATGGGCTCCTCTTCGTTGCAGTGCGCGGGCTTCGCACTGCGGTGGCTTCTCTTGTTGCAGAGCACGGGCTCTAGGCGCTCGGGGTTCAGTAGTTGTGGCTCGTGGGCTCTGGAGCGCAGGCTCAGTAGTTGTGGCGCACAGGCTTAGTTGCTCCGCAGCATGTGGGATCTTCCCAGACCAGGGCTCAAATCCGTGTCCCCTGCATTGGCAGGCGAATTCTTAACCACTGCGCCACCAGGGAAGCCCGAGGGAATAGTTTTTTCCTCTCTCTCGCATGTAAAAATCCTGACTCCCATGAGCCACCTTCTGGGGAAACTGCACGAGGATGGCTTTGCATGCAGAGCTCAGGACCTGTACTCTCAGGTCAAACATAAGCATGAAAACTGCACCAAGGGACTTTCCTGGTGGTGCAGTGGTTAAGAATCTGTCTGCCAATGCAGGGGACATGGGCTCAATCCATGGTCCAGGAAGATCCCATATGCCACAGAGCAACTAAGCCCGTGTGCCATGACTACTGAGCCTGCACTCTAGAGCCCGCGAGCCACAACTACTGAGCCCACGCGCCACAACCACTGAAGCCCATGCACCCTAGAGCCCACGTGATGCAACTACTGAAGCCCACGCGCTCTAGGGCCTGCATGCCACAACTACCGAAGCCCATATGCCTAGAGCCCGTGCTCCACAAGAGAAGCTACCTCAATGAGAAGCCTGCGCACCACAATGAAAAGTGCCCCCCCTCACCACAACTAGAGAAAGCCCACACACAGCAACGAAGACCCAACACAGCCAAAAACAAAAACAAAAAACAAAACAAAAAAACGTTCTTTAGATCTGAGTGTTATTCTGATTTTTGTGCCTAATCTTATGTTAAGTGAACTTGAACTTGTGGCGGTGGCTTAGGTCATCGCTTCCTTCCTTGTTTGATTTCTGGATTTGTAGAAGGACCCAGAAGATTCACAGAAGGCAGAGAAGAAGCCACAGGCCCTGACTGGGGCTCCTTCCTCCTGCCTGATGCCCAACACCCAGCTCAACTCTGAGCCCGTCCTGGTTTCTCTGGTTTCCTTGCATTCTTTTCACCCAGAAGTGACCCCCCTACACACCCCAATTTGGTTGTTGGCCTCCGAAGGCCTTGACCAGAGACCTGAGACCCTCGCTCTAAGGAGAAGCTACATTGTGAAGAAACCAGGTTGCCCTGAAACAGCTCTGCTCGCCTTCAGGATAAAGTCCCAGAGCTCCTGCGTGGGGCCTTGTCCCCGTCCAGGGGCCCTCCGACTCTTCCCTGGGCCTGCACCTGTGCTGGGCGGGGAGGGGAGCTCATGCTCTGCAATGTCAGCAACCCACCATCACACAGGAGCTTTCAGGTGTGCTGAGCAGGCACCTAGCTGTGCGTGAATGTTCTGGAACGGGGCAAGAGGGCGGCCGGTGAGAGCAGCTTGCCCCGGATAGAGCACAGAGTTCTTTCACTTACGTTCAGTTCTGCTGTCAAAGTTGACTGAGATTCAGGAAAATGGGGAAGGGAAGCTGTCCTCTATTCCTCACCCCCAATTTAAACGAAAATGGTTCGTTTGGGACAGTGAGACCCATGCTGAGGTCCGAGCTTCTCCAAACACCCCAATCGACGTATTCCCTTAAGGTCACGACCAAACCACATGCCCCTGAACCCATGCCCAGAGGCGGCCCGAGTTGACCCCAGCGCCTCAGATCCCACATGATTCTTGGATGCTCAAAATCTATTTGAGCATGTGCTGAAAATGTCAGACAGGAGGACGAGCCAGTTCCCAGTTCCAATGTTGTGGTCCTCCAGGGGAAGACTGGATGTTTCACATTGAAACACTTTGCTTGAATCTTTTTAACAGAAACTTTGTAATAGGGAAGAACAAATCTGACTCCATATTGGATTGTTTCTTTTGCTTTAACCTTTGTATTCTATTGCTTTTGCTACAAGTTAATCACTAAAAGAATGTTGCCTATAGCCTGAAATACACAGGATAGCCCATTCTCAAAGTTCTGACCTTTAAAGGTTTATCACTTTTCCATTCATATAGAGATAAAAAGTTGCAAAACAGAGCATAACATTTATCTTGTTGGAGGTTTATAGGAACGTGACCAGACCTATGCAGACAGCTTTGAGAACAAAGGATTCCAAGAAGTTCGCAACAACTAACCATACGCCCTCTCCTTTTAGTACAAAAGAAGCCTAAATTCTAACTGGGTTCTTTGGGACACTAGTCCACTGTCCTCCTGGTCTGCTGGCTTTCCGGATAAAGTTGCTATTCCTTGCCCCAACAACTCATCTTTCGACTTACTGGCCTGTCATGCGGTGAGCAGTACAACGGACTCGGTAACTTCTTGGAGGATTTTAACTTCTCCCTCAATTTCCAGTCCTGGCCTTAGGCCCACCTGAATGAGTTCTGTCTCACATAAGGACGAGCAGAGGTGGTGGCCACACGAGGCGCTGCTGTTCATTCTGAAACGGTTACACTGACACACTCGAGTCCCACCTCAGGGTAACTGAGGACCTGTGAGGTGGGCGAATCCAGGTGCACCCTGCCTAAAGCAGCTGTGGGGCTGGAAGCCTGACCCGGGGAGCAGGGTGGGCATCACCCAGGAGAGCAGCCCAGCTCCCTGCCTCACCAAAGGAACTCAGCTGCGTCTGCAGCCAGACATGAGACGCAGCACGCAGAAAGGTTGTGCTAAAGTCACAGCTGGTGAAGAGGAAACACTCCTCTGTGACACTCGCTACCTGGAGACAGCACAGACCCCCACAGACTGAGGGCTGTTCCACGAGACACAGCTGCACCTCAGACGCCAATCCAAGTCCCAAGTTGTCACCTGTGCGCCTGACCAACCAGCTGTAAACCAGGGTTTCCATGACCCCCTCCTTGGGTTCCATCTACAATGGAACCCAAGCCATTGTACTATAGCTCACAGAACTCCAGGAAACATGTAACTATGTTTACTGGCTCATTATGTAATAGAGGATGTGATAAAGGACACAGATGCACAGCCAGGTGAAGACGCACTCCGGGCAAGGTCCGGAGGGGTCCCAAGTGCAGGAGCTTCTGTCCCCGTGGAGCTGGGGTGCACCACCCTCCCGCACATGGATGTGTTCCCCAACCTGGATGCTCTCCAAACCTCATACTTTAGAGATTTTTATGGAGGGTCATCACGTGGGCACGATCCACTATTGACTCAATCTCCAGCCCCTTCCCCCTCCCCAGAGGATGGGGGTAGGGCTGAAAGTTCCAGGCTTCTAATCACACCTGGTCTTTCTTGTGACCAGCCCCATCCAGGAGCCCACCAAGAGTCACCTCACTGGAACAAAAGAATTATGAGGGTCTTGGAGTCCTGTGTGAGGAGCCAGGGGGAGAAGAGACCAATATACATATTTTCTATTATTTCACAATGTGTTTCTGTTGAGAGATGCCAGCAGGTCACATGATGTGGCCAGTTCTGGACACAGTGAGGAGAGGGTGCCGGCAGCGGGAGCCGACGCACAGCTACGTGGGCCCCACAGCCGGAAGCAAGCAGTGGGGAAGCCGCTTCCCTCTCCCCGGTCGTAGAGGAGGGATTCAAACCCAAGACAGACTCCTCAAACCCAGGACCACATCTACAGGTGATGAGACTCCAGGCATCTCTCCCTCACCAGGGTGAAGTATGCATACTGAGGTTCATGGTTTGTCTGTTCACCCAGACTCTCTCTACACTGAAAAGGAAGCAGCGGGAACACCCACTGTGCACAAGGCTGGATTCGGGACTTGTGACAATCCTCACAAACAAATATACTCAGGATGGAGGGGGCAACCAGTAGAGAATGAGAACCTCGCCCCCCCAACCCCACCCCCCGCCACCTGCCCCAAGCACAATGCCCTCCCCTGCACGATCTTCCCGTTCAGACCTGGCAGGGCTGCCGGGCGCTCCCTGCGGGGCTGCTGCAACAGGAGACCTGAGAGAGACAAAACCAGGGCTCCCGCTCAGCCAAAGTCGCCCAACACACAGCTGGAGCCCAGCACCATGCAGGAAGATGGTGTTGCCAGGCCTGCCCTGAGGCTGTCTACGTCCTGGGCCCGAAAGTCAGAGCCAGCCCCAAACAGGATGCTTCATTACTTTTTTTAGTTTTTTAAAAAATCGCGGCAAAATTCACACAAGAGTAATTTTTAAAAAGTGAAGGATTCAGTGGCATTTGGCACATTTACGATGTTGTGCGAACCCCACCTTTATCCAGTTCCACATTTCCATCTGCAAAGGAACCCTCCCCACTGAGCCCTCACTGCCATCCCTTCCCCAGCCCTGGCACCCACTATATGTTCTAGCACGGTGACTTTTAAGTTGCAAAATAATTAACAAAAGACAAAGGATGCCCTGAGAGTCTGTCTGCAGGGGTGGGCGCACTGTTCTGGCACCGCCCAGCAGCCGGAGGCGCCTCCTGCAGGGTCCCAGCTTCCCCGTCCAAACACCCTGGTTGTTGCTTCTTCAGGTACAAGCCACACCGAGGATCCATCCACCCTGGCCCTCAGTGGGAGCCAAGCCAGTGGCCCTCTGACCACCACCTGAAACCATGACTGTCACACCCCCTGGGAGCCACCAAGAAGGTGAGGAGGGGACTAGCTTCTGCCTCTGCCAAGCGCCGGCTCTGCTACTGGAAGAGAGTGGCAGTCCCGAATGCTCCTTCGTGCTGAAGGAGCAGTGATGAACTGTGTGCCTGGCAGGGCTCCTCTAAGCAAACCCCACCTCAGCTGTCCTCACCTTTCCTGTCCTTCTGTTTTTTCAGAAAAGCACCAAGTGGAAAGAAAGACAGGATGGGGAAACACCTGAGTTTTCTTCAGTTTCCTTCCTAGAACCAATCCCAGGCGGCCACCTCCTCAGTGACACCAACACGACAGATAAAAACGCGTGCGAGGAAGAGGATCATCCTCAGAGACGTAAGGCAGAGCCAAGGAGCCCACAACCATGCCCACGACCATGCCACAGTGACGGACGGGACGCAGGATGGAGCCCCCCATTGTCCCCTCCACCTGCACGGGCACAAGGGTCCTAACCCACAAGGCCCCCCATCTCTCACTGCACAACTCTCACTGAGACGCCTGGGTCTGCCCTCACACCTCGTTGGGGACCCGCCTCTCCTGCCCTTCAGGGATCCCCATGGACTCGGGGCCCCTCTTCACACTCAGCCAGAGACCGCGCCTCGCACATGGCCAATATGTGCGTGTCTGGCAAAAGGCAAGGCCAGGCAAGTACACCCGGGCCAGGACTCAGCCAGGATTCTTCTAGACTCTTCTATAAGGAGCCGCCAACCCTGCAGGCAGGCCGCCTCCAACCATGTCACCCAGAGATCACATCCATCCGTGTACCTAATGCTGGATTCAAACCAAACAGCAGAGCGGGCACCCTCCTCGGGACGCCGTCCACTTACGTGTCCGGGCTGCCCGCTGGGGGCCACGGGGCCGCTGGTGGAGGTGAGGTCTCGGCAGCCCCAGTCGCTGGCCATTCCAAGACTCTCTGCCGAGAAAGGGGGTGGCAGGCTTTGAGTGGCTGCTGGCTGAGACTTTGGTTAAAAAGACCCCACAGATCAGGGAGAGCAAGCGTGCGCTAGTCTCTAACGGGTCGGCCAGAGCCGCTGTGAGCCGAGCCGACCGCATGGGACCCTGGCGTCTTCCAGAGCAAATCATGAACAACTCCAACAGCAGAAAGTAATGGAAAATTTCAACAGGAAAAGCCACCCTCCCCATTAAAATAAAAAATAGTAAAAGCAGAATTTGCAACTATGCTCATAAGAACAGGAATCCCAAATCAAAAAGCTTTAAGAGGAAGCTCTCGGGAACCCCGGGGAAGGGCCGTGTCTATGCATTTCCCGTCACCGACATGGTTTCTGCCTTTGGGGACTTTATGGGCTCACCTGGCCAAAATTACTACACTCATGGCCCTGGGGTGTCCAGAGGCAGGGCCATGCTGAACCCCATGAAGCCCAGAGCCCCGCCGACCCTCCCAGCCGCCCCCGACCGAGGCTGAGCCCTGCCTGCTCCGGGTGCACCAAGGTACTCACTCTCCACGTGCGCAAAAGCACAGAAGGGGCCCCGAGGGCAGTGCCCAGTCTGTCGCATGTCGTTGCACTTGGTAGACTTGTAGATCTAGGAAATGAAAATAAAACAGCAAATAGAGAGGCTGGACTGGAAACCTGTTTCCGTGGGAGGCCCAGAGCTGGCTGGGCCTGGCCTCCTCCTTCCAGCTGGAGGCCCAGAGCTGGTAATCACAAGGGGGTATCCTGAAAAAGAAGGATGTGGACACCGCACCCCTCGTCCCCACTCCTCCCAGCAGTCCCAGGACGCCCTGTCTGCGCAGGGCCAGTCAGCCTGGGAAACCGTGTGGGCCTGAGGCTGCTCCTGCAGCACCTGTCCTTGAAATCACATATCAGGTCAGCTTGTCCACTTGGCACTTCCTGAAAGATACACCTGGTTCAGTGCCTGGTATACAGCAGGTGGGCAAGAAATGCCTGTTAAGTGACCACGTGCGTCCACTCCATGGCCAGACCCAAGGCTGCTTCACTTGGGTGTGGCCCCGCAGCACAGCCTGCCCAGAAGGGACAGCGGCCTCTAGGCCCCAGACACCCTCATGGGTGCTGCCACCCGCCCCCTTCCCTGCCCGAAACACTGCTCGTTCCCTGTGGCTCTTTGACCATCCCCTGAGCACCTGCACTGAAATTTTAAGGGTCACCAACAGAAGCAATTTCAAAAGGTCTCCAATTCAGAACTCCAAATATCAGGAATCTAAGTGTTGTTTTATGCACGCTTTGAAGCACTGAATCTCTAGACAGAAGAAACTTTTAAGAAATGAAACACCACAGCCTTTCAGACCAGGAGCCCACCCCTCCCTGGAGCCCAGGTGCCCCAGTGGGCACAGCTGGGCGCTCCTTCACCGCAGAGCCTGCTCCCAGACTGGCCCTGATCCTCCTGGTCCCAGTGCTCTGATGCTCTCCCATTGGTCCAGGGGCTTTGTGTGCTTGTTCGTTTTTAACACAAATCCGAGTGTGCAGCAAAGGGTTAACTCCATGGCTTCCCTGTCCATACCCGCATGCCCCAAAGGAAGGACTGGCTTTGATGGGCTCAGGGAGGTGATGTCTGAGTCCCTGGAATGTCCTGCCTGGTCGGGTCTCTGTTTACCTAGGGCCCTGGGCCATGCCACATGGTGACTTAAGGTGGGCCTGGGCCACGCAGCATTGGCTCAGCCTCTGCAGGGGCCAGAGACTGAGGTTAGCCACGTCTGCTGACCGACCCCCAGTAAAAACCCTAGATGCCAAGGCTTGGGTGACTTCCCAGCTGGCAGCACTGTGAGTATGGCCACAAATACGGCCACACACGGTGGCTAGGAGAAGGACACACCGTCCACAGTGCGTGCCTGGTCTCCCCAGGACCCGCCCCTGTGGCCTTGATCCTTTGCTGATTTTAATCGCATTCTTTCCGTGTAAAGAACCATAGGTGCTCAGCCCTGCGAGTCCTTTGAGCCCGTCCCTGGACCGAGGGTGCTCCCGTACCTCGGGGTGGAACTGCTGCTCTGTGCGCGAGTGGCAGTACTGACAGCTGTCCCCGCTCTCGCACCTGGAGGGCTCGCCCCACTCGTCACCGTGCTTCACGCTGGGGCAGGGGGTGGACCTGGGGGACAAGGAGGAGTCAGCGGAGGATGGATGTCCTCCCCACATGCCCTGGGGCGTCAGGCTGTCCGCACAGTGCTGAGCACACGTGCACCACCAGGGGACATGGGTGCCAGCCCCGGAAGCACTGGCCCCTTCCTCACCAGGACAGGCAAAAAAAAAAAGCAGGGCAGGGATTTCCCTGGCCGTCCAGTGGTTAGGACTCTGCGCTTCCACTGCAGGGGGCGTGGGTTCGATCCCTGGTCAGGGAACTAAGATTCCACATGCCGCAGAGGGCGGCCAAAAAAAAAAAAAAATAAATAAATAAAAAGGAGTGCAGGTGCCTGGTGGAACCCAGAAGGCATTCAGGAGCCCGTTTTCATTTTCCACAAAATGTGAAGTGAGTGAGTCAGAGCCACCGATGCCACTGTGACAAGCACCTCGGAGACGCAGCCAGGCCTCCTGTAGCAGGAGGAGACCAGGCCCAGCCCCCGCCCAGCCCACCAGGGGACCACACTCTGTCTCCCCGTGAAACTATTTCAAAATTGAACCTGAGACTTTGGTCCTACAATATGAAAACCCTACCCAATACCCTCTATTCTTCAGGTACTTCCTGACAGCTTTATTGTATTGGATTTATTTAAAAAATTATCATCTGTGGGAAATAAAACTTTTATTTTTTACGATTTTCCATCCCTTTGATACACAGTAAATTCACTTCACCTTCTCAAGATGACATCGGGTGACTAAAAGCCAAAGGTTCTCTGTCCCTCAACTGAAACTACTCAGAACAGTGACTGTCATAAAAACAACTTTATCTGAAAGTGAGGGCTCTCGGGCAGGTGAGGTGGCATCCAATTATTAGAGAGAGGCTCTTTGCTCCAAGAACAAGCTCTACACAGAGCTCGGGACCCAAGGGAGGAGCGAGGTGAGGGCCAAGGTGCCCAGGCACCGCTGGGGTTCTGTGTCCCCAGTCCGCCACCCCGCTCAGTGCCAGGTCCATCCAACAAGTTGGCAAACCCAAGGCTAAGCTGGGCACCAAGGTGAGGGCAGCTGGAGTGAGGAGGAGACGGCCTAGGAAGAGACCAGGACTGCCAGGTGCATGAAACCAGATGAGGCCCAAACCCACCACCCCGAGGACATCAGTCCCCCGGAGAGGGTGAAGTTAGGCTGTGGGCACTGGGACTCTCAGCCTCGCAAGGGCCAGTTCCTTGCCAGTAGGTGCTATTGCTGGCAGGGACACACAGGTCACAGGAGGGAGGCCGGGGGAGGGGGGGAAATGGAGGAGCCACGCCCTGACCGCACCTGCCGGCTGGCTGGACACCAGAGCCTCTGGGGAGAGTGAAGGGAGCAGAGGGGTGGCTGCCTAAACTAGAGCCTCGAGCCAACGTGAGTGTGAACAGAGGGGACCACCGGGCTGGGCCCACACCAGAGAAGTCGGCCAGGGCCCTGCGGCGCCCGTGGCCCAGGCTCACCTGTACTGGAACCTCCGGGGGTCCCGCCGCCGGTCCCTGCTATTGTGGAAGTGCGGGCATGCGTAGCCCTGGCGGCACAGGCGCGGCGGCTTGGGGCACTGCTCTGTCTTGTAGCTGCCTAGCACGAAGTTGGTATCTGAAAAACAGGGGTCCACACGGAAACGTGCACACGTGTGCTCACGGCAGCCACACAGCCAAAAGGTGTCCATCAGCAGATGATGGGTAAACGCCATGTGGCCCAGCCATGTGGTGGAGCATCACTCGGCCATGAAGAGGAGTGAAGCACTGACACGTGCTACAACGTGGATGAGACTTTAACAATCTGAACACACAATGCTCAGTGAGAGAAGCAGACACAGAAGGCACATGTTGTATGATTCTACTTATAGGAAACATCCAAAACAGGCAAATCCATAGACAGAAAGTAGATTAGTGGGTATCAGGGGCTGGGGCTTCCTTGGGGAGACTAGATAGAGTTTTAGAACCAGATAAAAGTGATGGGTGCACAACACTGTGAACATACTAAAAACCTCTGAAATACACTTTAAAATGGCTCATTTTACACCCAATAAAGTACCATACAAATTTAAAAAATAAATAAATAAAAATAAATTAAATGGCTCATTTTAACCCCAAGGTAAATGATGGGCGCTGGGTGATGCTGACATGTCAATGCAGGCTCTCAGCTGTGACAAACATCCCACTGCAGGGGGGCTGCCGTGTGTACGGAGGTACCAGGTATGTGAGGACTCCCTGAACTTTCCACAATGTGGAACCTAAAACTGCTCTAAAAAAAATAAAGTCTATTTTTTAAGTAGTTAATTTCATGTTACCTGAATTTTATCTCAAAGCAAAAATAAACACAAAAACCACCAGGGGTCATTTAAAAGCAGTAATGGATGAAAGGAGATTCTTGAAAATCATACCCATTCTTGGGTTGGTTAATAACTGACCCTCCCCATTTTTTTTTTTTTTTTAAACAAAGGACATTGTTTTTAATTACACTTGCCCAGGGGGGCTGACCCTCAAGGCATGGAGGGGAAGACAGTGGAGGGAGGCTGTGTTGCCGGGCCAACCCCGGGAGCCACACCCAGGACACGCTTCCACACCCACATTTAATGGCACCACCCCCCACACACCAAACTCAGTTCCAAATAACTGATAAAATGACAAGGGACGTGAACCACACAGCAGGGCACAGAGAGGACAAAAGGAGTTTAAACAGAAAAGACGATTTTAAGAAAATAAAAATTGTAAGACATTTGTTCACAAGCATTGACAGAGGACCTCCAACAGACATGAGGTCCTGCGCTGAGTGGCATGAACCACAAAGAAGTGAGAGGCGTGGCAGTGCCTATGAGTCACAAGGGCTCCGGGACGCCCTTTAGTGGGTGACGGATGAGCGGTCCTCCCAGATGTGGAGAATTATTCAGCAATAAGAAGAAAGGTGCTAAGATAATATGAGAAAAAAAAAGAAGAAAGGTGCTACCAAGCCCCAAAGAGACACAGGGAGCCCTGAATGCACAGCACTAAGTGCAAAGGCTACACACTGTGTGATCCCAACTGTAAGACAAAACAATGGGCGAAAGATCAGTGGCCACCAGCAGTGGAGCAGAGAGGACCTTAGGGCAGTGACACTACCTGCATGACATCATAATGGAGGATCCGTGTCTTTACACATTTGCCCAAACCCGGAGAATGCACAATGCAGGGGTAAACTGTGCTGTTAATTAATAATCATGTATCAATATTGGTTGTCAATTCTAACAAATGTTACCTCATCAACACAAGACATTCATGATGTGTAATTTTTTTGTTAACCGAAAACTTCCCTAAAAAATAAAATCTACTAATTAAAAATCCAAACCATGGGCGCTGAGGGTTAGTTACCCGGCCAGACCCGACCCAGCGCCTCCTCCCACCTTCCCTTCCTCAAGCTCAGCCCACCTGACAGTGACAAGAGAGGACCTGTACCCCCACCTGCACCACAAGCCAGAGCTCACAGGTGGAGCCTGTGGTCCAGGACCAGGGAGACCGAGGGGCTGCAACAAGAGAAGGACAAGCCCCGAGGCAGGGAGCTGTGGGCGCAGCCCTCCCTCTGTGCAATCCTCTCCCCAGAGGGACATGGCGATGCTGGGACCCCCATATATGCTGTGGGTCCAGGCCCCCCACACCACAGGCGCGATGGAAGGCTAGGATCCTCAGCGCTCCTGCAGGGCCCGGCCTGAGGCCTGGGCATCAGGAAGGCCTGGGCAGTCACCTTTGTTAATTCGTCCCTGGGCCCAGGGTGGCATAGGATTCGGCGGGTGGGGGAAAGACCCTTGTAGGGAATTCATCACTGAAGTAAGCGCAGCCTTGAAGCGTTTACGTGCGTGAGAGCAAAGCCAGTCCAAGGAGACATGGCATTACTGAGGGGGTTTCTCTTAAAACCGCACCACCCTCGGGAAACATCCAAACAGGCAGCTCCACGGAGACACAGCCAGGCTAGTGGGTGCCAGGGCTGGGAAGGGGAGACCACTGATGGGCACGGGTTTCTGTCCGAGGTGATGGAAATGTTCTGGAACCAGACAGAGTTGATGGTTGCCCAACACTGTGGTGCACCAAATGCCACAGACCTGTGACTTTCAGATGGTTAAAATGGCACATTTACATGATGGGTATTTTACAATTAAGCAAACCTCACTGCCCATAGCCATCATCTGTGGAGGCTGCTGGGGACCAGGCTGGCTCTGGGACCAGACACCTAGCAGGAGCTGTGCCAGCCGTGCAGGCCCCTCCCCCAGAGCAGCCTGGGGACCAGATGGGCTGCTGGAGGGGCTGAGGGTAATGTGCTCGAATGGAACCTTGGTCTCCCCTCCTGACCTGTAAAGGGGGCGACGAGGTCCACCATGCAGGCATTCTACAGACAGAGGTGAGCCCCCCGCCCCAGCAGCGGCTGCAGGGTTACCTTGCCACCGGGGGTCCTCGCCCAGGATCTTCTCCATCAGGGCCTGGCTGGCCAAGACCCCAGGCTGCAGGTCAGGGACGCCATCCCCAGCACTGAGCTGGCCGTTCTGCAGGGCTTCCTGGGCCTGCAGCTCCCTGCAACCAAACGGCACGTGGTCACGGTGCTGCAGCCTGTCCGAAGCCTCCAACAGTGAGATAGCCACCGGCTTCTGTCACTTTATGAAGCCGCCTACGTGAGGGTTCAGGACGTGCAGCCCACAGCCTTGGGGCCCCCGTTCCAGGATGACAGTCTTGGCCCAAATCCCAAGAGCCTCAGAGCCGAGCGTGCGAGACGCCACAAGCTCCCTCGGGTCCGGGTCAGGAGGGAGGAGAAGGGTCACTTTCTCATTAGCAGTAAAATCAAGGCTCAGAAAGAGCTGCTTGAGGCAAGCAATGCCCGAAACACAGGGAGGAGAGTGGCTCCCGGCAGGACGGCCACTCACCTGATGTCACACACGGGCGGCCGCAGGTCCAGGGGGCCGTGCGCGAAGGCGCAGTGCAGCCCGTTCTTCACGCAGTGGCCCCGGGCATCTGTCTCATGGATGCATGTGCCCGTCTTATAGTAGCGCAGGTGATACTTGCGCTCCGTGTCCCCGGTCGTCCGGTGCAGGTACGGACATCTGGGAAGCAGAAGACGACATGCACCGTCTGGGCCCTGGGGCCACCACGGTGTCAACCTGCTCCCAGCAACTGGTTCTTGTCTCCTTTTCCCAAACACCTGCTCTAGTCGGAGGATGAACAGCACTGGACAGAGCACCCGTCCCTGCTCCAGACCCTCCCCCACGGCACTCAGACCCCCACAAATCCCTCAATTACACATGGGAGAAAAATACAACACCCAAGTTACCCGAAAATCACCCTTCATAATTTTTTGAATAAAGTGGAAAACAAAGTTCCCCCATCAAGTAAGGGGCTGGCGGCCTCTCCCATCCCCCGTCCAGGTCCTTTCAGGGACCCCTCGAGGGAGGTGGAGGAGACTGGAAGGGCTGGAGAAGGACGCTGCGGGGAGACAGGCTGGGGAGAAGCAGCTGGGGGGAGGCACGGATGGGGCAGCATCCCACAGGCCACACAAAGGCCCAGAGCCACGCACTTCCAGGGAGAGCCACACGCGGCTCCCTGAGCAGCAAGGGTTAGGGTTAGGGTAAGGGCTCCCGCTGCAGGGATGTGGCAGCGGCAGAGGTGGCAGTGGCAGAGGTGGCATGGACGGTTCCAGAAGACATGGGGCAGGGCACTGAGCCCGCCTCAAGGTCAGTCCCTCCAGACAAGAGCCAGAGACCCAGAAGAAAGAGAGGGGATACGCAGAGAACTCTGAGCAGCCCCGGAGTGGCCCAAGGCCAAGGCAGAGCCATGGCTGCAAGTCCCCAGATCTAAAAACAAGGGCATCACCCCCAGAGATGGCTGGGGAGCACTGTGTGGGGCTTGGGAAAGGTCCACTCCCACCTCGCTGCCTTGCAGGCTGTGGACCTGGGTGCTGGGAGCACCTGTGGGGGTGGGGGGCTCCCCATGCAGAGCACAGATGGATGGACAAGACCAAAAGTAAAAGAAAAAACGACTTAGGGACCAACCAGTTTAAACCCCCATCTGGTAAGATGAAGAAACAGAGGCTCAGAGTTCGGACAGCTCACCCCAGACCTTAAGGAACACCTTGGGTGTGCAGGCCATGAGAGCAGGACAGAGAGGACGCCATGCCCCGGCAAGTCCCCGGGTCCCCTGGAGCCAACCAAGCAAAAGGCAAATGCTGTGGGCCCAGAAGATCCAGATGCACTCCCGGAAGAGCTGGGGTCTCGAAGATACATGTGCCCCCACGATCACAGCAGCACGAGTCACAAGAGCTTAAAGCTGGAAATAACCCGAGTGTCCACCAGCTGATGGATGGATGAACAAAAACATGGTCCATCCAGACAGTGGAATGAGCACTGGTACAGGCTACAACAGGGATGAACCTTGAAAACATTCTGTTAAGTGAAAGAAGCCAGACACAAAAGGACAAATACTGTGTGGGTCCATTCCCATGAGGTCCCTAAAGCAGTCAAATTCATAGCAACAGAAAGTAGAGAGTGGGGGTAGGATAGGGAGGGTGGGAGGGAGGGAGATGCAAGAGGGAAGAGATATGGGGACATATGTATATGTATAACTGATCCACTTTGTTATAAAGCAGAAACTGACACACCATTGTAAAGCAATTATCCTCTAATAAAGATGTTTTAAAAAAAAGAAAGAAAAAAAGAAAGAAAAAAAATATATATCATGTACTACCTAAATCTTTTTATAGCATGCTGATGAAACAGAGAATAATATATTACTGTTTCAAAGAACGTGTTTGAAAACAATTATACTAAGCATTTTCTCATTTTTATTAAGTCAATAAATATGTATTAAATATGTGAGTATAATAAACAGAATAAAGAAAACAAACAAACAAAAAAAGAAAGTAGAGGGTGGGTGCCAGGGGCTGGGGGAGGGAGAGGGGGAGTGAGTGTGTAATGGGACAAAATTTCTGTCTGGAAGGAAGAATCTGGAAATAGATGGAGGTCATGGTTGTACAACTTTGTGAATGTAATTAATGCCACTGAATTGCACATTTAAAAATGGTTAAGTGCACCACAACTACTGAGCCTGCGCTCTAGAGCCTGTGAGCCACAACTACTGAGCCCATGTGCCACAACTACTGAAGCCTGCATGCCTAGAGCCCATGCTCCGCAACAAGAGAAGTCACCGCAGTGAGAAGCCCCCGCTCGCCAGAACTAGTGAAAGCCTGCACGCAGCAACGAAGACGCAACGCAGCCAAAAATAAATTAATTAATTAATTTAAAAGATGGTTAAAATGGCAAACTTTATGAATGTTATCACAACTTTAAACAAAGCCCATTGGAGACAGAGAAGAGAGAGATGGTCTCTATGTTTGTGTTGAAATACACCACACTTACAGGGAAGTGTGTCACAGGTCATACCTGGATGGCCTGTGGCATTTCACAAACTGACACCTGAGTGACAGCACCCAGTTCAAGAGGACAGAACACAGCCAGCCCCTCGGGCCCCTCACATGGGCACAAGGTGGAGGTGATGACCACACTCTCTTGTGAGTGGCGGGAACTGAAAATGAGGCAATTCCTCCAATTAACTCTGCACAAACACTTCTGGGGCAATCCCAGCTGTCGTTGCCAATCACCAAAGATCCGTGAGAAAAAGGAAAAGCAGAAGATGGAGAAAGCAGTTTAGGAGACTAGCTGGTCCCCACCTTGTGAAAAGAGAAAAGAAAAAACTTAAAGAATTATGACTGCATTACATACAGACAAGAAAAAGGAAACACTGCCTGTGCAGACAGTGCTCTCTGTGCCCAAATAGGAGCTGTCTCCTTCGTGTGCTTAAAGATAAGTTCCAAGGAACATTTTCAGGACGTGTGAGTGAAATGGTCAAATATCTGCTTAGGATTTTTACTCTATTAGGTACTGACGCAGCCTTGATTAAAATCCCTCACTGTAGAGTTACATCTTACATTTTGAGCTCCTCCAAGAGCTCCTGTGCATCTCCTCACAAGCACTGGTGTGTAACTCAGTCTCTGGGTCCCCAGAGAGGTGAGGCTGTCATGGAGCAGTCTCTGCCACACCAAGGAACCTGTTCTAGAACAAGGAACCCCCTCCCACTTTTCACATTAATATATAGACTAATATCACTAACAAAGAATGTGTAGAAATAGAGACGCCAGGAACTCACAGAACAATGGGCTAGAGAAATAAACAAGGAACTTATAAAAGAGAAAATGCAAAGGGTCTCGACCACTGAGAGGCACTCATCTTGCTTCTGATAAGAGAAATACACCTGGAGGCCCACCTGTTCCCGGGCAAAACCCCAGGAGCAGGGCTATAGTAAACCAACACTGCTGCTGGCAAGAACGCCAAGTGAAAGGCATCAAGAGGATAGGTGCCATTACCCTCTGTCCCAGCAATCCCCAAAGACAGACTGGCACACAGAGGTAAAAAGAAGTTTTGTTCGTAATCACCAAAGGCTGGAGACAACCGAGTTGTGGGATAAACTTCAAGGGAGCTCAGCGTGGCTTGGAGGAATGGGCAGTCTGTGTGGACGGCTTTGGAGGGGGCACCACGTGGTACCGTGAGGGAAAAGCACTAAGAAGAGGGAGTGCAGGACTTCCCTCGTGGCACAGTGGTTAAGAATCCGCCTGCCAATGTAGGGGACATGGGTTTGAGCCCTGGTCTGGGAATATCCCACATGCTGTGGAGCAACTAAGTCCATGTGCCACAACTACTGAGCCTGCGCTCTAGAGCCCGTGAGCCACAACTACTGAGCCCACATGGCATAACTACTGAAGCCCACGCGCCTAGAGCCCATGCTCCGCAACAAGAGAAGCCACCGCAATGAGAAGCCCGCACACCACAACGAAGAGTAGTCTTCGCTCGCCGCAACTGGAGAAAGCCCGCGTGCAGCAACAAAGACCCAACACAGCCAAAAATAAAATAAATAAATAAATAAATAAATTTATTAAAAAAATAAAGAAAAGGGAGTGTCGCACCCTGTGGTTTACATCGGAAGGTGGGGGAGGGGAACAAGAATACAGATACGTCTGCTTATATCAAAAATTATGGAAGGAGGAGCTATTGTTTCATGGGGACAGAGTTTCAGTTTGAAGATGGAAAAGTTCTGGAGGTGGATGATGGTGATGGCTGCACAACACTGCAAATAAACTTAACTCCACTAAACTGTACAATTAAAAAAGCTAAGATGATAAATTTAATGTTATGTATGTTTTACTACAATAAAAAATAAAATAAAATGACTTTAATAGGAAAATGGTCATTTTGCAAAAACAGTTCCAATCTTCAGAAACACTCACAATCTACTATAAGTTAAAGCAAAAGAATTCCAGAGTCTGGGGAGAAGGGGACCAGCACATCAGAGCTGAGGCACTGCCTGTTGGTTTATCTACAGAACCCAGTCCGCATAGCCGTGCTGAAGCAGGACCACACGGACCACAGGCATCGCCAATGCGCTAACTGCAGGGTGTGGCAAAGGCTGCGTGCACCCCCACAGCTCAGGGGAGTGAATGTGGTGGGTGACACCTCCCCCATTTCCTCATGTTCCCTAATGGTCCCTCAGGTCAGCTCTAAGCATCATTTTGTTTCCTTGCCAGTACCATCACTGGGGCAACCAGAGCCCGGCCAAGGTTCCCCCTCTCGCCAGCACTGAGCACCGAACAGGCAGTATTATTTCACTAGGGGCATGTCACCTCTGCGTATTACATGACTTCAAAGCATAAGCTAAGATTAAAATATTGGAGGACATTTAATGAAAAGAAAATGGCTTCACCTAAGAACATCTAAGAGGCAAAAGGGAAAACCTTAGAGAAAACACAATGGCAGAACGTAGACCCTCACTGAAGCGGGGAAGAGGCTGGTGGGAACCCCAGGGGTCAGCCCAATACCACGTGCAGATGCTTCCTCACCACAGGAGTTCACTCATCCATCCGGGGGGGGCCACTGACAGCCCTGTAGCACCTGTAATGTGATTCAGTTCCACAGCCCGCCAAATTCAGGGTGGCACCTGTGGTTCTCAAAACCATCCATGACAATTAGTGACCCAATCAGTGTAAATAAAACAAGGCTCCATGGATGGTGTGATGCAGCAGTACATGCCAGACACAGGTCTGCCATGATGCTCTGGAACCACTGAAACTAGGAGGGAGGGGTAAAGAGGAACATGGCAGGGGCTTGAGGCTGCTGTCTGTGTTTCCAGGAGAGCCAGAAATCATCCCCTTCCTTCCTGAAACTCACCCAAAACAAAGGTGGACCCACAAACTCAGTTCCACTATACATCAACATCGGTCAGCAAGCCAGGCTGGAGCGCATCACAACCACCTGGATGGTCTGCTAACCCCAGACCATCTGATCTCGGCGGAAACCTTGGGTAGAAACTGCTGGCAAGTTCCCAGGTGATGCTGCTGCTGCTGATCTGGGGGCCGCAGTGGGAGAACCACTGGGCTGAGACGGACACTCAAGCACAACATGATGCTCTCCTAGTCCTCAGGGAGCTCAGGCATAGGTGGGGACCAGAATACAGCACAGAAAAAACTGAGGTGTGAACTGGACCAGAACCGAGCAGCGGATATGGAAAATGAGTGGGAGCAGAAAAATGGGAAAAGGAAGACCTGTGTGCCACAGACAACTGGGGATGGCGAAAAGGTGGGGCTTGTGGGGAGAAGCTTGAGTGTCCCCCTCTTCTGTGACACTAGGGGTGGGGGGTTGCCAGTTAACCCCATGTGGACCACACACCCATCCATTCAGCCCGGCACCCCCAGCCTCTGGCTTCCAAGGGCTGCCCTGGACTCTCGAGCCAGGCCAGCGACCCCTCATTAATCCCTAACATGGACCATCAGCTTGGCAACAAGTCCACCTCCCTCCTCTGTGCCCAAAAAGCTGCCACCCTCTCCGAGGAACCTGTCTCTGCTGAGGCCGTCTCCCCACTAGCCTCCAAGGAGCACCAGAGCTCCCTGTGCCAGTCGCTCCCTCCCAGTCACCTCCTCATCCCTGGCCCTTCAATCAAAGCAGGAGGGCCTGAAATGCTACAATCACTCTCACATTCTTCTGCTTCTTCTACATACTGGTCTCTGACAGGTCCAACTCAGTCACCTAATTGTAATTTCTTTCCTTAAGTTGGCTGATTTGTAAAGCCTGTGTCTTCCTCTAGACTGTTAAGTAGCTCCCTGACTCCTAAATATTATGTTCTAACGTGGCCTGCCCTTGGCTTTCACCTCACCCCGAATGCCCAAGCAGAGTTCACTTATATGGTCAGTTTAAACAGCAACAGCTTATAACCATCCTGAAGTGAACGGACTTTCACCTAAGCCTTAGGTCCTAGGATACCTGACTTTTTAAAATTAAACATTGCAGGAGCATCTCTCAACAGACAAGTCAGACTAAGGACAAGTATGACACAGCAGGCACAGCAAGACTTGGGCATATAGAAAAGTTTCTGTACATCAGCAAGCTCCCACAGTGCCCAAATTCACGGCTGGGAGGTCCCAGGCAACGTGCAGAGAGGAGGGAGGGAGCTGTGGGGAAAAATGCTGGGCCTGCCAGGTGAAAACATGGTAGGGAGCCCTACCAACAACAAGACAGATCTCTAGAGCCAATCTGGAAAGTTATAGCACAGTAATGGGGCAGGCTCACGTCTTATTAAAACCAAGAAAACCTATCAAATGTGGGGTCTGGAGGGCCGCCTCCAGGGACTGCCTGCTTGTGGGAGAAGGAGGGTTATCAGAAAAGAGGATGGTCACTTTGTACTCTGTATAGTTGGGGACTGCTTGTATTGTCTGCCAATGAAAATGTTCCCCTGGAGGGGCCCCTCAGACCCCTGGAAGGGCCTTTGCTTTTTATGCGTCAGAACCTACCTCTGTAAACGCACCTGACATGCATTTACAAGCACAAAACGGACACATGGTCTCCTGGGAGCGGAAGCACACCTAGGTTACAGGTGGGAAGACCCGCCCTGACGGTCTATGGTCCAGCGCAGCAAACAGGACTAGCTGGGGGCTGGGTCTGTCCCCACCCACTGCCTCTCTCAGAGTAGATTTCAGGATGTGGCTGGACCGCGACAAACCTCCGGCCAAGCTTCGCTCCGGCAAGCAAGCGTCGTTTTCTTCAAAATCCCAGCCTGAGAAATACCTGCGACGGATCCGCACGGGTGGGAACAGCGACCCTGTGGGGTGGGCCGGCCCTCAAGCTCGGAGGCAGCGCCCGCTCAGCCGACTCGCTCTTGGCCGACTACAGAGGGCGCGTAGCGAGCTGCAGACCCAGGCGGTCCAGCCGCGCCGCGGGGAGGCCAGTTCCCACGGGGGCGGGGCGGGGCTCACGTGACCTGGACGGCCAATCGAGGCCCGCGCCGGGGAAGGGGCGTGCCCGCCAGAACAAAGGGCGCCGCGAGAGGGAGGACCTGGGGCGCTAGCACTGAGGGGCCTTCCCGGCCACAGGGTGCCCGCTGGCGGAGGGTGACAGCGGGGTGGGGTGGTGGGGGGATGTGGCGGACGGGGAGGGGCCACGGAAGGAGGGGTGACAGAGAGAGGGGGAGGGTGACTGCGCACGGAGTAAAAGGGGTGACAGAGGGGGTGCCCATGGGGAGGAGGAGATGAGGGGGCTACCCAGAGATGACAGCTGGAGTACTCACAGGGGGTGGAGGTGACAGATGGGGAGGGGTCACTGGGAGGAGGATGACAGTGAGAGGGGAAGGGTGACGGACTACCCGCTAATGAAAAGGGGTGACAGCGGGGGTGTGACAGCGGGGGAGGAGTGCCTGCAAATGAAAAGGGGTGACAGAAGGGGAGGGGGCCCCAGGAGGAGAGGTGACAGCAAGGGGGGAGAATGACCACCTGCCTAGGACAGGAGTTGACATCACAGGGGTGCCAACCCTCTTGGGGGTCCCACCCTCCTGGCCACGGCTCAGCCCCACAGCGCCCCCATCAAGCTCCAAGAACTTGTGCTTATGTCACCTGATATTGGCTGAAGGGTCTTTGGTCTCTGATACATATTCATGATTTACAATAACAGGTTGGTAGTACATATGCCCAAAATAGACATTTCAAGAACCAATGAACTGAAATAAAAGGAAAGCCCTTTCCTTGCTCTGAAAAGTAGTATCTATTTACAGATTCCATGGCAACGCTGCACGAGCTAGAATATGTAATTCAACAGGACAAACTCTGGGAAAGTCTATCTCCCGTGGAATGAGTGGTAATTACTAAGGAGAGATTCTCAGGGGAGATGTCTGGCCTGTCAAACACTTCCTATGGGACTGAAGCAAGTCATGTCTTGTGCTCACTAAAAGTCACAAACAAAATCTTTAATAAGACACATGTACTTTCATACTGTGTGTACATGTACACAGGATGCACCCAAAACAGTATCAAACAACCATCTTAGTCCCATTCTTCTTCTCAATGATAACCTGCTAACCTGCATGCTATCTGGACTATATGTTAATTTTTTTTTTTTTGGCTGCACCATGCGGCTTGTGGGATCTTAGCTCCCTTACCAGGGACTGAACCTGGGCCCTCGGCAGTGAAAGCCCGGAGTCGTAACCACTGGACCGCCAGGGAATTCCCCATGTTAATGTTTTTGCAATAAATAATTGTAATATTTAACTAATATTTGAGTCCAGCTTAAAATGACCATCCACAGGTAGGTGTCCACTGCAGCACTCTTCATTCCGTAGGAACTGGACCCCACCCTGGATATCCAGCAATGGGGCCAAATCCATACCAGGACATTCAGACTCCGGAACCCAAAACAGCTGTTAAAATATGCTTTCTTTCTGGCACAGTGGTTAAGAATATGCCTGCCAATGCAAAGGACGCGGGTTCAAGCCCTGGTCTGGGAAGATCCCATATGCTGGGGAGCAACTAAGCCCGTGCACCACAACTACTGAGCCTGCACTCTAGAGCCCACGAGCCACAACTACTGAGCCTGCATGCCACAACTACTGAAGCCCGCGCGTCTAGAGCCCATGCTCCACAACAAGAGAAGCCACCACAATGAGAAGCCCGCGCACCACAACGAAGAGTAGCCCCCGCTCTCTGCAACTAAAGAAAGCCCTCACGGAACAACGAAGACCGAACACAGCCAAAAAATAAAATTAATTAATTAATTTAAAAAATATATATGCTTTCTTTTCATGCATTAAAAGCATCACCAGTTAAAAAAAAAAAAAAAAAAAGCATCACCAGTGAGGGGACTTCCCTGGCAGCCCAGAGGTTAAGAATCTATGCTTCTGCTGCAGGGGGTGCAGGTTTGATCCCTCATGGGGGAAACTAAGATCCCACATGCCATGCGGTGCAGCCAAAAAAAAAAAAAAAAGCTTCACCAGTGAATACTGCCAAATAGTCCAAATAGTCCCCCATCCTGGACTCTGGAATGGGGTCAGACATGCTAGGTGACTGGATCCCTGCATCAGGGTCTCAGCAGTGGCCCCTGGGGGCAACTCAGGACTTAAGGTCCAGAGAGGTGACTGACGTGGCCAAGGGATATGAGGGACCAGAGGCCAGGCCTTAGCTAGACAAAAATATCTCTCTTCTGTAGACCCATTTGCAGAAAACAGCAGCTCAAGATGCAATTAAATAATGCATTTTTAAAACTTCACAGAAGTATAATACCATCTTAACCAAAGTGGAGCTGGCTACATTATTTCCACAGGCTCCAGGCTGCCTTAACAACAACCCTATGTAACTATCTGGTGTTCAATTAAAAACCTTTCAAGAAATATATAAAGCTTTTAAGATGATCACCATAGGTCAAAAGTTTACTCCCTGACCTAAGCATTTTTGAAAATGAAGAACAGATTCACATGGGTCTCCCTGTGCAGCAGCGTGAAAGTTGTCTTTAAAAGGGACCATACCTGGAGAACCACCTCCCTTCAGAGGGTCAGGGGAGGAAGCCTACAGCGCCTCCCCCAGATCAGACCAGGATCCAACAGAAGCTGAACAAGCTGCTCTTTCCAAGAGGCCCTGGGGCACAGCGCCACCACCTCACCTCCAGGTGGGGATGGATAGGCTCTTCTCAAACGGCCCACAGGAAAAAAGCAAGACCTCCCTCTACCAATCTCTGCCAGTTATATGAATGTACAATCTGACTTGTACTTTCCGTGTTTTCCTATTCTACATATTTCAAAATGAAGACATCTGTTCACAACACCATTAGAAAACTTGTGAAAAAAAAAAGGCAACCAAAACAAAACCTTGATTTCCTAAACTTTAAAAGTGCTACACAAATAACTTTCCTATCAATTTTTAAAAAAATAAACATATAAACAGAAAGAAAGGAACCATTCCAGAAACATTTGCACAATGTGAGCAAACCTTCTAACAAGCTCTCTGACCAAAAGGCAACTGACAACTACAAAATGGTTCTAAACTCAAAAGGTTTACCTCATAAGGGTTGGTTCTAATGCAGGGAATTTACAGAACTGGGTGGCAATCAAAAGTGGGAAGTGCAGCAAAATCGGTTTGTCCCGTACAGGGTTATCCCCCAGCCAGATGTGGTTCTTCCCACACTGGCCAAGAAATAGGGAAATGTCCCCACCAAGACCAGCGGTCACGGGAAAACTTCATAGTGAAGACTGGGCCCTGCAGGTGCCAGGTGCTGGAAAGCCCAGGTCCGCCACCCACTCAGGTGTGGGGGCCATGCTGCCCCGCGGAGCCGCGCACACTCACTCGTCGCCGTCGGGGCACAAGCCGCTGGCCTCGTCGTACTTGGAGCAGTACACGTCCGGGCTGTAGTTAAAAGTGCCGTCGCGCCTGCGGAGCGGTCTGCGCCGACGCTGATTTAGGAAATGCCAATGGAAACAGGTAAATGGCCTGTGCTGGGTGCACTTGTGCTGCACAAACAGGGAGCACTGCTCTGTCCTAAACTCCTTTAGATACCTAAAAAGACAAACAGCGTTGGGGTCGCTTCCGTCGCCACCGCCGCCGGCGGGCGGCCCGAGAACTCGTGGGCAGGGGTCAGATCCCGTGCGCCCGAGGGCCCCGACCCCAGGCGCGATCCCCCACTCTGCCGACCCCCTTCCCGCCTCTCCCCACCCAGGTGCGTTTCTCAGACCCCAGGCACGATCCCACATCCCCGACCCCAGATGCGACCTTCGACCCCAGGTGCAAACCCCCATCCTCTATCCCAGGCATGGTCCCAGATTCCAGGTGCGACCCCAGACCCCAGGTGCAGCCCCCCATCTCCAATCGCAGGCACAATCCCCTAACCCAGGTGAAACTCCCCATCCCCGACCCCAAGTGCGACCCCCGACCCCAGGCGCCGCTATCCATCCCAGACCCCAGGTGTGATCCCCAAGCTCAGGTGCAACCTCTCACTCCGAGTTCAGACACCCTACCCACCCCACCCGCCCCCGCAAGCCCAGTCGCGTTCCTCGGGTCCCAGGAATGGTTTGCCAATCCCAGACACGGTCCCCGACCCCAGGCGCGACCCCGCAGAATCCAGGCGCGGACTCCTGGCCCAAGGCGCAGCGTCCCCCATCTCCGATCTCAGGCGTAACACCCACTCCGACTCCAGACGATCCCTGACGGCCTCCCCCCCGCGGAGCCCGGGCGAGTTCCCGGACCTCAGACGCGATCCCTCAGACCCCATGCACAGCCTCCTCATGCAAAACACAGACGCGACCCCCAATTTCAGGTGCGATACCCCGACTCCAGGAACGCCCGGGTCCCCAAGCCCCGGAACCATCCCTGACCCCAGGAGGAGGCAGCCGGAGCCCAGATGGCCGCCCTCCGCCCGAGCCCAGACGCGGTCCCCAATCCCCGACTACAGGCGCGTTCTCGGCGGCCCCCGACCCACGACCCCAGGCGCTGTTCCCCGATCCCCAACCCAGGCGCGTGGACCCCCGACCTCGTCCTCCAGCCCCCAAGCCCAGGTGCCACCCCAGACCCTGGGCGCCGCCTCCTGAGCTCAGGCGGCGGTAGCTGAGTAGGATGGTGGTCCACCAGCCCAGACTCCAGGCGCGGCGCGGAGGCTGGAGGGCCGGCTGGCCAGGGGGCTGCAAGGGAGAGGCAGGGGGCGGGGGGAACGGGGAGAGGGGCGGCGCGGGGCCCCAGGCCGCACCCGGAGGCAGCTCCCAGGCCCAGGGGCGCGGGGACGCGGGCCGGGGGTGCGCGGGGCCGCCCCCTGCCCCGCCCCCGCTCCCGCCGCGGCCGGCCCGGGCACTGACCTGTAGTGGGTCGGCTTCTCGGTCTGCGGGGGGGACCCGCTCAACGCCGCCGCCGCCGCTTTCGAAACCGACGGCATTTTCAGTCAAAACAATGCAGCGCGCATGCGCCGCGCGGGCCCGCCCCCGCCCCTCCGGATCTCCCCCCTCGCGGAGCCCACCCGCGCCCCCCGCCGGGACGGCCACGCCCCCGCCACGCCCCCATCCGGCGCCCAGCGCAGTGCCGGAGGCCCAGTGAACTTCCCAGCACCAGGCGCCAAGCGGGGACCCGCGCGCACACCAAACCACGCCATGCCCCGAGCCCGCCGCCTCGGCCGGACGCCTCCACCCACCGTGCCCCCCCGGCCTCCACGTTCACAGCCCATCTTGCACTTGCTTGGTCCCGTTCCCGCTGCCGCCTTCAACGCACCACGGCTGCCCCACGCGCCCTGAACGCCCTGACAGCGCCCTGAGCAGCTCCAGGCTCCGAGACGGAGCCAACAGGTCCCGAGGAGACAGCGCGCCCAGGCTGCTCACACTCGCCTTCATTCGTTCTATGACCCCCGGGTTGGGTGCTGACACCGCAAAGAGTGGCTACAGTTGCTTAGGGCTTGGTGTGGGGGAGAGAGGGGGAAAGGAGGCCTGACTGCTCATGGGTAGCGAGTTTCTTTTAGGAGTACGCACAGGCCCTAAAATTACATCGTGGTAATGGTTGCCGCTACGAATACACTAAAAAATCAATTGTATACTTTAAATGGGTGAATTGAATAATATGTGAACTACATTATCAATAGAGCTGATTTTTAAAAAAGAATCCAAAGGCTCGAGGTCAAGGGGGAGACAGACCGACAGACACACACAAACACACACACACACAAACACACACACACACGCGCGCGCGCGCGCGCGCCCTCTTCATCAACAGGGTGGGCGGGGATGCACAGAGGGTGGGAACTCTGGGAGGCAGGCACCAGCTGCCACCCCCGGTAAGCCCTACCACTCAGGGCCCCAGCTCATCTGACCCTGGAGGAGGAAGCAGGGCGTGTATTTCGGGAGGGAGAACCCAGACCCAGAGTACATTGTTTTGTAAATATATAGCATGAAACACTTTTTTTTTTTTTTGGCCGGGCTGCACGGTTTGAGATCTCAGAGTTCTAACCACTGGACCGCCAGGGAATTCCTGAGACATTATTTAAAATTTTCTACCTCGCTAGTAATTTTTTTTAATGCAAATTAAAACAAGGAAGAGCCCATGGAGCAGGCAGACTTTTTGTTGTTCTTAACAGCAACCCACAATGCTGGTGACCTGCAGCAAGAAAAGCCCTTAAAGGAAGTGTGGCTGGGAGGACGAATGGGTACTGACCTTTACAGAAAATAATCTGTTCCATTTCTAGAAACTCCAACCTAAAAAAGAATGAGATTCAGACAAAGATGTACAAAGATAATTATCAAAGTTATTTGGCAAAAACTTAAAGAGCACCTCACAGAGAATGACAATGCTTCCTGAGAATTGTTAATGACAAGAAAAATGCTCCTACTTAAGTAACAAAACGAAGCAAGATACTGCAATTCCATACGTTTGTTCCCAAGCATGTAAGTTTCTGGTTTTTTTTTTTTTTAACACAAGTAATACAGTAAAATAAGCCATCACTTGCTGGTGGGATGAATGACTACTTTCTTTATATGTTCACATTGTCTAAAGGAATTACTACCTCTACAAACATTACATTTAAACCTGGAAATTAAAATGGCAAAAAATCAACATGATACTTTTGAAGAAAATCAAGCAGAAGAATGAAACAAGGCCCATGAATTCTTTGGAGGAGGACTAAACAGATCTTGAAGACTGCCAGGATGCAGGGAATGAGAAAGAAGTTTAGGATATTTCCAAAGTCCCGAGCTGGGAAGGATATAGAGCAAAGAAACAGGTTTGGGGAGAGCTTAACTCTGTTTTGGACCTAAGGAGCTTGAGGAACCTGTAAAGTCCAGTAAAGAAGTATAGAGAGCCACCTCGAGCTTAAAAAAGGAAGTTGGGGGCTCAAGATAAAGAAATTTGGGGATCTTTGCTGTAGAGGTGGGAGAAAAGATGCCTACCCAAGAGGCACCTTCCTTGAAGAGAGCAAAGAGAACTGTGACAGGCTGTAAAGATTGTCATTTTTCATGCTTTTGAAGAATGTTCTTAAAAGGCTGGAGTAGTACCCAGACGTTAAAATTTTTAAAAATCCAAGGAAAAGAGGTTACCTAAGTCGATGGCCTCATATCTTCCAAGCCTCAGCAGCTTGGAAGATATGAGGCCATCGACTTAGGTAACCTCTTTTCTTGGATTTTTTAAAATACAATCTTCTCCATCTTCTGCCCAACAGTGCTCACAGCAGTTACCTCTAGGTGGTGGGATTATTACTGTTTCTGATTCTCTACCTTTTGCTTATTACACTGTTTAACTTTTCCAGATAAATCATATTGCTTTGGTCATATGAAAATTATTTTTAATTAAAACAAAATTTCTTCTTGTTAGTTCTGACTTTTTTTCCTGCAGAAGCTAGTGAGAGTAAAGTCAGGGTTCAGGTTTGAATGACTGTTGCTCAAATAAAATGGTTCACAACCAAATAGGTCACAACCACACCAGGTCAGAGAAAGGACATCTTAGTTCTTTGCTCCCAGTGGAACTAATGATGTAGCCTGAGCCATGATTAGGTCAATCCTTCTGAATCTTGGTCTCTTCATCTTTAAAAAAAATATATACTTGTCTTAGCACCACCTCCCTGACAAGCATAATTTACCAAGGCGGGCCAGACCTTGGCCAAGGCCTTGTGAGAAGCCAGTACACTGCCATACAGTCAGTGGTCTTCAACCATCCGAGTGAGAGAAATTTCCAGTTAACTTTGGCACCAAAGATATGCCATGATAAAACGTTCCACTAGAACCTTAAGTAAATAAAATCTTCCCTTTTATGCATCTTGTATTTAATCCAGAATTAAGAAAGTTTCCTACTAAGCAGTACTTGAAAACATATCATTTACATACCCCAAATATTGCCTCTAAATTGTCCATAAAAATATTTATCAATGTTATTCCACTCAGAAAGTTGTTGCCTTGCTAAAATTAAAAACTGGAAGAGAGGTGAGAAAGTGTTCCACAATTAACGTTTAGGTTTCTTTCCTCAGTTCCTATTCTGGAAAAAACAAACAAACAAACAAAGGAACTGAAAAGACTAGAAGGCTCCCTTTTTAAAATGAAATGCAAAAAAAAAAAAACCAAAAAACCAAACATTGGCTTAATTCCACATTACCAAATTAATATTTATTGTTAGTCTGTTAAACTAACATCAATTTATACACATCATGGTACACTGTAAAACAAAACGTTTAACTCTTGTGCCAGTTATTCTGTCTCGGAAAGCAAATGACCTGCAAAGTGGATCACACTGGATTACAAGTGTCACCAGCATCCCTTTGGAAACGTGATAATGTTGTACAAAGACATCCCAAATCCAACAGCACACGCTGCAGCCAAAACCCTTTCTATAGACCTGAAAAGTCTTTTGGACGTATTCGATGGCAACAAGTATCAGGCAAAGAGCCGGTTCCGATTTGCTGACATTCTGCTGTGCCTTCAACGAATCAGCTTTGCCAGGCGCGCCATCCAAGTCCTTCAGTCTGGGGACGCGCATAACCAGGACAGAAACGGTCAAACGCGATGTCAAAGCCTAAAGACTGAGGTCTGTTCCCTCGCTGCTGGCACCCCGTTAAGTTCTCGCCCCATGGGCCACCGGACTTCCAGGCTCTTCAGAACGATCGCTGGGCTCCGGTACCTCTTCTTCCAACATCCGTCCCAACCACCGGTCCGCGCTGGTCTCCTGTCTAAAAAAGCACCAGATGACCAGAACCATGAGGCACAAGCTGAAGGGCAGCACCCTCCACCAGGGCCGCTGCTGCTCCCTTCCTAGGGAGTGCTTCACTGTCCAGCGGAACGGGACGGCTTTGCTGGAGGAAAACTGAAGGGGGCGGTCAGGGTCAACCTCTTCCTCACCCTCGGCCGCGGGCTGGGCACCAGCCCGGCCACCGGGCGGAGGATGCAGACTTCGGAAAGGCCAGCGCACGAGCCTCAGTACCCGGAGGGCCCTGGAAGAGAGAGAACAGTGAGCGCACCCGCCCGCCGTTCTCACCCTAGGTCCCGCCGAGACCGCGCGGACCTCACCCAGCAGCCGGCGCCCGCAGCACGCAGCTCATCGCGACCCCGGCTCCGCACTCGGCGCCGCCGCGCGCAGCGTCGCGTCACTTCCGTCGCGCGAAGCCGGAAGCCGCGCGCTGTTCCTGGCCTCCGCTCACGACTACAGAACGTGGACCCACTCGCGCAACGGAAATGACTCACGGCCTCAGGCGGCCTCTTCCGTCGTAGACCCGCCCCCGGCCGGCCGCGCTGGCATGCCGGGAAATGTAGTTCGCCGCCGGTCCTAAGAGGAACTAGCGGGCAGGTTCCTAGGCTTCCGCGCCGGGCTTGAGGCCGGCCGACGGGGACGGGATGCTGGCGTCGTCCTCCGACGAGCTCGCATCAGCGCGGGTCTCACCGTCGGCCGGGCTCGCCTGAGATCGGCGCCCTGAGCCCACCCTCCACACCCTTCCCGCCAGGCAGGCGCAGCCCCTGGACGCCTCCGCCCCGGGGCCTGGCGACGCCGTTTTGCTCTTTTCATTGGACTTTCAGCCACGGAGTCATCTTGTCCCCTCGACTAGTGTCCGCCGCCCCATGGCCGCGGACCCTCACCCAGCCCTGGCGCTTTGCGTTGCTCTGTGCTGCGCACGAATAGCCGCGTCTACACCACCCGCCCTGCGGGACAGGCATTTCTGCGCACTGCTCAGCCGCAGGGCCGCCATCTCTCACCCACCGCAGCAGAGCACGCCCACGGCTGTCACCGGGAAGCCAGCAGGCACTCGGACAAGTCTCTCTCTCCAGGCCAGCGGAACCACCAGTGCAGAGCCTAGCGCGCCATCATCTTTGTGGATGGAGGCTGCAGCCTGCTGGGGGGAACCTTCCCATCCACCTTAGGAGTCAGGCCGGGAGGGTCACCCTCGGGCTGTCCTGGGACTTCCTGTCTACCCGGTTCCCCAGTTGACTTCATAGGGAAGCTGCTGGAGCCTTCTGCCTTCAAGGCAAACTAGCCCTGGCTCTGCTGAGCCGTCCTGTCTGGAGACCACATAGGAGCACCCAGGCGTCATCGCAGACTATGTGGAGACGTGGAGATGTGCTGGGGGTTGGGGGTGGGGGTTGACGGTGACAAAATCAGGTTACGAGGCCACCTTGTGAACTGTGACGACTGAAAAAAAAAAAAAAAAGCACAACGTGTGAGTTTTTCTGCCAGTTTTTGCCAGAGCACAGAGGGCCTCATTCCTGATCTCTGCCCTGAACTCCTTTAAGGGTGTGTTGAAGGTCAGTGACTGCAGTGTCAGGTGACTTCATTCTTGTAGAACCGGGTGACAAGCAACAATTTTCAGTTGGCAGCTGTAATGTGCTGCCTCCTGGTTCAGAATCTTTGCCTCTGGAGCATCTCCTGCACCTGCTTTCTAGCAGGAGAAGCACCAGCCTCGGGGACCAGTTCTTCACCTCTCAGGAAGTCTAGAGACACTTAAGCAAGGGTGGCGGGCTGGAGGTGTTCCTAGCTCAGCAGCATCTGGGAGATCTCCCCACCCTGGGAAGACCAAACCTGGACGCCTGGTGGCAGCTCAGCTGCAAAGCCAGGACTGTGTTCAGAGCTGCTGTGTCAACAGAGGCACCTGTGTGCCCACATCCTCCTCACTGGGCCCCACCCCACCTGTTCCACCCCAGAACCCCACCCAGAATCACTGCCAAACCAGTTCGACCACAGGGAACCCCAGGAGCACCTACTGTGGGCGGGAGGATGGACCAGAATCATTCTGGTGTGCAGCCTGTAGGGCTTCCTGGAGGAGGTGGAGATCAAAGAGGCCTGAGGTTGGGGTGGAGCTGCTGACTGCAGCTTATGCAGCCACCTGATTGGTATGCTGATTTAGGGCATCTGGGTAAAAGCTGCCCTGGGACAGCAGAGGGGGTGCAGAGCTGGGGGTCAACGGCAGGGGCTAGGGCTTCACCCCCAGGCAGGGCAGCCTCCAAAGGGTCACTAAACCTGTCCCACTGCTTTGGATGGGTGACAGAAATAAGACATCTCAGACAAGCACCCCTCGAGCCTCTGCTTCCTCAGTTGTAAAATGGGCATCTCCTGTCCTTCGCAGGCTGCTTCCAGGACTGGTGCTATGCCTGGGAAGCCCTCTGCCAGTCCCTGAGACAGCTGTTAAGACTGATAAGGGGACGGCATGGAAGTGTCCTTCCATCCTGAGGCAGTGGAGGGCTCCTTTACTGCCATCAGGCTCCTAGGGTGCTCTGAGGCCAGAGTCTGGGAGGAGCAGCGCAGGCCCACAACAAAGACTTAGCAAATCCACATGTCCAGTGGACCTCTCCTCTGTCCCCAAGTCCTGCTGGCACTGGTCTCCATTCTAGGTGAAGGCGTGATGCAAAGGACGTGGGTCCTGCAGAGTCTGAGGAGGACAGCAGGCCTTGATCTCCGGGAGCTGGCCTGATGCTCAGAGCTGGGCTCTCCTGTAGGATGTAAACAATTTCAGAGAACACCAGTGTTGGACCAGGCTTCTCCGTGACCATGGTGGCTCAAGACCCCTTTATAATCACATCTGAACACAGGCAAAACATGGAAGTGGCCCAAAAAAGACCAAATACCCCCTTCCTGGCTGATGGGAGGGACCCTGGTCCTTTACCAACCATGGCTGGAGCCTTGCCTCATCTGCCCTCCTTCTGGATCAGATATATTAAAGATGCTATACTGGGTAGAATGATGTCCCTCCAAATTCTTATCCCCCTGGAGCCTCAGCACGTGACCCTATTTGGAAATAGGGTCTTTGTGGGTGTAATTAGTTAAAACTATGTCATAATGGATAGGGTGGGCCCTAAATGATGTCCTTATAAGAGGAGAAAAGACCCAGAGACGCACAGGGGAGCAGGCCATGTGAAGAGGCAGGCAGAGACTGGAGTGATGCGGCCACCAGCCAAGGAACACGGAGGACTGACGGCTACACCAGAAGCTAAGATTCTCCCCCAGAGCCTTCGTGGTTTCATATTTCTGGCCTCCAGAACTGTGAGAAAGTAACTTCTGTTGTTTTAAACCAGCAGTTGGTGGTCCTTTGTTATGGCAGCCCCTGGAGACTGATACAGATGCCCAGTCACAGTTACCCTGCTTGCTGACAGCACACAGCCCAGAGCAGAGCCCCTCACCCAACAATGGCTGAACCCAGAGCCCATTCTAACGCCCGCCTCCTGAGACACCCATGTCCCGGGCTGTGAATTCTCCCTTGTGAAGTCCACCTTGTTCAGTGACACATGTGTCCCTGGCAGCCTCTGGCTGGAGGGTGACAACAGCCCCAAATGCTGTGGTTTGCTTGACCCTCTCTGATGCGGTGGAGCCCAGAGTGGGAAAAGCCACAGCCAGATGCGGCCGGTGGCCCGGTGTCTCCAGGGCCCTCCCCTTCCTGACCCCAGCAGTCTCGGCAGGGCACTGGGTGACAGGTGCCCAGCACTGCCAGCGATGCCGCTCTTGTCCAAGGTCCCCCTCCTCCCAGAGGCATAAACCAACACCTCAGCCTTCATTATCTCAAAGCACACAGAGAAACCTCACACGAGGACTAATGTCCCACTAATGGGAGGGAGGCTGCAGCCCTTGTGTGCCCGATGGCGGGAGTAATTTACTGTAGCGCCACTTGAGAGCTGACATATTGGAGCTATTGATTTTCCCTGGGAAGATCAATATGGGGTGCATGGGGACAGGCAGGGCCACCACCTTTGGAAAGGCAGAGCCTTTCTCCCAGGGGCTGAGGCCTGACAGCAGGGGTGGGGGCTGGTGGGGGCAGGGTGAGCACAGAGCTCTGAAGGCCCCATACTGCCCACAATGGGGGCCTGGCTGGGAGCAGATGCCAGGGCATATGCTCAGGCCCCAAGCCTGGCAGCCTGAGTGCCTCAGCCCCCAGCCCCAGCCAGGAGCCCCCATGGGCACAGGGGGCTTGGGACACCCATGCCACTTGGCCTGGCACTGGCTGGCCACCCAATACCGGCGGGACATGTGTGGGCAGTGATTCTGGGAAAGTGCGTCTCTCCACCTACCCAGGGTCCCCCTGGCTGCCATAACCCAGCCCAGCCTCACCTGTAACAAAAGCTGGAGTTCAGCCTCCACCCACCAGACTCCTGTGTCTATCTTGAGCATGGCTCTGACTCAGGAGGGGCAAGGAAGGGGATAATTCCACTAAGACCCAAGATCTGCTTCTTGAATCCCTCTCACGCCTGTCTCCCACCCTCACCTCCACATACTGTGCCTTGTTAGGCCCCATCGTTGATCGCTAGGACTGGTGCAGTGGCACCCTCCCCAAGTCTCCAGTCTCAGGCCTCCTGTGTCCAGAGGCCCACCCCACACTGTGCTGCTGAGGTTCCTCTCCCCAAACACCTGCCTGCTCTGGGTTCTCTCCGACTCTAGAACTCTCCATCCTAGACTGGGGTTTCCTCCTTGTCTCTGGTCAGGCAGAAAAAGGCACTGGGATTCTGCCACCAGAGGACAAGTGTCTGGCTGTCTGTGGACAGTCTTCCCACAGCTGGCATGAATGGACACCTCGCTGGGTCACTCTTGGGACCCAGAGCCCTTTCCACAGCCCCAGTTCCACTGACTGGGAGCCTGAGGCAGAGGCCAGGATGGAAAAGTGGGCCTGTGGGGTGGGGGGTGAAAACCACCCTGGGGCCTCTTTCCTGCAAAAGCCCCACTGCCACTCTGCGATTTGGTTCCATTGATGCTGGGAAGAGCTGAGGCCCTGGCCGACTTGGCTCCCAGTACAGGAGGAAGGTCCGAGCTCCAGGGCCAGGCCAGGAGGTCCTGTGTGCCACCCACCCCATTTTCCAGCCAATGCTTCCACCTCTTGGCTTCCTGTTGCTGCTGAAACAGGGAGCACAAACTGAGTGGCTTAAAACAACACTGATTTGTTGTGCAGTCCTGGAGGTCCGAGGTCCCAAGTGGGTTTCCCTGGCCCCAAATCAAGGTGTCTGCAGGTTTGTGCCCTGAAGGCTCCAGGGGAGAATCTCCTTGTCTTCCGGATTTTAGAGGCCGCTCCATTCCTTGGATTGCAGCCCCTCCACCTTCAAAGGTGACCTTCTGCTTCAGTCGCCACATCTCCCCCCACCCCCACTCGGACCCTCCTGCTTCCCTCTGTGACACACAAGCCCACTGGATAATCCAGGGCCATCTCCCATCTCAGGGTCCTTATCTCAGTCACCTCTGCTGGGTCCCTTTGCCAAGTGGGGTGAGGACGCAATTCCCAGGGATCAGGGTGTGGACATCTTTGGGGCCATCACTCAGCCTACCACAGGGGTGCCAGCTCCTCGCGATCTGGTTCCTTTCCAGGCTGTCCCCTCTGCCGGAACACCTTTACTTCCCCCGGCTTGGCTGGGTGAGCACCTGCCCCAACAGCGCCTGCAAACCACCTCCTTTGTGAAGCCCCTCCTCTGGCCACAAAGGCCAGGACCTTCTCCATGACAGGGCTGCATCTCACCTTCCCCAGCCCAGCCCCCATGCCCAGCACTTCCCTCGGGCCCCTGAGGCCCCACCCTGCGGGGCTGACCCCAACCCAGCCGGTCTCCAGGCCCTTCCCAGACCCCGGCCCTGGCTGTTCCCAATAGGCAGCAGTGGGCACTGCAGCTACAGCCAGAACAGCTGCTGAGGTCCAGCCCTGGGTCCTGGGCAGGTCATGGTGGGCATTCCCTGGGCTGGCAGAGGGGCAGGGGCCGTATCTGGGCAAAGAGGGATTCTGGGGTCCCAGCAGTCCTGGGGAGCCACCGGGGACCCCAACCCCCAGCCTCCCCCAGGTCTTGGCTGACATCTGGGCTGTGCTGGGTCAGAGAGAGGCTGGCTAAGGCTGGGGCAGGGTCGACCCACAACCAGGACCTGGCAAGTGTCATTGGACCCCAGGGTATAAGGACAGAACTGTGGCTGTGGCCAAGGTCGGTTTCCGGGGACGGGGAAACTTGGACTGGACTCATGGGACTCACGGTGAAGGGGCTGTAATGGTGGGTGGTAACCACAGTGAGGACGCCCCAGGGCAGGACCCACGGGGCTGGAGGGGCCACCAAGCCCCTTAGGGGAAGGCACAGGAGCTAAAAAAGGAGCCAGAGAAGGGAGGTGTCACCTCAGCCTGGACGTGGGGATGAAGCCCTTGGGGGAGCAGTGATTCAATGGGGTTTGTTGCAAATGCACCTGCAGCTCTGGAACGGTGGGAAGTGGCAGGAGGGGGCTGGGCAGGGACTCTGGGGTCCCCACCTGCATAAACCCACCACCTAGGCCCTGGCTGGTGGTCCCTGGCCCTCCTGGGGCTTCCCAGGTCCTGCTGCTGGCCCAGAGCCCGTTCACCCAGAGCGCTGCAGAAGCAGGATGTCCTCTAGAGAAGGCTACTCCAGGAGTCAAAATAGCATGAAATTTAATTTTCCGCCTATTTGACAAGGCTTGGTCCAGGCCCCAATCAGCGGTGGAGATAAGGGTCCTCGGCCCCGGGTGTGAGCCAGCTGGGCGAGCGGCAAACACTCCACGGTCCCCCGGGCAGGCTGAGGCTCCCCCCGGCGGGGCCCTGGTTGCCGGGCGCTAAAGCAAACGGGCTCTATTTGCCCAGTCTGCGATGACAATGCAGTCACCAAATATTTGCCAGCCGGGCCAGCCACAGAGCTTGGCTATAAATGCTTGAGCCCAGGTGGAGGTGGGCCTGCCCAGCGGGAGCTGCAGGCCTTGGCAGGTAGGAGCCAGGCTGGGCGGCAGGCGGGAGGGTGCTGGTGGCAGAGGTCCTGGGAAGGCTGTGGGGTTCCTCTGCCCTGGTGGTCTTTGGGGACCACCCACCCACAGGGAGGGGTCAACAGCAGGGCTGAGCGGGGCTGGGTCATTGAGGTGGGCTGGCCAGGGAAAGGGGGGCACCTGAGTCTTGGCTCCCCACCAGCGGCCATGCCAACGCCCAACGCTGGGGCCACGGTTCACCCCAACAGGGAAGAGGGGCCCTAGAACTGCAGAGCATGATGGCAGGGAGGAGGGGGAGGTCCGAGAGGCCCCCCTGACTCTGAGGGCGGCCTGTGGACTTCCCGCCCCTCCCCCCACATGGGGAGTGGTTTCCTGAAGCTGTGAGCCCCCCCTTCTCTCTAACCCCTCTTCCCTTTCTTCCTTCCCCTTGCCCAGGGCTCCCGCTAGAAGGCCTCCTGGTCCAAGGGCTGGCCCCCCTGCCTCCCTGCAGTACAGGAGCTGGGGCCCTGTTCGGGGGGGGGGCCTCCCACATTCACAATCAGCTCCCCTAATCCCACCCCCTCCACAGTCCTGCCAGCGCCCCCCCATCCCCAGGTTAGAGATGCTAGAGGTGACCTCACCAACCCTCCACCCCCGACAGGGAGCACAGGGAAGCCTGCGACTGTGGGGACAGAGAAATGGCTCTGCCCTCCCCTGAAGATCCCCGGAGCTCACCTCATAGCCCCTGAAGCCTCTGAAGCCCCTGAAGCCCCCAAAACTGCAAGGGACAGAGCACCCAGGTCGAGGCAGCCAGGCCCGGCTCCCGGGCTCAGCATGGTCACTTCAGGCACAGAGGGACCCTGCCAACCACAGACACTCAGGGAGGGGATGTGTCAAGGGGGTCCCTCCCCACCCTGCACCTGGGCAGACTCTACGTCAACAAGCCTGTTTATCAAGAGCTACAGCGACCCTGAGCTGGGGCGAGGGCTCTGCTCTCCAGACCCCAAACCTGCCCGAAGCCCAGCCCCTGGGCCAGCTCCCTTCCCACCTGCCCAGCTTCTCTCTCTCCAAGTCACTATTCCAACAGCACTGTCAGCCACCCTCCCTACAGATGTACCCTCCTCTGGCGGGTGACTGAGGCCTGCACCCTGCAGCTCACCCCTGCCATGCCCCCCCCGCCATGCCCCCCCACCACAGTGCCCACCACCTCCGTCTCTCCAAATGTCACCTGCCTCTGAGCTCAGCGCCCGCCCCAACCCTGCAGTGACTATTCCCCTAGGAGGGCTGCGGGCCCTGACTGCTAACCTGTCCCCTCTCCACCTCCCTCCCCAGCTAGCGCCCAGTGCCCGAGAGCCCCCAGAAGCTCGGCGGAGAGATGGCCGCGGGTGTGATCTGGCCTCTCTGTGACTTCCGGCTGCCTCTGCCATACCATGGGCCCTTCCTGCCCTCAGACCCGGAGCCCCCAGATTCTTCTGAGGAGGAGGAGGAGGAGGATGGGGAAGAGGAACTGGAGGTCGAGGGGCCAGAGGGCCACAGCCCGGCCCCCCAGAGCTCAGGTTGGGTCCCAGAAGTGGCCCCTCTGGACCCCGGTGGCCCAGAGACGCCGCTGCAGCTCCTGCGGTTCTCTGAGCTCATCAGTGGCGACATCCAGCGGTACTTCGGCCACAAGGACCGGGGGCAGGACCCCGACGCCTGCGACATCTACGCCGATGGCCACACGGCCAGGAACTCAGCCAGGGAGCTCTCCTGCGCCAACCTTGTGCGCCTGGCCCAGGGCGAGGCCCCAGAAAATGAGGCCACTGAGCCCGGGGTCTGCTCCCCTGGGGCCCCCGAGGGGCAGGCGTGCGGGCCGGGCCTCGGTGGGGAAGGGCTGCAGCCGCTGGGACCCCTGGCCGAGCTCTTCGACTACGGGCTGCGGCAGTACTTGGGACCCAGGGCCGCGGCCGGCCGCCGACTCAGGCTGGAGCAGAAGTACGGCCACATCACCCCCATGACCCAAAGGAAGCTTCCCCCCTCCTTCTGGAAGGAGCCGGCACCCAGCCCCCTGGGTCTGCTGCACCCCGGCACGCCTGACTTCAGCGACCTGCTGGCCAGCTGGTCAGCAGAGGCCGGCCCCGAGCTGCTGGGCTGGGGGGGCCAGGCCCTGGAGGGGGTGCAGCTGGCCGAGGCCTAGTGATTGAGCAAGGATCAGCGGGGGTGAGCTGAGGGCAACAAGGGCCCGGACTCTCCTTATTGCTGTCCTGAGAGGAGCCCTCGGGGACCTCCAATCAGGGCAGCCACCAGGGGACAAATCAGCTCAGGTAGGGACTTCCCAGGCCAGGGCAGGGAATGGGCAGGGGCCACCCAAGAGCTCTGCCCACAGGAGGGAGGATGGGGCAGGAGCTGCAGCCTCTTGGAGGCGGTGGGCTCAGGGCGTCTACACGCTGAGTTCCCCTCTGGGCAAGCCACATTTCCTCAAAGACCAGCCCCCAAAGTTCCAGTCAGTGGTGAAGGGCAGCCCTCCACGCTGCCCATCCAATTGGCCCCAGGGTGGCTCTTCCTCGTGGCACCCGCGCAGGTGGCAGGGCCAGCTACCATGGGGGTGACGGCT
This sequence comes from Pseudorca crassidens, assembly GCF_039906515.1. Lineage (NCBI taxonomy): Eukaryota > Metazoa > Chordata > Mammalia > Artiodactyla > Delphinidae > Pseudorca > Pseudorca crassidens. Next base: position 37,959,916 of record NC_090310.1, on the reverse strand, counting down.
TTCTTGGAGGGGCAGGAAGGGGGGCACTGTCTGAGTGGCCAAGCTAACGTGCTGTTGGCTCCGGGTGGGGCTCGGGCTGCAGTGCCTGTGGGTGGGAGGCCCTGGGGAGCGGTGGGGTCTGGGGCTCAGCAGCCAGGACAGGGGCAGGGGTTCTGGGAGTCTAGGGAAGGTCCTCTTGGCCACTCCCCTGCCCAGGGCCTCCTGAACCCCTGGAGGGAACTCCAGCCTCAGACAGGTGTGGGGCGGGCATGTTTATTTCTGGGAAAGGAGCAGGGACAAGAGCTAGTGGGCGGGCTTCTAGCCGAGGGGCTTCTCCGAGACCGCCCTTGGCCTCCGCCAGGCCGCCAGCTTCACGAGGACCGCTTTCCACCGCAGCCACCTGCCCAGAGACACGGCTCATGGCCCGGAACCCGCCTCCGCCCACTGCCCTCGGGGTCCGCCCAGCCCCGAACCCGGGCCTGGAGGGGGCTCTGGAAGGCGGCTCCCCGCTGCCCACCTCACGGCCTGATACATGCCCCAGTGGTTCATGGGGACCACCTCGTCAGGGGCCACATCCTTGATGAAGAACTGCTGCCTCACCAGGGACATGAGGACCCTCCTGCTGCCTAGCGTCAGGGCCCAGGGGGCCCCCCTCGCTCCACAGGTGCATCACGCTTGACAGCGGAGTGGCCATCTCCTCCGTGCGCTGTGGACACGGGAATCAGACCAGAGGGGCGGGACAGCCAACGGGATTTATCTCCCTCTGGGCTAGCCTGGGCCTTATCTGCCCAGAAACTCTGCTTGGGCCAGACACGCAGACAGACGGCTGGGCAGACCAAAAAGCTACAGGGTGGCCAGGCTGGGGGTGGTGAGGGCAGCTGGAAGTCAGGCTCTGCACAGAGAAAGGCAGCCCACCCACAGGGCCTGGTAAGCCCTGGAGCTTGGGTGGTGGGGGCGGGGGCACGGCCAGGGCCCAGTTCAGGGGCCACCTCTCACCCGCTTGGTTTCTGTATTAAACTTGAGATTCTGAATGGTCTTGTACTGGATGCTGCTTTCCAACTTCATCACTTGGTTCTGAAACTAAACACGGCCCCCATTTGTGGGCACAGATGCAGGAAGTCTGCAGACTCGGGGGAGGCCCCCGCCCTAATCACTCGTGGCAGGAGCCGGCCTCTGACACATGGGTCCTCGCCCCTCAGTGGGAGCCGGTCGCATCACTCAGCCCGATGACAAGGGGGGACCCGGCCAGAACTCAGGGCTGCTCTTTTCACTAGCTGCTGATGCACCTCAGCATCTGGGGGCTCCAGACAGAAGCCCCCACTTGGTACTTCCAGAGGCTGATATGTGCAGAGCCGCCCAGCAGGATGGCTGGTTCCATGCGCCTCGCCCCCCACATTCCCAGGGGGGTGTCCTGGATCTGAGCCTCCCTGGGTCGGGGGAGGTCTGCCCCTGTCTGAGCCAGCCCCCCACCGCCCCCCACCGAGTGTGCCAAGCCCAGGGGCCCAGGGGTACCGTGGCCAGCTTGCCCTGGATCTCGGCGATCTTCCGCCCGGGGTTGCCCTCTCTGAGCAGCTGCACAGAGGACGGCAGAGCAGCCAGCTCCTGCCTCACGGCCTCGCCCTCGAGCTCTCTGTGAGCACAGGAGGCCGGGGCTGACGGGCTCTGGCGGGCATCTGGGGGGTGGGGCAGCTGGAGGGAGGAGGCCCTGGGCAGAGCATAGGGTGCTCGGCACTGCCGCCCCACCAGTGGGCACTGGGGGGTCCCCAGCAGGTGATAGAGTGAAAGGCTGCCCCCAGCAGGGGCCAAACCCAAAGCTGGGCCAGGCCTGGGGTGGGGAGGGGTCGGGACTGCCACAGGTGCAGGGGCTTGGGGAGGATGGACCACTGTCAGGAAGCCCTGTGATGCAGCAAGGTCATTCTGAGACGGCTGTGCCCTCCTGCAATGGGACCAGCCCACTCCCTGAAGGTCCTGCCAGGCTATGACAGGGAGCCGGGGGCCTCACCTGGCTTTGGCCTCGGCAGGGATCTTGAAGTCTGAGTCACTCTTGTGAAGGATGCACGTGTCGGCGATGGCCTCTATCTGAAACGCAGAGCCGGCGGGCGGCTCAGGGTGGGCACAGCGGGGAGGGGGAGGCCAGCCCAGCCCTCACCCACCTGCCGGGGCAGGCTGTCCACTCTCTGCTGCACCTCCCGTAGGTGCGCCTCGGCCTCCTCTCGACACCGGGCCAGGCCTTCCCGCCATCGCTGCTCTGCAACTCCCCACTCACTCTGTGCCTGGGGCGCAGACACCAGTGAGGGCTGGAACCCGCCCAGAGAGAGTGGACAGGCCGACTGACTGGCTCCACTGGAGCCATAGTCAGACCTGAGACGGCGAGTCCCACGCAGCAGAGCTCCTGGAGGGCACAGGGCCCCTGCCTCAACTCAGAGCATGTCCACACTGACCGGACACAGCCCGGGTGGCCTGGCCTGGCACAGTCTGGGTGCCCCAGTCCTCCCAGGCAGGGCCACCAGGCTGAGCAGAGCCACATCCCTAAGAAGGCCTGGCTTCGCTCCCTCCCCTGAGCCAGACCCAGCTGCCTGTGAGTCGGCAGCGACAGAGAACAGGCAGCTGGCCTACAAGCACAGGATGGGGGACCCAGCCCCGCTGCCAAAGGGTGTATACCTGTGTTCACGGCAGCACTAAGGGCTTCAGAAGGACACCAGCTCAGTGTCATCAGCTGACAAATGAATAAGCTATGATCCATCCACACAGTGAAATGTGACAGCCATAAAAAGGAAAGGAGCACTGACACATGCCACAGAGTGGATGAACCTCAAACATGGAACATTCAGCGAGAGAAGCTCACAAAAGGCCACAGAGCATTTGATTCCATTTATACGAAATGTCCAGAGCAGGCAAATCCAGAGAGACGGAAAGCAGACCAGTGTTTGCCAGGGGCTGGGGGAGGGGTTGTGACCTCTAATGCACGGGGTTTCCTTTTCGGGGATGGAAAAGTTCTAAAAGTGATTGTGGTGGTGGCTGTACAACTCTGAATAGACAAAGAACCACGGAAGTACACACTTTGAAAGGGGGAATTGTCTGGTGGGTGCACTGAACCTCAATAAAGCTGTTAGAAAAAGAGCAAAAAGAACCCAAAGGTGTAGGCTGCTTTGCTGGTCACTCAGTGGAGCCCCCGTGTGGTTGGGGCCCTGGGCCTTGTGGACAGCTGTTGGGTGGGTTGGGACCTGCCGCCCTGAGGGGCAGCAGGACCCCTCCCACCTAGGTGCGCCTTCCCCGGGCTGCTCTGTGCACTCACCTCGCACAGCCTCAGGCTCAGCGTCTGCTCCTGCAGGTCCAGCCTCCAGCTCAGGGCCAGGAAGTGGTCACTCATGTCCTTCACCTGCCTGACCAGCTCAGCCACGGACACCTCCAGGGCCTGGCTCTTCTCTCAGAGCTGTGGGAGGCTGGGCTGAGTGTACTGCCTGCATAAGCAGGGAACCCTGCAGGCCCGGCCCTGGCCCTGCCGTCTCACCAGCTCCAGGGCACTGTACATCTCCTGCTGGGCCAGCTCGCTGGCCAGCTGCATGGTCTCCAGGTTCTCCTGCAGGTAGGTAGCCAGCTCCCCAGCCCGGCTGTTCTCCAACTTCCCTTTAGCATCCCTAGGGGTGGGTGCCACTGAGAGAGACTGTCCCTCAGCCAAGGCTGGCCCACCCCTTGGCATTGTGCCAGGGCAGCGAGCCCGGCTACTGGCTTCAGAACCTTCCAGGTGGCCCCAGGGAGAGGATGAGGGTCATCACAGGGACCACCGAGACAGGGCTGAGTCCACCGCTGCCACTCAGAGCTCCCCCGCGAGGGACAGGCTGGGGGAGGGATGGGAGCCCCCCACTAAAGGGCAGCTTCTCTGCCCCAGGGCACCCTGCTGGGCCTCGAGCCAGGCTCAGGACGTTGGGGTCAGGGGAGCAGGGCCGTTCCCACCTGCCCCACCTGAGGCCCCGCTCGGACACCCACCAGGCCTTCTGCTCGGCCAGCAGGATGTGGCTCAGCGATGCTTGGTTCTGACGCACGAACTCGGTCAGCTGGACCACGGCCTTGTCCAGGCCCCGACACTGCTCCAGGAGGTGGCACTCTTCCTGCTGCCAGGCAGAGGCAACCTGAGACCTGCCCAGCTCCAGCCGGGGCCCCGCCTGTGCTGGTGCCCACTGTGCCACCCACCTGCCTCTGCCCCTGCAGGGCCCACGTGCACTCTGCGTCCAGCTCCTGGAGTTGCTGCCACTGGCTCTCCAGCTCCTCCCATAGGCCGCTCTCCGGTGGCAGCCGTGCGCTCTCTGAGGCCTTCATTCTCTGTGGGGAGACCCCGCCCGCCATGAGCTGGGGAGAGGGGGACTGGATGGCCTGCCGCCGGCAGGCACTCACCTTCTCCAGGGCCAGAAAACTCTTCTGCAGGAAGCTGCATAGCTTGGCCTCCCTCTTGAGAAAGCGGAGGCTCATCTCCTCCCTGAGCTTGGTCATCTGGGCCTGTGGAGTGGGGGCCACATGGTCACCGTGCACCTCCCCAAGGGCGTCCCCCTTGCCCATCCCCATACCCATAGCGCCATCAGGGACTTGCTGTTCTCCTGCCCAACCATCTCTGTCGGAGGGGACCCTGGTCCTGTGTGCCCTGGAGGGGTGGGCCTGTCACACCCTCCTCAGGAAGGAAGGCAGGGCAGGCAGGGGCCACATGTCCCAGAGAGCCAGGCGCAAGGGCTGTGAAGGGTCTGAAGGCCACGCTCCACGGGCCCAGGACACACATGGTCCTCACAGTGACTGCCAGACCCCACCAGGGGAGGCGGCAGAGCAGCCATCGGATCATACCCCTGCCAGGAGCCCCGGGCAAGGAGGCTGAGTGTACATGTGAGCACACACTCACACATGTACACACACTCATGCACATGTGCACATCCCCGTTCACACGTGTGCACACACACACTGTCTGCCCTCGTCCTCCAGGCCCAGGGTGGGACCCCTTCTCTCTTCTCCCTCCATCAGCTCCTTTCCTGCTGCACTGAGGGTCTGGATGCAGGAGACGGGGGTCTAGGCCCACAGGCACAAGGCACCCTCTCCACGGCCACAAGTCCTTCTAGGGCCAGGAGGGCTGCCCACAGCCCAGAGCAGGTGTGCCCTGAGCCCCCACCAGCCTCCCTGTCCCATGCAGGGTGACCCAGAGCAGGGCTTGGCTGTTTCTATAAAGAACCAGAAGGCAGGGCTTCCCTGGTGGCGCAGTGGTTGAGAGTCCGCCTGCCGATGCAGGGGACACGGGTTCGTGCCCCGATCTGGGAAGATCCCACATACCGCGGAGCGGCTAGGCCTCTGAGCCATGGCCGTTGAGCCTGTGCGTCCGGAGCCTGTGCTCCGCAATGGGAGAGGCCACAACAGTGAGAGGCCCGTGTACCGCCAAAAAAACCCCCAAAAAACAGAAGGCAGACGTTTGGCGTTTATGGGCCACAGTGTCTCTGTCCTAACCCCTCAGCTTTGTGGTTCCAGCACAAAAGCAGCCGTGGGCAACAATAAACGAATGGCCATGTGCCGATAAAACTTTATTCACAAAACCAGACAGCAGTGGCAGGGCACTGACCCCAGCTCCATGGCACACTTGGGGAGATGCGTGCCAGCCAGGCATCGGGGATCCCGGGCCCCAATGCCGCCTGGGGCTCCTGCCTCTCAGTGGAGCCAAGGCACCAGCTTCCCACAGGGCAGCGGGAGGGGCACACATGGAGCTGGGCAGCTGAGCTATGAGGGCAGCAGCTGGGGACGCGGCACAGTCCCTGGTCTCTATTTGCAGAGCTGAAGAGGCTGGGTCCAGAGGCGCCCCACCCCGGCCCCTGCCCCACCTTCTAGGCCACACGCACCAGCCGGGAGCAGGGCCACCGGAAGATGCGTCTTCAGGAAGGGACTTCCACTTTGCACGGAGGGAAGCATTGAAGCTGGAAATGGCCGAGGAAGGGGCCTCGGGCTATGAGATTCTACTTCTTGGTCTGGGTGCTGATCACATGGGGAAGGGGAGGTGGGGGAGCAGTGACCACAACAGCACTCGTGCTAATGATGGACTTTCTGTGATGGAGGACGCACTCCACCTCAGCACAGCCAAATCGACAGCCACCAGCCACAGGTAGCCACAGTGCACTGCAATGTGGCTCCTGTGACCAAGGAACTGAGTTTTAAATTGCAACAGAGCCACCCGTGGCCAATGGCCACCGTAGTGGACAGTGTAGGACTTGGGGGTTGGCCACCAGGTCCAAACACGTGAACGGAACCAAAAGGAGAGCTGGGGTGAAGGAAGACCCCAGCAGTGGAGAAGATGTGGGATGGGGAGTTGGGGGTCTCCTGCACAGACTGCCTTGTTGGCAGCTTGCTGGCTGCTGATGCCAGAGCCCTGCCTGGATCTGCCCCTGGCCTCCCAGGTACCTGCATCCTGGCCACCTCATGGTCCACCCTCTGGCTGGCCTCCTCCTGGCTCTTCTGCAGGGCTCCACAGGCCACCTTCCGGTCCCGTTCCTCCTGCTTCAGCTTCTCGGTCAGCTCAGACAACCTAGGGGCAACGGCTGCAGGTCACAGCACCCCAGTCGGCCAGAGGCCTGATGGGGAGCCTCAGGGAGGCTGGTGGGGCCCTGGACACCAAATCCTTTTCAGGCCAGGCCTGCATCCGGGGGGCCCAGGCTGACCTAGCAGGAGGTCCAACCCTGCCCGGGTAAACACACAGAGAGGCCAGAAGCCCACTCTGTGTCTCCACCTGGGACAGAGAGAGCTAGAATCCCCGTGAGCGTAACTGATGGGGAAGGGGAAGAGGTGGGGACCCTGGGCTGGAGGGTCACCTGCCCTCCTTGATGACTCCCACACAACCCCTCGGTGGGTCCAGAGTCAGCCTCCTGAGGGGCCCACCAAAGGCTGGCCTCCTGCTCGGCGCCCTTCCGCTCAGAGTCCTGGAGTGCCTGCTTCCTCCTGATCTGGGTCAGGGCCTCCCGGACCTCCACCAGCCTGGCACACAAGAGCTGCTTCTGCCTGGGGCCTGCCCTGCCACCTCCTGGCAGCCAGGAGCAGGCTGGGCAGCCTTTGGGGTGGGGGTTCAGCCAAGGGGCCCAGCAGCAAGCCTTCTGCCCCTTTCCCAAGCTCCACAGGCTGCCGGGCTCCAGCAACCTGACCTTCTGGAGTTGGGCCGTGGATGTGTTTGCTTACCTGAGCAAGATACCAAATTGGAGACAACAAAAGCCAGGGGCTGATGCCCAGACTGGCCTGGCAGCAGCCGCTGCTTCCCCAAAGCCCCCCTCCCTCCTGTTAAGCCTGCTTCAAGGGTGCAGGGGTACCTCTTGTCCAGGGCCTGCATCTGGTTCTGGTTCTGCAGGCTGGGGAACTGCAAGGTGGAGGGGTGAGCTGAGTGCAGGCCAGGGGCCCTCCCAGCTCGACCAGCACGGACATGGGGGCCCACGGAGTGGGACCCGAGGCCCTGGCCTGAGCAGCAGGGGCTGAGTGGGGCTCAGGGTCCAGGAAACAGCTGCCCTGACACCCGGGGATGTCGCCTCCCAGCTGACGCATCCCACCTGGAGAGCCTCCTTCTCGGGGGCCTGAGCCGCCTGCTGAAGCCTCTTCAGCTCTGAGTCCTGCAGCTGCAAGCAGGTGTGGACCTGCAGCAGCTCCTGCAGCAGGCTCAGCGTGGTACGCTCACAGCAGGACTTGTGTCCCCGCAGCGACACCACCTCGTGCAGGTCGGCCACCCTGGTGGGGTGAGGAGCGGGCTGTGTTGGCTGCGTGTGCGGGGCACTGACTACGTGGCTCCCCCGCCCCTGGTCTCTAAGGGGCTTACCAGTGCTCCAGCTGCTTCCAGTGCTTGGGGGTGTCCCGCTCTGGGACAGAAGCGGTGGACGGCAGGCAGCTGGACTCATACCTCTCCGAGCTCTCCTCCAGACTCAAGGGCTCGGAGCTGGCCAGCCCGTCCTCCAGGAGGAGTTCCAGGTCCTCCGGGGTGATGGTGCCCGGCTGGGAGGGTGGCGAGGTCCCTAACGAGAGGTTGCTGTCTGACGGCTCTACAAGAAGGTACCTTGGGGTTTGCCTTTAGAGCCAACGGGGGGAGATGCTCGCAAATGGAGCCCAGGATAACAGGGATCCAAAACCTTGCTGAGTGCGCCCACTGAGCTCACCGTGGCTCATCCCGCTGGGTCCCACAGCAAGGCCCAGCTCTCACTGTCCATGTAGGAAGCTCAGCCTCAGAAAAGTCCAGGGCCCCACCTGAGGACACACAGCATTGGGCAGCAGGAATGGGACAGTGCCTGCCTGGCCAGCTTCAGATGGAGCGCCTGGGCTCTGAGGAGAGCTGGGGGTCAGGAAGCAAAGCCGTCCCACGTGGCCCAGACCCTCGTGCAGGCTCTTGCCTGGTGGTCTTCCCAGCTCCGCTTCAACTCACCTGATATAGCTTTACCAACAGCCCTGCCTGTGGTTTTGGCCGTTGCCAAGCAGCCCTGGGCCTAGCACCCCACGGCTGCCCACAGCTGGACCCCAGGGCGGTTGCAGGAGGGGGATAGGGGAAGGCGGAGAGAGGCAGGAAAAGTCAGAGCTGAAGGCTCTGGGATCCAGGGGGAGCACGTGAGGTGTGGAGTGGTAGCTCTGCCCTCACATCTCTCCTTCCAAGACAAAACCAAGGTAGGCAGGGCAGCGGGGGCTCTTCTGGAACCTTCTTTTTCTCACCAGAACCTCCTGACTTCACAGCCCAACTGCCGGTGGAACCTGAGCCCTCAGCTTTCCCATTCCGTCAAGGCCTCCCCAACTGCCCGTTTTTAGAAGGATCTGAGCGGGTACCACTTGGCCAGCCAGCAGGGATGGCTGCTGGCCTGACACGGGCAGGAACCCCCTGGCCTGGGCAGGAAGGGAGGGAGGCCCAGGAGCAATCACTGGCCCTCTGGTCAGAGAACCCGAGCAGGGAAGCTGGAGCCCAGGACCTGCTGAACACAGCCAGCCCAACAACCAGGCCGAGGGCACAGGGTGCCACAGGGGGACATGGCCAGAGCAGAGCCACCAAGAAAGGGTGCCGGCCACAGAGCAGTTGCACTGGTGATTTGAGCAACCTCAGTGAGAGAGACAGGTGGAGTGAATTTTATTTAACCCAGTGTAACTACAATATCACCCCCTTAACACATAACCAACACCTGAGCAGCTGAGAACACAGTGCCTGCGCTCTCCCCACACCGGGTCCTGAAGCCGGGTGCGCTGTGGCCAGTCTTGCTTCAGGCCAGCACTGACACTCAGGTGCCTCACCCCACCCAGGTGGCCCTGCTCTCTACTGTTGCCCAGACCCGCCCACGAGGGCTGTTGGGGGGCTTCCCTGTGACAAGGTCAGTGTCTCAGAGGCAACCCCTTGCCCAGGAAACCCAACGCCCCGCAGCCACACCACACACCTTGGAGCCCAGCGGGTCTGCGTGCTGACGGGGCGGCCCGTGTTTTGGGTGCACCTGAGCTTGCAGACAAGGACAGTGGCCAGGATGCAAGGAGAGGGAAAGAGTGCCTTCCCCGAGGGCTCTGCAGCGGCCCCAGGAGCAATGGGGACAAGGATGCAGTGGCCAGGGGCCTCCCTTCCATGGGCGTGGGGCGGCCCCAGGTGCTTCCCCACTTGTGGGTCTCTGAGCCTCTCGCCTGCATCTCTCTCTCGGCGGTGTCCCCGCTGGGGCACTGCCTACCTGCACCACACATGAAGGAGGGCTGCATCCTGGGTTGCCCCCCCCCCCACCAGTGGGCCTGTGAATACTGGGAAACTGGACCGTGGCCCACGCTGGATGGGAACGAGAAGCTGGCACCAGTTGTCTGGGTACAATTCCTTTATTTCTCCCATTCAGATCCCCACACTTGGACCCCTGTGCCCCCCATGGAGGGCTCCCCTGCCAGGATGGAAGAGGTCTTTTGCGGCCCCATCCCCTTGAAAGAGGCTAAAAGCCAGGTGGAGTGCCCGCCAACCTACCACAAAGGAATCGACGGACCTCATCACAGAAGTGGGCTGGGGACGTGAGTCACTTTAGAAAAAAAGTCCCGTGGGGCACTGGGGACACAGGATCCCAAATCTGGCACTGCCCAGCCTGGGAGGGGTGCATCCCTGCTCTGGGCTCGCCAGCTCTTCCCAGAAACAACCTGCCCCCAACACACTGGAAGCAAAGCTGCCCCAGAACATCACTCGGGGCTGGGGGTCCTCAGGGGCCCATGGGGCCCCCGTGTGCTGAGAAGACCCGCCTTCCCTGTGCCGTCCACATGGGCGCTGTGATAGAGGCATGGCTGGACTTGGGGGTCCGGGCCCACAGGAATGTCTCAGCTCTCCCCTTTGGCCCAGACCCCGGCTCAGAGCCCACTGCACCAAGTGGGTGTGGCTTGGGGTGCACGGGTGTCTGGGAGTGCGGCTCCAGGGTCTGCTCTCCAGGTGGTCCTGCTCCCCCGAGCCCTCGCCTTCATGAGTTCAGCTTGTGTTTCTGCCCAGACCCCAAATCTCACGGCTGCAAACTGAGCTGAGGGCTGAGAGGGACAGGACCAGAGGCCTCTGCTGCAGCGAGTCGCCCAGGCCTCCAGCTGGCGGTGCTTAGGGTGCACTGCTTCCAGGCAATGGGCCCGTCCTGGGGGCTGCAGTACTTGGACCCACAGGGCCCAGCCTGCCAGCTGTCACACGTGCACACACATGCAGATACATACGCACACTTGCGGTCTCTCAGAAAAAAGAGCAGCAGTTCTACAAACTGACTCCTCGAAGTCAGGAAACAGGAGGCTGGCGTGTGAAATCTTGGAGGGTGAAGGAATGAGGTCGGGGGGAGGGGGGCACTGAGAACACGAAGAGACCACATGTGTCACACGCTGGCTGGGCTGTCCCCGAGGTCTGGAGGACGCTGGATCCGCCGCTGCCTGGGGAGCGAGGCAGGCACCCCGGGGGAGGTGCCAGGGCCTCACGTCTGGGCCAGAGAGAGCTCCTCTAGGCCCCCCTTCCCAAGCCGGTACCTGGCGAGGTCCTTCCTGGTCACCAGCCCGACCACCTGTGGGAGCAAAGCCAGGTCATGGGATCTAGCGGCCTCTGCCTCTGTGGATGCCGCTGTCCCGTGTGCAGAGGACAGCATAGTCTGGGGGAGCCCTGCGGGTGGGCAGGCAGGTTGGTAGGCTGCAGGCAGTGGGCTCCCCCCATCACCTGATTGCAGTTGTCCACCACCACGAGGTGCCTGAGGCCCAGGGCCCGAAACAGCTTGAACACCCGCGGGAGAGATGCCTCCTGCAATGCAGACGCAGCCTCAGCTCGCCCGCCGGCCCCTGCCCCACCCCGGGACAGGAGCGGGCCAGGACCTGCCGCCCCCCTGCCACACCCCCGCCTCAGCTAGCACATCCTGCTCTGTAGCCACCTCCACCCTCCTACAAAGCTCGCCCCCCACCCGTCTGCAATGGCCAGTGAAGCCAGAATGCCACCAGGGGTGGTGGCTGCATGAGGCTCTGGAAGTGGGGGTCAGGCCCCTGCTCCCCACCGCCCCTGCGGCACCTGGGGCACCGTGTAGGGGGAGGGGTTCATGAACTCGGAGAGGTCCATGGTGCACTCCCGCTCGTCCTGGGACACATGGATGGACTGGATGGGGGGGAAGCGCGGGTAGGCATCACGGAAGTCCTTCAGCCGCAGCCGGCGCCGTAGCAGGCCCATATAAGAGCGTTCTATGAACACCTGCGGGCGGGGGGCAGGCAGTGGGTGGCAGCGCCTCAGAGCCCAGGGCCCTGCCCGGCATCTCCTGCCACCCCCTTCTCCTGCCACCCCTGACAGCCTACCTTGTGCTTGAGCAGGACGATGAGCTGGGAGCGCAGGATTAAGCCCTGGAGCCGGGCTGGCTGCACAAGAAACAAAACACCCTTGTCTGCGGAGGACCTGGGACTTGGGACCTAGGGCCTGCCCTGCTGGCTGGTCCAGAGGGGCCAGGCAACAGCACCGGGACGCCTGGGGGCTCCAGCCAGGGTCCCCAGCGATGCTGGCTGCCTATGGGCACTGGCCCTGCTACAGGCATTTCACCTGCACAGGCTCATGGATCCCCAAACGCCCAGGAGGGGAGGCAGGACCCCAATCACGAGGTGCTGAGAGACCATAGCATTTGTGGGGGCGAAAAGCGGACCGTGGCCCAGACGTCGCTGCACCTTCCATCAGGACCTCCTGACAGGCACAGCTGTGACTCCTCAGCTGGGGGTGCAGCTTGGGGTGTGACCACAGGACACATAGGCGCATCAGTAACTACCCAAGCTGCGGGAACAGCGCTCACATGGACCTGTCTTCACAGCCGTGTGACCAGCGGAATTCTTCCAGAAACCCCAGAGCAGGGCGTCCACATTCACGGGAACCATGGCCCCCAACACGCCCCACTCGCCAGCACAGATGATGAGCCCGGCTTCCTGCAGCTGGGTGGTACCTGCGTGCCGTCGGCATCCTCCACCACAGGGAAGCCATTATGATTGGACGCCGTGCTGCTCAGCACATCCACAATAATGCCCACCTTCTCCCTCCTCCGCAGACAGGTGACTGGTGTGCTCATCACCTCCCTGTAGAAGAGAGACACTGTGATCCACCACGGGGCAGAGGAAGCTTCCCGAACAGCTCAACATGCAGGAAGTGGCCGGACTCAGGAAACCTGGAGACAAGGTGGGCCAGGAGCGCAGACCCCCAGGTGCTGCCCTGGGGGAACCAGCCCTGCACCCACGTCCTGCTCCAGGCTGCCCCCACCAAGCCTCCCAGGGCGTCCAGCACCCGCCCCCCAGCCTGCGGGCCTGCCCCGGGGAGGGGTACCTGGCGGTGAGCGAGTGTGAGGTGACTGGGGCTTCCCAGTGCAGGAAGGGCACACTCTGCAGCTGGATGTGCATGTCGTACAGGCCCTGGGGAGAGGACGGGTACGGCCATGCAAGAGGCTGCTTGCGGGGCAGCCTCCACAGGGCCCCCTCCCTTGCGGCGGCCAAAGACCGCCAGTCTTTCTCCCAGCCTCAGGCTCCGAGGCCAGGGGCACGGGGAGGGTCTGCAGAGCGAGGGCGAGCAAGGCAGGCGGCCTCTCCCACAGGCCGCACCTCGATGAAGACATCCCCGACAATCTTGGCGGTCATCAGCACCAGCATGATGGGGAAGCCGTAGGTCACATTGCTGGTGGCCTCCATCATGATGACTGTCAGGCTCAGCGTCATCCTCACAATCCCACCTGCCAGGAGGCGGGGAGGGGAAGGGAGGGTTGGGGGCACGAGCCTCTGCAGGCTGAGCCGCCGGCCCCTCCCATGTTCCCGTGCCGTGTTCCCTGTGCAGCTCCCGCTCTGTCCGTGCAACCCTGTGTACCGGCCCCCCCAGATAGCACCAGATGGGGACAGTGACCCTGCCCAGCCACACGCTGGGGGAGTGGCCCTCCTGACCTCCGGATGCCCATGTTGCAGCCAGCACTCACCCAGCTGGGCAGCTGCTCCCATCAGGGCGTACTTGCCAGGGTCTGCCCAGACCTGCAGGGAAGACAGAGGGGATGCTGGGGGAAAGTGGCAGCCAAACCCACCAAGATGCACTGACAGCACTGGGCCCAGGAGGAAATCCTACAGTTTACACAAAAAATGGTCTGTGGCAGCATCACCTGAGTTTGTAAATACCCTAGCTGTGCCCGCTCAGGGATGCACTGAATGAACTCTGCCACCTGCAGAACTCGGCAGCCTAAGACAGGAGGGTACGCACTATGGCCGGGGCGGGGGGGCGGGGGCACCCCGCGTGTGTGCAGTGACCGGAGTCCGTGGACAAATGCCTGCGCCACACCAGGGAGCCTAAAAAGGAGTGAAAATCGGACTCGTGCCACAACATGGATGAGCCCTGAAAACATGGTGCTCAATGATGAGGCCAGACACAGAAGGCCATGAAGCGTGATTTCGTGAATCTACAACAATCAGAAGAGGCGCATCCATGGAGGCAGAAAGCTGATTAGTGGCCACCAGGGGCTGGGGAAGGGGGACACAGATGTGACTGCTTAATGGGGACAGGTTTCTTTTTGGAGTGATGAGAACATCCTGGAACTAAGCAGTGATCACGGTTACACAGCTCTGTGAACAGGCTAAAGAGCCACCCAACCGTTCACTTACAGAAGGAGAGAGTTTATGGCAGGGGTCCCCAACCTCCGGGCCATGGACTGGACCGCACAGCAGGAGGTGGGCAGTGGGCAAGCGAGTGAAGCTTCATCTGCTGCTCCCCACTGCTCGCATTACTGCCTGAACCATCCCCCCACCCCCGTCCACAGATGTCTTCCACAAAACCGGTCCCTGGTGCCAAAAAAGGTTGGGGACCACTGGTTTATGGTACGTGAGTTACGTACCAATTAAAAAAAAACAAAATTAAACTAAAAACCGTGTCTGGAAGGAAACCTGGGACACATGACCTGGACCCAGTGAGGGGAGGCTTGCTGTGCGTCTCTTACAGTTTTTGTTTTTTTTTTTTGCGGTACGCGGGCCTCTCACTGTTGTGGCCTCTCCCGTTGCGGAGCACAGGCTCCGGACGCACAGGCTCAGCGGCCATGGCTCATGGACCCAGCCGCTCCGCGGCATGTGGGATCCTCCTGAACCGGGGCACAAACCCGTGTCCCCTGCATTGGCAGGCGGACTCTCAACCACTGCACCACCAGGGAAGCCCCTCTTACAGTTTTTTAAAGTCTTACTTGAACAACTAAGATGCAAATAGAAGACTCACAGAATAAAGACCAAGGAGCCCACGGAGGCAGGTGGGAGGAAGAAGCCAGAAGGCAGCTCCGGGGCCAAGGCCTGGACACCGCACTCCCAGGCCCCAACTCCTGCACCTGCCCCCATCCTTCTACACCACGCTCTCTCCCAACACCCGTGCCCTCCCTGAAGGCCACACGCACGCACGACCCCTGCTCTGGCCCACAGTGGCCCTAGTGGGCACCGGGAACACCGTCCCTTCCTCCCAGCCCAGCCGGCCCCTAAGACCCCCACTCACTGCGGCCCCGGTGAGGTAGGACAGGGAGATGCCAAAGAGCCGGCCCCAGGCAGCTCCGATGAGCAGGGATGGGATGAAGACACCGGCCGACACCGTGAGCCCGTAGGTCCAGCAGGCCAAGAAGAAGTAGACCAGGGTGAAGAGGCCGAGCGTCATGGGGTTGTAGGAGCCTGCAGACAGGGCGCTGGCCAGGGCTTGCCACACGGATTCAACCCCAGGCGGAGCTGCCTGCCCAGCAGCCCGTCAGAGCCTCCTGGTCACACCCAGACCCCCAGAGTCACCCCCTTCTCAGAGGCCAGGGTGCCGGGTCTTGGGGGCCCAGCACTCAGAGTGTGAGCACGGCAGCCCAGCGGGCAGGGCAGAGGGGAGCTGGGGCCACCGGGGCCCAGAGCTGCCAGCAGGATGGTGACCTGGGCCAAGGGAAGGTGGCTGCTGAGGTCTGCATGGAAAAGGGTGGCACTGAGACCACCAGGGGTCAGGGGAGGGTGCAGGAGGGAGGCCATGGCTGCCACGGCCACCACCCTGCACCAGATGACTCCAGAAGTGGGAAGACGTCACACAAACCCCGGAGCCAGCACCCCCAGGGGGCCTGTATGGCCCGCTCAGCATCTTTGGGGGCTCGGCCTCCCCCCCGTTTAAAAGTCTTTCTGCTAAATCGCGTGAACTCCCACAGCGCGCGCGCGCACACACACACGCACGCATGCGCGCGCACAAATGTGAGAACCAGGGAGTTCCCAGAACTAGTATGTCAGGAAACAACTAGAGCCACAGACAGACGGGCAAGCACGTCGCAGCAGCCACTCTGGATCTCGGGGGTGTGCCCCTCCTCCCCGCCCCCACCCCGCGGAACCGAAAACAGGGGAAGTGGAAGCAGGTCTGTGCCCAGTCTGAGCCTGTTTGTTATTAAGAACATGAAGCTGGGCAAGGCACCTCGCTGGTATACGAGTCACCAGGCTGTTTTCTGACAGAGTGACCTCTGCAAGCAGCGCCCAGAAGAAAAACTCATCCTGGGAGGTGAGACTGTCTTAATGAATGACAGGACGGCCTCCAGGGAGGGAAGGAGACACGTGGGGAGCTTGGCTGGGCCCCTCCCAAGCACTGGCCACCAGCCAACCCCAGGCTGCCAGCCCCCACGCTCCAGTGCACTCAGCCCTGCAGGGAGGCAGTGGGGGCTCGGCCAGAAGCCATCAGCCAGGCCTGGGCCCAGTGTCTGTGGGCTGGCTGCAGACCAGGCCAGAGGGAACAGGCCCACATGGGGACCTGCGTCTGACAGCACAGAGTGCAGAGCATGGGCACACACCTGGGGGGTCGTGGAAAAGGCTGACCACGCTCTTCTCTGGGGTGTTGAAGAAGGCTGCAGCCATCGAATTATACTCGCCATCGGCACAGAACAGCTGCAAAGTCAGGAAAGAGAACAAGCCAGTGGGACACAGTGTCCTGGCCTGGACAGCATCAGGCACCAAGCACACAACAGGCGGGTCAGGCTGCTGTCTTGGAGGGGAGGCAGGACTCAAGAGCCAGACCCTGGCCCAGTGAGGGCTTCAGAAGCCATCCGGCCAGGCAGGGGCTGCATGGCGAGTCTGTCCCTGGGGTACGTGGGGATCCAAAGGCTCACGTTTGGAGCACGCTCCCACAGTTCACTGGGCAGACTGTGGGTCCCTGCAGGCCTTGACCAGGGCAGGGGCTCCGTGCAAAGCTGTGTGGGTCAACCCCACAACCCCACCAGAGCCAGCCATGCACCCCAGACCCACATCTGTGACAAGCCTGTGAGTACACACTCCACACCCACCGGCAACCAGCAACCGCTTTCGGTTCTGGATGTTTCCCATAAACAGAAACCACACGATGTGTGGCCCTTGCTGTCTGGCTTCTTTCACTCAGCAGTGTTTGCCAGGTTCATCTGTGTGGGAGCACGTGTCAGAGCTCCAACCCTTCCTACAACTGAGGAAACCCACTGTGTGGACCGATCAGGCCGTGTTCACCTGCTCGTCACTGACGGGCACAGGGGCTGCGGGCAGTTGTGCCGCGGTGAGCGTGTGCACGCGAGTTTCCGCCTGCAGGCCCACAACCCCACCTCCACAGTCCCCTTGCAGAACCTGTCAGGCCGCTGCTCTGAGAGGACCGGGGTGAGACCCCAGGCCGACGTGGCACCCACCCATGTCTGGGAAGGCTCACCCTGCCCCTGCCCCGGCTGCCTACCTGGAGTGGATAGGACACGGAGCTCCCCTGCAGGGGCTGGCAATCCCGGGACGAATAAATCAGCACGAAGGCAACCGTGGCCGTGACGGCGGCCACCAGCATGGCCTCGATCACCTGAAGGCAGGGCCGGTGGATGTACCTGGAGCAAAGAGCCGGGGTGGACTGAGCTGTGGGATGGCTGGGGCGGCAGCCAGGGCAACCTGAGCCTGCAACTCGGGAGAGCCGTCCAGGATGCTGAGCTCATCTGATGACCAACCCGCCCTGGCTCCTGAACACTCTCAGGCTGCCTCCTGGATGCTCCCCAACCTCATTTTATGTTAGTGCAAAAAGACAAGAAAGGAGAATGCCAAGACCCACCCCTACGGCTTCAGAAAACCAGAAAGCTCTCATGATGGCTCTCCTAACAGCAGAGGACCTGTGTTGGACCAAACGTGCCCAAGTCAGGACGGCCCCGTACAAACCGCGCTGGCGCTGACATGAGAGGCCCAGAAGAGCATCAACCCAGGGCCGCGCCAGATCCATGGGCTGTGCCTTCCCTGCCAGGGGCCATCCTCCAGGCCCCACCCGTCCCCCTGCCGAGTGGGTCTGTCTCCTCAGGTACAAACCACCGTGGAGGAGTGTGCTTGGCACGTGGCTTCCCCACGGCCCCGTGGGCAAGAGCCCATGACCGGTCAGTTTTCAGATGCCCTGTGTGGCCGCACCTCTCAACTCAGTCCCTGAACAGGTTTCTCACCTGATTCGAAACATCGTCAACCAGTAATTCAAGGCGTTGAACACAGCTCCGAGAATGCCACCTGGGACAAGGAAGGAGCTGCGTGTCCGGGACTCGGGAGGAGAAGCAGGCTGCCCAGGCAGCAAACGCCCGCTGGGTGGAGGGCTCACGTCCCACGGGCTTTCAGAGTAAGGAGTGTTGCCCAGGTCCGTCTGCTTCCCAAGGGGCTGTCATCAGCCAGAGTGCAGCTCCGGTCCTCCCAGGGTCGGGCTCCCTCCCCACTGCCCCGGGCGGTCCTGGGACAGCCAGCAGGGGTGGAGACCACGTGCTTCTCTGGCCCTCGAAGCCGGGTCAGGCCTGGAGCCCCGCAGGCCCTGTCCCCACTGGTCGGCGCTGTCCCACGCGGGGACGGCCCTTACCCACCACGCCCATGGCGATGAAGATGGGGATCTCATGGATTGTGTACACCATCGTCTGTGCAGAGGGAGGAAGAGGAGACCTTCTGTGAGGAAAACTGCCACCAGCTCCTGCTCAGACTCGGGATCGGACGTTTCACAGGACACACCTGTGCACGGGAACCCTGGTGCTTTCCTGCAGGGCGAGGAGGTCCCCAGAGAGAAAGGCCGGGTGCTTGGGCAGACCGCCTGCCTTCTCACACGGCGGCTCCGGGGGGCCGCCTGAGCTTTTGCCAAAGGGTAAGTGAGGGGCCATGAGCAAGGGAGAGGATGCTGGTGACCTAGCCACCCAGGACCTCTGACGCATCCACAGGTGAGGACCAGCCCCTGAGAGGCTCCCTGGGCTCAGCAATGGCAGTGTGCAGCGCAGGCCGCCCCAGAAATGCTGCCTGCGCCTCTCGGCCTCCAGAAACTGTTGCAGGAGCGCTGGCCACCAGTCTAGTGATGTTGCCTGACAGTCTGCAGGCACCTGAGCCACTCCTGGAGTGCCCGCTGGCTGACGGGCGCCACAACCTGTGTGGCCGGGTCACGTGCACCCTCCTGGAGCACCTCCAGCTCCAGGTGCTCACAAACAAGGGGCCTATCCCACGGCTAACAGCTAGACCTTTCCAGAAGCCCGGCTCTCAGGCCGAACCTTGAGTAAACAACCTGGGCCCTGCTCATAGAAAGAACCAGAGAAAAAAGGGGACGATGCAGTGGGTTACCTCAGTGTCAAATCTTCCAAAATTGATGAGACCGGGGCTGGACAGATCCCACACGTTTCCATGGTAAATGCTTAAGACGAAATTCAGGGTGAAGGTGGAAATCATGGAAGCAAAGAACTGCAGGCGGAAAAAGACGAGTGCCGTCAGAGCCGTGGTGATGAGTTGCGGCAGTGTGTACAGCGGCTGAGCCCAGGGCCAGAGGGTGGGGAGGGGCTGCAGCAAAAGGGCTGTCTCCCCTCCTGTCACCTGGGTGGTGCCTAGACCCTCCGAAGGCTGAGGGAAGGTGGCTCGGAGCCCCACTGGCTCGGCCAGGGTAAGAACGTGTGCGGGGCCTGGGGTCCCGATGAGGACGGAGGAGAAACAGGCCTACGGCTCAGGGACCCACCAGCTGGACGGGAAGCTCAGGTGCAGACCCCACAGTGTGGGCCAAGAGCCATGCGTCCACCCAGCCATGAAGGCCCAGTGCCAGGGCTGCCCGAACTCGGGAAGGTGGCCGTCCCAGGCACTTACAATTCTCCACGTCAGGAACTGATTCCAGAAGGATGCACCCTCCTCCAAGCTGAACAGGACCCCACCTGGAACAGCCAGTGGCCCAGCCCTGAAGTGCCCGCCCAGCCACAGACAGCCCCTCACCCACTGCCACCCACGCCCCCAGACCCCAGGACACCAAGCCCACGACAGAGGCAGCCATCGGGGCCTCTTGAGAAGCCCACCCCACACCCTCACCAGGCACTGAGTCCATAAACCCCAAAACCACCCCTCTCACAGCAGGGAGAGCCTGGCTCCCCCTACACGGGCAGTCACCAAGCTCTCAGACCAGGCAGGGCCGCCCTCCTCACCTACAGGGGCCCCAAACGCAGCAGACACTCCAGCCGCAGCTCCTGCTGAGACAAAGTCCCGTTTCTCTGTGTCTCTGCGGAAGTACTCAAAGATCTGAACCAAGACAGACGGAGACAGGGTCTCAGCCAGTGCCTCCAAGGGCACTTCTCTCAGAAAGGGGGGAGGTGGGCCCAAAAGTGAGGAGGGGGGGAGGGAGGAATGTGGGGAGGCCTCTGGACAAGCCACTCATCAACCATGGGGCTCACAACCCGCAGGACTGAAGAGTTGGGTCTCGGGCAGCTTGCCTGCCCACCAACATCCAGAGAAAATAACCCATTCACAGCAATACGTAAACACTGAGGTTTGTGCAATAAAGACCAGAACTGAGCACCAGCAGCCCACACACATGACCTTCCCGACCTCTCTAGGCCACGCATTCCTGTGAGCTTATAGCTACAGGTCATTTCCTTGCAGAAATGCACACTCATCCAGAGCACCAAGGCAACAGGATGCCCCCATGGACAGGATGCTAGGGACCCTCAGAGGCGAAGGGAAGGAGGCTGCAGGGGAGGCAGGGGCCCAGCCCTGGGGGTATGGACGTGGGCGCAGGGAAGACCCACCTTGAAATCCCGCTTCAGTGACGTGGACCTCCCCTGGGAGACCCCAGCAGCAATCACGGAGCCCGAATGGATCATTGGTCCCTCCTGGAAGGCACAAACGGCTGCGTTCAGATGGGCGCGGCTCCGGGGCGGGGACACACCGGCCCCAGGCCCCACGGGTGCAGAGGGACTCAGGCAGGGGTAGCTGCACTCTGTTACCTTCCCCACAGCCAGTCCCCCAACCACGGACAGGATCACGCCAGACACTTTGATCACCAGCGTCTGGAACACAAAGGAAATTGCACCAAGTCTGATTAAAGGCCACACGTGGTCCAAGAACCTGAGCGACAAACTGCACACGGGAAGGGACCTAATCATGTGGGCCCTCGGCAGGCATGAGCACCAAAGAGGGGGCCGGCACCCACGGTGGGCGTCCTGGGGGAGGGGGAGCTGGCAGCTGATGCTCTCCTGACGCCCATCTCTTCAGCCCTTCTGTCCCAGGTGGTCATGTACACACAGAAGACACGCAAACAGCAGCTATCACTCCGTCCTCGGGCTCCGGGCTCCAGGCTCCTGCACCCGCACCTACCTCGGGCCCTGCCCTCCTGCTGCAGGGCACGGAGCACAGGCACCCCCACCCCTCCTGTCCACTCCCCGGAGTACCTCCTCCCCAGACAGAGCAGGAGAGACGCTGCCAGCAAACCCCAGACCAAGGCACACCAGCTGCACACCCTGAAATGATCACGGGAGGAAACCTGACCTCCCAACCCCCTTGGAATCAGTGTGTTACCCAGAAGATCATGCACAAGGAGATTAAGGAAAATTCTGAAAAAACTCACCACTCAACACAGCTACTCTCATTCTGAAATACTAACCACCGTATGGAACTTAAAATGTCTACGTGGTTGCAATCGTGACAGATGTACCTTCAAGTATTTTTGCGTCATTCAGAATGTACGACAGTTTTACCATTTTCCAAAGAAAGTTCCCATAAAACCTGCCAGCACACCCACACGCAGGCTCGTCAGCAGCAAACAGCACGGGTCTGGGCGAGTTTTGGAGGCGGAGGTGGACAAATGACACACTTCTCACCCAGCAAGGAAGCCCCTTGGGCTAAGCCCTGAGCTCCCGGCGGGGCCGCCTCGTGTCTCACCTTGAGCCGGACCACGTGGGGGATCTTCACCCCATTGAGGAAGCACTTGATCTGGGGGATCCCGCTGCCAGCAGCGACTGGCTGGAAGGAGGGGCGCCAGCACTGAGTCCGCAGGCCGAGTGAGCCGCCACTGCCGCCGCCACCACCACCAGGCCCAGGAAGACGCGCCACGCAGTGCCCAGGTCGCCCAGGGTAGCGGCTTCTCGCCTCTCCCCACTGATACACAGAGCAACCACCGAGGGGAGGAAACGCCTCGGGCATGGGAAGGCTTGGTGTCCCCAAGGCAGGCGGGGGTGCCCAGGATGATGGGAGGCCCACGTCACACACCCGCTGAGGGGCCAGCACTGTCGCACCCTCTGGGGGACACTGCACTGCACCCCAGACAGAAGCTCCTGGACGCTGCCCCTTCTTCCTTCCAACGCCCCGAGGGAAAAGCAAGGGGGCACAGGAAGGAAGGGTGCCCCAGGAGCGTCTGACCCCTCGGGTGGGTCCCTCCACCCGGACCCCTGGGCTGAGCGCTGCCTCTGCTCCCTGCTGCGTGAAGTGGGCGAGGGAGTGTGCGGGTGGATGGGCACGGCCGCCAGGGCCAGGGTTGGAAGGCCCAGGTGGGCTTCGTTTTGGCTGAACCGCCTGATGCCTAGCAAGGATTCCACTACAGTCTAGCCAGTGAGTCTCACCGGGAAGACGCTGCGGGGGGTTGGGGTGGGGAGCGGTGGAGGGGCCCACCTACCTCTATGAAGGCGACGATCACAGAGCCCAGGAGCACAAAGGCCACATTGAGCGAGGCCCACAGCAGGAGGGAGAAGGACAGCCCGCCCCGCGCCGTGAACTTGTCAATGTCTGGGCTCGTCAAGGACCACGCGGGGTGGTGTCACCCAGGCGCCACTCCCCAGTGGGCTGCACTCTGGACTCTGGGACCTGGAGCACTTACTGGGCATCTCAGGGTCACCACAAAGCCTGACCCCCAGACATGCAGCCCCCGCCCAGTCACGTCCCCTGGCCAATGGCATAACACAGGTGGGGGCTCCTCCTGTGGACCCGCTGGCTCTGGGCAATCACAGACAAAGGATACTGTCCTTGACGACCCGGTACTTTAGGCCGGCCAGCTTCTCCACCACGATGTCGATGAAGCAGGCCACGAGGCCCGTGAGGATCCCGATCATGGCACAGATGACCCAGCGCTTTATCTCCACGGTCCGGAAGGCCTGCGGCAGCGGGCATGAAGGGGGGCGCTGTCACAGGAGGGTGCAGAGGCGGGACGTCCCGTCGTGGCCTGCTCTAGTGACTGCCACCACGCACAGGGCTGCCCTCAGGACCCTGAGTCCCAGGAAGAGCAGCCCCACCGACATCTCAGAGGCCGTGGAGCACTGGTGGGACAGAACTCCCCAACCCGGTCATAACTGGATGCTGACGCTCCAGCCGCCACAGCCACCACCCCTAAGAACAGCTTCCTCAGTGGTAATGATGTGACACCCGCACAGGTCTCTGTGCCGGGCAGCGGCCAGCGCTCACTCCGGGACACCAGCTGGAGCCAAGAGGGGAGGGAGGTGGTGGGGACACCGTGGCCATGAGGCCCAGCTGCCCGCCAGACTCACTGTGTGATTGATGCGCCGCTCCTCCTCCAGGAACAGCTGGTTCTCGCTGTTGTCATAGTCCAAGCTCTGCGGACCGGGCAGTAGAAACACTAGTAACTGACCCCAGCTCGCAGGTTCAGGTCGGCCACCGCGGGAGAGGGCAGGGAGCAGGGGGGCCCACCTCATACTTGAGGGACAGAAGCTTCTCGTTGTGCGGGATCTCCTTGGGGAAGGGGTGAAGGGGGTCCATGTCCTGCGGGAGGAAGAGGCAGAGCTTGACAACCCAGCATATGTAAGAACGAAGCAGAACGAGGAAAGGGCCATGCTCACTCGTCCCGCAGGGCGGGGACTCTCCTGAGCCCAAAGCTAGACAAGCACAAGGCAGGAACTGGCAGACACAGACTCTCCACAGGACACCAGCAGGCAAGGTCCCACAACACCACAGCCAGGCGGGTTTATCCCAGGAACACAAGGTGAGTTGACCCCCAAAAAGCAATTAGTGTGGTGGGTTGACCCCCAAAAAGCAATTAGTGTGGTGGGTTGACCCCAAAAAAGCAATTAGTGTAAGATGTCTGTGGTCCACGTCCAGGTTCTGGCACCAGCCTCTGACCCACCCGCTTGGCATCTCTGGGTGACGAGTGTGTCTGGGCTGGGCTGGAAGACCATCACAGGATTAGCGGGCTGGAGACACAAGCAGCTCATCTCTAACGGCCAAGGATTTAATCAGTCCTGCCTGTGTAATGCAGCCTCCACACAAACCCCAAATGGAGGGGTTCAGGGAGATTGCAGCTGGTGAATGTGGAGGTGCTGGGAAGGTGGCTCCTAGGGAGAACGTGGGGGCTCTGCACCCCTTCCCACACCTTCCCGGGGCATCTCTCCCACCTGGTTGTTCTCAAGTCATGTCCTTTATGATAAACCAGTAACATAAGCAAAGTGTTCCCTGAGTTCTGCAAGCCATTCTGGCAAGTTATGGAACCCGAGGAGGAGGCGTGGGAACCCCGATTTACAGCTGGTCAGTCAGAAGCACAGGTGACAGCCTGGACTTGTCACTGGCATCTGAGGTCGGGGGGTCTCGTGGGACTGAGCCCTCAGCCTGTGGGTCTGCACGGATGCCGGGAAGTTAGGGTCTGAACAAACTGACCTGCAGGACACTCAGGTGGTGTCTGGACAATCAGAGGGTGAGTTGGTATGAAAGTAAAAACAGTTTTGATACTGTTCCAATAGAATAAAGGACCAAGTCCACATGAAATGAACACCTCAGTAGTCACAAAAAGTATCTGACAAAACTCAACCCTTCGTGATAAAAACACTCAATAAACCAGGAATAAAGGGAACTTCCTCAACCTGATCAAGACACCTATAAAAAACCCACAGGTGGGCTTCCCTGGTGGCGCAGTGGTTGAGAGTCTGCCTGCCGATGCAGGGGACGTGGGTTCATGCCCCGGTCCGGGAAGATCCCACATGCCGCGGAGAGGCTGGACCCGTGAGCCATGGCCACTGAGCCTGCGCGTCCAGAGCCTGTGCTCCGCAACAGGAGAGGCCACAACAGTGAGAGGCCTGCGTACTGCAAAAAAAAAAAAAAACCCACAGGTAACTTCATGCTCAGTGGTGAAAGACTGAAGCTCTTCCTCTGAGATCAGGAACAAGACGAGGATGCCTGCTCTGGCATTTCTACTCAGCACTGTCCTTGTCCAATTAGGCAAGAGAGAAAAGTGAAAAGCATCCAGATTAGAAAGGAAGTGAAACTCTTCTTTGCAGATGACATGGTCTTATGTGTAGAAAACCCCCAAAAGTACACTAAAAACAATTAGTATTAATAACACATTTAGTAAGATTGAAGAATATAAGATCAGTATACAAAATCAAATGCATTTCTACGTACTTGCAATGAACGATCCAAAATGAAATTGAGAAAACAACTCTATTTACAATAGCATAAAAAGATACAGAAAATAAACTTATTCCTAAAACACGTTTAACAAAAGAAGTGTAAGACTTGTACACCAAGAGTTGCAAAATATTGTTGAAAAAAACTGAAGACGTTAATAAATGGAAACCTATACTGTGGCTCGGGACATCTGATGTTAAGAGTCAATGCCACCTCTAAGTTCCAGCTGGCATTTCTGAAGAAACTGACAAACTGAGCCTAAACCCCACACGGAGATACGCAAGGGATCTCGAAAGGCCAACACCTCCTTGAGAAAGAAAAACGATGTGGGATGATTCAAAGTTCCTACTTTTGAAACTTACTACAAAGCTAGTCATTAGCAGAGTGTGGCCCGGGCGCAAGGACAGACAGAGAGCCAAGAAACAAATCCGTAATGCAGACCCAATGCAGCCAAAAATAAATAAATAAATTTTTAAAAAGTGAAAAAAAACCCCACAGAAACTGACCTTCAACAATGGTGCTGAGACAATTCAACAGGGAAAGAGTAGTTTTCTCAAGAAATGGTGCTGAGAAAACTGAGCATCCATATGCAAAAGAATGAATTTGGACCCTTATCTCATACCATGTACAAAATTAGCAAAAAACAGATCAAAGATCTAAACTACAGAACTCTTATAAGAAAAGACGAGCAAATCTTTGTAACCTTGGCTTAGGTGATGGTTTCTTAGACATGACACCCAAAGCACAAGCAACAGAAAACAGATCAAATGGACTTCATCAAAATTAAAAGCTTTTGTGCTTCCAAGGACACTGACAGAAAGTGAGACCACCTATGGACCAAGCGGAAGTTTTTGCTAATCCTGTAACTGATGAGCAACTTGTGTTTAAAGTATATGAAGACCTCTTACAGCTTCATTATAAAAACACAACCTGATTAAGAAACATGCACGCGGTCTGAACAGAGTTCCTCCAGAAGACATGAAGGACACACGGTACCAGCAGCCTCAGGGAAATGCAAGTCGGAACCATGAGCCACCTCCAAGGAGGAAGTCAAGTGCAAGTCTGGGGGAGGGGGTTTCGGGAAATGCTCCCCTGGCAGCTGCTGGACAGTTCGACCCCAGCACAGGGGCAGGAGAAGTGGACATCACCCATCCAAGGGCCCACCACCCCGAGACGCCCTCCTGCAGGCCCCACACCTGCCCACGGCACCTGACCCCCAGCTCGCACACAGCAGCTAGCTCAACGGTCCTGGCCTGACATGTACTCCCCAACCTCTGCTCATCGGGCAGCCTCAGGGGACAGGGCCCCGCAGAGCAGCCTTCCCTGGTCGCCCAGACTCTGCAGACCCCACTGTCTGCACGTCACTCTGTCCCCATGCTCTGCACAGAACCGCCAGTGTCTGCCATCCTCTTGTTCAGGTTTTCCGTCTGCCCTCTGCTAGGCTGTGGCTCCACAAGAGCAGGCCTGACTTTCCCAGGAAGGGGCCTGGCATGAGCAGGAGCTCCAAAAATGGGAAAGGACGACCACTCACAGGGTCCAGAAGCTCATCATCCAGTTCCACGTTGCTCATCTGTCCGATCCGGAAAAATGCTGAATGGGGTGACTAGAAGCAGAAGAGAAATCATAGGCCACTTAGCTATGGGGCCGGGCTGCACTGTGCACTACCCCATTGCCTGGCCCTGCACTGTGCACTACCCCATTGCCTGGCCCTGCCTGTGGAGCACAGAGCCGCACCTGCCGTGTGGGAGACTCCAGCAGGGCCAGTGCTGGACCCCAGGCCCATCCCCATGACCCACAGCCTGTCACTGAGGAGCCCAACCTCCAGATGGGAAGCCCCACCCTCCACTGTTCTACAGTGTCCTCCTGGCCACCCTCCTTCCCCGGCCTGGAAAACCCTGGTGATTGAGGGCCCCTCCTCCAGGAGCCTTTCTATCCCCCCACCTCCAAACCCCATCTTTCTCTGTTCAGCCCCATCATGACACTGAGTGGCTACCAGGTGGGGACCCATCACAGGCCTCCAGGCAGGCCCCCCAGATATGTGCCCCTTTCCGGGGCAGGACCTTTCTGAAGCGGGGCTGCACTCCTGGGCACAGGGGCAGGTCAACCACAGAGGACGGACACCCTGGCACATGACTGCCCTCACGCCCACTGCCAGGCATGGTGGAGGCCAGGACTAGGGAACAAAACACAGGCTGCTCACAGATGCATTTCAGAGAAACAAGTCATGCTGCAGGACACAAACACTGTGTGGAACATACGGCATAAAAACACAACCCGTGGCTTCCCTGGTGGCGCAGTGGTTGAGAGTCTGCCTGCCAATGTAGGGGACGTGGGTTCGTGCCCCGGTCTGGGAGGATCCCACATGCCGCGAAGCGGCTGGGCCTGTGAGCCATGGCCGCTGAGCCTGCGCATCCGGAGCCTGTGCTCCGCAACGGGAGAGGCCACAACAGTGAGAGGCCCGCGTACCACAAAAAAAAACAAAAAAACAAACAAACAAAAAACACAACCCGGTGCTCCTCTGAAACGTAGCCTGGCGCCCTGCCCTGCCTCTCCTCTGGCGGAAACCACGAAGCAGTGCAGGAACAAGGACCACAGAGCCCGCCATGCCAGAGCCCTGAGCACACAGTGACTCCAGCACAGAAAGTTTAATTCAGCAGCACTAGCCCTACTGCTACTGGTGGTTACCAGAGGGTAGGGGGGATGAGGGGGCTTTGGGGACACTGGTGACTCCTCTGGGGGATGTCGAGCCTCCTGGGCCTGCTGTGCCCAATCACACAGCCTAGGCGTCTGAAAAACAAGAAACGTGTTCTCTCCAAGCTCTTGCACCACAAGTCCAAACTTGAGGTGTCAACAGGGAGGGCCCCCTCTCAGGGTCGTGTGGAGGATCTTCCAGCCTCTGATGGATGCCGGCAATCCTTAGTGTTCATTCCCTGGCTTGTGGCCACATCACTCCAATCTCTGCTCCGTTGCCACCGGCCTCGTGTGTGCGTGTATACATGCACGCATGTCTCTCCTCTCCCATGAGGACACCAGCCTGACCACATCGTAACTTGACCACAGCTGCAAAGGTCTCAGACACGGGTTCCAGGTCAGGGGTGGAGACATTCCGGGGGGCACTGCGCACCCCACGGCAGGTGGTAACTTGTCAGGTGTGTTCACTAGATCATCATCCTGCTCCACCGTGTGACTGCACTTTTCTCTATGTATATACAGCAAATGTCGGTACAATAGGTGGGTGAGGAGAGAAATATAGCCATTTTCTTTCTTAAAAACAATCGACAATGCCCCCAAACTGCTGAATCTGATGAGAAAGGCAGGGCGGGCCCTCCAGCTCCAAGCACGGGCAGGAATGCCTGGCCCGCTGGCCCAGAAAGGATCCCAGTTCCAGAGTGAACTCAACCCAGGAGGGGGCCCGGAGCTGCAGCCTCTGCTCCCTATGCATACACGAGTCATCAGGAAAGGTGTGCCAGTCGCCAGCCCGTCCACAGCAACACGGAACAGGGACGTCTCCACGGAGAAGACGGCGTGCAAAGACAGGCAGAACTGAAAGTCGGACTGTGAAAACAGAAGACCCATCTGCCGTCCAACCCAAGACGGAGGCCACAGACCAGGTGGTCTGGCCGTTTGTACCTCACTCTTCACTGATGGACTGCACCCCATGATCACTCCCACCACACCAAGTCAGCCCCCGCAGAGCAGCGCCTCTGCCACCTAAACAGTCCCCGAGACTGAGGCTGCAACCGCGCACACGGCTGGGGGAGAGGGGGGCAGAACGGTCCACATGGCACGGACTCACTCGCTCAGGTGACAACGGGTCCTCAGCACCCGGCCGGGAGGACGCCAGGTGAGCACACATCTGCACCAGACAGCTCCATTCTGGACCCGGAAATGCGCTCATGTGGAGATGGCGCCCCCATTACAACTCCCAGGCACACCCTCTCCCACCTCCAGCACCTTCCTGGTTTCATCACCTCTTTTCTGAACTTTATGGGCATCTCTTAGGAAATATCTTTTGTGATGAAAGAAGCCATTTACTGGAAGTTCAGTGATTCATCTGTTCTGTCTGTTCCTTTCTCATTTCTTAAATGCAAGTTAATTACTAGCAGTTCCTCAAACTATTGATACACACAACAGCCTGGATGAAATCTCCATGCTTTCGAAAGAACTGAAAGATTTCAGACCATGTGGCTCCAGAGACTGGATGTGCTCGTAAGGTCAGACCCGGAGGGAGGACAGATTTGGGGGGGAGGGGGTGACTGTAAGAGGCAGGACAACGGCACTGATGGACGTGCTCACACACATCCACACGTGTGACAATGGCAGGGTGCTACTCACACACACTGTGCCAACATCAATGCCGGGTTCGGCACGGTACTACCGTGAGGTAAGACGGAACCATCTTGGGAAACTGGAGGAAGGCACACAGGCCCTCTCTGTACTGTCTTTTCAACTTCCCGTAAGTCTACAATTATTTTAAAATTTAAACGCAAATGATACTACATCAAAGTGAAGAACTTCTGGGCTTCCCTGGTGGCGCAGTGGTTGGGAGTCTGCCTGCCGATGCAGGGGACGCGGGTTCGTGCCCCGGTCGGGGAGGATCCCACATGCCGCGGAGAAGCTGGGCCTGTAAGCCATGGCCGCTGGGCCTGCACGTCCGGAGCCTGTGCTCCGCAACGGGAGAGGCCAAAACAGTGAGAAGCCCGCGTACCGCAAAAAAAATTTAAAGAAAAAGTGAAGAACTTCTGTGTACCAAAGGAAACAACAGAATGAAAAGGAACTAGCCCTACAGAATGGGAGAAAATTACAGATCATGTAACCGATAAGGGTTAATATCCAGAATACGTAAAGAACCCCTACAACCGAACAACAACGAACAAGCGGATTAAAAAAACAGGCCAAAGACTTGGGACATGAAGATCAAAACCACAATGAGATACCACCTCACAGCTGTGAGGATGGCCAGGGTTAAAAAACAGAATAACAAGCACTGGTGAAGATGTGCAGAAACAGGAACCCTTGTGCACAATTGCTGGGAGTGTTATATGGAGCAGCTGCTGTGGAAAACAGTATGGCGGTTCCTCAAAAAATTAAAAATAGAAATTACCTTATGATCCAGCAATTCCACCTCTTGCTATCTACCCAAATGAACTGAAAGCAGGGTCTCAAAGAGGTATTTGTACACCCACGTGCACAGCAGCATTTTTACAGTAGCCAAGGGGTGGACGGAGCCCAAATGCCCATCGACAGATGAATGTATAAACCTAAGGTGGTCCATCCACACAATGGAATATTATTCAGCCTTAAAAACAGGGAAATCCTGTCACATGCTACAGCATGGATGAACCTGGAGGACGTTGTACTAACAGAAAGAAGCCAGTCAACAAAAAAACAAATACCCTATGATACCACTGCTATGAGACGTCAAATTCACAGAGACAGAAAGCAGAATGGCCTTTGCCAAGGGCTGGGGGAGGGGTGGGGAGTCAGTGTTTACTGGGACAGAGGTTCAGTGTGAGAGGATGAGAAAGTTCTGGAGGTGCTGGGGTGATGGCGGCACGACACTGTGGATGGACCTCATGCTGCCAGACTGTACACTTAGACATGGTTAGGATGGTAAATTGTGTTATGTGCTTTTACCATCATTAAAACAAAGTTCACAGACAATTTAAAGGCCGCCTGCCGCCCACTCTGCCACTTTGCATTTTAACCGCCCCTCCCAGCCCAATGCCCCCAAGCACTGAGGGCACAGGGCCTCCGTAGCCAGGGGCTTACAGTCAGAAAAACCAAGCTTCCCATAAACAAAAGTCAGTGTAAACCGTGAGAAAGGCTTTGAGGGCGATGACAGAGCCTGAGGGAGAGGCCTGCCCGATTCGGGGTTGGGGAGGCGCATTAGGCTGAGACCTGATGAATAATGTGCAGAGGGGGCCGGATGGGAACAGCCCTGCCACTGCACCTCACTTTCTGAGTGCTGCAGCCTCTGCCCGGAAGGCCTCCCAGGACCCTCTGACTAGGCTGGGCCCACCCTGGTCCTCAGCTCTCTGCACTGTCCGGTGGTACCCACATCCTCTCCTGCCCTCCCCCAGACTCTGAGCCCCTCACACTAGACCTGGGCAGGTACCACTAAAGGCCTGAGGGAGTCCTCAGGGGAGGGTCAGCTGAGGGGGCAGGCCTGGACTCTGCAAAGCGGGGGAGGAGGGGGAGAAGGAGGAGGAGGAGGAGGATAGTACAGGGCGCTGAGGCAGAGGGACTTCCTGGAGGGGCTGCCCTGGGGCTGGGAGCCAGCTACGAGAAAGATGGGGTGCTCCCTTACATTGAGCAGAGCTCAAGGGGCCAGTGGGGATGGTGATGACCTGCCCCTGCAGCTTGCCTGCACATGACCCCCTCCTGGCCCCCCATACTCCGACCGTAGCCCGTGGCTCCAGGTCACCAGGGCAGAACACCCCAGTTCCCAGAGGAGTAAGTGCCCCAAAACTGATACTAAACACTAACCTGAGGGTCCTACCCCTCAGGCTGCCTCAGGCGGAGCTTCCCGAAGCTGAGGTCCCTGGAAAGGACCCGCACTTACAACACTGCAAATACCCACCCCCACACCCGCAGCCTCTGTTTCTGGCTCAGATTTCCCTCTGTAAGTTTTCAAAATGCTCTGCTTCCTGCTGCCCACATGACCATGACTTGCTGGCTGACCTCACCCTCTCCTTGCCCCAGGGGTGGACAGGCAGCAACTTGCTGGATGACCCACCCTCACCCCACACTCAGGCACAACAGGCCGAGGGCCGGAGAGAGGGTAGAGCAACCCTGAATGGCCTGGTTCCAGCCAGATGGAGGCTGAGCTCAGGCCGGCCCCCAGCCCACCCTGCCTGGGGCTGCCCAGAGCAGCCACCTCATGGTGCCTGGCAGGTTCCCATGCCAGGTGCAAGAACACCAGCCTCCAACTCTGGACGCCCTGCAACAAACCATGAAGGACCAGGAGGTGGCAAGACAAGCTCTCCTGTCCAGCTCACCAGAACATTCTCATAGAGCGGTTGTTGGCCTGGGCTGTCACTTTAGTTCAAACGACCCTGGTCTGAGAGCAGCTTACAAGCCGCCGTCTGCTACAGCGAACTCAGCCCTCTGGTCCAGAGCCGACCCTCCTGCAAGAAAGCCGGCCTCGAGGAGTTCAGTCATTTGCACGGGAGTCGCCCCAGGAACAGCAACTCAGAGATGATCACTTCCAAGCTGCCGTTTTTAATACCTCTGAGAGTAACTAGCGTTTACCACCTTGTGACAGGTGGTGCTCGGGGCTGGAAGCATATTAGCTTTCCTGCTGGTGAGGAGCCTGAGGCACAGGAGGCTGCAGCACTTGCCTCTGCTGGTCCAGAGCAGAGTTCCTAGCACCAATGCCTCCAGTGCCCCCCTACCCCATCCACGCAAGGCCGTCTAAGGATCTTTCAAGGCTGGACTCTCCAGCTTCTGAAGGATTCTCCCACAAGATAAAGCTAAATTCGAAGCCCGCAGCTGTCCCCTGCAGGTCGACCCCGGTTCCTTCCCCCAAGCCTCCACTCCCCACTCCGACTTACTTCCCAAATGCTCACTCCCTTTATCTTTCCCCTCTGTCCACCCGTCTGAGGATCATGCACTCTTCCAAGACAGGCCTAGTGTGACCTCTCCTGCTTTTGGGGTCCCTCACACCTTCCTCACAGAGCACTGGGCCTGGTTTTCCAGGAGCCTGGAGCCAGGAGGAAGGAAGCTGTATCATGTACCTCTGAGTCCCAGGCAAACTGCATGCAGCCGAGGACACGACACGCACACAATAAATTATGTTTTAAGTCACTTAAGAGCAGCTAGTCACTTGTTATTAAATGCAAATGAACAAACAAAAAAGGTCGCAAAGGTTCTTTTAAGGGAATGAGTTTTAAGGGAAGAAATCAACAGGTTATTTCAAAAAAAGCCAACTCCTGTGTCTATGCATAAAGAAAAGTGGGAAACTCTTGAGCACATTCAGTCCCGAAATAAACCCCAATTCAACCTCGAAGCTTCCAATCTCTCTACCTGTCACCCTTAAAGCCAAGCCAGTTTCATACTTCTGGTTTGTAAACTTCAGATTACCTTCTTTTAAAGAGTAAAAAAAGAAGCAAATGTTGTGAGAAGAAAACAACAAAGCATCCATATCCCCACCACTGCAAATTCTCCCCTTTCACATCACTTCTCATGCAGACACAGAAAGCACTTCAACAGAAAATCCCACTCAAGGAACAGATTTTGACCTTCATTGTCTGATGCATTTCTGGGGGCTGGGGAAACCTAGATAAGCTCTAGACAAACAGCCTGATACTTGAATTCTTCCTCATTAAACACCACACAAGTGTTTAATGGACAGATCTAGGATAGGAGGAGAAAAACGAAAAAACAATCACAAAACCGAGTAAGGCCAAGCAATCAACAAAAGAAGTTCATTAGCTCAAAATTAACACACACGGAAATTCACTTAAGGACGCAAACTTCTGTGCTGACCTGCAAAGCACATTTCAACCACTGTGCTTCAATTTCAATGAACTGCTAAGGGAAACTGAACGCACATATTTGTCATTCCTAAGGTCGCCCTGAAGGCCTGTCCCGCTCCCTGTAAAGATGCAGCCCCCCAGATATTCCCACTGCAAAAGCAAACTCTGCAACCTAAGCTCTTAAAATCTCTTGGGGTTCAAAAGCAGTAAAAATAGTTGCTCGTGTATACAGTGTTCCAAAAAAAAGAAAAGGAAAAGGTTACCTAAGCAGAAGACCATCTGCCTTCCCTTTAAATCCACTAAGAAATAAACTGTGAGGAGATAAATTAGCTTCATGCTACCGGGACTCTACAGCAGCGTGCGACTGGGCTCTCCCACGCTCCTTAACACCAAGATAATGGGCCGGCTCCTCGACCCCGGAAGTCACCGGGCCGAGCGCCTCCCAGCGTCTCCCAGGACTCCAGAACCCCGGGTCCCAGGTTCCGAGCTCGCCCTGCCGTTTACCAAGCGGTACCCGAGGCGCGTTCCCGCCTCTGCCACTAGGACTGCCCGAGCACGGACTCGCCGCGTCCCCGCGGGCCCGGCTCCCGGCACCGGCAACCGCGGCGCGGACCCGACCCGGCCCGCCTCTCCCTGGGCTCACCGCGCGGACGGCCGCAGGCCCAGCCCCGTTCAACAGCGGCGTGGCCTCCCCGGCCGGCGCCCCAGGCCGCGCCGCCCTCCGCAGCAGCGGCGCCGCCTCGTCGTCGTCCACGTCGCGTCCGGACCACGACACCTTTTTGGAGACGTTGGCCATGTCCCGCCGCAGAGGACCAGCCAGGCAGCGCCTTGGCCGTGTTTGTTCTCGTGACCCGCGCCTCGGCCACGTGACCCGGACGGCCGTCACGTGGCCCAGACGGCACCCGCGTGCCCCGGCGGCGGCTGCGGGGCGCGCGCGCGCGCGCGCGGCCTTCTGGGAGTTGTAGTCCCGTCGCCTGGTGGACTCGCCTGTCAGGACCGATCACCACGTAGCAAACGGTTGTGCTGAGGACACAACACAGCCCTGTGGCCTTCCTGCGGAAAACGCTCCACTGATCCCATCCCAGGGGGAAAATGCAGATGAACCCAAATTGAGGGACACCTGCTAAACAGCTAGCCAGCTCGTCCCGTAGTGTCAGCGTCACGAAAGACCAAGAAAGACTGAGTGACTGCCTTGGATGGAAGATAAAGAGATGGGCAACTGAAGGCTGCTCGTGGGCCTGGCATTTTGGGGACAATTGGCAAAGATTGGATCTGCACTGTACATTACATAGCGGTGTTATAGCTGCGCCCAGTCCCCCAAGGGTGATCTTTGTCTGGGGGTCATATCAGAAAAGTCCTTTTTCTCAGTAGACATACACTGAGATATTCAGGGGTTGTGATGTGATGTCTGCAACGTAGTCTCAGATGATCCACAAGCTAATGGTAATCACAATACGTAGCTACCGATAGCGGGAGAAAGAAAATGTGGTAGGATGTTAGCAGGTGATGAATATGGGGTAAATATAAATGACGTGCAATGTAGTCCTCTTGTAACTTTTTTCTTTAAACTTGAAACTTTTCAAAATAAAAAGATTTTAGAAGTTCTTTATAGGCTCTTCCTCCACATATTTCAAAATAAAACCAAAATTGAAACTAAAATAAGAGGAAGGAAGCCCAACAGGATTAAGTTTTCCCATGATCACTGTGCAACAATTTTTTGAAAATACTAAGAACAACGTTCTTTCAGAAAAGGTGTTTTCTCCTTAGTGTGACCTGGCTTTGCCCTTTCGAGGGATGTTGACAAGCATGTGATGGCCCTGGCTGTGGAGGAGGGCCTGGAGGCTGCAGAGTGAAGCTGGCACCGGCTCCAACGAGCCTCAGGGCTGGTCCCAGGCTGGTTTGACTGAACGAAGTGGACGAGTGTGGTTTGCGTGAAACCGTCCAGGCAGGAGGAGAGCTGCACACAGCGATGGGGAAGTGAGAACAGTCCCGGGGACGGAGGGGTGGTGCTGGGGAAGCCCCTCTGGATCCTTCTGTCCTCCCCCCACTCAGGAACGCAGCAGACGCAGGTCAAAGGTGGGATTGATGGGGTTCAAGGTGGATGTGGCTCATGCCACTCACTCAGTGGGGATGGTGGATCACATGAGATGCGTGCTCACACTCCCCTGCTCAAAATCTGGATGGGCTGCCCTCGACAGAGCCCAGACTCCTCAGCTGGACAAGCCAGCCCTTCCCAAATTCCTATCGACCTGAGCTCCCACGAAGCTCCTCCCCAAGCCCTTTCCCAGGTTGCCCTGCCCTCGTGGAGACTCTCAGATGCGATGCGGCTGGCCGCCCACAGCCATGATGCTTCTGCCAAATACCCACTGTCTTAGGGTCTGTGAACTTTGGCAGAAATGCTGCTGTAGAAGTGAAATATCCTGGGTCCCCCATGGTGTTGTAAGCACCCGAAAGCGGGGGAGGGGAGGGTGGGAAATACCCTGTGTGGTCTTTTAGTGCTAGGGACCTCAAGAAACACTTCCTAATCAAATTAACAGTCTTCCCCCCAAAAGATGTCATCTCTCCCACCTCAATAGAATGAGACGGAGCAAGGGCTCCAAAATAGGCCAGAGGATCCTGGGAAAGAGGACGCTTTGAGAAGGGCAGCTCTCCATGAAGATGGATGCGTCCTGGGGAAGTGCCAGGGGAAGCAGAAGTCCGTGATTACAGGACCTTCCCGTGGCCACCCAGGGGTGTTTCCAGACCTAGGATGCATCCCCTGACCTTGACTCACAGACCAGGGGTGGGGGTGGGGGTGGGGGTTGGGGGGCGGGCAGGTGGTGGCTGGCCAAGTCTCTGAGCTGAAGGCCTGGGATTGCTGGGGCCACAGACAGCTCTGCAGAGATGGGAGCACTGCTAAGAGGCCCCAGAGACTGATTTCAGGCCCCTCTCCATGGAGCAGTGCCCTCCAGCCACCTCCTCAATGCAGAGCTGAAACCAGGCCCCTCGCGGTTCCGTCAGACCTCTCTAGTTTGTTTCCTCACTTTTTTTAAAAAAGTTATCTTTTCCAACTTTTAAAAAAATTAATTTATTTATTTATATTTGGCTGCATTGGGTCTTCGTTGACACACGCGGGCTTTCTCTAGTTGGCGAGCGGAGGCTACTCTTCATTGTGGTGAACAGGGCTCTAGGCATGCAGGCTTCAGTGGTTGCAGCACGTGAGCTCAGTAGTTGTGGCTCGTGGGCTGTAGAGCGCAGGCTCAGTAGTTGTGGCGTGCACGGGCTTAGTTGCTCCACGGCATGTGGGATCTTCCCGGACCAGGGCTCGAACCCGTGTCCCCTGAATTGGCAGGCGGATTCTTAATCACAGAACCACCAGGGAAGTCCCTGTTTCCTCACTTTTAAAATGGATTGGGGACTTCCTGGTGGCGCAGTGGTTAACAATCCGCCTGCCAATGCAGGGGACACGGGCTTGAGCCCTGGTCCGGGAAGATCCCACATGCCACGGAGCAACTAAGCCTGTGCACCACAACTACTGAGCCTGTACTCTAGAGCCCAGGAGCCACAACTACTGAGCCTGCATGCCGCAACCACTGAAGCTTGCGTGCCTAGAGCCCGTGCTCCGCAACAAGAGAAGCCACCGCAATGAGAAGCCCGTGCACTGCAACGAAGAGTAGCCTCGCTTGCCGCAACTAGAGAAATCCCACGCGCAGCAACGAAGACTCAATGCAGCCAAAAATAAATAAAATAAAAATAAATAAATTTGCTTAAAAAAAAAGAATATTAAAAAAAAACATGATTCTATCGTACAACCCAGCAATTCCATGGCTAGGTATCCACTCAAGAGAAACAGAAGCATATGCCTACACAACCCTTCACATGAGACTGTGCACAGAATCTTCACTCACAAGGGCCCCCAACTGGAAACCACCCAAGTTTCCATTGACTGATGTACAAAACAAACAAAACAAAACATGGTCCATTACAACATAAGGTCATTCAGCCATACAAAGGAACGCAGCACTGACACACAACAACACAGATGAAACTATAAAACACGATACTCGGTGAGAGACGCCAGACACCAAGGATCACACAGTGAATGAGTCCATTTATGTGAAACGTCCAGAGCAGGCAAATCCACAGAAACGGAAAGCAGGTGAGTGGGTGCAGAGCTGGGGGAGGGGCTGGGTGGGGACAGGAGTGACCCCAACAGGCATGATTTCTTGGGGGGGGCAATGGAAATGTTCTAAAACTGGATCGTGATGATGGTTGCACACTCGACAAATTTACTGAAAATCTTTGAACTGCACATTTAAAATGGGTGAATTTCATAGTATGTAAATTATACCCCAATACAGACTCTTTAAAAGCATTGCCCACCCGGGCTTCCCTGGTGGCGCAGTGGTTAAGAATCTGCCTACAAATGCAGGGGACACGGGTTCAAATCCTGGTCCGGGAAGATCCCACATGCCGCGGAGAAGCTAAGCCCGTGCTCCACAACTACTGAGCCTGTGTGCCACAACTACTGAAGCCTGCACACCTAGAGCCCGTGCTCTGCAACAAGAGAAGCCACTGCAATGAGAAGCCCGCGCGCCACAATGAAAAGTAGCCCCCACTCTCTGCAACTAGAGAGAAAGCCCACACACAGAAATGAAGACCCAATGCAGCTAAAAATAAATAATTAAAAAAAAAAAAAGCATTGCCCACCCATCCTTAATGTGTGTTTCTGAGTAGCTTGCTCCCTCTGCAGGCCCCCTTCCCAGCAGCTCTAGTGGCCTTACCAGCTGCTACAGAACCTTGATGGAACCCCCAGGGCGAAGGAGCTGTGGGGCCAGGAAATGGACTCCCCAGCCCTTCTCATGAGAGATGTTGGAACAAGGAGCAGTCAAAGAGAAACTTTCTCAAGCCACATGGAGAGAGGACCACAGAAGTTAATGCAAGGAAAATAAGAGTTCTCCAGGAGCCAGCCTGTGGTTGCCCCAATCCCATGCCCAAGGAGAGGCAGAGCTGAAGCACAGCTCTGCCATGTGGCAAGTTGGGCTGTGTTGAAATGACTTCCTACTATGGGGGGGTGTTGGTTGGTGTAAGAATGCCGCAGAGAGGGAAAGAATGCAGTCGTGGGGATCCTGAGGCCCGGCTCTGCCTGTGGGCCCTCCCCCCACCCTGTGGAATACCCACATCCTATGTTAGAGAGCAGGTGTGCCTGGCCCAGGCCGGAGGCAGCAGCCTGATCCTCAGTGTGGGTGGGGGGCCCTCTATGGAGTGTGCTGGGGTCGGGGGTGGCCAAGAGTGGCTGAAGACTTGCTCTTCCCGCCGGCCCACCGTGTGAGCACAGCTGCTGTGTAGCGAGGCCTCAGGAACAGAGCTGTAGGCAGGTGCAGTTCACCCTTTGCACGAATCTGTCTACCGATGCGGCGTTGGCCAGTGTTAGGATGGCACCCATCAGGAACTCCTTCCCAGTGGCCAGGTTTGAGACCTCCCTGGGGACCAGCACCCAGTGCCATATGGCCAGGCCTGCTAGGCTCCCCACAAAGGCCTCAGGGCCATCAAACCCGCCCCCAATGCTCTCGTGCTCCTGGCCTAGCATGAGGGAGCCCCCCGGAGGAATCTCATAGCCTTCCCCAAAGCGGGAGCCAGTGGCCACTAGCCTTCGGCCCATGTGGAGCCAGTACCTGCCCAGGCCCAGAATGGACGTCCAGATGACACACACATGGTGCCAACAGCTGTCTGGCAGTGGCTGGAGGGGCAGCTCCCTGAAGGCCGGGTCTCCAATCACAGAGTGGATGGAGCCGGGGGGCAGGGAGTCTCGGCCATGCAGAACCAGCTTGTCATTTTCTTTGCTGGTGTACGAGAGGAGGGTGCCCAGGTGGCCCAAGGCTGTGCAGACCCAGCTGCAGACAGACAGGGCCCGTAGGCCAGTGAAGAAGCCGGGCGGAAGAAGATCACATTCACAGTGGACGCGTTCGGAAAGATGAGTGCAGGGCCCACGTTGCAAACTAGAAACAGAGGGGCGAGAGTCAGCCCACACTGCAAGGGGCAGCGGCTCACTTATTCTCACGTGATCAGCCTCTTACCGGTGGGAGGACTGAGAAGAAGGACACCTGGCTGAGCCACACTCCTCACCAGCAGGGGGCCCTGGATGAGTGTCTGTGGCTGCTGGAACAAATCCCCACAAACACAGTGGCTCAGAACAACACAAATTTGGCATCTCACAGTCTGGAGGTCAGAAGTCCCTGCAGGTCTCCCCGGGCTTAAAATCACAGTGTGGGCTGAGCTGGTTCCTCTGGAGGCTCCAAGGAGAAGCCCTTTGCTGCCCTCTGATGTCTGCTCCTGCCCTTGTATCTGATCCCTGACACTGAGCCTCCTGCCTCCCTCTTATAAGGACCCTGTGATGACACTGGTCCACGGGATAATCCAGGATCAGCTCCCATCTCAAAATCCTTAATCACACCGGAAAGTCTTCTTGTCACGTGAAGTGACACATCCACAGGGTCTGGAACCAGGACATGGACATCTTTGGGGGCTTCCTGCTGACCAGACTTCCTGCCAGATCTGCTTGCCAGAAGAGTAGGCGGGGCAGGGGTGGGGCACCCAGCCAGAAGCTGGGGGCAGAGCCAGGGAACGCACATTTCTAGGCCACTGGCCCCTTGGGTTCCAGGGTGGAGGGCGTTCTGTGGCCAGCCCCCACCTCCTCTCTTCACCTGGGGGCTTTTGTCATAATCTTTGGCAGTGGTCCTCAATTGGAGATGACTGTGCCCCTGGGGGACATCTAGCAGTGTCTGCGGACAGTTTCGGTTGTCAGAACTTTGGTGGCCCCCAAACCTACAGCCCCCCTTTCCCGAGACCCCTGGTGGTGCCCTCCAGGTCAGCCCGTCAGCCCTGTCTTACTGGTGAGGCCCCTAGAACCACACAGATGGGGAGGGACCTGCTTCAGATTAATGGGCCCTGTGGGCTGCAAGGCCAGACAGGGAGCAGCCTGGTCACAGCTGAGAGTTCAAGCTGAGCGGGCATCTAGTAGTCGGAGGCCAGGGATGTTGCTTAACACCGTTCAATGCCCTGGACGCTCCTACAACTAGGGATTACCCGACCCCAGACGCCAGTACAGTAGTGCCGCCATAGAGAAACCCTTACCTGGAGATGAGAGGTGGCAAAGCAGAACCGGCTTTGCAAAGGCCGGGGGGCCTCCATTGGTGGGCACAGACCCCATGGGATGCAGGCCAGGGCCCTGCAGAGATGGTTCCTGCTGGCTACGGCTGAGGACGTCCTTGGGACCCCACCAGCCCTGACCAGGGTGATCACCAACTCTGAGTGGGCATTTACTGCCTGCGGGCAGCACCTCACTGGTGTGTGCATTGGGTGGCCTGACCTGCAGGCAGGTCATCACCTGGACGGTTCCTTTCTTTGAGGGCGGGTTTTGTGGGGTGTAAAGCAGTGTCTTCTCCGCTAAGCCTGGGGAGAAGTCCTCCTGGAGGGGACTGGAGGCCTAAGGAGGCACCAGAGGGAAAAGTGGACACTGATGGGGAAGGGCAGGCCACGGTGCTTACTCTCTCCTGGGCTCTCGGTGGGCCACGTCTGCTGGCTGCCTGGGCCTGGGGACTCCTGCGTCTCTTGGAGACAGCGAGCGAAGTCCAGAGGTGGGTCCCTGAGCTCAGGCGGAGCTCTGGGTGCCTGCCTGCCTGCCTGCCTGCAGCTGTGGGGAGCTTGGGCTCGATGGTCTAGGTGGGGCCGGGGTCACGCGCAGGGCGGCGGTGCCAGGGCTGGCTACTTGCAGCCGCCCCTTGAAAGCTGCCAGCCTGGCGCCCTGGCTCTGGACGAGGGGCATCAGGCGAGCCAGCATGCCGTGCACGGCCCGCACGTCCAGGGCCAGCAAGAGAGGGCGTTCCTCTGCTCCTCCTGCCCCTTCCTCTCCTGGGCGCGCTGCTTGCTCCTCTCACTCAGGGCGGCGCCCAAGGCCAGCAGCCTGTTGTCCACCTTCTGGCCTCTGCACTGAGTCTTCCACACCCAGGTCTTGAGGTGGCCCAGGTCGCCCTGCACGGCGGCCTGCAGCTGGCTGAGTGCCAGGGCCACGGCCTGGCTCTCGTGGGCCAGGCTCCAGAACCAGGCCTCCATGATGAAGGACAGGTTGTAGTTGCTGGCGATGCCCTGCAGGTGCTTTAGGGTTGCCTCTTGGAACCTCCAAAACTGTAGAGAGGACACAGGCACTCCTGGGGATTAGATCCTCAGGGCAACGCGGTGAGGCGGCTGATCACTGCCACTAGCCCCCTCGCACCAAGCTAGAGCTCGCAGCGGCAGACAGCCCCAGGTCTGTGCTGCAGTGGGTGAGGGCGCCACAGGCGGCTCCCATCCCTCCCCGAGCGCCACACTCTTTACCCCTCGACCCTCAGGGTCCTACCTGCCAGCGAGATGGCTGTGCATGGGGATCAAAGTGGGGAGTGCTTGGCGCAGCCCTGATGCCTGCAGGGCATCCGGGAACTGGCCACGGACCCGCACAGGAGTCTCTGCTCTGTGGGGGACCCGGGACATTGCTCCCCATGCCCAGCGGGCTGGCCCCCACCACCCCAGCACACCTGCAGCTACACTCCTCAGGTGGCCCCCAGCTCCACCCACCCTCAGCTGGCTCGGCTTTAGAACAAACTCCCCAAACCCATTTTGCTATTCCAGCCATAGGTGAAAACAGGCAGCCGATAAGACCTGCAAACTCTACGCTGAGCCCATAGAGCACAGAAGCTTACTACTGTTTCTATGACTTCTGTGCTTTGTCTGGTGTCAGTTAAAAAAACTCTACTGCCCCCAACAGTGGGTATACTCACCTGTGCTTCTAGTCTACAGAGCCTCTCAAGGAATGGTTTTCTTTGCCTCTCAGGTGCGGTTTCTTGCAACAAAGCCCCACATAGATATATGGGCACAAAAATGAGGAAGAAAGGCAGGGTTTTCCTCCCCAGGCAGCCCATTCTGAGAAGGAGCGAGAGGCACCCCGGCTGCAGGAGAAGCCATCTGCTTGGAGCTCCTGCCTCCCCCACGCTTGCCCACCTCTCCTGGGCAGTGGTTTTCCTTCTTCCTCTCTGGCTTGCAGTCAGGTACCTCCTGACACCTTAACAAAAGGCATTTGCTCTGAAGACTTGGAGGTTCCCAAGGACACAAGCTTAAAACAGATGCGAACAGTTTCTCTGGAAAATAACTCTACTGGGTGCAAGCTCTGGTCCAGCTGGCTCAGAGGCAGACAGGGGCGATTGTTTTAGCAGGACCACACGGACTCATGTTCCCAGAGAAGTTGAAGCAGGACACGGATCCCAGTGGGGGGCGGGGAGTCCTTAGAGCCAAGTCTGCATCAGGGACAGCAGATCCGATGAGGCCCCTCTCTTGCCCTTGGACAAGGCAAAGGAAATGGGATTGGAGCCACTTACATTTGTCTTGGGGCCCAGGTTGTGTAGTGGGCTGAGTGGTAGGTCTCAGTCCTAACCCTGGTGCCTGTGAATGGGAGTTTATTTGAAAAAAGGGTCTTTGCAAATGTAATTAAGGATCTTGAGATGAGGTCATCTTGGATTATCCATATGAGTCCTAAAATGTCTTTCTGAGACAAAGAGAAGATCACATGGGGAGAAAGCCATGTGAAGATGGAGGCCGAGGCTGGGGTGAAGCTGACACAGGAGTACAAGGAGCTGGGCGGGGCAGGAAGGATCCTCCCCAGGAGCCTTTGGAGGGAACGTGGTCCTGCTGACACCTTGATCTTGGATTTCTGGCCTCCAGAGATGCAAGGGAAAAATGTTCTTGCTGTTTTAAGCTCCCCTATTTGTTGCCATTGGTTACAGCAGCCCCCGGAAACAAACACAGGCTGTCTAAGTAAATAGGGGGCGTGGGACCTCATTCTAGGGCCAGGTCCATGGACAGTTGTGACCCAGTGAGGGGAGCAGGATAAAACCATGGTCAAGGCCAAGACTTGCAGTTAAACAAGACGGCTGTGCAGAGAAGCTGGTCTCCTCTCACTCCTCAAGCGTCACTTTGATGGCAGCAAAGGAATAAAGCCTGAGGGAGACACAGGGCAAGGAGAGCAGGCAAGGAGAACTGACCCGGCGGAGCAGAGAGAACTGCAGAGGGGAGCCCGAGGGGCAAGCAGCGTGTCGGTGTCCTGGGGCTGCTGCACCCGATGACTACCCTGGGGGGTGGGAGCAGGAATTCATTCTCCCACGGCTCTGGAGGCCGCAAGTCAGAAATCAAGGTGTCAGCAGGACCACACTCCATCCGAAGGCTCCTGGGGAGGATCCTTCCTGCCTCATCCAGCTCCTGCTGTTCCTGTGGCAGCATCACCCCAACCTTGGCCTCTGTCTTCACATGGCCTTCTCCCCTGTGTGTGTCTCCTCTTCTGTCTAACAAGGACACCAGTCATTGGATTCAGAGCCCACCTGGATAATCCAGGGTGATCTTATCTTGAGATCCATAACTTAGGTACGTCCGCAAAGATCCTTTTTCCAAATAAGGTCACATTCACAGGTACAGGGATTAGGACTTGGACGTGTCTTTTTGGGGGCCACCATTCAGCCCATTACAGGGAGGTTTGAGAGGCTGGGGGGTGTCCAGGGATGGTGGGGGGCTGGGGCGAGGTGCAGGCTGGAGTGAAGAGACTCATGTCAGTCTGGATACAGAGTTGCTGGACCCCTGTCTCCTCCCTGACCCCCTGTGCTGGGCGACTGCTCCTGCACACCAGCCCAGCCCCAGCACGTAGTCCGCTGGCTCTCTGGAGCCGCACTATCCAATACCAGAGCCCCAGCCACATGCGACTGTTGAGCCCTTCATGAGGCTAGTCTGAGTGGAGATCCGCTGCAGGTGAAAAGTGCACACTGGATTCAAAGACTTAGTACAAAAAAGGAATGTAAAATACCTCACTATCAACAGATTTTATGTGTGATTACATTTTAAATTTTATTTATTTATTTATTTGGCAGCACCAGGTCTTAGTTACGGCATTCGGGATCTTCGTTGCTGCGTGTGGAATCCAGTTCCCTGACCGGGGAGGGAGCGTGGAGTCCTAACCACTGGATCACCAGGGAAGTTCCATGATTACATGTTGAAATGGTAGTATTGTGGATGGACTGGGTTAAATAAAACACATTATTAAAATTAACTTCAGGGGCTCCCCTGGTGGCGCAGTGGTTAAGAATCTGCCTGCCAACGCAGGGCACATGGGTTCGAGCCCTGGTCTGGGAAGATCCCACATGCCGCAGAGCAACTAAGCCCATGCACCACAGCTACTGAGCCCACATGCCACAACTACTGAAGCCTAGAGCCCATGCTCCGCAAC
Organism: Pseudorca crassidens; assembly: GCF_039906515.1. Classification (NCBI taxonomy): domain Eukaryota; kingdom Metazoa; phylum Chordata; class Mammalia; order Artiodactyla; family Delphinidae; genus Pseudorca; species Pseudorca crassidens. Next base: position 37,915,120 of record NC_090310.1, on the reverse strand, counting down.
AAGAGAAGCCACCGTAATGAGAAGCCCGCGCACTGCAACAAAGAGTAGTCCCTGCTCGCTCCAACTAGAGAAAGCCCACGTGCAGCAGCAAAGACCCAACTCAGTCAAAAATAAATAAATAAATAAACAAATAAATAAATATATTTTTAAAAATAAAAAATAAATAAAATTAACTTCAGGACTTCCCTGGCGGTCCAGTGGTTAAGAACCTGCCTTCCAATGCAGGGGGCGTGTGTTCAATCCCTGGTTGGGGAACTAAGATCCCACATGCCGCGGGGCAACTAAGCTTATGCACTCTGGGGCCCATGCAATGCAACTACTGAGCCCGCGCACACTGGAGCCCACGCGCCTCAACTAGAGAGAAGCCTGCGTGCTGCAACCAAGACCCAAAGCAGCCAAATAAATAAATAAATAAAATTAACTTCACCTGTTTCTTTTTACTTTTTTTAGTATGGCTATAAAATACTTAAAATTAAATATGGGACTCACGTCATAGTTGGATTGGACAGCGTTGCACTGGAGAAAGACTCCAGGTCTGCAGGCCCCCGGGCACAGAGACAGGGGCTTTCCTTTCAATCTCTTTCATCATCCATTCTTTTTTAAAAAAATTTAGTGGAAAGCACACATATCATAAAATTCACTCATTTTAAGTGTAATGCTAACAACAAGGTATTAAAATAAATGTCTACCTATTGGACTGTGAAAGTCTGAGGGTTCTGCCAGCTTCTGGAAAGCAGCAGCCACAGCCAGGCACCTGCCCCCAGGCTGGAGAGGGGAGGGAGCTTCTTTAGCCCCAGCAGAAAACCTGCACTTACTGACAGGCAAGAGCTTCCCTGCACCCCACCAAACAAAATCCCATCCACAGGTGAGACAGAAATCTGCCCAAACAGAAGAGAAACTGGGAGACGTGCAGAGGGCCAAGGAAAGGCTCAAAGGCATTCTAAATAATACCCTCAGAGAGATAAGAAAAGCTTTGTGTCCACAAGGCAAGAAACGGGGACTTCCCTGGCGGTCCAGTGGTTAAGACTCGGCGCTTCCACTGCAGGGGGTGCGGGTTTGATCCCTGGTCAGGGAATTAAGATGCCGCATGCCTCATGGCCCAGCCAAAACAAACAAAACAACAACAAAAAAACACAAGGCAAGAAACGATGCTGTGAAAAAAGAAATAATCAGAAAAGAAGAAGTTGCTCTTGGAAATGAAAATTATGATTTTCCCCAAAATCAAAAAAGTAATAAAATGACTAAATAATAAAATAAAATAAAATGCAAACAAATAGATAAGTATAACAGAAAAGCTAAAAGGCGAAGTTAAGGCAATTTGTCAGAAAGAAGGCAAAAAGGCAAAGAGATAGAAAAGAAGAGAGAAAACATTGGATTGAGATCAATCTTAGAGAGTGAGACTACAAGATATAGTGGAGGAAATTTTAGGAAGACAATACAGGAAGGTGCTGCAGACAAGGGTACCCATCATTTCAAGACCACATGGCAGAGAGCGCCAGGTCAAGGAACGGGGCCTGACTCCAAAGCTCATCTTGCCAAGTGTCAGACACCACAGATGAGATCCTAAACGTGTCCAGAGAGAAAAACCTGGTCACATGCGAAGGATTGGGACTTTCTCCAGAGGGCTGTGGGCCACCTCAGCAGCAAAGCTGGCTGCCAAAGACAGAGGAGCAAAGTGATTTTCATTTAAAATTAAGCAGTCAGAGTGGGTGGTTAGCCCAGATGGTTAGAGCGTAGTGCTGATAAAATTGTGCATCTAGCTCAAATGTGAATCCACCTGGAGCAAAGAATAAAGGCATTTTTCAGATATGCAAAGGCTTAAGAAATTTATCCTCTGTGCAGGATCTCTTGAGAAGTTACTGGGTAACAGGATTCAGGAAAATGTGGGGAATAGAGAAGGAAGCTGTAATAGGAACCGGGAGTGAGAGCACTAGTCCAGGAGCGGCCCGGGAGAAGTTCTCGGAGAGTCCCAGCAAGGCATCATCCTCCGCTCCTCGCTCACTCGCACCCACGTCCAACCCATCCGGTCCAGCCCAGGTCAGCTCCTTCTCACCACCTGGCCCACCCTTGTCCACGCACCGGACGCCCCGCGGGGCTTTCTGCATCCGCGGTTGCCCCCTACCGTCCATTTTTCTAACTGCACCCAGGGTGGAGCTTTTAAAAGGAGACCGCTCTTGGTCACTCATTTTCTTACTCTCCCTAATTTTTCTTACCATTATCTGCCATCTGATGTATTGTACGTGTACTTTATTTGCCCCCTTGACGTGTGAACAGGAACTTTGCTTCATTCTGTGCCCTGGAAGAGTGCTTGCTACCTCAGCAGGCAATTAGTTAATGTATGTTGAATGAATAAATGTTTTCCATGTCACCTCAACGGCCTTCTGGGCTGAAATAGTACCTCTTTGAGAAGTCTTCCCAGATCGCTCCCCAAGGTTCTGCCAAGACTGAAGGTCCTATATCTACGCTGTGCATTGTGTCAGGTGGCTAACGAGCCCTTGACACGTGGACAGTGCAACCAAGGAACTGACCCGGTGGCTGATGGCTACCGTGCTGAACGGTGAAGCACCTGTCCCAGGACATCCATCAATACCAGAAATCACCCCAGTTGCGACTTCTTCCTAGTCTGTGGCCCGTTTCCCTGCAAAGGTCGTGGCCTGCGGAGAGCGGGCCATACCTCTGGGCGGGCGGCGAGGCCGCACACGCGTTTGGTGCCCAGTAGGAGTTTGTGGAGGCACGCACGTGTGAGCTCAGGAGAGACTGGGGCTCGCGAGCGGGGGAAGGGCGGGAGGAGGTCACTCCGGGAAGACCGACGCGGAGGCTGAGGGAAGGCAGGCGGGCGCAGAAGTGCTGGACTCCAAGCCACCTGCCGCGCAGCCCAAAGCACACTGCCCCGCCCACCAGGAACCACGCCCACTAGGGCCCCGCCCCCATTGCCCCGCCTCAGCGCAGGCGCAGATACAGCCGCCTGTCCCGCGCGTCTTCCGGCTCGCAGGTTCGCCGCAGATTCGTCAACAGCTGCCCCTAGTACCGGCGCCACAGGCTCAAAAAATTCAGCACCAGCTCTACCAGGGCCCCGGGAACTTTTGCTCTGCGGCCGCGTGAGCTGGACCGCGAACCGAGCGCAGAGCTGGGCCGCGGGGGCTGTGACGAATCGGCGACGGGTCGGTATTGGCGGAGTGAGCGGGACGCAGCGCGCCGTGGCGACTCTGCGGACCCGGCGGGTGCGCGCTTCCCTGTGACCGCTGCCCGTCCGGAGGTCCCCGCCCGCCCCGACACCCCATCCCGTCCCCCGAGGACCGCTGCCCGCCGCGCCACTAGGTGGGCTCCGGGCGCACGCTGGGGAGAGGGCGCGGGGCCGGGCGATCGCTAGCCGGTCTCCACACACCGAGAAGGAGCGCGCGTGGACCGGGCTGGGCGAGGAGGCCCAGGCCAGTGGGGACACTTCTTGGGCCCCTAGTGCATCCCGACCTAGTGGCTGGGTGCACTGGTGACAGACAGGTGTCTACTTAATGGCGCTCGTGCTGCAGGGGCGCCCGACCCGAAGTAAATGCAACCTGCAGATGGTTTTGGTTTCTGGGAAGGAAGGGAGCTTGGCAAGGTGAACCACAGGTGGATACGTCAGGGAGTTAGAAGTGCTGATGGGTCTCCCAACCTCAGCTCCCTTGACATTTGGGTTTGGATACTCCTGTTTTGGGGGCTGTCCTGCGTAATGGGGTATATGGGATGTTTACCAGCATCCCTGGCCTCAGCCACCCATTAGAGGCAGACTAGCACCTCCGGTTGTGACATCTAAGGTGTTTCCAGACATGGGTCCCTGGGGCGTGGTTGCCCTTCTGCAGAGGGCACCATGGAAGCCTTGGACCATGAAACCTTCCCTCCTCGAGGGCGGGAGAGCGGGCTTTCTGAGAATATGTGAAAAGTGCTTCCTTATCCGAGACTGAGTCCCACGTGGATGATGACAGGTCCCTGGACTTCCTTTCTCACGTGCCTTTCCTGTGAACTCCAGGATGGATCCTGAGGTCTCTGCCGTCCGGCTCACCGTCTGGGAGGCTGTTCACATCCTTTCATCTTCTGAGGATGGGGGCCGCATCTTCTGTACCCTGGGGTCCCTGAAGCGCTATCTTGGTGCAACGGAGAATCCAGCCCTCCCTGAGGAGCAGGAGGAGTTTGTCAGGATCCACTTTTCCACCTTTCTCAGATGTCTGGTCAGCAAGCTGAGCCCCGACTGGCTGGAGCTGCTGCCTGACGGCCAAATGGAGGAGCTGTGGGCCAGCTTCTTCCTGGAGGGCCCGGCTGACCAAGCCTTCCTGGTGCTGATGGAGTCCATCGAGGGTGCTGCCAGGTGAGCTGGGCTGGGTCTGATTATGGGGCTGCTTTAACACCTGAAGGATTTCGAACCAACGGGTTCTCCAAATTCTGTGAGAGTTTGGCATCCTGAAAGGTGAGAGAATAAAACCTGTGCATGTCAGAGCACTGAACTAAAAGCGGGTTGCGTTAATCTCCTGCGATGGGAAGGCCCTAGCCCTCTGTCTTGCTATGTGGGCCAGGGGGCAGCAGGAGTGTTTGCATCCGGGCTTAGGTGGTCTAGGTAGGCAGTGGGCATGGCCATCCTCCTGGGGCCCCTTAACTCTGTGGCCCCCAGCTCTGTGTGAGGCACCCCAGCAAACTGATTCCCTCAACATCAAGCCCACCACGGTCCTTGCGGGGAAGCTGTGTCATTGGGAAGCTGGATTTTCAGCAGTTGCTGTGGAAGTCAGTGGGTCAGGTGATTCCAAGGTGGGGAAGGTGCGTGGGGTTGGCAGGCTTTCATGCCCCTCCTAGGAAGCGAGGCTGTTTACACCTGCTCTTGGTTCAGCCCCAGCTTCTGTCTGATGAAGATGGCGCAACTGCTGGCCAGGTTCCTGAGCGTGGGCAGGATGGCCGCTGTGATGGAGGAGCAGTGTCGGCAGCAGGCAGGGCCAGCCTTCCCCCTGCTCCAGGAGACACTTCTCACCAAGGTGGTGGGCCTGCCCGATCGCCTGGGCAACCGTCTGCAGCGGGAGAACCTGGCCACATTCCTCCCTCAGAACTACTTCCCTCTGCTGGGCGAGGAAGTCCTGCGGGTGCTGCAGGTGGTCGTGGACTCTCTCCGAGGTAAGAGCCCCTCTTCTAATAGCCTCCTCAGGCCATCGTCCCCTCCCTCCCTCCCAGGGCTCCAGGGACTTTGCCATCTCTGGCAGTGCCATCATCCAGTCAGACGTTATCACATGTCTGGGGCGGCAGCCACCCAGCCGTGAAGTTTCACTCACAGTTCTGCTGCCTGGGAGGTGGAGCTGACCCGTAAGCCCTGCAGTCCTTGGTTGGATGTCCAGGTGGGGCTGCTCACCGCCCGGCCCCTCACTCAGAATAAGGGAACGTCCACAGTCTGGAAACCAAAAAGCTCTTGCTGTGAGGAGGGTCCGTCCAAGGTGGCTGCCGGCTGCGGTGCCCATGGCCTTGTCATCGTGGGTGGAGGACCTCGGTGCTCTGGTGTCTGGTGGCGGTGCTGGGGGCCGACTCTGAGGGAGCTCTCTGTACCTGGGGGCCATGGGAGCAGCTTCCTGCCCACCCTCTCCACTAATCATGATCTCTGGAGCATTAGGGACGTGGCTTCCCCACGTGTGTGTTCCAAGAGCCGAGAGAAGCCAGGGGCCATGGCGGCCTGAGTGGGGGTGGGCGTCAGGTGGTGAACAGCGGGCGGGCTGTCCGAGCCACTGCCCTTTCCCCCAGTGAGGCCCTGCCTTCCCTGCGGCCCCGGCCCCTGCACTGCCCCCACCCCGGCCCAAGTCCCTCATCTCGCCTGGATTCTTACCACAGTCTCCCACGTGCCCTCCTGTCTTGTCTGAGCTGAGCAACTGCATGATGCTGTTACCATGAGCCACACTCAGAACCTTCCAGCATCTCTGCTCCCGCCTCCTCCCAGCTCTGGACTGGCGGGCGTTCCTGTTTGGGATGCCCCATGCTCTGGCCTCAAGTGCCTCTTCTCAGGGCCGCCTTTCTGGTCACCCTGTTTAGTGTCGTAGCTGCTGGCTTGTCCTCTCCCTGGAACTGACCATCCTCTACGGTGCTCAGAGGGGCCCCGCCCTGTTGTCCGACTCCCCCCCCCCCCCCCCGAGTGAGCTGTGGGCTGGGGCTTGTGCGCACCGCCGACCCGGCGCTCAGAGTGGTGGCTGATGCAGGCCGGTGGTCCTCACGGGTGTTGAGAGAAATAGACCTAAGTATTGTGTCCTTGGGGCTGGAGTTGTGCCCACATCTCGCAGACTGTTCTGCCTTCGTGGACGCGGGTCGTGAGGGGTCGCCTGTCTGCCCACGGTTAACCGCACATGGCGAGTGGCTGCCCTGGGAGACGGCCAGGTGGCACTCGGCAGGGGGCCGCAGGGGTGAGGCCTGTGCTGCTCTGTGGGGCCCCCTTGTGTTTGCACACCCCTGCTTGCCCTGCTGTGTCCCTGAGCATTACTGTCTTGGGTGAGGGAACCATTCCGGGGTAGGTGTGCGCCTGCGTTTCTCCAGCCCAAGTGTCCAAGCGGGGTTCCAGCTGGGCCGCCCAGCCCCTGCTCTGGCTGGGAGGGGCGGCCTGCCCGGGTGTCCTGAATGCCTCCGGAGCAATGTCCCCTTCATCCTGTGAGTGGCTGCGTTGAATTCTGTCTTGGCAGGATCCCAAACGCCCATCTTTAGATCTCAGATACTGCGTTTGCATCATGCGCGGGGCCATCTGTCTCCTGGTCGGTCCCATCACCCCTGGCTCCTCTGGGGCTGCTGCCGCCACCCACCCTCTCCTTGTTCCTCCATCCTCATTTCCTCCCTGTGGCGCTTAGAGCCCCTCCTCTTCACTGGGCCCCTCTGGTGCTGCCGCCTCCTGGTGCCCCGCAGTGGTCCCTGCTTTGTAGGATCACTGTGAACGTAATGCTTTTTAAATGATTATTTTCATTGGCTCTTTGAGTTGGAAACAATGCTGGTGCGGTTGGAATTAGACTGAACAAGTTGGCAGTTTTACAACGTGGGATCTGCCTGGAACAAGGTCTGTCTCTGCTCAGCCAGGTGCACGTTGATGGCCTTACCACCGTCTCCTTCCTGTCCCAGGTGGCCTGGACTGCTCCGTCTCCTTCCTGTCTCAGGTCCTGGGGAAAGCCTGCGTCCACGGGAGACAGAGTGAGTGTTCGTCGTGGGAGAAGCTGCGGCACGTCCCGGGAGGGGTGCAGGGAGTTGCTGAGGTCCCCTTGCCTGGGTCTGGCCCTGCTGGGCCCCTGGGTAGGGGCTTGGCTCTGTGACAGGTGGGCCTGTGGGCTGCAGACACTGGACGCCCCATGGCCCCTGGGCTCAGGGCCCCTGTGTGCTTCCCCTCAGAGGAGGTCCTGGGCGTGCTTGTGCCCCGGCTGACGGTGCTCACCCAGGGCAGCTGCCTCTGGCAGCGGGTCTGCTGGTGCCTGGTGGAGCGCGTGCCCGACTGGGCCATGGAGGCCGTGCTGAAGGGGTTCGTGGAGGCTGCCCCAGGGTAAGAAGTAAGGCATCCTTCCTGCTGCAAACGCTTCTCCCCCAGGAGGGCGGGCAGTGGGGATCCAAACGACTCCTGCCTATGTGGGGTCAACACTCACGGGACGTGGGCGGTGGCCCCTTTGTCTGGTGGCCGGTCATTTTGTAGAGTTTGGCTGTGCAAAAGCCCATCTTTCCCACTCCTGACGGCTGGGCTGGGCCCCCCAGTCCACACCTGGCTGGACCGAGACGGAGGCTGCAGCTTCTCTGCAGCCTGAGGGTCCCTGTTCTCAGAAAACCCAAATCATGCAGGAGGGTGTGCGGGGAACACAGCTTCCTCCCACCTGGTGGCTGTGGTGACTTTCCTGTGTGCCCGTCCACCTCTGTGTCTGTGAGCAAGGGGGTCTACGGGCCATGTTCCTGAAAGGGCAGTGCTGGGTCGCTTGGTTGTCATCGACGTTCCTTCAGACCGTCTCCCGGCATGAAGGGCCTGTTTCTCTGCCAAAGACATTTCTTCCCTGTTTGACTTCACATTTCTTTGATCCTGGCTGAGGGTGTGTGTTTTGAAGGCATCACGAACCATCTGATCGAGTCTTTTACTCGCCTGTGTGAAGGCTCCTCGTGAGGGGGGGCCCCCACCTTAACACAGGCCTGGGTCTGTCCTGGCCGCACCACTGGTTTGGCTTCTCTGAGACGTCCTAACTGCCCTGTGAGCCCAGCATACCGTGGGTCACTGGGTAGGGCTCAGCCTTCTCTGTCACCGGGGCTGTCGTGCTGTCTTGCCCCAGGGCTGTAGGTCACTTTGCCTGGGTCTTTCTCTTCGACTTTATCAGTTTTCTTGTTTTTTCTTTTTCTTTTAACCTTCACGTCTTTGATTTGAGGGACGAGGAGGGGAACACAGCCTCACCTCCTTCCGTGCTGGCGTGAGCGTGTGTTGAGCTCTCACTCGCTAAAGGAAGCAGGGGTCTCAGTCTAGATTGGGATCTGCAGACTACGGCCTTTGGGTCGAACATGGCTTACTGTGTTTTTGTAAGTAAAGTTTTATCAGCAAACAGCCACACTCAGCCGTGTACCTACCTGCCGTCGCTGCTCTCAGCTACCGTGTCTCTACAGAGCCTGATGGCCTGTCAGCCTGGCCCTTCACAGAGAAAGCTGGCTGCCCTGGTCTAGGCAGAGCATTTCACCTGGACTGGTCGGGGCAGGCAAGGGATGTCCTCTTGTGTCTAGTCGCTGGGCTCCCTGGTTTCCACATTTACTGGGAGGAGGGAGAGTTAGGACTGACTCAGGGCTGAAGCACCTGCGCGGCTCCCTGGTGGTTAGCGCGGAGCCCGGGGGTCCAGTGCGGATCCATGGGATTCGGAGTTGTGCTTCTCTCTCTCCCCACCGCTATGCCTCGCAGGCCTGAAGTCCTCTCACGGCTGCTGGGGAATGTGGTGACAAAGAGTAAGAAGGCCCAGTTTGTAATGACCCGGAAGCTGCTATTCCTACAGTACAGCTGCACGGTGAGGGTGCCGGCCGGGGGTGGTAGCTGCGGCAGGCGGGGCTGGAGCAGTGCTGGGCGCCCGGACATGTCGCTGTCCTTCAGCCCAGACTCGTCCCGCCCCTGGGCTCCCTGGGCCGGGCGGGTGGTGTCTGCCTGGCAGACGGTAAGAGGACGCCAGCTCTGTCGCAGATGCCCATGCTGCAGAGCCTGCTGGGCTACCTGGCCATGGACAGCCAGCGGCGCTCACTCCTCATGCAGGTAAGCGCTGCCTGTGCAGGTAAGGGACCCTCAGTCCCTGCGGGAGAGCATTCCTGCCTGGGGTGGAGGGCGCTGGCTGGAGCCTCTCTGGGGCTGTGGGGACATGGGCACCAAGGCCCACGAGGTTCCGGGATGCGTTGGGGAGGCGGGGGCTGTCTGCCAGGCCGAGCCTACCACCCACCAGGCGCTGAAGGAGCTCCTGGAGACGTGGGGCAGCAGCAGTGCCATCCGCCATGTGCCCCTGGTGCAGCAGCGCTACGTCAGCAAGGCCATCCTCATCTGCCTGGCACACCTGGGGGAGGCAGAGCTCCGGGACAGCCGGGACGGTGAGCACGCAGTGGGTGCCCCATCCCCACTGCCCCCGCCGGAGCCCCATCCTCCCCCCAGCTCAGCCCATGCACATCGGTGCTTTCAGAGTTGTTGGCCAGCCTGATGGAGGGAGTGAAGAGCCGCCTGGACAGCAGCCTACCCCCTGTGCGCCGCTTGGGCATGATCGTGGCTGAGGTGGCCAGCGCCCGGATCCACCCCGAGGGGCCTCCCCTGAAGTTCCAGGTGAGCAAAGGCTGCGCCTGCCATGCTCTCCCTGAGCTGCCGACACTCCTGCCCCAATGTCACCCTGCCTGCCTGTGTCCAGGACCACAGAGATCTGTGCTTGGTGTCAAGTTGGACCTGGTGGCCCTGCTGAGGCCGCGGCTGGGCGGGGAGGGGAGGCGCAGCCCCTCAGCTGGTGCCTGAGCACGTGTCCCCAGGTGGATTCTCTAGACGGGACTCTCAGGCCTCCCCTCCATCTGCCGAGCCCTCTGGGATGTCCTTGGAGATGGTGCCACATCTGCTCTGTGTCTGGGGGATTCCCAGGCCCTCCAGCCTTCAGCCCCCCAAGTGCCACCCTCTGCAGAGGGGGAAACCTGGACAGTTGCTCTTGAAAGACCGTTGGCTGCCAGAGGCCAGAAGCGCAGACTGCGGGCTGTGATGGGAGGGCCTCGCAGGGGCCCAGCTGTACCACTCCCACTGCTCCCGTCCCAGCCAACTCCAGCACATCTGCGTTGCAGTATGAAGAGGATGAGCTGACCCGCGAGATGCTGGCTTTGGCCATGCCCCGGCCCGCAGCTGACGGCCCCTCAGAGGCGGGGTGAGGGTCTCTGTGCCCCGATCCCTGGTCCCCACCTGGAGCTCTGGGCATGGTGGGCCAGGTGGGGTGGCTGCTGCACACCTGTTACTCCTGTCCTGCTATCGCTGAGGCAGAAGCTAAGATGAGGGCGGGGGCGGTGAGAGCGCTTCCTCGGGAAGCATGGGTTCTGGGATGAGAGACTTGTGGGGCACCCCTGAGGGATCCTTCTCTGTCCCCAAAGCCCCTCTTTCGCTCCGGTCAGTGGAGAGACTCCTGTCAGAGAGACTGTGGACCGCAGTGGACCCCAGACTGGGCCTGAGGGCTCCGACTCCGAGCTGGACAGGTGGGGGCAGCCCCACGGGGGAGAGTGCGAGGGTCCTGGCGGGGCCCACCTCAGGGTGTGGGCCCTGCAGCGCCGGTTCCCTCTGCCTCACGAGTCCTCCTCCCACCTGGAAATCAGCCCACAGGACTCTCAGCCCGGCAGCCATTCCCAAAGCTTCAGGGACTGGGGGTGAGTCCTGGGTGACAGGCAGGTCTGCGTGTCTGTTCTTCTTCCTCAGCGATGATGAGTTTGTCCCCTACGACATGTCGGTAGACAGGGAGCAGAGAAGCAGCAAGGCGCCCTCGTATGTGCGGGGCTGCTTGGAAGGTATGCCCCCGCCCCTGCCCCGGGTCCCCCGCATGCTGCCCACCCTGCCCGCCGGCTCCGCCTCACTCAGGCACCATGTGGGTTCTGGGCAGCTCTGACTGGGTCCGAGGACTGGGAACGCTGGGAGGCGGCCCTGTGGGCCCTCGAGGGGCTGATCTTCAGGAGCCCGGCTGCCACTCAGGAGGTGAGCGCATGAGGGCTGGGCTGTCAGGGTTGCAGGAGGTGGGTGATGGCTTGGCAAGGGCATGTGTCTTCAGGGAGCCCCATGTGGCCCACATGGGCCTTGGCAGCGGGGCCTCTGCCGGGGTGGGGGGCGGGGGGCGCAGCCCAGGCTCCTCAAGACAGGCCCCTTCTGTCGAGCACCCTAACCCTGTGCGCAGGTGAGCGTGGAGCTGGCCAAGGTGCTGCTGCACCTGGAGGAGAAGACAGCTATGGTGGGGTTCGAGGGGCTGCGCCAGAGGGCCCTGGTGGCCCTCACAGTCACAGACCCGGCTCGGGTGAGTCCCTGCGGCTGAGTGGAGCCCGGGTTGTGCCCCCAGCAGGGGCTGTGCTGGGACCCTGTCTCCGGGATTGTGGTCCTCAGAGGCCTCTCGTCCGCCCGGCCTAGGTGGCAGAGTACCTGACCGCACAGTTCTACGCCCTCAACTACAGCCTCCGGCAGCGCATGGACATTCTGGACGTAAGTGCCTGGGCCTCTGTCCCACTCATCAGGGCTGGACTGGCAGGCCTGGTGCAAAGCCCCTGGAGGGGGAGCAAGCATTTGCCAGAATCTATAGGGATGGGACCACAGGCCTCCCCAAGCCCCTTGTTGCCAGACCTGAGAGGCTGGGACCAGCGTCTGTCTGATGTTTTCTTGACAGAGCATGGGCTTCAGGGGCTGCATTCTTTGTTTTAGATAACAGCGTTACTGAGGTATGATGCACACACCGTAAAATTCAGTCCTAAAATAAGTAGAACGTGGTGGGTTCATACAGTGGAATATTACTTGGTCTTAAAAAGGAACGAAATTCTGACACCGTGCTCAGGGAAATAAGCCAGACTCAAAAGGACAAATAGCGTACGATTCCACTTACGTGAGGTCCCTGCAGCCATCAGATTCACAGGAAGAGAGCAGATGGTGGGTGCCAGGGGCTGAGGGAGGGGTGGGGAGTCAGGGTTTAATGGGACAGAGGTTCAGTTTGGGAGGATGAGAAGGTTCTGGAGGTGCTGATAGTGACGGCGGCACCATGAGTTTACCTGGTGCCGCTGAGCCGCGCTGAACAACGATTACCATGGTGAACGATACACCACGTGTGTTCGTCACAGTGACACAGAGACTAAGACAAAGCTGAAAAAAAGTTCAGCATTTCTGTGTTTACAGTTCAGGGGCGTTTGGTACTTTCCCGACGTCATGTGACCATCACGTCCACCTGCTTTCAGGACGTCCCATGTCACCCTCAAAAGAACCCAAGACGCTCCCTCCCCACCCCCAGCCCCGCAGTCAGTCTGCTCTGTCTGTGCATCTGCTTGTCCTGGGAGCTTCCTAAAAACGAGGTTGCACGTGTGGCCTCCGGGTCCGGCTCCGTTCACATATGGCCTGGGCTGGGGTTCCTTCCCTTATCCTGAGAGGTGGGGGTGGCGGGATTGGATGGGCTTCGGGAGAAGTGACCAAAGGTTTCAGGCTCGTCAGCAGGGAGCACGCCCACCTCCTTTCTGTCACCCGACAAAGTGAAGCGAGCCTAAGGGACTCTAACTGACTAGCATGGGGTTCCCAGAACCTTCCCCCTGAGGACTGCTGGGGCCTTCGAGGGCACCTGATTCACCTTGAAATTTGGAAGATGTCATCCTTCCCCAGTGGGATGGCGGCTACCCCGGGTGTCTCCTCTCTTCTAGGTCCTGACTCTGGCCGCCCAGGAGCTGTCTCGGCCGGGGCGCCTTGGGAAGGCTCCCCAGCGGGGCTCCCCAGACCCCGGCTCCCAGCCTGGTGGTGCTGTGGTCCCGGCCTGGCGGGCGGTGGTGGAGGAGCGCGTCAGACGTAAGACCCGGCGGTTTTCCAAGGTCAGCCAGGCCCTGGGGTGGCCTCTTGGGTGGGACCTCTGCCCTGAGGGGACAGTGACCACAGTGTCCTGTGAAGGGAGGGTTTTTGGTACAAACTGAGTGATGTGACACATGCTGTTAGGGCATCACACTGAAGTGACTTTAAAACGTGAATGCAGCGTTAAAACGTGTGAAAACAGCCCTGAGGGTTCTCTGTCGGCAACAACTGGCCTGGCGTGTGCTGGGTCATTGGGGTCCCTCTAGGCCGGGGCTGAATGTGCTCTCCTGGGACGTTGGGCCATGTCTGGAGACATTCTCAGTCATCACCGGGGGTGGGGGGTGGTGCCTGCTCCTCTGGTGCTCAGGACCACCCCTCCCACGTGTCCCCGAGTGTCCCTGGTGTGAGGTCTCCAGGCAAGGCTGTGCCCTGTGCCCTGCCTGGCGCCTTGTGAGCACGTGTGTTTGGCAGGGCTCTGCAGGGCGGGCACCAGCCGTTGGCCCCAACGAATTCAACTCGGTGGCTGGCTACTTCTTCTTCCCCCTCCTTCAACATTTTGACAGGTGAGAGAGTTTTCTGGAGGCCTGTGATTTGGGGAACAGGAGCCCTGGCATCCGTGGGTGGGAGGGTCCCTAGGGTGGGGGCTAAGGTGGGATTTGGGTTCAGGGGGGTCAGGAACTCGGCTGTGATTGTTTGTAGCTTAAATCAAGTGACGTGAGGGCATTAGGCGTCAGGGTGTCCGCTATCTCCGGATGCTGGGTTCATGGTGGGGCCGGGGCCAGAGCCTCACCCTCGTGCCTCGACCCGGCGTGCCCTGCCGCCCCCGTGCGCATCCTTGTCCTGCCTCAGCCCGAGCGGGGTGCAGATATCCCCCAGCCATCGCCACGTGGGTGCAAGGCTCTGTGGACAGAGGGAAGGGCCTGGAGCCCTTTGCTGCAGAGGCCCTGCAGGCAGCGGTCCTGCTTCCTGATCCAGGCCCGGGCTTGACCAGGTGGCCTTGCAAAGTGACGGGGAGTCTGTCCAACACCTTCTTGTGGCTCTGGGCGCCATGTGGGGACAGGCAGTGAGGAGGGGCGTCCAGGGGCTTGGGGTGCCCTTGGTGGCCCACGAGGTTGGGGAGCCGGCCCTGAGTGCCTGGCCTGCACCATTCACTGGGTTCTGTGTTGTAGGCCTCTAGTGACTTTCGACCTTTTGGGAGATGACCAGTTGGTTCTTGGGAGACTGGCCCACACCTTAGGGGCCCTGATGTACCTGGCTGTGAACACCACGGTGAGCTGGGACCCCGTTCCTCTGGCATCTGATGGCTCACCTCCTGTGGGGTCTGCGCCATGTTCTGTCCCCCTGTGGGCCTTGCCTTGGGACAGGAGTGTTTGGACCCGAGGATGGGGTCTGAGGCGGGGACTGCTGTGTGCCAGGACCCCTGCCTACTGGCTTCTGCTGTTTCAGGTGGCTGTGCCCATGGGCAAGGCCCTGCTGGAGTTCGTGTGGGCCCTTCGTTTCCATGGTGATGCGTGAGTAGCTACAGGGCTGAGGGGAGTCAGGTGGGGTGAGGGTCCTGAATCCTGCTGGAAAGTGGACAGTGGGAGGTGGGTGGCGGCTTCCGGGGTGGCCGAGAGGCAGCCTGGCTGGGTGCTCCTGCAGCAGGAAGGGCTGGCAGGGCTTGCCTGGCGTGGGTGGAGGGCGCCAGGCTGCGGCTCCTCATGGCTCAGGCTCCTGCCTTCTCCGTAGCTATGTGCGCCAGGGCTTGCTGTCTGCTGTCTCCGCCGTCCTCCTCAGCGTTCCGGCTGAGCAGCTGCTGGCAGACCTGCTGGACGAGCTGCTGGAGGCCCGGTCCTGGCTGGGAGGTGAGTGCTAGGCCGGGGTCACCGTGGCCAGGCGGCGGGAGGCCATCAGCTCGTGGGCAGCATGGCCCAGTCCCCGGCCCAGCATGAGCGTCATGTGGCTCCCGTTTGTGTGCTGAGTGTCCTCAGTGTGGGGGTGGGGACATGGTTGCTGTCGGGTCACTTTGACTTTGGGGAGTCCTGCAGGGAAGGCGCCCAGATGTGGGGGTGGCACCTGTATATGCTGGAAAGTTCCATCCTCAGCAGAGTTACAGTGGTGATTGGCATTTTGCCACATTTTCTCTGGCGGCCACCCCTTCCCCACACACGTGCTCTTTTTAAAAAGTCTCTGTGGCCAGTAGTACCCCCACCTGTGGGCACTTGAGCCATGGCCCTCAGAGCCACCGTGCCCGTGTCCACCCTCAGGGCTCGCAGCTCATCTGCATCCACACTGGCAGGCCCGGTGGTTCTGATGGCGGCCTTTCTCTCCCTTTCTGCCAACTCTGCCCGGCGAGGCAGCCCATGAGCCTCCTAGGCTCCTGCAGGCCAGCCCCCCCACATGGGTGTCTGAGCACATCTGCATTCGGTGTGTTGGGACGGCTCAGGGCCTTGTGCTGTGGGTGCAGGTGCCTCCCCGGCCGGGCTCCTAGCCCCAGGTGTTAAGGAGCCCTTTGCCGGCGTCTGAGGAGATTCTGGTGCCACGCGGGGCTCATTCAGGAGGCCTCAAATGAGCAGCTGAAGAGGGCTGGCCCGCTCAGTGCTGTGACGCTGCCCACACTTCCATTTCTCTCTTTGCAGACGTGGCCGAGAAGGACCCAGACAAGGACTGCAGGCTGCTGGCGGTGAAGGCACTACTGCTTCTGGAGAAGCTCCGAGATAAGCTCCTCCCGCTCTCCTCTCCTTAGCCCCCGACCCTCGGAAGGCACGTCCCACTGGAAGAGTGTGGGCTGGGGGCCAGCACGTGGGGCGGAGGTGCAGCTGGTACAGCCTGGAGTGTCTGCGGCTCAGCGAAGACTCTGCATCAGGGCCTCGGGTTCTGCCCCCCACAGACTGGGACTGGGATGTGGCCTCTGAGGCTTGGGCTCCAGGATGGCTGCTCAGCCCGGTGCCTCCGTGCAGCCTGTAGACTGCAGAGCTGGGGCCACTGGGCCTGGGGGCTTCTTAGCAATGTGCCCCCACCCCTTCCTCACCGAAAAGGCCAGGGACTTTAAGAACAACAGAAAAGGAAGAATAAAAGAGGTGCAGGAGCTCTTTATGGTTCTCACTCCTTCAGGGAGCCTGGTGCCCACACACGGCCCCCTGAAGGGGAGACATGGAAATGGGGGCAGGAAGGGGACACGGGCCTCTGAGAAAACAGACTTTATTTGGAGAATTTCGGCAGCTGGTGGGTGGAGCTGGGGGTGGGAAAGCATGAGGCAGCCCCCCCGCCCCCATCATGGTGCTGTCCCTGATTGGCCCCTTATGGTGGGAGCTGGTGACGGAAAGGGCATGGCCTAGATGGACAGAGCCTCCTGCTGCAGCCCAGTGCCAACCGTTGTCTCCCGGTGGTCAGGACGGGGTGTCCTGTGGGAACCAGTCAGATGCACTGCTGGGCAACCTGTGTGGGTGCCAGGAGTGGGGGGGCGGGAATATGGGGACACCCTCAGTTTCTTAGGCTTTACACCCTGTACTTGGGGGAATGTCATGGGAAAAATGAACCAACTCCCTTGACTGCCAAGGGGCTAAAACAAAATCCTGCAGGGGTCAGGGACTCAGAAGGGGTGGCTTAGAGACCCTCCCCCTGATGCCCCTCGGAGGCTAGCGCATTTTCCCACAGCTCTACCTACGGACTCAGACACAAAACTTTCACCAGGAACGTCAGGCTCCTGCTACTGATAATGACTGGCAAGTCCCAGAAGAGCCTGGGCAGCGGCAGGCCCTCAGGGGCCATTCTCCACCTCCTCCATCACCTCCTCGTCCATCTCCTTGTGATCCTCCATGTTGTTGTGGCGCATCTGCTCCGGCATGGTGCACATCAGAGGGATGCCCAGGCCCTGGTGCACGGCGTCCACAGTGTGCTGGCTCACGTAGTACGACACGTTGGCGGAGGGCACTCTCTTCCGCATCTCCTCCAGGTACTTGTAGGCCTGGGTCACACACAACAGCCGTGACCGGTCAGCGCACAGTGGGAACAAGGGGCCCAGCCCGGGGGCAGAGTGAATAGGGGAGGGACACCTTTGGTAAAGGGGCTCGGGTGGCCTCCCGGCCTTCCCAAGCGTTGGTGGCATCTGCGGACAGCGAGGCTCAGGCTCCGGTGGTCAGTGCTGTGAGCTCCTCCAGGGAGTCCCATGGGCAGCCTGTTACCAGGACCCTGTGTGTCTGGGGACCACGTCCCAGAGGGTCCGCCCACCCTGGATACACACAGGGAGACCTCGAGGAAAGGATGGATTCATGTCTCCCGTTTGTTTCATTCACTCTGGGGTGTGTGCTTGTTGGGCCAGAGGGCTGGCAGCAACATACAAATGGTTTGTCTTGTGTATTTTGACCAGGCCTCCAATTTACCCCAGTTAATTGGCCTGTGGTTAGTGAGTCTCATGTGTGCGTGGTCCTTGGCCCGGGGCTGGTGAACTATGGGATTGTCAGTGGTTTTCCTGTAGGACTTCCTCTGGTCCTACCAGTGGGAATATGTGGGGGGGGGCATGGGGGCCGCACAGCACCTTGGGGTGGGGTCTGAGGCAGGACGGGTGTGCTTACACCTGCTCCACCTGCCTGCACCCACCCACACCTCCTTACACCTGCTCCACCTGCTCACCCACAGGGAGGGTCATGTGCAAGCACAAGGAGCTGGAACAGGGCCTCACGTGGCTTCTACGGGTACACTGAGTATCAATTCAGAATATGAACAAAATTTCCAGGAGCTTTTTGACTTTATGAGGAAATAATCACATCTTAGCATTTCTTAAAGATGATAAAATTTTAGACTGATCTTATTTCAGACAGATATAACTCTGATATAAACAATAAAGATCATAAAGATAAAATAGGGTGTTTGGAGGGATGGGGGATGCAGCGTGCAAGTGCCCAGGAGCCCTCCAACGATGGAAGGAGATACCCAGGCACCAGGGACGCCCCTCGGTGTCTGCTGAGGGCCAGCTGTGAGCCGTGCTGGGCACACAGGACACAGGTACAAGGGAGGACCAAGCCAGGCCACTGGGCGCTTCGGTGAGAAGCCCGGCCCAGCAAGGGTAGAGGGAGTTGGGCAGCCGTGGGGTTTGGGTTGGAGAGCCTACGCAGAGGGGAGGGGGTGGGAGTCGGCGGGGAAGCCAGAGAGAACACCTGGGGGCGAGGAACGACACAGCCAGGCGCACTGGGGGCAAGGGAAGCAGCGTCTCCGGAAGGAGCGTCGGCAGTCTGTCAGGACTGGACTCAGGATGGGGCCATGAGGACCGAGCGGGAGGGACGTCCCAGGGACGGGGAGACCCTGGAGCAGCAGTGGGGGCTTCTGTGTCCCCTGCCCACACCCGGGGAGGAAACTCATGCAGGCCTATCCTTTCTCAATGTATTTATAGATTTTTTAAAATTTAAAATTACTAAATCCTACGGGCTTCAAACAAGGCTTGAGACAACAAAGAATTTGGTGAAATACTTGAAATGTGATTTTTCTGTTAATTTTGAGGATTCAGTGGTCTGAGCATCTCTGCAGTCCACGTTTGTTTTATTCTCCAAAAAAGTGGGAACCTGTTGGGATTCACTTTAGAGCTGTTTCCCCAACAACAAAAGGGGTCGGTGAGTGGAAGTGGCAGGGCCGGGAGGATGTGAGCAAGTTGGCCGGGAAGTCTGAGTTCATGGTGCTGACCCCCCAGACCTGGGCCACGGACGCTTGGCTTTCCTGGGAATCTGGGAACTGCGCCCCGTGAGGCCAGCCTGGCCCACTGGCAACGCTTCTGAATGAGTTGTCAATCCTGGGTTTGCCAGCACTTGGGAAAGGAAAGCGGGGGTCCCTCGGGGTCACTGCAGTCTCACCAGGAACTACCTGCGAGGGACAGGCCGTGGGCAGAGCACGTGGACTATAGCACAGTCTGTGTGCTGTCCTTTAAAAGATGAAGGGAAAATGCAGCCAGGTGGGGTTCTGCTGCTGGTTTCAGAGGACAAAGACCGAAAAGAACGAGGACAGAGGCTTCTGGTGAGGGCAGGGTAACTCACATTAGACCAGCCCCCCTCCCAAACGACAAGGACAAACTGGGCAAAATGCAAAAGGCTCTGGAGAACAACCGTGGGCAGGTGGGCAGGGGGAGCCGACACTTGGGTGAGTTTTCTGCTTGTTGTAACTTCTGCCTCGGGGAGGCCCAGTCAGGGCCACTGGGGGAAGTAAAAGGCACAAAGAAACTGGCCAAAAGAACCAGAATCAGAACTGCATCCACCACAGCAGCTGGCATGTGAGGAAATGGTGAAGACAGTCGTGGAGCAGACAGATTCTGAGTGTGGGCTCTGCCCTGACCTCTGCTTGACCCTGACTCTGCATGTGGTGGGGACCAGCCACACGCCAAGGAGCCTGAGCAAAGCCACGTACTGAGCAGAGAGCCCCGCTGCCCACCACGGTGGGGGGGCTTACACTCTGAGCTCAACAAAGACGGCTGCCTAAGGAAAGCAGGACAGAAAGAAGACATAGCAGAAGCCAGGGTCTCTACAATGTGTTATCCACGATGTCCGGGATACAAAAAACTGCTGGACATAAAAAGAAACAGGAAAACCTGACCTATACTCAAGAGAAAAGACAAATAATGGAGACCAACTCAACATGTCCAGATGTTTGAATTAGTGGCACAGACTTTAGAGCAGCAATTACAACTATGCTCAGGAGTATAAAGTGTTCATTCTTAATGAATCAACAAATAGGAAATTTTAGCAGAAAATTAAAAAAAAAGAACTAAGTGTAAATTCTAGAACAGAAAAATACAAAATCTAAAATGAAAAATCTGCTGGACAGGTTAACAGCGGATTGAAGATAGCCAGAGAGAGTCAGTATATTTGAAGATAGTTATGTTACCTAATTCAAGTAATAGGAAGAAAAGATTAATAACAATGAACATCAATTACAAATGTGTATCCACTTAATATGAAAAGGCCTAACACTCAACTGGAGACCCAGAAAGAGAGAATAAGGCAGAAAAAAAATATTTGAAGGAAAAAATAATTACAGATTTCCCAAATACAGTCACAAAAGGATCAAATTTGTTTCCAAGTAACTTACCCTTATCCCAGGAGAAAACTCAACAATATTGAAAAGAACACACACACAGACTCCAGCACTTGACAACCTAAAACATTTACAGTGTCTGGAATCCAATAAATAATTGCAGACCTGCGAAGTAGGAAAATACGAACCATAACAAAGAGAAGAATCGACCAATAGGGACAACCGGAATTGACATGGAGCCGAGGACTTTACAGTAGTAAATATTTCACGTGCTCAGTAAGGCAGAGGAAAAAGTAGCAGAATAAAGAGACACAGGAGACGGAGGGAGGAGAGCCGGTTCAGACCCACTGGAGGTGAAACTACGGAAGGAGCAATACCAGAGCGGACTCTGCAGAAGGAAGACAGTCAACTTGCAGCAACAGCAAAGCAACCGCCCCAAATGAAAATAGGAAAAATTCTGGGAAAAAGAATCAGTTGAGCCAGGGGCCAATATATACAAGTGGCTGGAGTCCAGAAGGAGGGGGAGGGCAAGGGATGAAAGGGAACTCCCTACAGACGGGGAGAAAACACGGCAGCTCGCACATCTGATGCAGACAACGTCCAGGCCACACTCAATAAGAAGACAAACACCCAATGAAGCAAGGGGCAGTGTGAGCACTTGCAGGAGGGGACCTGAGCAGGGGCTTGCCACCAGCCACGCAGACAGGGTGTGTTACAACCACAGTGAGACACCACCACACACCTACCTACATCGCAGCCACCACCAGCTGCGTGTCCACTCAATACTTGGACTTTCCTGATGAGATCGCTGCCAACAGGATTTCTTGTGTGTAATGAAATGTTTTGACATTTGCACAACCCAGTGAACCAGTATTTTCCAAACGACCACCATGATGTTACAAAATCATGTATGTGTAAAAGATGGAAGGTAGACCAACGGGTTTTAAGGTAACAAGTACAAAAAGCATGCTGACATGGTTTCAGATTGCTCATTGCAACTAACTTAGGAAACACCACTTGTGGAGTGTGGTGTGGTGTCTAAGACCCGCGAATACTTGACAGGGCTGCTACAAGGTCCTCCCCTTCTCACCTACACATTGGGGTGAAGCTGCGTTTTCATCACAGATTTCATATTTCAGTGAAAACTTATTTTACCACATTGAATGCAGAAGCAGACATGGAGAGTCTGGCTGTCCTGTATTACGTCAGACATTAAAGAGATTTGCAACAATGTAAAACAAAGTTACTTTTCTCACTAAATGTCTTTGTTTTGAAAAATACAGTTATTTTAAATGAAAATGTTACTTATGTTACCATGTAGGGGGTTTATTTTATTTTTAAGTAAATTAACAAATATTTTACAAATTTATTAGCTTATTTTCTAATACAGTAAATATTCGTAGATATAACCCACATAAAGCTCTTAGGGTCCTCAATAACTTCCCCAGCGTAAAGGGGTCCCAAGACCAAAATGTTTGAGAACTGCTCTGTTAAACTGAATTATCAAAACCCTTCCACAAAGAAAGCTCCAGGACCAGTGGGTTCACTTACACATTCTATCCTACATTTAAGGAAGTGACACCCATCTTACATACACTCTCTCAACTCCAGGAGGTGGGCACCCCAAGTGTTATTAGCAAACTGAGGAGTGAAGGGACAGGAAAGGATGTCTGTGCCTGTCAAATGGCTCAGAAAATACCCATTTTGTGTATAAAATAGAAAATTTAAAACATAGAATGAATACATAAATGTGGCAAAATGTTAAAAAAAATGAATCTGGTAAAGGGTTGGGTTCTATTATTCTTGTAACTTCTCAGTTTGAAATTATTTCAAAATAAGAAAGGCTGGGGCTTCCCTGGTGGCGCAGTGGTTGAGAGTCCGCCTGCCGATGCAGGGGACACGGGTTCGTGCCCCAGTCCGGGAAGATCCCACATGCCGCGGAGCGGCTGGGTGCGTGAGCCATGGCCGCTGAGCCTGCGCGTCCGGAGCCTGTGCTCCGCAAAGGGAGAGGCCACAACAGTGAGAGGCCCGCGTACCGCAAAAAAAAAAAAAAAAAGAAAGAAAGGCTGAAAAGTCAAAAAGAAAATCAAAACTTGGGGAGGTGCCTCCCCCACTGCGAGCTCCGCAGGGGGCTCTGCAGCCGGGATACCCCCATCACCCCGCAACCCCATCAGCCCCAGGTGCGGCCTCACCGTCTGCAGGTCCTCCATCTGCACGTGGCGCTCAACCAGGAAGCCGTATACGTCCCCGACGCGGACGGTGCTGTCCAGGTCCGGCTCCTCCAGGAGCAGCTTGCACTGCCTGACCGACTCCTTGGGGTCCTCGGTGTATGTCCTGCTGGGAGCAGGGACATTCTGAGCCCCAACCCAGGGCACGGCTACACGTCAGGGGTTAGGGCAGGCTCTCGGCCTGGAGGATGCAGCTTTTTTGTTTGTTTTTTGTTTTTGTTTTTTTGCGGTACGCGGGCCTCTCACTGTGGTGGCCTCTCCCATTGTGGAGCACAGGCTCCAGACGCACAGGCTCAGTGGCCATGGCTCACGGGCCCAGCTGCTCCGCGGCATGTGGGATCTTCCCGGACCGGGGCACGAACCTGTGTCCCCTGCATCGGCAGGCAGACTCTCAACCACTGCGCCACCAGGGAAGCCCAAGGATGCAGCTTTTGAGAAGGTAATTCCCGTGAACTAAATTAATTCTTTATTGAGTCAATTCATAAATTCACTAATTTGTTTTAACAAAACGTATTGACCGCTTGCAGGGCTGGTACTGGTGCTGCACTAGACTCTGGAGGGCACGGCCTGTCAATGCCAGTCCCGCCCAGGGAGCAGCCTGGGGCAGAGAGGTGAGGGCATGGAGGGGGTGCGTCACTGTGGGGAAGCGTCAGGGAGGGCAGCCCAGGCAAAGGCCAACGCAGTGACGCCCAGGGTCTCCGCAGTGCCTAGTGCGGTGCGTGCAGGCGGGGGTGGGACCAGGAGGCCCTGTGAGTCCCCCACAGGCTGGCCCTCTGGCCCCCGCATTCCCCTCCCTCTGTCCAAGCACCCTGCCCTGTGGCTGAGCCCCCTCCCTCCTGCAGCCCTGACGTTCCTGAAGCTACACATCTGAGTGGGGGAGCACCCTTCAAAGAGCCCCACTCCATAAACAGCATTCAAAATGTTTTTGGAAGTCTTTGGAAAGCCTCTTCTCAGATAAGCAAAGTGCTTTCATTGGTTTGGCAGAAGCTGAGCCCTGCTGTCCACACAAGGGTCTTGGAAGCACTGGACTAGCTGCCAGTAAGTAAAAACTAAGACCCCATACACATTTGGATTTGTGGCCTGTCCTAAAACAGGCGGCGTGCTGCCCGAGCCTCCACCCCACGGGCCCCCTCCCCAGAACCACCTGCTGGACCCCTGCACGCACCTGAGCAGGCCCCGGGCTCCCCTCAGACACAGCCTCTCCTGACACCAACCTGCCTCCCCCGACCACCACTTTCCTCCCTCAAAGGTCTCGGCTGTTTCTGGAACAACCTCCCAAGAGTCGGCCCGGTTCTGCAGGAACCAGAGGAGCCCCGACGTGCATAGAGCAACGGCACACCCTGCCCTTCCCGTCCAGCTGTCCAAGGAGTTCCTTAGAAGAATGTCCATTGGAAGTGCCATGCTGCCCCACGGCTGACGCACCTGCGGGCCTGCATGAAGCGCTTCACCAGTGCCATTTTGCTCTGCAGCTGCGCCAGCCTGGCCTCCTGGTCCAGTGGGCTCCTGGCCTTGGCCTTGGACAGGCACTTGTAGGCCTCAGTCAGTGCCCCGTGGGCCTTGTCGTAGTTCTGGTACTCGTCGATCTCTACCTGCAGGAGGAGGCGTCAGGACCCATGGGTCCTCCACCCACCCGGGGCCCCTGGAAGTGGGGGGTCGGTACCTGGGCACAGGCATCGTAGAAGCCGGCCAGGAGGTCCAGGGCCCGGCCCTTGGTGTAGAAGCTGATGATGCTCTTCATGATCTCCGGGTCCTTCCGCCAGTCCAGGGACTGCAGGTAGTTGGCTGCCATGATGTAGATCTCCTTTTGCCTCGAGACGCCCGCAAAGAACACAATTTTCTCAGTGTCCCCAGACTTGAGCAGTGCTCTCATGGCCTGGACAGAGAAAGAGCCGGGCTGGCCCCTTCCTGGCAAGGTGGACAGAGCTCCCGCCCGACGCTGCAGGTGTGTCTTCAGGACAAGCGAGCTCTGGGCTGCAAAGTCTTGGCAGGCGCCCTCGGAACCCTGCCCAGAAGCTCATCCCACAGGGCACCCATGCGCCGGGCCGCACTCACCTTCAGCCTGTCCCCTGCCTGCGTGTACTTCTTGGTGGCCAGGTGGTAGTTGCCCTGGCGCATGCAGCAGCTGGCAATCTGCTCCAGCAGCTCACGCCGGGACTCTTCAGACAGCTCCTTGCAGTCCTTGGACACCGTCATCTTTTCAGCCATCTCCTCAGTGATGGTCAAGTTCTGCTCCAGGCAGAGCTGCAGGGCTTCGTGATACTGGGAAGGGCCACAGAAACCAAGGGGCAGTCACCTGTGGCCTGGGGGAGAGCCACACCTCCCCGCCTCCTGGGGTGGGGGTGGGGGGAACAGTGCGGCCAGGTGGGGGCACGTGACCTTCTCTTGCTATTGATACTCTAGAGGCAACCAAGGAAACGTGCAGCCCAAAAGGAAGTTATATTCATTGTGGGAGGAAAAGGAGACCAGAAACTAATTTCCTTCTATAATTCTTTTCAAGTTTTCAAAGTAAGGAGTTTAATTAATTTAATTAACTTTCCTTAAAAATTCAAGAAAAATTATATATTCTTCACTTAAGAACGTGTCTTGGGGGGCTTCCCTGGTGGCTCAGTGCTTAAGAATCTGCCTGCCGGGGCTTCCCTGGTGGCGCAGTGGTTGAGAGTCCGCCTGCCGATGCAGGGGACATGGGTTCGTGCCCCGGTCCGGGAAGATCCCACATGCCGCGGAGCGGCTGGGCCCGTGAGCCATGGCCGCTGAGCCTACGTGTCCGGAGCCTGTGCTCCGCAACGGGAGAGGCCACAACAGTGAGAGGCCTGTGTACCGCAAAAAAAAAAAAAAGAATCTGCCTGCCAATGCAGGGGACGTGGGATCGAGCCCTGGTCCGGGAAGATCCCACACGCCGTGGAGCAACTAAGCCCGTGCGCCACAACTACTGAGACCACGCGCTGCAACTACTGAAGCCCGAGCGCTCTAGAGCCCGCGAGCCACAACTACTGAAGCCCGCGCGCCTAGGCCCATGCTCCTCAACAAAGACACCGCAATGAAAAGCCTGCGCACCGCAACGAAGAGTAGCCCCCGCTCGCCCAACTAGAGAAACACCGTGCGCAACAACGAAGACTCAACGCAGCCAAAAATAAAATAAATTAAAAAAAAAATAAAACAGCCCATTGTGGATTAATAAAAAAGAATGTGTCTTGGGAAGAAAAAGAACTATATCTTGGAGATGATTTGCCCTGCTGACGGCTGTGCTGGGAACCTGCAGGGCATCCTGCCCAGACTCAGAGGGGTGGTCCTGCAGGTGTGGAGGTCCTTGTGCCTATGCCACTCACTCGTGTATAAGTGTGTTGTTAGCATGACTGCTGACGATAGGAAGCACTGGACCAAGGAAGATGTGCTTGTCACCTGTGGCAGGCGCCACTGCCATGTTCCTACCCGCAGCCTGAGCACAACTGTTTCCCACTACAACCTGGCGGGTTTTCTAGCCTTTTTACTTTACTAGCCTAATTCACAAACAATGGCATCTCCTCACGTCTGATCTGTATTCCCCTGATATGAGTGAGGCTGTGTATCGGACATTCAGGAACCATCCAGATTTCCTTTTTTTAAAACAAACTGACCATATTCTTTGTCCTTCCTCTTGAGCTGTTGGTAGATTTCTTATTGGTTTATAGAAACTCTATACATATTAAGAAGATTGGCCTTTCGGGATATAGGTAGAATACATTTTTTCCCATTTTATTATTCATCTTTGCTTTGTTTATGCTGTGTTTTCCATGTGCTATTTTCAAATTTGTATTTGGTCAAATTGATCAGTCTTTCCCACTATGGCTGTTGGGTTTTGAGTTGTATTTAGAAAATGCCTTCCCTCCTTCAAGGTCATACGAGACACATGTGGCTTCTGGTGGCACTGGGCCGCCTCCCTATGCACTTAGATCTCTGACCTGCCTGCAGTTTCCTCAGACGCAGCAGGTGAGAAGGGTTTAACTTCACTTTTCCCAAGTGGCCACCTGGCTGTGTCAACCCCATTCACCGAAGGGCTCATCCCCACT
Organism: Pseudorca crassidens; assembly: GCF_039906515.1. Classification (NCBI taxonomy): domain Eukaryota; kingdom Metazoa; phylum Chordata; class Mammalia; order Artiodactyla; family Delphinidae; genus Pseudorca; species Pseudorca crassidens. The sequence continues at coordinate 37,888,850 of NC_090310.1, read as the reverse complement.
GTTGTGAGATGCTCCTTCACCACATGTAAATGTGCATCCGTATGTAGCTCTATTTCTGGATTTTCTAGTATTTCCTACTGATCTATAGGCCCGATCACGCACTAAACCCCAATTATTCTAGCACTGATATAGTTTATGATCTGGGAGGTTTAATCACCTCTTGCTATACTCTTCTTTCCAGATTTTTCTTGGCTCTTCTGGCTTATCTGGTTTTCACTGTAAAACTACAGAATCCACTTATCTAACTAGAGGAAGCCCTGTGGTATTTTTCCTGGGGTCAGAGTCAGTCTGAAGCGGCCTTAGGGAGGCCAGTCAGTAGGTTTCTCTAACCAAGTACGTGGTGTGTGTGCCTTTTCACTTGCTCAGGAATTCTCCTATCACTCATAATGAGAGACGACACTGCACGTGTGATTCTGGCTGCAGGAAAAAAGATCTTCCAATTAGGACAGGCTGATTCTGGGTGACTAACCATTTTCTATATCTCCATTCAGTTTCCATCAAGGGGAATTTTTCTCCTTAAGGAAGATTAGTGCACATACCCATTAAGACGGCTACTATCAGAAACTAGAAGACAGGGAGTGTTGCGGAGGATGTGGAGAAACTGGGACCCTGGTGCTCTGCTGGTGGGAGCATCAAACGGTTCAGCCGCCGTGGAAACAGTGTGGCAGTTCCACAGAATGTTAGAGCAGAGTTATCATGTGACCCAGCACTTCCCTCTCTGGGTAAATTCCCCAAAGAACTGAAAGCAGGGTCTTGAAGAGATGTTCGCACATTCATGCTCATTCACAACGGTCAAAAGGTAGAGAGAATTCCCTGGCGGTTAGGACGCTGCGCTCTCACTGCCGAGGGCCCAGGTTCCATCCCTAGTTGGCGAACTAAGATCCCAAAAGCTGTGCTGGTGTGGCCAAAAAAAAAGGGTAGAAGCAACCCGAACGTCCACCTGTGGATGCTGGACAAGCCAGGTGTGGTCTGTCCGTGCAAAGGAATACGGTTCAGTCTCAAACAGCAGGGACCTTCCAACACACGCTGCAGCGTGGACGGCCTGGGGGACTCTATGCTCGGGCGAAAAGCCAGTCGCAAAGACAAGCGGCTCCGCTGACACACGTCCCTAGACTCACACTCAGAGAGACAGAAAGGCGGAGGGTGCGTGCCAGGGGCCGGAAGAGTTTGAGTTCTGCGAGACCAGTAGGGTCTTGGAGATCAGCTGCACGAACACGTGAATGTGCTTAACACCACTGAGTTGTACACTCAAAAACCCCTAAGATGGTAACTTTCACGTTATGTGCTCTTTACAACACACACACAGAAGGAAGTGGACTCCTTAGCTATGACTGGAAACAGGCGGCGAGTCCCGCACAGGCCGGCCTGGCCTTCCTGGTGAGCGTGGTTGGTGAGGGTGGCTGCCCGCCCACAGGGCCCGTACCTTCTTGGCGGCTAGCAGCAGCTCCACCGCCTTCTCGTACTGACTGTGCTCCAGGAAGAAATCGGAGCAGCGGGCCAGGAGGGCGGGGTCTGACTTCTCATCCAGGTCCTCTGCCACAAGCTGCAGGGCCACAAACTGCTGTGTGGCGAAGGCCAGCTCCAGGGCCTTGGAGAAGTGGCCGGCCTGTGGACAGCGGGGGAGCTCTGAGCAGCACCGTCTGGGCGCCCCACTGTGCCCGGGGCCTGGAGCGGGTGGCCTCACCTTGTGGTACAGCATGACCGCCTGGTCCATCTGCTCGCCCTTCTCCTCGTAGTAGCGTGCGGCCTCGATCATGTCCTTGGGGGAGCTCAGCAGGGCCAAATTCATAAGCTGGTCATCCAGGCCGTGCTCCTGTGGGAGCACAGAACGTTGGGGAACTACCTGACATGAGGGCTCTCCGCCTTTTCGACTTTTCTTGAAGTGGGACCCTGGGCTGGAACACTTTTATGGATGCAGAGTGTCCGATGGCTTCCTAGGTAGGTCTACTGAGTACGAGGCGTGAACAGCCTCCCTGCTGCTCAGGAGCCTGGATAGCAGGGAGCGTCCCCGAGCGCACTTGGGCAGAGTGAGGCGTGAGACGTAGACACCTGCCTGGGTAGGGGTATGACACTCACGACATGAGTCTCTGACTTTCTGTTTGAAACTCTCTCAACAGAAGGTGGGAAGCAGCCTCCCCCACCCGGAGGTGCTGGCAGGGGCTGGGCGCGCACCTTACAGAGGCGGATGGCATTGTTGAAGGCCTGGGCGCGTGTGTAGAAGTGCACGGCCTGCCGCACCTCGTCCTGGCTCTCGTACTGACGGGCCAGGTGGTAGGAGGCCGCCCAGTTCCCAGTCTCGCTGGCTATCTCTGCGGCCTAGAGACACCAGGGACAGGGGTTTTGCGTGCAGCCTCCTCTGCCAAGCAGCCCGCCTCCCTCCGGGGCTCCTACCTTCTGGATATTGCCCTGGAAGCAGTAAACGCGGACCAGAGAGAAGTAGTCGTGCGCCAGCTCATAGTAGCGAAGTGCGGCATCCATCTCGGCCTGGCTCTCCAGGTACTGGGCCCACCACCTCCACAGGGTCCTGCGAAGAGCCGCATGTGCTCCCTCAGGCCCCTCTCCCGCCGGAAGTGAGCCCTGGGTCCCACACCAGCAGCCAGGAGACATGGACGCTGGGTGGATGAGCCCGAGTGAGGTCCCTGGGGGAGGCCCCCGCCCGGTGCCCTGGGGACCAGCTCACGTGTGAGGTTCTGGGGGGAAGCCCTCCCAGGCCCAGGCACTCACTTGTCCTTCATCTTGTTGATGTATAGCTCCAGGGCCTGCAGGTCCTCCGCCAGCATCCGTGGCACCTCGAAGCGGTGCGTGTCTGATTTCTCGTAGCTGCGGGAGAAGAGAAAGCGCCGCTCACTCCCTGGTTCAGCTTGCAGCTCAATGGCCTGTGCACCCGACTAAGAGCTCCACCACTAGCACTGTCCGGGGGGCACAGGCCCGACCAGCGCTGCGGCCTAGAGACCCAGAGCCTGGCAGGTCCTCCTAAAGCACAGAGCTCAGGCCCCCCCAAAGCCCTCCCACCGAGATGGTGCTGGTCCGGATCTTCCTCTGAGAACCTCCGAGGCCCCCTCACTGGGGCAGCAGAGGCAAGAGGTCCTGGCTGCCCGCCCGTGCTCACTAGCTGAGGGCCAGGCTGCAGTCCCCGCTGGCCTCCAGGTGCCGGGCGTAATTGTAGTAGGTGGTGCGCAGGTGCACGCGGTCGTGTCGCTCAGCCACCTCAATGGCCCTCTGCCACTGGCCCTCTGCCTGCAGGAGCCTATTGAGGAGGTCGTAGCGCCCGCATTTCTTGTACAGATGCTCCGCGTCCTCCTGAGGGAAGGAAGTGTGCCTGTTGGCACCGACGATGCCCCCAACGGCAGCCAAAATTCACCAGGGATCCACCGTGGCAGGCGGCAGGGCGGCCAGGCCATCAACCCGCCCACGACTGAGACCACAACACACCCTGGGTGGGATGGACACTTTGGGGCATGGGCGGGGATGGTCAAGACGACACTGGAGAGGGCAGGCCTGCCCGTCAGCCAGTGGGTCTGAGCTCCACCCAGACCCCATCAGACCTGTGGGTGTCTGCTCCCGACTGTCCCCAGCCCGACAGTGAGCTGTGCCCGGCCACTCGGCCTGCATCTCCTGCGACTTCCATCGGCCTCTCTGGGCCACAGGGGTACAAGGGGCCGTGAGCTCCGCAAACACGCAGGAGGCAGGAAGGGGACCGGCGGGAGTGGGGTGGCCTCGGGGGCTCTGCAGGGGGCTCCCTCCCCCCCACCCCCATTTTGGACTCAGCTTGTTTGAGGGGGTTTCTGTTCCCGGCAACCCAAGGGCCTGGACAAGCACACACTGTATGTGGGAGGCTGGCCTGCCCATCGGGGTGGTGCCCACTCACCAGCATGCCCAGCTGTATGGCCAACACGGCCACCCTGGCCTCTGGCTCTGGCTCCTGCTCAGCCTCCCGCAGCGCTCGGGCTCCGCGCGCGTGGCCCATGTGCCCCAGGCACACCTTGGCAACATCCAGCCGCTGAGTCTTCACGCACATGCGCGCCATGTTCTCCCAGACAGCCTCGCTGCAGTGAAGGACACGTGGCTCCAATGAGCTGCCGCTCCCATGACTCGGGCCCCAGCAAGACCCGTGCCAGGCAGCACGGGGACCCGGCTGGACACATGGTCTCCGAGAAGGGGGCCGTGTGCGAGCCCAACAGCTTCACCCACAGAGCAACGTGGCAAACTGGGGCCCACATGGCCTCCCGGGAAGAAAACGGGTGAGACACCCGTGTCCCAGGGGTGCAGGGGCTGGTGTACCTCTCACAGCTGGCCCTGGGGCCTGCTCCTTGAGCAGGCTCCCTCCCTCGGCCACAAGGGGTCCCATGAAGGCCCCGGAGAGTGTCTTGTGCAGGCTGCCAGGCCCCACCGTGCCCCTCAGTGAACACTTGCTTCTCCCCCCCGGCACCTGGCACCTCTGTCCCAGGCTGAACTCCTAGTGCTCCCTCCACCCTCACACAGAGCCCCTGGGTCAGGCGGGGAGTGGGGTCCCCCAACTCCAAGGACAAGCATGACACCCAGGTGGGCCTTGCCATGTGCTGAATGGAGGCGGGGGGCCCGGGGGCGGACCTGCAGAGCTGCCCTCTGACACCCCTGGCACAGGCTTGGGCCGGGCTCTTCCTTCCTTGTTTGGAGGTTTCTAGCATCTCTCTCCCTCCAATGCTGATGGGGGCTCCTGCCCGTCCCCTAGCAGGTCCCAGGACAACCTCAGACCCAGGACGGCCTCCCTGAGAAAAGATGCTGGCAGGAGGGAGGATGCTCTGGGGCCCCTCCTCCTGGGGCTTCATCCCCTGATGACCCCAGAGCCCTGAGAACAGACCAGTAAGTAACTTCTGGGATGCGAGCGGCTGGTGGCCCTCAGGATGCGTGAGTCACTGCGGACTCCACCCGTCCGTTCTCAAGGAGCCCCTGGGCGAGCAGCGTGGAAGCAGGGTGCCAGCCACTCCCGACAGCCTTTCCGTGGGCAGCTTTACCCCATGTGAGTCCTGGGGTCTGTGCATCCAACCGAAAGTCCATGTGGACACCCGCCTAGTCCCCGCCAGAGCTGTGAGCGCTTCCTGCTGTCTGGTAGCGTCTGCACCCTGTCAAGTGAGGGGCAGATGGGCTCCGAGCGGCCCGACGCTTGGGAAAGACTTGTCCTCTGAGGAGCTCCCAGAGCGAGCCAGAGGACCCTCCTCTTGGGCTGCTCTGTGGAGACCCTGGTGGGACGGAGCAGTGGTTGACTACTCCCAGCTTCACGTCCCACCAAGCGGCACACACGCTGTGTCCAAACCTCCCGTGTGTCTCTGCTCTAAGACAACACTGCTGCTGGTCCGCGTGAAGGAGCAGGGGAGGCCTTGACAAGGCCAAAGACCTGGACCGCGGAGAACAGGAAGGGCCCCTGGGGTGGCACACGATGGATGAGGGGGTCCTTGGAGGACTCGGTCATCCTGACTCAAGGTCTGCTCCCAGGCCGGCCACCCTCCCCCTCCCCAGCCCAGCTGTCCACTCCACCCAAGCCCGAGGCTGGGGGCTGGTCCGATAGGAGCCCCAGCAGGTGGCCCGGCCTGCTCCCCGCCCAGCCTAGGAGAGAGCTGGATGGCTCAAGGGCTGTTCCCAGGACAAGCAAAGCAGGGGCTACAGTTCCTGAAACCCCCTGCTTGCTTTTCAACGGAAATTAGCCACTTAAAGACTGGCTCAGGATAAGCGATTCTAATGAGTAAGGAGGGAAATCAACGCTCTTTTAATGGAAACTTTGAGGAAAACTTCCTTTTCGAGGCGATCTACTGCACTGTGTGCACAGGAGCCCCAGCCCTAGTCCTCAGAGTGGGTGCCCTCCCACAGGGTCTTCTGAGCTGACAGACCCCCAGATGCCTCCCCACCCACAGAGTGGCTGGAGTGAGAGCAGGGGGAGCAGGGGGGCAACCCCGCTTCTGGCACAGCCGAGGGAAGAGGGAAAGTGGCAAGAACTCAGCTGACACGTTTGCTACAAGCTCTGGTGGGAAAAATCCAAAGGACATAAAATTCCTCCGGGAGCTGATGGACAGATGTTTCTTGAGAACCTTGATTCTCCAAAGACCCCCTGCCTTTTAGGACTGTAAACTTGGGGCGGGAAATTCCAGGGCCAACCAGTTTGGTTTCAGCACAGGCCCGGGCTGAACGAGTCGCAGCCCAGAGGATTTGAGCAGAGCAGATGACTATCTCTCTGAGCGCCCCTCAGCCTGACGGCTTATGCGACACAGGGCAGGGCACCCAGTGCAGGACCTGGGCCCTTGCTGCCCACACACACCCCGTCAGCAGCAGACAGGGCCCAGGCCCTCAGGCCTCGCCGGGTGCACGGCTCGTCCAGAACCCAGCCTCTTGCACCTCAAGGACGATGGCCTGTTCTGGCGGGTCTCCAAGTATGGGTGAGGGTCTCAGCTGGGAGGTGGAGGAGTCCAGGGGGCCTCCCCACCACACTGGCCCTTCTCTGCTGTGCACCTATGGGTGCGTGGCACCCATATGCTGGGGGAGTGACCGATGGCTGGGGGACGCCCAGTCCCCAAGGTGGGCGACTGGTCACCAGCGCCCTGCCTGCCCTGAGCCACCGGGTCGAGGCAGACAGCGGGGCCTGTGGGCCTGCCAGGCCGGCATCCCTGGCCTCCACTTTCAGGGAAGGTGGGGAGGGTGGGGGAGGGTCCCGGAGCAGGCCTCCAGAAGAAGGCCCCCCTGCCTTTCCTATCAGGAAACACATCCTGTTAGTGTCTGGCTGCTATTTGTTGCAGTTGGCTACGCCCTCCAGCTCACCAAAAACAGCCTCAAAAACAACCATTTCCTCTCTGCTGAGAGACAGGGGGAAAACGCAGGCGCGAGGCACACACACACTCACTCACACACGCACGCGCATCCCTGCAGCAACCCGTTTGCTTTCCAGGACCAGCTGTTGGGTGGCGGAGGCACCGGGAAGGGGCTCAGGCAGCGGAGGCCCCAGTGGCTCACTTGCGCTGCTCCCAGCGGCCCTGCTCAGAGCCCTGCTCCGCACTGGTCCTGAGAGTGAGGCCCAGGCACCCCGCGTTGCTGCCTGCCTTGCAAGTGATTTCTGTTCTCTTCGCCTCCTCCTCCTCCCAGGAAGACGGCGCGCTCACGACTCTGGACTCTCGCTGGTGCCCCTGCTTCCTCCCCGGGATGGGCAGCTCGGAAGGCTTCAGCTCAGGCCTGGCCCTGCTCCAGGTGCAGGAAGGAGGGTAAGGAGGGCCGCGAGGCGGGCGCCCCCGCACCTGTCGCATGGGCCTTCCTGACACCTCCAAGCATGAGCGGTGATGTCCTCTAGCCACCCCTGGTGACAGCAGCTGACCGACTGGGACTTTCTCCACGACAAGGGGACGGCACCGCAGTCCGCAATGACTGTCCAGAAAGTGGTGGCCACGGCCGTGCTGGTGGCCCTCGTCTCTCTCATTCTCAACAACGCGGCGGCCTTCACCCCCAACTGGGTGTACCAGACGCTGGAGGACGGGCGCAGGCGGAGCGTGGGGCTGTGGCGGTCCTGCTGGCTGGACAGGGCCAGGGGAGGGCCAAGCCTGGGGGCCAGGCCCGGGCAGGCGGACGCGCGGGACTGCGAGGCCCTGGGCTGGGGCTCCGAGGCGGCGGGCTTCCAGGAGTCGCGAGGCACCGTCAAACGTAAGTCTGCTTATTTTCCTTCCTCCTTTAAAGCGGCTGTGGATGCAGGCACATCTGCTGACGGGTGATGGGTGCTCTGCTCACAGGGGCAACCTTGGCTCTTGGGGACCCAAGCGAGCCCCAAGCTCCAAGCCCACCCTGCTCCGGCCCCTTTGGTACAGAATTCTTCCTGTGCAGGAGGGGGCTTTCTCTCTGCCGTCATGCATAGCTACAGTACGGATACATTAACCAAAGCAAGGAAAATACGTTTTTCCTGGTGGAAAATAAAGATTGTTAATGAGTAAAATAAACAAGAAGCTTAAAAACATGTGGCTGGGTTTGGACTTCATTCCACAGTTGTCAGGGTCGTTAATGCAGTGGGCAGCATAGAGGGAGACGCTCCAGGAACCGCCTGTAGGTGGGATGCCCAGGAGAGACTGGGAGACTGATGGCCTTCAGAGGGCAGAGAAGAGCCGACTCCTGCGAGCAGGGGCCTGGCTCCCTTCTGCCCAGTGGTCCTGTCTGGTTTGTCACATCCGGCACAGGGTCCATTACAGCTCTGAAAGGTGGGAACTTGACTTTGAAAGGGGGGTAGGGTTTGAGTGTACGGGAAGGAAGGTTCATAAATATGAAAACGCTTGTCACCTAATGTGTAGACACATGGCAACAGCAGCCGATGGGCAAAGGTCTCCCCAGTGACGACCCTTTAAAACTGCAGACAAGAGTCTAACATGTAGACCACATCACCTGTTCTGAATACACCACTTGTCCTTAGGAAAACGTGGCTCTGGCCAGGCCTCTGCTGGCTGCTCCAGAGGGCACGCCTCACTCAACTCAGGCGTGATGGCCCTCAGAATCCTGACCCACGAGGGAATGGGAGTGGGGGGATGTTGCCTCCACTTCACAGGCAAAGAGACTGAGGCTGCAGGAGGCGTGTGGCTCCGTTCAGGTCCCCGAGGGGATGTGAACCCGTCTTTGCACGTGGACCCCCTCGCAGCACAGCCTGGGGGTGTCTTTCATCGGGAGTGGCTGGCTTGCCAGCCCGCCCCCCCCCTTTGCAAGCAGAGAGCCACAACCTCCCTTAAAAAGGGCGGGGCTTCCCTGGTGGCACAGTGGTTGAGAGTCCGCCTGCCGATGCAGGGGACACGGGTTTGTGCCCCGGTCCGGGAAGATCCCACATGCCGCGGAGCGGCTGGGCCCATGAGCCATGGCCGCTGAGCCTGCGCGTCCGGAGCCTGTCCTCCGCAATGGGAGAGGCCACAACAGTGAGAGGCCCACGTACCGCAAAAAAACAAAACAAAACAAACAAAAAAGGGCGAAGAGCCTGAATGAATCAATGAGCTTCTGTGAGCTCTCAGATCAGGGGCCTGTGGGGGGCTGGGTAGGTCAGCTGAACTTGGGTCGCTGTGACCTGCCGGTCAGACTGGTCCCTCTGGGCTCTAGGTCTGTCCTGAGGAGCAGTGAAAGCCAGTGACTGGGGCTCTAGCGTGGGCTCCGCGCAGGCCACGCCTCTCCCACCCCACAAGTGCACTGCACGCCCCCCACCCCCCGCCACAGAGCAACCCCCCACCCCGGGGGGAGGCCCCACGTCAGCCCAGCCCCTGCCCTGGGCTCAAGGCCTCCAATGCCGCACAGGTGCCCCCTCCGGGCATCCGTCCCCCCCGCCCCCTTGTTGAGCCGCGTCGGGTCAGGTCAGGCCAGGAAGACACAGGCCGGGACGCTCTCTGCCTCCAGACCGCACAGCCACGCTGCTGCATGTTCCGAGCGCCCCGCTCACCTGCCCTCGTTTGCTGTCCCTCCCTGACCACCTGATAAGTCCCCTGAACAACTTTTAAAACATCCTCCTGCCATAACACGGCATTTGTGGCAGCTGACCTTTAATGATGCCCTGAGCATCAGAGGTTTTCCCAGAACAAGGGAAATGTCTTTGGAGCTTCTCGTGAACGAGGCTGAGACCAGGGAGAGGGGCTGGCAGATGTCTCACCAACTCCCAGGGACGGAGCACTGCTGCCCTGGGGGTTCCGGAGCTGGGGGCTTCTGGCCTGGTTTCTGGGCTGCCCCCTTCAATCAAACCAGCTCCCAGTCTCATCAGCTCTCATGCAAAACCCCAGCCCAGGCTTCGCCCCCGATGGTCCAGCCTCCAGCCAGGCTAGGGACAGGGAGAAGGAGTGGGTGGCCTCGACCATGGAATCACCTCCGTCTGTCCATCCCGAGCCCCGTGTGGGGGTACCGAGGGGGCGAGACTCGTGTTGCTTCACCCTAGAATTCCAGACATGATGCAGGTGGCCAGGGCAGCTCTCAGGGACAGCAGCCATGCTCCTGCCGGCTCTGTGCCCAGGTCCTGGCAGAGCCCGCAGAGCTGAGCCAGAGCCACTTGGCACATTGGGCCAACACCACCGTCCCCCAACGTAACAAGCTCTAGTGAGGGTGTCCCGAGCATGCTGGGTCAGGGGATGACCCTGGGTCAGGCCCTCCAGCTGCCCCCATGTCACGCCAGGTCCCGTCCTCGAGGACAAGGCCCTTCCCCACGCTGGCTCACTGGGCGTGTGCGGCGGCTGTGATTTTTTGTTACTCATCAGGTGGGGGCCTGGAGGTACCTCACAGCCCAGGACGGGGTCAGTCTTGCTTTCTGGCCCCCGTTCTCTCTGCCACTTTTCATCTCTCTAAGTTTTGTGTATTCTGTCGGGCACCTGTGTCCTTGCCCTGAAGCCAGGGGGGATGTGAATAAACACGTAATTAAATCTCCTGGGGTGACCGCTGCTGTCTCCTGGGAGGCAGCCTCACAGGGCACTGGGGTGGGAAGGGGCACAGCGACTGTCCAGCCAGCAGACACTCACGGCCACGTTCTCATGGCTCCTCAAAGCCCAGTGCTGCTGCCCAGGCCGTGCACACAGCAAGTGTGAGGACCCGTCAAACGTCCAGGCTTGGTGGGTGCTAGTGAGGACTGGTCCCCCCTGGGTGGCCGGGAAAGGGGGCATGGCCAAGGGGAGAGTCTGCCACCTCAGCCTTTACAGCCTCGGGCAACTGGGTACTAGGCAGCGGCCCAGCTCGAATGCTTGGAGGGTGGATTGCTGCCAGGGTGTGTGGCATGGGCCTGAGTGCTCAGAGCCGCTGGGGCCACCGGGAGGGCAGGGCCTCGTGGTGCCAGCACCAACACACTGCAGCGCAGACACTCCCGGCATGGCCAGCCCGTTGGTGCACGTCTTTCCTTGCCTGTGAGGCTGGGCCCCGGAACCGGAAGGACATTCCTGGGCCCAGAATGGATCCAGGTTCTGCCCTGTGTTGTGAACACCCATCACGTTTTAACAGCCCTCATCTCTGAGGCCACCTCCACTTCCAAACTCTATGACCTCTTAGAGTAGCAGGACCTTCTGTACGGGCGTTTGAAGGGTAAAAATTGTTGCAAAGAAAACAGCGTGAAAAAGGCAGGAAGAGTGTGATGAACAGCAGCCTCCATGGGAAGCCAGCTGGTGTTCCAGAGTTTGTGGCCCGAGCAACCGGAGCCCCCGTGCTGACAGAGAAGCCGCGTGTCCTCCTGCTCCCACGTGTGGTCACGGGGACGCGAGACCTCATGAGCAGCCAGGAAGGTTTCTGTAAATCTCGAGCGCTAGCAGCCCTGCCGCCCCAGCCTTGGGGGAGAGGAGGGGTCTGAGCCTGTGTGTGGGGAGCCCACTTTGTTCTCCGGCCCAGCCTCTGTCCTTTCTTTGAGTTGCTCCGGAGCTGCTGCCACACCACTGCCAGAAGCCCTGCGCTCACCAGGCTGCACCGCCCACCCCCGGCTCCTCATCTCCCTGAGTTTTAAAGGGTCAGGGTTCCCAGCGACTGCAGCTATGCTTTGTGGTAACTTTGAAGACTACAGAACCCAGAACATGAGCGCTCGGTCACCCGGCAGTGAGGTCCACGGAGCATGTGCGGCCGCGCAAGGAGCAGGCGAGAGTGTCACAGGCAGCGTCAAGCCCTGGCAGAGGCGCCGTCCGTCCATCCGTCTGCCTGGGAATGCTCCTTGGCCCTCAGTGCCAGGCTCTCCTTCCAGAAGCCCTCTGCCCCTCCACCCTCAGGGCTGCTCTGACTTCGCAGCAGCCCGAGGCTCCTGCACCACAGTCCAGAGCCAGGCCTGGGATCTGGGAAGGGTGAAACCCCTCAAGCTCCAGACAGCAGGAGGGAGGCCAGCGGGAAGCAGCAGGTCGAGACCCCTGGGCAGGAGGAGCTGATCCTCCGTGGCAGGAAGCGGCACAACGCCCCCACGAGACTCTGGACTCCACAAGCGCTAAATGTGAATGCCACCTGCCCGCAGAGCATGAATCAGACAGCGCTGCACTTGAAGCCTGGGGGGCAGGGGGCACTTTTACAGCATGGAAGGACCACAGGGAAGGGGCCTGACTTCATGGTGGATGGCTTTGCCCTCCAGCACATGGGTGGGAAAATTGACTCCCCTGATGGCCTCTTGATGACACCTCCATGGCCCCCACCTTTGCAGTCCAAGCATTGGGCTGCCCCATCCTCCTTCTGCCCTGTGTGCACAGCCTCCAAATGCCTTGCTCAGGGACCAGGGGCAGGTGGGGGCTGGGAAGGGAGTGGTGAGACTCGCTGAGACGGAGGGAGGAGTCCCGGGAGGGGCAGGCAGCCCAGTCTCGAGCGGTCTCGCCCGTGCTGACCGCCTGCTTCTCTCCCTCCGGCCCCTCACAGTGCAGTTCGACATGATGCGAGCCTGCAACCTGGTGGCCACGGCGGCACTTGCCGCAGGCCAGCTCACCTTCGTCTTGGGGCTGACGGGCCTGCCCCTGATGTCACCCGATTCCCAGTGCTGGGAGGAGGCCATGGCCGCTGCGTTCCAGCTGGCAAGTAAGTATCCTCACCCGGGTCCCGGCCAGGCTGAGCAGCCACATCCCCAGCTCCTGTCAGGGCTGGCAGGTTGGCTGTGGCTTCTAAAGTCATGGTGACCCCTGTGGGTCACGCTCCCATCCCACCCGTCACTGTGGGCAGCAGCAAAACAGAAATACACACAGGGGCGGAGCACTGAGGTGCAACCAGATGGGTTTCTGTCTGTTTGCTCAAGGCCTCCTGGCCCTTCCCATCTAAGACAAGGTGCCGAGGCTCACGGTGACCTGCTTTGCTTTCCAAAGTCTTCGGCATCTGGTGTTTTCTTTGCCCCTCTGTAGCCTGTGTGGCAGGCAGCCTGGGTTCACGCTCCTCCCATGAGGGTGCAGCAGCCTGCTGCAGGCACTTGGGCACATGGGCAGAGGGGGGCGCCCTTCTGACCCCTTGCCTGCCTCCATGGCCTTCCTGGCTAACGGTTAGCAGACGGGGAGTTCTGGGCACACATGGTTCCCAGCCGGCGACCTGCATGCTCGGTTATAAATGCAGCTTCCTGGGGCCCGGCTGGGGTGAGCAGGGCCCTCCTGTAAGAAGCACAGACAAAGCGTGGAGGACCCCGCCAAGCACACAGGGATCCACATGCAACACTAGGGCCAGAAAAGCGTGATGGGGGCAGTGTGGAGGAGAGCAGCGAGGCTTTGGCCATCAGCAAACAATCCAGAAGCCACCTCGGCCTCTGGGGGCGACTGCAGGCTGAAATGGGGCAGGGCCTGGGCACACTGTAGTCTTCACAGGGCGAGTGCAGCAGCGCCGTGGATGATGAATGGAACTGTTCCAGGAGGCTCTGCACAATGACCACGGAAGCCCCAAAGCGTCCACCCGGCACCCCAGAGAGCGGAGGGGCGTCTGTGCTGGTTTCCCTTCTCCCTCTGCCTGCCTCACTGGCCCAGGTTTAACGATCACGGGAACCTGGGAGCTCAGGTTTCCTGCTGCCTATGGGGAAGGTCAGATGGGTGGCTGATGGGACAGAGGAAGGGCCAGGACGTCACCAGCCCACCGCCTGCCTCTCCGGCTCGGTGGAGAAGGCAGTGTCCCAACCATGAGGGTGCAGTTTCAACACACGCGGCGGGAGGAACGGCAGGAAATACGAGTGAATCACTTGGGGAATAATGGATCCTGGCCCTCATCGTCCTGGAGAAACACAATTTCCAGAATGCAGCTGACAGGCTAGCAGCACTCGTGCTGGAAAGTGCCGGGTGGGACTCGGAAACAGGCCCTGTTCACAGAAGGCCAGTCACTTCCCTGTGGCCGGGCAGGACGGAGGGCGTCGCCAAGGCCTAGGAAAGAGGGCAGGCTTTGATGTCAGGAGAACAGAACTGTGTCCGGCCCTACGGCTTACCAGCCATGTGAACGGGGCAAAGCCACACCTCAGTTCACCCAACTGCAAAATGGGGTAATGCCCACCCTGCCTGGGGCAATTCTGAGAGTTAACCAGGTACATGAAGCGGGACCTCGGACCTCCACCTCCTCCCTCCTCTAGGACTGTGAGGAAAAACACGGACATTCCAATGCCACACATGTAGGAAAATCACCCACCTGCCCTCTGCTGACCTTAGGGCTGTAAATCAAGCAGTTTCCTCGCCTCACTGAAACCACCCACCTCCCTCACGTGGGATCATCTGAAATTCCATCCCTTCAAGAAGGAAGTGGAAGATTTTGCAACGTGATTGGAAAAGCTGGATTAGAAACAGATATTTTAGTGGCATTAAAGGAATAAAAGTAACAGCTCTTGATTCTGAAAGTAACTCCTCCTAGCAGGATGATCAAATCTGTCATTGCATTTCTTAAGAAACTTCTTTGAGACACTTATTCAGAATTATTAGAAAAAATATTGTGGGTTTGGTGTCAAAACTGACGTCTTACTTCCTGTAAACTCTTGTTTCAGAACAAAATATTGTTTCCAAATAACACAACAAAAAAATGGAAACAGGGGAACCCCCATTAACTAAAATCAAACTGTCTTGCATCAGTCGGTGGGGGTTGGGGGGCACTGCCAAAGGTCTGGGGGTCAGGGGCTGTCCTGGCCAAGTGGGGGCTGGGGGCACATGCTGCTTTCCTGAGTATTTCCAGGCCAGCACAGCCTCTGGAAAGGTTGGACCAGGTTCTGTCCAAAAACCGTCAGACAGGCAGAGGCCCACGGAAAAAGCCAGAAGCCCCGAGCAGCACCTGTGGCACTTCAGATGGTCCCTCTGCCTCCGCAGGCCCCCCTCCCCGTGGTGTCCGACGGTTACCCCCAGTGGGTCTGCTGTGCCCAAAAAGGAAATGCATTTGGCCCTGTTTAGACTTGTTTCATTGACAAACAGTACAGAACATAGCTCTGTGCCTTTCTTCTATCACACTGCTAATTTTAGAGTTAGGTTTTTTCCTGTGCTCTGGTCTGTTTTAAACAGTCAGGGAGAGACTGAAGGGCGCCAGGATATCCTGTCCCAGGAGGGGGAAATGCCTGCTGGTACCTGTTATGCAAGGGAACCTTGAGTCCCCAGTGCTGGGGCCAGAGGGTGGGCGGGGGGAGAGAGGTGCTCATGAAGGGGGGAAGCACACGGATTCCCCAGGAGGCCGGGACCAGCCGGAGAGCAACACCCCAGCGGGAGGAGACAGGAGGCCGGCCGCTTGCCCATTCATCCCACGGCCGTTTCTGGCCGTTTCCACAACGCTTGCGTGATGCCCAGCCCGGGTCTGTGAAAGGGCGGCCCCCGCTTCTCAGGGCTGTGGCTCCAAAGGACGCTGTCCCAGACACCAGGGAGAACCCAGGAAACGCTGCTCTTGCAGGGCAACAGCGTGACTACCAGCCGTTTCACCGGGTTTGCTCTACTGAACTCAGGCCACCGCATGCAATAGTTTGCAATTTCTTTGCAGAATTTTCCGAGTGTGATTTTAATTTACCTTAAAGTTGAAAAAAGTCCTTTCAGTCCCTTATTCCACCCCCACCCATAAACTGAACACCCTGTGAAAGCACTGTGTTCGCTGGGGTCACAGCAGCTGTCCACCAGCCCCAGCCTGGCCCACCCCCCCCAGACCCAGCAGGACGATTTCAAGAGCGGCATTTCGTGGACCTTGTGGGCTTCACATCTGCAGGCTTTCTCTCTCCACTTCTGGAAGTCCTAAGACTTTTTCGTATGATGAAAAACTTACACCCTAAGGGCCGCTTACTCCGCGCCATGAGAAGGCTGACTTTATCGTCCCAAAGGTCAGTCGGGGTGATGCACGGTGTCTGTCTTGTCAACTTGTGAGCTGGTGGAGATCATGCTGTTCTTGCAAACCTCTCATAGGAACGTACCACTTTCTGTGCTTTACTATAAAGCAGCACTTGGCTTGGGCCAGACACTTTGCTTTCCTGTCTTCTGAGCCCACTTCCCAAGCCCAGTCCTGCCCCCGCACCCTGGGGAGAGTGTCACCTTCTCCTTCCCTAGATTCTCTCCCTAAGGGGGAGGCACTTGTCCCCACCTTCTGCTGCTCACAGCTGAGCCTCGAGTGCTCTGTACATGTTCCAGGGCCTTGGCCAGCGCTGCCCTGTGGATGCTGAGGCAGGTGTGATGCTTGAGGGCTCAGGGCTCAGCCACATGGTCTTCCCACCTGTGGGCCCTGCGTGTGCTTGATGGCCACTCCAGAGGAAGGCCTGTGACCGCCAGTGGAGCCCTGGGAAGCCGGCAGGAAGGAATAGAGGAGAGGGCGCTGTGAACTACAGCGCCACAGCCGCCGGCTCACAGAAAGGGACTGTTTGCTTTGGAAACAACAAGTTCATGAGGACGGAATTGACTCCATGTGCAGAAGTCCGTGCATTTGCTAAAAACTCTCCCCTTAGATTCGTTTCTGTACAAACAGCGATGTCACTGAAAAATTCAGGAGAAAGGGGACCTGAACGTCAGGAGAATGGAGAAACTGCACTTCAGGCTGGCGGTGGCGAGAGAAACTTATCAAAGTAAAAGGCCAGTTTGATTTCAGGAGGATGTGCCCACACGGCCAGCGCAGGCAGCCGTTACCTCTCTGCGTCTCTGTGGCTTTCCGCCATTGCCGCGTGGCACACGCTTGGTCCCCACATCCCATGCATCTGCTCAGGCCACACCGCCCCCACTGGCCCAGGGCAGAGTCCACGTGTCCCTGAGCCAGCCCCACTGTGACATCCACCCACGGCCCAGCCCCTGGGCCCACTGTTCCAGTCAGTTCTTTGTATTTTCCTACTGCAGGAATAAATGTATTTTTTTTTATGTTAGGGAAGCATATCCCTTCTCTGACTGTACGTGTTCCAAGTTGAACTAAGATAAAGCAAAAGGGATTCCCTGGTTGCGCAGTGGTTGAGAGTCCGCCTGCCGATGCAGGGGACACGGGTTCGTGCCCCAGTCCGGGAAGATCCCACATGCTGCGGAGCAGCTGGGCCCGTGAGCCATAGCCGCTGAGCCTGCGCGTCTGGAGCCTGTGCTCCGCAACGGGAGAGGCCACAACAGTGAGAGGCCCGCGTACCGCAAAAAAAAAAAAAAGTCCCTCCAAGAGGCTCCGCGCTCCCCCAGCCTGTCACCCCCACCACTCTTCCTGCTGGTTTTGCAGACGTGGGTGGCTGTGCCCGGCTGTGCCCGGCTGTCTGTTCACACGTGAATTCATACTTCTTTCATCTTGTGACATAAGAAAGAGTCTTTTCCATTGTAGGCCGTACAGCTGAACATACGGAGGAAGTTAATAAGCTGAGTAAAACGGCAACAAAGCAACAGCCTGCCCCGTTTCCAAAAAAACGGACGATGTGATCTTAAGAACCATAGTAGCCCTGACGCTGGCAAGTGGGTGGGTGTTCCCCACCTGAAGGGAGCAGCGCCTCCCCCACCCTCACCCCCACAGCCCTCATCCTAAACAGGGGCGCCTGAATCAACAGGTGGGTGACTGCCCAACTGAGCGCTCAGGGGCCAGGACAGGAGGATGGGAGGCGCCCTCCCACCAGGCAGATGGAGCTCAGGATGGTGGTGCCAGGAAAGGCAGGGGGACCAGCACGCAGCGTGAGAAGACTCAAGGCCAGGCGTGTCTTGACGGCCGGGAGACGCTAAAGCGTGTCCTCTACGGCCTCCACAGGGCGACCAGCGCAGCCGTGGGAACGTGGCAACGAGAGGCACGTGGCCAGAGTCGTGACACGCTTTAGGAAGTGCTTGTTAATAGAAGACTGTAAAGTTAGTTGCACTTCTAGAATATTCTAACTGCCTTACTATGAACCTTATGTACAAAGGGCTCAGGAGACACACAAGTGACACCGAGAAGCCCATGTGCGCTGCCTCCAGCCCCGGTCAGTGGTGGCCCCCCGTTGGCTGGGCCTGTCTGAACCGAGCACAGAGCAGCTGTGTCTCCCCCGTGGCCCGTGGCCCAGCACCTCGTCTCCAAGGACGCGCATTTCAGATGCTCTGATGTGGGGTCCCGGTCATGTTTCCTGTGACCTGTGACAAGCAGGGTCTCATTCGGGCGCAGTCCTGGGAGTGGGTCGCGGGTCCCAGGGCCATGTGTGTGCCCTGCTGGCATGTCCCGTGCTTTCCTCAGTCAGGCCCTGTCCAGGTCGGGGTCTCACAATTCCCAAGTCTCCACTGGACGGCCTTGCAGTAAATTCAAGGTCTTCTGTTCTCAGTGACGCAAACCAACCCCATGTCAGATAGCTGATGGCCCTGGAGGCTGTGCGGAAGCCCAGTTCCTTCGCCTGTTCCCTTCTGATGGACGACGCTGCAGATTTGTGCTGAGGCCAGGAGGCTGGTCCATGTGGCCTGTTGCTCCTCCGACCCCACTCCCCCGAGTCATCAAACCCCTTGGCTAGGTGGCCCAGGGAGCCCCACCCTCTGCTGTGGTGACCAGGGTGAGTCAATTTCTTGGAACCCAACATGCCTGAGGAGGACAAAGGCCCTCGGGGGCCCAGCGTGGTCCAGACAGGACTCCCAGCCCCTCCTGGACTTGTCTCGTCTCCTGCCCTGGGCTCTGGCCAGGCCGAACTGCCCGCTACAGCCCCTCCACCTGCCCTGCACTGTGACATCTGCACATTTGTTCATGCTGGTCCCCCACTCCCTGTGGCCTCCTGGCTTTCCTCAGGAAACCAGATCATGTATGACCTGGCGTGGCCCCGGAGCAAAGGGCAGCAGTGATGCCCGCTGACGATTCTAATAGCTGTGTCATGACTTAGTGCTGGGGCACAGGCTGGAGTTTTCTAGAAACACAAGCATTCTGGAAGCATTTCTGCGCCTTCCAGAAAGTATGAATTAAACATTTAACTGCCCCGGTCGTGTCCTAAACAATGGTGATGGTGACTAATCCCTGTGCTAATTCTCTATGGTACTTTGTGGAGCTTTTTATACATGGAAAGCTTCTCGATACTTCCTTTCTGTTAAAAATAACTAATTCTGTTTGTCATGCACACTGGCAAAAAGAAACTTCTGGCATTCCTCTCTCCCAGCTAGGAGTACATACATCCTCTGCCCACGATTTTGTGCCACCCAAGTTTTGCGTTAGTGAGGGAAGGAGTTAGGACCTGTGTTTTGTGTAATGCAAATGAAAGTACTTTATGTGTTCCCTTGTTTTCACTATGTCTTTGGGCATTTTTTGCCAGCCAGGGAGCTTGTTGTGCCTTCTTTCAACAAGACTCAGAAGGACAGGGTGGGATGGGGCGATGGGAGTGAGGCCTCTGCCTCATCCCAGCCATCAGGGGTTCCAGCCCAGATTCAGACCTGAACTCTTTCAAACATCAGTGCCCTGTTAGCCTAGCTGACAGATCTTGGGTGCGAAATCCTGGTTTTCCTATTGTAAGAACTAATAAAATCAAGTCTTTGGAGCTCCTTAAAGATACAACTATGGAAATGACGATGTGACGGTATTAACAGCTGACCGAGAGGGGACATGGCCGACTTAACTGAGTCCACACAGGACGCTGTGCACAGTCCTGGACCCCCCCGTGTCACCTGGAGAGAGGAGGGGACGGAGGGAGACCCGCAGGGGACCGGGTGGGTGAGGGGGACATTCTAGAACCAGCCGAGTCTATTCAGCCACAGTTCAGCTCCCCCCCCACTCCCCCCACCCCGAATGTGCAGGCCCTCCGCCGTCTCAGGTTTTGAAAGAAAATATTTCCTCTGGAAGCAAACACTAAGAATAAGAAGACTCTTAAAAACAGGAATTCAAACTAAGTTAAATACAAATCTGAGTTGTTTCCAGGTAAGACTTAGAAAATATCTGCGTTTGCTTTCACTTTGAATGAATTAGGCGTTGATAAGCCAGAGCGGACCTTCCACGGAGTTACCGCTGGACTGTTCGGGGTGGGGAAGTGGGTGTCAGTGTCACCTCCATGGGGAGGGCGGCCAAGGAAGTGGCCTGACACCTGCCAGGTCACAGGAAGCACGTGAGCCCCTATGACCATCCAGGGTCAGGATTGAGCAGACAGCCCCCGCAACAGCCACCAGACCCAAAAGTCCCATAAAATTCAGCTTGACCCCAAGGCATCAGCACCGAATGGAGCTGGGCTCTCAGCCCCAGGAGGACAGGGTTGGGTGGGAGGAGAAGCGGGAGCGGCCCCACGGCTGGACCCGCGGCCTCCCCCGCTCCCTGTCTCACCCTGTCCTTCGTCCGCAGGTTTTGTTCTGGTCATCGGGCTGGTGACGTTCTACAGAATCGGCCCGTACACCAACCTGTCCTGGTCTTGCTACCTGAACATCGGGGCCTGCCTGCTGGCCACCCTGGCTGCGGCCATGCTCATCTGGAACGTCCTGCACAGGAGGGAGGACTGCATGGCCCCCCGCGTCATCGTCATCAGCCGCTCCCTGACTGCACGCTTCCGCCGCGGGCTGGACAATGACTACGTGGAGTCGCCGTGCTGAGGGCGGCGGGAGGCCGCTCGGGGCTCCGTCCACCGCAGGGACCATCTGAGAAGCAGGGCGCTGCCTGCGCGGCTTCCCATGAGAGCACATGTATGACACGCATTCACTACGTTATACACGAACACAGGGCGTGACCACATACTGGCTGCGTCCCACCCCCACCCCCCCAACCCCGCCACGGCCCACTTCACGCTCGCGCACGTCCTGTCCTGGAGACCAGCTCCGGAGAGGCACGTCCGGGATGGCAGCCACCTCGCTCTCTGCCCTGGCCCAGGAGTAATTTATTCTGTATCTGCCAAGAGGGGCATCCTGGGTCATATTTACTTTGATAAAGCAGAACACAGGGAATAGTTCTGAACTGTCCGTGATCTTCCTCCAGGGACTCAGAATTTACAGTCAGATGGTTACGGCTTTACAACAGGACTGTGTTAGTGATGTCCATTTACTCCTGATTATCTTCCTAAGTTAAAATAAAACACAAACCTCTTACCACGGTTTAAAACTTGTGTTTATCCATTACACTGCCACGTGGTGAAGGAATATAGCTTATTCTTCTGTAGCTTTGTGGGTCAGCAGTCAGAGGAAGGGTTGACACATTTTACAGGCCAGGGGGCAGAGCGCTGGGGACCACTCATGGCTCACTCATGTTTCCGTTCAGAAGTCCCCGTTTCTACAGACCCTAAGCACTGGCCGGACAGCGGCAGGTCCACAGTTGGCACAGTATGAAGGAAAAAGTCTATTGGCTTAAAAAATTTCAGAGATTGATTCACTTTTTTCCCTAGAAAAGTCTTCAGTGCATCCAGCCAAACTTGGTGGGCTACAGAAGACCTTCCCAGCACCAGCCTGGTGCCAGCAGCCCTGGACCTGACTCCGTAGCAGGGACTAAGCCCCAGGCTGAACACAAGCACCTAAGAGCTGCCTCAGGGGCTCAAAACCAGCCCACGTCCCCTGGGACCGGGCTGGGTTGCCCGGCCACACCTGCAAGGACAGTCCCCCGAGAGCGCGCAGCTGCTTGTTCCCGTGCCACGAAGCGCATCTTCCAGCCCAGGAAACGAGGGACAGTGGTGGGCACTGTGCAAAGTCCGTGGTCGTGGTGTGGGGGTGGTCACTGTCTGGCTGCTGCCCCCACGCTAGGCCAACCCTTTAAGAAACATTTAGCTTTGCTACCCAGACAATGTGCGGTGACCAGTCTGGAATTCGAAGGCCACGCTGCCCCAGAAATTTGTCTTTAGTCAGAGCAAGAGGTAGATCCGGTTGTTGCTTTAAAAAAACATAAAGCAACAGAGAATGACTTAAAGCACGTCTGGGCTGACCACGGATAGAAGCGCAGCTCAGGGCAGAGGTACAGTCGGCACATTAGGGGACCCAAAGGGCTGCCCTTCCTCCCCTGGGCACCTCAAGCTGTACAGTCTTAGCAGTGTTACATACACGACTACGTATACTGCATGGGCCATGTGCTTACCTATGGTCTGTGATAGAGTTCCTATGAAACGGATAGTGCCTCCAGCCACTCTTCACTTCCCTGATCAAAAGCCTCTTGCCCACCTGCAGCAGGGAAAAGCCCCTCTGCTGTGGACCAAGACCAGGTCTCAGGCTGCTTCTGGGTTACAGACCCATCACTGCAGACGAGGGTTGCTGGGGTGCCCTATCTCCCGTCCTCCTCTTCCCACTTGAATTTCACCCTTCAATAGTTTTTCTACTCTTTGGCAATTAAAATCTGTCAAATGCTCCTGAGAAGCTCTGAATTCTCACAGGCACAGAGAGGAAGCTGCTTATAGGTAGCCCTTGATTGACAACTTAGAGCAATTTTAATTGCATTTTGCCTGCCGTTTTGAGAGTTTACTATCAAAACCTTTACTGTTTAGGGCTTCCCTCGTGGTACAGCGGTTAAGAATCTGCCTGCCAATGCAGGGGACACGGGTTCAAGCCCTGGTCCGGGAAGATCCCACATTCCGCGGAGCAACTAAGCCCTGCGTGCCACAACTACCGAGCCTGCACTCTAGAGCCTGTGAGCCACAACTCCTGAGCCTGTGTGCCACAACTACTGAAGCTCGGGTGCCTAGAGCCCGTGCTCCGCAACAAGAGAAGCCACTGCAATGAGAAGCCTACGCACCGCAAGGAAGAGTAGCCCCCGTTCACCGCAACTAGAGAAAGCCTGTGCGCAGCAACGAAGACCCAACGCAGCCAAAAACAAAAAACAAAAAAAACTTTTCTGTTTAGTGCAATTATTCCTGGACAGACAGATGTTATAAATATTTAGCAACTGCAGAACTTTCAACTAGGAAGTGTCCACTGTAAAGTAAATCAAAACAACTAAATCACAGCCCATAAGACACCGAGCATTGCGAGGCCAGCCAGGTGCCCATATACAACCGGGTTTCCACCAGCACCAGCATCCCCTTGAGTGAAAACCCATGAGACACCAGGAACACCAAGAAGAGTCAGCGACGATGAGACTCGTGGGGAGGGAAGAGACCCGAAGGAGGGTCACAGGGAGTTGGGTGCGGCACACCTCGCGAGCAGAACCCTCACCTTTTGATGAGCTTGATGGACCGGAAGGCTTCGTCCATGTCCCCGACAGCCAGGAAGAAGGTGAAGTTGAGCATGGCGTCCTGCGTGGGCTTGTCACAGTCTTCTAGCCCCACGAAGTCCCGCAGGGGCCTCCTGCCCACCGTCTGGGGGATGCGCTGGGACCCAGAGTCCACCTGGTCCTCGAGGTCCACTTCTCCCGGCTGAACGACAAAGGGCACTGTTTATTTGTGGATCCCTGTAAAGCCAGGGCCCACCCCGGGCCTCTCCCTGGGGGTACTCGTCAGCTGCGGGGACCCTCTGCACACAGACCCCATATTCAGCAATGCTCTCGGCAAACACAACGCACGTCCGCAGGCCCCCTGAAGTTACCAGAACTTGGGGCTCTGGCTTCAGACAGCGGGTGATGCAGGCTGTCAACGCACAGGGACCTGCCAGCCGCTAAGGCACTAACATCAGCTGCTCAACAGCCGTGAACAGGCATGAAAATCCCTACCTCCCAGGGCCGTTTGTAAAATTCCTAGAAAGAGCTTTTACTATCAAGTCAGATCTGTGTACATGTGCAGAGGGTATTAAAATCGACGCCAGCATCACTGCAGGTAGAAGTTTCCAAAATGTAACCTGGATTAGTGGTGGTGAGCCCTCTGCTGGTGCTTCTCAGAACCTTCACCTAGTGCAGCCCACCCCCCACCCCTGCCACACCCCCAAAGCAGGCAGAGGAAGGAAATCCTGTGGTCCCAGCACAAGCACAGTTTAGTGCACTGTCTGGACCATGCCTTCTGCACCAGCTCCAGCCACAAATCCTTCTCAAGTCCACTTCCCTCCTCCCAGCTAGACGGGGTTCCATGCCCTCCACTCACCCCTGGGCTGGATCCGCACACACACCCCTTGGTCTCCCACCTGGCTTGCTCTCTCTCTGCAGCGTCCATTCGTCTGATTACACAGGCTCCCCCGTGTAGAGAGTTCATGATCCATCTCCTTGGACCCCACTCCCCTACCCTGGCAGTTTCGTATCTGCTGTGACTCTGACTCCTTCACCACCTGCCTCTGACTCAGTTCCCAGAAGCTCCTGTGTCACGGATCCTTCTGAAGTTCAACTGTAGCCCCCAACTTTGGGGGCACTTGATCTGGGCCTTGAAACCCTGGTAGGATTTATCAGACCCAGGTGTGGACGGGGAGACCCTCCAGGCACAGAGCAGAGCATAAGCAGAGGCCAAGAGCAGCCCTGGTCAGGGTTTGTGGCCGAGTGGTGGGGTCACATCCGGGGGGAAGCTGAGTCCTCAAGTTTGGGCTGATTTTGCACTGAGTGGGAAACCTTCAGAAAACGTGGACACAAAAACCATGGGGGGTGGTACTTGCTGTCTGCTGTGGTGTCACAAATCACGAGACAGCAGCCTGACCTCCGTCAGCCTTGCTGTGGGTCTGATGCCCCGTCCTCATTAGAGCCCTGCTCCCCACGAGCACACGCAGGAATTCTCACAGAAACAAGTGCACCCACGGTCACAGCTCACGGTGCCCCCTGCCTGCATTCACCCTGGGTTCTGCTCTCGAGGGGATGAGCCGCCTGCCCTGGACACATGTGGGAGCTGGGGGCCCAGGGCTGTTCGACTGACACCACACCCTTGAGTGTGCGGACAGGAACCTCGGGACGCCAGGCGCTTCAGGGAAATAGGCTGCGTAGGCCCCTCCTCCCCCGCACTGAGAGATCAAATGAATAAGACTTCCTGTGTTGCAAACACAGGTAAGTGAAATACTTCCTCACCGCAAGCATTAGGAGACAAGACTGTTCGTGCTGCCCCAACGAGGAGCTGATGCCCTGCCAGGCCCCTGACAAAGCTGGAGCATGTGAGGTGGGAGGTGTCAGCACACAGACAGCTGTCGCTTAAAACAAAGAAAACCACATCTTGGGGCAACTGCAAAGCTCAGGTAACAGGGAGGAGCATCACGCAGGCCTCTGCTGGGCCAACAGCTCCAAGTGGATGCTCGGGGGGAAGAGAGCTGAGGGGCTGGCGGAGGGGAGGATGGTGCTCAGACTGAGGGAAACAAGCCCAGGCGTGAAGACAAGGGAGACGCCCAAGAGAAGGAGCTCAAAGGCTGTCTCTACGTTTTGAGTCTCAAATCAAAGAGAAATGAAAACGTATAAAAGCACTAAATAAGAATGAAATTCAGAAAAATGCTGGTCTGGAGGCACTGGTCTATTCAAAAGAGGAAACTCAGAAAACCTGCATGGACGGAGCGCAGGGGGTCCTGGAATCGAAACCACACAGCCTCACAAAGTTCACTGCAACGGATCACAAGTCAAAGTGCAGAAAAGACTATTCGCTGCCGACCTCGATGGCTGGGGATACTGTTCCCAGGGGCAACCCTGGCCTGTGGTCTCAGGGGGGCACGTTGCACGAGGGCTTCAGCACAGCCTGAGACCCACAGACCCACACGGCTCGCCCATGACAGTCACAGAACAAAGAGCAGAGAGCCCACCCTGGGCCTTCCTGCCAAACCTCTTCAGGTCAGTAATAACCCTGGGAGGGGCCCGGGGAGACCTGCGTCCTGGCTTCTGAGCAGACAGCCGTTCACACAGGCAAGGGGCCTCAGCTCTGGAGCTGGCAGAGATAGCCAAGCTCAGATGGCATGTCCACCATCTCTGGGGGTCCTCTGGGGTCTGCCCTTACCCCTGGCTAAAAAAAGAACACTTGCTAACAGCAAAAAATACAGAGTTCATGTTTAGGGTTGATTTTAAATCACCCTATGCTAAGAGCCAAAAAATATCCAAGTAAAAGTCTACATACTTCAGTCCTTCTTCTGACACAACAGTAAAGAAAGACGCGGCAGGGGAGCCCAAAGAGCTGACGACGGGGAGGAGTCTGCAGATTTTACGAGAATAGGAGCAGCAGCGGCCAGCACATTCACAGTCCTGCAGAACGGAAGGCACGAACGACAGGCTGCAGCCTTCAGGTCCCAGCGCAGCCGCGCCTCCTCTGTGCAGGCGGTGTTGGCGCCCGGCTGAGAACAGGTGGCTCAGCCAGTGTTTCAACTCGTCTGGACATTCCGCCACCCCTACCCCCCAGATGCACCCACCCCCGTGATCAGCACGGCATCTCAGGGCAGAGGATGGCTGATTTCAGGTCCAGGAGGGACCGTGGGGACGTGGAGACCAGGTTCCAGGGAAGGCAAATAACTCATCCAAAATACCCTTGTTGGCGGTGGGGGAGGGGGTGGGTGGTGTGTGCTGAAAACAACCCTGTTTGATCAAAAATTTAAAAACACACCCGTGGGACTTCCCTGGTGGTCCAGTGTTTGGGACTTCGCCTTCCAATGCGGGGGTGCGGGTTCGATCCCTGGTGGGAGAGCTAAGGTCCCACATGCCTCAGGGCCAAAACACCAAAACATAAAACAGAAGCAACAGTGTAACAAATTCAGTGAAGACTTTAAAAATGGTCCACATCAAAAAAATAAATAAAAATAAAAAAAATAAAAACAACCAGTGTATGTAACGCACACACACGTGGGCAAAGGACAAGACCTCTCCTGAAAGGCTGCCCGCCAGCCTTTCCTAGCAACCATCTCTGGGGGCTGCGACCACGGAGATTTGCAGCATCCTTGGTCTTTATTTCTTTATTTGAAGCTTCTGAATTTCCTACAGTGAATATAGGAATACGTACTTTTAAAAAAACAGCTAGAATTTTTAAAAAGAAGACAGGAAAGTGGAAGGGTACGGTGCCTTTGGGGGACGCCGGAAGGGACAACCCTCAGCAGCACTGCTGCCTGCCTGCCTTTCCCCACACAGAAACCTCGGATCTGCGGGAATCTCAGGCGACAAATCAGGGCACACGGTTTGCTTGTTTAACGGAAGAGCCCCGGTGGGGAGGAGGGCCTGAGACACGGCCGCACACATAGAGGCTCCCACCTTTCTCATGAAGTAATAATGGGGCACTTGGATTCCCAAGAGCGCCTGGAAGACGGGAGGCCGGAGGAAGCTGTCCTGCAACAGGAAGCCGTGCTCTTCAGAGACGAAGAAAGACAGGACCAGCACGTCTGCCTGCAGAGGGAGACGTTCTGTCTTAGTTTGGCAATAACTTTCCTGAATCTCGTCCAATCCCATTTTCACTGCTGGGATATTTACATAAAACACAAAGAAAGTAGAGGGGCCAACACATAGGCACACAGATAACCCCCTTCCTCCTCGGGGCACACAGCAACGACACCAGGCTCCGCTATTCTCTGACGCCCCTCCTGGAGGACACACCTCGTCCGGCCTGGGAGCCACTAGACCCATCTCGCTGACCTTGTGGTGAAAACTAACCCTTCCACCCGCGCTGGTGAGTGAAGCTCAGGAGCTTCAAGAGTAGCCCCTTCAGTTTCTTGACTTTGACATGGAGACTCTGCTCTGCTCTCAGGCAGGGACAGTGCAGAGGCCGATGCTCGGCGGGACCCTGTCCTGCAGGACTCGGCCGCAGACCCTTCTGCCCAGGAGACGTGGAGGCCGAGGGGCTGGTGGCTGCCCTGCTGTGTGAGTGCCTGCGTCTCCTCACCAACTTCACCCAAGACCAGGAGCCCTTCGCCGGCCATGCCCCCACCCTCCAAGTGGGAGCAAGTGCCCCCAACTTGCTCGTCACTAGATCCTCTCTCTCATCTTCGAGTCTCCACTCCAGTGACACAGATGCCAACAGGGCCCCTCTCGCCACTCATGTTTCAGACCCAGAGACCGATTTGCTTCTGAAAACATCAGGGTGTGGAAACCCGCTGCTGGTAGCCTCAGGGGATCCAGCCTCTCACATCCTGGAAGGAAGTCCCTTTGGCAGGGACACAAGTCACCTGAAGCTCTAGGGCCGGCGGGCCTTTGCTGACCTACTGAGGACCCTACGAAAGATCCCTCTGGGTCACAGAGAGGCGCATGCAGCCCCCGGGCTTTCTCAGGGATCACTGGGTGTCCTGCAGGACCCAAGACTTGGAAAGTGTTGGAGTCCTGGGCCCGAGAGTCACCAGTTTTGGGGAGGGACGCCCTGCAAAGCCGGGGGTTGGGGTGGAGACAGGGGCGAGGGGGCCAATTGTTCGGGGGATGACTGAGGAGTCGGCCTCAGTAACTGGACCCCACAGGATGAGCTGACATCAAGGGGTAAGTTCACGTTAACTGTTTTGATAAAGAGCTCTGAGCTGCCGAGAGAAAATGGCACATGACAGAGGGTGGGGCCAGCCCTCAGTGTCAACCCAGAGGGGATAGGTGTCCCCCGGCATCCTGGGGGTGAGCGCTTGCTCTCCTGAATCCATTCCCCAGAACTTCCCTGTGGACCATGTTGGGAAGACAGAGCCTGCCACGTCCCCACCAATCTAAACACAAAGGCGACAACATGTGGTACCGTGGGGCCTGTGCTGGCCTCGCCCAGGGCCTTCCTGTCCGTTGGCTGCAGCGGGGCGCCCGGCACTTCCTGCAAGGCTTCACACACAAACAGCCTGGGCTCACTCTGATCCCAGAAGTGGCTCACAGGCACGAGATTCGTCAGCCTCTCATCTGCAAGGGCCTGGCTTCTGAAAGAGAGAGACAGACCCTCACACACGTGGTACATCAATGCCCCACTGTGTTTTCAGAAACACTCTCCATGCCAACAGAGATGCTGATGGGCCCTCTGTGCCCCAAGACTCAGGCTGCCCTTGTGGACACTCGAGTTGCAGCCCTTTCAGAAGCTCGAGTTCCGACCCCATGACTCCAGAACCTTAGAACCTGGAAAACAGATTAGAGACTCAAGTCCACCCCGACTGACCAGGGGAGTTTGTTTCTATTTCACCTCTGGTTTCCACCACTCGTGATCTCTGAGCTCTTCCAAGGGTGAAGTAAACTTAGCGACAACCTGCCTCGAAGCCAACAAGTAACTGAACATCGTTTTCAACATTTTTTTCAACAAAATCCTCCCAAACCACAATCTTACTTCTTAGTCTCCTGTCCATTAAAGGACAACGTCTCTCTCTGATCTATCTGTCCCCTCTTGAAGTCGAGGATGGTCACTGTGTCCATTTCCACATCGTAGAAGAAGATTCTGGAATCGGGGCTGTTGTCAGCCTGGGGAAGAGAGAGCTGGAGCTCAGGGTACCCGCCCACTGAGAGCCACACGCCTGGAAGAGATGCCCGGGTCATCCACCCAGCCGCTCCCATGAGCGGGCCTCCAGCATTCGTAATTCGAACATCAGCTTACGTTCATCCTGCTGAAATGGCTATGGATTTACTACTTTCTAATTTCAGAAAACTGAAGACAAATTCTCAGACTATGCAGGTCGACTATGGCTGTCTAGCTGTTCTTAATACAGACGTGAGTGTGATGTCATCTTACCTGAGGTGGATTAACCATGGGCACAAGGAGGGACCGAGATTCTGATAAACGAATTCTCACGCAAGTGAGTAAAAATGAAGTAAACACCATAGAGAAGCTTTAGAAAAGCTGAGAAAAGGGAACCAGCTTTGTTGTTGGGGCAAAATGCCAAGAACTCATGTAGACTGTTAAACCTTTATCCCCACAGATACCGGGACGGTAAAGGGACATGCTTACTTAAGAAAAGAAAGGCAAGAAAATGAAAAATTACCGATATCTTAGACAAAAGAAAATACTGTAAGCTTAAAAGCAATGGAAGAAATCACAAATTAAAAATCATCGATAGGTTTGACTAAATAAAAACGCAAGCTTCTAGTCATCACAATTCCCTAAGCAAAATGACAAACAACGAAGTGTCTGGGACACGGTAAGATGGTCCAGGACTCAGTCTCCACCCCAGACACCACGCCCACCCTGCCCCGTCTGCAAGGAGAGGGGCTTCATCCCATCCTCCTCCTCCTGCTTCTCCCAGCCTCTCCTCCCCTGGGGAGTGCCAGTGGGGCAGGGGAGCTATCTTTCACTGCAAGCCCCCTCAACCTAGCTCAACTTTTCTTTCTTTGATTTTTTTCTTTCACCAGGGCGAGCATTCCTGACCCTGGTCTGAGCGTTGAGCTCCCTCAAGCTCGCTCTGCTCTTTAGAATCAGGCCTCCGGAGACAATGGTCACTCAGCAGTCCGCACTTCTCACCAGCGTCCACACCCAGCACCAAGGAAAATGTCCTTCCCGGGACTGCCCAGCACCACGTCCCGATACCCTGCCTACCTCCTGTGTGGGTGTCTCCTGCCTGTGTGTGGATACCCGGGCAGTGTCCTGGCCACTGAAGGAATGAGTGACCCAGGACTGCCTGGTGTGCGGTGCCTGCCTGTCTCTCCCCATCAGCTCAGCTGCTTCCCCTCCCTCAGCCTCCCCAGGTCCACCCTGGCCTCCGGCTTGTAGGACCCCCACCTCCAGCCAGACCTCCTGGCTGAGACTCAGGCTTGTGTCTAACTGCCCACAGGCCGCCCTTCAAATCCCTTAACTCAACAACCAGACAGGACCCCCCTCCGTCCCCCAAAGGCTCCTCACCCAGCTCCTCTCAGACCCTGTCCTTCCCTGCCCTACAGCCAAGTATGGCTGTGATGGGCCCCAAGGGATCTTCCACCTTGTGATAGCCCACTGACCACTCAGCCTGGGCCTCCCCCTCTGCCAGTGACCAGAGACCTTGGTGAAGCCATGCTTCTGCCACGGGGTCGCACTCTGACGCCTTGGCGGGGCTGTGCCCCCATCACTTGCCCACCTGGCGAGCCCACACCTGGGCTCAACCTCCACCTCCCCTGGAAGCCTCCGGAACTCTTGAGAGCTGTTCCACCTACCACTGACCTCCAGCCCTTCACCTCTCCTCTCAGCTCTCACCATGTAAAAATTTACTCGAGTCTGCTTCTCCGAGGGGAGGGGCCGATTCCCCGATTTAACCGATCAGTTTGTGTTTACAGTGGCCAGTAAAGTGTGTGGTACATGGAGGGCAACCAGCAATCCACTCTTAAATGAACGAGTGAGAGAATGAGTGAATAAATAAGTGAGCGAATGTGTGAGTGAATGAGTGAGCAAATGAACGTGTGAGTGAATGCATGAGGAGAGCATGAACAGACACTGCCAGGTGGGAAGGCAGTAGCTCCTCCAGAACAGGCAACCCAGCCACCTGCCTCCTTCACACCCATGTCGTGTGTTTCTCTAAGCAAGAGGCTCCAAGGTCCTTCCACAGTCATCACCCCTGGTGCCCAGAGAATTTAGTCGGGTGATGGAAAGAGGCAGAAAAGGGAAGAGGTGAGGGTCTCTGCAAAGCAGAAACCACTGCTCCTGATGAAACAGGGAGTGAAGGAAGGTGGGGAGGCGAAGGGTGGCCCCAGGCAAGAGGAGAGGCCAGACAGAAAGCTCCCCCACCACTCCGCCCGGCCAGGGAGGAGGGGACGTCAAGAGCGCGGGGTGTGGGGCACAGAAGGGCCAGCTGGAGGGGTGGGAGGAGCTGTGCGCACGAGCGGACTCACCTTGCTGAGGAGGATGCTGATCTTGCTGCCGCTGGCATTGCACCTGAGGGAGGCCATGCCCCCAACGCCCGGGACCAGCCCTGCCAGGCTCTTGCAGCTGCAGTGCACCTTCGCCTCTCTGCGGGGAGGGACGCGGTCTCAGTGGCACCGCCGTGGGATGGCAGGCGCCCCTTCTCCTTGCGGCCTGGAACCTGGGCCCAGAGAACTGAGCTCCGCTTGGGCCCAACTGCTCTCACTTCGGTAATGTGAGACCCAGGAAATGGGCTGAGCTCAGACATAGGGTGATTTTTTATTTTTACATTTTTTTTGTCAAGGTATAATTGACACACACGTTATCTTAGTTTCAGCTGTACAACATAACAATCTGCTACTTGGTGGGTGAGGTTTTAAAATTCTGTTTCTGTGAACAAACACGAACACGTATTTTGTCCCTGTCTCACACAGGAGCAGCTTATTAAGGCTGCTTCATCGTCCCCACAGCACAGCTGGCCGGGGTCTCTGCTGCCCATACTTCATTACAGCTGTGTGCTTTTCCGCTGTGTGGACAAACTAAAATTTATTTAATTAATTCCCTGTTTAGTTGTTTCAGTTTGTTGCCATTAGAAACAACGCTGGCTTGTATAGGTATCTCATTATGATTTTTTTTGCTTTATTCACATTTCCTTACTTTTCTCCTAGTGTCCTCTGTCTGTCCTAGGCCCCCTGTCCAGGCCCCACTTGACATTTAATTGTCTCGTCTCCCTGGGCCCCTCTGGGCTGGGACAGAGTCTCCAGGCTCATTTGGTGTATTTCCTGCTTCAGTCCCAGTATCAGTCCCAGCATCATTTCTCCGAGGAGATCAGTTCCCTTTACTGCAGGACTTAGAGACCCAGATCCGGGCACGGGATGTGCTCGTTGCTCTTGGGGTGTCATTGCCCTCAGGCCCCCACGGCTGACAGAGCAAGGCTGTGTGTATACTGACTGGTGTGTATCCTCGTAGCCATGGTAACTTTATACGCATCCACCTGCGTCTACGTGAAGCTGCACTCTACTTCAGACTCACATCTCCACCTTGGATGCACCAGCACAGGGGTCACTCCAGCCTCCACCCCTGCTGATCTGGAACCTCCCACCCAGGCGAGAAGCTGGCTCCCTCGGGCTCCCATCCCATCCCTC
The DNA here is from genome assembly GCF_039906515.1 of Pseudorca crassidens. Classification (NCBI taxonomy): domain Eukaryota; kingdom Metazoa; phylum Chordata; class Mammalia; order Artiodactyla; family Delphinidae; genus Pseudorca; species Pseudorca crassidens. The sequence continues at coordinate 37,856,453 of NC_090310.1, read as the reverse complement.
GGCTGCTCATGTCCAGCCTGGATGGCAGTGTGGGTACTGCTCCCCGAGCCCCGTGGGAACTGACTTCGTCTGCAGAGCACATGCCGCGTGCGGCCCCTTAGCCCTTAGTCTCACGGTCCCACTCGGTGCCAGGGTGACCCAGGCGGCACCTGGTTCCCAGGGAGGCAGTTCCACACACTCATGAATGGTGGGTAGTCCTGCTTCGTCTGCATTCCATCCTGGGATCCCCTGAACTGATTTTTTAAATTTGCAGACATTAAGGCTCACTTTGAGCTGTAAAGTTCTATGGATTTTGACAAATGCACTGTCATGTGTCCATCACATAGTGATGCTGGTCCCTTACCCTTCATGCAAAGATGAAGAATTTAAATCAAGACATAAGACATTTCAAAAAAGTAAGTTGCACATTAATGTTGAAATGAGAACATAAGTAGTTTGCTTCCTCCTCTCCATTTTCTACCCACCACACTACCTCCTGACTAATTTTAAAAATATAATACTTTTATTTGGACAAACACTGTACCTTCGGGATAGATCAAAGCTTTTAAAGTGAGCCAAGTCTGTCCCTACAACCAGGAAATTTCCACAGATGTCAAAGAAGCATGGGTTCCCCTCTGTTTCGGAAAATGGCAGGAGTTGTTTCACAGTCCCCTGAAGAAAAAAGGAGGGAACAGGGAATTCAGGGAGGCTTTATTCACAGGGCCCTGCCCTCTGCTGGAGTCTCACCCCACACGGGGAGGGGAGGACGGGGCCCTGCCCCGGGGGGATCCCTGATGCTTACGTTCAGAGGGGGAGACAGGTAGCAGCCAGGTAAACAAGCAAGTACGCACATAACTCAACCTGAGCAAGTGTAGACAGGTGACGGACAGAATGCTAAAACAAAACTATCAAGGTGGCGAGACATTGAATTCCACCTGCTTGGGTTGGTCCAGGAGGTACTGCCTGCAAGGTCTTATGTTAAAGCCCCAATGAAACTGACTGTGTGGCTAGTGTCCTCTAAGTGGTCACATCCAGGGGAGGCCGTGAGTGGAAGGGATGGTGGTCGCGTCACGGATACGTCCATCTGTGAAAACTCACTGAGCTGCACACACAACATGCTTGCTTTCCTGTGTGTACATCATACGTCAGTAAATGCCTGAGAAACAGGTCTTGTCTGTGGGGCAAACCTGAACTGAGACTGGGGAGAAGGAGCCACCTATTGGAGAGCTGAGCCTGGCTTTCCAGGACAAGGAGGAGCCAGCACAGCAGGAAGGAATGTGGTGGCCAAGGGGTGGCCCCCGAGGTGGGCAGTGACCAGAGGCCAAGTGGGTAATCAGTGCAGGCCAAGGTGGAGAGCCAGATTTTGTTCTACGTGAAGTTGGAAGACTCTGGAGGGTTTTAAAGTGTCACTCTTACTTTAAGAGCATTTTGGAAAGAGTGACTACAGTCAGGCCTGCACAGAGCTTAGGCTTTCGTGTGTCTTGTGCATGGACCGACCCTTGTCCTTGGAGCTGAGAGAGGCTCCTGGCTCAATTCAAGCAGCGCCCAGTAAGTGTCTGCGTGGCATGGTGCTGGGCTGGGAGCAGGGCACCCCAACAGTGAGTGGGCGGCAGGTGGAGGCCTGGTCCCAGTGCAGGGGTAGCGGGGAGCGGCTGGACGACTGGGGATGGGGGGGCGTTCCAACAGAACTTAGTAGACTCCTAGTGCCAGGCACAGAGACTTGAGGAGCAGGCCAGGAAGCTGCATAACCCGTCCAGGAAACTCAGAGTGAGGGATAAACAGCATGGGGGTGAGTTCCAAGCTGAGGAATCTGATCTTCATGTTGATGCACCCAGTAGGGAGGTTAGTATACGTTTGTGGAACAAGCAAACAACAGTCACAGGCAATGGCTCACGGTGAGGACAGGCTCACTGGTGAGGACAGAGCGAGGCTCTCAGCCTCCTCTGCTCGACCTCTCCTCTGCCGCTCCTGACACGTCATACGCAGTGCAAACCTGACCTCCTCTCCTTCCACACTGCCTCAATGATATGTCCCAATTCCCAACCCCAGTTTCAGAGCGTGGCCTGGGCTCCTGCCTCCAGAGCAGTGTTTCCAGCTGGCTCTGGTGTAAGGATATAGGCTGGGGCGGGGTGGTGGTGGGGGTTCCTGGAGAAAGAAAACCAGGACTGGTATTCTTGACATAAGAGGACCCATTTTAGCCTAAGCCATTTTGTGATCTAAGCCTGGCCACAGTGCTGGTCCTAGAACAGGCCTCAGCAATTAATGATCTTAGGGAGGGAATGCAGAAACAAGGGAGGAGCAGCCTTGGGGCAGGTCCTGGTTCCTCAAGGGATATACATAATAATACACCTTTGAGTTCTGCAGGAAGTAACGCTCCCACCGACTTCAATCCACAGCCTGGACTCTGTTGACCTTTGCCCCAATTCTACCCTGAATTCTCCTCTGCTCAAATGCTTTTGTGAATATGCTTGTGCCCTTAGCTTAAAACTTCCCCAATTTTGCTGTTCAGGAGACACTGTTTTGGGAAAGATCCCCCGTGTTCTCCTTCCTGGCTGCGAGTAATAAATCCTTCCTTCTCCCGATCTTAGCTTGGTTGTGTCTATTGGCTGACATCCACCGAGAGGCGAACCTCGTTTTCAGGTAACACTGGGACATCTCTGAAGGGTGTCCGAGGCACCTCACACTTGCACCCTTCCCCCCCAGCCCTGCTCTGCTTCTGTACGTTCCACCTTAAGGCTCCACAATTAGCACAGACCCGCAAACTAGACAACTAGAATGTCCTCAGTTCCTCCCTCCTACACCAGTTGCTCACCACGCCCCTAACTGCTGACTCTGGCCTGGCTCCCTGCCCATTGTCGCGCTCCAAGCCCCCGGACCTCTCACCTGTGGCCTCTCCTATCTGCCTTCACTGCTCACCAGCTGCCCTAGTCCTTCCCACACAGAAGTGATCTTCTAGGAAGAAAACACAAAACCAAGAAAAAAACAAGCCAAAACGCACCGTGTTACTCGGGCTCCACACCTCCTGCCTTCCAACTTCCACATGGTCCCCCGAGGCTTTGCCTCCACGGGTGTCTGTCAGACACCAGCCCCCGCTCAGCTCCCGCCTCTCCTCGCAGTGCCTGGCAGGAAGCACGGGAACCAGCGGGGCTCTGCGCTCCCGCCTGGAGGAAGCTTCTGCGAGAACCATGAGGTACATAATGGCTGTCCCATCACCACACAAACCAGCAACAACTGCAGTTTGTGTGTCATGGATGCACGGGCAGGGAGAAAGGTCTGGAGACACACTCCAGCTTTCCAACGAGAGGTGCTAATGGATTCCTTACACAGGCTGGCATTACTTTACTAATCACCATGGTCACATATTCCTTAACCTAAAAATCAACTAAAAAGTCTAAACTCTAGACTGTCTGTGGTCAGACGCTCCTAAGTTCCCTCCAGCTGATTTTTCACCCCTTCCCCAGCAAACCTTTCACCCCTTTCCCAGTATGCCTTTCACCTCTTCCCAGCAGGCCTATCATTCTTTCCCGGTATGCCTTTCACCCCTTTCCCAGCATGCCTTTCACCCCTTTCCCAGCATGCCTTTCGCCCTTTCCCAGCAGGCCTATCATTCTTTCCCAGTATGCCTTTTGCCCCTTCCCAGCAGGCCTTTTCTTCTTTCCCAGTATGCATCTCACCCCTTCCTACAGGCCTATCATTCTTTCCCAGTATGCTTTTCACCCCTTTCCCATCATGCCTTTTGCTCCTTCCCATCAGGCCTATCATTCTTTCCCAGTATGCCTTTCCCCCTTCTCCAGCAGGCCTATCCTTCTTTCCCAGCATGCCTTTCGTCCTTTCCCAGCACGTCTTTCATTCTCTCCCATTATGCCTTTTGCCCCTTTCCCAGTATGCCTCTTGCCCCTTCCCAGCATGCTCTTTGCACCTTCCCATCAGACCTATCATTCTTTCCCAGTATGCCATTCCCCCATTTTCCAGCAGGCCTATCCTTCTTTCCCAGTATGCCTTTCGCCCCTTCCCTGAAGATCTTTCCTTCTTTCCTTGCATGCCTCCACTCTCCAGCTCCGCAGGTCACTCCTCTGATAACCCAGCTGCTCCCTCATCTTTTGTCAGGAGGGCCCCTCCCTGCCTCGGCTTTATGTCCACAGCTGATGCCCCTACACAACTATCAGCAGTATGCAAGGCCCATCCCTCCTTCCCTCCAGCCTCTCTGCCTCCCTTTTGACCTGAAGCAGGGCAGGTATCTCAACAGGCCCCAGCTCCTTCCACCTGCACTTTGCCCCAGGAGGCGAGTGGGGCTGCGGGCGCTTCCCTGACTTGTCAGGTCTCTATTCCAATGCCACCCCCTGCAATACTTCCCACCCACCTCCACACTTCAGTGTGCACCTTTACTGTCTGACCCTCCTGCTAGAAAGTAGAACTGCATGGAAGCTCTTTCAGGAATTGCTGAATGCAAGAGTGGACGTGCAGGCTGTGAGGTACAAGGACACGGACATGGCAGCCCTGGGAAATCAAATGCTGGACCCCAGGAAAGAACTCAGAGCTGGACAAAGCAGTCATACTGAGAGCTAAAACCAGTGCCATAACAAATGTCCTCAACCATGATGCAGAACACTATTGCATGTACTGGGCTGAATGGTAGCCCCTGAAAGATACATCCATTTGGATGTATCTTGGAAAAAGGGTCTTTGCAGATATAATTAAGGATCTCAAAAGGAGACAACTCTGGATTAGGGTGGACCCTAAATCCAAGGACAAGTGTCCTTCTAAGACACAGGGAGAAGGCCATGTAAAGATGGAGGCAAAGACTGGAGTGATCTGTCTACAGGCTGAGGAACGCAAGGAATGCTGGCAACACCAAAAGCTGGAAGGGGCATGGGACAAATTCACCCTCAGAGCCTCAGAAGGAGCCAATCTTGCCCACACCTAGATTTAGGACTTCTGGCCTCCTGAACTGCAAAGAAAATAAATTTCTATTGTTTTAAGCCATAAGTTTGTGGTCATTGGTTATGGCAGGCTCAGGAAACTAATACACCATGTCAGCCCTGGGGGTCCAGCAAGTGTGCACGGGATGTGGGCAGGGTTTCCTTACTGCACACCACCCGGAGGGAACAGAATGGTGTGTTAAAGGCCTGTAATCCTGGAGGCACACATTGCTCCCATCCTGGCCTCACCCTCAGACACATGCAGGGAAAAAGGTCTGCCTAAAGATATGTCCTGAACTGATGACCCCTCAGTCCTCAAGATGCGCATTAAACACAGCAAAATTTCCTCCCATTTCACACCCCCATGCACTCAAGGTCCAGCCATGTAGTCCTTTTCACTGCAAAAGGCCACTGCCTCACCTCCTGACTTCTGAAGTCACAAGAGCTGTCGATGGAGGGGCTATCCGACAATCCATTTTTACAACCAAGCACCCAGTGGGGGCAATCTGATGTGGTTGAGTGAAGTCATTAAGCAGGCTCTGGCTTGATTTAGAGATGGCATTTTAAACTCTGCTCTAATTGTCTTTAACGTCACAGGCCACTCACTCTAGAGCAGCAATTTACCTGCCAGGTTCGAACTTGGACTCGGTTTGGCTCCACCGTATAAACGTTTTCTTCGTGCATGGCTAACACTGGAGACTCACACAGGAAGGTACCTAAAATTAAAGATAAAGGTCAGGACAGCAGCAGCTAGTCTCGTCATAGCTCCTTAGAGTTTAAGAAGCATTCTCACACTAAAACTAGAATTTTTTGTAGGGCAACTATTGATGAGAAAGACTGAAACCTAGCAGAAAAGATCTTCTACAACTAAGGATATAAAGAAGGAACCACGGTGAGACGGGTAGAAGGGGTGGAGCTGCGGTATAGTCAAGAAGTGTTCTCATGTGTGTTCCCTAATTTTCCTTGGCACCCACAATAGCCTTGTGAAAGGTGCGTTTTCTTTATCTTGCAGATGAGGAAAGTGAGGCTCTGAGACACAGGGACCTGCCAGGGCCACAGCTGCCGGTGATGGCCAGGTGTGGGGACTCAGTGCTGGGCACCCTGCCCTCACCAGTCACTGATGGTCTCTCCTCTTTTATCCCATCTAGCAGTGGTGCTTCCAGTAGCACAGCATCTATGACAGCATGATTGTTCAAGCATCTGCTTATCTTATGTGGAACTTTGGAGACCACAAGCTCTAGTCTCTGGCTCTAGACAGGTTCTTATCTAGTTAGGAAGATGATGACACACACAAAACAGAAAATAGCTCAGCACCTGTTGTGCTATCCTCTTGGGAGGATAAGTTCACCCTTGCCCCTCAAGGGGTCTATGGTAGAAGATAGGCAAAGACGTGAATTGTCAGCACGATACAGGGCAGGGTGGGAAAAGTGTTCCAAGAGAACTTTAGGCAACAAAGTGTTAGAGGAGGAAAAAAAAGTGAGGGAATAATATGAGGGAGAGAGTTGATAACCTGTGGAAAAACATCCCCAGGGAGGTGTGAGGTATTCAAACAAGCACGTGGGGGCATCACCCTGGGAACAGTGCAATGACGAATCCCCCTGTGAGGTAGGAGGGCCTAGGTCAGGATGGGTGAAGACAAGAACTGTGCAGAAGGAGATCTTGCCGAGGAGCACGTCCTGATGGTCACTGTGCTTGGTGGGAAGATGTCCCCAAAGAGATCAGGTCCTAATCCCTGAAACCCATGAATATTAGCTTATATGGCCAAAGATGTTAAGGTCTTGAGATGGGGAGATTATCTTGGATTATGCAAATGGGCCCCAAATGAAATCACAAGTGTCCCTGTAAGAGGGAGGGAGATTTTTAGACAGGAACAATGTGACAGTGGAGGCAGAGACTGGAATGATGTGACCCCAAGCCAAGGACTGCTGGCAGCCACCAAAAGCTGTAAGAAGCAAGGAGCAGAGTCTTCCCTAGAGCCTCTGGGGCTCTGCCAACACCTTGATTTTGGCCAGTGAAACTAATTTTGGACATCTGGCCTCAAGAACTGTGAGAGAATAACTCCTAAACAGCCACTCGTTTTGTGGTCCTTGTTACAGCAGCCCCGTAACTCATACAGACATGTGCTAAAGAGCAGAAGATAAAGTGAAACAGAGAGTCGGAGCGATGGATGGGACAGGTGGAACAGCTCTGAAGATCCACCCTGAAATTTTCAGACAGAGGTTGGCCTTGGTCGAGACCCCACGGGCTCACTGCTGTGCGTGCTCTGGGAAGTTCAGAAGTCAGGTGTGTAGCATCCCTTTCCCCGGAAAGCACTGTGGTTCTTCACAGTCATGCCGACTTATTTCTGAGCTGTTTCATCGTCCTGGAGCCCAGGAGGGCTGCTGGCCCCAGATCTGGCTGCACTTAACTACCTCAACTAGCTTCTGTAGGGAGGCTGGGGAGGCCCTGGTTGCACAGGGCTAGAGTGGCAGCACCGGCTCTGGAAACGCAGGCCCAGGCACGAGAACTGACATAAGGGTCTCCCCATGGCCCTGGGCCTGCCCTTTGCCCACCTCACAGGCACCAGCACCCACCCCCATTAGATGTGAGTCCCCTTCGTGGGGCTGAAAAGACTCCTACCTGCACTTCGTAATGTGGCTCCAGAAGGCTCAAAGATCACCACCTGTTTTCCATTCCAGACGGCAACAGCATCCTACAAAGAACCACGGAAATTAAAAAGCAACCAGCCGTCTGGGCCTCGTTGTCCCGAATGACCCTAACAACCGATCAGGTCTTCCGTCTGTATCGATGATCCCGCCCAAGCCCATGGTCACCCTGGCAGTGACCTTGGTGGTGAACACTCCGCTGATGTACATGTCTGTGCGCAGGCTGTGTGTCACCCCCGTGGACAGGAAGGACACGCTGAGTAGGCTCGGGGAGACCTGCACCGCGGCCACCTGCTGGTGGAAGTGGGACGACATGGCCTGCTCGCGGAGGATGAGCACAGAGCTGATGCTGTTCACTGCCAGGAGGCTCTTCCTGGAGCCCCACTTCATTCCCACGTTGAGAGACAGAAAGGAGAGGTGCAGTCAGGGCAATGTTATAAGTACGAGGATTCATAAACAATTTCCAAGCACTATTTCTTCTTCTTGTTTAAAAACATGATTTTAGGGCTTCCCTGGTGGCGCAGTGGTTGAGAGTCCGCCTGCCAATGCAGGGGACGCGGGTTCGTGCCCCGGTCCGGGAAGATCCCACATGCCGCGGAGCGGCTGCGCCTGTGAGCCATGGCCGCTGAGCCTGCGCGTCCGGAGCCTGTGCTCCGCGACGGGAGAGGCCACAGCGGTGAGAGGCCCGCGTACCGCAAAAAAAAAAAACAAAAAAAAAACAAAAAAAAAAACATGATTTTAAAAATTTGTAAGTATAAAATGTATAATTTGTAGAAAAACTTTAAAATAACAACACTCAGAGTTTAGATCCAGCGGGTAAACTTGTGTGGTTGTTCTCGCTCATGTCTATCCTGACTGGTTGAGCATCTTCTAGAGTTTACTTTACTGACATGAACTTAGGGGCGTCTATGTTTTATAAATGGAAAGCAAATTTACACACTCTAGTGAACTATCTAGACTTCCTCTAGTGATGTCAAGTACCACTTTCATAATTTCATATTAAACTTCCAAATCCATACAAATCCATTTCTGGATTTCCAACTTTACTCCACTGATATATTTATCCATTCCTAGTAAGCATGCCATGTTAATTGCTATACCTTTCAGATATATTCTGGTATAGGATACAGAAATGGTCTGATTCTTTTTAAAATTTTTTCTCGGCCATTTGCTCTACCAAATGAGTTTAGAATTATTGTGTTGAATTCCCTCAGGAAAAAAAAAAAACCTCCTTATTTTCACTGGATAAACATGTAATTTGTAGATTTATTTGGAAAGAGCGATGGATGGGACAGGTAATTACAAGATTGAGGCTTCTCTTTGAGGAACATGGTCTACTGAGTCAATTTTTCTTTTACGTCTTTCAAGAAAGTTAGTGTGGCTCTTACTATTATTTAAAATGGGCATTTCTTTCATTACCACTGAGGTTACACGTTTTCCATGGATTCTACTAACCACCCTTAGGTAAATTATCTGCACTCTCCTTCATCACTTATCCATTTACATTCTTTTCTTTTTGGCCGCACAGTGCAGCATGCAGGCTTAGTTCCCCAACCAGGGATCGAACCCGGGCTCCCACAGTGAAAGCACTGAGTCCTAACCACTGGACCGCCAGGGAATTCCCTCCATTGGCATTCTTAATATTTTTCTTATAAATGTGAGTATTTTTCACGTCCATTATTCTAAGATATCACTAAAGGTAAGATGAGCCATCAGTTTAAAACAGCACCTTTCTTCTCCCACAAAAAAACAAAAATACTTTCAATGTACACATCAACTGGGATTGGTATTCAAATGAAGAAAAAAATTATGCATTGAAAATTGGGAAAATTTGGTGTTTTAGAGATTAACCTTTTAAAGTGAATTTTTACCCAGCTCAGTTTTCCTTTCATCCCAGCCTTCCTGTTCACATTGCCCGGTGTGACATGTTCTTATGGACTCAACCTTGTCCCTCTGCTTTTGCAACTTCTTTTATTACTTAAAATCTAAGAAAGTTACACTTTCTCTACAGATCTGATTATATTCTGTGTTTTTAGCCAGTTATTCTGACCCAACTTTTAATTTTTTAAATTTTATTTTCAACAGGTGGACCATTTTTAAAGTCTTTATTGAATTTGTGACCATATTGCTTCTGTTTTATGTTTTGGTTTTTTGGCTGCAAGGCATGTGGGATCTCAGCTCCCCGACCAGGGATCGAACCCACACCCCCTCCACTGGAAGGCGAAGTCTTAACCACTGGACCGCCAGGGAAGTCCCTGACCTAACTTTTAAAAATATTTAACTCGTTAATTCATCCAGAAACTATGTTTATTTATGACCTGAGATGAGGATCTAAAAGTAATTCCCAAAATTGCTCTAAGGTATCCATACACTGTTTACCATGTAAGTTTTCATTTCCTGATTAGTATAGATTAAGTAAACTTTATCTTAAAAAATTCAGGGACTTCCCTGGCGGTCCAGTGGTTAAGATGTCACACTTCCACTGTAAGGGGCGTGGGTTCGATCCCTGATCGGGGAACTAAGTAAGATCCTGCGTGCCATTTGGTGCAGCCAAAAATTTAAAAAAAAAAAAAAAAAAAAAAAAATCACACAGAGCAGATCTGAGAGGCAAGTTCCAGAAAGGCAGGTGAGGAGCCCCGAGGACATAGTAGGCATAACTGGTGAAAATTATGAAAACACAACCATGTACTTCTCTGGGAATTGGGCACAGAGTAAATGAAGAAAGACTTATTGAAGAAAGTCTACTAAGTCTGGTAAGAAGAGCAGAGTCTGTGGCAGGTGAGCTCGGCAGGCAGGTTTGGCCAAGAAACCAGGGCTCCCTCTCCTCCGGCATTTTCCTGGGAGGGGCGGCTGCCAGCATCTCTCACTCCCCCAGCTCCGGCACAGAGGCCAGGTCCAGGTGGGTCGGAGGGAGGCTCTGCATCTGGAGCGGGAGCCAGACCACATGGGGCCCCCAGGCCCTTGCCCCAGCTTGCTCCTCTCTGGGAGAGGCCATCTGGGACCAGAGGTTCCTGTGTCCAGCTCCCAGCTCCCAAAGCAGGGTGTCACCCCAGAAAGCCAGCTACTCTCCCCACTACCAGGCTGTGGAGCAGTGACTCAGAAATCTTTTCCTGAGGGGAAAGGCAGTCCACAAGAACAGCAAGCTCCCCAACAGAATGACTTTGTTTGAAACAGAATAGGGGCAAGTTCAAGCCTCAGGATGACCAGAAAACAGTGGAGTTTTGGAGCATTAAGAGGAAGCTGGGGCGGGAATTCCCTGGCGGTCCAGTGGTTAGGACTTGGTATTTCCACTGCTGGGGTGCAGATTCAATCCCTGGTCGGGGAGCTAAGATTCTGCAAGTCGTGCGGCACAGCCAAATAAATAACTAAATAAGACAAATAGATGATAGAGATAAATGGACGTGTAGATAGATTTAAAAAGATAAATATAGATTACTACAGATCCACAATCCCTTATCTGTAGTTCTGAAACCCAAAAGGCCTTTAAAAATATTTTACTGTTGTTATTTTTTATCTTAATTTGAATAACTGACAAAAATAGGTTCAGAGCAATTACTGCCTCCACTTCTGCAGAAAATGAGTGCACCCAGCGCCCCGTCAAGGCATACCTTTATCTGTGTGATGTTTCCTTCAAGCTCAGTGGGGATCTGAAGGGTCCACCTGTCTTTGCCCTCCACCCCTTGGCTGCTCTGGGGGCCTGGCACTTTTCTCCACATGGCTACGCGCCCTTTATCGGTACCTGCTGCCAGAAGACCTGTAGGTAAAAAGAAAGTTCACATTGAGTTGAAAAGGGATAAAAACAGCAGCAAGCTCACTTCTCTGACCACCCTCTCTAAAATACCAGCCTGTCGGCCCTCCGTCTAGAAACTGCCCAGCCTCGTACCTGGCCGTGTCTTCCTTAGCAGGAGTTCGCTACTCGCAGTGACACAGTGTGTACATGTGTGGATGGGGGATTGGGGCAGTGGTGCTGCTTGCTCTCTGGTTTCTCCCATGAGAGAGGAGCCTGCTTGCCTGTGTTCAGGGCTGCTTTCCCAATGCCACACAGCACTTAGCACTCAGCGGGCATGGAAGTGCTGCTCTGGTGCATTTCCTATTCTTTCTGTCATATTTGTGTGTGCGTGTGTGTGCACATACGCACATCCATGTACACATATATATTTAATGTTTCTCACACTGACTTTTTCTTGAGGTTTCAGGAGGAACAGACACCAATTCACGCAGCCAGGCTGGTCACATTCCTGACCAAACTCCTTGACCACTACGTGGGACAACACAGCTTTCCTGCCTCTTTTTTGCTCTTGGCTGACTGTACTCGAGTGACTGACATAGTTGTAACTGAGGTATGGTTCTTAGAACAGCCCTGAGTTCCATGTCATGACAGCACACCCCAGAGCAAAGCCTGAGGTGGGCTCTCCCTCTGACGCTGGGAAGTCTCACCTTTGACTCTACAGTAAGAAACACAGTTCATATTCTCTCCTTTTTCAAAACCAAACTTCTCCTCTGGACTCAGTACGTAATTCTCTCCTCGTTCTAAATCCCAGAACCTACAAGGCAAGGAGGAAAGTCCCACGGGGGGGACTGTGTTAGTGGGCTTCCCTCAGCTGTGAGGGTCTTGTTCAACTCGCAGAGTAAACTTTAAAAATCAGGAAAAAGACATGGCCCTTTGGACTCTGAGGAAAAAAGCATGTCGTTGTTACGTTATCTATGTTACGTCTTGTTCATAACAAAGGGAGCAGTTGTTAATAAAAGAGGGTTCCTGTGTGACACCGGGTCACGATGAGAACAAGGGAACTCCAAGCACCCAACCAGGGAGAACCCCTGAATGTCACATGAGCTAAAGCAGCCGGACCCAAGAGAACACAACATGGGATTCCATCTACCCGGGGATCAAAAAGGCAGGCAGACGTCAGGACAGTGTGACCCCTGCGGGGGCGGGCGGAATGCCTAGGGTCTCTGATATGTTCTGCTCTTCCATCTCAGGGCCGGTTACGTGGATGTGCCCAATTAGTAACACTTCATCATAATTTGTGCATTTTTCTATATGTATGTTACACTCCAACACAAAGTGTACTCAAGAGACTGTATGGGACAGAATTTTCAACCCCAGCGCTCTCTGCAGAGTCGGGATCTCACCTGAGGACCGCCTCCCCAGTGGCGGTCACAAGAAGGCTGCTGTTGATCAGGGCGACGTTTGCCTGGCGACCCATATTTCCACTCAGCTTTACCTGCACAACAACAACCCGAAAGGAGCACGTCGCCCTTGTCGAGACCAGGTCCCTGTTCAGCAGCTGGACTCTCTGGCAGTGACTCCCCGCAGACTTACCAAGCGGAGGAAGTGAGGGTGGCTGTGGACACTTGGAAGGGCAGCCCCAGCCTTTCAGGCCAAAGCAGCGACCACTGCACACTATGTAGTTAATGACAGGGGTGCCCCGCGTTGGGTGAGGCAGCTTGTCACAGCCTGTGTTCAGAGAAAACCTGCCAGCAAGGGGCTGAGGGGGGATTTAAACCCAGGTTCACAGGACTCAGTGACCACATTTCAACTGCTGTGTAGACAGAGGTGCACAAAGGACCCCTGAACACCGACTTTTCTGCATCGACCAGAGCATCTTAGGGAAGGTTCGGAGTACTCTGAGAACCATAGAATCCTTGGGTGTAAACCAACAAAGTGGCAGGAGAGTGGCATGCAGTCCTCAGGGAGCTGCACGCGCTGCCTGAACAACAACCAACGCCCCAGGCTTCCTGGTGTCCTCCCGCGAGTGAGTGCCCCGGCCCGGGGCGAGGCACCCACGCGGATGGCAGGGTGTCCAGAGTTGTGATTATCACACACCCCTCGGATAAAGCAATGCATATGTGTGGGCCAGCGGTAGTGTCACAGAGGGAACACTGGTGACAACCCTCAAGGTCTGCACATAGCCAGGCGTCCCCGCCACAGCCCCGTACCTCCCGTGGCTCTGGGAGGCCCCGTCCCCTGGTGTCTCCCCCACCTGTGACCGCAATGGTGCACAATAAATTAGGTGCTAAAGCTCTGGTGGTGGCCCTGAAACACAGACTCCTCAACCAAAACGAAGGGGTGTATGAGGTGGGCAAGAGAGGCTGGAGACCCCCTGGGGCACCCCCCCATCACCTCCTCACCTTCATCACCTCCTCGGCTGTGCCCTCGGGCATCACCGTGAACAGACACAGCAGCAGGCTCTCGGTGACTGCCACCAGCACCTCTCTCTCCTCCAGGTAGAACAGAGTCTGAATGGAGCTGTCCGTGGACGCCACCCGGGCCGTCCTGCCCTTCTCGTCCACGTAGTGCACGGTCCCTGCGGGAAAGCGATGTGTCCATGGAGGCTGGACACTCCCTGGAAGCCATTCTACCTACTTAGGGACACTTTCAACGTAAACATCTTCATCATAACCATTTACAAATAAGCTATTTTAAAAACACTGGCACATGACCCCCGCGTCTGCCATCTCTGGGTCAGTCCAGCCAGGACCCCTGTGTCTGCCATCCTCCCTCCACCACTGTCCAGCGCTCACACTGACCACCCTCCTGATGCACAGCCTCCATGCTCTGGTCATCTCAGTCCCCTAGGTACACGTCCATCACCCGTCTGCCGGGGCCTTAACTATGACCCTCCCCGGAGCCTCGGCCTGCACCCTCCATCCTGGGTACCGGGTATCGCTGGCTGGCGTCTGGCCTGCACCCTCTTGCCTTCCCCAGGCCCTCGCGTCGGCCCCAGGGCCCCTCCCAGCTTGGATACCCTCCTCTTGCCCCCGAGCTGTCTCCTGGTTCTGCTTTCAGGCTTCTGAGCATGGTGGCAGCACCTCCTGTGAGTTCTCGGGATTGGGTTCATTCTGCTGCTCTCGGGAGCCTCCTCACCCTCCATGCCGCCTCCCATCTCACTCCCAGTGGACAACTTGAGTTCTTATTAAGCTTAAAGGTTCAAGGTTGTCTGGAGGCTAATCATAACAGTAACTAGTATTTACTGAGCACAGATGTGTGCGGGCTCCGTGTACAGAGGCTCTGGAGGCAGGTACTATCCCGATCCCCACTGTACATGTTCGGAAGCTAAGGCACAAAGACACGGGATCATCTGCCCCAGTTGCACGGCTGCTGGGCGGGGGCAGCACTGACACCCCCTGCAGAGCCAGGCCTCCAGTCGCCACGTCTCCTTCCTCCCTCAGGGCCCCCGCCGCCCCCACAGTGCCCACATTGGGTCCCTCCAACTCCCCTCCTTAAATGCCAAGTCTCTCTACTTTTAAACTGACAAATGCCCCAGCCCCTCCCAGCTGTCACCTGTCACAGTTAAGCTGCCTGGCCACACACGTCCTCGAACCCCATCACCCCAGGAAGGGCCCCTTTCCCATGGGAGAAGGCACTCATGAATGTCTCGTGAGTGTACGAGACCCTCTATCTCTCTGAACCTCACACTGCATCTATTGGCCGCCGCCTGCCTCCTAGCACACCGCGGGGGAGCCGTGTTAAATCAGCACGGACGGCCCAGCCCTGCCAGGGCTGCTGGTCCAGCGTGCCCCGGTCACACCCACCCCAGAGCTGAGCCCCGCTGCTGGCTTGGAGACCACGCCGGGTGCCCCTGGCATCGATTCATCTTGGGCTGCACATCCTGGACAGCTTCCTCCTGAAAAACCTTCAAATGCAAATAAAGCTCAATTTGTTTCTATCAGGTCAAGGTGAAGCCACCCTTTGGATCCTGGATAAACACCTGCACAAGCCGGCTAAGGCATCCATCTGGGAATGGCGCACAGCCTGCAATTTTATGCAGAAACGCCATCCATTCGCTTATAATCTCCCAGACACTCCGAAACACTGCAGTGTCCCCAGACCCCAACCTGAGTGTCTTACCATCGGTCAAGCTGACAAAGAATGAGAGTCCCTCTTGAGGTCCCATTTTCAGGAAACTTCCAAAGCCACACTTCCTCCAGTTAAACTTGTCCAGGGCTTTCTCATCACCACTCACAGCTGCCTTCGCCAACTGAACGAGGTCCCTAAGAGCAAATGTGACAGAGATTCCTTGTTGCTCCCTGGACGAAGGTGGTATAACCACAGAGGAGACCCCTCCAGTGTCAGGAGGAGCCACATCCCCGGCCCCGCCAGCCACCACCCAAGCTCTACTTACTCGCCGGGAGGGGGGAGCCGGAAGATGCAGTGAGTGAGGTGTTTTCCATACTCGTGTTTCAGCAGCGGTGCCCCTTGTACTCGACCCCTTTGGTCCAACTTCCATAAGAGCAGGATACCAAGCTGGAAAACCCAAGGTCACATTCTTAGCAAGTGACTGGTGGAGGGTGAGGGTGATACTGTGCAATAGAGCATGGGCTTACTCCTTTTTTTCTTTTAAAATTATACTACTACTATATGTGCACCATGAAAAACTCAAAACAATTTTAGTGTTCAGTGAAGGAACCAGAAACTCCTCTCTGTGCCCCATCCCATCTTCACTCCCTGGAGATAACAAGTGTCACATGTTCAGTTTTTAAAACAAATCTTTAATTTTGGGATAGATTCAAATTTAAGGAAAAGTGGCAAAGATAGTTCAGAGACGCTCCATACCTCACAACTAGCTTCTCCTATTACTGACCCTACATTACTGTGGCGCATGATACTAACTAAAGTTGGTACTTCATTCACCTCTCCTCAGTTCTTCCTGCCCTGGGACCCTGTCCAGGCCCCACAGACATCTGGTCGCCATGTCTCCTTGGGCCCCCTGGGCTGGGACGGTGGCTCAGACACCCCTGTTCTGGACGCCTGGACAGTGTTGAGGAAGACCGATCAGGGGTTTTGTAGAATGTCCCTCCGGCAGGATTTGCCTGATGTTTTTCTCATTGTTGTCGGGGTGGTGGGTTTGAGAGGAAGACCAGAGGTCAAGTGCTGCTGTCGACATGTCGGATCAGGGGTCCCTGTCCTTGGCGTGACCTGTCTGCTGAGGTCATGTCTGTGACCTCCCTCACTGGGGAGTTTCTTCTTCCTTCCATCCTGTCCTGCCTGGAAGGAAGTCGCTGTGTACAGCCCACACGTAGGAAGGGGAGTTATGTCTCACCTCCTAGATCATCTGGAGAGATATGCCTCTTGTCCACCATTTACTGATTTATTAAATCATAGATTTACATCAATATGGACGCACGGATGGACCCATGAATATTTATTTTCTACTCTGGGTTATGACCCAATATTCCCTTGTTTGTTTAGATACTCAAATTGTTCCAGCTCCGCCATCGGGAGCTCTTTCCTCAGGCTCTGTTGTCCCTTCAATGCACCCGTCGCTGTGGGTTTGTGAGCACCTCCTCACGTCCTGGCCTACAGATCCTCCGGGCTTGCCATCCTGCCCCAGCCCGAGGATCAGCCATTTCTCCAAGTAGCCCTGGTTCATTTTATTGGAAGAAACCAAGATCTGGGTGCCAGGTGTACTATATGTTCAACATCAAAGTCATCAAAATCTCAAGTTAATGGCTCAGACAACTGCTAGAAAAGTTCAAGTTGCGGGGAAGACGACTTGGTCCAGGAGCAATTTTCCAGAAGGGCTTCTGGCTGGGACAAGCTAAGCTTTGCCAAATGGCAGTGTTTCCCTCGAACCCTGAGGCCGCTTTGCTGCGCTGCCCGAGCAGTCCTCAAGGTCTGTTTCCTGCTCACGGTCAGTGGGTGTAACATTGCTTTACTGTATATAAGAATATGATTTTCAAATAATGTGGGCCTTGGGACGTCCCTGGAAGCCCAGTGGTTAAGACTCCACGTTTCCACTGCAGGGGACGCGGGTTCGATCCCTGGTCAGGGAACTAAGATCCTGCATGCTGTGTGGCACGGCCAAAAAAAAAAAAAAAAAAAGTGGGCCTTAAAAAGCAACTTGTACAGTGGACCTCTAAGAAAAGTATATAAGATCAGAAATAGTATGTAACATGAGTATACATAGAATTCAAATCCTATATTATTATACAGATTCTTCTTGACTTTGCCAGCTTTATAAAGATAAGAATAAAAACATTGGGGGGCTTCCCTGGTGGCGCAGTGGTTGAGAGTCTGCCTGCAGATGCAGGGGACACAGGTTTGTGCTCCGGTCCGGGAAGATCCCACATGCCACGGAGCGGCTGGGCCCGTAAGCCATGGCCGCTGAGCCTGCGCGTCCGGAGCCTGTGCTCTGCAACGGGAGAGGCCACAACAGTGAGAGGCCTGCGTACCACAAAACAAAACAAAACAAAACAAACATTGGGGCTTCCCTGGTGGCGCAGTGATTGAGAATCCGCCTGCCAATGCAGGGGACACGGGTTCGATCCCTGGTCTGGGAAGATCCCACATGCTGCGGAGCAACTAAGCACGTGCGCCACAACTACTGAGCCTGTGCGCCACAACTACTGAGCCCGCGTGCCACAACTACTGAAGCCCGTGTGCCTAAAGCCCGTGCTCCACAACGAGAGAAGCCACCACAGTGAGAAGCCCGCGCACTGCAACGAAGAGTAGCCCATGCTCGCCGCAATTAGAGAAAGCCTGCGCGCAGCAACAAAGACCCAACACAGCCAGAAATAAATACATAAAATAAATTTATAAAAAAAAAATAAAAACATTATTTTTTGTGTGTTTACAAATTACTCTTAAAATAAAATTTAAAAAATAATACTTGCACAGTGAAACACACATAAGGGCAGAAATGGGAAGGCTTCCTTCCCCGTCACCTAGCCTCCTCCCTAGAGGAGCCAGAAGTTGGGCCCTGCTGTGTGTTTTAGGCACACACGGCCCCTGTGGAGATGGCCTTCTGCTCTGCCCTGCAAGTACAATCGTCCAGCACTTAATTTTTCTTTTCTTTTTTCTTTTTGGCCCGGCTGCGCAGCTTCCGGGACCTTAGCTCTCCAAACAGGGATTGAACACAGGACCCTGCAGTGAAAGTGCCGAGTCCTAACCACTGGACTGCCAGGGAACTCCTGTCCAGCACTTAATTTTTAACACAGTAAATGACTCTGTTTTATTAGTATACACGAGCTTCCAGCTGACAGCTCATTAGGCACCTGAACACAAACATGAGCACTCGGCCTGTCCAGATCCCCCGACTGTTGAGCTGGGGAAGAAGTTGAAGGATGGAAATGTCCGGAGTCCCTGGAGTAGTGGTTTCTGCTCAGATGACTGCAGACCCCTGTTCTGATACAAGGACAGACAGACAGAGAGACACACACACACACACACAAGAAGGGGAAGCCACAGGAAGTCACCTCAGGTCTCCTGTAACCAGATAGACACGCAGACGCCAAGTAGAAGATGGCAAAGCAGATGCCTCTTTGGGGCCTCCTGCTCATTGCCCCTAAATTCTAAGTGGTTTTTGCATCTCTTACTACTCCTGAGGGGGGATCCTTTGTGTTCAGAGTGGTCTCTTTACTCGCTGCCATTCCTTCCAGGTCACTTCATTCAAATAACTTTATCCAGTAAGACTTGAAAGAAAAGTGAGAGCATCTCACCCTCAGGTGGGAAACCAGTCCCATGCAGAGCAGGAGGTGAACGTACTAAGGGACTAGTGTGAAGTTAGGGCTCAGGTACGACTGTCGGGACACGTTGTCACTTCACAGCTGGCTCACTAATGGTTTATCTCAGAGATCAGGAAGCGACTTGCCCTTTCCTGTGTGTAGGTGCACTTACTCCTCGCCCTCAGCTCTTGTCCAGCAGGAGAGTGAGAGGGAGATGAGCCCTGGACATGCATTGTCCTCCCCGCTTCTTCACCGACCAAGTGTTCGCCTGGTGCCCTCTTCCAGGGATCTCCCCACTGCCCCAGGCCCAAGGGTGGCTGCACAGAGGGCACCTGGCCCGAGCTGGACTTGGGACAGAGGAGGAAGGGCAGGTCATCTCTGGGGTGAAACTGGAGCAGGTAGATTCCTTTGTTTCCAGCAGCCTCCTGGACGGATGGCACAGGAGAGAGACGGTTGTGCAGGAAGAGGCCCTGAGAGGCGGATGTTGGCAGCAGACACCTCACTCGTGGTTCTGGATGTCGGAAGCCAGCTCTGCTCCTGTCCCTGGAGACTGTGGGGCACTCTGAGGGCTGCAGATTACGTGTGTCTTCCTGCTTCAGCAGGTTTGGTCGGTCTCATGGTAATCAAACTGGGTCTCTGGTGGGAGAGCGGAAAAGACCCTGGGCCAAGCCTGCGAGCAGGTGTCTCAGAGGTTAGTGCTCTGAGTGTGTCTGTTCATTTGTTATTACTTCTCTGCCTGCCTGAGTCCAGTAAGAAATTAGGACCAGCACAGTTGTAGACTTTCTTAGAGAAGTGCTAGGTATTTCTGTTCTTAAATCCTGACTCCAAGACTTGGTCAGCACCAACCTGGGCTTTGTTTCATGCCTCAGTCATCTACTCTGTTAGTTGCTTCTTAATAAAGGCAAGATGAGAATGATGGCATTCAATGACCCTGAATTCTTTTATTCCTCTAGGGGATTTTCTGAGCAAGGAGGTGGGAAAGATCACCAAAGAAGTAGGAATCTGGGGGCAGAGCAATGCCATTAGGTGGGAATAGACTAGAAAAATAGAAGAAAAATCCAGACAAAAGGATAAATAGAACAGTGGATGAGTGATATGAACAGAAAGGAAGTATAAATGGCTCTTCTAAGTTATATTCACCCTCAAGAGGAAGAGAAACTCAAACTAGAACACGACCGAGATAGCACTTTTCCAGGCAAAATTCTGAGCTTGGATACGACATGCTTGTGGGTTGGTGGGAGCTGGTCAAGCCCCATGGAGGGAGGTGTAGGGACACTCACCAAACCACAAGCGCATGCCCTGGATCCCACCTCCAGGAATTTCTCTAAACTTTCACACGTGCAAAAGGACAAAAGCATGAGGCCAGCCACTGTGTCACTGTCCAGCAAAGGACTGGAGACTGTTTATCCACAGAGGCTGGGGAAGTAAATGATAACACGTTGGTGTAATGAAGCGCAGGTTAAAAGAGAGCAAGGAGGTTCGCCGTGCACCACCATGGAAAGACCTGGAAGATGCAGCATCAGGTGAAAAGCCAGAAACAGAACAGGGTGCACTGGGCACTGCCCTCATGTGAAAAGGACCGAGGAAGATAGGAAAGAGACGACGCCCTCTGTGTGAAGCTCCCAGCCAAGATGTTTAACCTGAAGGCAGTCATGAGGAGACAACCACACAGATCTAAACCGAGGGACATTCTACAAGGTAACTAGTCTGGACCCCTCAAAATGTTGATATCATGAAAGACCAAAAAAAAAAAAAAAAAAAAAAATGAGAGAGAAGAAAGAAAAGACAAGACCATGGACCAGTTCTGATGAAAGGAGACCAAAGAGAAATGACGGCCAAACACAAAGCGTGGTGCTTGGCTGGCTTCTGGGTAAGGACAAAATCAGCACAGACATTACTGGGACAGCAGGAAAAGCTGTCACACCGATGGCACAGCAGTGGAAACCAGTTCATGGGCTTCACCCTCCTGAGTGTGACAGCACACGTGGTCACGCTCCTAGGAGATCGATGCCAAAGCATTTACGGATGAAGTATGATGTCTGTGACAAACTCTCAAATATACGGGGAAAAAATACAGATGTACAGAGAGAGCAGATGTGTCAAAACATTAACAGCTACTGAATTCATGGGAAGGGTAAAAGGGTGTTGTTTGTACTATT
Source organism: Pseudorca crassidens (assembly GCF_039906515.1). Classification (NCBI taxonomy): domain Eukaryota; kingdom Metazoa; phylum Chordata; class Mammalia; order Artiodactyla; family Delphinidae; genus Pseudorca; species Pseudorca crassidens. The sequence continues at coordinate 37,835,303 of NC_090310.1, read as the reverse complement.
CTTTCAACTCCCCTAAAGGTTTGAAATTTTTCAAAATTGGAAGTTGGGGAGAGAATGCATTGTGTGTTCCTGTGTGTACTGAAGGAGCACTGGAGAGACTTGAAGAAGCTGTAGGTGCTGGAGGGCAGGGAAGGGGAGGTAGTGGATGGGGTGGGGCTGGAGAGTCTTTACAGTATATACCTTTTCGTATTTTTTGAACTTTGAAACATGTAAATGTATTACCTTAAATGTGTAAAATAAATAAACACATTGTACAATTTCTGCTGTCATTTTTGAATCAAACAGATCTAGAGCTGGTAATTCTCTGCTGTGGGGTCTGCCCTGAGCATCGGAGGATGTTGAGCAATATCTCTGGCCTCCACCCACCAGATGCCAGTAGAAAGAACCCCCAACACCACCACTGTGACAACAAAAAATCTCCCCAGACACAGCAAAGTGTCCCCTGGGGGCAAACTGACCTGCTTAGGAAGCCCTGGGCCAGATGATCAGGACCAGGGACTCCTAGGCAATGAAGCGGTGTGCTCAGGGAAGGTGAGGTTTGGGGGTACATGAAGCACCACCCCATCTTTGTGAATGTACTTACCTAGAAATGTTCATTTAAAAAATTACAAACTTTTGCCACAGAGTGAGATGATAGAATAAAACATTCAAACCTTCCTCCCAATATAAAACAAAATCTGCCATGACAGCTGACAAAATCAGTTGAACTCAGCAACCGCAAGTTTCTAATAATTTGGTCCCTAAGAGCATGTACAGGGCAATGCAGAGATCTGAAGTCAGTGTCTCAGCGTGTCTGCTCACCCTATCCCCCGATACCAGGCAGTTCCCGTTGGGGCTCCAGTTGAGGACGGTGATGTCGGCGGTTTGCGTAGGGGGGACCACATGCTGCTCCTTGTCTTGCTTATTAAACACGACCACTTCTCCGGTCTCCCAGCCAATAGCCAGGATCAGCCGCGTCGGGTGCCAGCAGAGGGAGGTGACCCGGAACGACCTCTCGATATGCGTGTCTGGCACGCACTCACCCTGTGACACACGAGGTAAATTCTTTATTTTATAGGGAGTGGCCGCTACTCTAAGAATTTCTGCCTCGTCAATGGAATGACATCAGCTAGAGGACATAATGAGCAGTTTGTTAAGGAAATATTCTATTTAATTTTCATAGAAACACCCATCTTGCCTCAGCTGAACTATGAAAGCGTAAGGTAAACATTCAACTGACCCCATGGACCAGTTTATCAATAAAATTTTATTTACTTAAAATGTTTTTCCATTTATTTTTATTTATTTTTTTGGCCACGCCGTGTGGCTTGTGGGATCTTAGTTCCCTGACCAGGGATCAAACCTGGGCCCCATGAAGTGGAAGCTCTGAGTCCTAACCACTGGACCGCCAGGGAGCTCAATAAAACTTTATTTACAAAAAGAAGTGGGCCAGCGGGTGAAGTGTGTTGACCCAAGGTTCTCAAAGTGTAGTGAGGTGACCCTAGAACGTTTTTGGGGTCTGTGACGCCAAAGTCATGTTCAGGATGATATGATCTGCCCTGTTAACTCTCGTTCTCTCATGAGTGTACAGTGCAGTTTTCCGGAGCTCTGTGATGTGTGATGATGTCATTGCTGTGACAGCCAATTGAATACGTGCTGGTATATTCTTGTGTTTTCTAGCATTTTTTAAGGCAGTAGGTTTAAGGTATAAATGTGTTTTCAGAGATTAATTCAGTTTGTTCTCAGTACTTCTACTGGGCTCTTCCTAGTAAACTCAGTTACACCTGCTACATCTGTGACCTCATTATCATCCAATAAATCATTATTTTGAAATCCTAATGGTCTCCTTGTGCCAATTAGAAACACAGGAAGTACACTTTGTTTTGTAATAGTATATTTTAAATTTTCTAAAATTTAAAATTTTATCTAGGGAATTCCCTGGAGGTCCAGTGGTTAGGACTTGGCACTTTCACTGCCATGGCCCGGGTTCAATCCCTGGTTGGGGAACTAAGATCCCACAAGCTGCACGGTGCAGAAAAAAAAAATCTAAAATTGCTATTATTTTGGATTTAATAATACTTACTCTAAAGAAAATTTTATGATACATATTGGAGAGTTGTCTGACTCCCAGAAGGGAGGCATCTACTCTGAAATAGTTGGTGACACTGTGCTTGGCACTGGGGCCAAATACTGACCCATACCTGGGATGAGACCAAGATGAGCATACCAGGAGGGTTTGCCCTTTGTGGAGCATGAGGGGAGGGCTTGCTCAGGGGTTGGGGGGGGAGTGGTGGGCTGGAGCCACAGGCTTGTAAGTCATCCACTGATAGATGGTAATGCAACCCCAGGAGGAGGAAATAGAGGGAGAAGAGGCCTGGATGTGCTCTGAGGGGGGCCAACGGCAGGCCTGTCTGGGACGGGGGGAAGGCTGGAGGGCCCGGCGGGGAAGGGGGTGGCCTGGATGAAGGGGGCCGGGTGAGGAAGACCCTCAGGTGTGCTCTCCGGAGGACCCTACAAGAGTGTGGAATGTGGGGGGGGGGCAGGGACAGCAGGACACGTTATGTAGCCATCGCTGATGAGTGTGGCTGCTTGGGTGAAATTTCAGGGGTGACATCGAGACTGCAGAGGGCAGAGCAGGGAGTGGGAAAGGAAATCCATCTTTCTTGGTGAAGTAGGAGGAGCGTCTAGAAAGTTTCTGTTATGAATTGAATTGGGCACCCCAAAAAGATGTGTTCAGGTCCTAACCCCTGGTACTTGTGATGTGACCTTATCTGAAAATAGGGTCTTTGCAGATGATCAAGTTAAGACAAGGTCATTAGAGTGGGCCCTAGTCCAGTATGACTGGTGCCCTTATGTGAGGAGGAAAGAGACATGGCCACACAGAGCAGGTGGCTGTGTGAGGATGGAGGGAGAGGCTGGAGTGATACAGGTCCCAGCCGAGGAGCACCAAGGACTGCTGGCTACACTGGAAGCTAATATGAAGCATGGAACAGATCCTCCACTAGAGCCTTCAGAGAGGACAGGGCCCTGCTAACCTGTTGTTGGAGACTTCCGGCCTCCAGAACTATGAGAGAATAAATTTCTGTTGTTTTAAGTCACCCAATTTGTGGTAATTTGTTATGGCACCTCCAGGAAACAAATAGTTTCGAATGGCCAACGGGAGGCTGGAGAGGGATGGACAGACAACCCTGCTGGTGACCGTGAACTGACTGTGGATTCTGCCTTGAGCATTCCTAAATATGTCCCCCAAACTAAATAGCAGGGGTAAAAGAGTTATTCACATAATAGGGCTTTTATAATATTGGGAGTTTGGACCTCAGTGAGAAACACACACACACACACACACACACACACACACACACACACGAACAAAAGAGAGACAAGAGCCAGAAGCTACTGCAGTCAGAATTGCTGCTTTCCGCACTCACTTGCTCCCGATATATATCCACACTGCCTCCTGAGGCTGTGCTAATGGAAGCGACTGCCAGGAATGGGTGAACGGGGTGCCAACTGATGTGGGAGGGAGACCCAACTGCATCTGGGGCTTCTATGCGGTGGTCAAAGTAGAGGGCCATGACGAAACGCAGGCCTGGTCAGGGCTGAAACCTGGAGGGAAAAGACAACCAAGTCCTGTTGGTCTTGAACAAAACAAAACTACTATATATAGAATTAGGAAAAAGAAGCATCACAGACCTACAAGACATTCGGCAACTTATCAGCACCCCTTCAGACCAATAACAGGCAATTTTATGTGGAAGAGGTCTCTAACAGGAAAAATATACAATTAGAGGCAAGGGATTAGACCTGAAAGATGGAAAGGAATAACACATACTGCCATCAAAACAATAAAGAAAAGCCCCGTGGACTAGACTACATGTGTAAACCTTGATCATTTTTATCCCAATCATAATAAGGACAATTTATATTTCTATAGCTCCCCATTAAGCAACATTTCCAAACAAACAAACAAACAAAAAAAGCAAACTGCTTCACAAAAGAGAAAAGTACAAAAAAACGTAGCACCCAATTTCTGATAGAAAACCAAGGCTGTCCCTGCCTTCCTCTGAGGTGTCAGGAGCAAAAGGATTCATTTGCTACGGAGTCAAGCAAAGCCAGAGCAACTGGGGAGAAGATGAACTTGATCAGTTACATGAACTTAACATCTTTCTTTCTTTCCTGGAAAAGATGTGCATATTGTCCCTTTGTGGGAGGGGTAGGAAGGTGAATGGAATGACAGTCTGACTACTGCCCACTTTTTCACATCCTACAGTCAGTTTGGGGAAGCTAACTAGCAGAGAAAAGCCTATTTGTGAGTTGGTTTGCTACCATTTAAAATTATTCAACTTCATCCCCATTAGGATGGCTATTATCAGAAAAACAGAAAGTAAAAAGTTTTGGTGAGGATGTGGAGCAATTGGAACCCTTGTGAGTTGCTGGTAGGAGTGTAAAATGGTACAGATGCTGTGGAAAACAGTATGGTGGGTCTCTAAATATCAAACATAGAATTACCATATAATTCAGGAATTCCAGTTCTGGATATATACCTAAAAGAATTGAAAGCAGGGATTTGAACAGATATTTAAACACAATATTCATAGCAGCATTATTCATAGTGAAAAGGTGGACACAACCCAAATGTCTATCAACAAATGAATGAATAAACAAAATGTGGTATATTCATACAATGGAGTATTATTTAGCCTTAAAATGGAATGAAATTCTGACTCATGTTACAACATAGATGAACCTAGAAGAAGTGAAATAAGCCAGACACAAAAGAACAAACACTGTATGATTCACTTATATAATGTACTTAGAGTCATCAAATTCATAGAGACAGAAAGTAGACTGGTAGTTGACAGGGCCTGCTGCAGACAGGGATGGGGTATTAGAGTTTATTGTATACAAGGTTTCAGTTTGGGAAGATGAAAAAAATTCTGGAGATGGATGGTGGTGATGACTGCACAACAATGTGAATGTACTTAATGCCGCTGCTGAACTGTATACTTACAAACAGTTAAAATAGTAAATCTTATATTATGTATATTTAACCACAAGAAAAAAATTGTGCAAAAAAGTTATCCAGAACCTGCAAAATTCTATCATTAGAGTAGGGAATGGACTATGCCATTTGCTTTTAGCAATACAATAGTTGTATCAGAGGAAGCCATGAAGGCTCAGATTGGGTCTAGAGAGGGAAACCCTGTTCTTCCAGAAGCTAGAAGGCAGGTGGGTAGAAATGAACAGTCACATTTCAAATGTTTATCTTATGAATATATACCCACCACAAGCTGAAGAGCAACCCATTCAGGACTCCTAGCAGAGTAGCTGGACACTGGCCAGAGGAGCAGGGGGATGTGGGGCTGGAGTCAGGGGAGAGGGCAGGAACTGGGTCCTGCACACATCACTTAGGGGATATGCACACTGGTCAGGGCTCTGGCTTCCTTGAGAAAAGACTTCATGCAAATGTTCACACAGAGCCACTGACAATGAGACATATCAGGTTAAAAACTGGTCAGTCTAATGCAGCAAGGAAACATTTTAAAGTGAGTTTTAATGTGTTGCATCCAATCAAGGGTCTACATTCTGGGCTATGGGAAATTCTTATTCATGTTTAACAAGTTTACTTTCTAAAAATATGCCTTGGAAAAATGAATAACATATTAATTTTGTTGTAATGATAAAGAATTATAATAGCACTTGAAAAAGTTAAACCTGATTTCCTCTATCTTTTATTTCAAACATAACTTTGTAATAAGAAAGTATGCTGAAAGATCTTTAAATTACTTTCTTCCTGCCTGGGGCTTTCCCAGAAGCTCTCTCCCCGACAGCCCTGCTTTGGGTACTCAAGAAGCCTCTTTTCCACCATTGAGCTCTTGGACTTGATTTCTACGTTGTCTAGTGCTTCTGCCCAGAGTCCTCATAGAACCCTGCATTTGTCCACTGCTGCATTCAGAGTTTACTGTAAATGTGTGTTTAACTGACCATCCTCCACTCCCTACCAGATTATCTGCCCCACAGGGTGAGGGGCCATCGGAGCATCCCCAGCCCTGGAACAGTTGTAAAAAGGGGGTTAGGGCTTCCCTGGTGGCGCAGCGGTTGAGAGTCCGCCTGCCGATGCAGGGGACACGGGTTCGTGCCCCGGTCCGGGAAGATCCCACATGCCGCGGAGCGGCTGGGCCCGTGAGGCATGGCCGCTGAGCCTGCGCGTCCGGAGCCTGTCCTCCGCAACGGGAGAGGCCACAACAGTGAGAGGTCCGCGTACCGCAAAAACAAAAACAAACAAACAAAAAAACCAAAAAAAAAACCTCAGGGTCTCTAGAACATAAGGCGATTTGGCAATATATAAATTTTGGGGGAAAGAAAAAAATTTCATTTATTCTCACCGATTTGATCCTCTCACCTCCAGCGGTGCAAGGTCTTTACGCCTCCGTTAAACCACCTTCTGGGAAAGAAAATGTTACGGTCTTTCAACTGCGCGGCTCGTGGTACTAAGGATAACTTCAGTTGCATTACTGCTTGGAGATGCTGCGGGAGGGAACCAGAGGACTTAGAGGCAATGGCGGCAGAGTGGAGAGGTGTAGGGGCAGGCACTAGGGGCCACCCCGAAAAGCCTCACCACCGCCCCCACCACAGCCCCCGGGGCCTCGGCAGTGCAGGGTCATAGCTGCATCCCATGGACAAGAAGGAACGCCATCTCTGGTTTGGACCATGCGTGCGGTTCCCCGGGCCGCAGTACTGACAGCGCAGAAAGGTGGTTTTCTGATTCCCTCCCAGGCCCAGCGTTACCGCGAGCGCCTCCGGCACCGCCTCCTCGCCACCGGGTCAGCTCCCCCGTGCCTCAAGTAGCCACGCGGCCCTCAGTCAGACCTGTCTGCGCCGGAGGTGGCCCTTGTCTCGCGCTGACCGTTCGGACGCCCGCCCCGCACCCCGAAGCCTCAGCCTGACCAGCCACGCGCTCGGGCGCTCGGCCCAAGCAGGATTTCTGGACGAAAATAATCCGGGAGGCCGCGCGAAGGAAGTCCCGCGCACTTCGACGTTGCCCTCCTCCCGGCCCCAGGCTCCGGGCCCCCGGAACCGCCGGACACCGCGAGCCGCCTCGGCCTCCCGAGCCCCTCCCCGGCCCCGCCTCGTCGTCGCCCTCCTCCCCGGCTCCCGGCCCCCAGACCCTCTGCTCCTGGGCCCGGGGCCGGGGACCGCACTCACCTTGGTTTGGTCGCAGCGCCGCCGCGCGTTACCGGGACAACGGCTGCGAGCCCAAGGCGGATACAGCCGAAGCTGAGCTAGCGGACGCCGAGGCCGCCCGAAACTCCACGAGAGGCCGGAAAGAGCCGAAGACGATCGGGAATGTTCGTGCGGAGCCGAGGGCAGGATTCCTCCAGCGGGTGGCGAGCTCCGCGGTGCTGCAGGGCAATTTACACCCTTCGCAGCCGCTGTCTAGACTTAAAAAAGCTAGCTCTAGAGGGGGGTCAAGAGGCCAGATATGCCTTTCTAAGCAGAGAAGGGAAGCTGATAAATTCTAGATGTGATAGGAATACACGGCCGGTTGGGGACCCGCTCCTGTAGTTACGTTTCCAACCGCGTAGGTCAGTCAGGTGGAGGAAGGCAGCAGAGAGACTGGGAAAGAGACGGAACGCCATCTTTAAGATTCTTTCCTTTCTCGTTAATCTTATTGCTGGGTCTTTTGGACCCTAAAAGGTTTGCTAGAGTCTGCTTTGTCTGCTTTGTTTCGAGGAGGGTGTCGTTCAAGAGAATTTATGAGTAAAGCCAGTTGATTCAATATGGTTCCTTGAAGCTGTTAACTTATGACATGCGCTCAGTGCTTTGGGGGCCTTATGGACGCCATTGGAGAGAAAATAGTAGCCAACGATACGAGTTCATCCGGTTAGAAACTAACCTGGTTTCTAACCCTGGAGGCAGACTGCATTCCCTAAGGCATTAGCAACGTGCTGCCCTGGCCTAACGGTCTGGTGGGTTAAACTAATTTTGGAAAAAAAAGAAGTAATGTCATTCATTTAAAAAACTTACTATAGCAAAAAGGTCCACATTGTTAAATAAAAAAAATAGGAAAATGTAGGTACTACCTAATAGGAGGAGCTAGGCGCTGGATCACACACATACAAGGAAAATTCTATTTAAAAAAAAAAACATTTTCATAAACACTAGAATTTTATTGAATAAATTTGACATTTAACATTGCGTAAGTTTAAGGTATACAGAACGTTGCTTCGATACATTTGTATATTATATGATTAGCATGTAGAGATATTTATCACATTACATATAGTACAATATTATTGTCTGTATCCATTATACTGTGCATTAGATACTACGCCTTACAAGTTTGTACCCTTAAACACCATCGCTCTTATCAGGGGTCATAAACACTAGAATTTAAAACACTCCTTTATCGCCGAAACGAAGAAAAACAACCTAAATGCCCAGCACCAGCCGCAACGCTAAGGAACTTGAAAAGTATGCACTCAACTCAATATAGGGTGTGTTTATCTGCCTCAGTTACACTTTTACACTTTTTCGTTAAAAACCCCGTTCGCGCCGGATTCAAGACTCAGAGCTCAGGCGGCGTTTTCTTCTCACGCATCCGTCAACACGGCCCGGGCCAATCACAACCTAGGCTCTCACTCTATTGGCTGTCTATTCACCAATCCGGAGAGACGTACCAGTCCGCACTGCTGCGAGACTGGCGTCACAACATTACCCACTTTGCGGGCCCGCCCTCCGCCCCCGCCCAGCGTCCGTGCGTGCAAGCGCGCGTTCCCGCCGCCGACCAATGGGAGCGCCCCTGAGGGGGCGCGCCCGCTGGAAACCTCGGCGTGCTCGGTCCCGCGCGCGTCGCCCCGCCCCGGCCCGCGCTCCCGCCGCTCCGGCCCCGCCCCGCGTGTCGGTCCCGCGGACTTCGCCGGCCGCCGTAGCCGGAACTGCTCCTGTACGCCGCGGGCCGGGCCTCTGGGAGGCTGAGCGGCCGCAGCACCGGGGCTCGCAACCCCGTCAGCCACACGCCGGCAGCGGAGGGGACGTGCCGGGGCGAGGGCCGCTCGGCGACTTCTTCCAAGGCGGGAGGACCACACCGGCGTTGCGGCCTCTCAGCAGCCGGCGCTCGGGAGCCGGGGCTGCCCGACAGGACCCCGGGGGACCCGGGAAGCCTGGCTGCTGTGAGGCTTTGATGAAAAAGGTGACGGCAGGCTGGGGCTCGGGTTGGGTGGGCCACCCCGACCGGCCGTCACGGCGAGGCCCGGATCCCAGCCGGAGCGGGGCTGAGGGAGAAGTGGCCTAAGCCCTGGCGGCGGTGGTTACTACGCGGTGCTTTGTCGGGGCGGCTCGCGGGAGCCCGGACTCACAAGTGTTGCGTTGACAGCGCTCTTTGTGTGCAGCCAGAAATCCGCCGGAGAGGGAAGGTTTTGCTTTTCCTTTCCCGAAATGTGGCAAATGCTGACCAGCCGGGATTGGGTTTGAGGTGATCCCACCTCTGTGCACTGTCAGGAAGTAAGGTTGGAGGTATTGGGTAAAAGGATTCCATCTCCATGTTTTCTTTTTCCCTTCAGGGAAAACTGAAATGTGTTAATATCTTTTTAATTCTGAAAAGCAACGTCCTTTTGTATTCAGTTTAGTGTCTTCCAATATTCAACCTGGCGAACGGGCAAGTTTATTCTGTTGCAGCTGATGTAACCTTTGCCCGGGTCCTGGGTTATGTGGGTAGCTTTGGGATGATAGGTCCCTGGGGATAGGGTTTTCCACATTATAACCCAGAGGAAGGCCCTTTAGGATATTTTCAGGTTTCTTAAGCAGAAATGGATAGGATAAGTGAATAGTGAAATGTCCTATGCCATGAAGTCCTTTAAGTTTGGGTAGTATCTGTCTTGTATAGTTCTATTCTTTGGCAGGTTTTTTTTTTAAACTGGTATGAATTCAGATGATTTATGACATCAATTTCAACAGATGAATGCTGTAACAGATAGTTTTGAGGCATAATACTTAAGAGCAGTAGCAGATATTGTCATGATTTTAATCATTTCTAAATCTTTCTTTGAAAGGTCCTTACTCCTGTTAATGTATTTCATTGTTGGCCTTGATGTCTTGCTCTCATTTTCCTTTTAAATGAAAATGTTCCCATTCTCAGCAGTCGTGTTGAGCATGTCAAACAGAGTTTGGGCATAGTATCAACACCTGTTGATCTTTCTTGCTTCATCGCATGTACACATTACTGACTATTTCTGGGTTTACAATATTGATAGTGTCTGATTCTCTTTGCATAAACTGAGTGGATCTGCTTTTTGGTCCACATTTTAGAGTTGTCACATTTTGTTGTTGACATTGCTCACAACAGAGGGTAACAAAGTTAATGCGAGATTTTTATTCATGGTTACCGAGAGTTTTAACACAATTCTCTTTTATCCATTCTTACCTGGACATAACTGTGCTGTCACTTTCATAGGTGGCTCCAACCTGTTCCATGCAACAGGCTCCTTTGTTGCAAAAGCATTTTCAATTCGTAAATCCCCGCAGCAGCACACATATCCCACCCTCCGAAGCAAGATTCCCAGAAACCCCGAGCTTATTATTCTTTATGTCTGTTTTAAAATAAGCAGGCGGACCGGCAGCCGCGGGCCACCATGGAGTTCCCTGTGCACGCAGGCGAGCCCGCGCCTCTCCCCTGCCGGGGTCGATCCGGGCCCCTCGACCCCGCTCCGGGGCTAACTTTGGGGGCAGGCTTGCGGGGCAGGTGCGCGGGCCCGGAGTCCTGTGCGTTTTGGGGGGCGGGGAGGGGTGGGGTCGGGGGACGCGGGCGCGGAGGCCAGGCCGGCCCAGGCAGCGCTGGGAGCGAGGCCGGCGCGCGGGCTGCCCAGCGCGCAGGCCATGAGCCGTGGGCCCGCTGGGTAGGTGGCTCCGGGACCCCGGGACCCCAGCCCGGGCCACATGCCCCCTTCCCGACCCCGGGCCGGGGCGCCGCACGGGCAGGGCCGTCCGGGTGCGGCCGCCCAGCTGCCGCCCCGCCGCCTCCTCGCCGCCGGCCGCCGTTTCCTGGACGTCGGGCGGGCGGGCGCGCGGGGGTCCGGGCTGGGGTCGGGCGGGCGGCGGCTCAGGCCCGGCTGGCCGGGCTGGGGCGGGCGGGCCGCGGGAGGGGATCTGGAACAAACAACGGCGGCCATGTTGAGAGGGGATCGGTGCGGCTAAACTTCTCGCAGGCTGCGGGCCGCGCGCCTCACCGGGGTCCCCTCTTCCCCTCCCCGGCCAGGATGACAGTGAAGTTGGGAGACGGCGGCGGCGGGGAGGAAGGGCTCAAGAGGCTGGGCAAGAGGTCGGCCGATGAGGACTCGCTGGAAGGAGAGGGGCCCGGCAGCGGGGACGCGGCCGAGGAGAGCGGTGGCACAAAGAGGGACGGCAAGACCCCCCGGGACGGCGGCGACGGCCCCCAGGCCCCCTCGGGCGGCCCGCAGGCCCCGTCCCCGCCGCCCGCCTGCCCCCAGGACCAGCACCACTTCCTCAGGTCCAGCGTGAGGCCGCAAAGCAAGAGGCTCAGGAAGGACTCGTCCTGCGCCGGGGGGAGCAGCAGCGCGGGCAGCTCAGGGCCCCGCGGAAAAGGTACGGGGGACCCCAGCCCCTTTCAGGGTGTGCCCTGCGCTCCCCGGGGGTGGAGAAGGGACCCTTCCCTCCCCGCCTCCCTGCCTCCACCCAGCTCCTGCTCCCACATTTGTCCAGCACCCACACTTTAGGTGGCACTTTGCAGGGGGACATGACCCTTTCCTCCTCCAAAGAGACTCTTTCTGTATTTAAACTATGTTAAGAGGCAGTAAGTATTCCTTCTCTGGGCAAACACAATAGATTTCTGAAGGTTGGGTTTTTTCCCCCCAAGGCTCCTTGATGATTTATATGGTAGGTTATTTTAAACAGCAGACAATAGTTTAGAAATAGATTGAGAAAATACGTGCTGTATCTCTTCCCCAGACTCAGATGTGTGGAAATACAACAAAGAAATGGGCTTTTGAAACTCATTTGGGGAAAGATTGATAAGCCGAAAATGAGTGATCCGAAGGGTCTGACTTGGGCTCATCACCCTCCACTTCAAGTATGCTAGGCTTGAAAATTTTAAGGGCATCAAGATGTGGCCTTTGAGTTTCAACTAAGGTTTCCTTGGGTGCCATGAAAACATCTCCCCTGGTGTAGTAAGTGGTGAAAACATCTGTGGCCTGATGTAAATGAGTAACAGTCTACAGTATTGGTCGTGGTATTCTCAGGTTGTTGAGAATATTACGGCTTTTTTGTTCCCGATCTGCCAGTTCCCCATTGTTTTCTGCTTGTGTCTATTTATATTTTAGCATTCTGCTTTTTGTTAATTGTACAAGTGAATTTTTTTTTTTTTTAATAAATTTGGTTATTTATTTTTGGCTGTGTTAGGTCTTCCTTGCTGTGCACGGGCTTTCTGTAGTTGCGGCGAGCGGGGGATACTTTTCGTTGCGGTGTGCGGGCTTCTCATTGCGGTGGCTTCTCTTGTTGCAGAGCGCAGGCTCTAGGTGCACGGGCTTCAGTAGTTGTGGCACGCAGGCTCAGTAGTTGTGGCCCGCAGTCTCTAGAGCACATGCTCAGTAGTTGTGGTGCACAGGCTTAGTTGCTCTGTGGCATGTGGGGTCTTCCCGGACCAGGGATCGAACCTGTGTCCCCTGCATTGGCAGGCGGATTTTTAACCACGGCGCCACCAGGGAAGTCCAAGTGAATTGTTCTTAACATCCCTTTTGTTTCAGGCCACATTTGCAGCATTTTTATAGGTAGCAAATGTAACACCATTTTCTAGTGAGTTCTGCATGAAAAAACTGTCAGTTAGCTCCTTGGGAAATGGCAATTTAAATTTACTACGTGGTCCTGATAATTTTAAGAAGGAAATACCTCAGGCGCTAATGGAGGGCCCATTTTGGAGATCTGGGCCAAATGTGTGCAGTTAGGCTTGCTGCTTCTGCCTCCTTCTCAGCTGAGGAGGACTGGCCTCTGAAATCATGGCCTTACTTGGTTTTTTGGTAGACTTTTGATGTAAGTATACTTACTTGAAGATGTACGTATAAGGTCATTCTGTATGTTTCAGAAGTCAAAACTTGCCTCATAGAAGCTTATTTTGGTGTGAAAGTTGCTGATCAATTAGGGAAATGTTAATTTGTTTTATTGGCTTTGTTTTGTAAAAAAATAGGTTTTCGTTCCCAGTTACAGATATGTGTAAGTTATTATGTGTGAGCTGCTGTGGTTCCTTCGAGGGTTTGTTTGTGGCTTCAGAAGCCCTGGCTCTGGTGCCCAATCAAGTTCTTGGCCTCATTCCTCTGGTCCTCTGACCTTGGTCTGCTTGCTTGACTTCAAGCCTGCTTTTCTGTTGGAGAGGCATCCTCACCTGTGAAAGGAGGAACAGCAGGGACTGACTGCTCCACTCTCTGCACGTGTGGCTGCTAAAATGAAACGAGGCGCTGGCGTGAAAGTGCTCTGTCCCCTGTAAATGACTACCTGTATGTGAGGTGAAGTGATGCTGAAACTTCAGTTAGAATTTTGGCAGTCAGGTGAGGAGAAGTTTGCTTTCGTTTGCATACTTGAGTGTGGCTCGGATGGAGAAGGTTTCCTGGGTTAGCCTTGTGTCAGATCTGTTCTTGGTTCTTGCCCAAGGTGTGGCTTGGAGCAGCAATCCACTTTCCATTAGTAAAATGGAGAGTTGTTAGAATTTGTGCTTCTTGTGACTTATGCATTTTCCTATTTTAGCAAGCAGATGTTTGTTTAAGTGAATAATAAAGCTAAACTGTAATGGTGGCATTTAGGAGAGGAGTAGAAAGCATGTTTCCTCTGCTTCACAGAACTTCTCGGCCTGCTTCTGGCCTTGAGCTTTCTAGTGAGGCCTCCTCTGGGATGTGCCTTGAGCTTCCTTTGGATGCACTTACCACGCCCAGGACATCCCCCTTCCTGCCTCAGGGCAACTCTGCTTCCCTCACGGCCCCCTTAACAGGCAGAAAGAAGGTCAGTTGTGACAGCATGCCCGTAACCTTTGGAAAGGATTCTTGGAGGAGCTATTTGTCTTACCGACCATGGAAATCTCCACCTGGAGTGATGAGCATGGACCAGTAAGGGAGTGAACAGTACTGGCATTTTACAGTTTTTTCACTTCAGAAAAATAAAATTTCCATTATATTTGAGAAATAATCACAGCCTAGCTGTGGGAGGTCCCTTTGGCTGATTACTTACCGCTTTCCAGTTTCAATTTTAATGGATGGAGAACTTTGCTGTGGGTTTGGGAGGAAAAGGCTTGTGGAGGAAAGGAAGTTCTCATTTGGCTTCTCTCCACACAAATATGTCTTTTCTTTTTTTATAAGAATAGACTCTTGCCAACTTCAGTAAAAAATAAATTTTTTTGTAGTACATGTCTGAATTAAATTTTTTTTGAGTTGGTAAAGGGAAGGTAGCAATGGTTTAGTGCCAGTGCACCAAGCATCTTGCATTTTTGTTGCTTAGCTTTTAAATGTGTGCAGACACTGGGGTTTGTTGTTCAAACAGCGTGCTTAGCTAGACAGAAGGTAAGCTGCAGATCAGAAACCAGTGGATCTGCTTGATACCAAAATAAATGCTCCTCTGGCCCTACCATGTGCCCAGAGTGGCCTGAGGGCACACTTGAGACTGGATTCACAGTCTTTGGAAACACGGGCCAGGAAACAGCCCTCATGCCCTTCCCCGTTTTGCCAGTTCACAATCTGGATAATTCTGGGCGAAATAGTGCATCTCAATTTCTCGGTCTATAAATGGGGATAATGCTAGTGCCTGCCTCACCGCAATAAATAATGCTGTGAAGCCCTGCATGGCTGAGTAACAGGCTTCTCTTAGGGAAAATGTGCCTGGCTGCGAGGTCAGGGGAGCTGCAGGCTGAGTTTGAACAGGTGGACAGGGTGGGAGGAGGTCACCTGTCGGGAGGTAGGGGGTAGAGGTCCCAGGAATGCCCTGAAGTTGCTGCCCTGGCAGGACAGTTGGGCTGAGGGGATGCCTGAGGTGGAGGCAGAGTCAGACCCTCCGTTTCCATTGCTGTCCGTTTCCCTCCCCCACCCAGGTACTTTGTTCCACAGAGTCGGGGGAGCCAGTCCTAAGATGCACCGTCTCCACAGTCGGGTGGTGTCACCTGGCTTTACTGTGCTTGTGCTTAAGAATTAGTGAATCAGTGTACAGAAAGTATATTTTTCATAATCTGGGGCCTGCCTGTAGCTTCTAGGTGTTTTTAAAAGACATCTTATGAGGTACCTCACCCCGAGGCGGTCGACCTTTGGGAGAAGGTTGTCCTTTAGGGAAGAAGGGTGAGCCAGCAGTCAGGAGACCCGGTTTCCCCACCCAGAGCCCCTGTGTCCAGTTCAGCTGGGGGCAGCGGAGAGGTGCTCAACCTGCCTGAACTTCAGGTTCCTTACTTTCAAAGTGGGTCCGGTACGCCAGCGGCTGAAGCTGCACTTAACTCAGGGGCGAAGGAGTCTGCCGTGCAGGATGACTGGGGTCCTGGGGTACAGTGCCCGAAGTCAGGGCAGTTGTCTCCCTGGCGGGCTCTGCTTAGCCCTTGCTTCTCGGAGGCCCCGGGCTTGGTGTGGCTTCACCTACAGTCTGCACTGCGGTCACTCTTGTCCTCCCTCACCAGGCACTTGGGCCAGGCCTGGGCGGCTGGGTGAAGTCCCTGCTTCCTGTACCCTCTGAGGGCAGGGGGACACATCTGACCCTCTTGAAACCACCAAGGCTGGAGCTCTGTGGTTCTTGTGCCCAGTCTGATCCAGTACATGACGACTGTCATCCCAGTGTCCCACCTGGGTGGGGACGTCAAGCTCTGTGAAAGCCCTCAGACCTTGTTGGGAGAAGAGGAGGGAAGCTAGGACATTCTCCCACCTCTGTCCAGTACACACCACACTCCTCATGTGATGCTACGTATGGGGAATACATAACAACCATGACACGTGGTCCTGTTGTGTGACACAGGCCCCCCCCCCCCCGCCCCGGTCACAGTAGGTCAGGAGACCTGTGGCCCAGGCCACTTCAGAGACCATGATGTAGCCGTGCAGGACAGAGAGGAAAATACCTGTAAACCAGAGGTTCTGGGTGAATGATTCAGTTCAGAGTTGTACAGATGGCATTTGCTTCACATCAAAGATGTGAATAGATAGTATGGACAAGTAGGTAAGGTAACAGTTGCGTTTTGGTTTGAAGGCTGAGCTAATTTTCAAGTACTTCCTTGACTTTTAGTGTCAACAGCAGTGTTGTTTCCATGGTGTCTCGTGAACGTCTGGAATTGTCTTGTGCCTGCCAACCATACATATTTCAGGATTTTCATTTCATGTAGTACGTTGTGTCTTGTTTTGGTGATACAAAGATACAAGGATAGCAGAGGGGTGATTTCAGATAGCAGAGTCACAAATGTGAAAAACAGCTTTGTCCTGGATGGTGGTGTGCAGTTTATCACATCAAGTAATGGCAGTGTTCTTACCACTGAAGAACCACGTGTGAAATGCTGGGAGAAGAAGACGTTCCTGGCGTCTGTGGTTTGGGTGGGAGATCAAGAATTACCTACAGAAACATTAGGAAACCATCATAGTATTCGATGAGGAGGGCATATGTTTTAGTAGGAACACAGGGATTGTAGTTGTGTTTTTCTCATTCGTTTGCAGGAGGAACAAGAAGTCTTGGAGGGTGGCTGGCCCTGGTCTGCATGTGGAGGGCGCTGAGGGGGACCCGGGACGGGCCCTAGAGACAGATGGAGCGACTAATGCCCAGGAGGGATCCTTGTGGGAGGCCCGCAGCTCTCGGGGCAGCAGCAGGCCCAGGGGAGGCATTTGGATTTGTCTGTTGGGTGACACTCTGACTGGGAATTGGCTTGCTTGACGTCTTCCCCTCTGCGTGGCCCTGGTAGGGAGGGTGTCCCCTGAGCCACGTCTGGCTGTTCAGCATGTGACACGGATGTGTGTGTTATGAGAGGCACGGAAGCACCTCTGGGAGCCTTGGCATCGCACCTCCCGTCTGGACTGACCGCGACCTGAGGGGGCCGTGTTGGGACCACATGGTGTGTGCCGCCCCTCCCGGGCTGTGCTCTCTGCTGCGCCAGGAGGTGCCCCGAGCTGGGGTGGGGGCAGGGGCAGGTGGCCACAAAGACACCAGGAATGCCCTTCTAGTCTAGAGCAGGTGGAGCCGGTCAGGGAGGCCCGTGTGTCCCCTCCTGCTGGGATGGACATTTCTGACGCCCTTGAGTTCGGCGGGTTTTCCGTCCCTCTGGGATTTTGATATATCGCTTGGAAAGAAGTTCGGCAAGCTCCAGAGGAAGGCTCAGGACGGGATTGTATGCTGTGATGGACTGTGACTACATCCTCTGCGTCTCCCCTAGTTAAGTCACAGCATCCTCCGGAGTCTTGAGCCCTGCCACTCCCTGTCTGGTGGCACCAGGCAGTCATTGAACTTATTTCCTCATCTGTCAGACTGAGGGGGACGTTGAGATCAAGTTCCCTCTAGCTTCTGACTTTTGTGGCTCTGGTGTCATAAATACCAAAGCAGCCTTGACACGGTGGCAGCCACCACGATGTCATGTGTCCCAGGAGGACAATGCCCAGGTCTGGAGTGTGAGTCCGGGGCTCTGGTTTGGCTCCTGCTGCCCAGGGACTGTACGGCTTTCCCGCCTTCAGAGCCTCCGTTTCGCCGTCCTGAAAAGAGGTGACTGCACACCATGGGGACGGAAGGGAGCAGGCGTTTGGACGTGCTCCATGGGGCTGTGCACCTCTGTGTCCCTCACATCCAGGCCCGCGGGCACGGTGGCAGGGTGGCAATGTGTTGGGTAGGCTGCTCCACCTGTGTCTGGGCTTCCCTGGCAGGCAGATGGGTGGTTCTCTGCTGCTCGGGTGTTGGGAGGGTGCATGTGGAGGAGGGCGGGCAGTCTAGCTTGTCCGGAGTGGATGGATGGATGGGCAGTGGAAAAGGTGGACCGAGGCCATGCGTCTGTGTCCCTCAAATGTGAGCCCTGGAGAGTGGCTGCGGCGGGGTTGGTGGTCTGGGAGACCAGAGAGGGGGTTGTTAGAATCATCTTGCTCAGAGGTGGTGTGGAGCTGGCCTGGGAAAGTGGCAGCAGAAACGGGAAAGGGGAGAAGCCAGGTGGCCCCTGAGCGGCTAGAGGACTGTGGCTTGAAGTGGGTTATGAGGGAAGGCACTGGGTCCCAGGGGCCTGGGTGGGCGAGGGGCAGGGCAAACTGTGGAGCCCCCAGCCTGTGCCGCGTCAGTTCCCAAGCTCTCACTGAGCCTTTGCTGTGTGATGCCTGGTGTGGCTCTTCCTGCTTTCACAGAGCTCGCTGCGGGGCTCCCATTCTTGTGCATCGTTTCTCTTCTGGTTCCTCGGATACTGACGTCTCACGGTGCAGACTCTCGCTAACCCTCTTTATGGCCTCAGAAACACAGACACAGGTAGAGTGTTGACTTCGGCCCTGTGCTTTTGGCTGGGCACACACCCACTCCCACCCACAGGGAGAGCCCCCACGCCCACTCAGTCTTGTTCAAAATTGTCTTCCCCCCTTACCTTCCTGCTGCTTCTGTCCTCTTTGCTTGCTTCTCTGTCTTCCCCCTTCGGTCATCACTGTTTTTGTCTGAACTTTTCCTGGGTCACCATCTCGTTCTACCAGTGTCTCTGATCCTGCTTCCTGGTTTTTTTTCTGCTTGAGCTGCGGCCCTTGAAGGAGCCTGAGGTAAAGCGGTGATGCCTCTCTCTTCTCTTCCTTATCTGAAATTTCAGGGATGTACCAGGTGCCATGTTCTCCTTCCCTCCTAAAGTTTTGTGATTTTACTTTACTTTTAAAAATCATTCAAGGTCTAGAATGACTAGCATCAAATGTTAGAAATGGTTGCCTGAGGATGATTTGCTTTCTTTTCTGAAAGTTCGTTTTGCTTTATTTTCCTCTACTGAGGACATACCGTTTTTGAAATGAGAGCAGGAGAGGCTGAGCATCTGTGCAGCTGACCTCTGGCGGGGGGAGAGTGGCTCGCTGCTCCGCAGTGTGGTTGGCTGCCTCATGGGCCTCCACGGAGCCACTTTTACTGTTGTACCTTCTTTCACATCTGCTGGTTTGGTGTATTCTGTGTGCTACCCCTTAGGTCCTTTTCAGCTCAGTGACGCTTCCGTTCTGTTTTTCTTCAATGTTCATCCTCCGTGTCTCAGGTCACCAGTGTTGTAATACAGTGAAATTTCATAAAAGCCAGCAAGACGTTTGCCTTATAGAATTTTTAACAATGTGTGTGTGTTACTTTCAAGTATATTGACACCAGCGTGGGCTGGCAAAGGTAAACCTGAGCTGTGACTGTCAGCAAGTTGCCATTGTTTTGGAAAAAGAGAGTTTAGTGAGGGTTTTGTCAAAAGTTGAAAATGACACTGAAATCCTTTGTTGTGGGTGGTGCAGAGGTAGACAGACAGCCCTTCCTCAGATGAGTACACATGAGGAACTGTGGGCTCCAAATCAACCAGAACTTCTTTTGAGAGTGGAGTTTATTTATTTATTTATTAAATATTTATTTACTTGGCTGTGCCAGATCTTAGTTTCAGCATGCAGGATCTAGTTCCCTGACCAGGGATCGAACCTGGGCCCCCTGCATTGGGAGCAGGGACTCTTAGCCACTGGACCACCAGGGAAGTCCCGAGAGTGGAGTTTAAACAGCACTCATAACCCAGTCTTCAGCTCATAACAAAGCGTCTCTGACCTACTAGAAATGGAATGAAACCGATTATCCCTGCAAATGTGCTCTAAGTTGCCACACCTGTTGAAAACATCTCCGGATGTGCTAAGCTCATTAATTAGGTCAGGGTTTGATTTGGTTTGGTGAGGAATGGACAAAGTCAGACCACGTGTTCAGTGCGTCCTTTGCCCACCCTGGAACTCAGAGATCCTGAGGTGCAGTTCTGTTGTGCCTGTGGGATGGGAAGGGAGCAGCCGTGAAACGCTTTAAACCTGATTATGTTTTATTCTGTAACAGTGTGTTTAGGACCGTGAAGGTTGAACATTCAAATATAGTGCTGGCCAGTGGCACTTTCTGCGGTGATAGTAAGGTCCTGTGCTGTCCGGCACAGGAGCAGCTGGCCACATGTGGACACTGACTACTAGAAATGAGACTGGTGTGACTGAGGAACTGGGGTTTATATTTTATTTAATTTTAATTAGTATTTAAATTTAAATAGCCTTGTTAGTGGCTGTCTAATTGGGCACTACAGCTCTGATGAACAGTGATTTCTGTTACCCACTTGTGTCGCTTCATGAAGGTAGCTCACTGCTAGCCTGATACACCTTTCCACATGAGAGAATCAAACGCATTCCATGTAGCCGAGTAGTTTTTTCTGCATGTATGAAAACATTCTGCTTTCTGATAGCTGACTGATGGGATCAACTGTTTTCAGATACTCATGTTGATGTAATTACATGGACCCACAGTGCACAAAGACACAACAAGGTGTAAGAGGGGAGACTGACTCCCCCCCACACCCCCTGCCCCATACCCCAGGCAGCCCCTGCTCTTGTGTTTCTTCAGGGATAGTCTTTGCAAACATATGTGGAATAACGGACTTTTACTTTTTCATTTCTTTTATTTCTCATGATTGTCTTTCATCCCCTTTGGAGGCAGAGCCCTGTCAAGGGGGTGAGGGAAACGTGGCCCTGAGCCCCAGTGTGCACATGGCTGTCCAGGGCCCCCACCAGATTGACAAAGAAGTGGATCTTTATGGAAAAGCTCATGATTATCTCATTAAGAAAGCATTTAACAATAATCTGTATTTGTTTAGCTTTTCCTTTTTAAAGTACTTTTATTTTTATGATATTCTTTTCACCCTCGTTGTTCAGAGTTTGCAGATTTCTCACCATTGGATGGTCCTGCAGTTCCGTGAAAAGAGAATGCTGGTTATCACAGGGATATGCTGGGGAGTTCCCCTTCCCTCTGAGAGGAAGGAACTGAGATGGGTGGGAGGTTTGGGTCAGGTCGTAAAATTGTTATCTGTGACCTTTACCTCTGGTTTATTGCCTGCATTCTCCTGGGAGCACAGAGTTCTCAGTCCCGGCCTGGCGTTTGGTGCCCCCATGCTGTACTTTACGTGCTCTCCCCTCTTGGCGGGTTTTTCAAGGACTTGTCTTGAGATTAGGAACTGATGCTTTAAGAGCATTTGTGGGTTGTCGGTCACTCTCAGAACACCAGATTTTGTTGGTGGAAAGTGATCAGGAAAAAGGAGTTTTAAGACCTTTTTTTTTGGCCGCACTATGCGGCATGTGGGATCTTAGTTCCCTGAACAGGAATCGAACCCTTGCCCCCTGGAGTGGAAGCGTGGAGTCCTAACCACTGGACCACCAGGGAAGTCCCAGGACTTTTAAAAGGTGCTGAGGTATCACGTGGTCCATATTTAAATATTGATTGTACCTCAAAGAAGGTAGTGTCTTATATACATTTAAATGTTTTCTTGAGTTTGAATTTCAATTTATTTGAAAAAATTTAACCTCAAACCTCAATTGAGAAGGAAAGACGCCATGTGGTTTTAGTTCACAGTGGGAAAGGAGCTGTGTGCTTTGGCGGGACCTTGTCCTTGTGCTCTGGTGGTGCCACATAAATGCTCTCCTTTTACTCACTGTTTAAACTTTTCTCTCGAGAGTCAGAGGTCAGGGCAGGACAATGTCACTCACTGGTGGAGCTGGGGGCGGGGCCCGAGTGGGCCCCGGGGCAGCCCGCTTTCCAACACAGATGGCTATATGGTTCTTTCTCTCGAAGGAGCTGACGGTGGCGGATCATCAGCTGGAAATGGGTCCGGGGTTGCCCCCGCTGCCCCTGCAGGGGGCTCTCGCTCCTCTTCCCGGAACTTAGGGTCTTCAGGCGGTGAGAAGGAAGAAGGCAAGAAGGTGCGGCGTCAGTGGGAGTCGTGGAGCACGGAGGACAAGAACACCTTCTTCGAGGGGCTGTACGAGGTGAGTGGGTCCTGCAGCCCAAGGAGGCGGCTGAAGCTCCTGGCTTCTTACCCCTTGCCTGTGGGTCCCCAGGCACAGGCCTTGACCTCTGACCTTGGCCCTTACCTCCTCACTGTGACTTTCAAAGCTGTTACTAGTGAGGTGGCTGTTAGGAAGTGTTTTCGTTTGCTTCTTTTCTTTTCTAAGATTCTCTGAAATACGTTCTGGTCTGAAGAGTGGTGCCCTTCCCTCTGGGCCTTCCTCTTACAGCTGAGTGGGCCGATTCAGGAGGGATGTCCCTGAGAGGGAGGGGCCAGGGGACACTTGCCACATCAGTCAGAGCAGCCAGCACAACCCAGAGAGACATCACAGCTGACTGGGGACAGAGTGGCAAGTCCTAAACATAGAGAAGCTCCTCCCCCATCCCACAGCCCAATGAAACGGCCGTGCTCCCTGCCAGCCATCTTTACTTCCGGGTTTTGTTTCTCCACATCTTTGTAGTTATAGAGAACATACTTTTTTATTAACGTTAAATGCATTTTTCGTGGTGTTTTGTAGTTCTTTTGCTCAGTATTTTTTTAATGCTTATAAATATTCTGCTTCAGATGAAGGCAACTATGACCCACGTGCTCACTGCCTGTTTTTTGTAAATCAAGTTTTATTGGAACACAGCTCAGCCTCTTCACTTGTACATTGTCTTTGACTACAGTGTGGTTCCTGCAGTACCTGTGGCCCTGCAACACCTAAATATTTACCCTCTGGCCAGTCCTTGTTCTACTTAACCATTTTCGTATTGTTGATTGTTGTGGTTCCTTCTAGATTCTGTTGTAAATAATGCTACCATGGACATCTTTGTGCACGTTCCATATTTTAGACTTCTTCTTTGGGATGTAGTATCAAGAGTAGGTTACTTGGTCAGTGAGCCTTATTCTTTTACTAGTGAACTAATTGGAGTGATAGAAAAGTCTAGCCAAGCCTGTGAAACAAGGCTCAGAGGAAGGAGGCTTTGGAACTGAAGCCATGGAGTGTTCATAGATCAGGAGACACCTGACTGTGGGCAGAGAACAGGACGCAGAGCCGAGTTCAGAGCTTTCCCGTGGCTCGCCTGCCCCATTCCGGAGTCGATGGTTCAGTTCTGCCCTTCCTGGATAGAGGAGGCCACGTGTTGGTGCTGCCTGACTCTGTTGTCCGAGGAGAGAATGAAATGTCCACATGAGGCTTGTTCCAGTAGACGCGAAGTCATTCAAACACATTCAAGTGTGTTCCTTTTCTTCCCTGGACAGTTCTAGGGTAAAGTACAGAGGCTGTTCTTTTATAGATTATATGCCCAAATGGTGCCTTCTTTAAGCTGTTTGTTAGGCATAGAAGACTTGTGATTCCTGGAGTGTCCTCAGAATCAGCAGCCATTGCTGACTCTCACCTGAAATAGTTACTGCTTTGGTGTGGCCCCTCTGTCTTGGGGAGAAAGTGGGCTCTGCAGGCAGTCTGGCTACTCAGTTGCAGGAGCGTGGGGGAGACATGGTTGTTGATGAAAAGCAGAAGAAATCCGTGTTAATGACCTGCCCTTACCTTTCTTCAGGGGAATTAGTTCATTCCCCTCTCATCGGGCTAGGCTTCTTGTTTTAACTTTTCTACCAGGTAGGTGTTTTGAGGTCTCCTGAAATCCTTGCTTAATAATAATAATAATTAATAATTGGCTATTCAGGTCACTTAATGCTTTCTACGGTTGGTACTATTGGTGTATCCCAAATTGTATGTGTGTGTATGTGTGTGTGTGAGAGAGAGAGCAAGAGAGCGCATGCACAAGTGTGGGCTTTATGTCTGTTGCTGCGTGTGTCTGACCAAAACTCAGTGGGGGAGAGAGAGAGAGAGAGAGAGCACGCATGCACAAGTGTGGGCTTTATGTCTGTTGCTTCGTGTGTCTGACCAAAACTCAGTGGGACTCTGGTGGGGTGATGACCGGCTGGTCAGCTAGGGCGTATGTAACCACGAGCATCTTCACCCGTGGGGCGTGGTGCTCAGCACAGGCCTCTGCAGTGTTGATGAGGGTCTTCCCTGCCTTTCTGATGCACTCTCGTCTGACTGAGCTATGCCTCAAGTGAAGAGACCCAGCTCAGAGTAGCGCAGAGGGGCAAGACCGAGCATTGAGCAGCTCTCAGAACTGAACTGGGAGGGAGCCGGAGGGACTGGATCAAGCCTGACTGTGTGCAGGGACTCCCACGGTGTCACTGGGCCTCTGCCTGTAACCCCGTGTGTTGGGGGTGACATTTCTGTGCTTATTCTCTCCTGCTTCAGGTGCTCCCCAGGGGCGAGAGTGCCTCCCCAACCCCTCCTCCATGCTAGTTAGGACAGTTCTGGGCACAACTCAGCTTGGCTGGTCCCATCCCAGACTCCTCCCTGTGGCCAGGGGTAAAGGTTGTGACCCCCATGACAGGGAGCTGGCGGGAAGACCAGTGGGATGAACGCCTGGACCAGCGTGGTTGTCCTCAACATCCTCTATACTCCATTTCACAAAGCCTGTTGCCAACTTTTCCTTTTCCCTTCTTACGTCTGTCTGTCCGTATTGCTGTCCAGTCTTGATTCCTATCTTACTCGCAGCCGCGTGGCCAGCATCTTCTGCTTGCTTTTCACTGGGTCGATAATTGCTGGAGGCCTCATCTCTGCTGTGCTTCCCCTCCCGTGTTCTGTCTGCACTTCCCAGTGTCCCGCAAATCCAGCTGCTGGGCATCTCCTGTTTCCTGTGACAGCTGTACGAATACTGCGAGTTCTCGTTTCAGTCTTTGAAATGTGTGCTTCACCTCCATATAGTTTTCTCTTTCAACTTTGCCTTTTTCACTGTTGCTGTTGTTGCCACCACGCTTTATTTACCTAGTTCATGGCTAAGTATAGAAATGCAAAGAAGTCCCCCCTAAGGGGCTGGCAGTCTTACTGGGAAAACGTAACAGGCACAGAAGAAGTGGGACTCTCAGAAGGTATATGCTGACAGATGCCACAAGAGTTCAGAAGGCAGCGTCCTTTGAGAACGTGGGATGAGGAGTCGCAAAGCCCAGATTCTAGTCCCCATCTGGGCTGTCAGGTCACCTCTGGGTTCGTTAACTCAGCTATGAAACGAAGTCCTGAGATTTAGAGGCTGTGTGTGTTTGTTTGCGTCACGGTTCTTGGTCAAGAGCTGAGGGGAGTTTTGTGGGAGAGGTGGTGCCTGAGCTGGACGCTGGAGGAAGGCACTTTAGGTGCAGCTCTGCCTTGCTCTGGTTCACCTGCCATTGCTTCTTTTAAAACAGTGAGTGAGCTTTCATTCTTTGAGGATTTTTACTCTTTGTTTTGGCTGCACCGTACGACATGTGGGATCTTAATTCGCTGACCAGGGATTGAACCCGTGCCCCATGCAGTGGAAGCGTGTAGTCTTAACCACTGGACTGCCAGGGAAGTCCCATAGCACTTTTACTTTTTGACCTTAATTTTTTTTTTTTTTGTGGTACATGAGCTTCTCACTGTTGTGGCCTCTCCCGTTGCGGAGCACAGGCTCCGGACACACAGCCTCAGCGGCCATGGCTTACGGGCCTAGCCACTCTGCGGCATGTGGGATCCTCCCGGACCGGGGCATGAACCCGTGTCCCCTGCATCGGCAGGCAGACTCTCAACCACTGCGCCACCAGGGAAGCCCTTGACCTTAAATTTTGAAACGATTTCAGAGTTGGAAAAAGCTGCAAAAAGAGTACAGAGAATGCTCACATGCCCTTTAACCCGCTTTCCTGACACCCACGTAACTGCAGGGTGACCGGCAAAATGAGGAGAGTTAGTGTAATGTCATCAGTATTTGCACTGATGTCCTATTCTGGTTCAGGACCCCACGTTGCATTTGGTTGCCATGGCTCCTGGGTCCTCCCACCTGGGACAGGTCCCTCAGTATTCCCTTTTTTTCCTGGTCTCTCACGACCTTGACATTTTTGAAGATTCCAAGTCTGTTCATTCATAGAGTGCCCCTCATTGGGCTTACCTGATGTTTCCGCACGGATAAGTTCATGTTTTGTGTTTTCTGTCAAGAGTACTGTGGGATTGCTGTGCATCCTTGGTGCGTCCTGTCCAGAGTGTGCAGTGTGATCTGTCTCAGGCCTGGCTGTGTGAACCTTGATCACTGCATTCAGGTGGCATCTCCCAGGTTCTCCACTGCCAAGTCTTTTTTTCTTTTTTTTTTTTTACTTTGAGACTATGTAAATACCCTGTTTCTCATGATTCTTTCTCCCACTAATTTAAGCAACCATTGCCTCTTCTTACCTGGAACAACTATTACTGTGGTGTTTACCCAGTGATGACCTTCTGATTCTGTTATTCTTTCTACATTTATTAAGTGGAAATCCCATGCAAGGAAAAGCTCTCCCTTCTCCTCCATTTATGTATTTATTCAATTATTTCTTTATACCTGTATGGACCCAGGGATACTTATTCTCTTCCATGGGTCATAATCCATTCATATCATTGTGATTTTGTTGCCCAGATTGTTCTAGATTTGCCCACTGGGAGCCTCTTCAGGTTGGCTGCTGTGTCCTTCTAACATGTTCCCCTTATGCTTTGAGCACTTTCTCACTTTCTGGCACCACAAGATATTCTAGACTCACCTGGTATTTTCCCTGCCCCAGACCTGGCATTGGCCATTTTTCCAAGGAGCCGTGGTTCCTTTTCGAAAGTGGGATTTAGAAACCAAGATCTGGGTACCAGAGGTGCTCAATGCTGCTGGGGTGCCGTTACCTCCAGGTCCTTCCCAGTGCTTCTTGCTGGCTTGGTTTTGATAAAAGTATCAGTAGTTGATGAGTAGTATCAGTAGTTGGTTCTCGTTGCATCAGTACCAGAACAGCACTGATGGGGACTGTTCTCTGGAACATAAATTCCATTCTGAAAATCTAAGATGTACTCAGCTTTTGCATAGAGGTGTTGAAGGAAGGCCCACAGATGTATTCAGAGCATATTCTGCATGATTCTCTTAATAAACATTCATATTTGTTATCCTTGTTCGAACATAGAATACCTTTTGTATGATCAAATCAGTGAAGCTGTTTCTGAATAGTTGATGTGTTGTTTTATTTTAAGATGCCAGATGTACAGCACCCTGAGCTCCTCCATCCTTGTGTTGTGTCTTCTGATTATTGTCTTCGTGGGGGTGTGTCATTTCATGGGCTCTAAAGAACTCTGGAGATTAAGCCCTTTGTCTAAGTCATGAGCTTCATGTTTCTACTGCTCCGGGGTCCTTGCCTCATTGGTATCCACATGCTATGATAGTTCTGTTGCTGCATTATCCATTATTCTAATTGAAACCTGAGGTTCTGGGGAAGCCAGGTTGAAGTTCATGCACAAGTAGGAGCCATGAAGGATACTTGCTTAACCACAGCAGTCCCTTTTCTCCCTTTTCAGGAAGTGTCTGCATTGTACAGAAGGCTGCCTTGTTGTAACCTCGTGTTGTTGTTTTTTTTTAACGTCTTTATTGGAGTATAATTGCTCTACAATGGTGTGTTAGTTCCTGCTTTATAACAAAGTGAATCAACCATACATATACATATATCCCCATATCTCCTCCCTCTTGTGTCTCCCTCCCACCTTCCCTATAACCTCGTGCTTTTTTTTTAAAGTTAGCTTTATTATCGCCCTTTGTGTTATTTTATAAAGTATAAGACAATCTAGTTTTTTTTTATAAATTTATTTATTTATTCATTTATTTAATTTTTGGCTGCATTGGGTCTTTGCTGCTGCACGCGGGCTTTCTCTAGTTGCAGTGAGTGGGGGCTACTCTTTGTTGCGGGGCACAGGCTTCTCATTGTGGTGGCTTCTCTTGTTGCAGAGCACAGGCTGTAGGCGCGCGGACTTCAGTAGTTGTGGCTCACGGGCTCTAGAGCGCAGGCTCAGTAGTTGTGGCGCACGGGCTTAGTTGCTCCGCAGCATGTGGGATCTTCCCGGACCAGGGCTCGAACCCGTGTCCCCTGCATTGGCAGGCAGATTCTTAACTACTGCGCCACCAGGGAAGCCCCTAACCTCGTGCTTTTAATGTGGACTTTCTTTTTCAGCATGGGAAAGACTTTGAAGCGATTCAGAACAACATTGCTCTGAAATACAAGAAGAAAGGCAAGCCCGCCAGCATGGTGAAGAACAAGGAGCAGGTCCGGCACTTCTACTACCGCACGTGGCACAAGATCACCAAGTACATTGACTTCGACAATGGTGAGTGCCTAGGCTGGCTTCCTGGGGCCAGAGGCGGGGTGGCTTCTGGTCCAGGAGCGTGGCTTCCGCAAACCTGCAGGCCACACCTTCTGGCATTATTCTCACCCAGCCACACGGCCTGGGGTGTTCTCACCTCTGGTGCTTTGGCTGACAGAAGGCCTCGTAACTGGTGGTCAGGCTGAGTTACAAGGAAGCCTGTGGTGTCTGAGTCCCTGGCTCGCTCCCCCCTGGGAGGGAGGGCACCGTGGTCCAGAATCACACCTCCTCGTTGCCTGCCCTTCTCCCATGGGAGCCCCAGTGGGGTGAGGGTCGGGCAGGGCCTGGTATGCGTCGGCCCGGGTGGACGGCTGGCGTTCCAGGGCTTTTCCCAGACTCTTTTTCCAGGCTCTGTGTTTGAGTCCAGTTTGCGTGGCTCCATCTTTATTTATTTATTTATATATTTATTTTTCTATTTTTTTTTTTTTTACATCTTTATTGGAGTATAATTGCTTTACAATGGTGTGTTAGTTTCTGCTTTATAACAGAGTGAATCAGTTATACATATACATATGTTCCCATATCTCTTCCCTCTTGCGTCTCCCTCCCTCCCACCCTCCCTATCCCACCCCTCTAGGTGGTCACAAAGCACCGAGCTGATCTCCCTGTGCTATGCGGCTGCTTCCCACTAGCTATCTGTTTTACATTTGATAGTATGTATATGTCCATGCCACTCTCTCACTTTATCACAGCTTACCCTTCCCCATCCCCATATCCTCAAATCCATTCTCTAGTAGGTCTGTGTCTTTATTCCTGTCTCACCCCTAGGTTCTTCATGACATTTTTTTTTTCTTAAATTCCATATATATATGTGTTAGCATACGGTATTTGTCTTTCTCTTTCTGACATACTTCACTCTGTATGACAGACTCTAGGTCCATCCACCTCATTACAAATAGCTCAATTTCATTTCTTTTTATGGCTGAGTAATATTCCATTGTATATATGTGCCACATCTTCTTTATCCATTCATCTGTTGATGGACACTTAGGTTGCTTCCATGTCCTGGCTATTGTAAATAGAGCTGCAATGAACATTTTGGTACATGACTCTTTTTGAATTATGGTTTTCTCAGGATATATGCCCAGTAGTGGGATTGCTGGGTCATATGGTAATTCTATTTTTAGTTTTTTAAGGAACCTTCATACTGTTCTCCATAGTCGCTGTACCAATTCACATTCCCACCAACAGTGCAAGAGGGTTCCCTTTTCTCCACACCCTCTCCAGCATTTATTGTTTCTAGATTTTTTGATGATGGCCATTCTGACTGGTGTGAGATGACACCTCATTGTAGTTTTGATTTGCATTTCTCTAATAATTAGTGATGTTGAGCAGCTTTTCATGTGCTTCTTGGCCATCTGTATGCCTTCTTTGGAGAAATGTCTAGGTCTTCTGCCCATTTTTGGATTGGGTTGTTTGTTTTTTTAATACTGAGCTGCATGAGCTGTTATATTTTGGGGATTAATCCTTTGTCTATTGATTCGTTTGCAAATATTTTCTCCCATTCTGAGGGTTGTCTTTTGGTCTTGTTTATGGTTTCCTTTGCTGTGCAAAAGCTTTGAAGTTTCATTAGGTCCCATTTGTTTATTTTTGTTTTTATTTCCATTTCTCTAGGAGGTGGGTCAAAAAGGATCTTACTGTGATTTATGTCCTAGAGTGTTCTGCCTATGTTTTCCTCTAAGAGTTTGATAGTTTCTGGCCTTACATTTAGGTCTTTAATCCATTTTGAGCTTATTTTTGTATATGGTGTTAGGGAGTGATCTAATCTCATACTTTTACATGTGCCTGTCCAGTTTTCCCAGCACCACTTATTGAAGAGGCTGTCCTTTCTCCACTGTACATTCCTGCCTCCTTTATCAAAGATAAGGTTACCATATGTGTGTGGGTTTATCTCTGGGCTTTCTATCCTGTTCCATTGATCTATCTTTCTGTTTTTGTGCCAGTACCATACTGTCTTGATTACTGTAGCGTTGTAGTATAGTCTGAAGTCAGGGAGCCTGATTCCTCCAGCTCCGTTTTTCGTTCTCAAGATTGCTTTGGCTATTCGGGGTCTTTTGTGTTTCCATGCAAATTGTGAAATTTTTTGTTCTAGTTCTGTGAAAAATGCCAGTGGTAGTTTGATAGAGATTGCATTGAATCTGTAGATGGCTTTGGGTAGTAGAGTCATTTTCACAATGTTGATTCTTCCAATCCAAGAACATGGTATATCTCTCCATCTGTTTGTATCATCTTTAATTTCTTTCATCAGTGTCTTATAATTTTCTGCATACAGGTCTTTTGTCTCCTTAGGTAGGTATTCCTAGATATTTTATTCTTTTTGTTGCAATGGTAAATGGGAGTGTTTTCTTGATTTCACTTTCAGATTTTTCATCATTAGTGTATAGGAATGCCAGAGATTTCTATGCATTAATTTTGTATCCTGCTACTTTACCAAATTCATTGATTAGCTCTAGTAGTTTTCTGGTGACATCTTTAGGATTCTCTATGTATAGTATCATGTCATCTGCAAACAGTGACAGCTTTACTTCTTCTTTTCCGATTTGGATTCCTTTTATTTCCTTTTCTTCTCTGATTGCTGTGGCTAAAACTTCCAAAACTATGTTGAATAAGAGTGGTGAGAGTGGGCAACCTTGTCTTGTTCCTGATCTTAGTGGAAATGCTTTCAGTTTTTCACCATTGAGGACGATGTTGGCTGTGGGTTTGTCATATATGGCCTTTATTATGTTGAGGAAAGTTCCCTCTATGCCTACTTTCTGGAGGGTTTTTATCATAAATGGGTGTTGAATTTTGTCAAAAGCTTTCTCTGCATCTATTGACATGACCATATGGTTTTTCTCCTTCTGTTTGTTAATATGGTGTATCACATTGATTGATTTGCGTATATTGAAGAATCCTTGCATTCCTGGAATAAACCCCACTTGATCATGGTGTATGATCCTTTTAATGTGCTGTTGGATTCTGTTTGCTAGTATTTTGTTGAGGATATTTGTATCTATGTTCATCAGTGATATTGGCCTGTAGTTTTCTTTCTTTGTGACATCCTTGTCTGGTTTTCATATCAGGGTGATGGTGGCCTCGTAGAATGCGTTTGGGAGTGTTCCACCCTCTGCCATATTTTGGAAGAGTTTGAGAAGGATAGGTGTTAGCTCTTCTCTAAATGTTTGATAGAATTCGCCTGTGAAGCCATCTGGTCCTGAGCTTTTGTTTGTTGGAAGTTTTTGTTGTTGTTGTTGTTTTTTGCAGTACGCGGGCCTCTCACTGCTGTGACCTCTCCTGTTGCGGAACACAGGCTCTGGATGCGCAGGCCCAGTGGCCATGGCTCACAGGCCCAGCCACTCCGCGGCACGTGGGATCCTCCCGGACTGGGGCATGAACCTGTGTCCCCTGCATCGGCAGGCGGACTCCCAACCACTGCGCCACCAGGGAAGCCCCTGTTGGAAGATTTTTAATCACAGTTTCAATTTCAGTGCTTGTGATTGGTCTGTTCATATTTTCTGTTTCTTCCTGATTCAGTCTTGGCAGGTTGTGCATTTCTAAGAATTTGTCCATTTCTTCCAGGTTGTCCATTTTATTGGCATAGAGTTGCTTGTAGTAATCTCATGATCTTTTGTATTTCTGCAGTGTCAGTTGTTACTTCTCTTTTTTCATTTCTAATTCTATTGATTTGAGTCTTCTCCCTTTTTTTCTTGATGAGTCTGGCTAATTGTTTATCAATTTTGTTTATCTTCTCAAAGAACCAGCTTTTAGTTTTATTGATCTTTGCTATCATTTACTTCATTTCTTTTTCATTGATTTCTGATCTGATCTTTATGATTTCTTTCCTTCTGCTAACTTTGGGGTTTTATTGTTCTTTCTCTAATTGCTTTAGGTGCAAGGTTAGGTTGTTTATTCGAGATGTTTCCTGTTTCTTAAGGTAGGATTGTATTGCTATAAACTTCCCTCTTAGAACTGCTTTTGCTGCATCCCATAGGTTTTGGGTCTTCGTGTCTCCATTGTCCTTTGTTTCTAGGTATTTTTTGATTTCCTCTTTGATTTCTTCAGTGATCACTTCGTTATTAAGTAGTGTATTGTTTAGCCTCCATGTGTTTGTATTTTTTACAGATCTTTTCCTGTAATTGATATCTAGTCTCATAGCATTGTGGTCGGAAAAGATACTTGATACAATTTCAGTTTTCTTAAATTTACCAAGGCTTGATTTGTGACCCAAGATATGATCTATCCTGGAGAATGTTCCATGAGCACTTGAGAAAAATGTGTATTCTGTTGTTTTTGGATGGAATGTCCTATAAATATCAATTAAGTCCATCTTGTTTAATGTATCATTTAAAGCTTGTGTTTCCTTATTTATTTTCATTTTGGATGATCTGTCAATGGGTGAAAGTGGGGTGTTAAAGTCCCCCCCTAATATGAATGTGTTACTGTCGATTTCCCCTTTTATGGCTGTTAGTATTTGCCTTATGTATTGAGGTGCTCCTATGTTGGGTGCATAAATATTTACAATTGTTATATCTTCTTCTTGGATCGATCCGTTGATCATTATGTAGTGTCCTTCTTTGTCTCTTCTAATAGTCTTTATTTTAAAGTCCATTTTGTCTGATATGAGAATTGCTACTCCAGCTTTCTTTTGGTTTCCATTTGCATGGAATATTTTTCCATCCCCTCACTTTCAGTCTGTATGTGTCTCTAGGTCTGAAGTGGGTCTCTTATAGACAGCATTTATATGGGTCTTGTTTTTGTATCCATTCAGCCAGTTTGTGTCTTTTGGTGGGAGCATTTAATCCATTTACGTTTAAGGTCATTATAGATATGTATGTTCCTATACCCATTTTCTTAATTGTTTTGGGTTTGTTATTATAGGTCTTTTCCTTTTGTGTTTCTTGCCTAGAGAAGATCCTTTAGCATTTGTTGTAAAGCTGGTTTGGTAGTGCTGAACTCTCTCAGCTTTTGCTTGTCTGTAAAGGTTTTAATTTCTCCATCAAACCTGAATGAGATCCTTGCTGGGTAGAGTAATCTTGGTTGCAGGTTTTTCTCCTTCAACACTTTAAATATGTCCTGCCAGTCCCTTCTGGCTTGCAGAGTTTCTGCTGAAAGATCAGCTGTTAACCTTATGGGGATTCCCTTGTTTGTTATTTTTCCCTTGCTGCTTTTAATATGTTTTCTTTGTATTTAATTTTTGACAGTTTGATTAATATGTGTCTTGGTGTGTTTCTGCTTGGATTTATCCTGTATGGGACTCTGTGTGCTTCCTGGACTTGATTAACTATTTCCTTTCCCATATTAGGGAAGTTTTCAACTATAATCTCTTCAAATATTTTCTCAGTGCCTTTCTTTTTCTCTTCTTCTTCTGGAACCCCTATAATTCAAATGTTGGTACGTTTAATGTTGTCCCAGAGGTCTCTGAGACTGTCCTCAGTTCTTTTCATTCTTTTTTCTGCTCTGCAGTAGTTATTTCCACTATTTCTTCCAGGTCACTTATCCGTTCTTCTGCCTCAATTATTCTGCTATTGATCCCTTCTAGAGTATTTTTAATTTCATTTATTGTGTTGTTCATCGTTGCTTGTTTCATCTTTAGTTCTTCTAGGTCATTGTTAAATGTTTCTTGTGTTTATTCTATTTCCAAGATTTTGGATCATCTTTACTGTCATTATTCTGAATTGTTTTTCAGGTAGACTGCCTATTTCCTCTTCATTTGTTAGGCCTGGTGGGGTTTTATCTTGCTCCTTCATCTGCAGTGTGTTTTTCTGTCTTCTCATTTTGCTTATCTTACTGTGTTTGGGATCTCCTTTTTGCAGGCTGCAGGTTCGTAGTTCCCGTTGTTTTTGGTGTCTGTCCCCAGTGGGTAAAGTTGGTTGGTGGGTTGTGAAGGCTTCCTGGTGGAGGGGACTAGTGCCTGTGTTCTGATGGATGAGGCTGGATCTTGTCTTTCTGGTGGGCAGGTCCATGTCTGGTGGTGTGTTTTGGGGTGTCTGTGGCTTTATTATGATTTTAGGCAGCCTCTCTGCTAATGGGTGGGGTTGTGTTCCTGTCTTGCTAGTTGTTTGGCATAGGGTGTGCAGCACTGTAGCTTGCTGGTCGTTGAGTGAAGCTGGGTGTTGGTGTTGAGATGGATATCTCTGGGAGATTTTCGCCGTTTGATATTACGTGGAGCTGGGAGGTTTCTTGTGGACCAGTGTCCTGAAGTTGGTTCTCCCACCTCAGAGGCACAGCACTGACTCCTGGCTGCAGCACCAAGAGCCTTTCATCCACACGGCTCAGAATAAAAGGGAGAAAAAGTAGAAAAAAAGAAAGAAAGAGGATAAAAGAAAATAAAGTAAGGTAAAATAAAATAAAATTATTAAAATAAAAAAATAATTATTAAGAAAAAAATTTTTTTTAAAAAATTTTAAAAAACGGACGGATAGAACCCTAGGACAAATGGTGAAAGCAAAGATATACAGACAAAATCTCACACAGAAGCATACACATACACACTCACAAAAAGAGGAAAAGGGGAAAAACTAATAAATCTTGCTCTCAAAGTCCACCTCCTCAATTTGGGATGATTCGTTGTCTATTCAGGTCTTCCACAGATGCAGGGTACATCAAGTTGATGGTGGAGATTTAATCCACTGCTCCTGAGGCTGCTGGGAGAGCTTTCCCTTTCTCTTCTTTGTTCGCACAGCTCCTGGGGTTCAGCTTTGGATTTGGCCCCGCCTCTGCATTTAGGTCGCTGGAGGGCGTCTGTTCTTCGCTCAGACAGGACGGGGTTAAAGGAGCCGCTGATTTGGGGGCTCTGGCTCACTCAAGCTGGGGGGAGGGAGGGGTACAGAGTGCGGGGCGAGCCTGCGGCGGCAGAGGCTGGCATGACTTTGCACCAGCCTGAGGCGTGCCGTGTGTTCTCCCGGGGAAGTTGTCCCTAGATCCTGGGACCCTGGCAGTGGCGGGCTGCACAGGCTCCCCGGAAGGGAGGTGTGGAGAGTGACCTGTGCTTGCACACAGGCTTCTTGGTGGCGGCAGCAGCAGCCTTAGTGTCTCATGCCTGTCTCTGGGGTCCGCGCTGTTAGCCCTGGCTAACGCCTGTCTCTGGAGCTCCTTTAAGTAGCGCTCTTAATCCTATCTCCTCGAGCACTGGGACACAAAGAGGAAAGAAAAAGTCTCTTGCCTCTTCAGCAGCTCCAGACTTTTTCCTGGACTCCCTCCCGGCTAGCCGTGGTGCACTAACCCCCTGCAGGCTGTGTTCACACCGCCAACCCCATCCCGGCGCTCCGACCGCAGCCCGAGCCTCAACCCCCAGCCCCGCCTGCCCCGGCGGGTGAGCAGGCAAGCCTCTCAGCCTGGTGAGTGCCGGTTGGCCCTGATCCTCTGTGCGGGAATCTCTCCGCTTTGCCCTCCGCATCCCTGTTACTGCGCTCTCCTCCGCGGCTCCGAAGCTTCCCCCCTCCGCCACCCGCAGTCTCCGCCCTCGAAGGGGCTCCTAGTGTGTGGAAACCTTTCCTCTTTCACGGCTCCCTCCCACTGGTGCAGGTCCCGTCCCTATTCTTTAGTCTCTGTTTATTCTTTATTCTTTTGCCCAGCCCAGGTACATGGGGAGTTTCTTGCCTTTTGGGAGGTCTGAGGTCTTCTGCCAGCATTCAATAGGTGTTCTGTAGGGGTTGTTCCACCTGTAGATGTATTTCTGATGTATCTGTGGGGAGGAAGGTAATCTCCGCGTCTTACTCTTCCGCCATCTTCCCCTAGATCCGTGGCTCCATCTTTAATTCATTAGTCTAGGTCATCGCCAGGTGCAGTTCTGACTTCCTGCTCAGAGCACCTCTGTCCTACGGGGAGGAATTGCTGCCTCCTGTGTCTGCACGCCGGGAGAATCCTGTGTCTGTGTCATTCCTGCTGCTTCTCTCGTCGATCGGTCTCTCCACATGTGTGCTTCCACTGACTGCACTGATTTCTGACACACCCTCCAAATAACATCAGTTCTGATCCAGATTAATCGTGGTTGCTGTGGTCACGTTACTCCCCTTTGTACCTTTGTCTGTACCCTGCAGGTGTTCTCTTGGCCAGTCAGTGTGTCCTAGCCTCCCCCCGCTGACCCATCTGGCTCTCTTCGCTGGCTTTCCCTTAGGTCGGGATGCCAGGGCCAGGGATTCCTCCTCTGGCCTTAGAAAAGCCCAGAGACAGTGATTCAAGCTGTCTTTTTCTGTAAAAGGTCAGATGGTGAATATAGATATTTTTGGCTTTGGGGTTTTATGGTCTTTATTGAAACCACTTCACTCTGCTTTCTAGCTCATTGTGGATAATACATAGAGGAACACATGTTGCTGCATTTGCCTGTTTAAAAAGAGAGCCCTTGGGCCAGATCTGGCCTGCGATTTGCTGTCCTCTGCCCTGGAGAAGTCCTTCCTCCCTGCCATCGGCCAGCACTAGGCCTCTCAGGGACTGGGAGGTCCCAGGGTCTGGTGATGGTTGTTATGGTCACTGCATTTCCCATCTGCTTCTGTCTTTTTTTTTTTTTTTTTTTTTGGCCATGCCACGTGGCTTGCAGGATCTTAGTTCCCTGACCAGGGACTGAACCCCGGCCCCAGCAGTGAAAGCGCAGAGTCCTAACCACTGGACCTCCAGGGAATCCCCATCTGGTTCTGTCCTACGACACTGTCCTCTGAATGTATTTCCCTTTGAATCTTTGGGGGCACCTCTTACTCACCTATCAGTGTTTCTGGTTCTACTCCGAGCTTCTCAGATCTGTTCTCACTACCTGGCCTGCCTTGGTCCTGCCCTAGACCAGTGCTGCTGGTCCTGCCCTTCGTAACCCAGCCTTTGAGCTGTGAGATCCACACAAAATGTTCATCTGCCCGGCCGCTCCCTTGCCTGAGCCCCCTTCCTCTGCCCCACCAGAGACCCGCACCATGACCTGCCACGGCCCCGGCAATGGAGTCACCTGCCTCCTTACCTGCACTTTCCTTCACACCTTGACTCCTGCCACACTCCTGCCACTCCCACCTGGTCGTCCTCCCTAACCTGTTCACCAGGACTCAGCTCCTGTGTCAGTTGTCCCAGAAATCCTCCCCTGAATCCTCTCTTGTCCCCACTGCCGCCTGTGGTTGGGCACGTGGCATGCTCTTCCCTGGAGGTGCCTGTAATGCGCTTGATCGGGTGGAGGAGAAAGCCCCGGCTCGGCAGTGGAGGCCCTGGCCCCTGTCCACTCCAATGATGCGGGGAGTGGAGGTCCAAGTCCAGGCAGCATCCTCTTCCCATTGTACCCCTCTCGCTCTGTCTCCTGACTTTTGTCTGCCTTACAAGTACTGTTTTCACACCACCTTTTCATGTCGATGTAGAATTTCTCCATGTGTTTGTTTTTTAAATGACATCTGTTTTAGTTTTTTCAGTATTAGTAAGTTTTCTTAACCTAATGCTTGGTGATCAGTTCTTTAATTAATTAATTAATTTTTTTTTTTTATTTGGCTGCATCAGGTCTTAGTAGCGGCATGCAGTATCTTTCATTGTGGTGCACGGGCTTCTTTCTGTTTGTGGCACGTGGGCTTAGTAGTTGTGGCATGGCATGTGAGATCTTAGTTCCCTGACCAGGGCTTGAACCTGCGTCCCCTGCGTAGGAAGGTGGATTCTTAACTACTGGACCACCGGGGAAGTCCCTCCGTGTGGGGTGTGTGTGTGTGTGTGTGTGTGTGTGTGTGTGTGTGTGTGTATATATATATATATATATATATATATATATACACACACACACACATTATTTATTTATTTATTTTTGGCTCTGTTGGGTCTTCATTTCTGTGCGAGGGCTTTTTCCAGTTGTGGCGAGCGGGGGCCACTCTTCATCGCGGTGTGCGGGCCTCTCACTGTCACGGCCTCTCGTTGTGAAGCACAGGCTCCAGATGCGCAGGCTCAGTAGTTGTGGCTCACGGGCCCAGTTGCTCCGCGGCATGTGGGATCCTCCCAGACCAGGGCTCGAACCCGTGTCCCCTGCATCGGCAGGCAGATTCTCAACCACTGCGCCACCAGGGGAGCCCTCCATGTGTTTTTTATTAAATTTATTTGTTTGAGTGGAGATACTACAAATGAATACATTTTACCTTTCCTTTTGGATTTGGAAGTCACTTATAGTGTTTTTAAATAACACAGGGTGGATATCTTTATTCATATAGCACTCTTCTTCAGATAAATTCACACAATTGTGGTAAAATTACACTAACGTTACTGCTAATTGTCTCATCGTGAACATCCCGTCACAGCACTGTCTGACAACCCTCCCGGAAGGTGCGTGTCCGGCCCTCTGTCCTGGGGGTCTGTGTGCCTCTCCCTGCATTTCCCATCTGGTTCTGTCCATGACAAAGGCAGAAAGGAGTACCTGACAGACGAGTGCATGTTGCTCTGGGCAAGTCCTGTTTCATGCGAGGCCCCACGTGCAGTGCCTGCTTTCTGCTGAGTTTATGACCCCACCGAGGTTCTCTCTGGCCAGTTAAATCCTTGTGCTTCTCACGAGTCTTTTTAAAGTATCTTTCCTGCTTAAAAGCCTTCTGCTTCAGGGGCCGCCCGTCCAGCCTGACATCTTGATGAGGAAGATACAACACAAAGAGAATGGTGGCTCCAACCTCTTCTAGTGCCATATCTGTGTAGTGATGTTGCTGCTCCTTCTAGGGACCCTGGGAAGTGGGCGCTCAGTTTCCATGCTTTGCAGCAGTCCCTCGGTCTGACCCACAAGTCTTTTGCTACTGGTGTGTGTGCATGTGCACGTGCGCGTGGGTGCATGCGCGTGTGCTCTCAGTGTCCACGTGGCCATGAACGTAAGCCTCTCGATGGCTGTGGTGCTTTGTGGCAAGTTGGCAGCATTTTGTTCTTTGTCAGGCCGTCTCCACGGAGTCTGTGTTTCTGCTGGCTGTGCCCATCCTTAGCTCAGACTGTTGCTCACATCCCTAGTTGATTTGAAAATATCGACTCTGGTCCTGTCGAGTCCAGTGTGCTGTTGTTAATATCTGTCATCATCACGAACACCCTCCCTCCCTCCAGGCTGACACGCAGAAACGAGTTTTAGCTGTTTGGCTCTTTCTCTGTCTTCCGCATTTCTCTTTTTTGTTGTTACATAGTCTGTTCTTTCTGAAAGTCATTCCACGAGAGCAGGTCTTTCATCTGCTCTGGCTGGTCTCGAAACACTCACTTCCAATGTGAAGGCCTCAGCAACACGAGAAGAGGAAGGGGGTAGGAAGCTACCTGGAGATCAGGCGGTGGGGGGGTCATTCCTGGAGCCGTGCTCTAGCACGTTCTGTGCTTTCACCGCCACCAGGCTATGGGCAGAGTGGACCACCCAGGCTCCCGGTGTGGACGTGGTGCATCGTCTGCCCTGAGGTCCAGAGGCGTGTCGCAGGGTGGCCACACTGGGCTCTGTGGGACATCTAGAGTGGTTGTGTCTTTCCTGGGCATTTTTATCACCTCCCCCTGCTGGACAGCCTCCTAAACTCCCCTCCCCCACTGGAGGTATCATTCCCCTTCAGCCCTTTTTCCAACTTGGATGAAGGGTGGATGCATCAGCTGCCCTCAGTTCCACAGTTAGCTCTGCAGGGTCAGCCCCGCTGGCGCCATTCTCCCTTCTCTGCAGTGTCTTCTTTTTTTAAACTTTTTAAAAAAAATTTATTTATTTTTGGCTGCGTTGGGTCTTCGTTGCTGCGCTTGGGCTTTCTCTAGTTGCAGTGAGCCGGGGCTACTCTTCATTGCAGTACACAGGCTTCTCATTGCAGTGGCTTCTCTTGTTGCAGAGCATGGGCTCTAGGCACATGGGCTTCAGTAGTTGCAGCACACAGGCTCAGTAGTTGTGGCTTACAGGCTCTAGAGTGCAGGCTCAGTAGTTGTGGCACATGGGCTTAGTTGCTCTGTGGCATGTGGGATCTTCCCAGACCGGGGCTCGAACCCTTGTCCCCTGCATAGGCAGGCGGATTCTTAACCACTGTGCCACCAGGGAAGCCCCTCTGCAGTGTCTTCTGCCTGACCCACATGCCTTTGGTGTCCCGGTGTGGCCCCATGGGAAGTGCCTTCTTTCTGTTGAGCCGAGGGCTGCACCGAGGTCTCTCGCTGGTCCTGATCACCTTTCAGAGCTGGTGGCAGCCGGTTGACCGTGTGAGGCCAGAGGCCTGCCCGCCTCTTGGTGCTGCACTGGTGGTCACACTGGGTTCCACGCTGTGCAGCTGTTTTGCAGCCCCTCCCCCAGCCCCGGCAACCACGGAGCCACAGATCTTTGTCTCTCCTGGACGCTTCATATCAGTGGAGTCATACAATGCGGGGCCTTTAGTGTCCGGTTTCTTTCACTGAGCATGACGTTTTCCAGGTGCTTCCAGGTTGTACGGTGTGTTAGGCTTTTGTAGGGTCCGTTCATTCCTTTCTGTGGCTGAGTACTGTTCCATTGTCTGAAAGCCCACATTTGTTTATCGACTGCATAGTGGATCGTAAGTTTCCCGAGTAGCGGTCCCTGTAAGAGTCTGCTGAGACTGTCAGTCTTTCTCTCAGGAAAACCTTCGGGAATGGTTGGCGTGTGATCTTAGCAGAGCCCCAGGCTCCTCAGAGGCTATCCGAGGTTCAGAATCCTTGTTTTAGGTAATTCATTCAGAACGTTACTTTCTATTTATTAATATACTTTTCTTTTCCTTTCCTATTGTTGTAATCACACACAGCCAAATCTTTGAAAGGGGGTCTCTGGGGAGAGAACAGTTGTGAGAGGGACACATGGCAGTGGTCACTGCCCTGTGAGATGATCAGAAAGGGGCCAACTGGGCAGTAACCAGACTTACAAGGCACCGTCAGGCTTGGCTTCACACAATACACTGAAGGTAACAGTGGCTTGAGCACGTGAGGATTTCTTTCCTGGCGTCAGAGACGCCTGCAGGTAGGTGTCCAGGGCGGGCATCGGGGCCGAATCAGTCTGTTACAGAGCCTCTGGAGCCTCCCTCAGCACTTCTGCTCATACCTGGTGATGTGGTCTCCTCCAGCCACGAGCAGGCTATACATGGGCTGGCTTAACCCTGGGTGTTGCCTCCCAAATCACGCTGTGGTCTGCTGCTGACAAGCAAGGGGGCGTCCGGAGCACTCAAGCCACATTTCCTCTTCCTTCTGGCCCCAGGCCTGGGGCGAGTTGTCTGTCGTCCCAGGAGGCATGAGAGGTGGGCCTCCTTGGTTCCAGTGCTGCCAGCCCCTCGTTGAGCTTGGGTGGGTTCTGTGCACAGAGAAGGTGGTCCTGACCCTCCTCTGCCTCGCGGAAGCCGGCCATGCTGGACGTCCCGTTTTCCTCTCTGGGGAAATTGCTGTGCCTGTTACGACTAGTTTTCTAAACCACCCCCTTTTTCTCTTTTAACTTTTTATTTTGAAAATTGCAAAAACAGCACCATGTTGCCGTGTACTCTGCCCAGTATCCCCTGATGTTAACGCCCCATGGTCCATGGTGCAGTGGTCAAAGCCAAGAAGTGTCCCCCAGCACCCTGGTGTGCACAAGCTGGGCAAGCCCCGCACATCTGTGTTTTCTCCTTCTAAAGCCGCAACCTTTCCTCATTTTCAGTGTTCTCTCGCGGGCTGAAGAAGTCGTCCCAGGAGCTGTATGGCCTGATCTGCTATGGGGAGCTGCGCAAGAAGATCGGGGGCTGTGAGTACCCTTTTTCAGGGGTGGCCTCCTCCCGGCAGGGCCTGCCTGCTATCCTCTTACAGTTGGAGTTTTAGTACTGGGGGCTCTTCTGTTTTCTCTCCGACTTACATTTTGAAAACATTTTAACGCACAGAACGTTTTAATATACCGAAAAATCGAAGGAGAACGTAACAACCCCCACATACCATCATTTAGATTCATGGGTCCTGAACCTTGGCCTTGTTTGTGTTACTGTCTCTCCCGTTCCTGTCCCTCCTCCACACACTTGC
Source organism: Pseudorca crassidens (assembly GCF_039906515.1). Lineage (NCBI taxonomy): Eukaryota > Metazoa > Chordata > Mammalia > Artiodactyla > Delphinidae > Pseudorca > Pseudorca crassidens. Next base: position 37,793,262 of record NC_090310.1, on the reverse strand, counting down.
ATTTTTTCTTGCTCAGCTGTGTGACTGTAAGTTGCAGCCGTCTGAGCCCCCTCTAAACCCCTCAGCCATTGGCCCCGGTGAACAACGACATTCTCCTGCATGCCCAGCAAGCACATTTAAGATTTATCAAGTGGGTACCACAGCCTCACCTGGTATCCTGTCCAAACTCAGATCTCCCAGTGCGTCCCACCATGCCAGGCAGGGCATGCCTATCGGGAACAGTGCCCGCTCACAGCTGCTGTGTCTCTTGAGTCTTGACCTAGAACAGCCCCCACTTTCTGGCCTTTCCCGACCCTGGTACACTGAAGGGTCTGGGCCCCTCCCTTTGCCTTGCTCTGAGCATCTCCTTGTAACTAGATTCCTTTTAGATGCACAGGTGCTCTGGCCTCCGCATGTGACCACAGACAAGAGGCCTCAGCCTCGCCTCTCCAGCCCCCAGTTGTCTGCCTGTCACGTGGGTTGGAAGGGCACACACCCGCAGGGCCACTCTGAAGATTAAATGAGACACTATGAGATGATTGTAAGCTGTCACCTAACACGTCATAGCCGGGCAGGAGGGCGGGCAGGGTGGGCATTCCCTGGGTGACCCGCCCTTCCTGAAACAGGCAAGAAGTCCAGGAGCCTCTGAAGGAAGGGACAGGCGGCCTGGCTCCCCACCCCATGCTCCTGCAGGCTGACGACTTACTTAAACAAACCCCCGGCTCCTGCTTTGAGTGCTGTTGAGGGGGCTCTGGGGCCCCACCCCCTGGAATCCCTGCTTCCTTGTCCATCCTCCTCTCTGTCCTTGCCCTAAAATGCTCCTGGTCCTGGCAACATGCTGGGGCCCCGTCCTCCATCTCCCACATCCCAGCATCCCAGCCCGAGTGCTCCCCACAGGAGGCAGGCCTCATCCTCTTGTCAGCTTCCTGTTACCCTTGGGGTGTCACCTGGGTCCCCCGACCCAAGGGACCTCTGCACTTGGACTTCAACACGTCTTCCTGCCTGGCGTCCCCTCCAGCTCATCTGCTCCTGCTGGTGACACCTGTTGGTCCCTCTTGGTCCAGCAGCACTCAAGTGCACGTGTACACACATATGCACACACACACACACACATACACACACACGCACGCACATCCCCGTGAGGCCCCACCTGGGCTTGGGGCTCCCAAAGCTGCTTCACAGCACTCCACCCTGGTGGGGCCCTCATTCTGAGCCCCCACTGCACCCACCCACTGATCCACCTGCTGGGACACTATTGTGTCCTTTGGTGAAGGTTTGTGGGGGAAGGAGCTCGCTGGGATGGGCAGTTGTCCACGTGCCCTGCACACAGTGGTAGGCTTTTCTGGGCTACTGGGAACACGTGTCTGAGCTCCAGTGGTCAGAGCGTGCTCTTTGTTAACATACTTTTTGTAACTGAGGTCTCCAGACATCCAATTCTTAAGACATAGACTGAGTCTCTGCTGGGTTCCTGGTCCTTTGACACACCTCACCTTGTGTCACAGCAGCTGCGTGAGCTGGGCGGCGTTCCCCCTTGAAAAGGGCCTGAGGACCCTCAGTTTCGATGGAAACGGATGACCATTCAAGCCTCCTGGGCTATTGAGTGACAAGTCACACTTTGCCCCAGGCCTGGTGCCATGCGGGTATCAGGACAGGCCGGGGAAGACCTTGGCTGTCTGCAGTCCTCACCAGTTGGTTGAAATGGCTTCTCTTCAAAGGGAGGTTGCTTGCATGGTGCTCCCATCTGGTGACTTGAACCCCGAAGTTGTGGTGGTCCCACCCTCCGGGCCTTCTGTCTGTCACTCTGTCCCTCCAGGCTGCCGGATGCAGGACCTGTGGGCCCTTCCCTCCCCTTTGGTCTCAGCTCACAGGTCCATGAACGTCCCCGACAGGCTGGCTCTAGTGTCACATGCTCACACATAGCCCCAGCGGTCACTTACGCTGACTGTGCTTGTGTGGTCCATGCTGTTGGAGGGCAGGGTTGCATCTGGCTTGTTTAGGGATGGGGTCTGCATTTGCCCTCCCTGGTGCCAAGCACTGTTTCCTGAAGATCCGTTTCCATCTGGCACATGTCCCTTCAGCCTGCTGGGCTTCCTTCAGGCTTTCTCACCATGCCTCTGTGCCGGCTGTGAATTCTTTCCATTATCATTTATCTGAAAAGTCTTTATTTCATATTTGTTCTTAAAAGTTATTTTTGCCGGATGTGGGATTTTGATGACAGTTTTTTCTTCATGGCTGAGAGGTCACTGGCCATTTATGTCCTTTCTCCTCTGTAGGGGATGCGTTGTTTTTCTCCGCCTGCTTTTAAGGTTTTGTCCTTGTCTTTGGTTTTCAGCCTGGCTGCGTATTTGTGGCCCGTTGTGTTTTATTCCCCAAATATTCAGCAGGGTTCAAAGAATCTCACAGTGGCCTGCACATATGTACCACCTCCATCCTCCTTTTACCTGATTACTACACTTCCTATCTCGCATGTCCTGAGGGCAGCAATGAGTGGGGGGTGGGGCAGAGGAAAGGAGCGTCTGCTCTAGTAAACACGCAGGGTGTCAGTCCGTAGTTCAGAGCTGACGGAGGCGGGCCCACAGGTAACCCAGGAGCCACGCAGGACAAGAGTGCGTGGGGCAAGGTGGGCCCGGAGAAAGGGGAGTCTCTGACTGGGGCGAGTGGCAGTCCAGCGCGGCAGGGGGGCTGGGGCGGGGGTTTGGAGGCGTGATGAGCTGTGCAGAGGTGGGAGTGGTCCCCTCCCCGAGGATGTCCAGGTGGGCAAAGACAGTGCTCTCAGCACAGGTGACGTGTGCGGGCCCTGGGGGAGGGCCTGCAGCTAACATGGGGTCTTAACTGTGGAAGACCTTGACTACCCCATTGAGTGGTTTGGAGTCTGCGTTGGAGATTATTATGTGGGGTCTTGCTGGGCTTCGCTCCTGACTACTTGATGTTCACGTGTGTTTGTTTTTCCATCAAAGGCATGGACGACAAGAACGCCACGAAGCTGAATGAGCTCATTCAGGCTGGGTGAGTAGAGCTGTGTGTGAGGCAGGCCGGCTCCTTGTGGGAATTTGCACTTTTCTCTCAAATATAGACCTCGAAATATGTGCAGTTTTCTCCCCTTTTCTCAGTGAGGACCATTAAATCCTGAAGTCCTCAGAGTTAGCCCTGACACCCTCACAGTTAAGCATCTGCCCGTGAGGAGGTGGCCAGCCCGGGGAACTGATTGACCTGCCCCCAGCTTCTCCCCGTCCTGGGGGCCCCGTCCTTGTTCTTCTGCGGGTCTCCACTCAGCCCTCACCTTCTCACTGTCTCACTCTTTTCCTCAACCTTGTGCATTTCATGGTGTGGGGGTCTCCTTTGCTTCTAGAAGGCCTGCCCTCCCGGCCTTCCTGGTGCATGTTTCTGGTCCTCCCGCGCTTCCTCTGCCTGCCGTTCCTCCTTGTGCCTCTCGAGGTCAAGCTGAGTCTGACTCTGTTCTGCTCTCACACTCCTGGCCTCCCGATCACACAAAACCACTGGGGACCCCCACGCAGCTCTGACCTGACTGCTGTGACCGTTTCTGCCCCAGAGAGGCCGTACCAGGACTTGCTGCATGGAAAAGCCACGGTGCCCTGTCCTTGAGTTGCCCAGTGGCCCTTTGGCTTGCCCGCTGCCCCCTGCACTCTGACAGCCTTGCTAGTAGGTCCCTGGGCACCAGCCAGGTGTCTGACCCTGAGCTGCTCTCCAGCTTCCGGAACCGCCCTCCTGGGGCTGTCCCGGCACTGCCCCCAGGCTCTCCTGTCCCTGCACCCTCTCCTTTGGCTACTTTAACTCTTCCCAGGGCCTCTGTTACCTTTTCTGGGTGAAGGATCCCAGATCTGACTTGTCCCCCATTTCTCTGCCTCGACGTACAAGTCCCATTACGGCCTGGATATTTCCTGTGTTCCAGCTGGAAGCCTCCAGCATCTTTTCCTGGGAAGGATGCCCCCGACCTTGCACTCTGAGGGTCTCTCAGTCAGCGCCTCTCACTCCTCTCTGCAAGTAGCTGGAAGCATGGCAGGCGGGCCTGTCCGTCTCTCGCAGCCCCTTGCCTCTCTCATGGCTGCTGTGGCCTAGTCCCTCAGCACTGCGGCTGTGCTGGACTCCAAGTCACAGCCTGACCATCCCCCGTTACATGGTCTGGATTTCTCACCTGGTGTGGGGTCCTCATTGGCAGCCACCCTGTCCCTCCCACTCACCCCATCAGAGCCTCTGCGCTCCCACATGGACCTCTCCACTCCTCATCTTAGACGGACCCGCCCGCCATCCCCAGGCCCCTGCTGCTCGATGGCCAGCTGTCCTGTAGGTCGAGCCATCCCTGGGAAGTTTCCCTGGCCTCTGCTACATCAGCGGGACGTTGTCTTGCACCCTAGTTTTTTCCTCCCTCGGCCTGGTGTTGGACGACCAGCGAGCCCCCATCCCTCAGGTTGAGTCCCTGCCAGGTTGACTGTGTGCATTTCTGCTTTGGCTCCAGCCCAGCGTCTGACCTTACAGAGGCTCATGTTGGACCCTCCATGCTCTGTGTCTATGAACTACCATCAGTTTGGAGCCAGGCCTGAGAGTGACTAGGTTGTACGTATCACTGCCATGTGAAAAAGCAGTGATTCTCCCCAGCGGCTGAGGAGTGAAGGTGACCTGACCAGCTGGTACCACTGGGCACATGGAGCCTCCCAGAGGTGTGGGGGGTGGTCAGAGGCAAGTAGGAAGAGAGGCCACCAGCCTTAGCCCTGGGGGTTGTCTATTGCACCTCCCTATTCACCTGCTGCAGCTTTAGCATCTGGCCTTCCTTCCTACCCTCACACCTGCCCTGTGCCCATCAGGTGGAAGCTATGTTTGCTCCAGGGTCTAAGATGTTTGAGCAGTGTTGTGCATACACACCTTTCCCGGAATGTCATCTCAGTGAGATTGTACCGTGTGTGGCCTTCCAAGGTTGGCATCTTCCACTCAGCAGTACACCCTGAGATTTGTCCATGTGGCTGCGTGTGTCTGTGGTCCATGCCTCTGTGGAGTAGTGTCCCTAGTATGGCTGTTCTGTGGTCTGTTGATCCAACCCCCAGTGAGGGACACGGGCTGTTTACAGAGAGTAAGTGACTCGGCATTGGCCTCCAGCTTTTTGCCTCATCTTGCCTGAGCAAATCCCCAGGGGAGGAGGTCGTGAGCACGTGCAGACTTTATAAGGAGCTGCCAGCCTGCTTTCCAGGTGGGGTTCCGGGTGCTCCTCACACTTGGTGTGTTTAGTCTGTTCTTCACCCAGTGGTGAAGGGGTGTCTCATTGTGGTTTTGACTTCGTTTCCCTGAGGACTAGTGATGTTGAACACCATTGTTATGCTTACTGGCCATCTGTGTATCTTCTTTGGTGAGGTGCCTCTTCAAATCTTGTGCCCATTGCGTTTGAGTGTCCTTTATATATTCCAGACACAAGCCTTTTGTCAGGTAGGCGATTTGCCAATCTTTCCTCCCAGTCTGTGGCCCGCCTTCTCACTCTCTTTAGCAGTGTCCTTCAAAGGGTAGACGTTTTCAGCTGTGATGAAGTCCAGTTTGTCATCTTTTTCATTTATGGATTGTGTTTTAGTGTCACATCTAAGAAGTCGTTGCTTAACTTGAGGTCATGAAGTTTTTTCCTGTGTTTTCTTCTAAAAGTTTTATGGTCTGACATATAAATCCACAATCCACTCTGAATTAACTTTTGTACACGATGTGATGTTTATGCCAAGGTTCAGTTTGTGGCCTGTGGGTGTCCGGTTGTTTTGGCCCCCTCTGCTGGAGGGTCCATCCTTCCTCCATTAGCTGCTTTTTCACCTTCATCTCAGGTCTGTTGACTGTGCTATGTGGGTCTATTTCCAGACTTGAAATTCTGTTCTGTTGATTTACTGTGTGTTCTTTCGCCAACACATCATCAGTTTTTAAGAACAAAGCAAAAGGCCTTACTGTAAAAGTGAGACAGAGATGGGGGAAATTAGTAAGGTGCCTGTGGAAAAGTACTCCTTGACTTAAGACCAAAAAGCATTGAGTATTTAACTAACTTCCTGTTCCTGCCTCTCATGCAGACCTTTTCCAGTTAACTGTCAATCTCTCTTTGTTATAAAATTGTAGAATTGGATTAAGGAGTAAATGAATTGAGAAAAGCTCTAAAGTTGAATCTTATTACATTGGTCACAGACCCAGCAGCATAGAACTTAGCACATGCTTATTAGATTTATCAAGTAACTTTGCAGAGAAGAAAATGAACCTCATATCAGAAAGGAAAGCCTGACTCCCATGCACATAGAGGGATTACTCTGTTGCTTGTTTTGTGACACTAGTGGAGGATTCAAATAGGACCCTCCGCATTGTTCCATCTGACAGAGGGCAGGACCTGATTCTCCTGCAGGTGCACCTCTGCAGCCTGCGCTGGGGCCAGGCTTCACCTGTGCCGGCTCCAGCCTCAGGCTGCTCATAGAACTTCCATTTGTGAGAAAGGGAAGGGGCTCGTAACCTCGGAATGGTTCTCTACATAAAGCAGAGGCTGTTCAATTTCACTAAAAAAAAAAAAGGAAGTCACAAAACAGCAGTTTAACGGAAAATGTGGTTATCACAAACACAAGTGCCACGTGACACGGCTCCCTCTGCTCTTTAAATCTTTCCTGCTACTGTTGTGTTTTGTTTGGGATGGATGACAGAAACATCCACTTGTTCCCAGCACCCTTCTTTGGAGGCGATTAAGAACTGACTTGATGTTCTTGGTTCCCACTCCTGCACCCCCACTCCAGCCTCATCAGCACATCCCTGGGAGTGCTCTGCTGCCTGTATTTCCCCTGGGTTGAGGTAGTTAAGACTCAAGCACTTGGTCTCAGTGGAGGCCTTGGTCACTGCAGACTCCCATCCTCTCTGAATCTCCCCTCCTAACACAATGACAGGGGAGCTGGCTTCCTGGAGTTTTCTTGTCCAGATAACTGGAGAAATATAAGTAAAATGAAAAAGCAGGGGAACTACTCCCAGTTAAAAGAACAAGAGGATAGAGAAGGGGCATCCGACAGCGACAGAGGTTCTGATAAGACTGAGGACCAGAGAGGGAATGTGATCTCCCCAAAGTCATGTACTGATTGGTAGAGCTGGACAAGAACCTACGTCTGTAACTGAAGAGACCAGGGATCTTTCTGTTATACTCTTGGGAAACAGACACTAAGATCTTTGCAAATTATCTTGTGGGAAAAATGCCTAAAGTCAGAAGAAGCTGGAAAGCTCCCCTAGATGACTGGGAGTTGATGGAGCCAACATTGGATGAATTAGATCAAAAGATGAGAGAAGCTGAAACAGAACCTCATGAGGAAAAGAGGAAAGTGGAATCTCTGTGGCCCATCTTCAAGATCCACTACCAGAAAACCCACTATATTTTTGATCTCTTCTAAGAGCGGAAAGACATAAAAAGAACTATATGAGTATTGTATCAAAGAAGGCTATGCAGGTAAAACCTAATCGCAGAACGGAAAAAGCAGGTGTATGAGAAATCATGCTGCCTGAGATGCATTCAGACATGGAACACCGATTTGAGGACAAACTGCGTTTGCCAGGATCCCAAAATAAGCTGTCAGTGGACCGGATCATCAAGTGCATGCTCTGTGGCTGTTGGGGCTGCTCTGGCAGAGGCCCTTGGGCCCCCTGACCCCACTCCGCCCTGGACTTTGGACTGTGCAGGTTTCTGCATGTCAAGCCACCCCTTTCCTGGGAACAGCTGTTCCTGTAGAGTGGTGCCCACGTATGAAGGTTTCATGTTCATCAGCTGTGATTTGTAGAAATAAGACTTTTAAATCTTTAAAAAAATAAAGTAAAAGAACAAGAGAAATCCTCTGAGAGAACAAATGATGAAACAGACCTCTCTAGTCTACCAAACCCCGAGCTCAAAAAGGAGGTAATAAAAATGCTGAAGGAATTAAGAAAGACTTTTGTTAGAAATGTAGATCACTGTCATAAGGATCTAGAAAGTATAAAGAGGAACCAGTCAAAATCAGACAACTCAATTACCAAGATGAAAACTGAGCTAAAGACAGTAAATAGCAACTAAATAATGTAGAAGAATGAATAAGTGATCTGGAAGATAGAATAACAGAAATCACCCAATCAAAACAGCAGACAGACAAATGAAAAAAAATGAAAGCAACATATGAGATCTATGGATTAATATAAAGTGTGCCAATCTATGCATAAAAGGAATTCCAGAAGGAGAAGAAAGAGAAAAGGGGATCAAAAATGTATTTGAAGAAATTATAGCTGAAAACTTCCCAAACCTAAAGAAGGAAACGTATCAAGGGACAGGAAGCACAGAGGGTCCAAAACAATATGAACCCAAACAGACCTACTCTAAGACATATCATAGTTAAAATGACAAAAGTTAAAGAGGGTACTTCCCTGGTGGCGCAGTGGTTGAGAGTCCGCCTGCCGATGCAGGGGACACGGGTTTGTGCCCCGGTCCGGGAGGATCCCACATGCCACGGAGTGGCTGGGCCCGTGAGCTATGGCCGCTGAGCCTGCGCGTCCGGAGCCTGTGCTCTGCAACGGGAGAGGCCACAACAGTGAGAGGCCCACGTACCGCAAAAAAAAAAAGTTAAAGAGAGGATTGTAAAGACAGCAAGAGAAAAACAGTCAGTTACAAAGGAACCCACATAAGGCTATCAGCTGATTTCTCTACAGAAACTTTTGCAGGCCAGAAGGGAGTGGCAAGATAAATTCAAAGTCCTGAAAGGGAAAAACCTGCAACCAGGGACACTCTACCCAGCAGGATTATCATTTAGAACTGAAGGAGAGATAAAGAATTTCTCAGACAAGCAAAAACTAAAGGAATACAGCAATACTAAACTTATCCTAAAAAGAATATTGAAAGGTCTTCTCTAAATAAAAGAGAACAAGAATCTATAGGAAAGGGAAACATCACAGTAGGAAAGGGAAATACATAAAAGGATTGAAGGTCACTTTAAATAAGCTAGTACATAGATTATTATTTATTTTTTTAAAGCTGCTCGGTTCCCTAACTCCACAACAAGTTTATCCTATTACATATATATATTTAAAATTTATTTATTTATTTATGTATTTATCTCTGCCTGTGTTGGGTCTTTGTTGCTGCATGCCGGCTTTCTTTAGTTGTGGTGAGCGGGGGCCACTCTTCGTTGTGGTGCACGGGCTTCTCATTGTGGTGGCTTCTCTTGTTGCGGAGCACAGGCTCTGAGTGCACGGGCTTCAGTAGTTGCGGCACACGGGCTCTAGAGCGCAGGCTCAGTAGTTGTGGCGCACAGGCTTAGTTGCTCCGTGGCATGTGAGATCTTCCTGTTTCAGGCTCAATCCCATTTCCCCTGCATTGTCAGGCAGATTCTTAACTACTGTGCCACCAGGGAAGTCCCACCAGCACATAGATTTAAAAAATAATAAAAAAAATTCTATGAAAGCGATTATAACTACAATGAACAGCAAAAGGATAAACATGAAGATGTAAAATAAGACCTCACAATCACAAAATATGGGGGAGGAAAGTAAGAAAATGCGGATCTTTTAGAATGTGTTTGAGCTTCTATGACTACCAGTTTAAAGCAAGTAGATACAGTTATGGGTTAACATACTTGAAAACCAGGGTAACCACAAATCAAAAACATGCAGTATATTCACAAAAACCAAACAGAAAGGAACTCAAGAATGATACAAAAGAAAACCATCAAGCCACAAAAGGAAAAACGAAAAGAAGAAAAGAACAAAGAAATACAAAGTCAACTGGAAAACACTGTTTAAAATGGCAATAAATACATACTTGTCAGTAATTATTTTAAATGTCAATGGACTAAATGTTCTGATCAAAAGACACAGAGTGGCAGATTGGATAGTAAAACAAGAACCTACAACAGACTGCCCACTTTAGAGAGAAAGACATGTTATAGATTGAAAGTGAGGGAATGGAAAAAGATATTTCATGCAAATGCAAATGACAAGAAAGCAGGGATAGCGATACTCAGACAAAATAGACTTTAAAACAAAGGCCATAGGGAATTCCCTGGCTGTCCATTGGTTAGGACTCGGTGCTTTCACTGCTGTGGCCCAGGTTCAATCCCTGGTTGAGGAACTAAGATCTCACAAGCCACATGGCGCAACCAAAAAAAAAAAAGACCACAAAGAGAGAGAAAGAAGGACACTATATAGCAGTAAAAGGATCAGTACGAGAAGGAGATCTCACAGTCATTAACATATATATGCACCTAATATAGGAGCACCTGTACACATAAAACAAATACTAACAGACACAAAGGGAGAAATTAATGGGAGTACAATAATAGTAGGAGACTTTAACACCCCACTGACATCAACGGACAGATCTTCCAGACAGAAAATCAGTGAGGCAACAGAGATCCTAAATGACACAGTAGAACAGTTAGACTTGATTGATATCTATAGGACATTAATTTAAAAAAACCCAGAATATACATTCTTTTTAAGTGTACATGGAACATTCTCTAGGGTAGACCACATAGTAGGACACAAAACAAACCTCAACAAATTTAAGAGAATAGAAATTATTTCAGGCATCTTTTCTGACCACAACAGCATGAAATAGAAATCAACCACAGAAAGAGAAATGAGAAAAAAAAGATTACACGGAGACTAAAGAACATGCTGTGAAATAACGAGTGGGTCAGTGATGAAATCAAAGAGGAAAAACAAAAAAAAAATTTTAAAAACCCTCAAGACAATGAAAACACAACCATACAAAATCTATAGCAAAAGCAGTCCTGAAAAGTTCATAGTGATACAGGCTTTCCTCAAAAAACAAGAAAAATCCCAAGTAAACCTAACCTACCACCTAAAAGAATTAGAAAAAGAAGAACAAACAAAAGCTAAAGTCAGTAGAAGGAAGGAATAATAAAGATCAGAGAGGAAGTAAATAGAGATTTAAAAATAGAAAAAAAATCAGTAAAACCAAGAGCTGTTTTTTTTTTAAAGGACAAACAAGATTGACAAACCTCTGGCAGGCTCACCAAGAAGAAAAGAGAGGGGAGCCAAATAAAATAAGAAATGAAAGAGGAGAAATAACAACTGATACCTCAGAAATATAAAAAATCATTAAAAAATATTATGAACAGTACATTCCAACAAAATGGACAACCTAGAAGAAATGGACAAGTTTCTAGGTATACATAGCCCACCAAAACTGAATCAAGAAGAAACAGATAATTTGAACAGACCAATCACTGGAAATGAAATAGAATCTGTAATAAAAAAGCTCCCTTAAAACAAAAGTGCAGGACCAGATGGCTTCACTGGGGGATTCTACCAAACATACAAAGAACTTAGACCTATTCTTCTCAAATGCTTCTAAAAGATTGAAGAGGGAACGCTTCCAAAGTCAATCTATGAAGCCACCATCACCCTGATACCAAAACCAGAAAAGACACTACCAAAAAAGAAAATTACAGGCCAGTATCTTTGACAAATTTAGATGCAAAAACTCTCAGCAAAATATGAGCAAACTGAATCCAACAACACATAAAAAAGATCATACATCACCATCAAGTTGGATTCATCCCAGGGTCACAGGATGGTTCAACATATGAGAATCAGTCAGTGCGATTCACCACATCAACAAAAGAAAAGACAAAAACCACATGATCATCTCACTAGATGGCAAAAAAAGCATTTGACTGTCACCAAAGTGGGTATAGAGGGAACATATCTCAACATAATAAAAACCATTTATGACAAACCCACAGCCAGCATAATACCAAACGGCAAAAAGCTGAATGCCTTTCCGCTAAATTCTGGAACAAGACAAGGATGCCCACTCTCACCACTTCTAATTAACGTAGTATTGTAAGTCCTAGCCACAGCAATTGGACAAGAAAAAGAAATAAAAGGTATCCAGATTGGAAGAGGTAAAATTATCATTATATGCAGATGATGGTTAAAATGGCCATACTGTGCAAACCAATCTATAGATTTATTGTGATCCCTATCAAATTACCCACGACAATTTTTCACAGAGCTAGAACAAATAATCCTAAAATTTACATGGAACCACAAAAGACCCAGAATTGCCAAAGCAATCCTGAGGAAAAAGAACAAAGCTGGAGGCATAACTCTTCCAGACTTCAGACAATACTACAGAGCTACAGTAATCAAAACAGTGTAGTATTGGCACAAAAGCAGACATATAGATCAATGGAATAGAATGGAGAGCCTATAAGTAAACCCACACACCTATGGTCGATTAATCTTCGACAAAAGAGGCAAGAATATGCAATAGAGAAAAGACAGTCTCTATAGCAAGTGGTGTTGGGAAAGCTGGACAGCCACATGTAAATCAATGAAGTTAGAACACTCCCTCCCACCATACACAAAAACAAATTCAAAATGGCTTAAAAACTTAAATATGGGCTTCCCTGGTGGCGCAATGGTTGAGAGTCCACCTGCCAATTCAGGGGACATGGGTTCGTGCCCCGGTCTGGGAGGATCCCACATACCGTGGAGTGGCTGGGCCCGTGAGCTATGGCCGCTGAGCCTGTGCGTCCAGAGCCTGTGCTCTGCAACGAGTGAGGCCACAACAGTGAGAGGCCCGCGTACCGCAAAAACAAAACAAAACAAACTTAAATATAAGACACGACACCATAAAACTCCTAGAAGAGAACATAGACAAAACATTTTCTGACATATGTGGAATCTAAAAAACAGTACGAATGAACTTATTTACAATACAGAAACAGACTGACAGACATAGAAAACAAACTTATGGTTACCAGAGGCAGGGGGGTGAGGTGGAGGGATAAATTAAGAGTTTGGGATTAACAGATCCACATTACCATATATAAAGTAGAGAAGGGTTTACTGTATAGCAGAGGGAACTATATTCAATATCTTATAATATTGAAATATACTGTAAGAATCAATAAAGGATGTATATGTGTATAACAGAATCACTTTGCTGTACATCTGAAACTAACACAATATTGTAATTCGATTTTTAAAAAACAGGTAAAAAACAAAGCAGGGTCATAAAAACAATATAGACGGACCTTGAACCTTTCGTAAAACATAAACTTAGGTTTGTTCACCAACCATATGGTGGCTGGCCAACACCTTTTCTTGGTGGCTTGCTCCTCGGAGTTCTGTGGTGTTTTTATTTGGAAGCTCTAGCCAAGATGCATCATTTGTGATTTCCTGTTTTCAAGTGGAACAAGAATGTAGGCTCTCAAAGCAGTGGGACTGCAGGGTCCTTCCCTGTCATTTTTCATAGTTGTCTTGCTCACACTTAATTTGTGTGCCATCTTTTAAAAACAATCTACCTTTATTGAGTATTCCCAAAGCACTCCAAGTGTGTTTCTTAGAGGGAGCTATTTTTCACGGTTTTCATATTCCTTTCATTAGTTAATAGTAGTATTTCTTTAATTTATGTAATCCTAACATTATATAAGTTACTGTCACAGCAGTATTCAGGTAGAGTGTCACCCATATCTGTGGGCCTGCCTGCAGATCAGTGTGGGGAGCACAAGCATGTTGCACTCATGCCTGCTGGCCTCCAATGTCCCGTCCTCTCTGGGCCCCCCTAGTGTGGTTTGCAGAGGGACTGACTGGGGAATGTCACTGACCTGCAGAGGTGGTCACCTAGGGGCGGGTTGAGAGGTCATGTAGAGGTGGGTGAGCCCTTCTGCTCTGGGGACCTGGAGGAGGGGAAGGGGTATTCCTTCTGACGTCCGATTGGGGCTCCAGTGAGAGGGCTCTCGGGGTCACCAGGCAGGAGGGCAGGGTACGTCCTGAACATCAGGTGCCCTCTTTGCAGCATGACGCGTGCTCAGGAAGGTCCAGAGTCAGCTCTGTCGTTTGTCATGTGCATCTGCCTACGATTCCAGGAGCTTCTTGGGGACGTGTGGGGCCCCCTCATGGGGCCGAGCATGAGCCCTGGAGGCCAGGGTGTTTGCTTAGCCGGGGCCCGTAGTTACTGCGCGGGTTGGGAGTGACTTCATTTAGAGGCCTCAGCGCTTCTTTAACACTCCTCTCCCAGGGCCACCACAGTCCGGTACAAAGGGAGGAACCTGCGGATCAAAGCGCCCATGTGCCGTGCCCTGAAGAAGCTCTGTGACCCGGACGGTACGTCAGACACGGGCTGGGCTGGGCCGCGCACCTGGGGCTCACTCCTGTCAGGGAGGCTCGCTGTCTGGCTCCAGCTGGGCTGAGCTGGAACACGGCGGCCGAGCCTGCATGATCCAGTCCTGCCAGCAGCCAGCTCCTGGACCCGAAACCCCGTGTCATAGCGGTGTGTCCTCTCGTGAGTCAAGTCCAGCTCAGAAGTCCCAGCCGTCCTCAACGGAGCATCAGAGGTGTCAGGGCGAGTCTCCCATGGCCGGTCCGCGGCTCTGGTGTAGCAGATGTGCAGCTGGCCACGCTGGCACCTTTAGACCAGGTCCTTGCTGGGGCTCCTGCCAGTCCCACTTTCACTGAGGGCTGTTTGCCCCTTGCTCCTCTCTGGGTCCCTTAGCTGTCTGGCTGAGGACTTCACCTTCTCATCAGGGTCCGTCTGTGCCAGGCTCTCATGGCCCTTTCCTGTTGCAGGCTTGAGTGACGAAGAGGACCAGAAGCCAGTGCGCCTGCCCCTGAAAGTCCCCGTAGAGCTGCAGCCACGGAACAACCATGCCTGGGCCCGCGTGCAGAGCCTCGCACAGAACCCGCGGCTCAGGTAACACGCTATGCGTTTTGGGGGAGCGAGCTGCGAGGGACGGGGCTGGAGGGGAGGTGTTGGGTCCCTGGGTGAGCAGCAGATGCCACTCCAGTACTCTGACACCACCTGGGGGTAGTGTGGGGGATGCCTTTAGATTCAGGTAAAATTCACATAATACGGAATTAACTGTGAGCCCTTTTAAGGGGCCCGGTTCAGGGGTATTGGGTACCTTCACAGTGTTGTACAACTATGACCTCTCTCTAGTTCCAGAAATTTTCAGTCCCCCGAGAGGAAACCCCATGCCCACTAAACACTCACTGTGCATCCTCCTCCCACTCCCCAGGGCACCACTGGTCTACTTTCTGGCCCTATAGATTTGCCCATTCTGACATTTCATGTAAATAGAATCATATACTGGTCCTTTCTGTCTGGCTTTTCTCCGTGAGCATCATGGTTTCAGGGTTCATCCGTGTCGTAGCCTGCATCAGGACTTCATTCCTTCCATGTGTAGTTTTATTTTCTTGGGTTTAATTGAGTCTAGAGCCGTCCTCTTGACCGCACAGGGAGCTGGTAGAAGAGAAGGGTGTGTTGTACCAAGGCCCCTGTCCTGGTTGAGACCTCATACTGTAAAGGGCACTCAGGATCTCTGTTACTTCTTCTTGCAGTTTCTCGTGAGTCTCCTGTTATCTCAAATTAAAGAGTTAGTTTTTAGAAAAGGAGCCAGCGGCTCTACAGGGACATTATGGCTCTGGCCTTGAGACCCCCTGGCATCATCTTCCTGCCACAGCCTCTGGGGCTCCTAGAAGGTACCCTCACATCCCAGCCTCCCATTCCCCATCTGTCTTTTCTCTGTAGGATGATCGTGGAGCTCCATCGAAAGGTCTCCAGCCTCATCGAGTTCCTGAAGCAGAAGTGGGCACTTCATGAAGTGCGAGTTGTATCCTTTTCCTACTTAAAGCTACCCCCAGGCTCTGCAGCACCTGCTGCCTGAGAGTGAAGTCTCCCTCTCAGTCCTGGAATTGCAGCAGGGCCCCCAGGCGTGTAGCAGGTGTGCCATGAGATGGTGTAGAACCAGAACTAAAACCCACAGCCCCTCATCCTCTGGGTTTTGGGTCTGAACCCCCTTTTTGACCTCCTTGCAGTGTTAGAACTCTGTCACAGCAGCCGTCCTTGCTGTAAGTGGCTGCCATCTGGCCCACAGGGTGTGGCCGAAGCATCCCTGCCAGCAGGTTGAACAAAGTGACCGAGGACAGCCCCACACCTCCATCTTCGTGTCCTTGGCTGGCTTGTAGCCCTGCCCAGTTCCCAGCTAGGAGGGTGAGTGTTGGGTGTGGAGCCCGGAAAGAAGGAAGTACTGTCGTGTCTCCCCGCTGGACCTCAGGGTGTGAGCTGCTGCTGCAGGTGGTTCCTTGACGGTGCGCTCAGCGGAAGACGTTTGAGGAGCAGCAGCTGCAGGACTCGTTCATGGAGCCATCGCAGGAGAAGGTGGCACTTCACCTGTTCCCGGGGGAGAACTGCACCCTGACCCCGCTGCCGGGCGTGGCCCGAGTGGTACACTCAAAGGCCTTCTGCACGGTGCACTGGCAGGAGGGTGGCCGGTGCAAGCAGAGCACCAAGGACACCCACTCGCTGCCCCCAGCCCAGATCCTGGGCATCCAGAGCGGGCAGGGCACAGCCAGGGGCCAGCTGAAGTGCCCACGGGGCGGCGCCGAGGCCAAGGGCGGGGGGCGGCCCCCTCCCTCCACCGATGCTTTGCAGAGCTCTGGGGAGAGTTCCCCTGAAAGTGCACCTGGGGAGGGGGCTGCTGCAAGTTTCAGCAGCCCGGATGCCTCTGACAGGCTTCCCCCTGGGCTCCAGGATGCTGGTGGACAGCTTGAGAAGACCCCTGCGGCCGCTGCTGCAGAGGGTGGGGACGGCCCTGCCCGAGAGTCCAGGCCCCTGGCGTGTGCCTGTGGCCAGCTCCCAGACCTGGAAGATGAGCTCTCCCTCCTCGACCCCTTCCCCCGCTATATGAAGTCCTGTCAGGACCTCATCATCCCTGAGCAGTGCCGCTGCGCAGACTCACGGCCTTCAGGGTGCCCCTCCCCAGAGACCCTCATCCCCAGCAGCGCAGAGGTGGCCGACCTCGCCCGGGCCAGGGCACCATCCCCCGTCCGCGTCCCTCCCGGCCCAGAGCCTCAGCCCAGCCCCGGGCTCCAGCCGGACGTTTGCACTAAAGACTTGGCGGACGCGCCTGCGGAGGAGCCCCAGGAGAAGGCGAGCCCCTTGGACCCCCCGCCACCTCAGGGTCAGCCTGCCGTCAAGCCTCCGAAGGACGTCCCTGCCAGCCGGTTCGCCCAGCAGCTCCGCGAGGAGGGCTGGAACCTGCAGACCTCTGAAAGCCTCACGCTGGCTGAAGTCTACCTCATGATGGGCAAGCCCAACAAGCTGCAGCTAGAGTACGACTGGCTGGCAGTGCTGGGCCCTGAGGGCCAGGCCCTGGGAGGGCAGGCCCAGGGCTCCCGGGCCGGCTCCCCGCCTACCACCTTCCACAAGCAGCGCCTCCTCAGCTGCCTCCTGAAGCTCATCTCCACCGAGGTCAACCCCAGGCTGGTAAGTGTGGGTCAGAGCACGGCCCTTTTGGCCCCCCAAGGGCTCGCGGCTGGGTGGCTGGGGTCCAGAGAGGAAAGACCGGCCTTGTGGCAGGTGGTCTGGGGCCCCACAGGCTCCTTGGAGGAGGTGGTCTGGGGATCGCCTTTCGTTCCCTGGAGTGGGCTGCACAGAGCACGTGGTTGGGGCTCCAGTTCCCTGCAGTGCAGGCCCTCGTCCCGTGGGGCTCACACGGGCTGCACCTTGCCCGGCTCCAGAGATGCCACTGAGCCCAAGTATGTGGGCCGAGGGGACAGAGCCTGGGACAGAGGCGCAGAGGTGAGGTGGCAGCCATGGCCAGGAGCCGAGCTGGGCTGGGAGCGTTACAGGTTTCTGCAGCAGGAACGGCGAGGTCGAGTGTGTGCTTTGGAAAGGCCATCCTTGGAGGCCAGTGGGGGTGCAGCTTGGGTGCAGGGAGTGGAGCTGGGAGGGGCTGCGCTGGGTGGGCTGCGCCCAGGAGACCCTGTCAGGAGGTGGGCTGGTTGGAGTGGTCTCAGGTTCCTTGAGAGGCTCCTGTGGGGGGCAGTGGCTGCCATGGCCCAGGGAAAGGGCACCCGGCCAGGTGGGCCTGGCCACGGCTTGTAACTGCCCCCCCACCCCTGCTCCTGGGAGGCCGGCCAGCAAAGCCCACACGTGGGCTGGAAGGTGCTGCAACCGGAAAGTCTAGTCCGCTCTCTGGGCACAAGAGCAGCGTACTGAGGCAGGTCGATCCCGAAAGGTGCGTGTGCACTAGAAGGTGAGGCTCACAAGTTCCAGGAAGAGGCGCCGAAGCTCAGCGTGGTGGCCTCACAGGAGTGGGGCTCGGGTCACAGTCAGAACCAAACTTGAGGTGCGCCCATGTCACCGCTGTGACGGGTACCCGCCTCCTGCTCCCCGAGGCAGACAGCACGTGGTCTGTGTTCTGCCCTTCCCGGAGCCTCTGCCCTAGGCTCCTGCCCACCATCTTCTGGCGGCACTCAGCAGAGCTCATGGTGGGGAAAGAGCGCCACGTGGGACCAGTTCTCGTGGGGGTGGGTGGGGCCCGAGGGCCAGCAGTGGACTTTGGATTCAGGTGTGGATGTGACCTGCGGGCAGGCATGGGCAGTATTGCAGTGACTGGACAGAGATGATGAGTTTAAAACACTTTTTCAAGTTTGGTTTTTGGAGGGGTCAGGAGCAGAGATGGGGGAGACCGGAGCGTGTCCAGACCCCTAGGGAAGGAGGCCAGGCCAGGCCGGCTCCTAAGGATGCGGGAGTTCTGGTACACGGCCGAGGTGCTGGCCTTGGCCTCAGCCTCAACTGGGAGAGGAGAGTAGAGCAAGTTGGAAGTGCAGAGTATGCAGAGCAAGGCGCTCAGATCTGTGGTTCCTGAAGCGGGGTCCCCGGCCAGCAGCCTTGGCATCACCTGGGAACTCGTTAGGGATGCAGGTTCTTGCAGCCCAGGAGATTGTTTTGACGAGACGCCCCCACCCCCATGCCCTGTTTGGTGATTCTGATGTAGCTCAGGTGTGAGAATCCCTTGCTCAAGGCCCCAGGAGAAATAGAGGACCTTGAATTAGAGATGGCCTGCCTGGCCAGGCGGCCCCTCCCTGCGATATCTCTGTAGGTGGGACGCTGACAAACAAGTGCAGCGATGGCTGCCCCGCCCCAGGAGGCTGATGGGCACTCAGGTGGGAGGTGGGGGTGTCGAGATCCAGTGAATGGAGTAGGAAGGGACACAGCAGGGGTCCCAGGGAAAGGAGAAGGTGGGTCAGGCCAGGGCGAAGGGCATGGGAGACACAGAAAGAGGTGCAGGGTAGGTGGGGCTGGGTGAGAGCACGGGGAGTGGGTGCTGGGAAGAACTGAGGGGGCGGGGCAGGACGGTGGAGTCATGGGAGAGAACAGGTGAGTAGAAGGGGTGCCTCTATGGCCGAGGAGCCCAACACTCAGTGACAGCCAGGAGAGTGGAGGCAGCGGCCTCAGGTAGGGGCCCACGAAACCCCTGAGGTGGAGGTTTTGACTAAGCAGAGGACTCCTTGGCTGTGATTGTGTTTGATTTTAGAAATTAATCTGTATTTCCTTCCTCTGACTCACAATCAGAAGAAGCTTTAAGAAGGAGAGTCCCTGTCGCTTGCCACTCAGCCTCCCCTCCCGTCAGTGCAGGGGTACGCTCTGTCCATGCCACCGCAGCAGTGAACGCAGAAGGGCTCCTGGAGGACAGCGGTTGTTCCCCTGAGGGCCTGGGGGCACCAACCTGTGCGTCATGGAGTATGACCCTGGGTCCTTTGCTGTCCTGTCACACTCCACAAGCATTGTTCCGTGCTGAGTTTGGCCAATGTTTTGGCCCGTTTCTGTCCCAGGCTCCAGAAGCGAACACTGGCTCCACGGCCTCAGTGAGGCCCGTCCAGGAGGAGCAGTCGACGACGCCCCCGGGGAAGGTGGTGACTGTCAGCACCCGCAGCCCACGCTGCCCTCGAAACCAGGCTGCCCTCCGTCACGGCAAGACCTTCTCCCCCAGCTCCACACCTTGCTCCTCAGGTGAGGCTCAGACAGCCACAGGCACCCTCCTGGGTCCTTGCTGGGCGTTGCGGGCTACACAGAGCTGAGAGCTCTGGACTGCCTGAGGCCTCGCCCCACTCAGTCAGCTGCAGTCCAGCGGATGGTGTGGGGTACAGAAATCACTGCCTCCTCAAGGGGAGGGTGAGCACAGGGCCCGTCACAGAGGCTCTGGGGTCCTGGGTGCGGGAGCCGACAGGAAACATAGGGGACCCTTGCCAGTCTGGTCACTTTGGGGGATCTGGCTTTGTGAGGTCAACAGCAGCCTCCATATCATGCCGAGTTGGTGGCTTAAAGCATGAGAAAGGTTGGTTCTTTCTGAGTCTTACAGGGGCTGTTTTTCTTTACATCTAAAGTATTAGAATAAAGAAACCTTCAGTTAAAGGATACCCCCGCAGTTGAACACAAGTCTTAGAAAGAAAGATGGGCTTACCTGCTGGTCCATGGTTGTATCTAGGAAGTAATTTAAATTCAGCGTCCTTTTTTGGGTTACGTGGCACATAACCCTAGGATAAACATGACTCGTTTCTCTGAGTCATCAGTTTACTTGCTTAGTATTTTTCTTTTAATAAAACAGGTTGTCATGGCTAGAATAGTTAATTCTGCATGAATTTTAAAGAATAAGCTGCTGTGGTGTCAGGCTCCCCACCTCCTGCAGTTCTTGTTTTCCATTTCCCTCCTGACCTTTATCCTGTTTCCTTGCTGTGGCTCACGAGGGGGCAGCAGCAGACTCTGAATCGGTTGTCTTTAAGGCAAAGGTGCGTTCCTCAGGCGTCAACCAGTGGTGGGCTAGCTGGGAGCCTGTATAGTCTTTGCCGCCTCCCTCTGGCTTTAAAGTTTTGTAATTCTGTGAACTCTTAAATATCCACACTCTTCCTCAATCGAGGATGCTTTTAGCCCAGTGCGCCTGCAGTGCTAGAATCCAGACAGGTGCTTAAAAGACCTGGTCTCTGGACTCTGTGCGTGTTGATTTAACCTCACAGATTTGCAAATAAAGAATAAAGAAAGGGGACCCGTCCCTACCATGAAGTGAGGGTGCTTTGCAGCAGCGCCTATGATGATGAGAACAGCAAGGAGAGTCCCCAGATAGTAGTTCCTAAATAAATATTTTCTGTCTTTTTATCTCTAGGTCTGTTTTCTGTATGATTAGAGATTTAGACCAAGGATCAGCAGACCGTGGTCCACAGCCTGCTTGTTGTAAATGAAGTTTTATTGGCACATGGCCACATCCAGTGGCTCACGTGGCTGCCTTTGTGCTGCAGCCGTAGAGCTGAGTTCAACAGAGACTGTGAGGCCCTCAAGGCTGACTTTTGTTGTCTGTCCGTGTCCAGAGAACATTTGCTGACCTCTGGTCTGCACTAGATGATCTGGAAGGTTCTTCTAGCTCTGAAAAGTCTTTGAAGGTGAATCTGCCCTTCCCACTGAGATCAGAGATCAAGGAAAGCTCTGATCTGCTTACATGGTGGGAACTAGAATTTCAGGGAGAAAGAGAGAAAAGCAGATTTTTACAGCACTGAGATATAGGAAATTCCCTTTAAGGACACCAGAGAAGCCGTCAAGGATTCCTTTCTGATTTTCTTCCCGGTGGAACCCCTCCCATGCGGGAGGCGTTGCTGGGTGAGCGCCATTGTATCTGTTCTCCCTTCTCCTTCCCTAGGTTTGAGAAACCCCCCGAGGCCCCTCTTGGTGGCTGGTCCCTCCAGTGCCGGAAGTGGTGACTCAGATGGTGGCCTTTTTGCTGTCCCGACAACTTTGCCACCCAACAGCCGACACGGGAAGCTCTTCTCTCCCAACAAGGAAACAGAATTGACGTTCCGTCAGCATCTGAACTCCATCAGCGTAAGTGGGGCCCACGCCTCCCTGCTGCTGGCCTGCCCCATGTGTGTGGAGAAAACACTCTCAGGGTCAGTACTGTCTTCCTCACAGATGCAGTCGGATTTCTTCCTGCCAAAGCCCAGGAAGCTGCGGAACCGGCACCTGCGGAAGCCGTTGGTGGTCCAGGTCAGGAGCCCATCCACGTCTGCGTGTGCCTGGCCTCAAGGGCTGGCCTCTCCCTCCCACCAGCTGAGCTGCCCAGGACACGCTAGTGTCCTCCTGTGTCTCAGGTTTTCATGTGAAGTGGGGAGAATCCCTGCCCCTTCTTTTCTTCTTTTTAGCAGGATAAAGTAGTAACAGTGACCCTAACTGTACCTGAAAATAAAGGTAATCTTGGTACAGCATGAAAACCGCTTGCAAAAAAGACAGAAAGTTCTTGGTATTTGGGTTCCAAGGATGTTCCAGATTGGAATATATGTGAGGACGCTCAGAATATCTGTTTATAAGTGTGTAGTAAATGGAAGCAGTTGGCAAGGTATATGGATTGACCAGAGGCCAGACCTCTCCCAAGCTGGTAATGAACTCTGGGAGGACCTGTGGATGCCACCTGCAGACCCAGAGGGGTGATCCAGGGATGAGAGGCACAGAAGAAAGAGGGCATTTTTATTTGGAGGTGAAAAGATAACAGAGGTGAAGCTGAAATAACTATGGGCCTGGAAATTTATGAATGTTTTTGAATTAATGCATAGGTCTCCTTTTGTTAGACTCAGAAATCTCTTCCTCTTTTGGAAGTAATTTATTTAGAAATGAGAGATTGCATGACAGATCTCAGGAAGGAAAATTTATTCCAAGTCCCACAGGTTTTTTTGTGCAGGCTAATTCAATGTTAGGGCATTTAATTTTGGTATATTTGGTTAAATACATTAACCATCCGTCCTGGGCATGGGAGCACACTCCCTGGCTGAGAGGATACCTCACGGCCCAGGGTCGCAGCCATGGTGCCCTCAGCTGCCTGTTGTTGTTTTGTTTGTAAACAGCTTTATTGATATATAATTCACATACCATGAAGCCTACCTGTTTAAAGCGTACAGTTCAGGGTTTTTAGTATATTCACAGGGGTGTGCAGCCCCCACTGCTGTGTCATCACCCCAAACAGAAGCCCGGCCTGTTACCTGCACCGCCCCTTCCTCAACCCTTGAGCCACTTCCTGTCTCTAGGGATCACATAATTTCACATAAATGGAATCACACTTCATATGTGGTTCTTTCACTTACTGTTTTTATAAAAAGTTTCATGGGCATGTGGCCACGGTACTTCATTTCCCTGCTGTCCACGGCTGCTTTCACACCACCGGGGCGCACTTGAGTAGCTGTGACAGAGACCGCGAGGCCCAGAGCCTAAAGGATCTCCCACCTGGCTCTTTCAAAGAGGCGTGAGGCTGGCAGGGGACACCAGGGCCTGTCACCTCGTGTACAGTCACCCTGTTGCCTTGCGGCACCTGGTAGACCCTTGGGGAGCCCCAGTGGGGCGAAAGCCCAGCTGTACGCCCAGAGCTGCAGTGCCTCTGGACACTTTCAGCCTGAGAGATGCTTTCTGTCAGTGCTTCACCTCAACAGCTAACAGTGTTGGCAGTGAACTCCATTTCCTCTTAGGTGGTAGTCGTCACACCATGAAGGCGCCCTGAGCACATTGGGACCTGATGTTTCACACATGGGAGCCCTGGGCGTGTGACAGGGAGGAGCAGGCACCAGACCGTGGATGGGGTGGAGAGCCGCATGGCCTTGGCCCCCTGCGATACAGGCGGCAACTTGATTTTGTTCACCCAAACAAGGGATATCTCGTAACAGTCCATATCAAGTGGTTATAAATATTTATAGGACTAGTTGCATTCCAGCCAAATCCAGATGTTCTAGATAAAAGGTGGATTGTTCTGACATTCCCCCAGTTTTCCCTGGGGAGCTTCAATTCCCTAGGTTCTTTTTAGAGAGAACCCAGTGTTTAGGGGTCTGGGGTCTACAGAGCACAGCCATCCTCAGACTGTCTTGGAAGCCCTTGTGTCAGCAACTCTAGAACCAGAACCCCCATCTGGCTACACTCAGCTTCCTCTTCTCTAGAACATTCCTTTACAATCCAGCACTAGTTTCCTGGGTGATTTTCGGTATTGGGGTCTTTCCATCACCTGAATATTGCCAATTTTCCCTCCACAGAGAACACTGCTTCCTAGACCGTCTGAAAACCAGTCCCACAATGTCTGTTCCTTCTCCATCCTGTCGAATTCTTCCATAACTGGTAAGTGCCGGGGCTTCTCAGGGAAGCTTTCGCTCCTTACGTGCGCGGCCCCGTCTTTGGGAATTGCAGGCATTTGTTTCTGTGGCCCTTTGAATGACATTTCAAGCCTTCCTGGGTCTGTTCTATCAACATGGGCAGCGGTGTGGGCAGGCGTGGTCCCCTGACTGGTGGTCCACAGGCAGCTTCCTCCCAAGGTGGGCTCATACGGCCCTGGTTGGGGTGCTCCGCTTGGTTCAGTTTAGAGAAGGGTCTGTGGTCCACCCCATCCATGACATATTCTTGTCAGGCGTTTTATGGATCAGACGTGTCCTTAGGGTGTGCGACTCACGCTTTCATTTGGTCTGTAAGCTCAGTGGGGCCCTCACACTTTGCAGTAAATCTTACACAGTGAGACTCCTTCAGTGAAACACACATTCCATGACTTACCTTTTTATCAGTCTTGATTTTCACAAGACCCAGACAATTGCTCATTCTCACACCTACTTTTCAGTGGCAGCCTGCCAGGAAGGAGCCCGCTTGCAGAGGCAGCACCTTGATCCTAGTCTGGTGCTCTGACCCCCTCAGAGGAGCCTGTAGCTCAGCTCAGGTGTGACAGACCCTTAAAGGGCTGTTCCCGTGGGCTGACAGTAGTGACCACAGCCATTCAGCAGCCCCCAGGAAGCGCAGTGGTGCCGCTGTCACGGGCGACAGTGCTTTCTCCCCACCGGGGCCCTGTGTGACCATTAACTTCCCCAAGTTAGCAAGTGTTGGGACGTTTGGTGGTTTCCAGCTCGGCTTCCATGATCCGGACGGTGGCCATGAAGGGGAGCTCGTGCAGCCCCCGCCGTGTGGCAAGAGGCCATCAGCTCATGTGCCTGACGCGTCTGCTTCCACTCTCATCCTCACAGGGAGAGGCTCCTTCCGGCCCATTCAGTCCTCCCTGACCAAAGCGGCTCTGTCCCGGCCGATTGTGCCCAAGGTCCTGCCACCCCAGGCCCCAGGCCACCTGGCCAGTAAGTCTCTGCGACTCTGCCCTGGCATGAAAATGAGGCCTGCACATGGGCTGTCCCCTCTGGGGCGCGTTTCAGGACGTCAGGAGACAAAGACTTGCACGTTGCTTCTGTTGCCAGGCGCTATCGACTTAGCAGCTAAAAGCGCCGGCATCATCCCTGGGAGCCCCCTCCCCGTCCTGGATGCCGATGGCTTGTCTGGCATCTCCCCGCTGTCTTCAGATGAGGTGACGGTGACTGTCTCGGGGCAGGACTCCACCGGCACCCACCAGAATGGAGACCCCATCCCCGCTGTAGGGGTGAGTGTGTTTAGAAGGGCTTCTCTGAGCTGCCACCAGCTTTGGGGATGGGACGGTCAGTCTCCAGTCCTGGTTTGAAAGCCAAGGCCATGAGCTGAGGTCGTGCTGGACTCCAGCTCTGCCTCTGGAGGGGACGGGCCTGCTGAGCGAGAGGAGCGTCACTGAACAGGGAAGTCTCAGCCTGAGTGAGACCATGTGGCGCAGCGGGTGGGGTGGGCTTGCCATGTGACCCAGGGAATCCGCAACTAAGATGGGCATGGAGGTCTGCCCGCAGTGAAGGTAGCCGGCCTGAACAGGAGGTCTGCCTGCAGCGAAGGTAGCCGGCCTGAACAGCAATGTCACCAAGTTGGCTGTCAGTCCACCCCTGACTCCCTGCTACTTGGCTGCTGCTTCAGCGGGCCCTGCTCTGCAGCCCCGCCAGCACTCCAGCTCCTCTGATTCCTCCACCTGTTTGAGGGCTGCCTGAGGTGGGCAGGGCAGGCGGCCACTTAGGACTGCAGAGCCCAGCCCTGCCTGAGGACCCTGAGGTCGACCTCTTGCTAGGACTGGAGTTGATTGTGAATTGACAAATGGTCTCAAGTTTGGGGATGTGGGGGCGCACATTCTGAGAGCAATGGGCTTTCCTGTGCTCCCAGGGAAAGCTCTCCAGCCTACACCCCCGTGCTCCTGCCTGTTAGGAGCCGTGGGGTGGATGGCACTCCTCAGGAGCCAGGTGCTGGACCAGCGCTCACTGGCATATTCCTGGTGTTCTCGTAGGGCACAAGCGACCCGTTCATCAGTGTCCCCTCGAGGCAGGAGACGGTGGCAGACGGTTTCCAGGTAGAGTGTGCTGTTGGCTGCTGAGCAAAGTAGCTGCCCCAGGACCTCGTCCAGCGCTGGGCCCTACCCTCGTGGTCCTGCTCGTGGGCCCGGGCTTCCTCCTCATGATGCCCAGCGACCGTCCTTCCCCGCACCTTGCCTCCTTGGTGCACATGCGGCTCCCATCTCAGGCTTCCTTTCTCCCCTCTCGGGCTGGCTGATTGAGACACAGTTCTGGAAGGACTAAGTTTTCTGGGCCGGGTAGGAGGAGGTCATCAGCTGGGGGTGGAAGCAGATCCAGGCCACCTCGGCCCGGCCTCCCAACTGTGCCATCCCTCAAGGGTTTCAGGAGAAGGAAGTTCCCTGAGTGTGTTTCTCGCTGGATGGATGAGTGACCGCTGGGGTCACTGCGTCTCTGTTGGTGTCCCCATCACTCAGTCACTGCTCTGCGGGACCAAGGTTGCTTTTTCATTGCTTGGTATGGACTGTCTGCTCTGTCGTGTCTCAACAGTATCTGTCTCCGCAGAACTCGCCCGTTCTCTCCTTATCCGAGCTGTCCAAGGCTCCTCTCCACAATGGGCTCTCCACACCGTTGGCCTCGTCGGAGGCCTCCAGCACCCGGCTCTCTCCGCCCAACGTCTCTGCTCTGCTGGACATCTCCCTGCCCGGCCCGCCCGAGGACGTGCTCTCGCAGGGAGAGCCCGCCACGCAGATCAGCGACTCCATCATCGAGATCGCCATCAGCTCCGGCCAGTACAGTAAGGAGCAGGGTGCCTCTGCACAGCCCTCCTGGAGTCAGTTCTCCCAGGGGCCTTGACCTCCCACCTGAGTGTTTGCCAGCCTCCAGGCACCTTGCTGTCCAGCTGTCCTGGGTGTTGAGCCTCTGCACCTACAAGGCACTGCCCAGCCTTGGCAGGGGGAGTGCAGGCGGACAAGGCCTGTACAGGACCTGAGCCTGTTTGTGGTCTGGCAGGGCTGCCCCTGGCCTTGGGAGATAGAGCGGGCCCACGAGGCGTCTCCAGCCTGGGGATCAGGCGGGGCCGTTTCCTTGTCAGTTCTGAACCTGGGTTGGACACCTGCGGGGTTGTGGGTTTTAGGAGGGGTTGGACTGGTACCTGTGGGCCTTGGCTCCCCGAGCCTGTGGGGATGGTGCTGTGGGGCAGCGGTATGGTGGGCGCCAGCTGGTAGAGTTCAGACCGTGGATTCAGAGCTAATAGCTGGCAGCGTGTGGCCGTGGGCTGGTCACCGGCTCATTAGAGCCTGTTCTCCTTAGCAGTGTGTTGGGAGCCGCGGACATCTTGCAGGGCTGTCGTCAGCAGCAGGAGAGGGTGTAGGTGACGCCCTCAGCACAGGGCCTGCCTCCATCCACTGTGGCCAGTGTCATTCTCTGAAGATGGGCACGGGTCCCTACTGTTGGGGGGCCCAGTGGGGTCCTGGGCCTCCCAGTTCAGCCGCGCATGCCACGCCACTCCATGGCCTTCTTGGTGGCAGGTGGGGGAAGTGGGGCTGTTCACCCCACATGTCGGCTCTGACCCAGATTTTGGTTGACAGGTGAAGGAGTCCCTCTTTCTCCAGCAAAACTGAACGGCAGTGACAGTTCCAAGAGTCTCCCCTCCCCGTCCAGCAGCCCCCAGCCAGACTGGATCGCCTCCCCGACCCACGACCCCCAGTGGTGCCCCAGCGACCCCACGGACTCCTCACTCAGCAGCTTGTTTGGTGAGTCTCTGTGGAGGGCAGCCGGAACAAGCAGGGCCAGAGTCTGGACTCTCCACGCTCCTGGCAGAGGGCCCCTCCAGGGCTGTTCCTTGGTATTTAGGGGTTTTTTCTGCATCAGTTACATGTGGGAAAGTGCCCAGGCCCCAGTGTGCAGGTCACTAGGCTTTGGCAGATGTGTAAACCCCGTAACCATGGCCACGTCCATCCTGCGGTCAGTCCCTTGTGCCCCTCCCCGCAGGCTCACTGACAAGGGCAGGGTGGAAGGAGCTGGCGTGTTGTGCCCTCTTTGCTCCCCTCCTTCTGTTCTGTGGTGGCACGGCAATGACAGATCGGAGCCTTCACAGGATGTGTTCATCCTCGTCACCACCGGTGCCTGTGGGACAGGAAGGGGCTGTTAGGGAAAGACGCACCAGCTTTGGTTTCCTGCACAGAGGAGTTTCTGAGGCACATCTGGGGTCCGTGCACTTTGCATTTGTAGAGAGCAGCCAGGGTGTGCACCCTGGCGTGGGGCGTGCTGTTTGCTGACCAACTGGGTCAGCACCGTGTGGGAGCACCACACCTGAAGGCCCCGAACAAGCCGGGGCTCTGGTCTGGGTGGTGCGGGAGAGCCAGCCCCCAATGCACATTGCCTGCTCAGAAAGTCACAGAGAGCAGTGCAGCCTCTGCAAAGTCGAACAGAAATCATGAGAAATTGGAAACAACCTTACATTGAGGTAGCAGTGGTGACCAGACAGTGGAACACTGTGGGGCCCCTAGAAAAATGAGATAGACTTTCCCAAGGCTCACCATGGGAGGAAAGGCAGGTATGGCCTGATGCCTCCGTCTGGAGCACCGTGCCCATGCAAGCAACGAGATGCCTGCAGGGCCCAGCCGGGCCTCCCTGGA
This sequence comes from Pseudorca crassidens, assembly GCF_039906515.1. Lineage (NCBI taxonomy): Eukaryota > Metazoa > Chordata > Mammalia > Artiodactyla > Delphinidae > Pseudorca > Pseudorca crassidens. Next base: position 37,764,685 of record NC_090310.1, on the reverse strand, counting down.
CCAGTCCAGGCCTAGCCAGCTCAGGGCCCCTCCTTCCTCTCTGCAGCGAGCTTCATCTCCCCAGAGAAGAGCCGGAAGATGCTGCCAACCCCTGTCGGAACCAACAGCGGCACCTCCCTTCTGGGCCCCAGCCTGCTGGATGGCAACTCTCGCGACTCGTTTGTGTCCCGGTCCCTGGCTGATGTCGCCGAGGTAAGCGCACGACCTTTCCCCCAAGCCTGGGTGCCAGCCTCCATCCCAGAGCTGCCAGACCCTCCGGCAGACCCGTGTGGTTACTCAGAACTGCTCACCAAGATTTACATGTCAGGAGCCGTCATGGACAGAGCCCAGCCTCTGACTGCTCCTGAGAGGGAATCTCTGCCAGTACTGGCCCGGCATTTGTCCCACTGGCAGCAGGTGACAGACCCTGAGTCAGGGCTGAGCCCGGGGCTCTGAAGGCAGCTCTGGGTCTTGTGTATCCTCCACCAGCTGTGTGACCTCGGGCAGGGACTCTGTGTCCCCCTGCTCAGTCTCCTGATCTGCAGAGGAGAAGAGGCAGTAGTGGCGGTGCCATCGTTGCTGCCACCTGACAGAGGGGACCCTTGAGCAGCATCTTGGTGTCGTTGCTCGTGGCTGACCTGCAGAATGGAGGGAGGGCTGCTGCAGAGGCTCCTCTGCGATCATGTGATGACCCGGGAGTCATGCTGTGGCAGTGTGTCACCCCCATGTTCTGCCTGGAATGCAGCATCCCTCTTTTCTTTGTCCAGGCCGCTGCCTCACACAACCACCCAGGCCTCCATCCCACTAGGTTTGAGTGGTATCTGTGGGCAAGTAGGGCTGAGGGAGTGAAGACGGGTACATTTAACTAAGACTCCAGGCGTGAAGTAACAGGTACTGTAGGAGTTTAGACAGAGGCTGTGCTGAGTGGAGAACCTAAGTCTAGAATGCCCCTGGCCCAACCCCCAGCTCATTGTTGAAGTCCTAGAGCAGCATCTCCCCAACACCGGCTCCCTGGGCTGTCGAGGCACTTGTGGGGGGCCCTCGAGCATTTCATAGTCGATACTCGGGGGGAACCTGGATCAAACAAAGCTCACACAGCTGCTTCCCAGGATGCCTCAGCTTCTCGGTGTCCAGACGTAAATCTCGAGATCCGAGGGGATTTTGAAAACAAATTTCAGTTTTTTTGAAATTTCTTGTAGTTAAAAAGTTTAAAGTTCAGTCCATCCTGTGCTCTACTCAGAATTTTCCGAAGGCTTCTCATCTGTATTTGTTCATTACATCAAGCAGTTTGTTAATGAATATTAATTGAGGGCCTACTAGATGCCGGGCACTGCTACAGGCCCAGAATGGACAAATTAAAGGCCCCATCCCCATGAGGCCGACAGTCCGGTGCTGGAGGTGCGGGAGGAGACAGTAAACTCCCTGGCTCTGCCCACAGGACAGTCCTGATGCGTGAGGCCCCACTGTGCAAACTCTGGTCTCCTCTACTCTCTGCCTTACTCACTGTCACATCCACCATCTTTCTTATTTCTTGAACAGCCGGCTGTTCCCACCTTAGGGCCTTTGCACCTGCTGTTTCTTCTCACGGGAATGTGCTTCCCTCGTGGCTTTACATGACTTGCTCCCACACTTCTGCTCACACCCCGCCTCAGAAAACCCTCCTCTGACACGCAAGCCCGTGGCAAACTCTCTCCTCCACTTCTGTCTCCTTCAGGCCACCCCACAGTCCCTAGTTCTGCTGCCTTCCCTCTGCCTCTCTGTCCACTGACCGTCCTCCCCGGGGACCCACCACTCTGACCCGACAGCTGGGCGGCCGGGCTCACAGTGCATACTTGTCCACAGAGCGAGTGTTCGCAGTGATGGAGGTGATTCTGAGGTTGTCCCTGTAGTGCGGGGGCCGCTGTTACGTGGCCGCCGGAGGGACTCTCACCCTCATTGTAGAGGGAGTTGCGCTTAAGTCTGGCCGTGGTGGCCAGCTGCATGCTCACTCGTCTCCCCGTGTCCTCTCCCACAGGTTGTGGATTCCCAGCTGGTGTGCATGATGAACGAAAACAGCATCGATTACATATCCCGGTTCAACGATCTGGCCCAAGAGCTGTCCATCGCTGAGCCTGGCCGCCGAGAGGTTCTGTTTGATGGCGGTGGAGGTGGCCCCCCGGTCGGTGACCTGTCCCAGTGACTGTGCCTCATGGCTGGGGCAGCCCGGAGGCTGCAGAGGACAGCTTACGGGGTTGGTGGTCCTCGAGCATCATAGGGGTAGCCCTCTTTAGAAGAGAGAAAACATAAATCAAGCCTGGACTCCCAGGAGACAGTCTGAACAGAGGCACCTCTGCACCCAGAACGTGCAACGTGCACACAGCCATGTCCCAGCAGGCCGAGGCAGTGGTGGCCAGGCGATGAGGGAGCGTCCTCAGCAAGGCCAGTGTCAGATGTGGCCCTGGCGTCGGACCCACCCCCTGCCAGGAGCATGTGTTAGGGTCTGCATGGTACCCACGCTTCTGCCTCGGTCATTGTGTCAGACGTTTCAGGGTGTTTTCTTTCTGAGAGAAAAGAGTGGTGGGCCTGGCTGTCGTCGTTATGGCCTGGGAGCTGTGACCTCCTGCTCTCTGCAGGGAGGCTCCAGGGCATTGCTGCCTTCTTTGCGCCAAACCCACTCCCTGCTTCAGTTTTTCCCTCTGCAATGCGAGGACGAGGAGGACAGCTGGGCATGACCTGAGACAGCGGGCACTGCAGAGGACACTCCAATCATGGGGCAGTGGGAGGGTCCCAGGTCAGTGCAACTGGTGCCATCTCCCCAGAAATCCTGACCATGGCCTAGTGCTTCCTCATCTGGAGCTTTTGTTCTGACTGACTCAACAGGAAGGGGGAAAAGAATCATGTCTTATGCGGGTTGTGTGGACTTTTTAAAAAATCCCGCTAAGCAGGTCAGAAAATGCTTTTCTCGTATTTTGAGAATTAGGAGACATTGGAGAGGAAGAACAGGGTTCCTGTTTGGTTGGTTTCTTCCCCGCGTCTATCTGCACACTTCTTCTCGGTGACCTGAGATGTTATTTCTCTCTATTAGGGTGATCCCCAAGCGCTCATTTGACTACAGATAAGACTTTCCTGATGATCTTGAACTTCTGACATGTTTCTGCCTAGCATTTTGGACAGATGCCATTTGCAGGGAAAGTTCTCTCTTCCTTTCCTTGGCATCAGTGCAGAGTATGCCCCAATGCATATGTCTAATCCCTTGCTTGTATTTCTGCCTCATGGTCTCCTGTTTCTCTTCCTGCTGTTCAGGGAATCCAGGCAAGGGTCAGACATCACGCGCAGTCAGGGTGCACTGAAACCACATCCCTCTGGTGTGCTCCTTGAGCCTCCTCGGATGACCAGCCGTCACCATCTCGGGTAGTGCAACATCCAGTCTTTCCCCAGAATGGAGTTAACACAGCTCCTCTGCCTTCTCAGCCTTGCAGGGCCAAACACACAAACCACCATCCAGGCACACCTATGTGGCTGGGCACCAGTGCTGTGGTGTTGGGGCACCACCCCACCTGCTGCTTACCCCTGCCCGGCAGCTGCAGTCAGTGTGGCTTCTTGAATCCGCCCCAGCCCACTACTGTTAGTGTTCATCACCTTGCCTCTCTCCCAGCTCACTGTGGACCGGCAGCCTTCGAGGCCAGCTGGGCCCTCTCCTGTGGTTCCTCCCCCTGCCCGCCCACCCCCCCCCGCCCCCCGCGAAGAGATGAGCCAGTGTGCAAGGAGAGGGGAAGGTCCTTTGCGAGTACAAGCAGAAGGGCCGCTCTTGATCCTGCCGCCTCCCCAGCGTGGTCAGCTGCTCCAGGCTGCAGGCCGGGTTGTCCCCTCCAAGCTGCAGAGGAAGCGGGACAGTGGCTTCCAGGCGATAGCTTCCTTCCTTCCTCTCCAGCTTTCCTCAGAGCTCTTGCCTGTCATGTGGCCTCCCTCTTTCAGATCTGGATTTAGGCACAAACATCACTAAGAAAAGCCTGTGTGGGCAGCCCTCCTGGGCTCTTGAAAAAACAGTCCCAAAGCTCTGGAGGTCTGAAAGAAAGGGATGTGGTACCACTTTAAGAGAGATAGACAGCAGTATTTGAGTCCAGAGTCTCTTTAAACTAGCTTGTGTTTTGTAATCAATGTATCAGCTTCCTGAAATTAGCACCTTATTGAGCCAAACAAGATCAGTAGGTCTGTCTCTGGGCATCCGACCCGGTTAGATCCACAGTGGATCAGGCCAAGGTTAGGCCACTGCCAGCTTTCTTGTATTCCCACTGTCTGGGACCGGAGATGCCAAGTAGCATTACTGCATCAATGCGGGGGGCAGTGCCCAGTGGCAGTGGGCACTGTGCCAGGGACAGTAGCGATCCCGAGCTGCTTATCCATCAGGGGACACCCCACAGTAGTCTGGTCGGTAGGTTGGCACCTGTCACCTGGTGGACGTCCAGCAGGAGGAAAACTCTGGAGATCTGGATAAGACTTTGTCGGCCGTTTATTCAGCAGCATGTCCCTCTTGGGTCTCCCACACAGACTCCATTTGGGAGTAGCTGACTGCCCAGTGTCATCCAGTGGGGAGGTGAGTTGCGGAGGAGAGTGGACTGACTCTTCTCAAACCTTTAATAAAGCTGACATGATTTCAGAGAACCCTGCTTCTCTAGCAACCAGACAGGTATAAGCATTTGCCTGCCATATTAAGGAAAAATGGTGTCATCTGTAGCATTAAAATGATGGATGCCTTTTCTCCCAACCTAAATGATTATATATGTATGAAAATAAGCAACTGTTATGTTAAAGGCTGGAATTTTTCAAAAGACCCAAGCAGAGACACCTCCCACTTCTGCGTCTCCCTCTGCCCTTCCAGCGGAAGTTGTGATAGTGTCAGTATACACCTGTGGCTTCCTTTGTGCATTTGAGCATGTTGTGATTAAGACCAGGTCAGTTTCTCAGAAAAATCTTCCCCTAGTCACTCTAACGTTGTTAGGGATCTTTTTGCTGATTCATCTCTTCTAAAGATTGAGACTGAATATCTTCGGTCTCAAGGGAGTTGTTTTTGCCTTGATTCTTCATTGTGAATATCCAGTGATGAGCATTCCATTCTTCAGAAGGTGCAGAGGCAAGTTGAAGTTCGTGATTCCACATAAGGTTCGTGATGGCATTTTTCTCATCCCTCTGTGTCTTCTGGGCGTAGGGTACTTGCTCAGGGAGTGGGGGTATTTGGAACCATTTCATCGGTTCATCCACTTGCTTTCCCACCTCAGTCCCATTCTCTAGCATTCTTTACCATAGCCTCATTACTGGTGGTGTCTTTTCAGTTTAATAGCATCTTTAACTAGATCACACCATTGAATCCAAACATGTACAAAGAACAGTCATAGAATAAAAGACACTTGAAACAAGTGGAGGAGGAAAACAGCAGTTGCTTTTTCTTTTTCTTTTAACATTGAGATCTATCAGATGCATTTAGGAGGTAATATGGCACTTTGTCTTAAGAAAAAAAAGAAAGAAACCCACAGCAAACCTTTCCTGACTTGTCAAAACTCTCCTAATCCTACAGTAACTTGTAAGTCGTGTTAGGTGAGGTAAGTCTTGGAAGCACTACAGTAGCCCATGCCCTTTGTTCTGTAACAGGATAACCGGCTCTAGAGCTTCTGGGCAGCAGAACTTATTGCTGTTTTTTATAATAATCGTTAAGCCATATCATCTAAGGTTTTCGGCTTGAGATGTGAATTTGTTTTATAGATTATAAATATACATATACAGTGTATGTATAAAGCAGAATGCCTGTCCTTCCTGATTATTTTTTGTACCATATTGTAAATTATATTATTTATTCTTTATCAATTTGGGGAATAAAAGGTGTTTGGTTATTTAATATAATAAACAAAAGCTGTTAAACTTCTTATGTTTAAATTTCCAGTTCAACTTGTAAATCTGTTTTTATTATTGTGCATAAATACATACTAATACTTGATCTAATAATTACTGTTTCTGCTTTTTTCTTTTTAAGTGTGCACTTTGCAAACAGCCCAAGTGGCTCTCATCTGGTGAGATCTCAGAGGAATCGATGGGCTGTCCACAGTGTAACTGAGCAACAATACAATGCTGAATGTGTTTGTTTTTTTGAGCTAGAAATCAGACAGCTGGCATAGTTTATCCCTTGCCTCCCATTTCTGAGTTAGTGTTCTTGCCCCCACGACGTGCAGGACAGAGGAACTGCGATTCCGTTTCCTTTGGCCACGTATCGACGTGCCATTGACTGGCTGGCGAAAACCAAGCGTCTCCGGACAGGCTGGACCCAGCTCGGTGCTGCTTGGTGCCGGCACGGCAGACCCGGGAGGCGGGCGGGAGGCCCCCGCGGGGCTGCGGGGAGTTTCGGCCAGGTGCCCGGATAGTGCCCGACCCCGCCCACCTCGGGGGAGTGGGGAGGGACAGTCCCCCGCCGGGTTACTGCCCAATGGCGGCGCCCGGCGCCGTGAGCGGTACCTGTTCTCACCAATCGGCCGCGAGCGCGGCGCAGGCCTCACCAAGCTTCCGTCTCGTGGGGCGGAGTCCGACACCACGATAGGCTGATGCAGCTTGACTGGTGTCGGCGGCGCCCAATAAGAGCGAGAAGGCGGGCCTCGGGTCGCGCGGGGCCGAGCGGGAAGGACGGCGAGGCGGCCGGGAGGCTCCGAGTGGCGGCCGACATGTTCCGGGCGCCGGAGAGTAAGGGAGGCCGGGCTGGCTCCAGGTGCGGCGCGGGCGCAGCCACGGTCACGTAGGATGCGCGGGGGCGGCGGGGCGGCCGCGGTGAGCTCACAGAGCCGGGGCCTCCGGGGCCGGGTCGGGGAGATGGGCGCGCCCGCGGGACCCGGAGGCCTGAGCGCGTCTCCCCGCGCGTCCGGTCCCAGCACGTGCTCCTTCATTGACGAGCGCGCCGGAGATGCTGGCCGAGCCGTCTGCTGCGGGGGGGCGGGCGTGGCGGCGCTGCTGGGATTCTGGGGCCCTGCGGCGTGTGCGCGAGTGGATGGGCCTCGGGGCAAAGTCTCGTCCCGGGAGCCCTCAGCACTGCCGCAGCCCGGGAGCCAGGCGGCGCCCTCCCCCACTTTACTGACAAGGAAACAGGCGGGACAGCAAGTGATAGAAGGAGTTTCGACTGGGTTTAAACACTCAGGAACACATAGCAGCGCGCTTGCTTTCTTTTTAGCTTGTGGAGCAATGGGTATTGGGAGTCACATAGAGTCGCCAGAGCTAGCAGTGTCCTGCCGCTGGAGGAGCCAGCTTGCGTTGTCCAGCTGGTTCTTCAGCTGCCTAAGAGTTTTCTTTATTGTGAGCCTTTTCTGTGACCCAGCCCCACAATAAAAGCAGAAGAGTGTGACGTCTGTTGAGGTAAACAGTATATAAAATTAAAGAATTGTTTCGAGTGATAAAATCCCTGTAAATTTGAGGGAGTTAGGTCAGTATTCAGTAATACTCCTACCCAGATAATGAGTCCTTATCCCACGTAACAGTGACTATTAATCACTCTCGTCTAGATCTGTGCTGATATGGGGCCAGAAGTATATCCTGGAGTGCTCAGAATGAGTCAGGTTTCTGGTGCCTGAAAGCTGCTGTTCTGCACCACCCACACCAGCTGGGCAAGGGCTGCTTCCCAGCACTTTCTCCGTTGTGTCCACTAAGTACACTCTTTCTTTGTTTACACAGCCTGGCACTGGATGCCTAGCAAACATTGGTCCAGTTAGCGAATAAGCACTGTGAGGAACGCTGATGTGAGGCTGACTTCCAAGCTGTAGGCGACAGTGCAGAGCTGGTGTTCTAAACTGATACCCACATTTCTTTGGGGCATTAGTTTTTGGAGAGGATAAGGAGAAAATTCTTCCTTTTAGGATGTTGGAGAAGGAAAACCCATCTTAATTGGATGATCGATTGGAAGCTCCTGCTTGGGATCAGTTAGCAGCTTTGTCTTAGAGGAATTGACTAGCTCGACAGGCCTTTTTACTTAGCTGTGAAGGGAATCAAGTGGTGGCTGTAAGATTACTGGGCCAGGTTTTCCTCTCTTAAAACCCTACTTTTGTTTTCTTGCTGAAGGATTATCTGGTGTTAAAGGGATTTTGAACGATAAAAGCATTATGCTTTAGCCATCATTAATCTGAGGTCTTTTAAGCTGCAGGATGTATATTTGTAAAGAATTTAATCTAGGTCTATTTGGCAGCTTCACTCCAAACCTGGCAGGTCCCCCATAGCTTTTCTGGGATACAGGAATAAGCTGTTGGAAGGGGGGTCACGAGCATGGATCCCTCCAGGTGAGCGTCGATGTGGCCTCTGCTGTTTCTGTGGTCCACTTGAGCTGTGTGTATTTTCTTATCACGTGCCCCTTAGTTTCTGTTTTGTACTTGGAATGTCTTCATTGAAATGTATCCAAGGGGTACTGAAAAAGGAAGCCATAACTGGGAGGCATCCCCATGTAGTGAGGTCATCCCCAAGACGTCTGAGCTACTGGTATTCCCATCCCCCTCCTGTAATTAGGGTTGAAGTGATACCTGCACTTGATAGTGAGCCTGTGAGGGCCGCCTTGAGCCATTGTTGGAGCTTCTGTTTTTATGGAAATGTCTATTTAACTCTCAGTCCGGTTTATTCGAGACCCAGCTTGTGTGATTTGCTTGACGCTTGTGTGATTTGCTTGACTGCTGCAAGGCTGTGCGACCCTAGTGCCACCCCATAGCTTTTGTGGTGGAGACGCTTGCCACCTCTTCCCAGGAAACTTGGCCATTGTGTACGATAATCTCTCTGCTACAACATTCTTGGGCACCACTTTCCTTCCCTTCTTTTCAAAGTAAAGTAAAATAAAATTCAGAAAAGTACACAATATAATAACATATTTCCACCACCCCAAATTAACATTTGGCAGTTTCAAATAAATATTGCTTACCTCCTGTGCTGCAGTGGTTCTCTTTCCTCATGGAGACTGCAGACACAATTTGAGCCTTACCTACTCCAAAGGTGTCTTTGGAGTTCCAGTGACACTCAGTGCCTCTGTGGCATTACTCATGCAGAACATGGAAACTGCCTCTGCACAGCTCTAGCCTTCCCAGAAAGCGGGGAGCTTCTCCAGGCCCAGGACTTGCTCTTGCTTGTCTTTCCATCCACAGGGTCTGGTGCAGGCCCACCCGTGGTAGGTGCTTAGGGAACGTGCAAGTTAGAGTGAAGCAAGCGGTGGAGGCCAGGGAGAGGCGTGTATCCAGGGATGTGGAATGTGAGAGGAGAGAGTGCTGGGGAGCCTACCCCACATCTGGTCTGACAATTTGAGGGTTTGAAAGAAAAGCTGTGTTGCAAGTAAGTCAGTAAAATAGGAATTTTAATTCATGCCAGTATGAGACTTGATGTTAAGTTCAGTTCAGTTCTGAGGATGGCAGATCTCAGAGACCCAAGCCTGTTGGATCTGCTTGAAAATATGCCAAGAAAAATCAGGAATGTCATTGTGTTGGGGCTGTGAGATTTATAATGGGTGTGGGAGTCGGATGGCCTCGGGTGTCCCCCACCAGACGGCCTGACGTGAGGTCTTACTACTGCCTTTCTAATTTAAGTCTGGTTATTGGTCATTTTTTTAAAAAAGGTTTTTTCCCTTAAACCGAGTAATTTTTTTCTTTATCAAATCCTTAAGGAAATGCTAACTGCTGGACAGGCATCCCTGGCCCCTTCCTTCAAGCTGATGTGACTGAACCCATGTGGAAGGCTGGCCCACTGTGCACTCGGCTTGGGTGGCGGCTTGGGTGGTGGCGAGCAGCCTGCCTGCGGTCTCCGTCCCAGTGAGCAGGCACACTGGTGGCCCTCGGAGCAGACGAGCACTTTCTGCTGTCCTGCTTTACAGCCAGAGAGCAGAAAACTCTGTTCCCTTTAAATTACAACGAATGATCAGCTCCCTTTCTAGCTCTGTTGAGGAAACAGCATGTTAAACATCCTATTCTTCTAGTGTCTGCATCGCTTTTGTGTGGCGAGCTCCGAAGTTTCACTTTCTAAATGTCTGGGGTCACAGGCAGTCCTCTTGCTTAGGACTGGTGAAAGAGCAGGGGCCACTCAGCAGTTTAAAACTCTGCTTTAAAATACGTTTGAAAATCTAGGTGTCCTGGGACTTTCCTGGCGGTCCAGTGGTTAGGCCTCCACGCTTTCACTGCAGGCAGCACAGGTTCCATCCCTGGTGGGAGAGCTAAGATCCTGCAGTGTGGCCATAGGTTTCCTGTAAAGATGCATATGAATTCAGTGTTATGCTGCCCTGCTGAAGGAGACCGATGCTCTTGGGGTGTCAGGGAAGAGCTTTATAGAATTTTCTTAATTCTTCAGTTATTGCAATAAAAAGTGACTCAAGGTCCTGCTCATCCACTTCTGAAATACCCAGCCTCCAAGTGCATGGCAGATTCCCAAAGATCGAGACCACAGTAGATTCGGCTGGTGACTGAGTGTGGGAATAGCACTGATCTCTGTGGGTGTTTAATTAAAATCCACACTTGAAGGATGCCAGTGTGTGCTGGGGTGACACTCTGCACATGTGTTGATCTAAAGTGAACAGTGGTCCAGCTGGTGTGTTCTGATCTGTCTGATGTTTAACTTGTCATTGGTGGTACCAGACCTTGGGACTGGAAATCATCAGCCTGGTGTAGATTCCCAGGACTCTTCGTGGGTTAGTGGGGGTGGTGCTCCCCATGGTCTGAGCTGACACTTTCCATTAGAAATGTGAGCCACATAAGGAATTTTAAATTTTCTAGTAGCCACACTTTAAAAAGTAAAAAGATTCAGGAAAAATTAAGTTTAATAGATATTATTCAACTTAATATGTACAAAACATTATTTCAACATGTGATCAATGTAAAAGATACAATTAAAGAGATATTTTTGCCTTTTCTTCTTTGTGCTGAGTCTTCAAAGTCTGGTGTGTAATCTATACCTACAGCACATCAGAGCTCAGACCCCCATGTCCAAGTGCCCACCGGCCACAGTGGCCAGTGGCTGCCCTTTTGAGGACGCAGCTCTCTGGGTCAAGCTTACTCTGGGTAAGTGGTGCACTGCCCCGTCGTTTCTTTCTAGAGGATGTTGAGGATTATTAGGGTGTAGTCTGAGCTCTGCAGCCAGACTGCCTGGGTCTGAGTCCTGGCTCTGCTACTTCCTGTGTGGCCCTCTCTTTAGCTCACACTCATCTCTGTGAAAATCATGCCTGCCTTAGAGGGTGGCCGTGTCAGTTCTTTGGAACAGGAGCTAGCGTGTATAAACGCTGAGGGAGTGTGAGCTACAACACCCAGCACTATTGTCTGCTAATTAAAGTGACTATTAAATTCTGCTGAACTGGCTCAGTTTGCCTGTTTTATGGAAACTTTAATTTTACTAATGAGAGGTCACAGGAGTAACTTCAGAGTATGCACATCTCTGGAGGTCTTGGCATAATCAAGATGTGCAGAGAAAACCTTTAAGGGAACTCAAGGGCAAGGAGGGAGGTTTGCCGGCTGGCCAACGGCCATGAGCTTGTCGTGCCACGGTGTGTGGTTTTCCCACAGATGTCTGCCCTGTCTGGCTGTGCCACAGCCCCTGGATGGTGGCGCCCGGGCCATCTGTCGGTCCCTCACACCCTGTCTGCTTGCAGGGCCATGAAGCCCCCGGGAGGAGAGCTGAGTGATCGTCCAGAAGAAGCCGCATCTCCACGCAGGCCCGACAGGATGGCATCTAATATTTTTGGATCAACTGAAGAACCTCAGAACATACCCAAAAGGACCAATCCCCCTGGTATGGGCTTTTGACTCCTTAACCCTTTGGCCTCTGCCTGTTCTCTTTTGTGCTGCTCTTTTGATAAAAATTTCCCTTTCTTTATATTGATCCTTTCAGATATTTTCTGGTGCAGGTTATCCCCTGCCATCAGAGTCCTAGAGTGGAAGGAAAGTTTTATCCTGACTTGTGCTTTGTGTCCTGAAGGTGGCTCGGTCATTTTGGAACTCCCCCTCATCTGTCACCAGATACTGGCTGTGTACGGGCACTGAGGGTACAAAGGCAGATGGTGGGGTTCTGGTTCCCACCACGGAGGCGCCCCAAATTGTCCCATGGACTCCTTGAGATTCTTGAAATTGCATGCAAATTGTGCATTTAGAGTAGTTTTAATCAGATTGTTAGTGGGATTGAAACTAAAAAGGGTGGCTGAGCCTGGCACACATCTGTGTGGCTCCTCACTACTTACCCACCTTCTAGTGGCTCCAGTGGGAGGGAATCTCAGAAGAGTGTTTCTCTTGGCTGATGGACGGTCCAGCTGAGCGACTGCACAGTGATAGTTACCTGAGGAGCTTTCCCCTGTCTGTATCTACGAGGGGAAGACAAGGTTTGTTCCATCCTTAAAGATCTGAGAGACCCAACACAGGAGTCAGAATTTCAGACAAGTAACGAAATCAAGCAGAACCAGAGCTGGAACTGCTCCCTACCCCACCCCAATTCTGGGTACAAATATTGCTTGACAGACCTAGAGGACACACAAAGCAGTAGATTCAAAAGCTAGTTTTTTGGTTGTTTGGTTGTTTTCAGTGGTTTGGGGTGGGGGGTAAGGAGGGGTGGAGGTTAGTGGTACCTTTGGATTTAGTTATAGCAGAGAAGCAGGTGGTTCTTGCTGAGTAACATTCTCCCCTACCCAGTTTGTGGGGGTGCAGGGCCAGGAGTGCTCAGCCCTGCTCATCCTTTGTACCAACGATGTGATGCGGCAGATAGACTCAGACTGGAGGCACTGGAGGTGGGTGCACCAGCAGCCGTGGCTCTGGCTCGGCACCATGCGCGGCTGCAGCTGTCTCTGGGGCTTCAGGTTCTCTAGACAGTGTGGCAGCGTGGGGCGGCGCTGCTTTGCCAGGCCCTCAGAATCTCATGCTCCCCCGCCCATCTCGTGCCCTGTGGGCAGCCTGGGCCCCTCCTGACTGGAGAGTTAGAAAACCCCTACGTTGTGCACAGTCGCAAGGTATCATGACAGCGACAGGACGCCCTGTGCCAAAATGTCTGCTTCTCATGGTCCTGTTGTTTGGGGTTTGTTTTCTGTCCTGCCAAGTGCTCTGTGGTGATAGTTGAGCATTTAACAAACGCCGGAGTCCCCCCTCTGCCTCCTCCTGTCACCCAAGAACTCTTTCTAACTGATGAATGAAATTACATTAAAAAAAAAAGAGAGAGAGGAAGGAGGGAAGCAAGGAAAGAAGGAAGAAAATCACCTGTGATGAATTTCAAGGGCAGCCCAGAAGGGAACCTGCTGGTATGTCCAGCCCCGCAGACTCGACCCCGCAGACTCCGGGGAGGGCCTAATGGAGCACGTTCGGAGCAAGGGACTTGCCACTGGCCGTCACTGGAAGTTAACCCAGGCTGGTCGGGTGCCGTGTTTCATCTATGCTTCTGGTTTAGACCTCCTCCTGACAGTGGTGATTGATACGGGTGGGTCATTTGGTGTTTTTCAGGGGCTGTGCTGGGTGCCGGTCTTCTCCACAGCTTGGGGGATAGGTGGCGTTACCCCCTTTACAGAGGAGGAAGCTGAGGCTCGGGGTTCACTGGCCTGCCTGAGTCCACAGCTCGCTGGGGTGGCAGAACTAGCCTTTGGATGCAGGTTTTCCTGACTCCAAAGCCCGTGCTCCCAACTTACCTCCTGAATATATCAATTGGGGTAAATTTCCTGAAATGGAATTGCTGGGTCAGTTTAAAATGATGGTTCTAGGGCTTCCCTGGTGGCGCAGTGGTTAAGAATCTGCCTGCCGGTGGAGGGGACACAGATTTGATCCCTGGCCCTGGAAGATCCCACATGCCGCAGAGCAACTAAGCCCATGTGTCACAACTACTGAGCCTGCGCTCTAGAGCCCGCGAGCCACAACTACTGAGCCCTCGTGCCACAACTACTAAAGCCTGCGCACCTAGAGCCCGTACTCTACAACAAGAGAAGCCACCGCAATGAGAAGCCCACGCACCGCAACGAAGAGTAGCCCCCACTCACCGCAGCGAGAGAAAGCCCGCGTGCAGCAACGAAGACCCAACACAGCCAAAAATAAATAATCATAATATAAATAAATAAAATGCTGGTGCTTCCACTGGTCTTCAGACGTGTGCTCCAGGATGTCTGTAGCGCTTGCTCCCCACGCAAGGCGCTGTGCCTTGTGATTTGGTTCTTTAAAAAGCATATCTTGAATTTATTTTTCTTCAATTATGAGTGAATTGAGCATCTTTTCCACCTTCATAGCCGAATTCATCTTTCAGGTAAAATGTTGTATAATAGATGTGCAGTGTGTCTGTTATTTTACTTTTCATAAAATTCAAAAACAGAACTGTGTTGTTTAGGGTTGGACATATACATGGTAAAACTAGAAGAAGTTTGTAGTTTCCAGAAAATTCGGACACAGAACCACACAGGTTTTTGGGAGTTGATAACATTCTGTAAGACGCGTGATTGTCTGTGATCGTTACTTGGGTGTTTGCTTTATTTATATCTTAGGTACTTATCTGTGTCATGTTTCATAGTTTTTAAAATGTTTTTAAATGAGCAGTGCCTTTAACCAAAAACTTGAAATTGAGTTACTTTTATTTTTATCTTGCATTTTAAAATAAGCTGAATGCGATCTTAGAAAGAATTTACTTAAGCATGACCAGCAACAGCGTGGTAACAAGCAGCGAGGGGTGACCTCGGGCAGCAGCTTTTCTCCACTTTGTAGTCCAAACATTTCTTCTGCTGATGACACCCTGTTTGTAACAGCAGCCCAGCAGCATGACTGGGAGCTTCCTCTCCACGCTCTGCTCTGCCCACTCCACGTGTCGACTCACTTATCTCACCAATGACCCCAGCCAGGTGCTGTCACACAGTTGGTTAGCGGCTGAGCAGGATCCCGCCTGGCACTGGATCCTGACCCCATGCTGTGCCGCCGGCCCCAGCCCGAGGGCTGCGGGCCCCTGGGAGGCTGTGGCTGGGGCTGGAAGGCTTGTGATCGGCCTCAAACGACACGAATGTGTGCATCTTCCTGCAGTCAGTCCCACCCATTCTCTAAGCTTCTCCTGGCCCAGAAAAGCTTCCAGGGCCAGGTTCCCGTCCTTGTGGAGCTGTGCTTTGTGTCCCCCAGACAACCAACCGGCGTCCCGAAAGGCTGGTCAAGTCTGAGGGCTTGCGAGGGGACAAGCGCCCCATGGAGCCTCCTCCTCCTTGGAGCTCCGTGCTCCTCTCACGGTGCACTGTCCCCTGTTCTAACAGTATGGGTTATTACAGCCAAGAAGTGACTGTTTAAAATTGAATTTCCTGGAGACAGTCAACAAAGATCACAACTATAAAAATGAATATGTTTAGCAGTCCTAAGCCCCTGTACCACAGCCACCCCATTTCCTGAGCAGACACATGGCCCCCAGAGGGGAGCACTTTGCAGGGAGGAAAGTGGAGTAACCAATGCCCTTTATTCACATACAGGTGGATAAGAATACCCTTCCTTTTACAGTAAGATGCTGTGTGCTGTCTAGATCGTTTTGTGCCTTTTTCACTGAACAGTGTCCAAGGGAAGCTTCTTTAGCAAATGCTCACTGAGCATTTACGTCCCCAGTGTTGTCGTAAGCATTTGACACACAAGCGACAGTGAGTCACTGAATCCCCTCACAGCGCCGTGAGGAAGGGCCTTGTACCACCGCCGTTCAAAGGGTGAGGAATGTGGGGCGCAGAGGGGCCGAGCAACTTGTGTCTGGTCTCATAGCCATTTGTGGATGCACCTTTCTTCTGTAAGATTATAAATCTTAGTGGGCGCTTGGTGGAAGGGGGGCGCTGGTTGCTGAGTGCAGAGGGGGATGGGCTGGTGGCATGTGCTAGCATCTTCCTGTTTAACGTCAGCATTTACTTCTCATGTCCATGCCTTAGCCATCAGCTTATAAGAACTTACATCTGAGGGCTTCCCTGGTGATGCAGTGGTTGAGAGTCCACCTGCCGATGCAGGGGACACGGGTTCGTGCCCTGGTCCGGAAAGATCCCACATGCCGCGGAGCGGCTAGGCCCGTGAGCCATGGCTGCTGAGCCTGTGCGTCCGCAGCCTGTGCTCCGCAACGGGAGAGACCACAACAGTGAGAGGCCCGCGTACCGCAAAAAAAAAAAAAAAGAACTTACATCTGAGATGCATATTTTCATTGTAGCTCATCAAATCATTTCTGTTTGGCAGCAAAGATGTTAAATGTCTGTAATTCAGTGACACATCTAGTTGTCACTGGAAGCTCCAGACAGATTGAGGTGAGGAGAGTAGTCATTCTCAGTAAATGTTGTTTTCCAGATTACAGGTTTGCCTTGAATAGGGCATGTTATTAATTCAGTTCTGTCTGTCTGACCTCAAAATTTAGCGGATGTTTGCTTTTTTTTTTTTTTTTTTTTGTGGTACGTGGGCCTCTCACTGCTGTGGCCTCTCCCGCTGCGGAGCACAGGCTCCGGACGCGCAGGCCCAGCGGCCATGGCTCACGGACCTAGCCCGCTCTGCGGCATGTGGGATCTTCCCGGACCGGGGCACGAACCCATGCCCCCTGCATCGGCAGGCGGACTCTCAACCACTGCGCCACCAGGGAAGCCCCAGGTGTTTGCTTTTAATCTATGAAAGAACTTTTCATGGCTTTAATGTAGAAGATTCTTCAGCAGGAAAACATGAAAAGTTCAGGGTTAAGGAAATTCTAGAGGGGAAAATGCTGTTTTATGCCGTCTTACCGTTTCACTCCTAGCGGCAAGCCCGGGACAGCTCAGTAATCGTGAGGAAGGCCCCAGCTGGCCCCCAGAAAGGGGCTGGGTTTGACATGGGTCTTTAGGGATGCTCGTCAACCTGATCACCCCACCCTTCTTGGCCTGAATTCAGGACTGGCACTGCGGTGAGAGGAGGTCTCTGAAGTCACGAGTGTGGAGGGTGGGTGGGGTGGATGTACCGGGTTGCTAACCATCCTGATTTTTTCTTCAGGGGGGAAAGGAAGTGGTATATTTGACGAATCCATGCCTGTGCAGACTCGACAGCGTCTGAACCCCCCTGGTGGGAAGACCAGTGACATTTTTGGCTCCCCGGTTGCTGCTACTTCACCCATGGCACACCCAAACAAACCCAAGGTATGGACTGCATACAGATAGCAGACATGAGAGTAAGAAAAGCAAAACTTGAGCCAGGTACTCTTAAAAAGGCTCTGAGGAAGGTGTGACATGTTATTAGGAAGAGACAAGATGGGTGACAGTGCTTTTCCTGGCTGTAGTCATTAGTCACCAAGTTTCAGAGCTCTCCTGAGTCATCAGAGGAATGTATTCCAGCCTCATGATGACTCGAGCCTTGGGGGTCGCTGGTGGTGGGGGCAGCCCACTGCAGGTAGGCCACTGCCCTTCTCTGCACATCATGGATGGATGCTGAGGATATTTATAATACTGAATGTAAAACAGGGGAGTTCACCTCATAAACATTCCACTATTTTTAGTGGTCATCAATCAATAAGTACAGTAACTGCATCGGATTAAAATTCACCAAATACTTAGAATTTATGGGTTCCTGATAATTTTTTTTTTCTTTTTTTTTTTTTTGTGGTACGCGGGTCTCTCACTGTTGTGGCCTCTCCCGTTGCGGAGCACAGGCTGCGGACGCACAGGCTCAGCAGCCATGGCTCACGGGCCCAGCCACTCCACAGCATGTGGGATCTTCCCGGACCGGAGCACGAACCCGTGTCCCCTGCATCGGCAGGCGGACTCTCAACCACTGTGCCACCAGGGAAGCCCCATGGACCATGTTTGAATTCTTATCAAAACAACCAAGCCTCAGTCAGACCAATCCTCATATCAATCAACACCACAGGGATTTAGTCAGAGTAATACAAGATATAGGAAACTACATGGAGTCAATAGGGGGAGATCTTAGTAATTTTTAAAAAGACTGAGGATTGCAATCCCTATCAAAGTTCCAACAGTGGTGTGGTTTGGTTTTTTGGTTTGTTTTTGTTTGTGGTGTTTTGTTTGTTTGTTTTTTTAAAAAAATGGAAAGACCGATCCTAAAATTCATATGGAATCTCAAGGGACCCTGAATGGCCAAACAATCTTGAAAATGAAGTACAAGATTGGAGGGTCACACTTCCCAATTTCAAAGCTTACTACAAAACTACATGAATCAAAACAGCATGGTGCTGGCATGTAGACCAACAGAATAGAATTGAGAGCTGAGAAATAACTCACATCTGTGGTTCACTGATATTTCCACAAGAGTGCCAAGATCATTCGTGAGGGGAGAGCGGTCTCTCCAACAAATGGTGCTGGGAAATTGAATGTGCACATGAGAAGAATGAAGGTGGACCCTTACCTTACACCATGTACAAAAATGAACTCAAAATATAGGGACAGATATTATTCTTGGATTCGGCAGTGGTTTCTTAAATGTGACACCAAAAACAGGCAACAAAATTTAAATAAATAAGTTGAACTTCCTTAAAATTAAAAACTTTTGTGCATCAAAAGATACTATCAAGAGAATGAAAAGGCAGCTCACAGAATGGGAGAAAGTATTTGCACATCACATATCTGACAAAGATTTGCTATCTAGCCAGAATATGTAAAAAACCCTTACAATTCAGCAACAAAAAGACAACCACATTCAAAAATGGGCAGAGGCAAGGGGGAGGGATGGCATGAGAGTTTGGGGTTAGCAGATGCAAACTATTATATATAGAATGGATAAACAAGATCCTCCTACTGTATAGCACAGGGAACTATATTCAGTATCCTGTGATAAACCATAATAGAAAAGAATATGAAAAAGAATGTATATGTATAACTGAATCACTGTGCTGTACAGCAGAAATTAACACGACATTGTAAATCAACTATACTTGAATAAAATAAATTTTTTTAAAATAAAAATTTCAGAACCAGAAAAAAGGAGGCAAAGCATTTGAATAGACATTTCTCCAAAGAAGACATACAAATGGTCAATCAACATATGAAAAGATGCTGACCATCCTTAGTGGGGAAATGCCAATCAAAATCACAATGAGATACCACTTAACACCCGCTAGGATGGCTATTATCAGAAAAAACAGAAAATAAGAAATGGTGAGGATGTGGAGAAATTGGAACCCTCATACACTGCTCTTGGGAATGTATAATGGTTCAGTCACTGGAAAACAGTTTGGCCGTTTCTGAAGAAGTTAAACATAGAATTTATCATATGATCCAGCAGTTTTACTCTTAGATATATACCCCCAATTGTGCAAACAAGAACTCAAACAGATACTTGTACACTTAATTTTAATAGCATTATTCACAATAACAAGAGTGGAAACAACCCAAGTGTCCATCGGCAGTTGAATGGGTGAACAGAATGTGCTGTGCTGTACACATGTGATGTTATATTATTCAGCCCTAAAGAGGAATTAAGTTCTGACACAGTGCAACACAGATGACTGTGAGAACATGTGCTGAGTTTAAACTTGACTACGTGTTAAGACATTTAAGGAGTCGTTAATATTTGCAGTTGCGAGAGAGTTTTTTAGGACATTTTAAAGAGCCACATCTTGAAATATTTATGGATAAATGAAATATGGGATTTGCTTTCAAATAATCCCACTAAGGGGTGGAGGGCTGGAAGTTGGGAGGCATGTGTGGCTGAGACCAGAATGGAGACGAGCAAGCTGATGTCACTTGCTGTAGAGCAGGTTACCTGGGGGCTCACGGGGCTCTTCTCTCTGCTTTGTTTATGGTTAAAATTGTCCAAATAAAAACTTTTTAAAGGTAAAAATAGACCCAGGTCATCCACGCCTTTCCCATCGTCTGCCTGCGCGAGGTAGGAGGTGTCCGAGTGGCAGATTGACCTGGGTTTGCCTCGTTACAGGACCACGTGTTCCTGTGTGAGGGAGAGGACACACTGGACCTTAGAGGTGAGCTTATTTTCTGTCCCTTCCCTGGGGCCCACGCTTTGCAGAGGCCGCTGGTGGGTGGGGAGGGAAAACCTGGTGCCCCCACAGCCTGCTGGTGAAGACAGCAGAGTTGTGATTGCGGGAGGGTTTTGTATTGGAAGGAGGCAGGGGAAATGGGCTCAGTTACTTCTGGTGACAGCATTCCCACTTTTCTGCACCTCCTGTCAGTGCTGGTCAGCCTGGGCCTAAGGCCAAGGCGTCCTCTTCTAGAAGCTCATCTCATGTAGTGAAGGGCAAGGGTCCAAAGCCTTCAATGAACTTGTGACCAAGGGCAGCGCTTTCAGACCTGGCAGAAGAGAGGGCGTGAAGGAGGGGAAGACGGGGGCGGTGGGGGGGGCGGTGAGGAGGAGCAGTGCGGGGCTGTCGTAGGGGCGGGGCTCCCCCCTGATGGATCACTCCGCAGTGAGCCACCCCGCTCGTGGGCTTGGGTGTCAGGCCCAGTCAGTCCCCCATTGTCCTCTGAGCTGACTGCAGGCACTGATTTCTGCCTTCGGGTCACCATTTCCCTTTGTCGATTAGGAAGAGATGGGAATTTGTTCATTCAGAAAGTCCAGAGTAACCTTGCCTTGCCTTGCTGGGCCCCTCACTTAAGACGAGCTCACTTTGAGGATGTTTCCTTTTCATACTTGAGGTGGGATGGAGGGGAGGGGAGTCCAGCAAAAACCCCTCAAGGATTTTTCCAAGCATGTTTCAGTACAAGCCTGGCTTCAGCCCAGCCCTGGGGCAGGCAGAACCTGCTCTGCTTTCACATTTCCCTGGACGGCATGCCCTTGCCCGTTGGGTGGCAGGCAGCCTCTAACAGGACGCTGTGCTGACTTTGTCCCGCAGCCACAGCCAGCGCCTCCCCCAGACAAGAGCCGGGTGAGCCAGGTGGCCCGAGAGAAGCAGCCCGCGCCCAGGAGCCTGCGCCCACCGTTGACAGCCATGAGCCCAGGCTGGGCCCGAGGCCTCGCTCCCACAACAAAGTCCTGAACCCGCCTGGAGGCAAGTCCAGCATCTCCTTCTACTAAGATGCTGCTGCGTCCCCCATAGCCAGACAAGAAACTCGAGAGATAGGATTTCAAAATTATAGTTTCTTTAGCCTGAAGGAGCGGGGTGGGGAGAGGGTCTTTTGGGTGGACACCTGAAGCTGCTGCTCCGGCTCCACTGCCATCACGAGAAGCCGGAGACCTCATCTCCCAGAAACCAAGGGAGGAAACATGATCCCTGGTGTGAGAGGAGCTCTCGGGTGGGTGGGCAGGGAGGTGGTGCCAGGCAGGTGCGCCTGAGGTGTGGGGTCTTCACGTCCTTGGTGTGTTGGCTAATTGGGTATCTAGGAGTCACTAACACAGTAGCAGAGTTTAAAGCCTTTGAGAGAAATCCAGAAACCACGTGTCTGTTACTGTGGGATAGAAGAGCAAGACACGCTGAAACCCTAGTGGGGTGGGGAGGGTGGGTATCTGGATAGACCCCTCAGATCCTGATGCTGTTTACCCTTCATGGACACGGTCTCTGTTTCTGGGACTTCGGCCCCAGTGTTTTTCACTTCAATTCCACAGATTTTCTTGAAACATCTTCATTGCTTTTCCTCAGCAGCTGTCAACAAAAAACCAAAATGTTGTTCTCAGTCTGATGCTTTATGGAAAGATTTTGTACCCTGATCTCCCAAGGTGCCCCGCTTCTGCCCTCTCAATCCTTGGCCAGATCTTACGTAGAAATCTCTCCCTTTCATCCACGAGAGACTGGTTTTGGGCTCTTTACAGGCAGTTTTGCTTGTGAATTGTTCCTTTTTTCCTCATCAGCCTTAAGTCTAGGCCTTTGCACCTCACCAATGATGTGGACAGTTCCCTTCACCAGCAACACTTCCTATCTACAAGGCCACTAACTTCTATAGGACTTTGAAACTACCCAGATATATCCAGGTAATGGGATTATTTAACTCCTTCATGTGTCTTCATTTATATTCCTACTGACAGTGGGAAGAAGAGATGCTTGAGAACCGTGGGTTCTTAGGTTTGGGTTCTGTCATAATAGCTCAAGACCTGTTCTCAAGTACCAGCTTTACATCAGTAACTGTTGACTCTGGTCTGTTTCTGACACCTTTCTAGAAAAAGTCTGTTGCTCAGGTACACCAAAGAGGAAGGAAAGTGTTCTTAGGCCACCCTTTATAAAGCTTTGCAGAACCTCTGGATCATATTCACAGTTTCCAGACGAGTCTTAGAGACCTTAGGCCAAGAGATTAAATAGTTTGGCAGTAAAGTCTCAACTGGCCCATTCCATGGTATTTGCCAGCAAAGATAATGGGCTGGCAAGAATCGTGGTGCTGTAATCTGTCAGGTGGAAGTTTCTCCCATTGAGCCTCTAAAGGGCTACGGTGTCGGTTCCTGTACTGCAGTCACGTGGGACCAACAGTCTGGGTTGGAGCTACTGGTACGAGTGCCTACAAAGCTAATGCAGGTGCTAAAAATGTCTTCATCGTTAAAATGTAGTCACACTTCTAGTGGCCTGGACGCTCAAGTGCCTGCAGGAGCTCCCTGCCAAGCTCCACATCCTCCACGGGCGCTGGGGGGGTTCACACAGTGCTTTGCCAAGCAAAGACACTTTGCTTTTCTGTCCCCCTGCTGACTTTGGAGCCAAGAAACACTGATTCTATGTGACTCTCAAGTGCTTCCTATCTCCTCCATCCTTCAGATGGTCATTTATAGGAAAGTTGTCTGGAATTCATTTTTTTCCACATTAAAAAATGTCATAAATGGTGGTTAGCTTTTAAGCTCAAACACACTAACTTATTTAACTTACAATAAGATGTTCCAAAGGTAGAAATGAACTGCTATTTATAACTTTTTTTTTAATATACAAGAAAATGATTTATGAATTCCAAATTGGATTGCCAAGAAGACCCTGACATGCTGCTGGCCCTCGGGGCTTCAGTCTCACCGTCAGTTATATGAGGGGAAGAGCTTTCTAGATCTGTCCCCTGGCAGGGACTTCAGAGCAGAGCTGGGGTTAGAGGCCTGGGGGAAGGAGGAAAACAACTAGAGCAGAGCCTCTGGGCAGCAGTGACCACATCACCTTATTTTTGTTCCCATCTTCCCTCTTCCTTTCCCTCCTTGGGGCCATGGGCATGGATTTAGAGAGCCCCGAGCAGTCTGGTCACTGGGAGGAGCAGCAGAAAAGTTTTTGCTCGTTTGAACCTGATGGGGGAGGCCACTTGCATTTGGAAAATGCTCTGTACATTGGGGACTGCCTGTATTTGGAAGCTTCATTAACTCTTAGAATCCTTTTCTCAACCTCCAAGCTGCATTGAGAAATTACTCATCTGTATTTTTATTAAGCCTTAAAACTTTATGTACATTTGGTGCCAACTTTTTGTAAAGCTGTATCAAAAACAACAAACCTGTGCTCACATCTCGATGTAACTTTGAGAGGAGCATTCTGTTATTTTTACAAGGCAGGAGTGGGTGTAGCCGTTGAATTAAACTTAGCAGTCACGTACTCAGTCTTTGCCTATTGGTTGTGTGCACAGTGTGTGTGCATGCGGGTGGGTGGGTGGACATGTTCACGTGTTTCCTCCACGTCCATTCTCCAGAGTGCCTGAACTCTGCTCCTTCCCTTACAGCTTTTCATTGGTTGATGGGGTTTGCCTTTTTTTTTTAAAACTAGAAGATGCCAAAATTAATCTTCTCAAAGTTTATGGATTTAGGGTTTTTTCATTTGAAAACCAAAGACTTGGCTTTGAATAGAATGGACAGGAATGCGGCAGTGTTCTTTTAGTTTACGTAAATTGAAGGTAATAATTCTTTTTTCACTTAACACCACTTGTTTTCCTGAAGAATTTGCCTCTGAGTTGACTTTGAAACTTCCACGAAAGCCTGACAGTGAGTAGATGAAATGCTGAGCTATTAGAATCTGCCTATAGATTCAGGTCCTGTAGAGAAAGCATAGATTTTTCTTCTTTCTTATATATTAGCTATTTTCATATGTCCTACAAGCAAACTTAATATCTTTATGTGTGTTAAGTGGACTCAGGGTGATGGAGCTTCTCAGACTGCCTGCCTGGAGAGCTCCACTAGAGGAGGCTTCCTTCTAGAAGACTGCTGCATCAGGGCCAACTAACTGGACAGCACTTCAGAAGGAAACCCAGCATGGGTGACCTGACACTGTCTTCACTTGTTCATCTGAGAGCATGTTCCCAGAACTGGGCTAGGCACTGGCACCAGTACATCACCTATTTGTAGCAGCTGCTCCAGCTGCAGGCAAGCACTGAGGTTTTGGAGTGTCACAGCCTGTTTGTCTCCAGAGGTCAGGCAGTGGCTGAGTCAGAGGAGCAAGGTGGGCTCCCCTGCATTATGGTGAAGAAGTGGAAGACATCTAAGGGTTCCCTCTTCAGGGCCTGTGCCTTGTCCAGAAATACACGGCTCTTTGGACAGAGCATAACTTGTTCTAACATCTTTGTGAGTTGAACCCTGCAAGGATGTCTACACCTCCTCCTATATTATCCCGTTTGTTTCTTCTGAACTCGTTATATTCTTAATCCTTAGCGTTCTTGGAGCTCATGAATGAAATCTTCCTGTTCTGTGTGTGACTACAAAGTGCTATCTAAACTTGAACTTAGGAAGAAATGAGGGGGACATTACAGGGACCTAGGTGAGTTTTTAGCAGGCATTAGGGGTGGATACTTCGAAGTTAAAGTATTGATAGAACTTTTGAAACCTGTGTGCCCAAATTACATTTTAGGGTCTTGTAATGAGAAAGAGAAAAAGTTGAATAGCGAATTATCTTTACAACTTGTAAAGGAAGCAAGTTCTAATTCAGTTGGCTTGAGCTCTCAAGAGTGTACTAGTGTTCTTCAGTAAGCATCAAGAATTATCCAGCATATCATTTTGTTAAAACTCCTTTTTCTTTAACCAGTTTCAAGTAACAAATCTGCCCATACATGTTAGTGGTAAAAACTAATAAAGTTGATGACAAGTCAGTTGGCCTCTGACTGTGGTAGTGGTGGCTGGCTTACTGTATTCGCTATTTTAGGAATTGAAAAGGGGCCATATTTCTTGGAACGGCTTAGAGCAGAAGTCAGAAACATTCCCCAAAACATTCACCAGCTTTCTCTGTAACTTGCTTACCAGAAGAAATTATATATTTCATGTTTGTCCTGGCTTATTTTGAGAATATAAAACAAGTCTATATTGCATGCTTACTATTTGCTAGAGATTGTACTAAGCCTCTTTTGTGATCTTCATAGCACTCCTAGTAGGTTGGTAATTGTTTTAGGCTCAGTTTTACAGTTAGCTAGGATCAAAACCCAGGCAGTCTGAATGTGAGACTGAAACCTCAGATCGTCTCTTAGTGGGGTGGGTGAGCATCCATACAGCACAGTACATTGCAAGGGGAAAATTGTGCAACAGTATTTAGGGCATCACCTGCAGGAACGTTCATTGGTGCAATCAGGTTAGGATGAACTCCCCTTGAAGCATCGCATCAGGTAAAAGGCAGGGGTAAGAGCATTTCTGTTAACACTAAGCTGTCACTCATGGGTTTATGATTAGGATTCATGCCACCTGTGTGGCCCCCAAAGCTGAAAGTGTAAGTCTTAGATTCATGGTGTCCTCAAGATACCAGAGAAAGAAAATGCAAATCAACTGGCTAAAAGTGGAAGAAATAAGGGCCTATCAAAACTGGTAGAATATAAGAAAGTCAAACAGGACAAATGGAAATTAAAAATATAACTGTTGAGGGACTTCCCTAGCAGTCCGGTGGTTAGGACTTTGCGCTTCCACTGCAGGGGGTGCAGGTTCCATCCCTGGTCAGGGAACTAAGATCCCACATGCCGCGGGGAGAGGCCAAAAAAAAAAAAAGTTGAAATAAAAAACTCAGCGTAGAGGTTAGACTACACATAGCTGAAGTGAAACTGGTAAAGTTGAAGAAGTTACGCAACATCAGGACACAGAAGTGGACCAAGTGAGAGTTTGTTACTGGATTTTAGGATGAGACGGGCAACTTGCATTTAATTGGAATCCCAGGAGGGACCATGGAAGGCACAGCCGCTCTGAAGGGAGCTCTGAGTACCTACTGTGTAGGAGTACATACTGCTGTGCAGTGAGGCTACAAAGGCAAGTCACATTTAACCAGGTCAGTATCGCGGTCAACTCCGGAAGGGAGGGAGGGGCGCACAAAGATAACGGCCATTTCTTTGGAGGGTAGGGTGGGCACACGGACGCTCGCTTAAGTCTAAACCGTACAAAGTCATTTGTATATACTTAGGACATAACGCTGTCACTTCGTAGAAGTCCACGCCTGCGTCGTGGGAGCTGGCAGACAGCTGCTCTGATGAGCCTGACCGGAAGCGCTCCCAGCCCCGCTCGGCCGAGCTTCTGGCGCGGGGACTGGCTTCTTCCTACGTTAGGACCCCTGCGACCTCTAGCGGCGAGACGCCGCGGGGCTCCGGCTGGACGGGCGGGCACCGCCCCCGCTGTCTAGGGGGCGGGATTTCCGGGCGGCGGGACTTCCGGCCGCTGAGCGACGGGCGCAGCATCAGCATCAGTATCAGCTGGCGGCGGCTGAGGCGACAGCGGCTGCGGCGCAGGCAACGGGCCGCGGCCTGCGGACTACGGGCAGCCGGAGCGGGCGGGCGCGCCGGCGGACAGCAGGCCGCGCTGGCGGCGGCGGTGGCCGCGATGATGGAGATCCAGATGGACGAGGGCGGCGGCGTGGTCGTGTACCAGGACGACTACTGCTCTGGCTCGGTGATGTCGGAGCGGGTGTCGGGCCTGGCGGGCTCCATCTACCGCGAGTTCGAGCGCCTCATCCACTGCTACGACGAGGAGGTCGTCAAGGAGCTGATGCCACTCGTGGTCAACGTGCTCGAGAATCTGGACTCGGTGCTCAGCGAGAACCAGGAGCACGAGGTGGAGCTGGAGCTGCTGCGCGAGGACAACGAGCAGCTGCTCACCCAGTACGAGCGGGAGAAGGCGCTGCGCAAGCAGGCCGAGGAGGTGCGTGGGCCGGGAGGCGCCGGGGCCCCTCCCGGGGACCCCAGTCCTTCCCGGCCCGGGGACCCCGCCCTTAGCCCCCGCCCTGCCCGGGCCCCAGCTCACGCCCCGCCCATCCCACCAACGCCCCCGACGCCGAGCCCGGCCCAGGGGCTGATGCCTGGCTCCCACATCCTCCTGGCCTGCTGCTCCAGCCAGGAACCCTAGCCCTGAACCACCTGGCGTCACTGGGGGACCTTGCATCCTAAACTGCCTCAGGCCTCCGTCTCCCCTCCATACCCGCTTCTCATTGCAGACGCCAGTTCTTTTTGCTTTTGTGTGTGTTTTTCCGCAAACGTGTCCTAGACCCCAGTTACAACTTCTGGTTGCTGTAATTTTAATTTTAATTTTAAACCCTTCCAGAAAGGGGATTTCTGATCTTCTTATGGTTCTGCAGCCAGAAGAGGTGTTGTCAGATCTTTGCCTTATCCCTAATCCAATGTTTTGACGGTCTGTGACATGGGTTAATTTGGTGATTGAGGTAAACACATTACCAAAGCCACAGTTAGGCTGCTCCTCTGGCACCAGGTGAAAGACTCCAGGTTTGCGGAGGTGATTTCTTTGCCCTGTGGTTCCCTCCGTTGGGAATATTGTTAGCTTATGTGAACAATGCTGAGAAATTCCACTGTGGCTTCTGAGGAGTTAAAAGTAGAATTTTGAAGTACTTGATCGTGTTTTAGGATACCTCCATAACCTGGAAATCACTTATTTGTGAACCAGTTAGAAGAACCATGCATTGCAGGGAATACCACTTACCTTCATTCATTCACTATGAAATATTTAGCCCTGTTGTCAGACCCAGGTGGATTCAGGGGACCTGGGTTCTCATTCCTGCCTTGCCTTTGTGACCTTGTCCATGTCGCCTGCCCCCCTCTGGATTTTGATTTTCCTTCAGTCATATGAGTCAGTTGCCCTAGATGATCTCTAAGCCCTGACATTCTGTTGTTCCAGGCATTAGGTGATGGCTTTTTGGTTTATGAATGGGAAGTTTCTTATTAAATGAGCTAAATTCCTTTTTAACTAATTTGGATTAACACATTCTTGATTTTAGTATTGAAATGGAAGACTGTTTCAGTATTTTGGCTTTTTCTTAAGCTAGGGCAGTTTATGTTCTCCTAGTTTGGTTTAAAGTATGTTTATAAAAATTAAGAGTGCCTTGTATCGTTCCTACTTACGGTGGTTTACGTTGATCTTGGGTTTTTTCATTCATCTGTCAAGAGGCTCTTGCCTATTGATTGGGGTGCCAGGCTCCACCAAAACTGATTTAGAGCTCTCAACTTAAGGGAGATGCAAGAGCTCGTAGGATTTTAGAGTTCAGAGTGGCCATAGGCATTTACTAGGGAAAGAACTGGCCGCAAGAAGGAGTGGGGGTGGACCAAGGTCACATGCTCTAGAAGAACCAGGCCAAGACGCAGTCTACCCTGACCCCTGGAGTGGGCTCTTCGTTCCACTGCTGTGGGAGGTCAGAGAGCGTACCCCCAGAAGACGAGCTCTGGGGCTCCCCTCACTGGCCGTGGGGCAGTGGCTGCCTCCCTCATGCTGGGCAGCACCTCCCACTTCTCTGACTGCTCTCAGCGGCCATTTGATGCCTAACTGAGGTTTTGAGTAGGTTTGTTTTCTTTCACTATGTACCGATGTGGTCAATATAGTGGACGAGAAGGAACTAAAAGGAGAAAGATGGACAACCTTAAGGCTAAGAATCATAACCATCTACCTTAAAAATTTGCTCTGCGTGGATGAAGCCCCTGCTCTGCTCTGCATGGTTCAAGTGCAGCCGCAAGCGAGTGTGGTTCTGGCCTCCCACTTACGCCCTGGACTAAGAGCTGAGGGTGCGCATGTGGTATGGAGGAGAGTGCCCTGGAGGCCGAGACCCATCCTTGCCCCAGCTATTAAGAGATGCTGAACAGAGAGCCACAGAGTGAACAAAACGCTTGGCTGGCCGGCATAAAGGCTGTGATTTGATGCTAAATAGTATGCCCTTGGAGAGACCTCATGTGATGTTACAACCAAGAAAAGGGCCAAAATCTGTAACCATTTTGGTATTCTAGCTCATTTACTAAATCCAGTAGACATTCATTTTCAGTTTTGTGGAAAAGACCAGTGTACACTGTGGCCTGGCTTCTTTTTCCACACAGGGCATGAGATCCTAGATGTGTGTCTGATAACACGGGAGGCTGAACAGCATGGGCTGCAGGCGTGTGCGT
This sequence comes from Pseudorca crassidens, assembly GCF_039906515.1. Classification (NCBI taxonomy): domain Eukaryota; kingdom Metazoa; phylum Chordata; class Mammalia; order Artiodactyla; family Delphinidae; genus Pseudorca; species Pseudorca crassidens. The sequence goes on along the minus strand of NC_090310.1, from coordinate 37,735,596 downwards.
GATGCAGAGTAGCTTCTGCCTCCCCGGCCACTCTGCTCAAGAAGGCTTAGTCAGAGCTGAGTAACCTGAGCCGCCTGCAGCCTTCCTAGCACACAGAATCTGCAGATTTAAAAAGAAAGAGCCTTGAGCAGAGCAAACACCTCTGCCCGCTACATCTTGCCTGTAATAACCGCAGTGAGAGATTGCGAGTCTGTTCTGGTCCCAGGGTGACTCTCTCGATGGGAGTGACGGTAGCTAGAGGTGGTGGGGTCCAGGGAGGGGGGCCAGGCCCCAGAGTTTGCAGATGCTTGAGTGTCAGCCTCGCCTTTGGGAGCTGCACACCCTGTGACCAGTCTCCTCCTCTCTGGCCCCACTGGCCGCTTCTGTAAAGTGCGTGGGTTGCCAGACGTGGCAAGTTTCTTTCATCTCAAGTGCCAAGTCCCGTGATTGGCTGTTGTTTGCCTGGAGAATTGCAGCAAGGCAGATCTAGCCAAGCCAGGGAAGAGCACATTGATGGGGCAGCCGCGGGTGGCAAGCGTGGGGCATCTCAGTCTCTGTGCGGGTTTTATGCTTGTCATCGAGACCAGTGAGTCCCGCTCAGACTTGCAGAGCTAAATGGATGTTGCTGGCTTCTAAAACCTCTACAGAGACCTTAAAAATGCTGAAACTGTATCCAATACAAAGTTTTGAAAACCCACTGAGTTCTTTCCCATTAGAAAAGAAGGTTGGAAATGGGCATTTGACCAGGATGGCCGGGACCGAGTGGGCGCCCCTGGGCAGTGCTGCCCACCGTGGCCCCCAGGGAGGAGGGAGCAGAGGACTCCATTCACTCCAGTCCTGAGCAGCAAAGAGCCTTCCTCGCAGGGATCAAGTATTAGGCTCACAGGAGGAAAAACAGTGTTTGAGAGACAAGCTGTGAGTTTAGTAGCCATCATTCACCTTAAAGTCTTCTTGGCCCTAAGGAAACTACTGGTAACATTCCCCACTCATCACAAGCAACTCAAGTGGACGTTCTGTCCATGAGACATGGCTGTGGGTATTTGCTGATACCTCAGTGTCTGGTGCTGTGTAAGGAAAGCATCCAACTGGAAAGTTTTACCCAAAACTGTGTTTTTCTAGTTGTACAAAAGTAATGCATTTTGTAGAAGAATATTTGGACAGGATGAAGCTGGAGGGGGCAGAAGCCATCATTCTACTCTATAGAGATGATCATTTGGCATTTTTTTTAATAAGTGAATTAATATATTGAATCAGAAGTTTTTCTTCTTGTGTCCCATATTACAAATAGTAAATTCACCCCAGCTTAGACAAAGTATGCAATTTCTTCTGCTGCCATGTTGTCGTATTAAAAGACAGGTTTTTGTTTTGTTTTGTTTTGTTTTGGGTTTTTTTGGCTGTGCCACACTCAGCATGTGGGATCCCAGTTCCCTGACCAGGGATCAAACCTGTGTCCACTGTGGTGGAAGCGTGGAGTCCTAATCACTGGACCACCAGGCAAGTCCCAGGGCAGTTTTTTTCAATTGTTAACTTTTTTTACATGAAGCCATTAAGATTTGGTGCCCAGAGCTGCCTTTCCTCGTTGCCTGTAAATACTGGTCCATTATAGCTCTCTTACTAGAGTCACCAGGAGTACAACAGACTCTCCCTAAAAAATGGGAACAAATAGGCACAGGAGAGGGCTTGCCTGGTGGTGCAGTGGTTAAGAATCCACCTGCCAATGCAGAGAACATAGGTTCAAGCCCTGGTCAGGGAAGATCCCACATGCCGTGGAGCAGCTAAGCTCATGCACCACAACTACTGAGCCTACGCTCTAAAGCCCGCGAGCCACAACTACTGAGCCCACGTGCTGCAATTACTGAAGCCCACGCACCTAGAGCCCCTGCTCTGCAACAAGAGAAGCCACTGCCATGAGAAGCCAGCACACTGCACTGAAGAGTAGCCCCCACTCGCCGCAACTAGAGGAAGCCCGCACTCAGCAACAAAGAACCAATGCAGCCAAAATTAAATAAAAGTAAATTAAATTTAAAAAAACAAAAAGCAAATAGGCACAGGAGAGCAGAGAGAGGCGCTTTCCAGCCAGAGAGAACAGAACATGCGGAATAAGCCCCACCGCCCTGCCAGGCTCACCCAGCGGGAACCCTTGGAACCCTCAAGGCCCTGTGGTGGCCGTTAGGCAGCGGGGCAGGGACTGGGGCAAGTTAGTTCTCCCAAAACTAGAATTTCTAAGTTAAATTTTAAATCTTTTTTTAAAGTTTCTGTTTTGGAATAATTTATAGAAAAATATAGAAATAATTTATGGACAATCTCACCCAGATTACCCAAGGTGAACGTTTTTCCACATTACTCTTCTCTCTCCATCTCCCTCCCTCCCTCCTGCTCTGCTAAGACCTGAGGGCTCCTGCAAGTCCTGTGGTGTCCTCAGTTCCCTATCGGCTTCTCACTTTGTGCTTTTTACAACCTTGATGATGTGATATCACAGGCCAGTTATCTTGCAGGATGTCCCTTAGTTTGGCTTTCGTGTGACCTCATGACCAGTTGCAGGATGGAAGCTGGGGAGGGACACTCGTGTGGGGGGCAGGGTCCCTTTTCCCAAGGGTGGTCAGCAGCCAGACGGCTCATGTTACAGGCTTTTGCTCTGTTGAAAGTCAGGGCCCCAGGGGTCATCCTCACAACCTCCCATGTCCAGTGACTCACTAAGTCCTGGCCATTCTTTTGGCCTGATTTTTTTTTTGTTGTACTTTTTGTGCTTCTTTTTTATCTCCTTTGCTACCATCCTGGCTCGAGTCACCACTGTCATGCTGCTCCCCCAGCCACTTTCTCCCCCTCCCAACCCTTCTGTGGCATGAACTGGTCCGCAGGCAGGTCCCATCTCCCACTCTCTCTTGTTCGGTAACTCAGTCAACTAAGCATAGTGAGGGCCAGGCTTGCTGCCGGGGATGGGTCTGTGCTGCCCTGATGCAGGTGCTCGGATGGGGAGGTCCTGCCACACTGTCAGATGGTGAGAAAATGGCAACGTGGGATGGAGAGCGAAGGGTATGGATGGGAACAGAGGAAGGGACGCTCCCAGGAGGAGACCGCCTTCTCCCGGGGTCCCCAGCACCCACCCCCCCCAGCACCGCGTGCCCTGTCCCCTGCCCTTCCACTTCCTTCTGCCCCCTCTGCATGTACTTTTGCTGCGTACACCTGACTCCCTTGCGTCTAGCACCGTGACATTCAGATGTGGGTGCTCAAGTGAGTCCCTGTCACCCCAGAGTCCCCACGTGGGGGCTCTTTCCTGGTTAGCCAAGGGCAGTGTCCTTCTGGTTCTTTCAGCCCCAAGGCTGGTTCTTTTCTCTCTGACACATGTCCCACAGAGATGCCAGCTGCCTGTGCGTGTGCAGGTGAGGAAGGAGGGCAGCCTTTCTCTGCTTCCACGTGCTGCACCGAGCTGTTGGTTCCTGGAGGGCCGGAACCAACTTTCTGTGGTTTTCAGCCATCCATCTGTCCAACACAGCTCTGTGTGAGGACGGAAATTTCTGTTCTGCTGTGTGTCCACACAGGGCCACTGACACTTCACATGTGCCTCATGCAGTTTAGGATGAGTTTTTATTTTTATGTCATTTAAATTAATATAAGTTTTTTTTTTTAATTATTTATTTATTTATTTTTGGCTAGGTTGGGTCATCGTTGCTGTGCGTGGGCTTTCTCTAGTTGTGGCAAGCTGGGGCTACTCCTCATTGCGGTGCGGGGGCTTCTCATTGCAGTGGCTTTTCTTGTTGTGGAGCATGGGCTCTAGGCACACGGGCTTCAGTAGTTGTGGCGCGTAGGCTCAGTAGTTGTGGCTCCCGGGCTCTAGAGCGCAGGCTCAGTAATCGTGGTACACGGGCTTAGTTGCTCCGCGGCGTGTGGGATCTTCCCAGACCAGGGCTTGAACCCGTGTCCCCTGCATTGGCAGGCAGATTCCCAACCACTGCACCACCGGGGAATTCCTTAAATTAAGTTTAAATACCCACACGTGGCTGTGGCTAAGGTACTGGGCAGTGTAGCCGTGGACGGTCTAGCTCAGTCACTGTTCTGTAAGGACAGGCAGTAAATGTTTCTTTGACCTGTTACATAACGTCAGGCAAGAAAGGAAGATGCTTAAAAGTTGGGGTGTTTTTCTTCAGTGAACATGTTCTAGAAAGAGGGGAGACCCCAAAGTGTAGTGGGTTTTGAAACAGGAGAATAGAAGAAAATATTGTGAGATGAGGAAAAAGAAAAAAAGCATTGCAGCTATTTAGGAAACAACAGAGAGGTGATGAAATTCTTGAAAGGCTGAGAAGAGGTCTGGAGGGAAATCCCAGCACCTAGAAAGCAGCTAGTGCTTACGGCGCACCATGAAATCTTCGACCATAGGCTTCAGTTCTGTTCTGTTCTTTCTTTGTAACAACTTTGTTGAGGTCAGTGCACTAAGCTGTACATATTTGAAGTGTGCAATTTGGTGAGTTTTAACACGTCTACACCCGAAAAAACATCCTCACAATCAAGATGATGATCTCCATCGTCCCCACAGTTTCCTTGTGGCCCTCAATACTCTCTCCCCGCTTCCCCCATCCCTAGGTAACCACGGTCTGCTTTCTGTCACTGTAGATTGATTTGCATTTTCTAGAACCTTATATAAACTGAATCCTGCAGTGTACACTCTTTTTTTGACTGGCTCCTCTCACACGGCATAATGATTTGAGATTACCCAGGTTGTTGCCGTTCTTTCATTCATCCGTTCATTGCTAGTGTAGCCTGCTGTGTGGGTGTCCATCCATCTCCTCTGGTGGAGCAGGAGCTCGCCGTCCACACCTGCGCCCTGTTTCTCGGGGCCTTGGGAGGCTCCGGCGCAGCCTGTCCTGCATGCAGCTGCACACAGGGAGCCCCGCTGGAAGATGGTCAGGGAAACCAAGCGGTTAGAATCAGTTGGTGGCTGGCTAGCGCTTCCTAAGAAAGCATCCCTGTCACCAGGGTGGGAAAGGCTCGACCCAAGGAAAGGAAATATACACAGACACTTAGAGCCCGCGGAATCATAAGTCAGTTACCTTCTTTTGAATGCCTCTCATGGGCAAGAGATTTGGGGAATGCCAAGATCAGTGGAGTGGACCTCCATTGGCGGGGTTTGTGAGACAGGGGTCAGGGCATTTGGATTCTGATTATCTACAGTGGTGGGTTCAAGGTGATGCCTTTTGTTCAAGTTCTCTGGGTGCCCTTCCTTCCACTCAACTTCAGCTTGTGCTCCTGCTCCCTGACCTTCCCACGCCGGCCTCTTACCTCTTCCTTCTCTCAGTGAATTGGACCCAGATCCAGGCGGGATCCCATGGATTCTGCCCAAGCTTGTGGCCTCGGGTCTTCAGTGTACGCTTCTGGACAGCGAGACCCTGTGTCCACCAAAGGGCGACCATGGGCGTCCTCAGGTCTCTCCTGTTAAATGGAGTGAGAGGGATGTAGAAGCCAGGTGGATTAGGAAGTTGAAGAAATCAGTGTAAACTGCTAAGAATGCTTCAGAGATGGACTTCCCTGGGCACAGTGGTTAAGAATCTGCCTGCCAGTGCAGGGGATATGGGTTCGAACCCTGGTCCAGGAAGATCCCACATGCTGTGGAGCAACTAAGTCCATGTGCCACAGTTACTGAGCCTGCGCTCTAGAGCCCGCAAGCCACAACTACTGAGCTCGCGTGCCACAACTACTGAAGCCCTTGCACCTAGAGCCTGTGCCCCACAATAAGAGAAGCCACCACAATGAGATGCCCACGCACCGCAATGAAGAGTAACCCCTGCTCACCACAACTAGAGAAAGCCCATGTGCAGCAGCGAAGACCCAATGCAGCCAAAAATAAATAAATAAATTAATTAATTAAAAAAAAGAATGCTTCAAAGAACACAGTCTAGTTAAGAATAACTTCTCCCAGGGAAATTTCTCCCAGGACGGGGCATTTATAGTTTTCATCTTATCTTCCTTTTTCTTATTTCCCTCCAGAACCAATCATGTCGTATATCATAAATAATATAATAAATGTAATGTATATTTTAAGATACAAAATATATATTAGTATCTAACATAAAATACTTAAATATGTAATATATTAAAATATGTATTTTTTACAGACATCTTTCCTATCTTACCAATTCTTTTTTTTTCTTTTTAATATTTATTTTATTTATTTGGTTGCGCTGGGTCTTAGTTGTGGCAGGTGGACTCCTTAGTTGCAGCTCACAGGCTCCTTTGTTGTGGCATGCGAACTCTTAGTTGTGGCCTGCATGTGGGATCTGGTTCCCTGACCAGGGATCAAACCCGGCCCCCCTGCATTCGGAGCATGGAGTCTTAACCATTGAGCCACCAGGGAAGTCCCTATCTTACCAATTCTTGAAAATCGGTGTGAGTTAAACCAATGCCATTTGTTGGGATTCATCTCAGGCAGATGCTGAACCAGTGGTTCCTTTAACCGAAATGAGGAATCTATGCTTTTTAAAAAATGAATCCAACCTTGTTCTTGGGTTCCTGCATAGTGGCCTGATCTCAGACGTATGTCTAAAACTTGAATGCAGAAATGCCCTTCCCTCCCTCTCTGTCCACCTGCCCACACTGCATTTTAGATGTAAATGGTAACAGTCATGGAATATGGGAAAAAGCTGGGGAAAAAAACCTCTGAGGTTTGAGGTCTCATGAGTTCAGCACCCCTGTGAGCACCCAGTAAATATTTGATCATGATGGGAGTGACCGACAGGAGCAGGGAATTACCCATCCATAAAGGGCATCTCCCCTGGGAACAGCCTGTGCCCAGCACCCCAGTGCACCACTCTGCCTAAGATAAAAGACCCAAAAAGAGCATTTTTCTTTTGGACATTCACTCTACCCCCTCACCGCCAGGAAGGAATTACATGCAAAAGAACAAAATCTTTGATTCCTGTTTTATTTCTAACAATTCAACCAGAATTGAATTATTTCCTATGTGTGACCCTGGCCTAAAGGACATATAAGAGGAAAGGATTGGATTTAATGTCTTAATTTACCTTGCCTTTAATTAAAATAGCCTTCAATTATGAAAGTTACCAGAATTCTAATGATTATGTTATAAAAGAGTGTTTACCTAGTAATCTCTCTTGCATTCTGGGATTAGGAATGCTGGCTTCTGTTGTCTTAATTTTATATTTGACATGAAAAGTCAGTTTATTTCTTTTTTAAAAAATAAATTTATTTATTTTTGGCTGCGTTGGGTATTCGTTGCTGCGCGCAGGCTTTTTCTAGTTGCAGCGAGCAGGGGCTACTCTTCATTGCAGTGCACAGACTTATTGCAGTGGCTTCTCTTGTTGCAGAGCACGGGCTGTAGGCACACGGGCTCAGTAGTTGTGGCTCGCAGGCTCTAGAGCGCAGGCTCAGTAGTGTGGTGCGCAGGCTTAGATGCTCTGTGGCATGTGGGATCTTCCCGGACCAGGGCTCAAACCTGTGTCCCCTGCATTGGCAGGCGGATTCCTAACCACTGTGCCACCAGGGAAGTCCTGAAAAAGTCAGTTTTATTTCTTAAGTTTGGTTTTATGCATTAGTTAGATAGAATGATCTCATTCCATGGGATATTGAGAAAAGCTTCCTCTGGTTCCTGGAGTTTTGGAAGTTCCCACACTCTCAGGTTACTTCAGTATGTACCTTGAAATTCACCAAAAAGCAAATTCTGAAAACCAGTTGAATTTAATTTTAAAACAGAGCAATTTGTTAGTAAGAGGGAGGGGTAGAAGTATATCTTAAAAACAAAATCTAAAAAGGGAATCATGGGGGCTTCCTTGGTGGCACAGTGGTTGAGAGTCCACCTGCTGATGCAGGGGACACGGGTTCGTGCCCTGGTCCGGGAGGATCCCACATGCCGCGGACCGGCTAGGCCCGTGAGCCATGGCCGCTGAGCCTGCGCGTCCGGAGCCTGTGCTCCGCAACGGGAGAGGCCACAACAGTGAGAGGCCCGCGTACTGCAAAAACAAAAAAAAAAAAGGGGAATCATGTAGTAGATTGGTATTTAGCAGTAAGAATCAGGTATTTCCTAGCTCAGTGTTCATGTTAAGACACCTGGTACCTTTTCCTCAATTGTTAGTTGCTCCTCATTGCTCTTCGGGAGGCTCAAAAGATTTGTTGTGAGGTGGCCTTAAACCTCTGTGTGTTATCAGGTGCTAAGTGACATTTTGACTAGACTCGGTTAGACAGATGACAATTCCAGACAAACTCAAATCTGTAGTGCATGTAATTGGCGTGTGTACGAGTTTTTCACTTTGGCATGTCTCGGACGGTAGATTCCTTCTGTTTCACAGTCCAGCAACAGGCAGACCCACTCAACCCAAATGCTGTTAAAAATTTTATTCTTCTCATTTCCATTCATACTGGATAAATTGAATTGGACAAATTCAATAGAAGTTGAAAAATGTTTAGCTTTCTTTTGGACGACTTCCTTATAGAGATAACTTACCCTGTCCCCCACCACTGAAAATTCTTGATTCTCTTAAATCTAAAGTAAATGATCTGTAAATAAAAATATTTTCTGCTTCCTTGAAAACATCTATTGTTTTGTGACTCTAACCCAGTTACTAGAGTTCCTTCCTGACACCTCCCCCGCCACAGCTGCCCCCCTCGTTTTGGAGGAGAACTTGTATTTTCCTCACTTATTCATTTAACCACCAACCACAAAGCCCCTGCTTTATTCCATCAACTACTCCTTACTTGTCCAGGTGATTCTTACTTCATCCCAAGTCTAGCCCCAAGCATTTCCTCATAAAAAGCAATGATTAAAAAAAAAAAAAAAGCAATGATTAAATGTCTGTTTAGTCTTGGCCAGGCACTGGTCCTTCACGTTATTTATCCCTCATAATATTTGATGAAGGTGGCATTGCATCTTCCATTTCAGTTAAACAGTTAGCTTGCATTTCTGTTAACTAAAATTACTGTAATAACGTTGAAAGAGTTTTTTCAGGAGGGGAAGAAAGAGGATGCCTTTTAAGCTGTAGAATAGCATATTGTGTTTGTGATGTTTTCGTGGACTTGGAGCCCCTGAGATGCCCCCTAGTCAGCTCTGTCTGGTTCGATGCTGTCCCTCAAGGTAGCGGGGAAGAGCTGTTCTTCCCCAAATGCCAAGTGCGGTGGTCGCCAACCTGCAGAGCCTGCAGTGTCCCGGTGTCCCAGTGTGTGATCCAGCCCAGCAGGGAAGCTGAGGGCTGGCCCTTTAGTATGCTGGTGGTCCCTTGTGGGTTCCTTGGGGCTTTTTGTTCATCTGGGGAGTTGCTGCCACGTGATTGTGATCGTGATCACTCACACCCCTTGTCTGCAGATGGTTACTGATGACTGACCATTCCCATCACAGGACTGTCCCTTGGCTCCAGGATTCCTTGTGGCCTGGGAACCACAACTGTCCTGTGCGTTCATGTCTCCCTGCCACTTGGGGTGCCCTCTGCCTTTGGCCTTGAGGACATACATGTACACAGCTTACCTAGATGTTTTCTCTCTCAGTTAATGTCTCAGTATTTCCTAGGGCTGAAAGGCCTTACAATATCATAACATCAGAGGATTTCTGCATGTCACCTGGTTTGGGGCCAACTTCGTCAGGGATCTCAAAGCATATCGGTTGTTTTATGGCATGACAAAGCTTTTTGGGACTGTCATCTACATTGGATTTTAACGATCACCTATCAGGATAGATTTAGGAACATCTGTCTGACCTTCTTAAGAATCTGGAGGAATTCCCTGGCGGTCCAGTGGTTAAGACTCCACGCTTCCACTGCAGGGCCCATGGGTTTGATCCCTGGTCAGGGAACTAAGATCCCACATGCTGCGTGGGGCAGCCAGTCATCTTTCATATAGAAATCTTTTTAGCTGGCTCTCAGCTATGAAATGCAGGTAATATGATGAAATACCGATGGGAATTCTAGAGAAATGGTGTTAGCACCACAGAACGCTTTTCTTTGTGTAAAACTTTGGTTCTCCAGCTTGGAGGTAGGACAGGGCTCAGTTTACAGAAAGGGAGCATTTTCCATCCTCCAGCCCCAGTCGCCCCATCATTCAGCTCTTCACTGGCTCAAGATGAGCTTTCCATTCAGCCCAAGTCCAGCCCTGAGCATTTTGTCATGAAAAACAGGGACCCTTCCTGAGGACCAGAGAACTGATGCTTTCTGACAGGCAAAATGTTGATTCAAAAAATAAATATATAAGTGATTCAGGATGATTCTCAACTTAATCTAGAACAATTCACAAGTGGGAGTAACCAAGAAAATACTGAAAAGGAAGAGTTAAGAGGGTAAATGTATATCAGCTATTAAAAGATGCTATTACACTACAAGTTTAAAAAAACCTTTGGGGACTTCCCTGGTGGCGCAGTGGTTGAGAATCTGCCTGCCAATGCAGGGGACACGGGTTCGAGCCCTGGTCTGGGAAGATCCCACATGCCGCGGAGCAATTAGGCCCGTGAGCCACAGCTACTGAGCCTGCGCGTCTGGAGCCTGTGCTCTGCAACAAGAGAGGCTACGACAGTGAGAGGCCTGCACACCGCGATGAAGAGTGGGCCCCGCTCGCCACAACTGGAGAAAGCCCTCGCACAGAAACGAAGACCCAACACAGCCAAAAATAAATAAATAATCAAATTTTTTTTAGAAAGTGATTAAAAAAACCTTTGGTTACTGGCTCAGAAATAGACCGAAATATGTCTTAGAAGGTACCATATCATAAAGGTAGCATTCAGAGCAATGAAGAAAGGGTAAATTATTAAGTAAATGGTGTAGAAGTAAGTAAACTACTGTACACACACAGACTACATCCTGGGAAAAGTACTTGCAGCGTAGAAGACAAATTCTTGAATGGGTCTAATAAGTCCTTACAAATTGTTAAGAAAAATAACCTGTAGTAGAAAATCGGACAAAGGACATAATGAGCTGTTAGATGTAGTGTATATGACTAATGAATTTATTCAGTCTCACTAGTAATCCAGGAGCTGAAAATTAAGACAGTTATGCTCTGCCGTTTTCCCACCTGTCGGGTTGGCAGCACAGAGGCCATGGGGGCTCCGGGAAGGGCGCCACCCGACCTGGGGGGTGTGGGCTGGGGTGCCTGTCTGGCCTGGGGAGCAGGATGCCACTGGGCAGATACACAAGTAGTAACAATAATAACGGACGTTTTAAAGCAGCCTGAAAGTCCAACAGGAGGCGATCAGTTGAGTAAACTATGCTCTGCAGACACACACCGACAGGGGAACACACAACTGTTAGAAGTAGGAGTGGCAGAGCACAGTTCTCAGTGTGGAGAGACATTTCCAGTGTAAACAAGTGAATAAGTCAGGTCACGATACCGTGTACAAAATGATGGCACATCCGCTCCACACACACACATGTCTGGAAGAATGTCACCCAATTTTAACTGACCCTCTCTGGTTGGTAGAATTATGGTTTTGTTGTTGTTGTTTCTTAACCATTGATAGCATGGCAGAATTACGTTTTTTTAAAAGTATTATTTTCACTTAACACTCTCTTCTGATTTTTCTACAAAAGAATATGTTTATATCATTCTTTTAATTTTTTTTAAGTAATAGGAATTAAAATTACCCAAGTTAAATAATTTCTTTACCAGCCAATTAATAGCATTTGTTTATTCTTCATATGCTGGTCATGGCCACAGTCATTCAAAACCGCTTACTTTAAATTTTTGTGCCGCTGCACCATTTGTGTGCATTTTCCTGGCAATGGGGCGGGTGTTCTTCATTTTAGTTAAGTTGTGAGTGATGTCATCAATACAGATTTTCTTTCTGATGCACCCCCGCCCGCTCCCGCCCCGGTTGTTTTTGCCCTCTGTCACTGCACTGGGTGAGTCATCCTTTGGGCAGGAGCCCCAGTGCTTTTCAGCACAAAGACCTCTGAGAAGCCGCTGTAGGAAGAAGCGTCTCTGGGGCCCAGAGTTGGGGTGGGGGACTGGGTGCAGTTTTTACAGGAAATACAGCTATGGCCACCATGAACTCATTGCCTCTCCCAGACACCCAAAACCTGGAACCAACAGCCCGTTTTATATTCCCATCTTCTGCGACACTGTTAGTGTCTTAAGAACCCAGCTGACATTTATGCTTCCTACAAATGAAATTTCTAATATTTCCATTTTGTACGCTGTAAAATCAAGGCGTTAACAGTTCCCATCAGGGCTGTTGCAGGGCTGTGGCCTTCAGGCCATCACCTAGCCAAGGGGGGGAGGGGGGCGCGGTTTGCTGCCCAGTGCCCATCCCCCCAGACCCTGCCTTTACCCTGGGCTGTCAGTGTTAACCTAGGTCTCCTCCTAAGAACATTTAGGATTTTCTTTTATTTTACAAAGTGCTTTCTTTTCACTTGATTCGATAGTAATTTTGCTCAGAAACTTACCATATAAAGTGCAGGTTCCAAATCTAGGCCAACAACCCCCCATCTTGTTTTTAAAAGAATCGGGACAGTACTATGCATTGCCGGTTACTCCACGAAGGATGGCTTCCTGAACTGAGCAGTGACTGAGATACAGTTTAAGAGGAAAGTACACCTGGCCTCTTTATTTTTATTTTTGAAAATTAGAGACTTTTTTTTTTTTTATTTATTTTTGGCTGCATTGGGTCTTTGTTGTTGCGCGCGGGCTTTCTCTAGTTGCAGCGAGTGGGGGCTACTCTTTGTTGTGGTGCATGGGCTTCTCGTTGCGGTGGCTTCTCTTGTTGTGGAGCACGGGCTCTAGGCGTGCGGGCTTCAGTACTTGTGGCACGCGGGCTCTAGAGCGCAGGCTCAGTAGTTGTGGTGCACAGGCTTAGTTGCTCTGCGGCATGTGGGATCTTCCCAGACCAGGGATCAAACCCATATCCCCTGCATTGGCAGGCAGATTCTTAACCACTGCGCCACCAGGGAAGTCCACACCTGGCCTCTTTTAGATGTGCAGTGTTGAGAGGAATAATATTACTCCATTGCCTAAGGACCAGCTACATAATTTGTGGGGCTCAGTGCAAAACTGGAAATGGGGGCCCCTTGTTCAAAAACTATTAAGAATTTCAAGATTAAAGCCAGCGTGTGTAGGCTTTTCCAACTTCAGGGCCCCGGGTGACTGGCGGATAGCTGGTTAGAAGGCTGTGGTATCTACTGTTGGGAAGCTCTCCACAGGGCTGTGACGGGTGGTGGACGGGAAGGGAAGCCGGCTCTGAGGTGCAGAAACCACATTCTGGGCCTGAGCGTGAGCCCTTCTGAGGGGCTGCTGTCATCTGACCGTCCCACATTCATGACGCCTGCTGTTTTTCTTCCTTGCACGTATAGAAATTTATTGAGTTTGAAGATGCCTTGGAACAAGAGAAGAAAGAGCTACAAACCCAGGTGGAACACTACGACTTTCAGACCCGCCAGCTGGAACTGAAGGCCAAAAACTACGCAGATCAGAGTAAGTCGCTAGCCCGGAGAGATGAAATTGCATTTTGAATGCATTTGTTGTTCTCAGACCAACCCAGCTGGGAGGGATGTTGAGAGCCTTTGATAAAAAGAGAGTGAGAAAACCCAAGGAGAGCCTTATCTTACTTTCATTGTGATTCCCTCAATAATTTGTTTTCTATCTTTACACTGCTCTGTATTTCCGTAAATGGCCTCAAATCCTTTGTGGAAATAAATAAAATTTATAAATAAGGCCCCTCTGATGACAGAGCACTTTTGCTTAGTGTTGCAGTCTGACCCAAAATTCACAGATCTGTGAACTTTGTGTGGCCCTTTAGGACAGAGCTCCTGGCTGCTGTCTGGGGCTCCTGTCTGTGAGCTGCTTGAGGAGCGGGTGCTCTTTTGTGACCTGAAAGTTGGGCCCAACAATGGTGCCCCTGTAATGACAGTTCCTAGGGGGCACTCATGGCCGACCAGGGTGCCTATGGGAACACCCTGTCCCTTTACAAGGAGAGACGAGGAAAGGGTTTTGTGTTGTTTTGTTTTTGTTTTTTGGTTTTTTTAAAATAAGAACTATTATTTTACCTTTAGAAGTCTTTGTTTAAACTATATTCTCAAAGTTATAACGACCCTGTAATTTCAGTTTTCTGTAATTAGTGGTTTTGATGGTTGAGACCTAGTTTGCTGCTTTACCTCATTACCTTGGATAACAGGTGCCTTCGTTCCTCTGGAAAGTTAAGATCATATCAAAAAAAAAAAAAAAAAAAGAGGGACTTCCCTGGTCGTGCAGTGGTTACGAATCCGCCTGCCAATTCAGGTGACGGGTTCGAGCCCTGGTCTGGGGAGATCCCACATGCCACAGAGCAGCTAAGCCCGTGCACCACAACTACTGAGCCTGTGCTCTAGAGCCCACAAGCCACAATTACTGAGCCTGCGTGCCACAACTACTGAAGCCCGCTCACCTAGAGCCCATGCTCCCAACAAGAGAAGCCACCACAATGAGAAGCCTGCGCACCGCAACGAAGAGTAGCCCCCACTTGCTGCAACTAGAGAAAGCCTGCTTGCAGCAATGAAGACCCAACGCAGCCAAAAATAAAATTTAATTAATTAATTTAAAAAAAAAATGGTTTGATGGTTGGGTCTATCCGTATCCCAAACCAAAACTGGAAACCCATTTTGCTAAAGCCAATACCCCCCGAGTGTTGTAGGTGAGCACAGCTAGTGGCAACACAAACACACACAAACATGCTAGTCTTTGTGGAGCAGAGGCAAACCGAAAGGCCCATTTTAGTTTTGCATAGATCCACCCTTTCTATAACTACACAGAATCCTTAATATTCCCTTTGCTTAGAATAATTTTCATGTGAAACCTTTTCATCTTTTCTTAGAAGGAAAACATGTAAACTCCAAGGTACAGTCTGAAGTTTTCCATTTGGTCAGCATCAGGGGCAAGGACTGAGGAGAGGGGAGAACAAGGCTGCTGTGTGTCCTGTCTCGCTCTGTACAGAGTTCAACAGAACTGACGTTGGAACAAAGGGCCACAGATGCAAGGTGTCTGAGGCCCGCAGCATGCTGGCTCCATGGCTTGGCTGTCCAGTTAGCCCGTGGCACTCAGGTGCTTCCCTGTGCCTCTTGGTCAGAGCACACGTGGTGGGGACCATCCTGGGTGTCACAGGGGTGACACAGCTGCCAGCCCAGAGGTGGCACGATCGTGACTTGGTCTTTCCAGCCCCTGGTCCGTGTGAGGGACACCTGTGTTTTCCATCCTGTGTTCAGATATTCTTCTCTTTAGTGTGTCTCAGAGGCTGCTTACTTCCGAATTCTGCCTCTGTCCACAAGCCACCTGCTCGTTCCTTGTCTACATGTGACACAGCGTGACTTAGACATAGAGAGCAAGGCTTGTGTGAGTTTTACCCAGCTCTGCCTCTCTGTAGCAGGATTGAATAGCCTCAGATAACCGCACACACGGTGATGCACCCAGACCCGGGCCCATCAGAACCGCCTGCTAGGGTCCCCAGGGTGTTTTGCGCTGATGAGGCCACCTCTGAGCTCAGGGTCCAGGCAGGGTTTGTCTGGAATACTCTGTCCCCCAGCAGTCAAGTCCAGAGAAGTACGTGCCCTGGAGAAGCGGGTTGTGCAGTTGACAAACATTGGTTGTGTTTTCTAGTTTCCCGGCTGGAGGAGCGGGAGTCGGAGATGAAGAAGGAGTACAATGCCCTGCACCAGCGGCACACAGAGGTGGGTATCCCCGCCACGGGGCCAGGGCCACAAGGAAGTGGTAAAGCCCCACACGTGGGGTTGGCTGCCGCCCTTGACTGCCTTTTCATTCCCTGGGGTTCACCTGCTGAACCTGAAAGCCCTGGGCCTCATGTGGCCAGACTCCCTTCCCTGAACTCTGCCTTCATCTCTCTCCGAGCCCAGTGGGGGTGAAAGTGGCACAGGCTAGAGGGGGTGGGCGGGTGGACCTCGTGGGCAGGGAGCACTCACTCGGATGTGTCGTCTTCACAGATGATCCAGACCTACGTGGAGCACATCGAGAGGTCCAAGATGCAGCAGGTCGGGGGGAACAGCCAGACCGAGAGCACCCTGCCGGGGAGGAGGTAGGGCGGGAAGCCGGGTGCCAGAGCTTGGTGCCCTCCCCCAAGAGGAGCCGTGGCCCCCACCCCCGACTCAGGGAGAGGGGTGTCCGGTCGGAGTGTGTGGCTTGAGCCGGGGTGTGTGCAGAGGACGGCACCAAGCAGGTGAGGGGCTGGGGTGGGGCTGCTGCGGGCCCGCAGGCCGTCACAGAGACCCAGGGAAAACCATGTAGTCCGTCCTAATACCTGCAAATTCTGTTTCTGAATTCGCCTACTCTGTAAAATTTATTTGTAGCCTCAAAATCACCACTCATGGCACTTTCACAGTCATCTGCAGATGTGCGCAGAGCAGTGAAAAATTTGAGTCACCCAGAGCACAGGGTGCCAGCTGAGGTGGTGCCAGGCGACGCTCCACCTCCTGCAGAGATGCCCAGGGATGGGGGCAGCGGGTGGCGCAGTGTCCTGCAAGACGCTGGGGTCCAGGGGCCAGTCAGTGGGGACTGGATGGAGCCCAGCTCTGGCCCCTGTCCTCTAAGACATGTTAAATACTTCTAGCACCTCGTTTTCTGTTTTGTAAAATAAAGGAAACAGTGTACCAGGATGAGTGAGGAATGGAGATTCTAATCTGTGTGAGATGTGTACCTACCTATGTACATGTTTCTTCTACAAGCAAACGTGTTTGCGGTGACTTTGTAGAATACAACCAGCTCGAATTGCGAGAATCGACTCTAGGTGGTAGGGGAGGCCTGCACACCTCGGTGACCAGCAGACACAGTCACACCCCGCCATGCTGGTTTTATTCGGGGAGCAGAGAGAAGCCTGCAGAGGCCAGGTTCCTGCTTCATCTTCATTCAGGATAAAACCACACCTCAGTACCCCAGGAGCAGATTGTCAGAGATCTTCTCCAGGGTGTTACCATGGGAGGCCATGGCTCCATCAGGCTGGAGGAGGGAGGAGATGCCTGAGGCTGGAACCCCAGGCCCAATGGATGGAGCTCGCCGTTCGTGCCTCTGCAGCTGTGGCCCCTTGTTCCTGCAGCGAACACCGGAAGCCCCAGGTCTGGTCACGAAAAAGCTCTATTTTCTCTGCACCTGTCTCCTTGATGGGTGATGTCTGCAAACAAGGAGATTCAGGCCCTTCCATTCTGGGCATCGTCAGCTACTCACTGGGCCATGGTGGGCGAAGCTGTTGAGTCTTCCAGTTTGAAAACGGAAAGTGTAATATGTCAGCGGAGACCTAGCAGGGCCTAGGAAGAGCAGTCATCCAGGGGACCACTGGCATGTTTTTAGACAGTCTCGCCGCTTCTCGTGGGGAGTAGGGGATACAGCTGTTGTGGATGCTTTCTTTCTGTAAATGTGTGTGCCCCAGGAAAGGGTATCAGGGCGTCATTAGCTGACCCCCCTGGCTCTGTGAGAATTAAGTGAGAGATTGTGTATCAAAGAGTGTGTTAAACTGCAAAACTCTTTGCAGATATTGTTTCTGGGTTAGTTTTATCTGAAGGTAGGAAATACCCATCTCCAAGCCACCGTTTCCCAACACACTGTGAAAGCCTCACTCCTGGCCCTTAGAAGTTGCTGAGGGAATTTCCAAGGAACTGCACCAAAGCCAACCTGGAATCGGGAGCTCCTCGTGTTGTTTTGGGGCTGCAGAGGCTGGCTGTTCGGGCATTACCTAGAGTTTGGGCTCAGGCCCAGATTCCTGCCCAGCCTTGTGTCCCCATCTGATCCTCCTCAGGGTGTCACCAAGGCCAGGGTGCACTTGGCTGTGTGTCCATCCTCTCCAGGCCCTGGACACTCTCTGCTAAGACACCTTCCTGAGCCCCACGGGGGTAGAGATGCCTGCCAGCAGGAAGGAGGAGCCTGGGGCTGTCAGCTGCGACCCTCCTGTGCCTTGGCAGTGAAGAGGCGCCTTCCTGTGTGTGTGTGTGTTGCGGGGCGGTGGCCGGAGCAGAGCTTGTTTGGGAAGCAGAGAGGCAGGGCTGCGTTTGGGCTGCCTCCATTGCTCTGTCAGCTGGCTAGAGACATTTAACCTCACTGTGGCACAGGAAATCGCTTGCCCCATGCTTGCTGCCACAGTGTATGAGACTCTGGGCTCCTGCTGGCCCTGTAGCCGCCCTTGCCCCGCCAGCCTGGACACTGGGCTGTGATGGAGATGTTCCCAGGGCCCACTGTGCGTCTCTGACGGTCCTGGGCCCACTTTCCGACGAATGGATGTGGATGGCAGCCATGCCTCCCATGTCCAGCGGGCACGCTGGTGGAAGGAGAGAAAGCACAGGCCTTCTCTCACTGCGCTGGGCGTTGGCCTCTGTAGGGCTCAGAGAGTGCAGACATCCCACTGTGGCCTGTGCTACTGCAGCAGATGAAGGGGAAAGCCCTGTTCTGCCCTCCTGGCCTGCTCTTCTCTGGGGTGTACCCCTCTAGCCACAACTCTGTATCCTTTGGGGACAGATGTGTGTCTGCCCATCTTAGCTTAGACTCTCCGGCTCCCCGAGGAGGCTCGTCCTTAGTGCCGAGGAGCTGCTGGCCACTGCTGAGCCCAGACAGGCACAGTTTTCCTTCAGTCCTGGCTTGGTTTTGTGAATCTGTGTGTCTTTAGAGTAAAACCGGTGGTGAGGGCTTCCATCGTGGCGCAGTGGTTAAGAATCCGCCTGCCAATGCAGGGGACACGGTTTCGAGCCCTGGTCTGGGAAGATCCCACATGCTGTGGAGGAGCAACTAAGCCCGTGCACCACAACTACTGAGCCTGTACTCTAGAGCCCGTGATTCACAACTTCTGACCCTGCGTGCCACAACTACTGAAGCCTGCGCACCTAGAGCCCATGCTCCACAACAAGAGAAACCACCACAATGAGAGGCCTGTGTACCGCAGCAAAGAGTAGCGCTCGCTCACCGCAGCTAGAGAAAGCCCACACACAGCAACAAAGACCCAACACAGCCAAAAATAAATAAATAAAATAAATCAATTAAAACAAAACAAAACCGGTGGTGAGCGTGCGTGGGCCCGTGAACATGGCGTATGCAATCGTGTGCCCTGTCACTGCACACTCGAGTGCTTGCGTGTGCCAGGAGCATCGTGGGGAGGACGCTCACCCACTGCCCGGGGCTGAGTGGGCGCACCCTGCCGTCCAAGCCAAGGGGGTGTGTGTCTGTGTGCCCTGTGTCCATCCTGCATAGGATCTGCGTGTTCCACATTTGTCTGTCTCCATGGGGACCTCCCTCTCCATGTGCGCACACATGCCCCCAGAGCCCCCAACCTTCCCTCTCTAATGTTGCCTTCTTGTCTTGCCCTCTGTGCTGTCCCCGCCGTGTGCTGGCCTTCGTCTGTCACTGCCCTGCAGTCCTCGCCAGTCATGGAGGAGAAGGTAAAGGCTGCAGCTGTCCCTGGGCCTCGGGTTGGGGGAGCTCGGATGGCTGCCGGAATCATACAGATTGGAGGCTCTGGACTTGGCGTTGACAGGGCCTGCTGCCAAGGAGAGGCAGGCGGGTCCCAGGCCCCAAGGCAGCCCTGAAGCAGGTAGCAGTGCAGGCCCCACTAGCAAACGTCCACCCGGCCTGCGGGTCGGGGCCGCATGTCTGCACCCCCAGGAGGTGGCGGGCAGGGGTGGAGACCCTGCGCCTGGTGTTAGGCAGCCCAGCTCAGTCACTTAGGACCCAGAGCCAGTGGCGTGACCTCTGCGAGCAGCGTGACGCCCTCGGGCTATAGCCTCTGAAGTGGACGAGCATTGGCGTCTCCCGGGGGAGCTGCAGGGCTATAACAAGAGGACACGGTGGGTGAGCCTTGGATGGGCTCTGGCCGGCAGTCAGCAGCACCCAGCGAATGCTCTTGAGGCTTGCGGTTGCGGGGAGCAGCGGAGAGGACGCAGGACTCGATCCTCGTGAGGATTTCCATCGGGGAGTGCGGCCTGGCTGTCTGTTGACGCATAGAGTCGTGGAGGCGGGCGATGGATACGGGCTCTCATCCTGGGGGGCAGGTGGCCCCACCCTGCCCTGCCGTCATGTTACCCTGTGGTATCTGGTGACAGCCTGGGCCGAGGAACCCCTTATGTGCGTCCCCCACCGAGGTCAGAGCTGGGCCCCAGGAGAGGCACCCCCATATGGGCACTGGGAGCCCAGTGGAGGAGCAGTGGTGGATGAGGGGCTGGGAGCCCTGAAGGAGCAGCCCACGGAGCAGTGGCTGCCTTCCCGGACGCCGAGGGCCTGGGGGCTGTGGTCAGAGAACAGCCTGGCGAGGACTGAGCCATGGGCTGCTGAGCTTGGGATGGATCTGCAGACCCAGAGCTTTCTAATTTGACGTCTGAGCTCTTAACCAAGAAAGTGTCGTCTGTCATGGGGGACAACGGCTGCATGAGGCACTTGAGGTCGTCAGCAGGAGACCGCCTTCCTGAGCGGCCGAGGCCCCTGTCCAGCCCTGCAGGCCTCCTCTGGCCCTGTCTCTCCCACAGCTTAGCCCCCAGAGGCACAGCCAGGTCCCAACAGGTCTGGGGACCCTGCTCTGCGGGAGGCAGTGTCTTCCTGAACAGAACAGACCCAACAGCTCGAGCAGCTCGGAGGGGCTTCCAGATTTGGAGTTCTCCTCCTGCTGCACCCCAGCCCCGCCGCCCTGGAGCCGTTGGGGCACCCCCAGAGAGACATTCTTCCCAGAGTCGTGCCTCAGGCAGCTGCCCGCCAGCCATAGGAAGTTCTGGTCATGGCGGCCGCTCCGCTCCCCTGTCCATCACCTGCATCCTCCAGGCACTGTGAGGAAGCCACCATCCTCCCTCCAGGACAGCCCAGCCTCTGGACCCGGCTCCGTGGGACCCCTGAGGAAGCCTTGCCACCCCTCCCACCTCAGCCCCTGTGTGTCAGGGATTCAGATGCTTGGCCTGAACAGCTCTGAGCAGCATGGACTCCATGCAGCCACCGACAGGCTCTGGGGCGCCATGTGTCTGCCCTGGGCCTGGGCTCCATTCCCTCGCCGCTAACAGCCCGCGGGGCATATCCCAGGGACTGAGCCCACGGCAGGCGGCTTTGAGCATCAGTCCAGCCCACTGGACATTCTCAGTTGGCTAGCATAGCTTTATAAGGTGCCTCTGTGGTGTCAGTGCTCCGTGACGGGGGGAACTGCTTGGGGCAAGAGAAAAGCGCCCCATGAGAAACTCCGTACCCAGGTCTCCTGAAAACAGTGATGGGGTGTTGGGGGAGGGCGAGGAACAAAGAACAGGGGAGAAAGGGTTGACTCCTCCTGGCTGGCTCCAGGAGGCAGAAGTAGGGCCAAGGAGGAACCAGACAATGCTGCCTGTGATGCCAAAGGGCCTATCACAGGCACTGCTGTGCAGGTGTCTGTTTACAATGGAAATAAATAAAAGTGATAAATGACAGTGTAACGGAGGGGAAATGTTCTATGGGATCACAGCGGAGTGGCGATGCCCTGAGCGGGTGAACACGCTGATTAGTGCGGCTGCAGGTCAGAGGGGTCTGAGGTCCTGTGTGCCTGGCCACCCAGAAGGTCACGCCCTTCCCTACAGCCCGTGGTCAGGGGCGTCTTTTAGAGCAGCTCCAGCTGCAGAATAAGCATCTGCATGTCCAGAAAGAGTTTGCAGCCCTGTTTCAGGAGCCACTGTCTAATCCCCCCTCTCCTTCTCTCCCCACATTTCAACAGGAAGGAGCGCCCCACCTCCCTGAGCGTCTTCCCCCTGACCGACGGTATGGTACGTGCACAGATGGGGGGCAAGCTCATGCCTGCGGGGGACCACTGGCACCTGAGTGACCTCGGCCAGCTGCAGCTCAGCTCCAGCTACCAGGTTTTGTAGCCGTGCTATGGAGTGAGGGCTCCCCGTTGCCCCACATTCTTTCAGGAGGGTGTGGCCGCAGCCGGGACTCTTGGCTGCTCGGGGACCTGCCTACAGCCAGGGCGTGCCCATCGGGCAGGGCTGAGCGTAGTGACCATCCCCGAACATAACCCAGAGCCTCGCAACCAGACTGGGCTTCACCCCACACGTGTTGTCCTTCTAGCATCTGAGGTTTGCACTCCAACCAGGAGAAAGTCAAAGGCCAGGGGTCAGCTTCTCTTCTTTGGGCTGTTCTTACCGGCCTACCCGTGCTAACCACCTGAGTTTGAGAAGGAAGACATCTTGGGTGTGCTCAGCTCAGCAGTGAGAGCACCCACCCTCCATCCCCAGCACTGGGGCCCTGGGAAGGCCAAGGGCAGGCACTTGTGCAGGGCCCCTGGGCACTTGCTGCCAGTCTTGGTCTGTGAGCTCAGCCCATCTGGTGAAGGCAGGCTGTGGCAGGACGGAACGCGGGCCCCATTGCTCGTTGAAGAGACCAGACCCTCGCCCTGGGTCTGGTGATTCCCCACTGAGGCCATCAGAGGATACCCTCTGGGCCGGGTCGAGCAGTGGATGTGGGCCCAGTCTTCCCCACAGCTTCCTTCCCGCCGCAATTCATTGCCGGCTGTCCTCCTGCCTCGCAGTGTCCAGCTGGGCTGCAGGAGGTCACCACAAGCTGTCAGCTGTATCGGAAAGTGACCCCACTCACTCGGCGTCTGTTCCGCGGAGTGAGCACTCCTCGTGCCCGCCAGTCACTGGCTGTCCTGCCAGCAAGTGGGGTCCGGGCAGAAGGGGCGGGGCCCACAGCTGGAGTGTACCCCCAAGCCCCTGCAGGGGCGTTGAGCCTCAGAAAGCTGGGAGGCTGGGGTCTCCAGACGGCCCCTTGGGCTAGCCTGTGTTCTCATGCGTCTCTCTTTCTCCTGCGTCGTCTGAAATCGTTCTCTCTTAATAAATTATAGTCCTTTATATGTTTTAGTTCATAGGTGTGTTTTGTTTGATTTTTTTTAATAATTACTTTTAAGTTCTTTTTATTTTATGCTCTAGGTTTTCAAATTTTTCTAATTTTTTAATTTGTTTTGTTGTTTTTGTTTTGTTTTTTGTTTTTATGTACTGTATTTTCAGTGTTTTAACCAAACAGTTGTGGCTCCTCATGGGAGTCATGGCCGCTGGGATGTGGGTTCTTTGCATTTGGAGGTCACTGCTGCACGTTGGTGTTAGAGGTTGGCAGGTTTCTTTAGGTAAGTGGTGGCCAGGGGGAGTGTCCTGTGGGTAAGTGGTGGCCTGCAGGCGACAGACAGCTAGGGGAGTAGGGGGAGGCCTGGTTATGCCGCAGAATTACCCACGGTGACTACCAGAGTCAGGAGGCCCACGGAAACAGTGTTCAAATCACGGACAGGTGGGGAGCGTGGCCATTGAGTCAGGTGGTCTGACAGTGTGTGCTTCCGTGAGGCATGGGCTCATGTGTCCGGCCGTCTTTGTGGAAGTCCCTGTGCATCAGCCTGGAGCATAGCCCTCCTCGGGTACCACTCTCCTCGGAACCCTCCCTGTGGGAGAGCACTCGGGCCCCCACCACAGAGGCGTGCAGTGTGCACGGTGCTGTGAAGAGGAAAGGGTTTTTTCTTTACAAATTGGCCCTGAGCTGCAGAACCCAAACCCAAACCAAAAATGTTTGCAGGGGGCGCTTCTCACCACAGCTCATCAGCAACCCGGATGAGTGTTGTTGGCTATGGGGGCCATCCTGTTCCCTGTGGGGTGTTGTGGGCACCTTGCCTCCACCCATCCCCAGCTCTGGTCACCACAAGTGTCTCCAGACATCACCAAGTGTCCCTCGGGGACACAGCTGCTGGGATGGGAGCCCTGTCGAGAGGAGAACGAGGATGTGAGGTTCCGGGTAGAAGAGTCTCAGCCCAGGGAGAGGCGGCGCCTGGCGGGGACCAGGCTGCTCGGGAAAAGGCAGATCCCACAAGGCTCCCAAACCACTCTGACTCCTAGTCACCTGGAGGTGGCCATGGGAGCACAGTCAGCCCTTCCTAGTTAAAGGTGGGGGTAGGTTGGTCCCAGCATCCATCCAGCTTCACAGAGAAGGCCGACACCCCGTCATCAGCTCCTCTTGTAAGAAAGTTCTCCTGAAAGTGTGTCCTCTGAGGAAACCGTGTGATCTGGCGCCGATGGGAACATGTACCCAGAGTGGCCTCTCAGTGCTGCCCCCCTCCGCCCCCATGGGCCTCAGCCCCTCCTGAGGCCATGCCCCTTCTCGGCACCAGGCAAGAAAGAGGCTGCGGGGGCCCCACGGCACCTGCTCAGGGATGAGTCGGGGGTGAGTCTGGGGTTACCGATGTTAGTTCGTAGAAGAGCGGAGGCTATTTTTATTGAGGTTCCCTGATGGTTTCACCAGGCAAGACGGTAGGAGAGGAATGTTTGTTTGCTGTCCACATTTATTCAAACAATGTGTTCTCTCTCCAGGGAGATTCTTAAGGCCAACAGTTGATTGCAGTTTTTACTAATCTGGTCTTTTTTCGCTCTCGGAACATTTGGGGGACGTCCCATTCTGTGGAATTTGCATTTGCGTAGGTGTTGAAGGCAAACTTTGGTTCGGTTGGGCCGTGGAGATTAAGCGAGACCCATCCCCTGGTGTCTCTTTGTTGGGGAGGCCACCACTGGCAGAACTGGGGAGGTGCCCACTTGTCACAGCCCCTGACTGTGGCCAGGGCGGGAGGCAGGAGGCAGGAACGAGAGGGACCAGCCCTCGAGGGCCTCGCAGTGGAGCAGTAACTTGATCAGAAGGCACGCCGGCCTCCCCGGCCTCCTTCCCAGCCGGGGAGCTTCTGCCCTGACCTGGGCTGGGGCTTAGCTCGGCCCACCCACCGGCTGCAAGGGGTTACCGGCCACATCCACATAGCTTCATGTCTAGCCCCATACTGGAAAGCGTGCAAGCCAAAAGCCCGGCCCAAGCCATTTAAATAAGGTGTAGCCGCCTCTGGAAAGCCAGAGGCTGGATGAGTCAAGTGAAGAGGCTGGGAGGAATCAGCCCAGCGGGAGAGAAGTGGCCTCCTGTCACTTCCATTCTGGCACGGAGTGCTGTTTTACTGCGGCCGAGTGGCAAAGACCCCAAGCAAGGGGGCCTCGTGGTGGTGGCCGAGGCCCTGCCGGCCCTGCGTGGTCCACCCCTCGTGGCCTCCCCGGGGGACCTGACCCGCGCCACGAGCTTCCCTCTTCCTGTGTTTGGCCCCAGTGTCCGCAGGATGAGATGTCCGAGTCAGGCCAGTCCTCAGCGGCGGCCACGCCCAGCACCACGGGCACCAAGTCCAACACGCCCACGTCCTCTGTGCCCTCGGCTGCGGTCACACCCCTCAGCGAGGGCCTGCAACCTCTGGGCGACTACAGCGGCAGCTCCAAGAACAACAAGAGAGCGCGGGAGAAGCGCAACAGCCGCAACATGGAGGTGCAGGTCACACAGGAGATGCGCAACGTCAGCATAGGTACTGGCCGCCCTGCCTGCCCAGCGCCCCACCCTCACCAGCACCACGCATGTCTCCTCCCAGTTCGCAGGGCTGGTCGCTTCTGAGGCCTCTCCTTGGCTGCCCTGTCCTCAAGTGGTCATGCCTCTGTATGTGTGTCCTGACCGACCCCTGCTTTTTATAAGGAAACAGTCAGATGAGACCAGGGCCCACCCTTTGGCCTCATTTTACCTTCATCACCTCTTTAAAAACCCATCTCCAATACAGTCACATTCTGAGGAACTGGGGTCCAGGGCTTCAGCCTGTGAATTTGGGGGACACAACTCAGCCTGACAGTAGACCACTGTCATCCAGCAGACACAGTCTAATCAGAGAAAAGGGAAGGAAAAAATGGCCTGTTCAGATGGGATCACAGTTCTGGGGGACAGGCCCCATCCAGCCACCAGCTCGGGAAGATCCCCCACCATGACCGTCCCTGCCTGTGGTGGCCTAGCGTGGGGTCTCCGGACAAGGGACCCCAGGGCAGCCATGAGTGGTACAGGGAACTGCTGGTCACCCCCTGACCCTGGGCTCCACTGTTTCCCCCAGGCATGGGCAGCAGTGACGAGTGGTCTGATGTTCAGGACATTATCGACTCCACCCCAGAGCTGGACATGGGCCGGGAGCCCCGCCTGGACCGCACGGGCAGCAGGTGCTCACTGGGCCCAAAGCCAGTCCCGAATGGCTCAGCACTCACCCTGGGAGTTGGTGCCCCTGGTAGAGGTGCCTCGCAGCCCCTCGAGGTGGGAGAACTGCCCAGGACACTGACCCGCCACCCGCCACACCTGCACTTGCGCCAGCGGTGTTGGCATCGAGTGGCCCCTCAGAGGTGTCCCCGTGTGCGGTCCAGTGGTGCTGCCCACTCACTCCACCTTCCTTGGCTGCGTGTCCCCACAGCCCAACCCAGGGAATCGTGAACAAGGCTTTTGGCATCAACACTGACTCCCTGTACCACGAGCTGTCGACTGCGGGGTCCGAGGTCATCGGGGATGTGGACGAAGGGGCCGACCTGCTAGGTAAAAACAACCATCCCCGGGACCCTGTTGTGGTTGAGTTTGTGATGAAAGCAAAGTCTCTGTGAGCCAGGAAGTTCTTTTTACAAACTGAATATTGAGATGTATTCACTTACCGTAACTCGCCTCTTAAAGTGTGCCGCTCGGTGGGGTTTGGGGTGCTCACGGATTCGAGCAACTGTCTATAGACCATCTTGTCAGCCCAAGAAGAAACCCATTCCCAGTAGCCCTCAGCCCAGCCCTGCTCCAAGCCCCTCCCCTGGGCAGCCCACTTTCTAGGAACGTTTTGGGAGGGTGGTGGTTGCCAGCTCCTCCAGTCCACGAGGAGCGTGCCCAGACAGTGTCAGTGCCCTCTGGGAGCCCTGTGAGGCTATGTCTGAGACGGGTGCAGAGACAGCCTGCCTGATGCAGACTTGCTCCTGGTCCTCCCTCCCTGCCTGAGCCAGGCCCCGTGTGCCAGCGTATGCCTGTACCTGAGGGCAGCCTGCATGGCTCTGAGGCCAGGCTGTGGCCCTCAGGGCAGTGGAGGGAAGTCACGCTGTCTCTCAGTGGGGTTCAAGCTCCCCTGGCCCAGATGTGTGTCCGGAGCCCCAGCCTGGAGAAGCGGCCTTGTCCGCGAAGCCCTCTCTCCTGCTCAGCAGCCAGCAAGGTGGGCGTCAGGGCCGTGGTTCTGTTCTGTCCCCTCCCCACACCCCAAGGAAGGGTCCTCTTGTTTCTCCTTGGGGAGGGGCAGCAGCTGCCTCCACTGGATACGTGGCAAGCAGGGTGGTAGCGATTCCACTAAGAGAATCCGGGAAGGCTGCCTTCTGACATTTGATCCATGTTTTATCATCTGCTGCCTGAGGAGGCGGAGCTGTCTGGCATCTGAGGGTTTCTGTTGCCAGCCTCTCTGCTGCTCTCACTCCCCCCTGATAGATGCACCAGCAGGGACTCGGGGCATCTTTGGACCGGTTCCCCGGGTAGACAGCGCCGCCCGGCCGGCCTGCCAGCTGCACACACCACCAGGCCTGACCTGCAAACGAAGGGGGCCCAGCTGGCGTTTTTAGCTGGAACAGCCTCGCTTTCTTTGCAGTGGGCCTGCATTCCTATTAGTTCTCATAAGTTGATTGTCTTACTCAGGGTGGGGAGACCTCCAGGCAGCAGCATCATCTGGGGTGTTTAGCACCAGCACGCCTTGTGCCTGGAACAGAAGTTTTTTCAGCCAGAATTTAAATTTTTCAGCCAGAATTTTCAGCCAGAGATACAGGTACACAACTGTATATATCAAATTGTGGTAAAACCATAATGTAAAACTTATCAGTTTTTAGGTGTACATTTCAGTAAAGTACATTCATACTCAATGGTGAAAGACTGAAAGCGTCCCCTCTAAGATTAGGAACAAGACAGAGATGCCCGCTTTTGGCAGTATATATTTTTAATGGAATTTTTCTCACAAGCATTGTAAAAATATATATTTAAAAATACACAAAAGCTGTTAGTATTCAGAAAAAGTCTACTCATTAGGGATAGTCACTTTTAGTATTTTGACATCCTTCTCTTCTTTACATATTTCAGATACTACCATATAAATTCAATTTTTAGGCATTTTTTTATTTTTAGAAAAAGGATACATGCTGATAATAATATTAAAGTAATATCAGACATTGCCAAGAAGGAAGTAAAAACCAGAGGAGCCCCCAAGCCGTGATGAGTGACACCCTCCCAGGTGCCAGGGCCCCAGCATGCGCACCTGGGACGTGGGGTGGCAGCTTTTGTCTGGCCTTTTCTTCATGGCTGATGTTAATGTTTCCCTGAACCACTAAGATTCCTCTGCACGTTTTAATTTCCTTATCTTTGTGTGACTGTGAATTGCCTAATCAATTCTAATTTTTGCTGTTTGAATACCACTGTCATAGCTACCTGCGGGCGTAGATCTTTCTAGATGTGGGAACCCCCTGGACAGGTGTGGACTCGTGGGGATGGGCTGTAGGCTGCTCCCCTGCATGTGCTCACACCAGCAGGGCCGGGCGTGGCCGGGAGGAGGCACCTGGGATCCAGGCTGTGACGGGTGGTCACTGGAAGGAGTGCCTTTCTGCCCGGGCAATGTTGGAGCCGCACCGGGCCTGGGGGGCAGCCTCCTGCACTAGAGAGCTTACACAGCAGGGCACCACACTTTCTTGAGCTTTTGAGAACCTGATAAAAAGGTAAAAGGCATCTCCCTAGGAAGACATACAGACATAGGATGTTTTGCATTTCCATGTCAGGGTCGGAGGCCCAGCTTCACATTCCCGCTCCTGGTGCGGAGCTCTGGAGGAGGTCTGAGGGGCGAAGCGGGGGCCCATGCACCTCGTACCTTTCTTCAGTCTCGTCATGTGACAAGATTCCAACACTCATCACGGGCCTTACAAGAAGAGCGACACCAATGTTTTATATACCCAGCCACCGTTAATGCCTCATACTGCTAGTGTCTCCATTTCACAGATGAAGAAACTGAGGTCACAGAGGCCGAGGTGAAGTGGCAGAGCCAGGACTTGAACTCAGGTCCCACCCAGGGTGGCAGCCCTGCCTCCGACCACCGCTGTGCTTTTTTTAACAGCCTTATTGAGATGGAATTTCCACACCATACAATCCACCCACTTTCAGTGTACGCCTCAGTGACTTTTAGCACGTTCGGATTTGTGCAGTCATCACCACATAGCTTTAGAACATTTTACACCGCCCCTCAAACGAAACCTGTACCCACTAGCAGTCGCTCCCTGCCACCACCCTGGCACTGCTGCTCTACTTCCTATCTCTGCAGACTTGCCTGTTCTGGACATTTCACGTCAGTGACCTTTTCCATCTGGCTACCTTCATTTAGCATCATGCCTTTAAGGTTCGTCCATGTTGGAGTGTGTCAGAGTTTCATTCCTTTTTATGGCTGAATAATGTTTCAGTGTGGATAGGCCACATTTCATGTATCCATTCAGCCACTGATGGACATTTGGGTCATTTCACTTTTGACTGTTGTGACTGATGCTTCTGCTACACTTGTGATGCCTCGCATGGTTCTATGAGATCACCGGAGCTCACTGGCCTCCTCGCTACCTGGTGGCACTGGGTGGCCTGCCAGTCAGTCCATCCCGTCGGCCACGTTTCCTGCCTTGCCCTGTGGCCCCAGGCTGCAGAGCTGTCCCCTCCCCTGCAGCGCCCACAGGTGCAGTGCTGATGGTGTGCGTGCTCACTCCATGTGACTGCCCCCCACCCATCCTGGCGCCCCCGGGGCTGGCAGATGCTCTAGCATGTGGCCACATCCTGTGGTTCAGACAGCACTGTTCCGGACGCCAGAGTCTCCATAAAGAGTGATGGGAGAGAAAAGCAGAGAACTAGAAAACGCACACCAGTGAGTTTTACCTGGAGCCACACTGACTGAGTCAGTAGATAGAGGTGCAGTCTGTTGCAGCAGGGTTCCTGAGAGGGAAATGATGTCTGATGCATCTCCTGAGGTCAGTTCCCTCAAGCAGGAGTGCCTGACGTGAGAAGCTCTAACCAGTGCATCTGATGGGTCTGTGTTGAGGGGCTGAAGTGAGAATCGTCTTCTCACCTGATGGTGAGTGCCCAGGCACTTGTGCTGCAACGCTTGGCGGGCGGGGGCCCTCTCAGGCACCACTTAGTTCTGGTTGGAATGAGACCCCACTCTTGGGAGTGATGGGCCTTTGGGTGCCTTTCTGGAGCCTTCATCACGAGGAGCACAGGCAAGGCAGGCAGCCCTGAGATGTTGAGGAGAACCGCGAGCTCCTGTGATCTGTGGACAGAGCCCTGGAGTGAGGGGCCGGCCCTTTGTCCAGCAGGGTGGAGGGATGAGCTGGGGTCTGCTCGAGTCCCCAGAGTCTGGCTCAGCTGGAGGAAGTGTCAGTGACAGGAGGCCTGGTCCCCCATCACCAGTTCCTGAAGACATTCAGATGATGGATTATTCAATATGTGTACTGGATTCGTTGACTAACCACTTGGAAAAAAATGAGGTCTAATTCAACCTCACTTTGAACACAAAAATAATTTCTAGGTGGATTAAAGATCTAAACATAAAAATACAAGGATAACAGAACTGGAAGAGAATATTGGAGAGTATTTTCATAATCTGGGCTTCTCTTCATTGCCAAAACCAAAGAATATATGTGTGTGTGTGTGTGTGTGTGTATATGTACGTATGTGTATGTATATATATGTATTTATGGTCTCCACCATTAACGTTAAAAGAAGTGAAGTACAATAGGAAGCTTCCCTAGTGGTGCAGTGGTTAAGAATCTGCCTGCCAATGCAGGGGACACAGGTTCGAGCCCTAGTCTGGTAAGATCCCACATGCCACGGAGCAACTAAACCCGTGCGCCACAACTACTGAGCCTGTGCTCTAGAGCCCGCGAGCCACAATTACTGAGCCCACATGCCACGACTACTGAAGCCCTTGCCCCTAGAGCCTGTGCTCCACAACAAGAGAAGCCACCGCAACGAGAAGTCTGCACACCGGAACAAAGAGTTGCCCCCACTCGCCGCAACTAGAGATAGCCTGTGTGCAGCAATGAAGACCCAATGCAGGCAAAAATTAATTAAAAAAAAAATTTTTTTAATATGAAATGAGTAGAGGATAAAGCAGGACATTCACAGAAGAGACCCACAAACCTGAAAAGATGTTTAACTTCAAGAATAACACAGAAATGAATAGTGAGAGAGTATACAGCTAACTCTTTTTCCTCAAATGATTGATAAAAATGAAGTGGGTACTGTCCACCCCGCTGATGGGAGGTGGCCGGCAGAGGCCAGCTGGCAGGGTACGGCCAGGCTGGACCTGGAGGGAGCGGGACCACCTCTCCTCAGATAGGGCCAAGGCACCCACAGGAGCCCGTGCGCGAGTCCTGGTGCCCACACACAACCGTGCAGGCCCGAAATACCTGTCAAAGGAGCCGATGCCCTAGGAAGTGATGGGACGTCTCCATATGGAAATACATCGAAGCTTTCAAGGTGATCGTGGATCCTTCATGTGGAAGGGGTCCTGGGATACCGTGTGAGGTGCAACGGAGGAAGTTGCGCAAGAGGATGGAGAGTGGTGGTCACGATTTTGTTTTTTAGAAACTGATGTCTGCCTAGAAAGATGTCTGAGAAGGAGAATATCAAGCGTGAACAGCAGCTGCCTGGGAAGTAGAGATGAGAGGGGACACATCCACTTCTGAACCGCCTATCAAAATGATAAATCCACTTTATCATTTGAATTCCTTCCACAGATTCTGTAGTTTGTCATTTAAGTCAGGCGACTTTTTATACCAATTCTGCGTGAAATGAACCAAATAGAACAGCATCATTTCCTCAAGTCTTCAGCTGGGTGGCAGAGAGCAGTTTGGTACAAGCGTCCCCCCCCACCCCTCACATCCTGACTCAGTGATTCCCTCCCTGCACAGTAGGGCCCTTGTCTTCTGGTTGCCCTTGACCTAAGCTCTTGCCCTTCCCCTAAGACCTGGGCTGGCCAGGGCCCCACCCCCACCCCCCACCGAGGCCAGGTCCTTGTCCGTGGCTCACTCACTCTGGGGGCGCCTGTGAGGCTGGATGCCCAGCACCCACCACACCACACCCACACACACGTTAGCTTTACAGGGGTCTGGCCCTCCTGATGGTGGTGGGAGTACAGGGGCAAGCAGGCTTTAGATCTGCACGCCTGCCCCAGGGCCCCCAGGACTGAGGAGCGTGATGCTCTGACCTCCCCTTTCCTTCAGGGTTCCTGCCTTGGATGCATTTGGC
Source organism: Pseudorca crassidens (assembly GCF_039906515.1). Lineage (NCBI taxonomy): Eukaryota > Metazoa > Chordata > Mammalia > Artiodactyla > Delphinidae > Pseudorca > Pseudorca crassidens. Next base: position 37,703,604 of record NC_090310.1, on the reverse strand, counting down.
ACCCACAGGCCTGGGGTCGTCTGCTCGTATGCTTTTGGGCCCTTCAACGTGGAAATGGCTGATCATCGTCGCTTTTTCTTTAATAAGAGTTTCTTCATTTTGTTGGTTTCAGTCACCAATTAACCTTTGTCACTTCCTTCCCCGTCTCTCTGTGCTTCGCTGGACACGGCCCCAGGGGAGTTCTCAGGTGTGTATCTCTGCTGTCTGTTTGCGGACCCTCTTCCCCTTGGTGGCGTCCAGGTGGAGGGGGTGGCACCCTGGGACACCCCACTGCTGCTGCCCAGTCACCGCCAGCTGTGCAGCCTGTCCCCTCCCAATCCTGGTCCAGGCCACTAAGGCACACGTGCTTTTGCTCACCAGCCTACTGCTGCTCGGAAGCTTTTGGTTTGCTCCACCAGCCCACTGACAGTGACCTTGACAATTGAGGGAGAGCTGCTGTGCCCTTGACCCCTGTCTCTCTCTGTAGGCCATTTCTTAAGGTCCTACAGAGCCAATAGAGGTGGAGGCTAGTTAACTGGACACAGAGTACAGACTCAGTGCTGTGGCATCTCCCCTCTGTTGGGTACACCCTCGAAGTCAGGGGTCCTCTCCCCACGGGGCACATGGACCAAGCTCCTGCTTTTCTGCTTTCAGCAGAGGCTCTGAGGTCCTGCCCATCCCCGTGCTACTTCCCCACTATGTTCAAGGGCACCCGGGGCCTGGTCACAGCTCTCCCTCATTTGCAGAGACCTCTGTCCTTAGCCCCCACCCCCCACCCCACCACCCCACCAACCCAGGATTTTAGTGTAAGATGTCAGTTGTGTTGCCCTGATCCTCCACCTCACCACCCAAGGTAAACTTTCTGGAAGGAGTAGCTGGCCCCATCCCGTCTCCCGCCCCTCCTGTCCCACTCCTGTGTCCACCCCTAACCCAGCGAGAATTAGCCCTGAAGTCCCCCCACCTGCTTATCACACGGGCTTAACGCGCTTCTTTTCTCTCCCCTCCTCTCTCCCTCTCCTTCCTCCCGCCCTGGTCGCCCATCTCCCTGGGACTGGGACGGCGCCCATAGTGCGCGATGATTTTTTTGGTAAGGCCGAGGCCCTGTTTCAGTATGTGTTTCCCTGCTTCTGGCTTCCTCTGCCTCCCTGACACCTTCTCATGCTTCATGAGCCATTTGCTTTGTTGAGCCCGGTGGGGCAGCCGTGGGGGCAGTGGTATCTGTGGCTTCAGGGGTGGGGGTGGAGCCTCCAGCAGGCATGGTGAGCAGGCACCTGACTCCCTCAGAGCAGACCCTTGACGGGCTGAGGAGGGGACCCCAGCCTCTCTCAGCACCCCCCATTAGTTCAGGAAGGCCTGAGCCCAGTGCCTGCTGCATCCCGTCTGAAGGGCAGGCAGGCCACGTTTGAGGCGAGGAGGTGAGAATAGAAACAGCCAGCAGAACCCTAAGCTCGCCACACCGTGTGTGTGGGTCATCTCGTCTCATAGTTGTGTTAAGGCCGTGGAGGAGGGAAGTGAACGAGAGGAACAGACCTTGGGCTTCGAGGCAGTCCTGAAGGATTAGATATGGTGCTTTGGGGGTTTTGTGACACGCCTGCAGAGACCTCAGTCTGCGGGGCCCACTTTGGGGTCTGGCCATCCCCTCTGGGCACCAGCCCCCGGAGTGCTGTCCTCACCTCCACTCCCACCTTCTGGCTCCTGAAGGCCTGCTCCCAGCCTGGTGGAGGGCTGCACCTGCCATGGACCATCCCATCTCCTTGGCCAGGGCTCTCTGTCCCCATCACCACAGCTCCAACCTCCATTCTCCGAGGGGGCAGCTCTGAAAAGGGTCTGCTTCATGATGGCCTGGAAGTCACAGGGCTGGGGGAAGGCAGTGATACTGGGCCAGGGGTGGGCATTGATTTGAGGAGGTTGCACAGAGGCCATAAGGGTACTGTCCAGGCCCTGCTGGTACCCAGACTTCATGTTGGTAGAGAGCTGTGAGAGCCCATCACTGAGTTCCAGAATGTAAGCCCAGGGCTGCTGCATCCATCGGGGCAGAGGAGACCTGCTCATTGCCCTCCAGAGGCCAGTCTGAGACCCCCACGGGGCTCGCACGCAGCAGGTCCTTTCCTGACTGCGTTGCTTGGTGGAGAGCCTGCCTCAAGACCGGCAGAGGCCTCTCTTAAGGTCGCCCAGCCTCCCCGGGCAGGCGTCTTCCTGCAGATCGGGCCTCTGTTCCTTATCCCTTCACATCAGCCCTCCCGGGGGGGGCCATCCTTCCAGGGGTGGGCCGCCCCCCGGCAGAACGTCTGTTATTCTGAGGCAGGTGTGAGCATCAGGGTCTGGCTTCACCAGGCACACGTAATAACTCCATACCTTTTGTTTCAGGAATGGGCAAGGAAGTGGGGAATCTGCTGCTGGAGAACTCACAGCTTCTAGAAACCAAGTAAGGATGTTCTTCCTCAGCACCACAGTTGCTGAGACAGCCCCCAACCAGGACCAGGGGCTTCTGTAACAACTGCGTTGGCCCAGCCTCAGGGCAGTCCCCAGGGAGGACCTGGACCCACTGGACTGAGCTCACCCCTCCTGGGGAGAGGATGGGGTGGTCACCTCCTCTCACCACTTTCAAGGCCAGGATGTGTCTGCTCAGATACACCAGGGTGGGCAGACTCCTTTGAAACCCCATCACTTAATGTACACACCGGCTCACAAGGAGCTCCCCTCTTTCTGCCTTTTCAAAGAAACGCTCTGAACGTGGTGAAGAACGACCTCATCGCCAAGGTGGACCAGCTCTCGGGGGAGCAGGAGGTGCTGAAGGGGGACTTGGAAGCCGCCAGGCAGGCCAAACTCAGACTGGAGAACCGCATCAAGGACCTGGAGGAGGAGCTGAGGAGGTGAGCGGGGCTCCTTGAGGGGCGGGGCTCCCACGGAGGCTGGGCCACCAGGCGTGGAGAGCGGGGTCAGGCCCTGCCCAGGCCCCTCCGGTCCTCTCCGCACCTCTCCGCAATTCCCTGGCATCTGCTCTCTAGCTAAGCACACCCCCTGAGGTCATTCCTTCCCAAAGTGGCTCACTTTGCGTGCTCACTGCTCAGCCTCCTGCTCATCCCTGAGCTACATCTCATATTCGACCCATCCAGACCCAACTACTGTGTTGGCAACCCACCCCTCCCCTCTGGTCTCCACCATCCTCGGGGGAATAATCCCACACGAGGGACAGTGTCCTGTCTTGGGTGTCCTTTTTCTGGCGGCTGAGCGGGGCCTTCCCACTCCTCTCACACTATTACATTCGTTCAGGAGGAGGGAAGGGAGGATAATGGCCTCTGGCCACCGAAGTTCCCCCGCACTCCCCTCTGCTCCCCAGCCCTCAATCAGCTGAGGTTGGGTCACAGAGCCTTGCTGGGAAGCTCTGGGGTGTCCTCCCCAGCACTCTGCACGTCCCTGTGGCCTTTCTCTTCCAGCCTGATCCTCACCCCATTCTCCCAAAGTGGTGCCTTTGGCTCCAGACAGGAAAGGGGAGGTGTTAGGGGCGGGCCCTAGGCAGGTGGCACCTGTGCCAGGTTTGTGGGACTGGGAGCCAGGTCTCCTCTGGCCCTGCCTGAAGCCAGCACTGCCCTTACCTTCCCATTAGCAATTGACCACCTGAATTGGAGGTCCTGTTCCTTGGCTGGGCTTCAGGGCACATGTGGGCAGGGGTGTGGAGCCACCCGTCCCCAAGGCACTGGCAGGAATGCTCAGGGCCTAGAACCTGAGAGGAGAGCCCTGAGTGCAGCTGAGAGGTGGGACACATCCTCTGGGCCAGTGCCCAGTGGGGCCCTCACCCTGCCCCGCTTCCTTCCTCATCCTGTAGAGTGAAGTCAGAGGCCATCATTGCCCACCGTGAACCCAAAGAAGAGGTGGAGGATGTAAGCAGCTATCTCTGTACAGAATTGGTATATTCCACTATTAACATGTGGGCATGGGGGGTGGGCAGTGTGGGCGGGCTTCCCGGGGATGTGCTAGTTCTTCTGGGTCTCTGGCTCCTCCTCACCCTTCCTGTGTGATGACTGCACCCAGCAGCAGCCCCACCACCCCACTGCCCCGGTGACTTCGTACGGTCAGAACCAGCCCCCTCTCTACGGGATGCCCCCTTACCTAGGTCCTAGCAGATGTGGATTGCACTGTCACAAGTGGGGTCTCCCTGCTTACCGGCCCAACTGCTGCCCCCCAGACAGAACAGTTTGAGTACCTGAGGCCCTCAGATGCCTCATCTGTCCTCACAAACCCCCGGAGATGCATGGAATGTTCTGAGAAAAGCCCTAGGAGTGGCTGTAGGGAAGGGTTTGTAGGGGTCTTTGCCCTTCCCAGATCCTCTCCAGAATAGGGGCCCCAGCCCAGCGACCTGGCCACCTTCCTTACAGAGAGAGCAGGCATCGGTCTTTTAAGCCAAGGTGAAGTTTGGACGCCGACCTCACCACTCATCCACTGTTATTTTGGGGGTTGTGGGATGCACGTAACAGGATGCCGATCCCATAGCAGTCACTTGGGAAACTGTAGCTGTTCACCTTGCTCATCCTGCGCAGCCCCTCACCTCCAAATACTATAGGAAAGAAACAAAGCCGCAGGTGTATTAGGCAGCTGCGGCTCCTCAAGGCCCTCCCACTCGGGCATGGAGGGCACCCAATTGGTGCCTTGACCTCCTGGTGGGGGGCCTGGGGCTGCCGATGCTCCTGTGAACTCCGAGTGCCGGTGGTGGGGGCATGAGGGGAGGGCAGCCCAGGGCAGGGCTGCGTAAGGAGACAGTCCTGCCAGGGACAGCAGATCCCATGCAGATCCGCTGGTACAAGTGTCCAGCTCCGAGGCAGTGACCAGGGTCCTGCTCGCCAGACCTTCCCCAGAACCTTTCTTCCTGCTATGCCACCGTGGGCCAGTCCCACCTGTTAGCATTGACCGGTGGCATTTGGGATTGCCAGGGTGTCTGGGAGCTTGTAGGAAAACACACTGTGGGTGTTGTACCCCTCGAGTGTGTCATGTGACCTTCTGGAAAGAAGGGGGGCCCTTTCGGGGTGGTGGCTCCTGTTCCTGTGCCCACCCCTCCCCACCGCGTTTACCTGAAGCTCTGTGGGAAAGCGCCCTTGGGTGCGCCCACTCCCGGAGGCGGCCCCTTGCTGGCTGAGCAGCGGCACTCTCCCCGCAGGACAAAATCCCCATGGCGCAGCGCCGCCGCTTCACGCGTGTGGAGATGGCCCGCGTGCTCATGGAGCGCAACCAGTACAAGGAGCGGCTGATGGAGCTGCAGGAGGCCGTGCGGTGGACCGAGATGATCAGGTGGGCCTCCCGGCTCCTGTGGGCTCCAGAAGACACGCTCCCATCTCCATCTGTGAGCTGTGGTCGCTCTAGGAGGTCCTGGGGATGGGATTGAGGCTGACCACCCCTACACCTCCCTCTCTTCCGGGAGAATTAAGGGTGTCGGGTCATCCCTGGTGGAAGCCTGCAGGGGGCCAGCAGAACTGGGCCTCTGGTGCAGCCCTGGCCAGTGGATGTACCTGGTTTGTTGGGGCCAGTGCACCAGGGTCTCTCTAGGAAGTTACGGGTGACTCGCCTGGGACCCCCTCTTGTCTGATGCTCCAGTCCGTGTGTCCATGGGGAGGGTCCCAAGCAAGGGAGGCAAGAGGGGCCCGGTGAGAGGGGGGCTTGGTTGGACTGGGTGGGCATGGCTGAGTGGGGCCTCTCCCCCTGCTCTCCCCTGTAGAGCATCCCGAGAGCATCCATCTGTCCAGGAGAAGAAGAAGTCCACCATCTGGCAATTGTGAGTTGGGGGCACTGGGAGGGCACTGGCAGTGGCTGCTGGGGAGGTCTCCCCTCAGGCCACCCCTCACCCCCTATGCTTCGGCTGGCAGCTTCAGCCGCCTCTTCAGCTCCTCCTCAAGCCCCCCTCCGGCCAAGCGGTCCTACCCCTCAGTGAACATCCATTACAAGTCACCCACCACGGCCGGCTTCAGTCAGCGCCGCAGCCACGCCATGTGCCAGATCTCCGCCGGCAGCCGGCCCCTGGAGTTCTTCCCAGATGAGTGAGTTTCCCAGGCCTGCCCTGCCCTTCCCCGCTGGCCTGCACAGGGGGAGTCCCTGTGTCCCAGGGCCCCTCCCCTCCAGGCTCTGAAGCAGGACCGGTTTCCACCTTGCTGCTTTGGTGGCTGTGCTCAGGGGATGGGGTCCATAGTGGGAAGGACACTGACCAGGCATCAGGGGTCATGACCTCTCCGTGCACACCGTGTTTACCCTTCCACCCCCAGTGGGAGCATTGGATGTCCCTCAGCAGAGGCTGTGCTCCCCCACAGTCCCTCCGCTTAGTCCCAGAGGCCTGCGCCTTGCTCCTCGGGTGACCCCTAGCAGGCAGCCCGCAGCCATTTCAGGTGCCACCAGGGCTGTGGGTCCCTGCCAGCTGGCCCAGGGCAACGGCTGGATGTGGCCTCCAAGCCTAGAGCTGGGGAGAGCCCCCTGCCGTCAGATGGGCCCCCGGCAAGGACGGTCCAGGTCCAGCAGGGAGAGCTCCGGGGCGGCAGGCGTGCTCCCTGCAGACGCAGTAACCTGCCCTTCCTCCGCCAGCGACTGCACATCCTCTGCAAGGCGGGAGCAGAAGCGTGAGCAGTACCGCCAGGTGCGCGAGCACGTGCGCAATGACGACGGGCGGCTGCAGGCCTGTGGCTGGAGCCTACCAGCCAAGTACAAGCAGGTGCTGGGCGCAGGGCAGCATGGGGGGCGCCGCAGGCAGGGAGCCCCTGGGGAGCCCCGTAGGCGCCCAGGGCCCCAAGTCCAAAACCTGGAGGACCGGGGGTAGTGGACTGCAGCCCCACACATGTAAGCCGGCCAGGCCTGGCGCCCACAGCGCCCCTCTGCCTTGTTCCTGCAGCTGAGTCCCAACGGAGGCCAGGAGGACACCCGCATGAAGAACGTGCCTGTCCCTGTGTACTGCCGCCCTCTGGTGGAGAAGGACCCGACCATGAAGGTGAGCCCCGCGGAAGGCGCGAGGCTGGGAGAGGTCCCCCTGCCCCAGAAGCCCATGAGGCCGGACCTCATGGCCCTGTCCTCCCAGCTGTGGTGTGCCGCGGGCGTCAACCTGAGCGGCTGGAAACTGAGTGAGGATGACCCCGGGAATGGAGTCAAGCCTGTGCCAGGCCGCGACCCTCTGACCTGCGACCGGGAAGTAGAAGGAGAGACCAAAAGCAACCACGCGTCCCCCGAGAAGAAGAAGGTCAGAGTGGCAGGCAGGGCCAGGGCCATCTTCTGCTTCTGCCATCCCGATGGCTCTGCTATGACTAGTCTGGGTGGGAGTGACAGAAACGGAGGACAGCTGGGGACAGTGGCGGGAGACTGGGGTGGCCCAGTCCCCTGCCGGTGGGTGGGGCAGCAAGGAGGAGCGGAGGCTCAGGGCAGCCAGGCTGGAGCAGGTCTGTGCCTGCCCAGGAGCCGTGTGAGGGGCTTAGTGCCTGGAGGCTTCACTTTCTGTCCCGGCTCGATGTGGGGGCCAGTGACTTAATCACCGGGAGCTCAGCCTTCCTCTGAGGAAGGGAGGCCATGAGTGCCACGACCTAGGCACAATGTGCAGTTCAGAGTTCTCACCGTCCTGGCGACAAGGGAGGACATTCAGGTCCCCTAAGGCCACGGGTAAGGCTAGATCCTGAGATTCCAAGATCCCCCCCACTCGCCCCCCATTGCTGCTACAATAGTGAGTGCTCAGGCACCAGCCTGTCCCTGTGCTCGGAAACAGGCAAAGGAGCTCCCTGAGGCGGACGCCACCTCCAGCCGCGTGTGGATCCTCACCAGCACCTTGACCACCAGCAAAGTGGTGATCATCGATGCCAACCAGCCGGGCACCGTCGTGGACCAGTTCACCGTGTGCAATGCCCACGTCCTATGCATCTCCAGCATCCCTGGTGAGTGCTGGGCCCCTGCTGCTGGCCGGGAGTCAATGCGGAGCGTCCAGGGAGGAGCTGTCTGAGCTCTCTGCTCAGTCCTGTTAATGATGCAGGAGGAGACCCCTGTATGACGCTCACCCGGTGACAAGGAGATGGGGTGGCATCACAAACAGCCCCTCCCTTCCCCCTGCACCCTCACCGGGACTGGAGCTCTGGGTAGGGTCCTGTCATGGGGGCTTCTCAGCGCGGGGTGACGGGGCTGTGACTCTCCCTCCAGCGGCCAGCGATGGTGACTACCCTCCGGGGGAGATCTTCCTGGACAGCGACGTGAACCCTGAGGACTCTAGTGCAGACGGCGTGCTGGCCGGCATCACCCTGGTGGGCTGTGCCACCCGCTGCAACGTGCCGCGCAGCAACTGCTCCTCCCGTGGGGACACCCCAGTGCTGGACAAGGGCCAGGGTGAGTCCTGGGCCTGAGCCCGGGCGGCCGTCTTCTCTCACCCAGCCAAGCTCACCCCTCCCTTCCACAGGGGAGGTGGCTGCTGTCGCCAATGGGAAGGTCAACCCATCTCAGTCCACGGAGGAGGCCACGGAGGCCATGGAGGTGCCAGACTCTGGGCCCAGTGAGGCAGAGGCAGCTGCGGTGCGGCCTGGGCCCCTCACAGAGCACGTCTTCACCGACCCGGCCCCTGCCCCACCCACCAGCACCCAGCCTGACAGGTGGGCTCTCTCAGGATGGGGCAGCAGGGGAGGAGGGGGGCGGGGACTGGCAGAGGTGGGCAGGGACGGGCTTCCATGGGCTGCCCTGGAGCTGCCATCCTCCCTGCAGTGAGAACGGGCTGGAGACGGACGTGAGCGGTGTGCAGCCTGAGCCGGAGCCCAGTGGGGACGCTGCGGGGGCCAGCAGCAGTGCTGCACCCACCATGTGGCTGGGAGCCCAGAACGGCTGGTAGGCTGGGTCTTGGGGGTCGGGGTGGAGAGGGTCCCCTGGGCGAGCCCCCGCCCACCGTGCCTCCTCCCGCAGGCTCTACGTGCACTCGGCTGTGGCCAACTGGAAGAAGTGTCTGCACTCCATCAAGCTGAAGGACTCCGTGCTGAGCCTGGTGTGCGTAACCCCCGCCGGGGGCCGGGGTCGGGAGGGCCGAGGGCAGCCGGCCTGAGCCTGGCTCACCACCTTCCCATTGCAGGCACGTAAAAGGGCGAGTGCTGGTGGCTCTGGCCGATGGGACCCTGGCCATCTTCCACCGAGGTGAAGGTGAGGCCTGGCACGGTGGGTGGGGGAGCAGCATCTGACGTCCAGGCAGGGCGTGAACCACCCGCACCGTGAGCAGAGGTGGCCTGGCCAGTCCTGAGCAGGGGTCGCGGGCTCTCTACAGACAGCCAGTGGGACCTGAGCAACTATCACCTGATGGACCTGGGCCACCCACACCACTCCATCCGCTGCATGGCCGTCGTGTATGACCGCGTCTGGTGCGGCTACAAGAACAAGGTGCATGTCATCCAGCCCAAGACGATGCAGATTGAGGCAAGTGCAGGCTGGGGCTTCCACACACCTTCTAATGGACTCTGGTGGGGGCTTCGTGGGGTCAAACAAAATGCACTTAGGGAAGTGACTGGTTCATCCAAGGTCATGGGCCAACAAAGGGCAGCTGGGCTGTGAATGCCTGTCTTTCTGGAGCCCACCTGCTGCTTCTCTCTGAAACAAGCAGATCGGTGTCTGAATGGGCTCCCCCGCACCTCCTTCAGGCACTGCTGTGGGGTGGGGCTGGGGTGCTGGGGCTCCTCCTAGGAGCCAGGACCCAAGGGAGCAAAGAGGCCCTAGAAAGGTGCCCATGAGCTGCTTCAGGGACTCTTGGCCATGGCAGCTTCAGGGCCCCCCACCCCATTGACGGGCTGCCCTGACCCCACAGAAGTCGTTCGACGCCCACCCACGGCGGGAGAGCCAGGTACGGCAACTGGCGTGGATTGGTGATGGGGTGTGGGTGTCCATCCGCCTGGACTCCACGCTGCGGCTCTACCACGCCCACACCCACCAGCACCTGCAGGACGTGGATATTGAGCCCTACGTCAGCAAGATGCTGGGTGAGGGGCCACCCCAGCCGGGCATGTGGGGGCAGGAGGGTCCCCCGAGCCCTCCCCACTGACCCGCCTCCCCCCACCCCCAGGGACAGGCAAGCTGGGCTTCTCCTTCGTGCGCATCACAGCCCTGCTCATCGCAGGCAACCGCCTCTGGGTGGGCACCGGCAACGGAGTTGTCATCTCCATCCCGCTGACTGAGAGTGAGTGACCCACAGACATCTGTAGAGATGGCCTGGCTGCCACTCACAGGCGCATGTCAGGGTCCCAGGGGCAGGTGCGCTCTGCCAGGACAGAGGAGGACGCGGGCTGCCCTAGCCGCAGCCATCCTCAGCCAGTCCCTCCTGTGACTTCTCTCCTCTCTCTTCCATGCTCCGCCCCTCACCTCCCCCAGCTGTGGTCCTGCACCGAGGCCAGCTCCTGGGGCTCCGAGGTAAGTCCAGAGTGCCTGCCTCCTGCTCTCAGAAGGAAGCCCCCCACTGTGGACACCCTGGGGGCTGAGGCTGCCCTTGCCCCTCGGACTGGCTCTGGCACCAGGCAGGCCCCACCCTCTGCCCTCGGCTGCTGGAAAACTGGTCCTCCCAGTCAGCAGGTTCAGCCCCTCCGGGACCCTCTCTCTCCAGCCAACAAGTCGTCCCCCACATCTGGGGAGGGGGCCCGCCCAGGAGGCATCATCCACGTGTACGGAGACGACAGCAGTGACAAATCAGCCAGCAGCTTCATCCCTTACTGCTCCATGGCCCAGGCTCAGCTCTGCTTCCACGGGCACCGTGACGCTGTCAAATTCTTTGTCTCCGTGCCAGGTGAGGGGCCGGGCCCCACTCCCCGCAGGGCTGCAGCCGCGGCCTCCCTTCAGGAGCCTGTGGGGGGAGTGCTCTGGCTGCCCCGCTGAGGTCCCTGTGCCCTGATGACAGGGAACGTGTTGGCCACTCTGAACGGCAGCGTGCTCGACAGCCCTTCCGAGAGTCCCGGGCCCACTGCCCCCACCGCAGACACCGAGGCCCAGAAGCTGAAGAACGTGCTGGTGCTTAGCGGCGGGGAGGGCTACATTGACTTCCGCATCGGTAAGTGGGTGCCGCTGGGGCCCCAGGTGTCCCCGGACAGGGGTGGCCCCTTCATGGCAGCTGTGCTCTCTCCAGGCGACGGAGAAGACGATGAGCCCGAGGAGGGTGCAGGGGACGTGAGCCAAGTGAAGCCCCTGCTGTCCAAGGCCGAGCGCAGCCACATCATCGTGTGGCAGGTGTCCTACACCCCCGAGTGAGGCTGCGGCCTGCCGCCACCCCGCCCCGCCTGATGCCATCTGCCACATGTACATACAGCCCCACCCACCTGCCCACCACCCACCCAGGGGGCAGCCTGCCCGCAGGCAGCCAGGTGCCCGTCCACCCCACTTCTAGCCTCTCAACCTGCAGCTTTCACCTTCAGTCCGGGCCTCCCCATGAGCTGGCAGAGAGCATAGGGTCTGGCTGGGAGCGGGTAGTGGGGTGGCGTCCTGACCAGGGAGGGGCAGAGCCTCTCGGGACACCCTCTCCCCAGCAGCTCCTGGCTGGCACCCAGCCCAAAGCCCTCCAGGCCCGAGGGCACTTCAGGGCCAGAGCGAGGCAGAACCCCAGGGTGGGTCGGGCCAGGGAAGCCCCTACAGGTGGCTCCAAGCTCCACCCTGGGCTCCCCACTCCAGTCACTCATTCCCAGGATCTCTCCAGGGAGTCGAGCAGGGACTTCACCCCGCTGAGTCTTCCCACCCTGAGTCCACTTGCCTTTGGCTGCTGCCCATGGGAGTGGGGATCCAACCCTCAGGGAGTTGGCCCAGTTGCTAGCCTTCCCTGGGCTCCCCCTCCCCCATCCCTACCGCCCTGGGAACTGGCATGAAAGCATGTAACCAGGCTCCCTGGGGCAGCTGCCTGAGAAGACACACACACACCCTCATCCCGCTCAAGCCCCATAATCGTCCTGTGTGGTGGGCTCTCACTGGCCCTCACTGACCTGTGTCCTCCCCGACCCTGCTAACTCTCCCTGGGTGAACACTCACCTTGTAGGAGCAGGCCCCTTGAGTCCCACCCCTCCCGGAAGCCCCTAGGGTGGAATTTCTCAGGCTGCCAGGGCAGGCCCAAGCCTCAGGAAGAAGGGGAGGCCCCTGGTCTCTCCCGGGGTCAGTCCTTGGATGTAGGCTCAGCCTCAGGGTGATGGGGAAAGGTGTGCTCCAGGGCCTGCCTCCTGTGCAGTCTCCAAGGAGCCCAGCTCCCAAGACACGCTACTAAGTGCCTAGGGATAAGCGGTGTGGCCTGCTCCCTTGAGGGCATCTGATGATAGGCCACCGAGCAGAGGCCCAAGGGTTAAGGACAGGAGCCGCCTCCAGCCGGTTCTCGGCGATGGCGCGTGCCTGCTTTGAGGGGCACCGCCCTGGACTGCCAACTCCCCCACCTGCCCAGGCCTTATTCCTGTTCCTCGAGGCACTGATCAGGGCAGCCCCAGGCACTGCTGCCCACCCACCTCCCACCAGAGAAGCACAGATCTTGGGCAGCCATCCCACGAGCCCAGCTGGCCACTGCTGCAGCCACCAGCAGCTGCAGGCTTCTCCCCACCACCCTGCCACTCTCCACTGTGATGTACGTCAAGTCCCTTGTCTGTCCTCACAGGGCCTGAAGTGACTCGGGGGTTAGCTGGGTGGGTGCAACTGGGTGACACGATTCTCCTCAGGCTTTGGCCCTGCAAGTGAACCTACATATCTGCTCTGTAAGTAATAAATGTCTTAACATCATGCTTCTGTGTCCCTGAGCCCAAACCAACTGGAGCACAAAAGTTTTCCTCAATTTATTATAAAAAGAAGTACTGGGACAAGCAAAGTACTACGGTGGCACCCTGCCGCATTCCAGACGTGCTGTAAACAGGCGCAGGCCGGGCTGGGCCTCCTGAGAACCTCAGCCAGGACAGGAAGGCCTGTAGCAACCAGAGCTCCGCAGGCCTGCACCACCTGCCCTCCTGTGCCCCGTGCCACAGGAAGGGTATTCTGAGCTCCTAGGGGTTGGGTCCACACGTGTGCACACCTCCGGGGCCTGGAGAATGCGGAATCACCCACAGCCCACTGCAGACGGGCACATCTGCCCGACCGGCTACTCGTACAGCCAGTGCCCGGCGCTGTCCTCCCAGCACAGAAGCTCGTCTGCGCGGAACCAGAGCGCTATCTCGCGGCGGGCGCTCTCCACCGAGTCGCTGCCGTGAATCACGTTCCTGTGCAGGAGAGGCGCGGGTGAGCGCAGGCCCGGAGCAGAGAGAGCTCGGGCAGAGAGCCCCGCGCAGCCCGGTTCGGGGAGTTGGAACCGGACTTACTTGCCGACCTCGATGCAGAAATCGCCACGGATGGTACCGGGCGTGGCGTCGGCCGGGTTCGTGGCCCCGATGAGCGCCCGCGAAGCGCGCACAACGTCCAGACCCTGCCACACCTGCAGACGGGGTCCGGGGTCAGCACGGGGTCAGCGCGCCGCCCTCCCGCCAGCCAGCACTCACCATGGCCACCACCGGCCCGGAGCCCATGTACTTGACCAGGCGCCCGTAGAAAGGGCGGTCACGCAGCTCGGCGTAGTGCTGGCGCAGCAGCTCCTCGGAGGCCTGGGGAGGGAGGGGGGAAGGGACGCGTGCTCCTGGGACCCCCATCCCCCACGCGCGGGGACACCGTCTCCCCCTGCACCCCACCCCGCCGCGCTCCCCACGCCCGGGGACCTCTCCCCAACACCCCCGTCCCACTCCCCACGCCTGGGGACCCCGGCCCTCACCAGCACCAGCTTCAGCGCCACCAGCTTGAAGCCCTTCCTCTCGAAGCGCCGAACGATCTCGCCCACGAGCCGCCGCTGCACGCCGTCAGGCTTCACGGCCAGGAAAGTGCGCTCGTGCACGCCGGTGTACGCTGTGGGAACCGCCGGAGTAGGGGCGCATCAGACCCGGTCGCACCCCCTACCCGCCCCGCCCAGCCCGCGCCGCTCACCCGCCGGGAAGAGGTTGGCGAAGATGGTCAGCACCAGGCAGATCATGATGGCGGCAACGGGGCTCGGGCGGCTCGAGGGCCGGGGCGGGGGAGACGCGCGGGCCGGGGCGGGGCCTGTGCTTAAAGCCGCCTGGTCGCCGGGCGCCGCCACCTCGGCGGACGCGGAGAGGGGGTGCCTGTCGTTCACGCCGACGCCGGGACCTCTGCGGCCGCGCCTGTGACTCCCGAATCCCCTCGGGTCTCCCCACCACCGGGCGCCTGCGCGGAACTCCTCTCACCACCCGGCCGTAAGCAGCAGTGTCAGCCTGCTCCTCCCCCACAGCCCTGCCAACAGCCCGCTTTGGTACCCCAAACTCAAAAAAGTCACAACCCAGGGCTGCTTCATGTGCCTTTATTCGCGTTCAGTTTCTACCTGGGTCCCGGCAGAGGCAACAGGTCATAGGGAGGGAAGCCAGCGTGGAAGTGACAGGAGCCAGCAGCGGGGCTCCAAACCTGCGGCTTTCCCCCAGCAGCCACCTCCTAAGAGGCCCCCTCAGTCAGATCTGCGTGTTGGGGCAGCGGGGACAGAGGAAAGACACAAGGTGCAAGGTCTGACCCCACCCTTTTCCAAGAAAATGTAGAACCTCAACAAGTCACGGGGAGGTAGGATCCAAGCTCCCAGGGGGCTGATTCAGGTGTAACCGAAAATGGTGGCCACTGCCTTGCACCCTTGCGGCAGCCTGCCCGCTCTGGCATTTTAGACTGCAGTGCCCTTGGTCTTTCTCTTCGACTCCTGGTTCTCAGGATAGTCCCAGGGATCAATGCGTATCCTCTTCAGATTGAGCATGGGCTCCTCCGTGCTGGTGTCTCCATTTCTCTGTCGCTCTGCTAGAATCATTGCGCGGAGGAGCGGCGGGTAGGGCACAGTGCGCAGAGTGTCCTCCGGCGCCGGCGTGAAAGCGGTGAAGGCTTCCTCCTCGTGCTTGGGCACCAGCCGCCAGTCGTGGTACATGACCTGTTCTATCTCCCGAGCCTCACTCTCCGTCTTTCCTGGGGAAAGAAGAACGAGGCTTCTTGCACACACGTTGACGGAACAATCTGTTGCCGGCAGCCTCCCCACCGGGTTTGGACGCCTTACCTTTGAAGGTCAGGACGCCCCAGGCCTTCCCATGGTCCAAGTTCTGCAAAGCAAGTGGGGAGGAGATCAGCTCAGAAAGCTCGCTTGCCCAGGGATCGGGCGACAGGATATCCCGTCCCACAAAGTCGCGCGCAGGCGAGACAGTGGTGCCCCGCGGTGCCGGGAGCTGAGGGGTGGGCACCGTGCACGCACCTGCGCCGTGTAGTCGGGCCGGACCCGCGTGAGGCGCCAGTAGCACGGCTCGTCGTGCTGCCACAGCCAGGACTTGCGCGTGACAAGGCGGCCCAGGCCGAAGAGCGGTAGGCGGCCAAGCAACTGCAGGAGGCGGCTCTCGCGGCGCACATCGGCCCAGGCTCGCGCGGGCAGCTTGCGGCCCGAGTGCGGCCGCGTCAGCGTCTCGTAGTCCAGGGCGTAGCGCTCCGAATCGCGCGGCCGCTCCCGCTGCTCGCGCAGGGCCCGCACGCGGCGGGCCAGCTCGGCGATCAGCCGCGGCCCCACCTTCTTCCGCGCCATGGCCGGGCAGCCTCCGCGCTCCGGCCGGAAGATGCCACCGCGCGCCGCGGGGCGAGCCCGACGCCGGAAGCGGCGGGTGTCCCCCGCAAAGGCGTCCGGGCGCTGCCGGAAGGGGAGAAGAGGCCGGGCGGGCCGTGGCGAGGGCTGGGTCTGGGAGGGCTGGGGGCTCGCGCCGGGGCCGGGGATAGCTGCAGCCCCCGACCTGGGAGATATCGGACTCGGACATCGAGGGCCCCGCGGGCGAGGAGGCCGCCGCCAGGGTCCGAGACCCGGCGGAAGAGCACAGGGCGGCGGCCGAGGTGCTGCGGCGGCTGCGGCCCGAGCAAGCCGTGCGGCGCCTGGCGGTGCTCATGGACCCAGGTGCGGGCGGGCGCGGGCAGCGGCCCGGGATGGGGAGCTCGGCCTTGAGGAGCTTGTTTATCTGCGCTCTGGGAGCCGGACGGGAATCAGTTGTTGGTAACACGCTGTGCAGGCTGTGGGGCTGCTGTCCCCACCCAAGTAGTGTCCTGTCGTGGGGGAAAGAAGGAGTGACAGCTGACTGCCCCTCTGCCCCATCCAGCCATTCTGGAAGATGCCGGTGCCGACATCCTGATGGAGGCTCTGGACGCCCTGAGCTGTGAGTGCCGCGTGGAGCCCGAACGCCCTGCATGGAGCCTCGGGTGGAGCAGAGTGAAGCCAGACCCTTGCTCCCTCAGTGTGAGTGTCTTGGGTTTACGGAATGCAGCCCTGTGTTGGGTGTTTTATGTGACAAAGCTCTTTTGAGAGGCAGCTGCAGCAATTGTGCACGTTTTACATACCAGTAAACGGAGAACGGGGAACGCTGAGTGAGTGATGCACAGGCCACTTTTGGTAAGTTGCGGGCTGGGAGCCAGAGCCTGAACGCAGCTGCTGCTGATTGATGCTCCATCCCATCCAGGCTGTGGCCACAGGTGTTGCTGCCTGGCAGACCTGCGCTGCTTTTAGTCTCAGTAGAAGGTGGGACGCTGGGTTTCTGTAGAGCAGTCCGGGAAGAACCTGCGCAAGCCTCAGGACTCCTGGGGTGCCCAGGCCATGGCCCGGGGTGCACGAGGCCACGGGTGGGCAACAGCGCCGTGTATGTTCCCACAGGTGCCTCCTGAGGTGTGGGCTGCGGATGAGCAGGACCGGCTGCTGCTGCTGGAGCCTGAGGAGTTTCTGCAGGGCGTTGTCCAGCTGACCCAGGTGCGGGAGGGAGGGAGGAAGGAGTAATCCCTGACCACAGATCGTGAGGGGCTGGGTTCCCTATTTTGGATGTTGTGGGTGAGATGGGAGAAGCCAGCCGGGCTCTTGGCCTGGGAGCAGGTGGGAGCCACGGCTGCTTCTTGAGGGTAGAAGCCAGGATAAGGAGGGTTCTCTTGAGAACTGAGTTGGAAGTCAGGTGGTAAACTGCTGAGAGGGGGCCTGGGGACTAGGGCTGCAGGCTGGCTGTGCAGTCCACCTTGTGACACCCAACCGCTCAGCTGCCGCCTGGCGGGAGAAATAGGGATTGCTCAGCTGATGTTTGCACCAGAGCGTCATTAGGTTAGACCCTCTGCCAGGTCCCAGAGTTCAAAGTTCTCCGTTTATCAAGCACCTGTGTATGTCAAGCAAATGCCAGGCTGGGGTGCAGAGGTGGACCAGGAATGGGGAGGAGGGTTGAGTCCAACTTTTCTAGGAGCCTGGGGTGTGCCCGGGTTTCTTTCATAGATCTTCTTGATCATGTGGAAGGCACAGAGCTAGATTTCTAAAGAGAACTGGTTGGGCGGAGGAGTCCACCCCTGTTTCCTCCCAGCACCGCGGGGTTGTTCTTGGGCTCACTCCCCTGCTTCCTGCAAACTGGTGGTGGCCGGTGGGCCCCGCCTGCCGCAGCCCCCGAGGAACAGGTATGGTAAACCTTCTTGGTTTGCAGACATGTGGCCCAACCTGTTCTGTGCCCTGGATCAGTCCTGAGAGCCCTGCCTGCCTCCACCTGGCTGTCATTGGGCTGATGTTTACCTGTGGTACCGGTCACCCTAACACCCTTAGCCAGCCTGCCTGGAATGGGAGAGTTCGGGCGAAAGGCAGGGGTGGCCCTGGGGGCTGGTGTCACAGCTAACCCTCTCTCTTGGGCGGGCTCTGGGGGGCAGGAGGAGAACTCATGGAGGGTAGGGAGCCAGAGGGATGGTTACCTCTGCATAGGTCTTACCAGTCCAGTACCCAGGAGGCATGGCAGCCAGAGCGTCTAGTGGTGACTCATGCCTAGGTGGCAGTTGGCTGGCCCGAGGTGGAGGAGGTGAGGACAGTTGGGTTGGGCCAGATGGTTGGCATGGGCTCTGGCCCTTGGGCTGCTCTCCGAGACCCAGCAGGGGCTGGTTTGGCACGGGGCGGGGGGGGTGGCATGTGGGGTTGGTCTCAGCTGGGTGTCACCCATGGGAACTCTCTGACCCACACCCACAGGCTCATTTCCTTCTCAGGCCCTGGTGCTTCTGCAGCTCTGGGCAAACGTGGATGTGCTGTTGGTGGCCTCCTGGTAGGAGCTGAGTCAGCATGTGTGTGCCTTCACCAAGGCCCTCACCCAGCGTCCCTTCAAGTGTGTGACCCTCACCCTGCTGGGGGCTGCAGCGGGAGGGATGGGAGTGCCGGGCGGGGTGGCAGTGCTGGGCAGGGTGGCGCCTCTCTGGCCTCTAGAGCAGAGGGGGCTGTGGGTTTTGTTGAGCTGGGGGCGGGGCGCTCAGTAGAGGTGATGAAGAATCTAGGCACTTCCCTGCATCCTCCCCTTCCCAGGCAGTCCCGGGAGTCTGGGGCCTTTTCCTTCTGCACCACCGCGTGCTGGGCAGCAGCCGAGAAGAGTGGCAAGAGATGGCACCGGCCTGCGGGGGGCCTGCTGGCAGCAGATCAGGCAGTTCAACTGCGTCAGCCCGGCTGTGGCCAATGCTGTTGTTGCTGCCTTCCCTTCCCCCTGCCTTCTGCAACAGGTGGGGCCCCCGCCCCCCAACCAGACTCCCAGATATGGAGGCCAGGTCCCCCGAGGCCTGCCCCGCCCATCCCCATGCCCGCCCTAGGTGTGCATGGCCTGTGGCATGGAGCAGGGGTGCCTAGCCCTCCTGGCTGACCTCCCTGTGAGGATGGGCAAGGGTGTGCGGCCCCATAGGTTGGGACCTGACCTCTCCTGCTGCATCTGCCTCTTCCTGATGACCACCATCCCCGACCTCCCGCTGGACCTGGGCTCCTGACCACGCCTGTGGTACCTGACGGGCCCTTCTCCCACCTACCGGCAGGACTGAATGCAGCCCGCCCAGGGAACAGACTAGAAACCACGAGCGGCGGTGTGCGGGAGCAAGACACCCAGTATGACCTGCATCGGGGCTCTCAGGCAGGTCTGACCCCAAGATGGGGGCGCAGGAGGGGCAGCAGAGAAAGTTCTTGTGTAACTGGGATGGGCAGAAGAGGAAATTCTTTCTCTCCAGGAGATGCCAAGCCAGCTGGAAAGTCTGGAGAAGATGTGGGCAGGGCTCATATGCCCTGGGCCCTGTACACACTGGCAGAGGGGCTGCTAGCCAGCTACGACAGGCAGGAAGGGCTGGGCAGCCTCAGGGCCCCACAGGGCAAATGCCGGTCACCTGGAGGCTGCGGGGGCGGGGGAGGCAGGCCCCTTCAGAAAGGAGAAGTATTAAGACAAGGTCTTGAGGGAGAAAAGAGAACCAGGCCGTGACTCCTCAAGGGTGTTGTGACCCGCCCCCCCACAACAGGAGAAAAGCTGTGGACACCTGTGAGCCCCAGGCCTCAGTCCGACCCCTTTCATTCCATGGGTATGTAAGCATCAGACATAAACTCTAAGTTTATTACGGTCGTTTTCAGCCTCAGACGAGAGGAACAGCAGCTGACAACATGCAAAGCAAGTTAAGAAAAACCCAAGGCCGGCGGCGACAGCAGGAAGAGCCGACCTCTCACGAAGCCGTCCTCCTCACAGGCAGCAGACCAGCCTCCCAGGCCTGCAGCCTGAGTCCAGACATGCTGGGGCAGCAGCTCCCCAGAGACTCTGAGAAGGAAAGTGGCTGCTCCCACACCCGGCACAGGAAGCAGACAGACTAGGAAGTCCGGGTCTCCGGATCACAGGGATAATGGCCCCGGAGCCCCTATAGCAAGGCCTCTCCCAGCCTCGGGTGGCAGGGGGGCAGCCGAGACAAACCTTGGTTCAGTCCTCCCTCTCCTGTTGCCCTGGGGGTGGTCCAAAGGGAGAAACAGAGAAAACGCCATCCCAGTTGTAGAAGGCAGTTTTCACTGGGAAACAAGCTAGGTCCTTCGGCAGCGCTTCCTCTGGCAGCGCCGGGTCTCAGGGCTGCTGGGATTGGCCATGGGCGAGGGTGTGGGGGGCTTGCGGTGGCCGCAGCTCATGCTCAGGACCCAGCCCAGCTTGTGGTGCAGCACCTGCTTGAGGCCGGGCGGCAGGGGCAGGCCCTCGAGCGTGTCCCCAGAGTCAGGCCGCAGCTGGCGCAGGCGGTAGCAGCACAGGTATTGCAGGGAGGTGATGCTGGCACAGGAGCGGATCACCTTCATGCTGCTCTTGGCCGCCGTGGAGCACACCATTGGGTAGAACCTCTTGTTCTGCAGCTTGGTGGCTGCCACTCCTGGGGGTGGGGAGGTGGCACAGCCTGAACCCTAAGCTCAGGCTCTCCTAAGGGGACGAAGGATGCTGGGATTTCCACCTACCCCCCGGCCTTGCCCGGTTCTGGGGACCCTGAGACCTCAGGGATGCAAGGATGGCCTTGCAAGGATGGCCTTTCAGGGCCCTCAACCTCACCAGGAGCTCAGTGGCAGCCATGCTCTGCGGGCATGTGTCAGAGTCACCTCCTCA
Organism: Pseudorca crassidens; assembly: GCF_039906515.1. NCBI lineage: Eukaryota > Metazoa > Chordata > Mammalia > Artiodactyla > Delphinidae > Pseudorca > Pseudorca crassidens. The sequence goes on along the minus strand of NC_090310.1, from coordinate 37,683,238 downwards.
CCTATGCACTTCCTGTTCTTAAAAAAGGTCAGCGTCCCATGCCAGGTGTCCAGGTGCACGCCAATGATGGAGCCCTGGCCGAACCGGGAGGAGAAGCTCGTCTTGTCGCCCTTGTGGTGGAGGAGGCCTGGGGGCAGCAGGGTCGGGGTGAGCCCTGCAGCCTCGGGGCCCCCCAGCCCTGCCCACCCTGGGGGCCCCACGCACCCGTGTAGGAGAGGCCCCAGCTGTCCTCGTCCCGGCCAAGCAGGCTGCAGAACGTGTGGTGGTACTTGTCCAGGTCCACGTCCGATGTCCCGATGCCCACCATCTGGAAACGGCAGAACTGGCAGAGGGGGCTGGGGACCAAGGTGCCCGGCACCCCTCCCCCAACCCTGCCGGCCACTTACCATGTCAGTGCCATAGACGGGCGAGGTCATCTTGATCTCCCAGAAGTGCTGGCCCTCCCCCAGCTCCTTTGTACCCCGGATGGCCGCTGTGCCACAGCTGTATTCCATGTGGAAGTTGACCTTCCGGTTGTCACAGCTCAGCAGGGTGGCCGAGGACTTATTCAGGTCATCCCAGACCCAGTCAAAATCTGTGAGAGAAGAGGCCCAGGCTCGCCAGGCTCCCCCCCAGCCCAGAGGTCCGCCCACCCGCCGCAGGCCCCCACACTCACACTCGTCCTCCTCCCCGCAGCGGCAGTCCCTGCCCCGGTGGGCGGCGTGCAGACTGCCGCAGAAGGCCTCACTCTGACTGTCACAGTCGCAGAACGACTCCCCAGTCACAGGCACGGCGCTGGGGATGGATGACGGCAGAGATGCATACTCGGGGTCGGAATCTGAGTCGCTGTGCTGAGGGGAAAGGGCCAGCTGTTCCTGCCTCCTGCCCTCTGCCGGCCCAACCGACCCCTTCCCCCACCTGCCCTGCCACCCACCCCAGGCCCACGGGTGAACGGCCGCACGCCCCAAGGAAGGGATCTGGGGCTTTGGCCTCAAAGGGCCTCCTCAGGTCTCAAGGGCTCAGCCAGCCAGCCACAGTGACCCTGGACATCTTTTCTGGCTCAGGAGCTGCAAGGGGGCCTCCTTGCCAAAGGCCTACCACGCTGGTGGCTTCCTGGGAGTGGAGTGGAGGGCCCCGGAGGCCTAGCCACTAATAAGCCTCAAGACAGGGCTGCATGCTTAGCCATCGTCGTTGTCCAGAGAACATCTAGATTGTGATAAATGGGAGCGTGACAGCAAAGTCCGTTGCTGACCTAATGAAGGCACCTGGTCTCCCCATGGCAGCAGCTGGGCTCCAGGGGGGCCGATGGCCGTGGTCCCCTTGTCCGTGCAAGGGTGTGCTCTCAACCCCCATCACAGGACCCTGACGAGCAAGCCCCATGGTCTCAGGCTGTGGCAGGAAAACATTCAGTTGGGCCTTGGCCCTCTGCGTGTGGCTCTCAGTCCTCACCGAATGGACTCCAAGCCTTGAGGGCCTGATCTTGGCCCAGGGGCCAGACGCTAAGGCTGAGCTGGTCTGGTTCCGGGGACCAGCTGACCCACAGACCCTCCTGGAGGCCAGTGAGGGTGTCTCTGTACACCTTGTTGTTCCTGTTCTGGAGCCACGTGGGCCCCTCAAGACACCCACCCAGGCTCTGACATCTGGCCGACCAGTGAGGGCCTGGAGTCTCAGGCCCCAGGGGTGCAGGCAGCCTGTGCATGCCTGCTCTCTGAGCCCTCCCAGCTTCGCCTGGGGTCCTGGTGGGGCTCTGGCCTCCACCCTCACTCTCTTGGCCTCTGGGTGCTGCTCTGGGCCCCGCGGAAATGCCCTCTGCACAGTGGTCTGGGTGACCTGTTCAGACCTGGGAATCCTGCTGCCCTGAGAACAAAGCCCACAGACTTAACTCTCGTCAGAGAATATAAGACCCCCTCCTTGCCCAGCCTCCTCCTCTGCCCTGTCCACCCCTGTCCCCATGGGGCAGGAGTGGGGGTCTGTTTGCCCCTGGATGGCTTTTGGATACCATTTCAAAGAGGCTCTTTCAGCCTCTCATGCTGCGTCCTCTTCCTTCTCTTCCTTTCTCGTAGGCTTCCCTGACGCTCTCCTGGGTCCTGCTCACCTGCCTCCTCCCACCGGAACTGAGTTCCTTTGTTATTACACTCAGCCCCAAGTGCCACACAGGAGCTCTGGGAACCGATGGCAGAGACAGCTCAGGGAGCGAGGAGGCTGAGCCCCAGTTGGAGACAGACGCCAGCAAGGACAGTGGCAGCAGGCCCAAAGCACCCTGCTCACGGGGAAGAGCGATCCCCCACAAGCCAAGGCAGGCCCACTGCTGCCAGAGGAGACAATCCCTTCCCACTGAGTCAGGAGCCAGGGGCACAGACCTGAGCACTGCTGGCCCCGGGGGTCATACTGCTTGGCACCCAGCACACAACCCCCTGTGCAGAGGGCAGACCCGGCCCCACCACAAGCTGTTAGGAGAGCTTAGAGCAGCGGAGACAAGGACATGTGTGTTCGGCCTTCAAAGGTGCTGGGGTGACACGCTCTCTCCATCCACACGTGCACACAAGTACCCCGGGCCCATTAGGTGACCGGATGAGCCACAGGTGTGTATCAGACACTGCACCCCCAGCCCCTGGACGCCTCCCACATCCCACAGCGATGAGCCAGAGAGGCAGAGACAGACAGGAGAAAAGACTGCTCCAGGCCACGTGGTCAGTGGAAGCTGGAGGCGGGACAGGAATGCAGGCCGAGGCCTCTCGCTGGCCCAGGCAGGAAGCTAAGGGAGGCCCCAGGAAGGGGACCCAGGATGTCGCCTCCAATTCTGCCCCAAGCCCTGGTGCTTCCACAGGACTCAGCTGCCCTCACTGAGGGCTGGGGAGGATAGGCACCTGTCCCCACCCAGACACCTGGCTGAGCCAGGGCACCCAGGCAGGGTGGCTGTGACAGAGCAGAACCAAGTCACCCGAAGATCACCCTGAAAACAACAGAGGTGACTCAGGGCAAAGCCAAAGCCCAGCTCTGGTCTGAGAGGTTCAGGAAACTGACTTGTGAAGCCCTCCCCACATGCCCCCCACGGCAGGCACAGAGGCCACAGAGCCCCACCACCCCACCCCTGTGGCGGGAGTCAGCGTGGTGAGGCTCTGGTTGCAAACCCCTCAGGTCCATCAGGAACCTCCACTGCAGACAGACAGCTGAGCCGCCCTCCTCACGGCCTCTGTATTCCTGGGCCTTGCAGAGCTCAGGGTCCTGAGCACAGGAAGGCTCAGGAATGTCGGTCTTTAAAGATCAAAATTCTTTTTTTAGATGCATATACACAAACGTTGAATACAGACTTCAACAGGCAGAGAAAACGTCCAGAAGGTTGCACACAGAGGTAACAACAGCTACCCTTGAAAAGCGGTTGGGTAAATGGAATGGAGAAGTTTTCGTTAAATGAACTGACCAAAGTACCCACTGACACCCTCTTCAAAGAAAAATGTCTACAGAGGAACGTAGTATATGCCTTGAGGTCCTGCTACCCAGGGCCACGTGCGTCCTTAACCGTGTGAAGAGCCTAGGGGAGCAGAAGCAGAGTGCACGCAGGGGACGGTCCGACAAGCCTGGCCCTGTTTTCTGCCCTCAGAGGCATCTTTCTCTTTCAGTCTCAGTTCAGGCAATATTTAGTCCAGCCATGCCCACCATGCTCACCCACTGGAACCTACCTGCCCATCAGAGTCGTAGCCCCAGTTGGTGGACCCTGCCAGAGCCACGGCCCGGGCATCCGCATCTCGGCGAGCTGCACTCAGGACAAAATGCCACGCTCTGCTGCTCCGTGGGCGCCTGGCCATGGTGGGCAGGATCTGGAAGAAAGCACAAGGTCTGAGCAAAGAAAGACATATGACACACCAGTAGGTCCCCCAGCACCCCCTGCACTTGGCCCCCAGACTGTGCCAGCCCACCCAGGGTCCGGAACTCTCTTCACAAGCTCATACCTCACTCCAGTGTCTGAGTACCTTGATGAAACCCAGGTGGAGAGCATGGAATGCCATCCTGACATCCATGACTCTCAAATGCCTAGCTCAGCCCCTCTCCGAGCTCGGCCTCAGGATTGCAAGTGTCCCTCCTGCACATCCCTCAAGCATCTCAAACCTTGCCTGCCCCTCCTCCATTCTCCATTTTGACAAACGGCATCTCTAGCCTCCGAGTTCCTCATGCCAGACACACAGCAGTCATCCCCAACACTTCTTTTCTCCCTCCCACCACGGCCTCACAGCCCTCCGCGCCCCACACCGTCTCCAAAACATGTCCTGAATCCCTCTCCACCCCTGCTGCCACCTTGCCTGCCCCACCCGCACACAACTCGTCTTCGCTCTGGCTCCTCCCACTTCACTCACTACAACCGAGCTTTTTTTGAAATACAAATCTTAAAATTTTAAATTAACGAGTTAACTCCTCAGGGCTTGCCACTGTTCTTAGAATAAAGTACAATATTCTACAAAGCCTACAAGTTCCGGCCCTGTTCCGGCTGGTAGCTCTTTCCAGCCCTTTGCCCACAACGCTTTCCCCTCCCCTCTTTGGCTCTCAACTTCCATGCCCGACTTACAGTAATAAGTCGCCCTCTGTGATCGTCTACTTCCCGGCTCTGCCCTGGTTTGAAATCCCCAGAAGGGCCCTGCCACGACCCCGAGGGGCGGCAGTGAATTAGCGCAGACAGAGCTTTTGAGGGATAGGAGCCCGTCCGCAGACCAGGGTTGGTTACTGAAACTGGCCAGAGTGGGCCCGGCCTAATCCTCGCCCGCCACCGCCGCAGCAACAGTAAGCGCCAGGCTGTGCACGCGCAATGCACGACCCCGAGACTGACCCCGCTGCAGTAGGGGTTGCTTCCCCATCAGGCATCTCACTGTCTCAGGATCGGTGGGGTTGCGGGGTTCCTCCCGCCCGCCGCCCCGCCCGGTCTGCGGCGCAGCGCCTCGGCAGCCTCGCCCGGCCCTGCCGCTGCCGATGCCGCCGCAGGAACAAAGGCGCGCCGGCCCCGCCGCCCGCAGCTCCGAAAGGTCGGCGGGCGCGGCGGGGTCGAGCCGGGCGGGGCGGCCGGGCCCGGGAGACCCAGGGAGGCGCGGACGCGGCCCGCCGCTCACCTGCAGCCGCCCTGCGCCGCTGCGCTCAACCCGGCCTGCTGTGCCCTACTTTCCGCTCCGGAGCTAGACGTAAACAATCCCCGCCCTCGCGGCCCGCCCCCTGCGCCGCATTGGCCCCGCAGCGTGCGCGGCTCGGGGCTACGGCGGAGGGGCGGTCCTCGTGGCACACGCCTCTTGATGAGAGGCTGCTGGATCTGTCAATCCTGACCCGACGTCCCCATTGGCCACATCTCAAGCGGTCGGAGACAAGGCCCGCACGCCCATTGGACGCGGGGCGAGGAAAAGAAGCGGCCTCACGCTGGGGCGTTGACACGGAAGTGGGTCCAGGTCCTGTACGTCGTCTGCGCCGGAACTTTCGTGAACCCCTCGTGCGATCTGATTGGCTGAGGGTAGCGCGAGTGGGCCTATCAAGAGGAGTCGTGGGGGGGGTCGCGCTGCCCATTGGTCCGAAGGCACTTCACTCAGGCAGGGAGGCGGACTGTGCGAGGAGGAAGTGGCTGGAAGCCGTACGACCACCCGGGTGGGATGGAGGCGGCAGGAGGTGAGTGCGCTGGCCTGCGGGGCGTACTCGGTCCGCGGGCACCGAGGAAAGAGGGAAGGGGCCGGCCCGCAGCTGCTGGTCAGGGCTCCGGGTTTTAGCATACCGTCTTATTTACAGTGTAAATGTCTCAGAGGTGCTCGTGTGCGTCATTACGGCGCTTAGAAAGAAGTCTTGTTTGAATAAGGAACTCTAAGAAGGAGAAATTGGAACGTCACATACTCGCAGTTGTTTGTAGAAGTATTATTTTGTCTTTTAAGCCTTGATATATATATATGTGTATATGTGTGTGTGTGTGTGTATATATATATATATAATTTAAAGGGAAGTTGCGTGGGATGGAATACGTACATTGGGCACAATAGGATTCTCACAGCTTAACCACGTTATCTTCCAAAAGATCTCAGGTCTGGTACCATGAGCACAAAGCTCTTACAACGCTGCATTCATCCATTGGATTATAAACGTAATACTGGAGAGAAAAACCTGAAAAAGTTTGTTATGATAAGGGCAGACTTGCTACAAGGTGAGAGGAATAGCTTCTAGATTGATGGATGAAGGTTTCTCTTTTAACTAAGGGGGAAGTACACATGGAAAGTAGGAAAGTACAAAAGCCTAACGGGCTTTGCAGTAAACCTCCCTGTGCCCAGAGGCAACTCCTGGTGTCCCTCTTATTTTTCTGGAAGGATTTTTTACATATAAAAACTTCCATATTTGTCCAGCGTATCAAATAGTCATGGTTTGGTTGAACCAGACTTAAGGTTTGACTGGGCTTTTTATCCATACAGAGGGCCCTTTACTTCCCTCCATGGGGAGATACTGCTTTCCTTTGCCTCTCACATCTAATAGGCACTCGGATTATCGTTGATGATCTGTTTATAAACTTTTTCAGTATATTTATAAGTGGAAGTTTCTTCTGGTTGGCTCCTAAGGATTGTTGTGTGAGAAGTGACTTGGGAGCAGCGGTGACTTGGGAGCAGCAGTGTCCTGTGTGATGCTCAAGCAGATAAAGTTCCCCAGTCCCACCAGTGAGGAGAGCAAGTCTTCACTATTAGGGGCCTGGCAGTGCAGCACCCGCACAAAGGGCGAGTAGGAATCAGGACCCACATCTGGCTTGTTCTTTCCCTAGTTTCTACCAGAGCACCCCTCCCCACACCAAAGAAATGTGAAATTGATTCCCAAGTAGTTTTTGATATTAAAGCAATTTAAGTAATAGCCTTTTAAGTTGATGCAGAGGTGGCCTGAGGCATGGTGTCCAAGGTATTTGTAGGCAATGATCTGGGTGGTTGGGGGGGGTGCCCTTTCCTTGTCACCTTACGAGATCTCTCGGCCCCCAGTACCAGACGGAGACCCAGGACAGGCGCTAGAACGCACTTGTGACAAGGACCTGCTGGAAAGCCAGGCCAGGAGCACTCTGAGTTTCTAGGGAGGCTTTGGTGGCGGGGGCCTTTGAACCTACCCATGAGAGATGGGTCAGGAGGGGGGTCAGTGTTTACTCACCTTTCGTTGAGCCCCTCCTGGGGACCTGGGTATGCAGTGAGGGTGGTGGAGTGAGTGAGCAGCTTGCTGCAGGCCAGGCAGGAGTCTCGATGGTGAGGTCCTGAGGGCGCTGGGGCAAGAAGGTGGGCATTTTGCCGGGGGTTTGAGGGTTGTTTGTATGCAGATGGCAGCCGCTGTGGGGAGGCAGGGATTTGGAATGGTGAGTATTTACAGGGTGGCATTTCAGGCTCATTGAAAGGAAGAGCAGCTGGGGCAGAGCGACCAACAGGGCTTCCCAGAGTAGTTGGACCCGGGCCTGCCTGGGGCATGGCACTGATGCCTTGGCCACCCTTGCGTACCCAGGGTTTCTGAAGGCACGATCTTCAGCCATCCAGGTGACCTGACATCCGCACCCACACGATTGTGGTTGCTTCCCCAGACCTGTGGCCTCCCTCCTGAGAACTGGAGGCCAGGGCTGCCTTGAGTGCCTCTTCTGACCCCAGGGGAGGGGGTTGGGCACCTACAGTCAGACCTCAGAGCCATGAGTGCTGCCCTGGCACAGGTGTACCTCCTGACTGTAACGAGCACCCTATTTACGTTAGTCTCCACCCATTTCCCTTGGAATCAGCTGGGAGTCTTTGGCTTGAATTGGCCTTGTGCGCATGAGCTCACAGGTGCACATGAGCTCACAGGTGTGCATGCTGGAAAGAGGAGCAGTTTGAGGCATTTCCTGCCCCAGCAGCCCCACTCCAGACAGAGTGGGAGCAGCCATTTTTGAGGAACTGGTAGGTTGGGTCTGGGGCCTGCTGGAAGCCCTTTCACAGGGGCGTGTTTGCTCACGCCGGGGTGATGGAGCAGGTCTCAGGACTGCCCTGGTCTCAGGATCTGGGATGTAGGAATATCTGGTGATCCCGCAGTGAATGAACATGGAGGGCAGCTGGTATGAAGGAGAGCCCTGCCCTCCTCCCCTGTTGTCCTTCTGACTAGAGCCTGGAAACCTGGCCGGCGTCCGGCACATCATCCTCGTTCTTTCGGGAAAGGGGGGTGTTGGGAAAAGCACCATCTCCACGGAGCTGGCCCTGGCCCTGCGCCACGCGGGCAAGAAGGTGAGTGCCTCCCATCTCCTGAGCCGCCACCCCTGCCCCTTGTGGGCCTTGGCCGGTTCCCTGCATGCCGCGTGGACGTCCCGCCTCCTTGCAGGTGGGTATCCTCGACGTGGACCTGTGTGGCCCCAGCATCCCCCGCATGCTCCAGGTGCAGGGCAAGGCTGTGCATCAGTGCGACAGTGGCTGGGTGCCTGTCTTCGTGGACCAGGAGCAGAGCATCTCCCTCATGTCTGTGGGCTTCCTGCTAGAGAAGCCGGATGAGGCAGTGGTGTGGAGAGGCCCCAAGAAGAATGGTAATGACCGGACAGGAGACAGCACTGTCAGCCTGCTGGCCTCCCCAGCTGCCCTCTTGGTGCAGAAGCCCCAGGGCTGCTGGCTCTCCTCCACACAGCCCTCCCCCCACAGCACCAGCCTCGGGTAAAGTTCGAAAGACAGTAGTGCTGGCCTTTTCATTTCCAAGACTCTCCCGCTGTGCACCTAAGCAGTCAGCCCGCAAGTATTCGGACAGCGGGCCTGGGGGGCAAGAGCATGAGACTCAGCTGTGAAGCCTTCAGCCACCTGGTCCATCCCCTGGGGCTCAGACCACCCAGTGTGGGGTGCCTGGTGGGGCTCTGGTGCCTTTGAACAAGCAGATGGCATTAAACTCCCTCTGGTGGGCAGAGCGAGGCTGCCGGGTGTGAGAGCAAGCTCAGGGTGGGGGCTGCTTCCAGGACACACCGGTGTGGCATTCCACCCCAGGCCACCTCTCTCAGGCACAGATGCCTACCCCAGGAGGATGCGCACTAGCCATCCTCAGCTAAGGCCCGATCAGAAGTCCTGGGGTGGGGTGGGGTGGGGAAGGGTCTCCCCACCTTGCTGTACTCATCCTTCCCCTGGTGAGAAATGGCACACTCAGCTCTCGGGGTGCCCGGTTGTACCGGAACCCACAGACACCACCCTGCCCCAGGGCTGGGAGGAGGCAGCGGGCTTCGTGTGACCCCTTTGTGAGACCCTGCCTCGCCTGCTCTCTCCCCGACCCCGGGCCACCCTGGGTCTCCACAGCACTGATAAAGCAGTTTGTGTCCGATGTGGCCTGGGGGCAGCTGGACTACCTGGTTGTGGACACGCCCCCAGGGACCTCTGATGAGCACATGGCCGTGGTGGACACCCTGCGCCCCTACAGCCCCCTGGGGGCCCTCGTGGTCACCACGCCCCAGGTACTACGGGAGCACCCTCACCCTGGGGCAGGCGCTTTGCCCTACTCTTTCCACTCATCTTGGCTGAGTTTTCGGGATGCCCATCAGCTGGTCCCGTCTCTTTCCTGGTCTCCAGGCAGTGTCCGTGGGGGATGTGAGGCGGGAGCTGACCTTCTGTAAGAAGGTGGGGTTGCGGGTGATCGGGGTCGTGGAGAACATGAGCGGCTTCGTCTGCCCACACTGCGCGGTGAGTTGTAGGAAGTCGCAGGAAGTCGGGGGTGTGGGTGGTCGGCCTATCCCCTTTGAGGGTGGTGAGAGGCCTGGAGGTGGACCCCGCACCTCTGTGTTCTAGGAGTGCACCAACGTCTTCTCCAGGGGAGGCGGCGAAGAGCTGGCCAGACACGCTGGAGTCCCCTTCCTGGGTAAGCGAGCCAGGGCTGCCCCGGGGCCCCTGCTCTAGGTGGCCTTACCTCTCTACGCCTCCTGCACCCAGGGAAGAGGAGAGGAGGGTGGAAAGTCCTGTCCTCCCTGAGCTGCGAGTGTCAGCTCATCTCTAACAAATTGGTTCCCACCAACTGGAGAGAGGCAGCCCCCCGGGCTTTGAGCAGGTGTCTGCGGCTAAGACACCTGCTGAGACCACGGAGGTGCAGAGGGGCGGCCGAGGCTCTGCGAGCCTGTATCAGGGACGCCAGTGGCACGGGACCATGTCCCCAGCACTCACCCTGTGCTTTCTTACAGTGGCCGGAGCCTGAGAGGTGGTGGGGCCGGGCCTGCTGGGTGGGTTGCTGGCCGTTCCAGTGGAGACTGAGGCCAAGAGTACATTCCTGCCAGGCACCTCAGCAAGAGGTGTCTGCTCTCGGTTAAAGCGGCACTGCCAGTGGGCTCCTGGGCCGTGGGGAGTGTGGACGTGGCCTCCCGGCCCCGGGCTTTGCTCTCACCACCTGGCCCCTTCTCTGCCCCCTTCCTTTCTCTCTCCCAGGCTCTGTGCCCCTGGACCCCGAGCTCACGCGGAGCCTGGAGGAGGGCCGGGACTTCATCCGGGGGTTCCCCGAGAGCCCCGCGTTTCCTGCGCTCTCTTGCATAGCCCAGAAGATTCTGAATGAGGCGCCTGTTGGACTCTCCTGACCAAGGCAGTTTGAGTGTCTCCTCTGTGTGCTGTGGGGCTCATGCTCACAGCCTGGAACAGAGGCGGTGGCACAGTTCCTGAAACCCGTGGCCCTGGGTTGCCGTCACCATGTGCTCCTCTCCCCGTGGGCCTGCCCTGGACGTTTCTGGTGCTTCAGCAGCATCTCAGCATCAGAGCCACTGACAGTCAGTGGTTCCGCCTGGTCGGCCTGTGGCAGGGCCCGGGGATAGCGTGAGGTCGCGATGCCGTGGCCTGACCTCCCTGGTGGTGCAGCTCAGTACTCACATGCCCCAGATAGACGGGCTGCTCCCGACAGCCAAGTCTCCACGTTGTTCACAAAACTTGTGTGTCTGGGAGCGCGCTGGGCCTATAATCCTGGTGAAATAGGCAGCAGCACCCAGGAAGGTGTCAAACTTGTAATTCAGAGGAGCCCAAAATAAACCCGTGCCACCGCCGTGGTTACAGGTCTGACCTTTCTAGATCATTCTGCTCTGGTCCCGCCTCTCTGGCTTAGTGTCACCACATCCTGTGGCAGACAGTGTCTACTCCCTAAGTCCCAGGAACTGGGCCAACAGCCCTGTCATCGACAGGCTCCTGGAGACTCTGGTGAAGATACGTTTGGGGAGAGTTTGTCAGGTAACTTGCGATGTGTGAGTGGCCATGCTTGGCCCAGTGAGAGCTAAGTGCCCGCCCCGCCCTCCGTGCTGCGGGCCTGAAGGGTTGAGCTGAAGAGCAGAAAGGTGAGTGTGAAACAGAGTCCCAGGAGTTTTCCCTGCACGGCTTCAAGGAAGGCCAGGAGGGGGAGGTTCTGGAAAGCAGGATGGTGGCATGGTGTGCTGTTCTTCCCAATGGGAGAGGTGGGGTGCTCAGTAGAGAATGTGGAACGGTCCCTGGGGCACGGGTGGCAGGGGGCCTGGGGAAGCAGCCCTCAGATATCACTTCTTGGGGGCAGATGGGGAGGCGAGGAGTGTACCAAGGATGGATGTTTCTTGTGGGGGTGGGGGGAGCAGGGGCAGAACTGTTGAGGGGTTTGGCCAGGAGCACAGGGACCTGGAGAGTGAGGGTCTGCACCCCCTCTGGCCCCAGGCTGGCCCCAGAAGGAGCAGCTGGGCCCCGGCTTCCCAGGACCAGGCCACCTCCAAGGACGCTGCCCAGCGAGGGGGCTGAGATGCCGAGGTTCCTGGAGGACCTGAGTAAGTGCCCCCCGCTCCTCAGGTGGGGATGGGGCCTGGGGACTAGTGGACGAGAATTGTTTGGGCACAGGACAGGAAAGGTTGTGGTTGGGCATGTGGGACCAAGGCAGCCAGAGGTGGGGCAGGCATGGCATAGAGGGGCCTGCGGCCCAGCCAGCACTCCTCCCTCCCTGAGCTCCCCGCACAACCTCATACGTGGCCACATTTATTGGGTTGCTTTTAATTGATAGTTGGGGAGGCTGTGTCCCCGACCCTCCCGGTCAGGCCCTCAGGGACCAGGCTGGGGCCCACAGGTCCCAGGTCCATGTCCCCTGGGGTGGCAAGGGCCCGTCCAGACCGCAGGGCAGCCTCGGGTCAGCAGTGGGCAAAGTGGGCCTCGCCGATGTCGCGCAGGTCAAGGCCCGAGATGCTGGGGGGACTGGCGCAGGTGATGTTGTTGTAGGCGTATGTGGGCGGCTGGTGGCCGTCATCTCCCTCTGCCATGGCCTGGACGAAGCGGGGCACGACGCCCGGGTGCTGCAGGGTGAAGGCCCTCAGGGCCTTGAGGGGGCAGCCGCAGTCCCAGGGGTTGCCCTCGAGCCACAGGCGCTCCAGGCCGGGGGGCTGCGGCACAAAGGTCCGCAGCGAGTTGTTCCGGAGGCTGAGGTAGCGCAGCCGCCCCAGTGGCGCGAGCACAGTCTCAGGTAGCGCCTCCAGGCGGTTGTGCGACACATCCAGCCAGAAGATGCGCTGCAGGGGCCCCAGGGCATCCACCGATAGCGCAGACAGCCGGTTGCGGGACAGGAGGAGGTACTCCAGGTGGCTGAGGCCCTGGAAGAGCTGGCCAGGCAGGTGCGTGAGCTGGTTGGAGGTGAGGTCCAGCTCTAGCAGCTCGGCCAGCCCCCCCAGGCTCTGCTCATCGATGGCCGCAATGCCGTTGTCCTTGAGGAAGAGCCGGCGCAGCCCCGAGAGGCCGGTGAAGGTGTGTGGGCCGAGGCAGCCCAGGCAGCTGCCCTCCAGGTGCAGGCTGTGCAGCTTGCCCAGGCCCTGGAACGCCTGCTCTGGAAGGTTCCTCAGACAGTTGCCAGAGAGGTTCATGACGGCCAGGTTGTAGAGGCCCAGGAAGACGCCTGCCTTGAGCTCCTGTAGCTGGTTGTTGTTGAGCGCCAGCACCTCCAGCTGGTCCAGGCCCTCGAAGGCCTCTTCCGGCAGCTGCCGGATACGGTTGTAGCCAAGCTGCAGCTCCTCCAGGAAGTGAAGGTCCTTGAAGGTACGGGGCCGTAGGCCGGCGATGGCATTGTGTGAGAGGCGCAGAACGTGCAGGCCCAGCAGCCCCGGGAAGGTGTCCTCCAGGAGGCCACCCACGCGGTTGTGTGACAGGTCCAGCCAGCGCAGCGCCTTCATGCCCAGGAAGGCACCTGGGGCCACAGCGGTGATGAGGTTGTGGTCCAGGTAGAGCTTCTGGAGCTTGGGCAACTTGACGAAGACATTGGGTTTGACGCTCCGCAGGGCATTCCTGCTCAGGTCCAGCTCGCGGAGCTCACTGAGGCCGCAGAAGAGCGCGGGCTGCAAGTAGGCCAGCTTGTTGCCCGCCAGCACCAGCTCGCGTAGGCTGGCCAGGTCCTGGAACGCAGTGTCGGGCAGCACGGCCAGGCTGTTCCAGCCCAGGTTGAGGTCCCAGAGGTGGGCAAGGCCCCTGAAGAGGTCCTCGTCTACCCGGCTGAGCAGGTTGTTGTTGAGGCCGAGCGAGGCCAGGCCCGGCGTGTGCAGGAAGGTGCGGGCTGCCAGGCTGCGCAGCTGGTTCCGCTCCAGGTGCAGGTGGTACAGGTTCTGCAGGCCCAGCAGCGCCTGCGGCTCCAGGCTGGCCAGCCCGCTGCCCTGCAGGTTGAGGAAGCCCAGGCTGGAGAGGTTCCGGAAGGTGGCCGCGGGAATGAAGGAGAAGTTGTTTCCATCCAGCCACAGGGCCCTGGTGCCGTCTGGGATGCCGCTGGGCAGCCGCGTGAGGTTCCGAGAGCTGCAGAAGACGCTGAGCTCATCTGTGTAGTCGTCGTGGCCGCAAGAGCAGACGGCTGGGCACTGGGGGCCCTCAGGGTCTGCTGGTGCCGCGGACTCCACTTCCTCCAGGCTGTGGGAGCCCAGCACTGCCCAGGAGACTAGCAGCACCACCAGGGCCGGGCCTCCTGTGGGGAGAGGGGCTTGGGGAGGCAGCACTGAGGCAGCCCAGGATGTAAGCCCAGGGCAAGCAAGACATGGAACCTTCCAGGCCTCAGCCACACACCTGGACCACAGCACACAACTATTTAGAGAAGGCACTGCTGACCGGACCAGAGAAGGTATGGGCTGAGATCTGGGTCCCCCACTTAAATGGGAAGCGGAGACCAGGCAGGACGACTGGGATGTTCTCTGGTTCAAAACCAACTGTCCTTTCCACCCCACAGGACCAACGGGGTGGCAGTGCCTGTTCCAGAGAAAACTGAAGGCTGGGGACCTGGCCACTAGGCCGTGTGTTCATCTGCGTCCCCAAGGTGGACACTCAAGCCAGGCTAGGCTGCCAGGCAGGCCTGGAGGAAAGTGTGAGAGAACGTTCTGGAGCAGGCTCGGGTGGGTATGCACTTGCTGCCCTGATTGTCTGGACAGTGAGCTGGATGCCCGCTGCCCCAGCTAGACCCCTGACTGGGGGGTACTCACCTCCATAGTGTGTCCGGCATGCACCCAGGGACTTGGCCCAGTGCTGGTGTGGGGAGAGGAAGAGGGTGCAGGCCTCAAGGGCAGATGGGGACCCCAGGCCACTGACCCACCGGAGGTTGGGTAGTGGCACAGGACAAAGGATGCCAGGCTTCACAGCAACAATCCCCATAAGTTCCACTGGGCACTGGGCTGCCCACCACATCAGGCCTCTCTCTGGTCTCTGAGAGTTCCGGGTCCCAGGGTGGACACGCCAGCTGGATTGGGCTAGGCTCCGAGAGGGGACAGAGTGGCAATGGACTGGCCTCCGAGCAGCTGGGAAGGCAGCATGCCCTGGCCCAGTGGAGGGTCTAAGGCAGGGCCCCTGGGGTAGCAGTGTGGGTGCCCTTCCTCCCCTGCGCTGCCAGCCTGGGCCCTCGGGTAGGAGAGGAGGGAGCAGGAGGCAACAGCGATTCTCCAGAGCCAGGCACCCCACCACCCTGAGTGGCCACATTTCCCCCATGGGCTCCCAGAGCCCCAGCCCACCTAAAGTTGAGCCCTCCCTGGGGGCAGCCCCTACCCCAGTGAGCTTGGGGGCACACGGTCGCCGCCCCCACCCCGAAGTGAGTGGCTGGGGCACGTGGGGGCCTCACCTCTCCTCAGGGCCATCCCTCGTGCAGAGCAGTCCGCAGGCGGGCAGGGAGTGGGGCGCGTCTGTTGGGGCCGGCTGCTCCTGCCCTCTGGATTTCCCCACTGCCTCTGGGACAGCCAGCACCCTTGTCACTGGCCAGCCCAGCCTGCTGGCCCCAGCTCCATTAACCCCCTCCTGCCGGGCTGCCAGCATCAGTACTGGGGCCCAGGGTGCAGATGGCACAGGGGACAGGCTGGGGGCTGCATCTGCCCTGACGCATCTTCAGGGTGCAAGGTGGCCCGGGGTGCAGCTCTAAGGGACAACAGGGGCCCATACCCCCATCTTCCCAACCCCCCCATCTTCCCATCCCCCTGCAGGGCTGGGTGGAGCAGAGCTGGGGCTGCAGGCAATACTGGGGGGGGGGTCTCCCTTGGAGCAGCCTGTGAGGAGCTGGTGCTCAGCCAGCTGCCCTGCCTGTGGGTAGGGGCCCCTCAGGGGGCTCCTAGGGTCTTCCCTCCCAGCAGATGGCCATGTGGGAGTTAAGCAGGAACCACACGTCTCCAAATGGGCCTGCCCATCTACCCCCGGCATGCTGACCACTCCCCCCCTCCTCCCCATTTCCTAACTGCCTGGGTGGGGTCCTTGTTCAAGCTCCCAGGGGCCTGGCCCAGCCTTGGCTTCTCCCGTGACCTCAGGGTCAGCTGCTGTCTGGCCACTGCCCCTCCCCCTAGCCTCTTCTAGGAATGCTTGGCAGGGCCCCCGGCCACTTTGTGTTTGTTTTCCCCAACAATGTCCTCCCAGGAAGAGAGTGGGGGATGGCTGGCCTCGGGCGCGAGGTCTTGTGGCTGTGAGACCAGCCCCCACCAGCAGTGGGCCCCATCCTGCCCTTCAGGGCTCCTTTGGGGCCACGGCCACCCTGCACTGCACAGGCCCTGGGACAGGTACCCAGTGCCCAGCCTGAGGTCAGCCACAGGTCAGACATGGTAAGAAGGGGTGTGGCTGCTTGATTCAGGGCACCATCTTCCCCTCCACCTGGGGAGCCCTGGGCTCTGCTCTTCCAGATCTGACCACATCTACCCCAGGCTGCCAGGTACCATGCTGCCCTCCAGCCACCCCTTCCTCCTTTGCTGAGGACCCTTCCTCTGGCTGCCAGACGTGCCTGCCCACCAGTCCCTCTGCTCTGCCTGGGGCGGGGGGCCTGTGCGCGGAAGGGGCCAGAAGGCACTGAAAAAGGCAAAACTGAGTCCGGGGAGGGCAAGGCTTGTCAAGCTTTAGGAGACTCTTGAACCTCTTGGTGAGGCAGAGAAGGAGTCAGGTCTGCCTCCTGAAAGGTGCATGGGTGAGGAGAGAAGAAGTGAGGTACGCAGGAGCTGTCCGGGCCCAGGAGAGGCTGGAGGCCAGCCCCGCCCCCAACCTCGTGGTGCCCCCTCCCCAGCTCATCCTGCAGCAGTGCCGAGGGGCGGCTTTGTCTTCCTCCCTTTATTGAGCTTTGATTTTTTTCCAGGTCGTTTCTCAGCTTCTCTTCTGAGAAATTATAGATCTGCAGGGAGAAAGTCCACACCCAGAAATTTACACGGTAAACATACATTTACACAGTAGAAAGTGCGGACTCAGCAGGAGTCCGGGGCCATGGGGCCTCTTCACTGGGAAGCTCTCCGCATGCAGGCCAGAGGCACGTGGACTGGAAGGAGGGTTAGCATTCCTGTCTCCTCACACTTGGAGGGTTGGGGCTGGAAACTTCCTGTAAATCCCCAGTCGAGCTTGTGTGGCAGAGAACCCTTATCGGGACTGTGGCAGGCAGGTTAGGTATTTGTAAACCTTTCTCGAGTCCTGCGGTAACACTGGTGTTCAGCCTGCTGAGTTCAGAAAAGACCTCTATTCTGGCCGCCCGGGGCCAGCTCTGTCCCTGCTCCTCCAAAGCGGCCAGTCCTGACCCAGGCTGACTACTGCCCTGGTCTCTCTTTACAGTTCACCCCCTGAGGGTCCCCCCGAGGAGTCTGGTTTCTGGTCTTTGTGGAAATGGTGTTGTACAGAAGCCCCAGGCCCAGCCACTCGTGTGCCAAGTCATAGCATCCCTTCCCTCCTTCCTGTCGTGGTGCTACGACCCTGTGGGGCCCTTGTGCGTTCCTGTGGTCCTGAGTGGACCCACTGGGACCAGCCTGTGTCATCCTTGCAGGTAAGGCCAACCCCTTCCGGGGTAGTTAGGGGTCACACCTTCCTGGAGCCAATAGGGGTGCCCTCAACACCACCCCCACCCTGTCTTCTCAGCCCTGAAGGTGGGGGGACAGTGGCTTTCATTGTCCTGTGTTTGTTCAATCACTAATGATGGCAGCTGTTCACAGGGAGGTTCATTGGCCAGTGGATTGTCCTTTTCTGTAAAGTACATGTTTAAGTCTTTTGCTGTCAGTGTAACTTATGTTTTTTTTAAAACTGTATGCTGGATGCAAGCCCCTTGTTAGGTATGTGTGGCCAGTGTTGTCTTCTGCACTGTGGTTTGCCTCCATTCTCTTCATTGTGATTCTGGTGAGAGTTCTTAATTTTAACATGGTCTCATAAGGTGTTCCTTAAATGGAAAAACTGCAAAAAAAGTTTTTTTTATCTAGGCTGATGTATGTATCATGATTTCAGGTCCCGTTCAGCACATGGACTTGAGCGTATTCTCTTAAAATACTGTGTGAACGCGTCACTGCCCTACCTTTCTCTGTGACGTCTTTGGGCCACCCTTTCACTTCCTAAGAGTGAGGTGATGCTCAAGTTTCATTCTTTTTGGTGGGTTATGATCGCCTCCCCACATTTAGTGCAGTGGCTTTCCTTCCCTCTTCACTCCTGGACGCCACCCTTGACGTGGTCAGGGGCCGCATAGCCTGGCCCTTTCTGGGCTCCCCCTGAACCATGGAGGCAGAGCAGATCCTCCTCTGTCTGCAAGAGCTTCCAGGCTCTTCGTGGTCCATGTGTTTCCTTGTCTACGGTGGGAGCAGCCTGTCCAGGTTTGACTTGTGTTGCAGTTTGAGTCTTCCAGTCTGTGGACATGGCATAATTAGGTCGTCTTCAGTTTCTTTCAGTGGTGTTTTTGTAGATTTCCATGTTACGATCTTGCATATATTTTTTAGATTTTTTTTTTCCTGTAGGTGGTTGTTACTTTTTTTTATTTTTAAAGAAGATGTTGGGGGTAGGAGTTTATTTATTTTTGCTGTGTTGGGTCTTCGTTTCTGTGTGAGGGCTTTCTCTAGTTGTGGCAAGCGGGGGCCACTCTTCATCGCGGTGTGCGGGCCTCTCACTATCGTGACCTCTCGTTGCGGAGCACAGGCTCCAGACACGCAGGCTCAGTAGTTGTGGCTCACGGGCCTAGTTGCTCCACGGCATGTGGGATCCTCCCAGACCAGAGCTCAAACCCGTGTCCCCTGCATTAGCAGGCAGATTCTCAACCACTGCGTCACCAGGGAAGCCCTGGTTGTTACTTTTTTTTTTTTTTTTTTTGCGGTACGCGGGCCTCTCACTGTTGTGGCCTCTCCCGTTGCGGAGCACAGGCTCCGGACACACAGGCTCAGTGGCCATGGCTCACGGGCCCAGCAGCTCCGCAGCATGTGGGATCTTCCCGGACCGGGGCACGAACCCGTGTCCCCTGCATCGGCAGGCGGACTCTCAACCACGGCGCCACCAGGGAAGCCCGGTTGTTACTTTTGATACTATTGTAAGTGTTATCTTTTTTCCTCTTTCATTTCATTTTGTCTAAGCTGAAATATTTTTCTAGAAGTATGTTGGGATAATGTAATAAAGTATTAATTGTGGTGCCTTTACCCAACGATTGTTTCTAAAACAGCTTGATTGATGTACAATTCTCACACCATAAAGTTCACCCACTGTCGATATAAAATTCAGTGATTCTTAGTAAATGTGTACAGCTGTGCAGCCACACGCACAGTCCAGCTTTAGAACATCCCCATACAATCGGTGGCCTTCTGTATCTCACCTTTTGCACTGAGCATGTTTTCAGGGTTCATCTACATAGTGTATATCAGTACTTCATTCCTTGTTATGGCTGGACAATATTCTGTTTTATGGATTTGCAACATTTGTTTATTCATTCATCAGATGATAGGCATCTGGTTTGTTCCTATTTTGGGGTTATTATGAATAATGTTGCCATGAACATTTGTGTATGAGTTTTTGTGTGGACGTAGCTTTCACTCCTCTTGGGTAGATTCTTAGGAGTGGAATTACTGGTTCACATAGTATTTATGTCTAGTTTTTAAAAAACTGTTTTCCAAAATGATTGTATCATTTTACAAATTACGAGAATTCCAATTCCACATCCTCACTACTATTTGGTATGGTCAGTTTTGTTTTCTTTTGTTTTTTAGCTCTTCTGTTTCTCTGACAATTGATATTGGGCACCTATTCATGTGTTTGTTGGCATTCTTATATCTTCTTTGGTGAAGTGTCTGTTCAAGACTTTCGTTCATTTTTTAACTGAGTTGACTCCTTACTGAGTTGCAACACTATATATTATGGATATGAGACTTTATATATTATGGATTATCAAGGATAACATTTGCAGATATTTTTCTGTTCGTGGTTTGTCGCTTTTTCATGTTGTCTTTTGAAGTACGAAAGTTTATTTTAATGAAGTCCAAAATTTATCAGTTTTTTTCTCTCATGGCTCATCATTTTGGTGTGGTGTCTGAGAACTCTTTGCCTAACCCAAGATCACAAAGATCTTCTAATCAAGGATTATAGGATCTTTCCATTTACTTACATCTTCTTTCTCTTAGTTTGCAGTGTATAAATCTTGCACTAATTTTGATCATTTCTAAGTATTTTGTTAGTTTTGATGCTATTATGGAGTTGTTTTAATTTCGTTTTCAGACTGTCATTAGTATGTGCAAATACAACAGATTTCTCTTGTTAATCTTGTGTTCTAGGACCTTACTGAACTTATTAGTTCCAGGTATGTGTGTGTATCTGGATTCCTTAGGATAAGCCACATATAGGATCACACCATCTGTGAATAAGGACATTTTTACTCCTTTCCAATATGTATACTGCCGTGTGTGTGTGTGTATGCCTTATTGCACATCAGTACAATGTTGAGAAGTGGCAAGAGCAGATATCCTTGCCTTGTTCCTGATTTTAGTGGGAAGCATTCAGTCATCCATTGTGAACTATGATGCTGGCTTGTGTTTTTCATTGATGCTGTCACAGGCAGAATAATGCTCCCAAACCAAAGATGTCTGTGTCTTTATCCCTGGAATCATGAATGTGTCAGGTTACATGGCAAAGGGGAATTGAGGTTGCTAATCAGCTGACCTTAAGATAGTGAGATTAATGTGGATTTTCCAGGTGGCCCCATTGTAATTACAAGTGTCCTCTAAAGTGGCAGAGGGCGTCAGAAGAGGTCGGTGTGAGGCAATGAGAGAAGGACTCAACCCACAGCTGCTGACCTTTGAAGATGGAGGAAGGAGGTCAGGAGCCAAGAATGCAGGCGCCTCTAGCAGCAGGAAAGGGCAAGGAAACAGATTCTCCCTTAGAGCCTGAAGAAGGAACCAGCTCCGTGGACACTTTTAGTCCAGTGAGACTCATGTCAGACTTCTGACCTCCAGAACTGTTAGATGATACATTTGTGTGGTTTATTTCTTTTATTTATTTATCGATTGATTAGCTGCGTTGGGTCTTCATTGCTGCGTGCAGTCTTTCTCTAGTTGCGGCGAGCGGGGGCTACTCTTCATTGTAGTGCATGGGCTTCTCATTGTGGTGGCTTCTCCCATTGTGGAGCACAGGCTCTAGGTGCACAGGCTTCAGTTGTTGTGGCACGTGGGCTCAGTAGCTGTGGCTGGCGGGCTCCAGAGCGCAGGCTCAGTAGTTGTGGCACATGGGCTCAGTTGCTCCACGGCATGTGGAATCCTCCCAGGCCTCGAACCCGTGTCCCCCTGCATTGGCAGGTGGATTCTTAACCACTGCGCAACCAGGGAAGTCCCCATTTATGTTGTTTTAAACAACTAAGTTTGTAATGATTTGATACAGCAGCATTTAGAAATTACAGATGTCCTTTAAACAGGTCAAAGAGGCTCCCTTCTATTCCTAGTTTGTTGACTTTTTATCACGAACAGGTGTGGGATTTTGTCAAATGTTTTCCTTCATCCACTGAGATGATCTTGTGGATTTTGTCCTTTATTCTATGACTGTGGTTTATGTTAATTGATTTTTAGATGTTTAACCAACCTTGCATTCCTGTGATAAATCCCACCTGGTTGTGTATAATGTTGCTGTATTTGGGTTGCTAACGTTTTAAAGATTTTACATCTGTATTCATGAGGGACATTGATCTCTCGTTTTGTTTGGTATCAGGATAACATTAGCCTCATAGAATGAGTTGGGAAGTGTCCCCTCCTGTATTTTCTGGAAGAGTTTGTGAGTGATTAGTGTTACTGATAGAATGCACTAGTGAAGCCATGTGGACCTGAGCTTTCCTTTGCATGAAGACTTCAGACTTTTGTTAAATCAATTTAAGGAATTTGTCCATTTCATCTAAAATCTAATTTGTTGGTATAGTTTCCCTAGTATTCCTTTGTAAGTCCTGTTCATTTCTGTAGGATTGGTAGTGATGTACCCTTTTTCATTCATGATTTTGGTATTTGTGTGTTACTTTGTTGGTCAGTGGTTTTCGTTTTTTGTTTCATTCATCTCCTTGCTAATCATTACTATTTCTTTTCTTCTGCTTCCTTTGGGTTTTGTTTGCTCTTCTTTAGTGTTTTAAGGTAGAAGCCTAGGTTTTGTGAGGCCTTTCTTCTTTTCTCATACAGGTGTTTAAAAGCTATATACATTTCCCTCCAGCACTGCTTTAGCTGCATCCCACAAATTTTGTGTTTTGATTTCCACTCTTTTTGACCCACACACTATTTAGATGTGTTAACTTCCAAACATTTGGGGGTTTTCCAGGCTTCATTTTGTTGTAAATATCTAATTCCACTGGAGTTTGAAATTACAAAGTATACTCTGTCTTTTAAAATTCATTGTGATTTATAGTCTAAGATATTGTCTATCCTGGAGAATGTTCCATGAGCACCTGAAAATGCTGGTGGAATGTTCTATAAATAGGTTCAGTTGAGTGACAGTGTCCTGTTATCAACTAGACTATTAAAGAATCTCCATTATTTTAAGAGTTTTTTTTAAATTATTTATTTTTGGCTGCATTGGGTCTTCGTTGCTGCGCACAGGCTTTCTCTAGTTGCAGAGAGTGGGGGCTACTCTTCGTTGCAGTGCGCAGGCTTCTCATCACAGTAGCTTCTCTTGTTGTACAGCATAGGCTCTAGGCACGCGGGCTTCAGTAGTTGTGGCACATGGGCTCAGTAGTTGTGGCTCATGGGCTGTAGAGTGCAGGTTCAGTAGTTGTGGTGCACGGGCTTAGTTGCTCCCCAGCATGTGGGATCTTCCCAGAACAGGGTTCGAACCCATGTCCCCTTCATTGGCAGGCAGATTCTTAACCACTGTGCCACCAGGGAATCCCTCCATCATTGTTGAATTACTTATTTTATCTTTGAATTTCTAAAATTCTTTGGTCCCTGACCATTCAGACTAGACATGAGGTATTCATTCCTTCAAAAGAGGGTTGTTAGAACAGAAATCAGAGGAAAGAAAAGAGATTATTGGAACCTTAAAAAGTCAAGATTCTGGCCTAAGAAAATATTCTGACAAAGAATAAGAAAACTCTTTCTTTGAGCTACGGAGCAGGAGAAAGGCTGGAGAAGAAAGGAAGAGAAGGAACCTGATTTTCTGCCACCTCAGTGGAATCCCAGATGGGCCTAAGGGCCCCAGAGCAGAGGTGACCCTGACCTTTGCTGAGGACTGACTGAGACACGGTGGAACAGGTGTGTGTACCCTGGGGACACAATGGCTGCAGGACCAGCCTTCCTCTCTGGATCCACAGCACCTGGGCCAGGCTCTCTCCCAGATCCACTGAGATCCAATTCTTCTCCAGGCCTCTCTGCTGCCCCAACTCAGAACCAGTGTCCATAGAAGTGGATGGTCCAGGAAAAGCCTCTCCTTTTACAGTTTTACTGACAGATTAATAGTTAAAAGTTTCAGATTATTAGAGAGAGGTGGGGGATGCACAACATTGTGAATGTACTAAATGCCACTGAATTGTTGTCCCTGGTGGTCCAGTGGTTAAGACTCTGTGCTTCCAATGCAGAGGGCACGGGTTTGATCCCTGATCAGGGAACTAAGATCCTGTATGTTGTGCAGTGCAGCCAAGAAAGTAAACAAAAAAAGGCCACTGAATTATAAACTTAATTGTATGTTGTGTGAATCTCACCTCAATTTAAATAAGTTTTAAAAGTTCTATTTAGTAAAATACAGTCACTCCTAAAATCTAAGCAGTGTTACAGCTGGAGAGAAATATATCACATTGGGATAGCACATGACACACAGGTCAGGTGGGTGGCTGTCAGAAAAGCAGCAAGGACCTAGTGTGCTGGCTGTGGGAAGTAAGACCACCACCTGGGGGCACCTCCCAGAGAGTCAGGGTAAATGCACAGAGGTGTAGCTTGGTGAGAGACGGAGCCTCCACCCAGACAGTTAACTGAGCAGTCAGGAAATACTTTAAAATAAAAATCCTCAGAGGGAAGCAGGCAGGCACTGGGTCAGCGATCAGGAACTAGTGAAGAAAATGCTTGGGCTCTGTTTATACTAGTGCCCGGGAAGAAACTGAGGAGTTGTGGCAGTTTACATGGCCAGATTGTAGGGCTTCACAACAGACGCTCTGGGGGAGTTTTTACCTTTACATTCTCAAGAAAAAGGATGAGAGATCCCTGAGGAGCTAAGAAAGCAGGACCCCAAAGCCATAGGACAGACAGCAAAGGGCTCAGATAGGAATGGGGAGGGAAGACAAATGCCCACGTCAGAGACAAGCGGACATTACAGACCAGATTTGAAAATGTAGGAAAGAAAACAACTTACCAAAAGCAGCTGAAGAAGGATAGAAGTAACAGCCCTTATAACCATTAAAAAACAGGATCACTAGTTTTTAAAATACCCGCAAAAGAAAGCACAAGGCTCAGACTAGCATTACCTTCTACAAACTTCCCAAGAAGTGAGGAAACGTTCCATGTCACCTTATTTCCAAAACCAGACAGGGACTGTACAAGGAGAGCAAGCCAGCTGCAGAAGTTCCGATGAAATGGGATCTCGCCCAAGAATAAAATGACTAGGCACTGAAAACTGTTGGGATAATTCAGCCGACCAAAGGAGAGTATGTGGTAAGACCCAGCTCCCACTCGGATGACCAGCAAGCTAGGAAGACTTGCTCAGCTTGACAACAGCTACTCAGCCCGCCTGCCAGCCTTCCAGGGACTAGGGTGCTTCCTCCTGGCAATACACCCCCTCTAGTTCTCCCCCTACCCCTGACATCTCCATCTCACTCTCATGTGATGGTGCCATCTCCTGGCTTTGGACTCACCCACATGCTGGAGACATTTTAAACTTGACCTGCCCAAAGCCAACCGCTCAAGCCTGTGAGCCCCTCACAGTCTCCCCATCCTGGGAAATGGGTGTGGAGTCTCCCTAACTCATCACTCACAGCTCAGATCCAAGCTGGGACCAAATACTGCTGCCTCCACCTCAGCTCCCACTGGGAACCCTGCCACCACTCCCTCCTCCACCGGCCCTCCCTGGGCTGCTGCCCCAGACTTGTCTCCAGGGGCCCTGCCACGACACACTGAGAAGTCCTGGTAAAGCTCAGCTCTGACCCCGCCTCTGCACAGCTCAGAGTGGACGCCGAGGTCCTTGCACGTCCTGTACATTGACCCTCGCCTGGCTCAGCTATGCCGGCCTCTTGCTCTTCTGCAGACCTGCTCTAGGGCCTTTGTACTTGCTTTTCTCACCCAGATATCTGCATGTCTCATTCTCTCCATCCTCTCATTGTCACTCACATGTCACCTTAGCAAGGCCCCAGCCACTCTCTACTTAAGAAGGCTGACATCCTCGGCTCCCTCTGTACCTTTTTCTGCCTTATTTTCTCCACAGTACTTCTGTGTGACCTGCTTGGTATTCCACTCATCTTGTCTCCTCTACCAGGACAGAAGCTCCACAAGGGCAGGAATTTCTGTCTGTTCACTCTGAATCCCCAGAGCATCTCACTACCTGCCACATCGTCAGCATTCAGGTATTTGTTAAACCAATCAATGAAGCCAGGAATAAAGGCCCGCTTGCCTCGGGGAGACATGAAAAACAAAAGCCCTGTTGATGGTACCACAAAGGCCCACAAAAGAAACAGTTACCATCAGGCTGGGCAAGCGTAGCAGGGTCCCCAGGAACAAGGCTGACTGCACTCCTATACGCTCCTGACCCGTGGAGTGATTTAAAACAAAACACCATTTATAACAGCATCAAAAGACATACTACTGAGGGGCCAGAGTCCCCACAGAACCAGCCTCTAGGGAGGAAGTTATAAACCCTGATGGAAAAGTTTGTCTGGTCTTGTCCCTGGTTTGGGGAGGGAGACTCTAACTCCTGGGAGTGTACTGAGGGGTGGGGACTTCGTCATTTACAGTATAGTGAGCACCTGAGTTTATGCTAATGTAGTGACTCAGAGCTGTCACCAGGGAGCCCCACCTGTGATCAGAGGGTGGAATGGCTGGGGGGCGCTGGAGTTCATGCTGTGGATGACACAGTGACACCCCAACCCAACTGGAATACTGAGGCTCAGTGAGCTTCCTGATGTGCCAGCACGGTGGGAGCCTGCATTCCATGGAGTGAGGGCATGGCTTGGCCACCCAGACCCTCCCCACCTCGCCCTGTGGGTCTCTTCACTTGGCTGGTCCCAGTTTGTATCCTTTATAATAAAACTGTAAAATCGGGCTTCCCTGGTGGTGCAGTGGTTGAGAGTCCGCCTGCCAATGCAGGGGACACGGGTTCGTGCCCCAGTCCGGGAAGATCCGACATGCCGCGGAGCGGCTGGGCCCGTGAGCCATGGCCGCTGAGCCTGCGCGTCCGGAGCCTGTGCTCCGCAACGGGAGAGGCCACAACAGTGAGAGGCCCGCGTACTGCAAAAAAAAAAAAAAAAAAAAAAAAAACCTGTAAAATCATAAATGTTGAGCTTCCCTGAATTCTGAATCAACCTAGTGAGTTACTGAATCTGAGAGGTCATGAGAACCTCTGAACTTGTAGCCAGCTGGTTAGAAATGCAGGGACCCCCAAGCTTCTGGCTGGAGTCTGAGGTGAGGGCGGTCTTGACGGGGGACCGTGCCCTTGCCCTGTGCTTGTGCTAATGCTGTGGTTGATAGCAGAGTTGCCCTGCACACACAGCATCAGAGACCCAAGTGGATGGATGGATAAGCAGCGTGTCATAATTGGAAACTCCCCACGTCACAAAAAAGTCACTTCTTCCCAATCTAACAAGTCAACATTATTCCAGTCCAAATCCCAGACATAAATACCCTAATCTTTATACATAAGAGCAAAGGGCCAAGACTCTCCTGATGAGGTTGGGCAGCATTCCTGGAATTGAAGGTCCTAAAGCTGTTGTAACAGGGAATGTGGGGCCAGCGTCAGGACAGACAGACATACCAGTGGGATGGAGAGCCACAAAACAGGTCTGGACCCCTGGATGCTGGCTCACCACAGCTAGCAGTGCAGAGGGGGTGGGATATCAGGTGTCCGTCTCCCAGACACCAGTATAAACAGCTCAGTCACAAGAATCACAAACCTGAGTGTGAAAAGCAAAACAAAAAACTACTGGATGAAATTATAGGAAGGCATCAGAGGTGGGAAAGAGTTATTACACAGGGCACAAAAGCATTTATCATGAAGGAAAAAATATACATTTGACTACATTAAGAATTTCTTCAACAAGACACCAGTGTGAAGCCACAACAAACTAGCAGGAAACTGCAAACACACAGAACCAAAGAAATCATAAAATATGCAACATGAAACAAAGAACTCCTAACTGATCAGTAAGAAACAAAAACCTGGTAGAAAACCCAGGAAGAAACCTAAGAGGCAGCCCCCAGGTGAGGAAATCCAAGTGGCCAATAAGCCTGTGGAAAGCAGTCAACCTCCCCCCCACCCCCGAACAGGTAAACACCCGTGAAACCTCCACAAAGTGCCATCCACACCCACAGATCAGCGAAAACAAAGGTGTCTGACAGTGGGTGTGGCAGGCGTCTGCAAGCACAGTGGGAGATGCTCTCCAAGAATGAAATCCCACTTGCCCAGCGCAGCAGCCGGAGCCTGGATGAGAGCGCTTCAGAGCCCATGTCGCAGACACACGACACAGGGCACCAGACATAGCTCTGAGAACTCGCCCCATAGCCCGGCAGCAGCGTCATCACCAAGGGTAAAACATGCAAAGTGGGGCTTCCCTAGTGGCGCAGTGGTTGAGAGTCCGCCTGCCGATGCAGGGGACACAGGTTCTTGCCCTGGTCCAGGAAGATCCCACGTGCCGCGGAGCGGCTGGGCCCATGAGCCATGGCCGCTGAGCCTGCGCGTCCGGAGCCTGTGGTCTGCAACGGGAGAGACCACAACAGTGAGAGGCCCACGTACTGCCAAAAAAAAAAAAAAAAAACATGCAAAGCGAAATGCCCACTCTTGAAAGCTCTGGGCTCTTGGAGGACAAGGAGTGACTTCCTTGTCCTGTGGCCTCGGAAGCAGGGTGGTGGGGTGCGTTTTTCTTTACGTTTCTTTAGATGAGGGACGCAGGACTAGGGTGGACACCAGTGGGAAAGGGGGCTTTTGGCAGCTGGTTCCAAGGAGAAGCACTCACCCCTAGTGCAGGTGCTATGCTGCTGGTGGAAACCAGCAAGGAGCTCAGTGTCCCTGGGGAGGGGCTGCCAACAACATGAGCCACCTGGGGGGATGGGCACAGCACCCACAGGTCCACAGTGACCCTCGGGCATCGCAGACCGAGGCCTCAGCATGTCCTGAGACGCCTGCACCTGCACGTCCAGTCGCTGGTACAAAGCCACGAAACAAAGCACCAGGAGGACCCGTGCAGACCCCACTCCATGACACCCTGGGGGTGGGGGCTGCTGCTCACAGGGAGCTTTGGTTCCACCTAGAACATCATCGTCTTTGGAGAAGCCCACACAGGCAGCTGCGGAGTGACACGGGCCCATGCTTGGCCAGGACAGGGACCTGAGGAATCCAGGGGGGCGGCGACAACCACGCTGCATCATGACCCATCTGTATGAGGTGTACAGGGGGGTGACATCAACAGCAGCAGCAGCGGGCCTCAGCTGGACAGGAAGTGTTCAGTGAGCATCACCACATCAGGTGAGACCCAAAGACTTGAGCACCCGGCTCAGCAAGCAGAGCCTCACAGACCCTGGGTCTGTTCTCATCACAGACCAAGGCAATATGGAGAATCTCCAGATCCAGAAATGAGTTGGTTGGGAGGGCTCCCCGCAGCCCTTCCTGCCCCCACCGTTCCCCAGTCTCATCCTGTCCTCCTCGCGCCTCGGGGCCCTGGATGCCCCCGTGACCCTCTGGGCCCACCCTCCCCATCCCCCCAGCTCGGACCTCCCGCCAGCTCTGCCTGAGATGTGAGGCGGGGTAACCAGGACCAGCCTGAGACTGCAGGAGAGGAGCCAGTTCCCAGGATGGCCAACCAAGAGCAGAAGGAACAGCTACAGAGCAGGGACACCACATCACAATCTCAACAGCAGGTTCCCTGCACACTGCCACCTGGAGGAAGGACTCGGGGCCTCTCCCTGCCAGGGGCCCAAGAGGCCCGCCCCCAAGCAGGGGCGGCGCAGTGCCAGCAGTGGTGCTGACGCCACATAGGCGCCCAGGGCATCCTCACCGCACACAGATCCCTCCCGTCAGCTCCTCTGCCCACACGAGGCCCAGTGCCCCACACTGGTTCCTAGGAACATCCCCGGAACTGGCCAGCCTTTACAGGGACGAGTATGCAGAGCTTGGAGCTCCTCGGGTACCACATGCCACAGCCTCCCAGCCTGTACTCTCCCTGCCCAAGCCCCCAGACCCAGCCCTACGCTGGAGGCAGCTCTTCAGCATCACCCCAGCCCAGGTAGGTGCTCTGGGCCTGCCCGGCCCTGGAATTCCACTGCACATCAACACAGACACGAGAACATGATGATGTCATCAAACATTAGAGAATGACTTCCTCTAGAGGTAGCTGGGGGAGGGGGTAGGAGAGGGAGGGGACGATGCCAGGTGAGGGGAGTGTGCCCCTCCCAGGGGCCTTCTTCTGGTAAGCACGGACTTTGAACCAGGGCGTGCCGGCCTCACCGGGGGCAGGGCGGGTACGACTCTTACTGGGGCATCATATGGGGGCTCACACGGCAACTATGGGGGCCCCATGGAAAGGCTGGAGACAACACAGTCTGCAAGCAGAGCTTCCGGGAATAAACACTTTCTAAACAACTTCTCTTATAAATATGTATTAGAACATTTGATAACACAAGCAAAATGCTCTGAAATTAATTTAAAATTAAACTGTGACTGAATTTCCTGCACTCCTAGCCAGAAATTCACCTAACACATCTGAATACCCAAATGTGGTTGAAGGTGGCCGCAGCTGCAGCAGCAGCCTTGGACACCCAGGCCCCGCAGCCACCTCAGTCCCGCGGCACCTTGAACTGGTCCTTCTCTTTGCGGATGGCCCTCATGGTGGTCACAGGGTCCGTCTCACCTGCATGCCGCTGCACAGTCTTCTCCCTGCGGAAGCCAAGCACCAGGCTGCAGGCCGCACCCTGCACCCGCGTACCCACCACCCCTCCCATGGCACCAGGGAAGAAAAGAGCCTGTAGGAGGCGGGACGTTCTGAAAAATGAAGTGTGACAGCCAACGGCCAACTCAGGTGTTTCTAACTGTGGGAAACATGCTGGCCAAGCCAGTCCTGCTGGTGACCTGGAAAGCGGGGACACCAACTCCACGCTGGCATCCGGCACTGCCCAGCGCCTAGAGGCTCCCCAAGCACAAGTCTCGTCCACCTATGGATCCAGACTCCAGGGTCAGAAAGGACCCTACACCCTAGCCAGGGCGTCAAGAAAAGCGTCCCCCTTTAAGAAGAGATGTCTCATTCTTTGGCAACACTTTAAACAGAGATTTCAGGGCAGCCTCCTCTCCCACCTGGGCTCTTCAGGAGTCGGGGTGGTGGAGGCGGAGATGCCCGAGGACAGCGTGGGACCCGCTCCCTCACCTCACTCTCATGAATGGGTTGTAGGTGAACTCCTCTGCAATGGTGGATGGCACTGTGGGCTCCCCGATGCTGTACTTCTCCTGCAAGAAAAGTGGGTCCCTTTAATGCAGAAACTTCTAAAGCTGACACTTCAAAAAGCCTCCTAATGGTCTTCCAATGTTGTCCGACTGAGAAGATAAAGTGAGCAGTGGGTCAGTACCAGGACAGGCCCTTCCCCGCCCGCGGAGAAGAGATGTGAGTGCTCCAGCTGCCACCAACAACCTCTCTCCTTCCCTTGCTGTCTTGGAGGTGCAGGGGCACAAGGAGCTTTCTTTTCATTAATACAGAAGTCATAACTAGCAAAAATGCAGAAGACAGAAAAGAAGAAAACATAGCCCTACCCCCAAGACAGCATGTGGGTCGTGAGCACCTCACTGCCAGGAAGAACAGCAAGGCAACAGGTTCCCGGGGTCCCTCCCCTGCGGTGACAGCCCCCCAGAGGGCAGCTCTCATCACAGGGTGTTCAGGCAGCTTGTCACCTCCACTCAGGACCAGGATGGCCTTGCTTCTAATCAACACTGACCAGGGCAGGCAGAGAGAAGACGCATACTGGGACATCTGGCCAACTGTTCACTCCTATAGAAATGCCTACAGGAAGGAGGTCAGAGTTAACAGCTGGGGGTTTCCACCCTGCCCACAGCCCCTGCCCTGCTACTGCTGGGCTCACCCTGAGGGCCACAGGGCCAGTGATTGGACAGCCACTGTCAGCACCCACACCCAGGCTTCCTGACCATCAGGGGCCCTCAGACCCAAAGGTCCCAATCCCACCCACACTGTGAGCAGTGGCATCGAGAAGTAATCCTTTAACCGCTGGAGGTGGGTCAAGTTGGAGTCTGGTGGGAGGTCAAGATGAAGGCTTAGGGACTTCCCTGGTGGTGCAGTGGTTAAGAATCCGCCTGCCAGTGCAGGGGACACAGATTTGAGCCCTGGTCCGGGAAGATCCCACATGCGGAATAACTAAGCCCGTGCGCCACAGCTACTGAGCCTGCGCACCACAATTACTGAAGCCCATGTGCCTAGAGCCCATGCTCCACAACAAGAGAAGCCACCAAAATGAGAAGCCTGCGCACCACAATGAAGAGTAGTCCCCGCTCACCGCAGGTAGAGAAAGCCCGTGCAGCAACGAAGACCCAACACAGCCAAAAAATTATTTTTTTAAAAAAAAGATGAAGGCTTATTGCTAATCTCTGAACTTTCCCTTCTGGTGAAAACAAGCATAGAATGT
Source organism: Pseudorca crassidens (assembly GCF_039906515.1). Classification (NCBI taxonomy): domain Eukaryota; kingdom Metazoa; phylum Chordata; class Mammalia; order Artiodactyla; family Delphinidae; genus Pseudorca; species Pseudorca crassidens. Next base: position 37,651,848 of record NC_090310.1, on the reverse strand, counting down.
TTTATAATTTTCCCTGCACTTCCTCCGATATTCTCACTCCTCCTAAGAAATCTTCCTCCACCTTTTATGAAGGAAGAAAACCACTGAATTATTCTAAGGATAATTTTAAAACAGGTCCTTGTAGGCATAGTTGAGGGAGTGTAAACTGTCATAACCTTTTGGATTATCTATTAAGATAAGCGTTAACATGCAGAGACTTTTCCTACAGAAGTATGAAGCACACAAATGTAAAGACTTACATTTGAGGATGTTGTTCACTGTAGCACAATTTATAAGAGCAAAAATGTTGGAAAGTCTAACTGTTCTCCCTAATTGTATTGGTAAAATGATTTACGGTTGACATCCACACATTAGTATATTTTACTTATTAAAAAGAATGAAAGTAAGATGGATAAATAGGCAGTGATAAAATTAGTAAAATGTTACTAGAAAGGTGTTAGGTATATGACTGTTCACTATGAAATTCTTTCATCTTTTCTGTATGTGTGAAAATTTTCATAATAAAAAGTTGAAAAGGCTAAAAAACCGTTTAACACAGTTCAGTATAACCTATGTGTCAAAGAAGAAATCACAAGGGATATATTAAAATATTTCAAATTGAAGATAATGAAAATAAAACATGTCAAAATTTGTGCTGCTAAAAGCAGTACTTGGGGGTAAGTTTTTAGCTTTAAGTGCTTATATTAGAAAAGAAAAAAGATCTAAAATCAATGACTGGGACTTCCCTGGTGGCACAGTGGTTAAGAATCTGCCTGCCAATGCAGGGGGACATGGGTTTGAGCCCTGGTCTGGGAAAATCCCACATGCCATGGAGCAACTAAGCTAATAATTATAAAAATAATTATTTTTATTAAAAAATAAAATCAATGACCTTGGGTTCCATACTAAGAATCTATAGGGCTTCCCTGGTGGCGCAGTGGTCGAGAGTCCGCCTGCCAATGCAGGAGACATGGGTTTGTGCCCCAGTCCGGGAAGATCCCACATGCCGCGGAGCGGCTAGGCCTGTGAGCCATGGCCGCTGAGCCTGCGCATCCGGAGCCTGTGCTCTGCAACGGGAGAGGCCACAACAGTGAGAGGCCCGCGTACCGCCAAAAAAAAAAAAAAAAAAAAAGGAAGAACAAAGCAAATCCAAAGTAAGTAGAAGGAAAGAGTTTTTTAAACTTTATCTTTTTAAGAACAGAAATCAGTGCAATGGAAAAACAAACAAGGAAAATTAAGGCAAAAGTTATGCTTTTAAAAGATCAACAAAATTGATAAGAACAATGAAAAAAATTGGCAACATCAGAAATGAAAGAGGGGCAATTACTACAGATCCAACAAATATTGGCGGTGGGCGGCAGGGGGGTTGGCGGTTTAAGTCATATTGATCTAACAGTAAAAGCTAAAACTATAAAGGTTCCAAAAGAAAACACAGGAGGTTTCTTTGACCTTGGCAAAAGCAAAGATTTCTTAGATGGGAGATAAAAAGTATGAACCACAAAAGAAAATTAATATGCTGGACTTCATCAGAATTTAAAATGTTTGCTCTTCAAAAGACACTGTTGAGAAAACAAAAGGCAAGTCACAGAATGGGAGAAACTATTCACAATACACATATCTGAAAAAGGACTTGTACCTATACTTAAAAAAAAAAACATTATTCAATAATAAGAAGACAATCCAGTTTTTTAAATAGGCAAAAAATCTGAACAAACACTTCACAAAATGGCCAACAGGCACATGGAAAGATGTTCAACATTATTAGGCACTAGGGAACTGCAAATTAAAACCATAATGAAACACTACTACACACCCATTAAAATGACTAAAATTAAAAAGACAGACAATACCAAGTGTTGTTGAGGATGTGGAACACCTGGAACTCGCATATTTTGCTGGTGGGAATGTAAAACAATACATTCGCTCTTTAGAAAACAGCCTGGCAGTTTCTTTACAAGTTTCAACTTGGGACTTCCCTGGTGGTCCAGTGGTAAAGAATCCGTCCTGCAATGCAGGGGATGTGGGTTTGATCCCTGGTCAGGGAACTAAGGACCCACATGCCATGGGACAACTAAGCCCGTGCGCCACAACTACTGAGCCCGTGCGCCTCAACTAGAGAGCCCCACATGCCGCGAACTACAGAGCCCATGTGCTCTGAAGCCCATGCGCCACAACTACAGAGAGAAAACCCCCATGCCACCAGAGAGAAGCCCGCGCACTGCAATGAAAGATCCCATGTGCCGCAACTAAAGACCAAATGCAGCCAAAAATTAAAAATAAAATAAATTTTAAAAAAGACTGAACAAGTTTCGACTTAATACATACACCTAATACAACCCCGCCATTCCACTCCTAGATATTTACTCAAGAGTAATTAAAACATATGTCACACAAAGACTTGTACACAAACGTTCATAGCAGCTTTATTCACAATGGCCAATAACTAGAAACACAAATGTCTATTGACAGGTGAATGGATAAACAAAATGTGGTATAACCAAACAAAGGAATACTACCTGGCAGTGAAAAGGAATGAACTGATACATGTAGCAACATGAATGAATCTCAAAATCATTCTGCTGAGTAAAAAAAGATGAAAGAGTACATACTGTATAGTTCCATTTATATGAAGTTCTAGAAAATGTGAACTAAGTTCTAATGGCATACTGGAGCAGGGCAGAGAAAATGAGGCATGAGGAAGTTCTGGGGGGTGATGAAAATGTTATGTATCTTAAATATAGTGGGAGTTGTTTAATTGGTATATACGTCTGTCAAAATTCACTCAATTTTTCACTTCAAATGGATGCAATTTATTACATGTGAACTAAACCTCAACAAGCTTGATAATAAAAAGGGAAACTATGAAAACTATGCCAGTAAATTTGAAAACCTGATGAAATGGACAAATTCCTTGAAGATACTAGTTGCTAACAAAACTGACTCAAGAAAATATAAAAATCTAACAGCCCCACACAAATTAAAGACATTAATTCATATGTCTTTATGAATTATGTCTCATAATTCATAACAAAAAAATCTTTCCACAAAAAAGAATTCAACGTCCAGAATGCTATGTCAGTGAATTCTAACACTAAAGGAAGAAATAATAACAATCATAGAAAAACTCTTTCAGAAAATAGGAGGAAGCACTTCTAACTCATTTTATGAGGCCAGCATTACCCTGATATTAGACAAAGACATTACAAGAAAATAAAACTACAGACCAATATCCCTTATGAACACAGACACAAAAATAGACACCATGACTAAGGTTTATCCAGAAAGCAAGGTTGGTTTAACATTTGAAACCAAGTGATACACTTCACCAGATTAAAAGAGTAAGGGAGAAAAAAAATGTATGATTACATAATAGATGAAGAAAAATCATTTGACAAAATTCAACAGCCCACTCATGACAAAAACTCTCAGAAAACCAGGAATATATGTGAACTTCAACAACTTGATAAAGAAGACTTACAAAAAACTCACAGCTAATATCATACTTAATGGTGAAAGACTAAATGCTTTCCCCCTAAGACTGGGAACAAGCCAAAGGTGTCCACTCTCACCATGTCTACTTAACACTGTCCTGACGATCTTAGCCAGTGCAACAAGGCAAGAAAAATAATTAAAAGGCATATAGACCGGAAAGGAAGAAATAAAACCATCTTTTTTTTTTTTTTTTTGCGGTATGCGGGCCTCTCACTGTTGTGGCCTCTCCCGTTGCGGAGCACAGGCTCCAGACACACAGGCTCAGCGGCCATGGCTCACGGGCCCAGCCGCTCTGCAGCATGTGGGATCTTCCCAGACTGGGGCACAAACTCGTGTCCCCTGCATCGGCAGGCGGACTCTCAACCACTGCGCCACCAGGAAAGCCCAAAATAAAACTATCTTAATATTGATGGCATGACTGTGTGCTAAGGAATCTATGAAAAAGATGCTAGACTAAAATGAGTTAAGCAAGGTCACAAGGAAACAAGGTCAAAATACAAAAATCAATTGTATTTCTGAAGACTATCAATAATCATTTAGAATAAAATCTAAAACCATGAAGTCTTTAGGGATACATTTAACAATATGTGCAAGATCTTTAACACCAAAAATTACAAAACACTGCTGAGAAAAACTAAAGACCTTAATAAATGTAAGGCTATATCATATTTATGGAAAGACGCCATATTGTTAGGATCTCAAGTCTCTCCAAATCTTTTGTTACAACACAATCAAAAGCCAAGCTGACTTTTTGTAGAAATTAACAGGATGATCCTAAAATTTACATGAAAATGTAAAGGACTTAGACGAGCCAAAATGAATTTCAAAAAGGAATAAAGTTAGAGGATTTATACTACCTGATTCTTAGACTTACCATAAGCTACAGTGATCATGACAGTACTACTGATGCAAGAATAAGTCATGTAGATCAATGGAACAGAATAGAGTCCAGAAGTAGATTCATGCCCACATGGTCCATTTTATTCAGTAAAGATGCCAATGAAGAAAGGCAAGTCTTTTCATCTAATGGTGCTGAGCAACTAGATGTGAATATGCAAAAAAGAACTTCTACCCTTACCTTACACCACAAAACATTAACTTGAAGTGGATCACTGACCTAAACATAAATTTATATAAACATAAAAGCTAAGACTATACAACTGCTAGGAGAAAACAGAGAACAAAGTCTTTGTGATGTAGGGTTATGCAAAGATTTCTTAGGACACAAAAACCATAAAAGAAAAAATTAATAAACTAAACTTTACCAAAAGTATAAACTTTTATTCTTTGAAAGACACTGTTAAGAAAATGGCAAGGCAAGCCACAAACTGGGATAAAATATTTGAGATATATATCTGACAAAGACTTGTTTCCAGAATGTATAAGGAATTCTTACAACTTTAGCCATCAGAGAAATGGAAACTTAAAAACTACAAGCTACCACGACACACCTATTAGAATGGCTAAAATTTAAAAGATCAGCAATACCAAGTGTTGGTGAGCATGTGGATCTCCTGGAACTCACGCATTGCTAGTGAGGATTCCAAATAGTACAACTAATTGGAAAACAGGTTGGTAGTTTCTTAAAAGTTAAACATACACTTACCACACAACCCAGCAATTACACTCTTAGGTATGTTCCCACAAGCAATGAAAACATGTGTCCACACAAAGACCTGCACACAAACGTTCACAGTAATTTTATTTAAAATAGCAAAAAACTGGGAACTACCCAAGAGTCCAGATGAGTGGATAAACAAATTGTAGTATGTCCATATAAGATACTACTCAGAAATTAAAAAATCTCGAAAACCTGCAGAGTAAAAAGAGCCAGATACAACAGAGTAATGTTGTGTGATTCTGTTTATAGGAAAATCTAGAAAAGAGTAATTTATAGTGACAGAAAGCAGATCAGTAGTTGGGGACTGAATGGGGAGGGGCAAGGAACCTTCTACGATAGTGGAAATGTTCTCTATCTTGATTGTGGTGGGGCTGACACAGGAGCATATACTGTCAAAATTCAAACTGTATAATGCTCACTTAAAACAGGTATGTTTTATCGTATGTAAATTATCCTTAAGCAGATGACCTTGAAAAGAATAAGCTCAATATGTTTGGACTGCTATGGAAAGAGCACTAAGACCCATTATTAAGTGACAAGGAAGCCACAAAATAACACACAGGATGAGTTTTTTATATTAAGTATTCTTATGTGCACACTGTAAAAAAAAAAAAGGAATAACATTTATCAACCTATTACGGTAGTGTCTGAATTTTTATAAGTATTATTTTGCAAGCCCACCTCGCAAAATTGATAAAGATTTTTGACAAAAACAGGTGACTTATGAAAAAAAAAACCTATGAGACCATTCCTCACTGAACTCAGAAGGGAGCCCAGCACCTGAGGACTCCCAGGTGTGTGTGTTTCTTACCAGCACCATTTCTCAGTGACTGAACACAGACACCTGAGTCCAGGAGAACGTCCTCAGCCCAGCTGCCTACAGCAGCGTTTCCAAACCCCCCCACAGAAGATGCCTCCAGGACAACACGCCAACCCCTGGGCCGAGCCACGGGGCATGTTGGGGGCCGTGTCTGAAATAAATGCCTTTCAGACAAGCAGCCTCTAGGGTGAATCCACTGCCCACAGACAGCAGGGAAGGGCTGGGACCTGCTGCTTCAGCCTCACCTGGGCACTTGTTGAAAATGCAGAATCCCAAGCCCAGCCCTGACCCACAGAGTCAGAAAGGATCTTAAGCAGACAACCAGGGCTTCTTGCTCCAAGCTGGGCTGTCTAAACCCCGCCTCGCCCACTGCCCGGAGGAGCACTTTCTGCCCACTCTGAAGCGGGCACCATGAACTCCGTGCTCCTGGGAAAGTGGCATCACGGTGCCTGACCCCAGGACGCGCCCAAGTGCATCACGCTCACCTTGGCCCAGGCCAGTTTCTCCTGGATGGCGGCATTGCTGGGCTCCACATGGCGAGCAAACTTGAGGTTGTTGATGGTGTATTCGTGGCCACAGTATACTCTCTGGGGAAAAAGCCAAGCCCGCCAGCTCTGAGGAGACTCATTAACCCACCCTCAGCCCCTCAGAGACGGGTGTGAGGGACCTGGCTGGTCCTGGGGGCAGCACCCACGAGACGTCCCTCAGGACAAGGACACGTCTTGCGTGTATGTTAAATGACAATGAAAAGTATGCTTAAAGAAAAAAACACACTTCCAGAAGCAATGCCTCTACCCTCCTGCTCCTCCCAAGATGCAGGGGAGACCCCAATGGGGAGAGCCAGCAGGGTCCTCCCACCACTGGGTGAGCGAGCGGGTGGCAGGTGGGGCACCACCTACCGTGTCTGGAGGGAGCCGGCCCAGGACCTCGAGCAGGGCTTTGTACATCTCATCCGCTGTCCCCTCGTAGAACTTCCCGCAGCCAGCCACAAACAATGTGTCGCCTGCAAGACAGGACAATGTGGAGCTGGAGGGGCTGTCAGCAGTGCATGCCCCCTCAAGGGCCGGGGCTTTGCCCTGACCCCTGTGCTGACTGGGCCACAGCCCCAGACCTGACCTCCACCCCAAAAGGGCCCAGGGATGACCCACGAGTACTGGTTTCCACCCTTCCCAAACCTTTTCCCTCAAGTTGCACTAACTGGCACCGCCAGGCCCCAAACAGCTGTTCAGACCCAAACCTTAGAGTCACCCTGGCTGCTCCCTTCACTGCCCAGTCCTATCAGTCATAGCTCTAAGAATCCCCAAAACCCAGCCCTTTCCCCCACCCAACCAGCAGCCCCCTCCCAGGCCAGACCTTCCTGTGACTTCCCTTACTCCCGACAGCCAGCACCATTCTGTAAGACCCCCATGATCTTGCCTGGACCCTCCAGGAGCCCCTCACGTGGGACCACAGCCCCCATGGGCCCTTGAGACACGGACCTGCCACCTCCCAGACTTGCCCCCTTCCTGCCGCAGCCCTACCTCCACCTGACACCCACCAGGTCTCCACGTGCTGCTTCCCTCCCCCAAGACTCTTCCCTGAGAACGGGCTTCATGCCCAGCAGACACACATGGCACATTTGTTCTCCAGGCCCCTGGAGTGGGGGAGGTGGGGGAGGGCCAGGGACCCCACAATAGGGAGCAACAATCCCCCTCCACCAGCGTTTGCCAGGCCTCTTCCCAGGGAGCTCCAGGCCAGGCCAGGCAGGAGCCAATGCCCACCCAGTGGCCATGGTGCAGCACTGTCCCCTCAGAACAAGACCACAGATGAGAGAGTTGGGTAGCCCGTGAGCAAAGCCTCAACACGCAGGACTGGGGCTATGCCCTAAAGGACCCCTCAACCTCGTGGTCTGGGCACCAATGAGAGGCCAAGGAGAGCCCAGAGGACAGGCCATGAGCAGGCACAGTAGGCTGGGGGGATCTGGTCCTCCCTCCAGGGACCAGCAGTACCTGCTGTTTACACACCGGAATTTCATGGGCCTCCTGCCACAGGGGCTGGGGAGCCAGCCTGGGCCTCCTCCGTGGGGCCATGTCCTCAACCAGCAGGACACTGAGAGACCCGGGGGCCCCCACGTCTCTCCCTGGCAGTGGGACCACCATTCACCTGCACCCCCAGCCTCTCGCTGACTGCTCTCCATCTTCACCACCAGCTAAGAGTGCCTGGAGGCATCCCTCCCCTATGCAGGCTGCCCCACCCCCAGGCTCTACAGAGCCAGCCTTGCCTCTCCTCCCTGCACACTGGGCCATGGTTCTAGCAACGACTTCAGCCTCCATTTCCCCACCGCCGCCACCTGAGCTGCTCCTGGCGCTCACTGCCATGAGTTCCCAAATCTGAGGTCCCAGATCCTGACCTCTCAAACAGACAACCCACTAGTGCCATCACAGCACCCTGCTCCACGCCTGCCCCCCCAGACAGCCATCCCATCTTCCTCCCCTGCTCTGTGGGTGCCCAGTCCTGCCCACCACGTCCCAGGGCCACATGCACACCCTTCTCTGGGCTGTCACCTCCTCTGCTTGCATCCTTTTCCCTTTGTTCAGCTCACCCCAGAGGAGAAGGGAGTGGGGCCATGGGTCACTCACATCCGAGCTTGAGGCCTGGAGCTGCCAGTCACCTCACCTCTGGACGCTGCAGGTTCCTCAGCCATGCACACAGAGGCCAGCCGGGGCCCTGCTGGACTGCCCTGCTCCCCTGGTCCTCACTGCTGATGCCCCAGGCAGCTCAGCTTCACCACTGAGGACCCTGTGTGACTCTCACCTATTTAGTATAAAAGCTACCAATTAGATAACGCACTCCCCTGCCGGCCACTGTCATGCAGACTAGAGAACAGCACGTGCAGGACATGGTCCAGGGCCTGCCTGGCGGTAACCAGCCCTCCACACCTTCCACAGCTGGCACTCGGCTTCTAACATGAGCGCGGTCCAAGGGGGCCACCGCCACGGGCCCGCACAACCCCAGGCCCTGCCGGGGGGGCAGACGGACACCCAGGGGCCGGGCAGCATGACAGAGACAGGAGCGCAGCTGTGAGAGTTCACCGGACCCAGCGCTGGTTCCACACCCCTCACCTCACACCCACAACCACCCAGTGGGGGAGACCCCACACCCACCACTGACGCAGGGGAAACTGTGCTTAAGAGAGGGGGTCACACCTTGCACAGGCAGCCAGCCCACCTGCCCCAAAGCGCTGTCTGCCGAGGCCCATCGGGAGGCCAGGGGCTCCCACAACATGCCCAGGGGCCCGTGGCCCACACTCAGCAGTCGGGTCAAAGCCCACACATCCTGCTACTGCAGCAAAGACCCTAAAAATGACTGTATTTTTAAAAATAAACATAATAGATTTGGAGATAATTTTGGATTTACAGACAAGCTGCAGGGACAGTCCAGAGGCCCTGTGACCCCTCATTCGGCCTGTGTGTCCCTTCGTGCTAGCGTCCCCACCCCTGATCTCATGTGGCTTTCCCATCAACACCTTTTCCCCACTCTAGGAGCCCACACTGCTTCAGCTGTTGTATTTTTAAACAAACTTTCACTGCGGTTATAATATCAGGATTGTTACATAACTGGGGAAGACTCAAGACTGAAAACTGCTTATACTCGCTAAACAAGCTAAGGGGGCAGAGGGGCCTGCTCTGTGCCCATCCACGGCCACTGGTTCACACCGCCCTGAACACCCACCGTCACACGGCTGCTCTGCTTCACAGGTTCCCCAACCACCATCAAGATTCTTCCATTTCCTCTCAAAAGGAGAAACACCGCCAGTTGCTGGAAAGGCCTGCTCGCCCCAATCGAGAGCCACTCACACAGCCCGATGCTGGTGGGGCTTCACCTCCACCTTCCAAGCTCTTTGGGCCACCGTGTGCGACACCCTGACCTGGGGCTGGCTTTTGCCAGACCCACTCAGCTCACAGCCCGTGGAGGGATGGGGCAGCGCCCAGCACCGATCAGGCCCCACACAAGGCGGGTCTGACTGGCTCCACTTGGGGTCTCCCTTGGCCCCTCACTTGCCTACCTGTCTGCTGCTGGACGTAGTGGGGGCTGGGACTGCACCCCCACCAGGCAGAGTCTCTCAAGGAAAGGCCTGTCCCCATGCACCTGACAACGATGACCAGGATCAGAGGGGCGCATTCAGGCCAGCCTCGCGAGGAGGTAGCACCCCCACCACATTCCCACCACAGCTGCCCGTACCCTGGACGTGTTTGAAGCCAAGTCCCACGCTCTACCCTGAGGGCTGTGGTCCTCCTCACAGAGCCCAGCACAGTCTGCCTGGCAGGAGATGCTCTGCTGCTCTGCCCAAAGGTGTGCAAAGCCATCTCTATGCCAAGAGGGTCTTTGCAAAGAACACCAGACCCCCCAGCTCAAACATCTGAATACTCACCTGTGAACACCACGGGGCGCTCGGGACTGTTGGGTTTGCTCACAAAGTAGCAGATGTGTCCGGAAGTGTGACATGGCGTCGACAGGCACTTGACGTTGAGAGACCCCACCTTAAACAGAGCACACACTGGCCTGTGCTCCCTGCGTGTGGGGAGCCTGTCCTAAGGCTCACAGATTCTCCCAGACCCCATGCCCGCCCCACAGCAGGAGCTGCCATTAAGGGCCAGTGGGCTTCCACAACCACTGCTCCATTGAGCAAGTCATGGGTCTTGCTGGTGACCACAGGACCCAGTCCTTGAGGGTACCCCAGATGCAGAGACGCCCTGGAAGCCGGTGTTTGCTGGTATGCAAACGAAAGGGCTGATTTTGTTTTCTCCTCAAAACCAGGCCAAATCTGAACCAGGCGTCTTGCCAGAAAAGACAGTTTTCCTTCTTAGCTGCTTGGCCTTTTGTTTTGTTTCCCTTCTCTGCCTCCATCCCCCACCCCACTCTTCACTTCAAAAACGTTCAAACCTACCAAAAACTAAAATGACAATGAATCCGTGTGCCCTTTACCTGGGTCACTAAATGCTAACAGGTCCCACCTGTGCGGCACCTGCTTTGTTCACACACACATATCTTGACACACTGCCCCTAGACACTCCAGCTACATCTCCTGAGAAAAGGACATCCTCCCATATAACCTCACTATTATCAACACCCAAGAAATTTAACACTGATGTCAAATATGATCCCACATAGAGTCCGTATTTCAATGTCCCCAGCTGTCTCAAAACCATGCATACAGCTTCTCCCCTCAGCCGGTCACCATCTGCACACTGATTTGCTTGCAATGCTCTCAACACAAGGGACTATCCAGACCCAGGCAGCCCCAAGAGCCCATCCACCCATGCACAGGCCAGGCTGTCTCCACAGCTAAGCCCTTGACTGCCCCTCTGGGTTCCTGGGGTAAGTGAGGGGACAGCCAGCAGGAGGCGGCTCTAGGGCCTGGAGCCCAGCAGGGCCACAGTTGAGTCCCTTCCATTCACTCCTCACCTGCAGTGTGGACAGGTGTGTGACCTTGTGAGTCAGGGCTCCGATCCGGTCATCACCCCCATACACCTTCAACCCAGGTTCCAACTTGACCAGCTTCTCGTTCCCGCCAGCGTGGTCCCTGGAAGTCGAAAAGGGGAGCTGGGGCTACTGCCGATATGAACAGGGTTTGCCTGATTTTACACCCTAACCAAACGGAATTTTTATTTTTCCCAGTTATGTTTCTCAGAAGAGAAATGCATCTTCCAACCCAGGATCCTCGCTTCTTGTCTGTCATTTGGCTCCACTGAAAAAGAATGTCCTCAGACACCCCATTCCCAAGAGAGGCACTTCTGTGCCCCTGCCGTCTTGCTGCAGAAGCTTCTGGAGCAGATGAACCAAATCACAAACACCTGGATAATCCCTACACCCGTGATTCCCAGACTTCGGGCACATCAGAGTCACCTGAGGATCTGTAAACAGCGCCAAGGCGTGACTCCCACACGCACATCCTGATGCAGTGGGCCTGGGGAAGCCCACAGCCCAGGAGTTTTAAAGGCCCTCAGGTGATTCTGATTCACAGACCAGATGGGACCCACTGCCCTGAGCAGATTGCAAAGCTGTCTTCTAAAACAATGCCCAGCTGCCAGAGGGGGATCTGTCCACCCAGGGACAGGCCAGCTCGGAATGACCTCCCCACGTGACTCGAATGTGCAGCCAGCATTGAGGCACCTCCTGGAAACTCATCCAGGAGTGCCCCACGCTTCCCAGGTCAAGAGAAGAGCTCCACGCCTCGACCTTGTGGGGTAAGAAATACACTAGTGCAAGCCCTGCCAGGGTCTCGGGGCAGGGCTGGGAGTGTCCTGAGCCCAGAAGATTAGCCTTTCCAGGATGAGGCGAGGGCTTTCCAATCACCAGGGAACACCTGCTCCTCACTACACATTCACCTACGGGCCCAGAAACAGCAGGGCTCACAGATAAGAGGGGGCAGCCCTCTGCTCCCTGCCCTGCAGGGGGCGGATACACACAAGCTGGCACCAAGCACTCAGCACACTCATCACTGACCCCCGAAAATGCCACCTATAAGTGGGAGGGTGGCACAGGCCACACCCTGGAGCTCAGTTTGGGGCCTGTTTTAATTTATAAGGCATCACAATGTGGGAAAAGCCGTGGGAGAGAGACTCGCACTGTGAAAAGCTGGGGAGGTGGAGCCCCCCAGTGTAGCCCCACAGAGCCCAGAGGAGTAAGGGCGCCTCGGCACCACACGGGGCGGAGTTTCTGAGAGAAGGAGCGGCTGTGCTAAGTAGCCACTGCAGATCCTTGGGCCTAAATCAGTCAGGAAGTAACACCTGATACCCCAGAGGCTAAACAACCCCAAAGATTCTCAGCGACTTAGTTACATCAACAAGTTTCCAACACTTAGCAGACTTTGGCCAACCACATCCACGTGACACTCCCACACAGAAGATGAAAGGTGTCCTTTTACCCGAAGACACGCCCCAAGCTCCGTGAGATGCCACAGAACAGGTTCAAAGCTGTCCTAGCTGCCCTCTGGCAGTTATTTGGAAAAGAAAATTCAGAGCCAAATAAACATTTTTTCCTAGCTTTGAAGAGCCTCAAAAGTTTCAAAAACCCACAAGGGCCTTGGGCAGGCAACTCTAGTCCTAAGACCCAAATATAAGAACTTTTTTCATCCTTTAGCTTTCAAATATCAAAAAAACCGCAACCTCTCCAAATGATTGCTTGATTTTCAAAAACACTTATGTCTAGACTAGTTTATTCCCCGACATCAAGGCCAATTTCCCACCACACAAGCACAAGAGCTTTCAAAGATGTTGCCAAAGGTCCACCCATGGCCACAGGATATACAGCATAAGCCTCTCCCCTTGGAGCCCCCAAGTCACCAGACCCCATCACCAGGCCTGAGGGACCAGGGCAGCAGCACAGAGGCTAGTGCCCAGAAGCCCCGTCAGAACCCCACTGGGGCTGACCCTTAGCTCACAGCTGTGGAGGAAAGAAGGGCTTCCAGGGCTCTGAGCCCCTAGGCTCCCACCTGTGGGGGGACCCCTGGGAGCCTGCGAGCGCCCCACCCCCCTCCACCTGGTGGATGCTCCCCCTTGGGGTGTGCGCGGCACAGCTGTAAGGCCCAAGCAACTCTGCTGGCACAGAAGTTTGGCCTCTGGAGCACTTACCAGTGGTGGTGGGTGGTGAGCACTGTAGTCAGCTTCACACCGTGCTTCCTCACCATTTCCACAACCTGCAACCAAACATGAGGCAGGACACAGGCCACAGTCACACCCCGGCACTGGCTCATCAGTCTGCAGGGTGATGCCCAGTGGAGCCTGCCAATTTGCCCCAGCTCCAGGAGAGCAGGGTGACAAGGAGGCTTTTTCTCCCTTGATCTGTTCGGCAGTTCAGTCCCACCCACAACCTCTCAAAGCCCCTCCAGCAGAGACTGCCACTCTTAGAGGCAGCACTAAGGGGCAGAAAGCCCTGAGGAGGAGGAGAAAGTGCTGAGAAGGGCTCCTCCTTCTCTTGCCCAGGGACTCTACAGACAGGAGCCCTTTTCTCTCCACTCCAAAGCCTTTGGTCGCTTCCACCCCTCTCACTGGCCCTTTGCCCCTGTAACAGAGTGGCTGGACACTAGTTTAACTGTTTTTCAAAAACCAAATGGATTAATTTCTTTTCAGCTTTGGCCAAGTTGCAAGGGCACTGTGGTTATCAAACTCATCAGGAGATGAAGAACTGGTGCTGGGGCCTCGCCTCCCACCTTCTGGGGCTGCACCGGGTCCACAATGGCAGCCTCCTTGGTGTCATCATCAATGATCAGGTACATGTAATTGTCGGTCAGAGCAGGCAGTAACTCAACCTTCATCGTGCCCTGCTCCACGGTCAAGCTCTTCCTTAAATCCGTGTGATGGAGAAAGATTCCCAGCAGGGCTGGACCTGAAGACAAAATGTGGTTCCAGTCAGCGTCCACATGAGGCCACGCTGGGCCGAGACTTCAAAGCAAGCCCTTGGCCCAGCAGTCCAGGCATCCGGGGAAGTGACATCCCAGGGATGCAACGTGGTGAGCCTCGAAATACGAGGTTTTCTAAGTTCTTTGATAAAGAAGAGGATAGCCTCATTTAACCATATCCGTAAGGAAAACAGAGAACACGATTCATGTTCATAATTGTGGAAATCAGCTCTTTCAGACTTAGGATCCCTATTTTCTTTTTCAAAGGTTCTAAAAGGACACAAATGCCAGCCTGTCCCTGTGATTCAAACCTTTGTCAGATGTGACCACTGCCAGTTCTGGGGTTGTTCACACCTGATTCAGAGAAAGACCATGAAGAATGAAAGCGCCAGGCCAGGCTCTTTTCCCTCGGCATATGGCTGCCTCTGCAAGCTAACAGAGCCTGAGTCCTGTGCAGTTACTCACAGCCCTTCTCAGGTCTCGAGCCAGAAAAGAAAACAATATTCACTTTCAAATGGCAGGAACTCGAAATTTGGATAATGCACAAAAGCCACCCGGGGCCTGAGAAATGGGACAGCTGGTCACAACTGTTCTAGATTCGAGTGTGCATAATACAGAATCACCATCCAACTGAGCCAAAGAAGGCTGCCAGGGTGGGCTGGGAGTGACCAAGGGGCAAAAGCATCCTCCGCCCAAGAGACAGGTGCCAAAATGTTTTCAACAATGAAACTCCTATTCAATCTAAAAATTCCCAAAGGCCCCCAACAATACTTTAAATCTTAGTGTAAAAGGGATTAAAACTGCAAAAGGTGACAGAAGACAGCCATGAAATTCTGGAGTAGGTAGGTGCTGGGATGGGACCTCTCCAAAAAAAGGGATCCAGAGAGCAGGCAGCATCAACCAACAGACTGATAGACCACGTCCACTGGGGCCGTCTAATACAGAATTCAAGCTCATCTGCCATGGCCAGGGAACTGCCTGAATTGCAGCGTTAAGGATCACACAGAGGTAGCTAAGTCCTCCTTTTGACAACCAGCTGGGCTTTTTCCAGGCCCTTCTCCTCATGCTCGGCAAAACAAACATTTTCACATGATCAGGTTTCTGTGCTATGCCACCTCCTCTCAGCCCCGATATGTGCCATACGAGCTCCAGGAGGACTACAGAGCAGAGTCAAGGCCAAGCCTTGAGACACATTTTGTTGGGCTTCTCTTGAACTGGATCCCTCCTTCTGCATGGCATCAAAGGGCTGGCGCCCCCTCTGAACGGGGCAGCCACATTCTTGCTGATTCCCTACAGTCCCACTTCCACCACCCGCCTGACTCCTGACACAGAAACTCTTAGCTCTGATGCTCTGACGAGTTCCCTAAATGGAAAAAACCCAGCTCTTTCCTTAATAGTGGTGACACACTGCGCACTCCAGAACCTCGACTGCTCTCAGTAAGATCTGGAAGTGGCCAACGATGGCTTCCTTCTGCTTCATCTCCCTACCTAGGGCCCTGCGGTCATTTAGCTAACTGCTAGCCAGCTCCAAAGACTCAGCTTAACCCACTGCCCCTATTGCTACATCAGCCAGATAAGATATAAGGAAATAAAGGCGGTTTCAAAATCAAAGTCAAAATATTCCAACAAAGCAAGAGGTAACACAGTGAAAATGGAATCTGACAGCTGGAAGAGCAGGCCCTTGGAGGTCAGGGCGCCCATCGCCTCTTTTTTTTTTTTTTGCGGTACGTGGGCCTCTCACTGTTGTGGTCTCTCCCTATGCGGAGCATAGGCTCCGGACGTGCAGGCTCAGCGGCCATGGCTCACGGGCCCAGCCGCTCCGCGGCATGTGGGATCTTCCCGGACCAGGGCAAGAACCTGCGTCCCCTGCTTCGGCAGGCGGACTCTCAACCACTGCGCCACCAGGGAAGCCCCGCCTCCCATTTTTGAGGCGGGGATAGGAGACCCAAAGAGGGCAAGGGTCCCACGGCTCACAGAACCCAGTTCTGCCCCAGGCTTTTCTTGCCGGCCACAGCTCACATGAAAAGCTATGATTCACTTCGTGGAGAATATACACAGCATTCTGTGCGGCTTCAGGCACAGTTCCATCATCCCTGGGCGTTAGAAATAATGGGGTTTGTATGGGGCGCCGCAGTCAAGGAGGATGGGGGCGCTCGCTGGCTGCCAGGCAGACCTTAGGGAAGCAGGGTTCCTAAGACAGGGCTCCCGAGCGTCCCTGGAACACCCATTTCCTTATCTAGCACAAATCCTTCAGCAACCCCCGGCTGACAAGTTACCCCACTCTGTCTTCAGCCCTCTCAAAGTCTGACTCAACTGCTGTGTGGCCTTTTCTCGACCCCAATCGGCTTGCCTGCCGACGTCAGTTAGGGGTTAAAATCCTGTGTCAATAAAAAACAGCGCCAGCCGCGGCAGCCCCAGCGGCTCCCCGCCGCCCCCCCGGTGCGGGCCCCGCGCTGGAACGCCTCACGGATTGCGGCCGGCCTAACCGCCTTTAGCCCGGCTACGACGCCGGCCAGGACCCGCCGGCCGGGCGGCTCGCCTCGCCTCGCCCCCACGAGCCGGTCACCGTGGCCCCGGCCCCTGTCAGGCCAGCGCCTTGGCATCCCGGCCAGTCCGGCCCCGCGGCGGCCCCGGCCCACCTACCCAGGCCGCAACGGGCGCAGGACGCTCTCAGCGTAGCTAGGGTCCGGCAGCCGAGCAGCCAGTGGCCCAGCACCATGACCGAGTCGGAGGGCGGGCTGCGGCGCGAGGGGTGGGCGGGCTCTTCACGCCGGCGACGGCAAACCGCGGCCAACCAGCGCCCGCCGCCCCACCCCCGACCAATCAGCGCTCGCGCCCAAACCCGTGCCCTCAGTTCGCCCCGCCCTTCGGCCAATCAGCGCTCGCGGCCACACCGGTGCCTCCTTAGCGTCCCGCTTCCGCGGATCTGAGGGCCCCCTGAGAGGCACCTGCGCAAGAACTTCAGCCTCTCTCCGGGGAGGGGGCCGCGTCCCGAGGCCGGGTCAGCCCCGAGGCAGCCACTGGACAGCCGCTCCCAAGAGGACGAGCGCCGCGACTCCTGGGCACCCGGCGGAGTCCGCGGGACGGCGTTCCGAGGTAGTTGGTCCTCTCCGGGTAGCCTTCGGCGTCCGGTGGCCTGCCGGGCAGAGTCCACGTGACTCAGGGGGGCAACAGGCAGGAGCATGGCTGCCACCAGACCGCTGTCCCACTTCTGGGAGTGGGGGAAGAACATCGTGTGCGTGGGCAGGAACTACGCAGACCACGTCAGGGAGATGCAGAGCGCCGCACTGAGCGAGCCGGTGCTCTTCCTGAAGCCGTCCACCGCCTACGCCCCCGAGGGCTCGCCGGTCCTCGTGCCCGCCTACACCCGCAACCTGCACCACGAGCTCGAGCTGGCCGTGGTGATGGGCAAGCGCTGCTGCGCCGTCCCGGAGGCCGCAGCCATGGGCTACGTGGCCGGCTATGCCCTGTGCCTGGACATGACCGCCAGGGACGTGCAGGACGAGTGTAAGAAAAAGGGGCTGCCCTGGACTCTGGCCAAGAGCTTCACGGCCTCCTGCCCGGTCAGCGCGTTCGTGCCCAAAGAGAAGATCCCTGACCCTCACAACCTGAAGCTCTGGCTCAAGGTCAACGGCGAACTCAGGCAGGAGGGTGAGACATCCTCCATGATTTTTTCCATCCCCTACATCATCAGCTACGTTTCAAAGATCATGACCTTGGAAGAAGGAGATGTTATCTTGACCGGGACGCCAAAGGGAGTGGGTCCCGTTAAAGAAAACGATGAGATCCAGGCTGGCATACACGGGGTCGTCAGTATGAGATTTAAGGTGGAAAAGCCGGAATATTGAGTGTATCCAAAGCACCCTAACTTCTTAACACGTTTCAGGGGGAAGGGGAACAAGATAAAAGCAAGAAAAGGTTATTTAATGTGATAATCCTTTAATGAGAAACCAATTTTTTAAAAATGATTGGATTGCTATGCCTCAACTCAAGGAAGATGGACCGTCGGAGAAAAACCTGATCTAGAAGAGCTGGGCCAGAAATGGAAATGAGAAGCAGTGCCTCCTAGGAAACAACAAGCCAAATGTTCAGAAAACTTACTTTCCTTTCCTAAAACTGGACCGGATAAGACTTCAGTGGGTCATTCTGCGACCACGTGTTCAAGACTTAAAATCTGCAAAGGAAATGGAAAAGCACGTTTCATCAGTGTTTCCCAAAGTTCCTTGATGATGAAAATCATCTGGAGGTATTTGTAAAAGTAAAAATTTCCAAATTGCTGGGCCATCCCAGGCCTAATATATTAATTAATGGAATCAATCTCTGGCACTCCAAGTGATTCTTATCATGCAAATGTGGAAAAACACTACTCCACATAGTTAATTAAAAGTTTTATTTAATAAGTGAGCAATTAATGAAAACCTCACTTGTTTACTTAGGGTGTGTATTCTGGCCCATAGATTCTGAGTTCGGGAGATAATTTTGAAACTATTGTTTCCCAAATAAATATGCTGTCTTTTGTGTGACCTAAAAGTGTACATTTTTCCCCCCAGTAGTGGTTAGGAGGGACACATCTCATTAAGGGGCTTCAGACCTTGGTCTTTGGCCTCCAGAATACTGTGCTTTATTAACAGAGTTAATCAGCACCTGTACCTTGCACCCAGCGATAAGGAAGCTTCAGGGAAGTCAAACTGCCTGGGAGTGCTGCTTTTGCTCTCACCTGCTCCCTTCTCTGACAAAAAGCTAAGTGAGATGCACAACACAGCTATCAGAGTGCCTGGCGGAGTCCTTTAGGCTTAGGCAGGCAGGAGCTCCTGCTATTAGCCTAAACAGAAGGCACCTGCTGGCTCCTAACATTTATTGAGCACTTAGTACTACTAGGCACTGTGCCAAGAGTTTTCTGCGTATTATTTAATCCTCAACAAAGCTGGAGGGTGGTATTTTTACTACCATCCCTGTTACACAGACGGAGACAGATTTAGAAGCTAGCCAGCCTGGCTGTATGGTCACTCAGCTAAGTGGCAGAGCCAAGATGTAACCCAGCCATCCCAAGACCAAATCCTGAAGTCTTTTTTTTCCGTATTTTTTTTTATTGAAGTATAGTTGATTTACAATGTTGTGCCAATCTCTGCTGCACAGCAAAGTGACTCAGTTTTACACATATAGAAAATTTTTTTTAAATATTCTTTTCCACTATGGTTTATCCCAGGAGATTGGATATAGCTCCCTGTGCTATACAGTAGGGCCCTGTTTATCCATTCTAAATGTACAAAACCTGAAGTCTTGACCACAACGCAGGCTGCGTCTTTTAAGTAGATATATTAGAAAGTTCAAATGTTTAGGTCTTATGCAACCTAAACTTTGTGCAATTTATAATTTATTATGAGGAAGTGTCATAGTTGGATTTGTTTATAAAATGTCATACTATCTTTTATCTTTTTTGTTTTGTTTTGTTTTTTTGGCCACATCCGGGCCACAGCAGTGAAAGCCCAGAATCCTAACCACTAGGCCACTGGGGAACTCCCTTTTTTTTTTTTTCTTTTTTTTTGCGGTACGCGGGCCTCTCACTGTTGTGGCCTCTCCCGCTGCGGAGCACAGGCTCCAGACGCACAGGCTCAGCGGCCATGGCTCACGGGCCCAGCAGCTCCACGGCATGTTGGATCTTCCCGGACTGGGCCACGCACCCTTGTCCCCTGCATCGGCAGGCGGACTCTCAACCACTGCACCACCAGGGAAGCCCCAGGAACTCCCTTCTTTTATCTTTTAATAACACTTCTTTTTTCAAATGCTTAAGCAATAGATGTTTATTATAGAAGACTCAGAAAATATGTATAAGCTAAAAACCAAAACACCCCAAATTTCATATGCACAGAGACAGTCCAAATTAAGCATTTGGTGTACATTCTTCCAAATCTGCAGATGTAATTGTGATCTTTTAAATAGAATTTGTTCATATCATACACTTTTCTAACCTTTTTTCACTATATATCGTGAGTATCTTTTCATGTCAGCACATTTCAGTGATTGCATATGATGAAGTCAGTCCTCCATTTTTGGTCATTGAAATATTTTCTAATTATTTGCTAGTAGTTATTTCCTTTGGCTAGGTTCCCATAGTGGAAGAGCTGAATCAAGGGTATGCTTATATTGAGAGTTTATTAGTAAAACTATCAGATATGAGGTCCAGCTGAACCAAGTCTACCAAGCTGACAGATGTGAAAGCAACCTAAAGGTACACAGCAGGAGCAGTGTTCACATATGGCCCCCTTGGGTGGACAAGCCAGCATCCAGATAATGTACGGTGCCCCTGAGGTCAATGTTCACCCAGTGGTGGCACAAGCTTTGTCACAGACGGCTGCTATCAGCATTGCAGGTATAGCACACAAACTCCTTGACTGCAGGAATCAAAAAGAGAGATACCAATTCTCATAATTCCTGATGTTGCTAAAATCGCAATAATCCTAATACCCAGAAAGTACATTTTCACCAACTTTTATTTTTGAATAAATTTAAACCTACTATAAAATTGAAAGACTAATGCAACAAACTCCATATACCCTGCACTAAATTCAACAATTGTTGACATTTGCTATGTTCATTCTCTCTCTTCCCACCCCACACCCTGTGTGTATACACACACACAAACGAACACGTTTTGGAAAACTGAAAACTGGAAGTGAGTTGCAGAAACACTCTACCCTTTCAGCATGCATCTCCTAAAAATAAGGACATTCTCCTATATAGTCACAATACCCTTATCACAACTTTTTAAAAATCCATGATATTATTAGTTCATATAGAGTATATGGCTTGACATCTGTTCTTCTGGACTTTTTTTTTTTAATTGTTCGTTAGGCATATACTGTGAATATCTTTCCAGGTCGGTGCATATTTTCATAACCACTTTTAATGACTGTGTCTTAGATCATGTACCCCAGAAGCAGAGCCTTAAGTGGGGATATTTGTTAAGGTGATTTTTAGGAGTGCTCTCAGGAAAATGAAGTGAAGAGGAAGTAGAAAGGGCAGGGAACAAACTAAGAAAGAACAGGGTCTCAGAACTGGAGATGAGTTTCAGTCCACTGACCATCCCAAGAGGATGTCATTGCCAGAATCTGCTCCCCCACCTCTACTGTAACTTCCCCAGGTAATTCTCCAACCTTTATAGAAGCTGAGGGCTAGGTGCCTACCAGAGATCTGGGTGGAGCCCAACACTCCCCTAGAACAGCAGTGCCCAACGTTTCTAGCACCAGGGACCGGTTTCATGGAAGACAAGTTTTCCACAGATGGGGGGGAAGGGGAAGAACGGTTTCCAGATGATTCAAATGCATTACATTTATTGTACACTTTATTACTATTACATTGTAATATATAATGAAATAATTATACAACTCACCATATTGCTGACAGGAGGTGGAGCTCAGGTGGTAATGCAAGCCATGGGAAGCAGCTGTAAATACAGATGAAGCTTCGCTCCCTAGCAGGCCACTCACCTCCTGCTGTGTGGCCCGGACCAGGGGTTGGGAACCCCTGCCCTAGAGGTTGCATAGGTTTCAAATGCTTTGCAACTAGAAACAATGATGCAAGGAACATCCTCCATACACATTATTTGGCACTTGTTTTTTTCCTTAGGGAAAGTCTTAGAGGTGAAATTTATTAAATAGTTTGCCGGTTACATTTTGATACTTTTCCCCAAATTGCCCAGGGGAAAGGATATACTAATTTGTACTTGACAAGAGTGTTAAAGAATACCTTTTTGCTCACACCTTAGCCAACACTGGGTATTGTGGCTATGGTCTTTTTAATTTGCGTTTCTCTGATTAATAGTGAAGCTGATATCTTTTCATGTGTTTATACAGTTATCTTTTTTTTTTTTTTTTTTTTTTGCGGTATGCGGGCCTCTCACTGTTGTGGCCTCTCCCGTTGCGGAGCACAGGCTCCGGACGCACAGGCTCAGCGGCCATGGCTCACGGGCCCAGCCGCTACGCGGCATGTGGGATCTTCCCGGACTGGGACACGAACCCGTGTCCCCTGCATTGGCAGGCGGACTCTCAACCACTGCGCCACCAGGGAAGCCCAGTTATCTTTTTTTTAATAAGTTTATTTTATTTATTTTTGGTTGTGTTGGGTCTTCGTTGCAGCGCATGGGCTTTCTCTAGTTGCGATGAGCGGGGACTACTCTTTCTTGAGGTGTACAGGCTTCTCATTGCAGTGGCTTCTCTTGTTGCAGAGTACAGGCTCTAGGCACGCGGGCTTCAGTAGTTGTGGCTCTAGGGCTCTAGAGCTCAGGCTCAGTAGTTATGGTGCATGGGTTTAGTTGCTCCGCGGCATGTGGGATCTTCCCAGATCAGGGATCGAACCCGTGTCCCCTGTATTGGCAGGTGGATTCTTAACTACTGCACCACCAGGGAAGTCCCCACAGTTATCTTTTTAACAAGACTATTGGGCACATCTTTGGTGTAAATGTTGGTGTAGGATCTGATTTCAAGGAAGTTTTATATTTCCTTTCAATACAATTCATATGCTAAAACCTTCATATATTCTAAAGGGAAAGAGTAAAGTAATTGTAAATCTAATAAGATACTAGAAAAAAATTCAAATTATAAAAGCAGAATAGGCATAATACAACAAATATATTGTCAAATATGAGTGCCAATGATATTGCTATACCTCGACATTTACAATAACTGGTACTTATTGATCATATACTAAGTGCATGAGTCTAAGCACTTTACATATACTAACTTATTTAGTCTTAACAGTTGCCCACAGGAGTTGGTATATTATTATCCCCATTTACCAAAGGGGAAACCACAAATGTGGAGAAGCTTAGAGCTGGAGTCCATCCTGGGAGTAGCAGACGGGGTTGAGCCTGCAGCCACAGAGCCTGCCCACTCAGCCACCTCCACATCTACCTCCTCTAACTTGGCCTTCATGTCCCATTTGTAAAGTAGGCAAAATAACAGTAATTGCATAAATCAGATAATATAAATAAAGTGCTTATTACAAAATCCATCACATTAAAAAGTATTCAATAATGTAACATTGTTGCAGCAATTTAATATCTAGAAACTTATCCCAAAGAAATAAGAATGTGGGGCTTTCCTGGTGGCGCAGTGGTTGAGAGTCCGCCTGCCAATGCAGGGGACACGGGTTTGTGCCCTGGTCCGGGAAGATCCCACTTGCCGCAGAGCGGCTGGGCCCATGAGCCACGGCCGCTGAGCCTGTGCGTCCGGAGGCTGTGCTCTGCAACGGGAGAGGCCACAACAGTGAGAGGCCCGCGTACCGGAAAAAAAAAAAAAAAAAAAATGTGGCCGAAGATTTAGCTATAGCCATCATTTGTAATAGCAAAAAATGTGAAACATTTTAAATGTCAAATGTTATTAGATTGGTTACATTCACTATCATATACTCATATAATAAAATAATATGTAGCTATTGAAATTATGTAGAATATTTAATGGCATGAAAAGTTTATTATAAATTATTAAGTATAAAAGCAGGTTATAGTATAACCTGTATTTGTAAATCATATGTTTTTAATTTTTTGGTTTTATTTTATAAATTATATGCTCTAACATAGATGGAGAGATGATAAAAACTCAGGAAAGACATTTACAAAAATGTGGATGCTTGTACACAGATGTTCAAGTAGCTATGATTGGCTAATCACAATAGCCAAAAGGTGGAACAGCCCAATTGTCCACCAAGATATTAATAGATAAACAAAAGGTGGTACATTTATCCAATTCATACATACTACTCAGCCATAAAAAGGAATGAAATTCTGACACGTTATAACATGGATGAACCTTGAAAACATTATGCTCAGAAAAATAAGCTAGACACAAAAGGACAAATATTGTATGATTCCATGTATATCAGGTACCAAGAATAGGCAAACTCATAGAGACCAAGTAGATTAGAGGTTATCAGAAACTGGGGGAGGGGGAAATGGGGAGTTATTGTCTTAATGAGTACAGAATTTCAATTTGTGATGATTAAAAATTTCTGGAAATGGATAGTGGTGATGTTTACAAAAATTGTGAAAGTACTTAATGCCACTCAATTGTACACTTAAAAATGGTCAAAATGGTAAATTTTATGTGATGTATATTTTACCACAATAAAAAAACAAAACAAAAACACATTTATAAGAAAAGAATATATTTCCTACCAGTTTAAAAAAATTGGGAAAAAAAATTGGGATGGGAGATTATGGGTTTTCTTTTCTTTCCTTTTCCTTTTTTTTAAATCATTTTCTCTAATTTTTCTACAATAAACACATAAAACTTTATGATAAAAAATATTTAAAAAGCAAAAACAACTCCAGGGTTCCTCAAGATGAGTAATAGGTGGATAAATATATATTGTGTTTCTGCCACGTACAGAGTATTGAACCACAACAACAAAAACCCTCACCAAAGCAGAATTAGGAAAGGAAAACTGTATTTAAATGAACCACTAATAGAAGATTAGGAAAAATTATATAGTCACCAAACTATTTATATAAAGCAATATAAAACATGTAGATCAGAAGTCACTAGGACCAGGAAAAGCAGCTTCTGGAGAGCAGCAGAGAAATAGAGATCCTGGACAGGGAGTTGTAGATTTTGTGTTGATGGGGCAGAATGCTTCTTTCTTTCATTGATACTTCAAGTACCTGCATTCTGGCTAATCTACAGCCAAATTTTAGATACTGACCCGTTTGTAATCTTCATTCTGTGAATGTGTAAGTTAAGTAAGCTCTGTGAAGCACCTCTGATTCAGTGTGGCATGACAGCTAGCCCTGTAGATTCCAATTTCATCAGATGAAATAAGCAACTGTGATGTCCCTCTAGTGACAGGCATGGGGTCTCCTTAGTTAAATGCCAGCGGACTGAGAGGTCACCATGGTAGCAGTGAGGAAGTCATGCAGAGCCCTCTGCTGCCCACTAGGCCTTCACAGGCCTTGGTTAGGCAACACTAAGTACTGCATATGCACCTACTTTGAGAATGCTGGTATTTTGTACCTGTATTATGCAGTTGAGGCTAGTGGTGAAACATCCAGAGCAGCTGAGGGCCATGGACTATAGGAGCCCAGACAGCTGGTTCTGGCACCCAAAGTGCCAGGTGTTGGCACTTGGAGACCTGCTGCTGGAGGTCAGAGCCCCAGGAGGCCTGGCACAGCAGCGCCGGACACACTATCTGGGCCAGGCATCCTTGTCCCTGCACCACTCTCCTTCCTTCCTTCCCTGTCCACCTGCACAATTCACCCTGATTAACACACCTATCCCCTCCCCGAGGGAGAAAGGAAGGAAGCCCTTCATCAGGTACACTTGATATTTGCACAACTATGATCAAGATCTTCATGACTTCATTTATTACCACAATTTAGACACACTAAGTGTCAACTCATATCCCTCCCCCATGGCTGCATATGGTTAAAGCCAGAGAAAACATTACTGACAAGATAAGTTTATCTCCCAACACCAGCTTTATAAAAGAATTTCGTTCACTTACTTTTTCTTTTTTCACTCCTGTGGTAGGTGAAGTGTAGCCTTTGAAGTGCCAGACCCAAATTACGCTGGACAAACCTCCCACACTGTGGATCAACACTGACCGCAGTGGTGGGTCTTTGCCCTGAAGCAAGTGACCAGTGACCGGAGATGGTGTGGAGCTGAGCAGAGCACTCTGGGGCTGCTGCAAAGGCAGCTGAAGTGGAGGGGCCGTCGCCCTGTCAAAGCAGAGCAGGTCACCCACCCTTCCAAGTTCCTAAGACTCGTCACCGCTTGTGAAACTTCTGAAGCTGGTCTTCCCCGAGTTGATTCAGACTCACAAATGTCAAGCCTGAGTCAGCAAGCCTTCACAAGCATTGGGTAGCTCTGATGTGTCATCAGAGAAAGCAACCGACTAGAAAAGCTCTACAGTGATCAAAACAGTTGTACAGCATCACCCATGGACTTCTGCCGTCCCCACCCGGCACTGGGAGAACCGGTCGTCCGCGCCCATCAGCTCCAGCAAAGTAGTCTGAGCCATGGCCACGTTGTTTTTATAGGTTCTGATCTTTCTCCAGGCAAACAAGACAAAGAGGAAAGGGGCTTAAGAAAAATCATATCTGTGGGAAAGATTAAACTTGTTTATTAATTCATGCAAACATTTTCCAACTTGGGAAGAGAGAGAGGGCAAAGCCAGTAGAAAAGGCCTTCTAAGAAATGAATAAGAGGGGGATTTTAGGATTTACTCTTAACTGACTCCAGGGGGAAACAGAATAACAATTTACAGAAACATTCTCACCACATTTGAACAAAATACAATTTTATCTGTAATTTTCAAACTCATTTTCCACTTTAAAGGCGGTTAAAACTTGTATTCTTTTCCAGAGTTTAAAATGACGTCTGGTTTTTAAATATTTCCTTGTCCAGACAAGTTCCTACTTGCCTCGATAGGATCTGCGAGCTTACAGGAGAGCACACTCGCTCTCAGTCCACCCCTTGCTCTATGAGATAAAAAAAACTGCAGGGAGAAAAAGAGTTAGTTTCTAAAATCACCTGGTATACAACGCTGAAAACCAATGACCACAAATAGAGAACAGCAATGAGTTTTCTTTACAGATATGAACAAATACTTCAGTTAAAGCTGTAAGACAATGGAAAGAGTTCCAGTCTCAGGCAGAGTTGGGAGAAAAATTATAGATCTGGCTTCTGACAGTAATTTTGTAAAAATCCACATCAATTTTTCATGACCTTTTTCTCAGGTAGGAAAGTTGGCATTTCAAATCCAACATATAGAAAAATGGGCTTAAAGTGTGTTCAAACAACCAATTGTGACAGACGTGAACCCGCAGCAGTAACGTGACCTGTTAGAGCACAACAATATCATGATGCAGTTGATTAATAATGATGTCTCACTTTTTACAATTTACAAAGCACTCTCACCAACATTTTATTTAGTATAGAGTGGAAGGACACATCAGCTAGGCACTTTAATTTCCTTCATTAATTAATGAATTGAATGAAATCTTTGACATGTATTCATTTTATTTTGTATGAGTCAATTTAACCTTTTTGAAAATTATTCTTTAACATTAATGTCAGATCTTACAAGGATCTGTGATACTAATATCACTATGTGTTTTAAAACATTGAAATGAATAACTCACTTTGAAATCCCTCCAAATGAACCACTTTAAGTAGCCATTATTTTTAATTGAAATATGATAAATATACAAAATGTCCTATATGGAAATCCTTTGTTTTTATCTTATTAGCAGAGCAATGTAAGTTCTTATTTTTTAAATTACATGTTCTGTTTTAACTGATTTATAACAATTGAAATTGTATTTGAGGCTCACAATCTTTTTTTTTTTTTTTTTTTTTGCGTTACGCGGGCCTCTCACTGCTGTGACCTCTCCCGTTGCGGAGCACAGGCTCCAGACGCGCAGGCTCAGCGGCCATGGCTCACGGGCCCAGCCGCTCCGCGGCATGTGGGATCCTCCCAGACCGGGGCACGAACCCACGTCCCCTGCATCGGCAGGCGGACTCTCAACCACTGCGCCACCAGGGAAGCCCGAGGCTCACAATCTTTATTACATTTTGTGATATAACCACTACCTGCTTGAAATCTTTGTTAAATCTGACAAATATCTTTTTAACATATTCTTTGGAAAGGTACAATATCCATTTACTTGAGAGCAATTTGTTGCTATATTTGAATCAAGTTTGGGAAACTATAAATAAGTTACAATGAATTTAAATTGATCAAACTCAGAGCAACTGGTACCTCCTGTTTGGAGGGAAACCACAAAGTTGGACAAGGATCTGAGTATATGCTGATTTGGGTATAGACAGTATACAGTATTTAGGTGGATTCATGCAAATGGTGGAAGAGATGCAGTGTATTACTGTAATTTTCCCCCTTTGGCCTAGTAATGAAGAGGCCTCAAACTGAGGTCCTAGAAATATTGTTGAGGCCATTGGTGACTCCATGTCTGTAATCTATTCAGATATGCTTGAGGCTGCAAGGAAAGGAAGCCACAGGAAAACAGGAAAACCTGCTTACGAGGCTGAGATGGAGCAGACCCAGTGTTCTCAAAGACTCTTTCAGGGTATCCATGAGATCAAAGCTATCTTCATAATAATATGAAAATGCTCTTTGCCTTTCTTACTCTCGTTCTTTCACCAGAGTGCACTGTAGTTTTCGAGACTACATGACATGAGATATCATTGTTCTAACTGCTAAAAGAATGTGTGCTCATGAATACATTTAAAATTTTTCTCAATGTTAAGTTCTAGTACAATGTTGACAGATATAACTCACTTAAGAGCTCAAAAATTTTTAAGAGTGTAAAAGAGGAAATATCTGAAATAATGTAGACTGTGTAGCCCTATCTCACCTGTGACCTGGGGCAAGAAGCAACATTTCTTGGTCCTATTTTCCTCATTTGCAAAACAAGGGGAGTTTGTCCCACTGCCCATTTTACACTTTTAACACTAAGGTTCTGTGGCCTTCCAACACTGAAGTGTTGCTATTGGTGCGGGAGTCTGCTCTGATCAGAGTTGTAGGAGCACAGAATTTTAGAGGCTTAGAGAAGTTAATTAACTTCCCCAGGGTCACATAGGCTGAGGAATGGTGGGACTGGGAGTCAAACCCAAGTCTGTCTCACCGCAGCATTTAACTTGCTATTGAATACTGCTCACTGAAGTGAGGAGCATCGCACATGGGGGCGGGGGGGACCCAGCTTTGACTCTAAAGCCCAGTTCCTAGCCTTGGAGTTAACATTAACGCAGTTAATATTTTCTTTGTTGGTCTTTTTATTTTGTATCATTTATAACTTCTTTATACTATATGAAAAAAGCTGATTACTTCCACTGTTTCTATGGTAGCCAAATCCTTCTGCACATCTGGGAACTGGGCATTATTAAAAATAACAAATTCCTGGGTTTCCCTGGTGGCGCAGTAGTTAAGAATCTGCCTGCCAGTGCAGGGGACACGGGTTCGAGCCCTGGTCTGGGAGGATCCCACATGCCACGGAGCAACTAAGCCCATGCGCCACAACTACTGAAGCCTGCGCACCTAGAGCCCGTGCTCTACAACAAGAGAAGCCACTGCAATGAGAAGCCCGTGTACCGCAACAAAGAGTAGCCCCCGCTCGCTGCAACTAGAGAAAGCCTGCACGCAGCAACGAAGACCCAATGCAGCCAAAAATAAATAAAAATAAAAAAGTTTATTAAAAACATAACAAATTCCCTAATTTATTACATCATACTCCAGGATTTTCTTATTGCTTGAACATATAGAATAACATAGTACTGGGACTTCCCTGGTGGCACAGTTGTTAAGAGCCCGCACTCCCAGTGCAGGGGGCCCGGGTTCAATCCCTGGTCAGGGAACTAGATCTCACATGCATGCCACAACTAAGAGTTCACAGGCCACAACTAAGGAGCCTGCCTGCCACAACTAAAACCTGGCGCAACCAAATAAATAAATATGTTTTAAGAAAGAATAATATAGTACTATAAAATGCACTAACCTTTACATAGATTTTGCTTCTTTCCAAAAGAAACTGCCACTTTAATGCTGTTTTCTGTTCATCCGTCATTGCAAGAAACTCATTTACCTGGATAAAAAAATTAAACAAATATTTCCAAAGAATATATAGATAACTCATCTTGACAATAATGTAAAACAAATTTGCTCACTGGAAATGGAATTTATCCATAGTAATTACAGGTCAATTCTCTTGACGGAGGAGATAAGGCTAGATAGAAAGGCTCTAAACTGAATGTCTGAAGCCAGCCAGGTGGCTCGGCACAGAAAGCCCCCCTTAACAAAGTGGAAACCACTGAGGCTTAATGGTAAACTTCATGAGCGGGTTCTAACAATAAAAAACATCAAACCTAACATCAAGCACACAAGCTAATCTCTGCTGCTATGCTATGGGGCAGACTGAGGAAGAGCTCATGGCTGACCTTATACACCTGGGTAGGTGAAATACTGCCAAACCCTCCTCACAGAGGACCCTGCTCAGTGTCTCCAAGGTGTTGTTTTGCCCATTGTTATTTGACTATATAAAATGTCATGTTTATTCTCCACTGTCACCAAGGATGTCTCTTGTTATTCCTAACAGTTAATGTTAGCTAGAATTTTAATATGCAATATGTAATTATTTGTTCATTAAAACAATGTGTGTTTAAGTCAAGATTGATTTTTCCCAGACCTCTTTATTAATGAATTAATTTCTATCAAATGTTCACCAAAATAACCTATGTTTGGGGAAGCGAATTCAATTTGGAAGTATTTCTAAACATATTTTCCTTTTTATTATTTACCGTGAAGCCCAAAGTCTCCTCAGCAACACTTCCTGTGAGACTACAGGAGTGGAGGGTACCTGTGTGATCAGTAAGATCAATTAGCATATGGAAGCTGCGAAAAACTGATTTAAATTCTGAAGAATCTTTGTTGCAAGTTGTACAAGTGCTGGATGCTTCATTTACAATGTAACCACAGCCTGAACTGAAAAGAAACAAAGACAAGATAGAATGTGAAGGCCCTAAGTGACAAATCTGATCTCTAGCAGAAGAATTATCACTTAGACTTTTAGCCTAAGTCAGCACCTGGAATATTTACAGAGCAAGTAATTACAGAGTGCTCAGTGCTGAGCAGGGTACAAAACAGACCTACAAAATAACAAGGAAAAATGCACAGCAATACAACATGCTTTCTATGCAGTCAACCTCATTTTCAGTATTCCTGCTTCGGAAACTGGGACAATCCAGTCTTCTCACAGTTCTGCCTCCTACTTTCCCCCATGCTGGGGTTCTTGCCCAGGATCACTCCCCCACTGGGGCCTTCCTCACTTGCACCCCAGCCCCACACCCTCCCTTCTCTGAACAGCTGCACAACTTACACTTCAGCACGAACTTACACCCTATCACATCCTATTCCATGTTATTGCAGGTATGTTTGTTTATCTCCTGGCTCAGAGTTTGAGGGCAGGAATCCCGTCTTGTGCCTAGAAAGCCTGAGTTCCATGAATGCTCATTTGGTCCTGTACTAAGTCCTCTGTACATCCACAGAATAACCTGAGGGTTGGGGAGGTTCACACTCTAAATGCTGCTAGCACTGCTAGTGACACATTCTCCTCTCTTTAAGGGGTAATTCCATGCTCTTCTATATTTTTGAAGCAGTCATTACTTTGCCAATTTGAATAGGCAGAGACTAATTCAAATTTCTCAAGCAGAGGGAATGATCTGAAGATACTGGTTTCTTGTAAGCCACAGATCAACTTTTGAATTAAGTTTTAGATACTTTTCCTCAGATATCAATATTAAAGATGTAGGAAAAATAAGGGAGACAATAACATTTTTTTTAATTTTTGAAAAATATTTTTCAAAAAATAAACACCTGCCTTACACAACAGCCTCTACATTAGTTTTTTTCAACTTTAACACCAAATCATACAATGTTTTAAAAATCCATAGGTCAATTTCTTGATTGTGGTGGTTTATCATTTCATACATAATAAAACTATATGAAATTTCACATACACACGATGCATATTAATCTGGGGAAATCTGAATAAGATCAGTGGATTTAATTAATGTCATTACTATCTATGATGTGATACTATAGTTTTGCAAAATGTTACCATTGGGGGAAACTGCACAAAGTGTACAGTTTATATATTATTTCTTACAGTGCCATGTGAATCTAGAACTATGTCAATAAAAATGTCAATTATAAATCCATAGGGAGGCTTTCACAATAACATTTTAGAATTTTCTTGCCAAGCATTTTTTGGCTAAGATTATTAAATCTACTTGGGTTTACTTTTCTATGCAAGTAGATACTAACTTTGACCTAGGAGAGGTTGGAAATCATATTCTTCATACAGTTGAAATAATTTATTAAAATGCTATTACTTGTATTGCTATAGGATGTGGTCACCAAAATAATTTTCAAATTGTCATAAAACAATAGTTTCTCATCCCAGCTAAAAGTTTCGACATTATTATATCTTTCTATTTTAGGGTTGCTGAAACACAGTAAATTAAATTTTGCTTTAAAAGGCAATTATAATTTTGAATCTAAATAGTTTGTCAAATGCATAACCACTTATGCATAATGCATAACCACTATTCAAATGCATAACCACTATTATGTCAAAGAATAGCTTAACTTTTATAGAGTTTAAAATTTATTAACAAGGGGGCTTCCCTGGTGGCACAGTGGTTGAGAGTCCACCTGCCGATGCAGGGGACACGGGTTCGTGCCCTGGTCTGGGACAATCCCATATGCCGCGGAGCGGCTGGACCCGTGAGCCATGGCCGCTGAGCCTGCGCGTCTGGAGCTTGTGCTCCGCAACTGGAGAGGCCACAACAGTGAGAGGCCCATGTACCAAAAAAAAAAAAAAAAATTTATTAACAATAACTGTTTTTATTTCTTACAAGAATGAACTTTCTAAAAGTAATTTGGTTGCTTACCATCTATTTCGAACTACTTTTGTAGTTTCATCATCAATGTTCAGTGTAGAAATGTAAGCATAAAGAATTCCATAGATAGGATCAGCTTTTCCTTCATTCTTCAAAGCTTTTACCTTTAATTGTTCAACTGTATAGACATCAACTATTGTATTTACTAAAAAAAAAGAAAAGTCATGGAAGTTCTAAATATATTCTAAGAACTCCAAAGGATTATATCCAAATAGAAAAGCTACAAAGCTCAAATGAGAATACGTAGTAGCTTAAGTTATGTAATAGAAAAATTATTATATATGATATATTAAAACTGATTATATAGAAGGACATAAAAGCAAAAAAGGAAAAGAATGAGAAATTAGTCTTTATTAAAATGAATAATTTCTGATCATCAGAAGATTCCATTAAAAGAATGAAAAGGCAAGCCATAGAGTGGGAGATGCTAGCAATCTATAAGGAGATAAAGGGTTCATATCCAGAATATCTAAAGGATTCTTAAAAATAAATAAGAAAAAGACAAGTCAACTCAATTTTTTAAATGGTGAAGAGACTATATTTATTTATTTATTTATTTTTGGCTGCACCACGTGGCTTAGTTCCCCAAAAGCCAAGCCGTGCAGCCGAAAAACAAAACAGAACAAAACAAAACAAAAAAAACAAAAAGAAAGAAAGAAAGGAAACATGTTAAATATCCCCCAGGAAAGCATAACAAAGTTCTTCTTTTACAAGTTAATGTGACTTGCAGCATAACTTATTTCATGCTTAATTCAATTGTTACTCTCTCGAGAGGAATTATTAGGAAGTATTTCACCTCCTAGGATGAAGTTACAAGAACGGGCCTTCAGGGAATGATTGAAGTTTTCCCTCTGCTTTCCGCCATTCTCCTGAGTGTCTAAGCATAAGCCACAGACGGCAACAAACCACATCCCTTTTTTTTTTTTGGCCACACCACGAGGCATGTGGGATCTTAGCTCCCCAACCAGAGATAGAACTCACGTCCCCTGCTTTGGAAGCATGGAGTCTTAACCACTGGCCTGCCAGGGAAGTCCCAGCATCCCTTTTAAAGTCAAGCTTCAGTCTGGGGTCTGTGAACACATGACATTTTATGCAAAATTCTATGTGTGGGTACAGCTACTTTTCTGGGGAAAGGGTCATAGCTCTCATCAGATTCGCAAAAGGTTATATAGGCCTCCAAAAGTTTTAAACTACCTTTTAAAAAGTGGAAGTATAGGGCTTCCCTGGGTGGCACAGTGGTTAAGAATCTGCCTGCCAATGCAGGGAACACGGGTTTGAGCCCTGGTCTGGGAAGATCCCACATGCTGCGGAGCAACTAAGCCCGTGAGCCACAACTACTGAGCCTGCGCGTCTGAAGCCTGTGCTCCGGAACGGGAGAGGCCTCGACAGTAAGAGGCCCGCGCACTGCGATGAAGAGTGGCCCCCGCTCTCCGCAACTGGAGAAAGCCCTCGCACAGAAACAAAGACCCAACACAGCCAAAAATAAATAAATAAAAAGTGGAAGTGTAGCAGTTACATAATAAGAATACAATATCTTTTACTAAGTAACTTTACAGGCCCAAATTCTGGCCTTTTAAAAATTCAAATAATATTTAAAGGTCACTTACAATTTGTGGATTCTTTCAAATAACTGTCAATTTCATCATCCAGAAGATTCGTTTCTTTATTTTCTCTTATAAAATTCAATAGGATGTTAGCTTCTGGTGTATCTTAATTGAAAATGCATAATAAGTAAACAGCAAACTGATTATTTTTTAAATCACTGTAAATGATCCAAAATTATTTTTACCAGTAAAAAGTGAAGACGTATAAGAATACAATCAAACACAATATTACAAAGCCACTGACAATGTGATGGGGTGCTCCATTAACACAGAGATGTACACCAGATATCATGAGTTTAAAGAGCAGCTTACAAAACATTGTCATACAATTCCCTTTCATTTTAAAAAAGATACATAAGCAAAATTATCTGGAAGAATATGTATCAAAGAAATGATTATCTCTTATGAGATGGTGAATTTACAGCTGATCTTCCTTTTTATGTATTTTTTGAATTTTATATGTATTTATTTTCTAGTCAGAAAAAAAATTTTTTAAGGTTGTTTAAAAAGCTTGCCCCAGACTTGCCTGGTGGCGCAGTGGTTAGGAATCTGCCTGCCAGTGCAGGGGACACAGGTTTGATCCCTGGTCCGGGAAGATCCCACATGCCGCGGAGCAACTCAAACCGTGTGCTACAACTACTGAGCCTGCTCTCTGGAGTCTGTGAGCCACAACTACTGAGCCCACGTGCCACAGCTACTAAAGCCCATGTGGCTAGAGCCCATGCTCCACAAGAAGAGAAGCCACCACAATGAGAAGCCTGTGCACCGCAACGAAGAGTAGCCCCCCGCTAGCCACAACTACAGAAAGCCCAATGCAGCCAAAAATAAATAAATAAATAAAAAGATTTTTAAAAAGGTTCTTATAATTAAAAAAAAAAAAGACCTTGCTCCTCGGGACTTCCCTGGTGGTCCAGTGGTTAAGAATCTGCCTTCCAATGCAGGGGATGTGGGTTTGATCCCTGGTCAGGGAACTAAGATCCCACATGCCATGGGGCAACTAAGCCCGCGCACCACAACTACTGAGCCCGAGTGCTCTAGAGCCCACGCGACACAACTGGAGAGAAGCCTGCCTGTGTGCTCTGGAGACCGCGCACCACAATTAGAGAGTCTGTGTGCCACAACTAGAGAGCTTGTGTGCTCTGGAGCTGTGTGCCACAACTAGAAAGAAGCCTGCGTGCTGCAACTAAAAACCCCACATGCCACAACGAAGACCCGAAGCAGCCAAATAAATAAATAAAATACTTAAAAAAAAAAAAAAAAAAAAACTTGCTCCTCAAGTTGGGACATGAGTATCCTCAGGAATAGTGAGATAATGTGCCAGAAGGCACGAATCTGATTTTGAAGAGGGGCTCTCTAACTCTGACACCCTTCAACTCCAAGCCCCAACCTCTAACACCTGCTTGTCTTCAGCCCTCCCTCACCATCTCCAACATTCTGCAAACCGTCCTGCCAATGCTTGGACCCCCTGACTCCCCTGGACAGAGTCAGGGTTTCTTCCTCCTCGTCCTGTTGTACCACAAGTCTTATCACTGTTGGTTCTTTCTCAGAACTAGACTGGAATCCCAGACAGGGGTTTTGCCTTTTCATTTCTGTGCTTCAGTTATAGTGACTATCCTTCCATCCATCTGAGCATCCATCCACTCATGTACTTCCTTGTTCCAGAAAGTGTTAAAGTTACCTCAGTAGTTGTCAAATAAAAGGCATTCACTAAATATCTGTAAATTAATGAGCATCCTGGGACAGAAGTTGGTAGGAAGGGTGGGGTGTAGGCACTGCTGTCAAGAGCTCTAAGGACAACAGGGTCATCCCAGACTGTCTGTGGGGGGACAAATTCTTCCTTCCCCATCTGATGAACTCTCTCGGGGCAGGAAGCCTGGACATGCTGGCTAGGATGAAAGCTCAAACCATTTAGAGGTTCTTAACTTCTACGTGGCATGTGTAGCCCAGGAAATTAGAAATAAGACTCATTTAAATAAGCATATTGAAATTCACACACCGTTATACATATTCTCCTTTATATTTGTCTCCTTGAGAAATAAGGCATTTATTCTAATGATGTTAGTATTGCTCAAAACACTTTGACATTTCCCCTTTGAACCTGTTTTCAGAGCCAAACGCACAACATCCTTCAAATCTGTCTCATTAACTTAGTCTTGAGGTGTTTTTTTTTTCTTTTTTTGCGGTACGCGGGCCTCTCACCGCTGTGGCCTCTCCCGCTGCGGAGCACAGGCTCCGGACGTGCAGGCCCAGCGGCCATGGCCCACGGGCGGAGCCGCTCCGCGGCATGCGGGATCCTCCCGGACCGGGGCACGAACCCGTGTCCCCTGCATCGGCAAGCGGACCCCCAACCACTGCGCCACCAGGGAAGCCCAGTCTTGAGGTTTTGATACGATTAATACTGTCAAGTTTGATAACCTATTCCACCAGACAAATCCAACTGGGCCCGTGAGACACAACTACTGAGCCTGCGCATCTGGAGCCTGTGCTCCGCAACAAGAGAGGCCGTGACAGTGAGAGGCTCGCGCACCGCGATGAAGAGTGGCCCCTGCTTGCCACAACTAGAGAAAACCCTCACACAGAAACGAAGACCCAACACAGCCAAAAATAAATAAATAAATAAATAAACAAATTTTTTTTTTTAAAAAATGAGTCTGGTTTTTCACATTTCTTTTGTAAAGATATCAAAGATATAGCTCATTGTAAGTTTTTCAAAGTCATATAAAGCAGTTTTTCACTTTTAATTCAAATGAAATCCAAGCTTCATTCTTAAACACACTGCACAAATATTAGAATACATGATGTAGTCATTTCCAAAGGGACAAAAAATTTCAGATAGCTTTTTACCTGGATTAGTTGTAATAATCGTTTTTGAGATTACAGTTGCTGTCATGGAGTTCCGAAATTTGTCAAAACTTATTCTTACATCTGAGGCAAATATTACTGTTTGGGAAAAAAGCCATTTTAAAATTATTACACAGGGGGATAAAAAAATGACAAATATTGAACGCAATCATTGAAGTATTATACCTGTTTCTCGTGGCACCCAGCTCTGTGCAAGTAGAATAGATTCATTATCCCAACTGCATGTGTTAAAAAAGAAGTGATAAAAATCAAATAAATTAGAAAAAAACTGGCAGTGACCACATTATTTACCAGAAAAAGGATGTCTTAATGGATGAGGTTAATAATCCCCCATACGGTCCAAGGCACAGTTAAGGATTTTGGCTTCTCCTGCATTTTGCAGGGCTACACTGCCTATTTCACAGAAAATTTAACACCTATGAAAATCATTCCTTTCAGCACCTTTCATCTCTAACAACTTCTGCTCCTTCAATTCCTTCTTTTCCTATTACCCAGGTCACTCCAGGCTAGTTAGAACTGAGTGACTACAAGTTTAAAAATTTTGAAGTCACTCTTTCCTGCCATTAAGGGAGGGCCCCCACCATGGATAAACTGCTCGGGGGACTTGATAGGTTGAAGCCCTGTTTCAAATTAAGTGCTTTCTTTGGTACCCAGGCATCTGGAGTCTAAACAATACCATGTTATACCCTGTGATGCTTCAGGATGTAGCCCTGCCCCACATCTGACACACTGGGAGCCCCATAGAACCCAGCCTGTGACAATGCTTGCTTTTCTACCATCTTTCCATGGGTACCACCCAAGGAATCACAGAAAGTCTGGCTTGTTCTTTATCAATGAGACTTAGTAAATGACGATTTGTTACAAAACAGAGTACAATAATAAACAAGTTACAGTAGAGTTCATCTATGAAATCCCATGCCATCTAAAGATCTCATTTTAAGGTAATCATAGACTGTAATGACTCAACATACAAGAGAAAGGTTTATTTTTTAAATATCATTTCTATATCATTACTCCTCTCCTGATATGAAATCCATCATCTCCTGATGAAATTAAAATGTCTGACTTGGTGATAATAGCACAGATTTCACAGTTTGGAACAGATGTGGGAAGTTACCATATCATTGCAAAAGAAGGCTCTGTCTCATCATAGAGTTTAACTTCACACCTCTGGCCTTTTCTTTGGTCTGAAGTTGTAAAGTATTTTGGCTCTCCAACCTTAGAAATTGAAGAAAATCATTATTTTTCTTCACCTACAGTTGTAGAGGTACTTAAATATTTGTTGATGGAAATACTCAAATGTTTACCTTTTAAACAACAAATTAGAAATATCAAAATAGCTAGAATCACTAATATATATTTGATGATTTAACAGCATCTTTTATCTCTGAACCAGGTGTATTTAAGTTGTAAGTCACACACTTTGATTGAAGAGAGATACAGATATGTGTGCTTTAAGTCAAGACTGTGGGATCTTTTCACCATGTCAGAACAAATGCTCCATGACAAGTCCCTGGGTGGCATCTATGTGGACTCAGTGAGGGTAGAAAGTACATTTTCAATATCTGTGTATCCCCATGGCTTAGCACAGGGCCTGGCACGGAGTTAATGTGATTGGATGAATTCATCTCTCTGGGCCTCAGTGTCCTCGTCTTGCTAGCCCAGGTATGGATATTGATACCCCCTTTGCTGCCTTCCTAGGGACAAGCTGGTGAGAATCGAATGAGGGATACATGGGAATGTGCTTTGATATACCGTCTGATTCAGTCCACACTGTGGTGTAAGAGGATCATGGACGTGGAGGTGAACTCAGGGGCCCTTCTGTGCCCTCAGGGAGTTCTCAATGGAACAGCAGCACCTCTGATGGTCACACAGCAATGGCCCAAGCATGGACAGTCAGCTGCCCCCTATGCCACTGTCCCCCATGCATCTATTGTCAGGGCTGAGCTCCTTAGGAAGGAGCTGAAGAAAGAGTCACAGCTGCCTGCAGAAGAGAGCATCTAGAAAGAAAGTCAGAGGAAAGGACAGCCAGAGTATGAGAGAGGCCTACCATATCACAGCATGCAAGAAAACTGTATGAAAAGGAGTTTTAAAGTGAAGAGACCTAAGTAGAGGCGAGAAGGAAGAAAACAGGTTAAATAAAAACGTAAAGATAAGGAAATGTAAGAGGGATGGAAGCAAAATGGGAGAAAAAAGGCATGAAAATAAAAGAAATAATATAATCCTATGAAAGGTGGTACCAGACTCAAGGGGTGGAGGCAGGAAGGGGGACATGGAAAAAGCTGTTGTAGGTTTTATATTCATACTGAGTTTTAGAAAATCCTTACTACATTGTGATATAATGGCATTATATGGAATTTCAGGGAAATTGAGAGATCATATCCTGCCTTTAAGTAAGATTGAACCTAAGTTGCCCAGAAATGAATTTTTCCCATTTTTCATGACTGTCATATTGGGTGTTTATTCCTCCATCCTGAATGATACTGAGTGTTCACTGTGTGGCAGGCACTGTGCTGGGCTGGGCTGGGCTGGGCTGGGGAACAACACAGGCAGGCCTCTGTTGGCCTGTCACGGGGATAGTCGACACTCAGTCATTTAATATGGAAACGCAATTAGCAATTACTTACAACATTAACTATAAGTACCTAAATCTATTTCCCATTTTTTTGTCTTCTGATTATCATCATTCTGTATATTGAGAAATTCTTCTTGCCCCTTTATTTATGTACTTTATTTTGTGAAAATTTGCTCCCTGCCAAGTGATTCTAGTCTGTCCAATGGAGTTCAAAACTTGCTGCAATAATTGGGTAAGAGGGAGATGTGGAAGCAAAGGATGGTGAGACATTCCCCGGCACCCCATGGAGTGTCGTTCTGCCCTGGTTTTCAGCACCTGATGCTATGCATTAGCTCACAGGGCCCCTACTGCAGCACCGTGGGTTTCTCGCTCTCTCCCCCAACTCAGGACAGCTCTGAGAACACGCACTGAATTGATTCCTTGATTTATTCAACTTAGGCCCCTTCAAAGAACTTCCTGGAGATCTTAAAGTCAATGAATTTACCCTTTCTATCTGTGCCTTTTGTTTAACTCAAGTATGAAAAGCTCTCATATAGTTAGCGGATCATTTATGACTGTGTACTGCATTTAACATTCAAATACAATTTTATTTTGCTACTCATTCACAGGTAAAATGCTGCTTTCCCTTTAATGAGAAGTGTTATTTTCTAAATTCAATGGAGGATGCATCAAGATACAGAGGAAATTTTACTCCAGTTGATTATTACTTTCCAAACACAAATAAAATGATAGAACTCCCCCCACCAAATTGAACTTGGCTTTGTTGGGGTTTTAACTTACCAACCTCACAGCTGCAAGGACATTAATAATTCTCCCATCAAGACTGTGTCCGTTTGCAACAATGTCACCCAATGAATAATAATCACAAGACTCTTTAACAGGTAAGTATATCAAAGAAAGTAGCTTGGCATCCACTTCATAACTGGAACAAACTTTTACCATTGAGTGATTCTCACTGAGCAATAGTTTATAATCGCTAAATTGTAAAAACACACACCAAGAGTTAATATCAAATGATTTTCTAATAGAAAAATACTTCAGAGTTCACAGTTAAACTTTGGTTGTAACTTAAACTATATTTTAAAAATCATATTAAGAAGATTTATACTTTTCACTCTTAGAAACATTGAAAAGCTTTGTAAAATATTTTTTGTCTAAAATGTATTTTCATTAAGAAAATGTTTTAAAGACCAACTGTGTCTGAGTTTTAAGCACACTAATAAGTCTGATCTTGCACAATACTGAGTTTCAGTTTCTTTCTCTGTAAAAAAAAAAGGGGGTGTAAAAGCACTCTAAAACATTGTGTGTGGGGGGGGGATTTCCACCTCTATGACACTGACTGCCCTGCCTATGTGCTTCCCTTACCTCTGTGGTGCTCTGTAGGAACAGATGCACAATATTTACACAATTGAGGTGCTCTTCCCCTTCCAGCCAATCAACTTCCAAGTGTCCTCCATGGAGCATCTTTCTAGTCCTCTAATCCAGAGCCTCCCCCGCTCCCCCTCCCCCTGCTACTGCTTTAGGTGTTTCCCTCATCACTTCTCACCCAAACTACTGCTTGTCTCCTAAGCTTTGTTCCCCTACTGTCTGTCCTCAGGTAGCCAAAGTGATCTTCCTAAACCACGAATATGAATATATTTCCCATCTCCAAAGATCTTCTGGGCTAGCCATCACCAAAGCATGAAGTTGGTACAACAAGCAAAGCTGTCTGTGAAGTGTCTCTGCTTCTCTCTCGAGCTTCTCCTCCTGCTGTTCCCCTGCCTATATTCCAGCCACATCATATTCCTAGGCTATGAAACTACCACTTTAGAGAAGAACGTAGTCAAACATCAACAGTTTCATAAGGTTTAAACTACTATTAACTGTTCTGGAAAAGGCCAGGAGGTTTCATGTTTGTTCCCTCTGCCAAGGATGCTCTTCCCTCCCTCCATTCATGTGTTCATTCCATAAACACTTACTGAGAGCCTATTATGTGCCAGACCTTAGTCTAGGCACAGGGGGTACAGTGGTGAGGAAGACACACAAGACTTATGATCTCACGGAGTTTACATGCGTGAGAGGGAGACAGATAAGAACAATTAATCAAATAATCCCAGATTGTGATCAGGGTTATGATGGTACACATACACTGTGTACAGGACGAAGTCCTAGTAATGCAGACTGGAAGGGCTACTACAGACAGAGTAGGTGGGGGAAGATCTAAGGAGGTGACATTTAAGCTGACACTTCAATGAGAAGAGCAAATAAGATTGTTCTTTGCAGAGGGAAGTGAACATGCAATGCTGTTAGTGCAGAATGAGCCCAGGATGTTCATAAAGTGGAGGACTCTTCATGTGGCTGCAGAGAAATGAGACCTATAAGATGAGGTCAGAAAAATGGGTGCAGGTGCACGTGTAGTAGAGACTTTTGTGCCCACCCAGAGCTCTTTACCAGCTACTCCCTTCTCTCTCGAGATTTGCCCTCAGCCAGAAATACCTTTAAGCCTTCCCTCCTCTACAGGAATAGGGGGTGGACTTCAACCAATAACTTGTAAATACAGGGTACAAAAGCCCAGGCCTCTTTCTTTAGGGTGGTACCACTTTGAGGTGCCACTCATGCTCCAGAGCTCCCATCTGGGTCAGGATGAGACTGGGCTCCTGCTGAACCTGCCTCTTTGCTCACCTTCCCCCCAGTGCTATCCTTACAGGCTGCTTCTAAGGGCTCTCCCTCAACAAATCATCTGCACAAAAATCCTCCTCTGGGCTCTACTTCCAGGTAACCTGAACTAAGATAGTAAGGCATGTGAAGAGAGTTATAAATTGAGATGAAAAAATGGATATATGACTTCCATGATTTACCTTTTCACTGTTCAGCTTTAATGTGACTAGAGTCAGATTTTTGTAATCTAAGAATGAGAATCAAAGCACTAAAAACAAAGCCATTTTTTATGTGATCCTATGTCAAAGTAAATTATTTCATAATCAAAGATAAATATTATGAAGCAGAATTAAACTCCTAATTTTCAAACTGAAGTATACACCTTTAATAAGCTCTCTGTTAATCTGACATGCAAAAACTTATTAGTAATAATCATTCTGGCATAAACTTATTAGTAATAATCATTCTGACATAAAGTAATAATCATTCTGACCTCTGTGCTAGATTTACCTAGGAGTTGCAGGGCTGAACTTTTCTTCTCTTTCTAATTCCTTTCTTTGGATCAGGGGATTTTCAATTATCACTAAAACAGAGGGGAAAATATGATGCTATTACAAAAAAGTAACAGGATAAGTTTAAAAAATGAGTGTACATAACAATGAACATTACAATGTTATTTCTAATTTTGAGTTGGTGTTATGTATCCTTCATAATCATTTTCTTGTGGCACTGTGAGCAACAGAATCCTGGGGTATGACCAATCAATTTGATCTCAGATGACATTTCTTATATTTTGTGTTTAAATCCCAACATATGATCCACATTAATATTACTTTATTGAATAGTTACAGTGAACATTTGATTTGGTTACAACATGCCCTTCTATAAAATAAATTGATCTTCACCCAATTCACAGCTGTCCTCAAAAATAATAGTGGTAGTTAGAAAGAGCAATGCAAAATCTGGGTCCTGATTTGAGCCCCACAACTTATCAGCTTTATGACTTAACATTTTAGGGTTTTCATTTCCTATGGTCTATGTTAGAGTTTTATGTGCTCTATTTTGCTAATTCCTCACACAACCATCCCTCATTATTATCCGTTTTTCCAAATGAAGAAATTGAAGTTCACAGAGGTTAAATAACCTTCTTGAGGTATTATATCTAGAAAGTAGTAGAGTTGGAATTAGAACTGTTCTAATTCTATTTGTAATTCTAATTTAAAAATCTGTAATCTTTTCATTCTACCACACCAAAATCTTATTTACTTTTATAAGCATCATCAGATTTACACCTTTAAAATCCCTTATCTCATTCATCCTCACAACAGCCATCAACATGGAACGTAGGTTAATACCGAAATATATCTTTAGCTCTAGGTAACTAATGTTCTGGCATTCATCCAAGAAATTCATCCAAGAAATGTTTTGCTTGTAGGAGGAGTAGGGTGTGGACTTCAGCCAATAACTTGTAAATACAGGGTACAAAATCCCAGGCCTCTTTCTTTAGGGTGGTACCACTTTGAGGTGCCATTCATGCTCCAGAGCTCCCATCTGGGTCAGGATGAGACTGGGCTCCTGCTGAACCTGCCTCTTTGCTCA
Organism: Pseudorca crassidens; assembly: GCF_039906515.1. Taxonomy (NCBI): domain Eukaryota; kingdom Metazoa; phylum Chordata; class Mammalia; order Artiodactyla; family Delphinidae; genus Pseudorca; species Pseudorca crassidens. Next base: position 37,607,812 of record NC_090310.1, on the reverse strand, counting down.
CCTTCCCCCCAATGCTATCCTTACAGGCTGCTTCTAAGGGCCTGTAAAGTTTTTGCAAAGTTTGCAAAGTTTTCTGCCTTCATAGTTCATATGTTCAACTACCTTATTATTCAGTTAGAGAGATACTATATGTAATCCTGAAAGTTAATAATATGATTGGGTGCTGAGTAACTAGTATGGGTACTAGGCTGCTTGATACTGCAGGGTTGGAGAGGAGTAGTTTAATTGTCCGTGTTACCCTTTCCCTTCTTTTTTCTACCATGAAAGAGAACTGGTATACATGCTTTCTTGTTTCTTGTATGAGGCTAGAGCTGTCATCTATTGAGTGACTAAGTTCTACACTTTATAACAGGCACACTATCTCATTTAACATTCACAAGCATCTATAGGGTATTAATTCATAGTGGAGACCCAACAAGATTAAGAAATTTTCTCAAAGCCACAATGTAATAAAAGTTGGTACTTGGAATTGAATTCAGATCTACCTGTTCTCAAAGTCTTGTTCTTTTCAATATACTACACTGTACCATAGAGGGCTATTGGGGTGGGTAGATGATATGAAAGATTTGGTATTTTAGGCTGAAGGTTTCTTAAAATCCGTTAAAATTTCAAATATCTTTTATCAAAATCTATTTAGCATCCCTATTATAATTTTACAGGAAGATAAATGATTAGAGCCACAAGAGGGACTGATGCAAAGTGAAACAGAAATAAACCAAAGATCATAGAGCTACTTAGTAAAAATATGTGATTATCATGTTTGTATGTTTCAATTAAATGCTGAATGCCTTGTGTTATACTCTTAACACTTGACTTTTTTCTGGTAAGGTTCTTGAGAATAAGAATTGTGTCTCATTTCATTTTGAGTCCCTCAGTGTAGTTATCACAAACATATCATGGGAATAATACTGTAAGAGAAACAGTTTAAGAATCAATGCCAACTTACCACACTCCCCAACACGAAAGCTGTCAGAAAGTGATCTGATGTAATCTTCCTTGCCCCACGATGTTGCATTTACAAAATGGGTTGTTGAATCACGAATGGTGAAACTGAAAGTGTACCTTTCTGATCCAATATCTAAGGAAAAACCAATGCTTTTATTTTTCAAATGAAAATTTTTATTTTAACTTTGAACAAATATGATTATTTGATGCTAAAAACACTCAAACACATGGTGTAAAATATTATTTCAGATATAAATTATATAAGTTATGCTTTTATGAATTCAAAGCTGCCAAGGTAGATAACTCACCTCACTGTTACCCCTATGTTTCCTTTCCCCAGTTATCTGTATATTTGGAGGGAAATGACATGTAGGCTTGAACCATCCTGATATTAGCTTAGAGTCTCCATTTCTCTCTTACTGTTGTTTTAACCTAAGTCATAATTCAGATCTAAATTATTTCAAAACAAATAAACGTGTGCTGCTAAAAGATACCACTAGGGGTCAGCAAGTACTTTTTTTCCAAAATAAAATTTCTTTATTGTTTTGCTAATTTAAAAAGTAATACAGGGCTTCCCTGGTGGCGCAGTGGTTGAGAGTCAGCCTGCCGATGCAGGGAACACTGGTTCGTGCCCCGATCCGGGAAGATCCCACATGCCGCAGAGCGGCTGGGCCCGTGAGCCATGGCTGCTGAGCCTGCGCGTCCGGAGCCTGTGCTCCACAACAGGAGAGGCCACAACAGTGAGAGGCCCGCGTACCGCAGAAAAAAAAAAAAAAAAAAGTAATACAAAACAGCGTGGTACTGGCACAAAAACAGACACACAGATCAATGGAACAGGATAGAGCGCCCAGAAATAAACCCGCACACTTATGGTCAATTAATCTACAACAAAGGAGGCAAGAATCTACAATGGAGAAAAGACAGTCTCTTCAATAAGTGGTGCTGGGAAAACTGGACAGCTACACGTAAAAGAATTAAGTTAGAACATTCTCTAATACCATATACAAAATAAACTAAAAATGGATTAAAGACCTAAATGTAAGACCAGATACCATAAAACTCCTAGAGGAAAACATAGGCAGAACACTCTTTCACATAAATTGTGTCAATATTTTATTGGATCCATTCCTAAAACAAAGGCAATAAAAGCAAAAATAAACAAATGGAACCTAATTAAACCTAAACGCTTTTGCACAGCAAAGGAAACCATCAACAAAATGAAAAGACAAACTACTGAATGGGAGAAAATATTTGCAAATGATATAAACAATAAGGGGTTAATATCCAACATACATCAACAGCTCATACAACTCAACATCAAAAAAACTAACAACCCAATTTAAAAACTAGGTAGAAGAACTGAATAGACATTCTTCCAAAGAGGAAATGCAGATGGCCAACAGGCACATGAAAAGATGTTCAATATCACTAATTATCAGGGAAATACAAATCAAAACAACAATGAGCTATCACCTCACACCTGTCAGAATGGCTATCGTCAAAAAGAACACAAATGGGCTTCCCTGGTGGCGCAGTGGTTGAGAGTCCGCCTGCCGATGCAGGGGACACGGGTTCGAGCCCCGGTCCGGGAAGATCCCACATGCCGCGGAGTGGCTTAGCCCGTGAGCCATGGCCGCTGAGCCTGCGCGTCCAGAGCCTGTGCTCCGCAACGGGAGAGGCCACAACAGTGAGAGGCCCACGTACCGCAAAAAAAAAAAAAAAAAGAACACAAATAACAAACGCTGGCGAGAATGTAAAAAGGGAACCTTGTACACTGTTGGTGGGAATGTAAATTGGTGCAGCCACTGTGCGAATCAGTATGGACGCATCTCAAAAAACTAAAAATAGAACTACCATATGACCCAGCGATTCCACTTCTGAGAATATATCTGAAAAAAACAAAAACACTAATTTGAAAAGATACATGCACCCCAATGTTCATAGCAGCATTATTTACAATCGCCAAGACATGAAAGCAACCTAAGTGTCCATCACCAGATGAATAAAGAAGTTGTGAGATATATATATATATATATACATACATATATATATATATACACACACACACACACACATATATATATGCACAATGAAATTTTTACTCAGCTATATAAAACAATGAAATGTTACCATTTGCAGCAGCATGGATAGACTTGGAGGGCATTATGCTAAGTCAAATAAGTCAGACAAAAGACAAATACTGTATGATATCATTTATATGTGGAATCTAAAAAATACAACAAACTAGTGAATATAACAAAAAAGCAGAATCACAGATAGTGGTTACCAGTGGGGAGACGGAAGGAGGGAAGGAGGGAAGGAGGGAAGGAGGGAAGGAGGGAAGGAGGGAAGGGGGGAAGGGGGGAAGGGGGGAAGGAGAGAGGGGCAATATAGGGGTAGGGGATTAAGAGGTACAAACTTCTAGGTACAAAATAAGCTACAAAGATATACTATACAACACGTGGAATACAGCAAGTATTTTATAATAACTACAATGAAATATAACCTTTAAAATTGTAAATCACTATACTGTATACCTGTAAGTTCTATAATACTATATATCAACTATACTTCAATTTTAAAAGTTTTTAAAAAGTAATACAACCTAACATACAAATGCACATTATAGATATCTATTGAACTGTGATTAGTGCTTACCTTTGGGGTGGGGGCTGGGATGGGAAAAGTTGAGGGTTAAATGAAGAATTTCTCTTTTTGACTCTATGACCTTCTGCACTGCTTGAATTTTTTATGACAATATATTGATATGTGTAATGTTTTTTAAAGTCAGTAAGCATATCTTCTCCAAAAAAGGAATACTGTACAGACAATTATAAAAAATAGTCAAACACTACAGAAATGGTACCCTACTCTCACCGTCTAATAGGTAAAAATTTTATTTCATTGCTGTAATTTAAGCAAATATATAAATATTGACCTTTTCTAATTCATATATTTCAAGTCATTCCTTTTACAGCTTAGAAAACAGAGATGCAGGATTTCTCAAACTATTCAAGTGGTAATTCTGATCTAATTAATTATGATGCAGTAAAGAGAAGACAAACGAGTATGGGTGGGAGATGACATCTTTGTTATTTACCTCAAAAATAACAACAGAATATTATAAAAAATAAAATGAAAATAAAGGTACCTATCACTACACCATAAGTCAATTAACACAGCCACAATTAATTGTCTTCTTCTGTCAAAATTACTGGCTGGCTGACTAGAGCTCGGATTCCCTCAGGCTGTTTAGAAGGACTTATACTGTACCTTTTAATAAAAAGCATTGACACTTCAAAAGCTAATAATAGTGAATTGCTACTTTTGGCATTCTATAGTTTATCTCTGCATGTAAACTACAAAAGTTTGAGAGTCAGTTGATTTTAAAAATCCAATTTTAGTCTCGGATTGTGTTTCCATAGTCCTAAAATTCTTGCACAGTTCAAGCAACTCAAGAAGAACCACTAAAGCCAAACTTAACTGTATTTTCCACATGTGAAAGATGATTTTTTTCCACTGAATTGTCTGGTTCTTTGAGTAAATACATAGATACTGCTGCCATACTTCTCTCGCTCAACACTGTCAGGACATATCCCTGCTGGAAAACCTTCCTCCTTATCACTTTCTGTCTTCTATGAAGATTTACCTGTGTACTTGTATCTCTTAGGCTGATATTGATAGTTAACATGGAGTTCTTACTGTGCCTTACACACCCTTCCATGTATGAGCTCATTTAATTCTCATCCCAGCTTTATTTACCCCGATTTCACAGCTGTACATAGAATAGATCTCAGATGACTCGTGCTGAGCCCAGTCAAACTAGCTCCACGTCCATCCTTTCAGACACTTTGATAACTGAGGATGATGAGACTACATACAACGTCTCTCTCTCTTACCTTTCCACCAGGTTTTACACAGTGGAGGTGCTCAATAAGTACTCGTTGATACACATTAATGAGTTGACCAATTTAGCTATTTTAGTACTGTATACACAGCTTTTTAAATTGTGTTTTAGAGATATCAAATAAAATCATTAAGAATGATTTAAGGCCACACATGTGGCCTTAAATCAAGTACTTTACCATGCAATAGGGAACATGGCTGTTGCTCTTAGGGAGTTAAACAGGCATGAGAAATTTAATCACTTAAATATATTTTGCTGTAGTCATAAGCCACAGTTGATGAAAAATGAAGCAAAGAGTTAAACAGAACTCAGCTTTTTCTGTCTGGAAAGCCTTTGACATCTGTTTTTCCAATAACTATGCCGATTATTTTCTGAAAAACAAAAAGGTTATAGAAGACAAATATTAAACACAGATGGAGATGGTAAATTTAATTTCATGGACTTGTTGTATTTTACTGGCTCTAACAAACATTTTTAACTAGGAACCATTTAAATGTATTTATTCCAGACAAACATCTAAAACAACTTCATAAATGTTCAGCTCCACAAGGAGTAGTACAAAGTAATAAGACAGTTAACTGATATTACAAATATAATCATTTAATACTTAGTATGTTTCTACTTTATTTTCAATCATTAGGTGGAGCACAGTAACTGGCCTATGCTATCAGTCCTTACTGAATTCATTCAAAGCACATGTATACTGCAATTTAATTTGCCATGGTCTTCAAAGCTTTCTTTTATATAGGGTTTTCTAACAATCCACATAAAATTGCTTAGCTTCTTAATGCAAACATGATGAGAGTAACATAAATTAGATTGTAACAAAACTTGCATATTGCTGCTAATAAATCTAAGCTCTGAAGTCCTAGATCTTAAACCTTAAAGATATTAACATCTTTAAAAATTTTAAAGTTCTCTTCAGTGACTAACAAAGAAAAATTAAGTATTTTTTAAATGTTTTAAGAAATAAAAATAACTACCTTTTTCTGAAAGGATGAATTTATATCACTAATTCTAGCAACTGATTTTAACCTTGCAATAATCTGTTACATTTAAAATACATTCAAGGACTTCCCTGGTGGTGCAGTGGTTAAGAATCCGCCTGCCAATGCAGGGGACACAGGTTTGAGCCCTGGTCTGGAAAGTTCCCACACGCCAGGGAGCAACTAAGCCATGCACCACAACAAAGTGAGCCTGCGCTCTAGAGCCCGCGTGCCACAACTCCTGAAGCCTGCATGCCTAGAGCCCGTGCTCCGCAACAAAGAGAAGCCACCACGGTGAGAAGCCCACGCACTGCAATGAAGAGTAACCCCCACTTGCTGCAGCTAGAGAAAGCCCGCGCACAGAAACAAAGACCCAACGCAGCCAAAATAAATCTGAAAAAAATATAAATAAAATACATTCAAGCTTTTAAGACTACCACATCCTAGCTGAGCTATTAGCTAGTCTTATTACATTTAGACATATTACTATTATTTCTTTAAATTCCATATGCATGCAGATCTCACTGAATTTTGTTGGGAAAACAACTAATGGAAATATTGAGTAAAATTTTCTAACTGAAGAGGCAATTAGCAAATAGTTTACCTTTCAAGAAAAACTGTAACATCAATAATTATTTTTAACATTAATAAAGTTTAAATTGCAAATTATTGAAGTTATATGTAAATTTATCCCATTTTAAGAAATCTGATTTGCAAATTCTAAATGTAAACAGCAGACTGCTGGGGGTAGGAAAAGTAAGGCAGTATGATAATTGCTTTACAATGAATTCTTCACCTTATAAGATGATTCCACCTAGATTTCTTTTAAATAAATAACAATCTAGGCATACTTGACATGACTGATTCCCCCACAATCCCTTCCCCCAAAATGAATTTTCACATAATGATTTCAGAAATATATCTTTTGTGTACCTTTATGTCATAAAAGCAGCATAATAGCAAGTATTTCAGTATATAACCTGGGCAATTTGACTAGAGAATAGATACTGCTGAACGACAATGTTTTAATTTTATAATGCTAAATTTGAGTACTCATTAAATATTTAATTAAAATATAGTACAAGGACTTCCCTGGTGGCGCAGTGGTTAAGAATCTGCCTGCCAGTGCAGTGGACACAGGTTTGATCCCTGGTCTGGGAAGATCCCACATGCCGCAGAGCAACTAAGCCCATGCACCGCAACTACTGAGCCTGCGCTCTAGAGCCTGCGAGCTACAACTTCTGAAGCCCGTGTACCTAGAGCCCGTGCTCTGCAACAACAGAAGTCACCACAATGAGAAGCCCACGCACCACAACAAAGAGTAGCCCCAGCTCACAGCAAGTAGAGAAAGCCCGTGCAGCAAAGAAGACCCAATGCAGCCCAAAATAAATAAATAAAATAAAATATAATACAAGTAAACTTTTGATAATTTTTAACAATCGCTAGTCATATCTACAATCTCCTAATCCGTAGACAAAAGAAAGACTAATTTTCATTTAGCTGGCATAAATACAAAGAAGTTTAGGAGTGTTTAATATCTAACAATCACTAATGCAGTATCTGTATACTTGTCAATTATACAAGCACGTGTTGAAACGAATCAATAATGTTGACATAATGTAATATTACCACCTAAAGTTTCAACAGAGATCAAATGAACCACTACCACCGCTGAAACCTACCAGATTAGCCATATTTGGATGCAGGTCTGAAAGTGCAGTAAAGTTCTTTGATGCAATGGAGTTAGCCATTCTTTTATCTGCATATTAGAAAATATAACTTAGATGCATAAATTAAACAACTGAAATAAACCTTGAAAAATTCCAAGACTGAAAAAAGAATTTATTAGGAAAGTACTGGATATTCTACTCATTCTTTGGGAAAACTTTATGTTACAACAATGAAATGCAAGTTAGATTCAACCTGTAAAAAGCATGTTTCAAAATGTCCACTTAAAGTTTTGAATGATAGAGTTAGGTTTAAATTTTTAACTTTCACTTTTCAAAAAAATAATTTAGCAATATTTGAGCCCCCTGCAAATTTAGTTTCAGATGAGAAATGATTCAATGGGACATTTGCAGATTTAAATATTTATTACCATAAAGCCTACTTTAAAAAAACATAGCAAAACTCTATTGTAACCACCTTGAATCATGCATTTAGTTACACTGTGTAAGGGTAGTACTTTATCCTCACCTCTGGATGGTAAGTAAGCTCCATCAGGGCAGAGGTAGGATCTTACAAATTTTTTGTATGTGCATTTCAATGCTACCTTGCACGTAAAAAGCACTCAATAAATAAATGAAATGGTGGCTTGTCCCTCAATATCATCACTAGAAAAGGTTTTAGTGTAATAACAACTGTCAGCTACACCAAACTAGCAGATTTACTCCATTTCACTTCATATTACGTGGCCTCTTTAACAGTGAATGCCCTCAGCTACAGGCTGCACTTTCAGGACATGTCGCATAATACGTTTCAGGAAGACTGTGGAGTTAGTCAAATATGATTATGAATTCCAGCGCCACTAGTTTGTAGTCAAATGTTTTGAATTACTGAGCTTTAATTTCTTCATCCACAAAATATGGATAACATCTACCCTACAGGGTTGTTGTGAGAATTCAAAATAATGTACGTAAGGTGCCTAGATGTTCACAGGCTCTTGACAGATGAGAACACTGCTTTTCATTCTTATCCAATGTAGCAGCTTCTGCATTCAAGCCAGAATAAACAATGGGGAATTAAGCAGCTTTAAGGTCCTACTTATTCTTCGGCCTAGTCTGATCTGGCTTACTATGCAATGTCAGTCTCTGAAATTCTTGACAAACCCTGATGGATTCATTCATTCATCCATCCACTCAACGAACATTTATTGAGAGCCTGTCAAGTGCTACACACTTGAGGTTAGAGAGGAAGAACTATTCAGTAGCCAGATTTTGTGTAAAAACACTATCCATCTACATATTGAGTTCTCCAAATTTTTACCCCTTAATATCTCTTGGTGGTTATTGACTTACAAGTAATATCACATGAACTCTTTGAAGTTCCTTCACTTTCTACTATTATTCAAAATATATGGTGATATACCTTAGTGTCTGTCTACCAAAAAAATGACAACTTGCTTCTCTACACGGACATTTTGAGAAATACAAAATTACCATGAAATAAAGAGCTCAATATGGTGATACAGAGATTATACGATTCAACAGCAACTACTGTCCCTTCTACTTTCCAAATATATTTTAAATGTCTCCTTTTCTCCATCTCCGATGCCATCTCCTCAGCCCAAGGCTCAGTCATTCCTCATCTAGAGTACTGCAATTACCTGGTTTTTATACATAGTTTATTCATTCAACATGCGTCGGTTGAGTGTCTGATATGTATCAGGCCCTGAATCAGGATGGGGGATGGCTCAGAGAGCAGCAACGAAAACAGAGGGCCAGATGTGGGACTAGTGGCCTCAAGGCCACTGACTCAGATACTTGATAAGGGTAAAAGGAAAGAAGAGGTGGTGGTGAACCTAGTCTGGTTAAGGTAACATGATGGCAATGTAACAGGTAATAGTTGTGGCGTGTCTACTATGAGGCTGACCCTATACCACAGACTAGATACACCATGACCATCTCTGACAGCCTCCCAGCCCAGGTCTCCCAAATTCCCTTCCCTGTGTTCTGTGCCCTCCTCCTACTTTTGAAGGGCAACCTCCCGCCTGGACCGGAGCCCAGCCTGACCTGGCCAATTCCTCCCAGGGCCTTCCTGGTCCCTTGCTTTAGGTTTCATGAGGGCATGGTAGGGCCCAAGCCCCTCATGCTCCTACTTGCTACAGCTTTCCTCCAGAGGACAAAGCTGCACTGCTTGGTCCTTACTCTCGTTGTGGCTCTGGAAAAAGAGAAGGGGACTCTGGACCCAGACAAGGAAGAGGCATTGCTAGCTGCTGGCTCTGAGAAGGTGTCTGACCCACAGGTCAGCTGAGGCTGTCAGTCAGACCCTCAGGGCAAACCCCACCAACTTTCTGATTTTGATGCCATTGTCTCAAATTCTGAGCAGGCCAGAGTGAGCAGACCTGGGGCCTTGGTATACACAGTTTCCTCTTCCTTGAGCCTCCTCTCCAATCCCACCCTCACATCTTCCCAAGACAGGATCTTCAGCATTCTTTGGATCTCAAGGAGAAGACTTTCCTACTACCCTCCTTCAAGTATCCCCCAGCCTCTATTCCCTCTCTTAGCATTCCTAATTCATAATTGTTGCTTGTGTGCTGTCTTTCTCCCTCATCACAGAGTGGGGTCTATGATGATAGGCTGTAATGTGAAATTATTGCTATAATTAACTTTTTGGATAAATAGAATTTTAGTTAACAGCTAATTTTACATTTATATCCAGCATTTAAATTATAGAAACAAGTACAGTTTATATCCTGCTATTCTAGATAAATAGAGCTTTCAAACAGCTCAGCAATGATGGTCCTATAATTTGCTATTTTACTCTGTGCTGGGGCTACTACAGAGAAGTCCTCTTTATGTGGTTATTTCTATACATGGAAATCCCCCCAAACTTTCATCACAAACCAAAGATTTTCTAACAAACTTTGACAAAATTGGTCACCTCTCACAGAGGGGAACAGTCGCTCAATTATCTTTATAAATCCATTTCAAAAAAGTAGATTTTACTCCTCTTACTGCTTCAATGGGAACTCAGCAAGTTTTGCACTTTTTTTAAGTTTTTTTTTTTTTTTTCCCGGCCCCATCGTGTGGCTTGTGGGATTTTAGTTCCCCAACCAGGGAATGAACCAGGCCACGGCAGTGAAAGGGCCAAGTCCTAACCACTAGACCACCCACCAGGGCACTCCCTGTATTTTGAAATTCTAGAAGAACGCTTGTTAATAACCTTTCAAGGTAGTTTCAAATTTTCTAACTAAAAGCTGTTTTGAAAAAAAGAAGAAGAGAAAGAGAGAGAAAGAAAGAGGGAGGGAGGAAGGAAGGAAGGAGAGAAAAAGAAAGGAAGGAATGAATGAAGGAAGGAAGGGAGGGAGGAAGGAAGGGAGGAAGGAAGGGAGGGAGGAAAGAAAGAGGAAACATGCATGACTTGCATTCAAATACCATTTCCCAAAGTTTATCATTTCACGCCCTCCTCACACTTTTGCACCTTATAGATGATAAGTCCAGCGCTTGGCAAACAGGGATTGAAAGCGGTCCCTTTGAAACCCTGAGGTGAAATGTGACTCTTCTCCCTATTCACTCTGTTTTAAAATGTATTCTGAAGATTCCAACTCTATGACATTCCGGAAAAGGCAAAACTGTAGAGACAGCACACCACCTAAAGTTGCGGGAGGGAGGGGTGAGTCGTGGGTAGGGAGTTTCCGAGGCAGTGAAACTGCTCTGAAGGATCCTGTAACCCTGTGTGTCCTTAGGCATCTGTCAAACCCACAGAATGTCCAACACCAAGCGCGAACCCTAACGTAAGCCAGTCTCTGGAGGGAACTCATTTTTGAGTCACTGCAGGACGTGGGTATATATCTCGCATAATTACACCCCCGCGTCTGCACTCGCCGCGCTCTACGCGGACGTCCACACTCTAAGGTGTTCTGCGTGTTTCTACGTGACTGTGTCCCCGCGTGTTTGGACTAGAAGCCGAGGTCACCTGCCCGCTTCGCATCCGGGCGTGTTCTACGAACCCTAACCCGCCGGCTTCCACCGCGCGGGGAGACGGGGGTGGCCCGAGGGCCGGCCAGGACTCGGGGCCGGGGGCTCGGCGCAGGCCTCGCCTTCGTCACCACCCGCCAAGTGCGCGGGCAGCTGGGAGGGGAGGCCGCTCCCACCGCGGACGCCGCAGCCCTGAGATACGCCCTCAGGAGCGGACGAGAGCCAGCCATCCGCCGCCCACAGCCGCGCGGGACCCGCCGCCCGCCGCCACCGGGCTTCACCTCAGGCGTCCGCGCCGGCTTCTCCCGGGAGCGCTCGCTTAGCCGCTCCTCGCACCTGGACAGCGGTCCGCCACACACAGGCCCCACCCGGCCGCTTCTCCACAGCGCGTTCGGCCCACAACCCAACAGCTCGACTACGGTCGCGCGAGGAATGCCGCGCGACCGTTAGCGCAGGCCCCGCCCCGCCTCGCGCTGGCCCCGCCCGTCCCGAGAGCCGACTCCACCCACGCCGACTCTGCCCCGACTCCGCCGACCTCAGACTTCGCCCCCGAATCCGCCCCGAATCCGCCCTCCCCGCCCCACGAGCTCCGACTCCACCCACGCCCGGGCTCTGCTCCGACCCCCCAGCTCCGACCCCACCCCCGCCCCGCCCCCGAACTCCGATTCCACACACGCCCTGACACCCCCAGAGTTCTAACTCCTATCCCGCCCCGCCCCTGCGTCCTGACTCCGCCCTCGACCCTGCCCTGTTCCCTCGGGCTGCATTGAGGGCCTCCGTCCTTCTGGAGTGCGGGTCATGAGGAGCGAGACTCCGGGAGGCTGGGCGCGAGTGGTTCCCGTTTCTTTCCTTTCCCGGGGCCCCAAGCCTGTCCTCCAGACTCGAGGACCCTCCGGGGCGGGAGTCCGGGGTGCTAAGAACCAGGCGCCCAGGAAGATGCTGGGGATCTTTTCTGCTGAAACACGGCAGAAATGCAGGAGGCGTTGCTATAGAAAGTGCAGCAGCTGAATGCACACCTACAAACAAGTGCTAGTGAAACCGGGGAAATCTGGAAAAGACTGGGTGTGTCTACTTCAGTAACCTAGTTGTGAGCTTGCAGGATGTTCTGATTGGGGAGAAGTGGATCAAGTGTAGCAGGGATCTCTATTTTTTCTTATACTGCGTGTGACTCTATCTCAAAAGAAGAGTGCATGGAAGAAAAGGGTGCATGATTGCTCATAAGGCTTTTAGAAGGGGAGTGGGTGCTGGATGCAGACCCTGTCACCTGATGGGGGAGTGTGAAGGAAGACCAGGCTGCTAGAACAATAACGATAAATACTGATGACGCTATTTATATCATTTCAGATATATACATATAGATATACACTATAAGTATAATTTGATGTGCTAAATATTGAGCTTAGGTGAACCTGATAAAACATCGCTAGATTTTTAGTTAGTACCATTTGGAAATCTTTTTAGTCTGACTTATAAACTAATTTTTGTTAATAGAGTACTAATCAGGGACAAATAAGTTAAGATCCAATAACAAAATCCTTTAAATTTGTCACCAACGACTGTCCACATGTAGCATTACTTAAATTATTGAGCTTCTTTCTTTAAAAGGAAAAACAACTTTGATACTTATTAAACAACCATATACGACAAAAGAAAAATACAACATCAGGGGCAAGTCTTATGTAGTTATCAAAACATAGTGTTTTTTTGTTCGTGTGTGTGTGTGTGTGTGTGTGTGTGTGTGTGTGTGTGGTTTTTTGTGGGGTTTTTTTGGCAGTGCTGTACGGTTTCCAGGATCTTAGTTTCCTGACCAGGGATTGAACTCAAGCCCCAGCAGTGAGAGCACCGAGTCCTAACCACTGGACAGCCAGGGAATTCCTTCCTTTGTTAGTTTTTAATTTCCTAAATAATAGTGGAAAGGAAAATGAAGTACCTGCATTCCCACCACTTAAGATTTAATAGAGGGCTTCCCTGGTGGCGCAGTGGTTGAGAGTCCGCCTGCCGATGCAGGGGACACGGGTTCGTGCCCCGGTCTGGGAAGATCCCACATGCCGCGGAGCGGCTGGGCCCGTGAGCCATGGCCGCTGAGCCTGCGCGTCCGGAGCCTGTGCTCTGCAACGGGAGAGGTCACAACAGCGAGAGGCCCGCATACCGCAAAAAAAAAAAAAAAAAAAATTTAATAGAGAAAGCTTTAAAATTTTTTCCATATTCCTTTCTAGTCTTTGTCTTCACAAGAACTTGCGTTGATCTTCCCTAAAGATTTTAAGTCAATTCTAAAGAAAAAAAAAAGGTATAGAAATAGTTTGCATGCACTTTTCATTTGAACCTCAGTGGGGGAATAATATTTTAAATTTTTGTTTTTATTTTTTCATATTTTAGCAAATTAATTTTTGCTGAAAGCTATCTAAGATTAAGCAAGCATAGTCAGCCTCACCAGGATACAACAGGCTTTTCATAAGACATGCTGCTTCGAAACACAAGCCTGAAAGAGTGGGATTGTTTGATGTTAATAATAAAATTGGGACCCCCCCCTCCCTCGTTGAGTAAAGCATTCATTTCTTCCATTTTTTATAGCAATTCTGTGAACTTGCTTTTTTCTTCACAATAGAATTAACTTAATACATTTTGGATGGATGTGAACAGAAGCAAGGACAGGGAATGCCTAGCCTTGCCACTTGATGTAGAAGTCGAGGGTGAGTGAACAAAGGTCAGCACTGAAAAATACTTGTGTGTCTGGCTAAAGAAATGGCGTGAGGCTACACTCGTCACCTCCCGGGAGCATGCCAGCCGTCAGACCATCAAGGAGCATGTCACAAAGGCGTGACAGGGAAAACATGTAGTAATCAACTTCACACGTACTAATTGGTGGGGAAAAAATGGACAATTCTTTTAATGAATTACAAGACCACCTTTTATTTATTCAACAACAAAATAACTTTTCTAAAGTTGGTCCAGTGATTACAATATCCCTCCCAGGAGCTGAAATGCAGGCAACTTAATTATTAGTCTCACTCTCCACTCTTCCGTCTGTAATGGGACCAGCCAACATTTAAACAGATTGTACAACAAGGACCTACTGTATAGCATGGGGAAATGTACTCAGTATTTTGTAATAACCTATAAGGGAAAAGAACCTGAAAAATATATATATGTATATATATAACTGAATCACTTTGCTGTACACCTGAAACTAACACAACATTGTAAATTAACTATACTTCAACTAAAAAAAAAAAGAAAATCAATTAACCATAAAAAAAACAGATGTAGATGCACTAGCATTTACAGATACTTGTGTAAATTTTTGCAAAATTTTTCTGAAGAGAAGCAAAGTAACCCGTGAATGAGGTTGGAAAAACTAAATGTGGACATCGGGTTTAGAGGCAAAATGGAGCAATTGAAGAGCTACTGGAGCACATGAGAGGCATTTGGGTGGAGCCAGATTCAGGAAAATTTGAAGTTGCATCGGAAAAGAGAGCATTCATAAAAACACAAAGCAGTAGCAGCTCCGGAGTAACCTGAGGACCACGAGCCCAGGAATGTTCCCTGCAAACTGCTGAGTCAGGATTCAGGAGCTGTGGGAAGAACAGATTACTTCTCAAGTCCGAGGGACTCAAACAACAACAACAAAAACTTGATTTGTTCCCCGAGCACAGTAACTGAGAGGGGAAACTGTAAACGTTGGCGAATGAATGGAATTAGTAAGGATCAGGGTTTAACTACAAAGTGAAACGGAAAAACCTACTAAGAGCCTGAAATACGAGCTGATCTACAGTAAATAAACTAAACTGAGTCAGGAGCAGGGTCTGGAACACAGTCACACCTCGTTTTATTATGATTTTCTCTCTCTTTTTTTTTTATACATTTATTTTATTTATTTTGGCTGGGTTGGGTCTTCGTTTGCTGCGCGAGGGCTTTCACTAGTTGTGGCGAGGGGGGGCTACTCTTCATTGCAGTGCACGGGCTTTTCATTGCGGTTGCTTGTCTTGTTGTGGAGCACAGGCTCTAGGCGCAGGGGCTTCAGTAGATGCGGCACGTGGACTCAGTAGCTGTGGCTCACGGGCTTAGTTGCTCCGTGGAATGTGAGATCTTCCCGGACCAGGGCTTGAACCCATGTAGCTTGCATTGGCAGGCAGATTCTTAACCACTGCACCACTAGGGAAGTCCCCCAATAAAGTACTTTTAAATTAAGTTATGTACATTGTTTTTTTTAGACATAATGCTATTGCACACTTAATAGACTAAGCATAGTATAAATAGAACTTTTATATGCACTAGGAAACCAAAACACTTGTGCGACTCAGTTTTATTGCGGTGGTCTGGAATCGAGCCATGGTGCCTGTCATTTGGTGTCTGTGGTCCATGCTATGTATTGCAGTGTGTCCTTTCTGTGCCCTACATGCCTGCTGTGCACTGTACCAAAGAGAACGTGTTGAGGGAAGGAGAGCTGGAGGAGAAGGAGGTCATGAGCACACAAAACACAGGCTTCCATTTGGGGAAAAGAACCCGGCTGCCCCCAGCCCACCCCACTGGAGGGTTACTCCTGTGACAACATTAGGAAGGCCCACCTCTCTGGAGGGCTGTCCTGGGCCAGTTTCACCACAGTTTGTGTTAGACATATACAATTTTTTAAACCTTCTGAAATTATTGCAAACAACTTTACCAGCTACATTGCAATGAACCACATCACTGACCTCTCAGCTTCCAGCTCCATAGTGCCACCTGGCTGCAGGCATCTCTGCCCACTAAACAGACCAGGTGGAGCTAAGCTCAGGGCACCTAAAACTAAACTCAGAAGCTCAGGCCGGCCCTTCTTCTTCCCGTTCTGTCATAAACGTGCACTAGTAACCCAAGCTCAGAGCCTGAAATGTAGCCTTGCATCTTCCACTCTACCTTCACCTAATCAGCTGTTGGGTTCTATTTTTCTTTGGAAAATCTTTCTTTCTTTCTTTCTTTCTTTCTTTCTTTCCTTCAACTTTTTAATTAAATTTTTATTGGAGTGTAGTTGATTTACAATGTTGTGTTAGTTTCAGTTGTACAGCAAAGTGAATCAGTTATAACATACATATACATATATCCACTCTTTTTTATTTTAGATTCTTTTCCCATATAGGCCATTACAGAGTATTGAGTAGAGTTCCCTGTTCTATATAGCAGGTTCTTATTAGTTATCTATTTTATATATAGTAATGTGTATACGTCAGTCCCAATCTCCCAATTCATCCCACCTCGCCCCCCATCACCTGGTAACCATAATTTTGTTTTCTACATCCTTGACTCTACTTCTGTTTTGTAAATAAGTTCATTTGTACCCTTGTTTCTTTAGATTCCAGATATAAGCAATTAATTTTTTAAATTAATTTTTATTGGAGTATAGTTGGTTTACAATGTTGTGCTAGTTTCTGCTGAACAGCAAAATGAATCAGTTACACATATACATATACCCACTCTTTTTTAGATCCTATTCCCACATATTTAGAAAACCTCTTGAACCTGCCCTGGTCTTCCCATTTCTGTTGCTTCATTTTGCCCAATGGCGTCACCTTGGAAGCTTACCTCTGCCTGGTCCAGCCCCCCTACACCCTACTGCTGCATTAAGCTCCCAGCTCCCATCCCAGCATTCCCCTGCTGTGAAATCTTCAATCCTGCCTATCTTACGGGGCCCAGCTTTTTCTGTAAGGGGTCATCATATAAAGGGCACTGTGGGCCAGATGGTCTTGTCAAAATGACTCAACTCTACCTGCATAGTGTAAAAGGTACCCATAGGCAATACCTGAACAAACGAGCATGTCTGTGTCCAATAAAATTTTATTTACAAAACAGGCAGTGGGCCAGATTTGGCCTGTGAGCCACTGTTTACAGATCCCAGGATTAAAATAACAATTCCTTAGTTTGGAATTCATCACTTTCTAGAATTTGGACTCAAATTATAACTCTAGCCCTCTTTCCCACCATTTCTCTAAAATATGCCTTTTCTCCCCAAGACTTTTAGAGAGGTAATGAATTTCCCGCACTGCAAATATACAAATACTTTTACAGATACAGAACAGCTACTGGTCCTGAGACAACAGTCTTTATTCCCATGTTTTTCATTGTCAGTGAAGCTGACACTCAGCACTTCATTGTTACTTCTAGAAGACATTTTTAAGAGCTACCCCGCATGAAGCCACCACACCATCGTGAATGACGACTGCCCAGTTAGGTGACTTTATAGTCCAAATTACTCCAAGCTAAGAGTATGGGTGCTTGGGAAAAGCCGATTTCCACATGCAGCCCTACGCTTTCCTTCCTCTGGGTCCAAATCCCAGATTTTGTTCTATGTTCGGTTTATTTTGCATGTTTAGGAATCTGCTCAGAGCTCGAGAGCCTGTCTGTGTTGTCCACACATTGGGCAAATGTTAAAGGAAGCAAGAGGAAACCTCAATTACGAAAGACATTTTTGTTTTTAATGATCACTCTGGGATAAGTACCATGGATATTTCTCAACATGCTTAATTTCAGTGCACGTTAGTCAGAGTTCTCTCATCTTAGCTGTTTTATTGCACAGTTGTCTAAAATGAGAAAATAAATGAATCCTAGAAACTAAAAGTCAGGCTGTGCAGTCAAAATTTCAGTTTTGCCACTAATTAGCTGTGTCGGTCAAGACTCTCTGAGCTTCATTTTCCTTATGTGTCAAATAAAAGGTTTGGACAGATCCAGTGGGACAGAGATGAATACAAAAGTCCAAACCCTGTGGGAAAATGCTGTCTATTTATTTGTGTATATGTTTGTCTCTCCTAGACTGAAGCTTTTGAAAGCTTGTTCATGTCAGAATCCTCTCATTGCTAATGTGGCAACTTGCACAGAATCATTCGATAATCATGAATAATATCAACCTCTAAAATGTGGCAATGCTGAAAAGGGGGAGGGGCATCTTGCTCACTTGGGGTGTATAGAGGTTGCTGCATGTGATGAGGGGAGATCAATTAGATTTGTATTTTAGGGCTTCTTCAAGTTCTTTCTAGTTCTAACTTAGTCTGCTGTAACAATCTTAGAAGAGTTATTCTACTCGATGTAAAATGTAAATAAACATGACTCCTCCCCCACCCCCTTTTATTTTAAACTCATAAGAGTCATGGTTAGTGTACTCATTCCTATGAAATAATGGATGGGAAATCATAGAAGGTTACATTCCATTGATAACCATCACTAAAATGGGTTGCAAAATACCATAACAGGTATTCCTGGCTGATAGTATTTTGCGGCCAGGCAGCCTATGAAAACAAGTTGAAATGGCTCTACCATTCTCCTTTTCAACTCAACTTTCCCTAAATTAACCAGATTCTAGTACACAAAAGAAGCAGAGAACCCTCACAAGTTTCCTGGGAATGTCAATGTGTCTGTCCTTCCTTGGTAGAGCTCAGATGGAAACGGCCACGCAGGGTCCTGCAGCCTCAGCATCATTCTACTGGTGTCACCAAGTTCCACTCAGGGGACACCCACAGGTCATCAACTGAGAAATTCTTTCCCTCGAATTGGTTTTCTACACTTTTAAGATCACTTTTTTTGTGGGGGGAGTGGGTCTCAATTGAATTGTTAAATGTGGTAGGAGGCATGGAAATGCCACCAAGTAATGAATGTTCCAA
Source organism: Pseudorca crassidens (assembly GCF_039906515.1). Taxonomy (NCBI): domain Eukaryota; kingdom Metazoa; phylum Chordata; class Mammalia; order Artiodactyla; family Delphinidae; genus Pseudorca; species Pseudorca crassidens. The sequence continues at coordinate 37,588,713 of NC_090310.1, read as the reverse complement.
CCTGGTGCCACAATCAGAGTGAAAGTTGTGAAGGAATTGTGACGGCCTTCGAAGTGGCTTAGGAAACAGGGTGTGATGAGGGAAATAGGGCTTTATGAGGTATTAAAATAGGCATAATCCTAAAATTAACAATGGGAGTTATGGGAAGGGCTGGGCAGTAGGATGGGGAATGGAGGAGAAACATCTAGTCCACAGGCAATGGAATCATGCAAACTGAAAAATGAGCCTCAACAATGAGATGCAACTTCACATCCACAAGGATGGCTATTATTAAAAAGACAGACAATAACAAGTGTTGGCAGAGATGCAGAGAAAACAGAACCTTCCTATGTGGCTTTTGGGAATGAAAAAGGCACAGCTGCTGGGAAAAAGAGTCTGGCAGTTCCTCAAACGATTTATCATAGAGTTACTGTCTGGGACTTCCCTGATGGTGCAGTGGTTAAGAATCCACCTGCCAATGCAGGGGACACAGGTTTGATCCCTTGTCTGGGAAGATCCCACAACCTGCAGAGCAATTAAGCCCTCATGCCACAACTACTGAAGCCTGCACGTCTAAAGCCTGTGCTCCACAACAAGAGAAGCCACTGCAATGAGAAGGCTGAGCACCGTAACAAAGAGTAGCCCCCCATCGTCACAACTAGAGAAAGCCCGCACACAGCAACGAAGACCCAATACAACCAAAATAAATTAATTAATTAATTTTTAAAAAAAGAACTGGAAACATATGTCCACACAAAAAGTTGTACATGAGTGTTCATAATTCATAATAACCCCAAATGGAAACAATCCAAATGTCCCTAAACTGACAGATGGATGGATGTACTTAGAAATAGTGAAAATGGTCTATCCATACAATGGAATATTATTTGGTCATAAAAAGGAATGAAGTACTGATACCTGTTACAGCAAGGAGGGGCTTGAAACCATTATACTAAGTGAAAGAAGCCAGTCACAAACTGACACACATTATATGATTGCGCTTATGTGAAATGACCATAATAGGCAAATCCGTAGAGACGGAAAGTATATTAATGTTTGCTTAGGGTTAGGGGGAGGGAGAGAAAGGGGCAAATTACTGTTTCGTGGGTATCAGATTTCTTTAAGGGGTGAGGAAAATGTTCTGGAACCAGATAGTTGCACAACTCTAACTATACGAAAAACGGTTCAATTGTATACTTTAAGAGGGTGAACTGTGTGATATGTGAATTATATCTCATAAAGCCATTATTTTTTTTAATTGAACTTCAAATTTCCTCATTGTTCTTGTCGAAACTATGATCCAGGCAACTGTGAACTTCTCGGCATTGGAAAACCCAACACTTCAAGTCTGCAGAGAACTTCCAGAAATTTCTATACCATCCTAAAAGTTCTGGTTTATGGAAGAGGAGGAGAAAAAAGGTACCCCTTATAACACATATTATTATCTGTTGTTTAAATTTGAGTTTCCCCAGCATAAATCACCTTTAAAGACACACCAAAGTTTTCTTTGCCATCTGTCATTTAATTCTTACCACAGCTAAGACGGAGAGGCAATGAATAGAAGGCACAAAGTTCTGTTCCAATTCATTGATCGAAAGCAGTCAGCATTTTTTTTAAAAAAAAGATCCTTGGTTACACCTGAAACTAATACAACATTGTAAATCAACTGTAGTCCAATATAAAGTAAAAATTTTTTTAAAATCCTTGGAATTTGCACAACTTTTTATGTTTTGCCCTTAAATTAAATGTTGTTTTGATATTTACATTTTGAGTTGTATGAGAAAAAGTTATCTGTATGTGGCCTCATGTACTGTTTCAAAGAAAATCACCGATGTGTTTTCTTCATGTCTTAGTGTTTGTGCACACTGATGTCAGCTTAAAAGGGCTACCTAGTATAGTAGAATTCCAGGACTCTTGGCTTTTTTTCAGCATTCTTGAAATAGAGGTTGACCATATTTTATTATTTAATAATAGCTTATGACGTCAGACAATATTTGTATAGGTTTTCCTACTCAGCTTTAGAACAGATGGTGGTGGAAAGCAGTTCATTCTCTCCACCAGCCTCACGGCTAAGAATAAAATAAGTCACTATAGTCACTTCTATATCATAAAAATTTTTTCCTCTTGATCAGTCATTTTCTGACCCCAAGGTCACAGCTATTGCAAAATTTTATTGTGGCTTGACAAATTCTCCATGTCAACTCCATATTACAAGATCTTTCATTTCTTCAATTAAACAGATGGAAATGGATACCACCTGTGCTCTCACATTTATTATGTCAATAAAGCCCGCCATAATTACACGGTGCTGTTGAAAAATGGCATGCCAGCGAACTGAAAGGCATTTGGGGGTCACCATTTCACACAATACCAACCACTGATCAAATTATTTCAAAGGCTTCAAGCCACGGATTAATAGGAAAAAAGACTGTCATATCCTTTTATTTATGTTTTGCCAACCCCTCCACTAAGCAAAACATTTATTGTATCAGTCTCTTTACAATTGTAAGGGGAAAAACTTGAAAACATGTTGAAACATGATGTTCTTTGAACTATAACTAGAGAGAAAAGATGTTAAAGTTTACAACAGTGATTCTATACAGATTCCCCTTTAAATAATTATTTTATGAGGGGAGATGTTAATACAGGGTACGTCTTGGATTTATAAGTCTTAATACAATTTTTAATTTATTAACCCACTGGGCAAGACAGTAAAATGTTATAAGGAGTAAGAAATTAGGAATGACAGAGACTTCCCTGGTGGTGCAGAGGTTAAGAATCTGCCTGCCAATGCAGGGGACACGGGTTTGAGCCCTGATCCGGGAAGATCCCACATGCCGCAGAGCAACTAAGCCTGTGCACCACAACTACTGAGCCTGTGCTCTAGAGCCCATAAACCACACTACTGAGCCCGCTCGCCTAGAGCCTGTGATCCGCAACAAGAGAAGCCACCGCAATGAGATGCCCACGCACTGCGACGAAGAGTAGCCCCTGCTCGCCACAACTAGAGAAAGCCTGTGTGCAGCAACAAAGACCCAACACAGCCAAAAATAAATAATAAATTAATTAATTTAAAAAAGAAAAGAAATTAGGAATGACAGATTCAAATTCTAGCTCTAAGACGCATCTTCAATTATTAACATCTGAAAACCCTTTACCTACTTTATGTGAATGCTCCCAGAGTTCTGGCATGAATATAGGTTTGCTATTACAGTGTTTAGGAAGGAGTCAACCTATTAAAATAGAAAAGTTTCCCAGTTGGATCAAGTTTGTCTTGTATCAGTGTTCTTTGTTGTAATTTTAAAATATTAGAGTATAAAGACTGAGTTCTGTTTAGGATAATGATAAAGTTCTGGAAATAGATAATGGTGATGGTTATAGATGCTGTGACAGTATTTAGTGTCACTGAATTGTACACTTAAAAATGGTTAAAATGGTAAATTTTATGTTATGTATACTTTATCACAGACACAAAAAAGAGTGAATTTTACTGGCTCTATGAATTATATCAACTTGAGACTAAACATTTTAGAGAAGTCAAAATTGTGATATTTTCCAGTTTTCTATCCTCTTGAGGATGGCAGAAATGGTTGTTTAATAAAATTGATAGACAATTTTTATGCTGTTCATTGTACTTATCTTTTATCTGGTGTACCTCTGAGTATCCTTCTTAAAGATCTAAAAGTACACTCTAGGTAAACAGACTCTTTATTCCACTGTGATATGGAGGCAGGAGAGTCTAGACAGACTCTTAACTGCCCGGGTCCTAAAAGGCATCTTGATCACTTTCCCAAACATGATTTGCTGTGTTAAAGTGGCTGAGAAACAAAACAAAACATCAAAACCCTGCAAAACTTATAGTCCTGTTAATATTTTCATTAAGACATTAGCGTGAAAGTTTCCCTCTGTGAAAATTTTCTGAGTTAATTGGGACTTTTGCCATTGCAAGTGACAGAAAATACAATTTAAATGGCTTTAAAGAAAAAGATAGTGGTGGTAGTGGTGGATGTGGAGTTTATTCGTTCTAGTAACTGGGAAGTCAGGGTCGGGGACCAGGTGGAGAGAAAACTTCATCCAGGGGCTTAAACGGTGTCCTCAGGTTTCAGCTTCTCTGCATCCCTGTTGGAGATCCTTTTCTCTACAGATGAAACGAAAGGTCTGGGTCTACCCATGTGCCCCAATGTTCATAGCAGCATTATTTATAACAGCCAAGACATGGAAGCAACCTAAGTGTCCATCAGCAGATGAATGGATAAAGAAGAGGTGGTATGTATATACAATGCAATACTACTCAGCCATAACAAAGAATGAAATTTTGCCATTTGCAGCAACATCGATGGACTTGGAGGGCATTATGCTAAGTGAAATGAGTCAGAAAGAGAAAGACAAATACTTTCGATACAAGACAAATAGAATATCATTTACATGAGGAATCTAAAAAATACAACAAACTAGTGAATATAACAAAAAAGAAGCAGACAGATATAGAGAACAAACTAGTGGTTATCAGTGGGGAGAAGGACAGGGAAGGGGTGATATAAGTGTAGGGGATTAAGAGATACAAATTATTAGGAATAAAATAAGCTACAAGGGTATATTGTATGACACAGGGAATATAACCAATATTTTATAATAATTATAAATGGGGTATAACATTTAAAAATTGTGAATCACTATATTGTACAGCTATAAATTATATAACATTGTACAGCAACTATACTTCAATTAAAAAAAAGTTCTAGGTCTGCCTGTCATTGGCTGCAAGTGGGTCACTGTCCCCATCCTGAATCAACCTTATGACCAGGGGATGGAAAACATTGATTGTCTTGGGCCTACTTCAGATTCCCAGCCCTGGAGTTGGGGTGAGGTCATCCCTCCCAAACCCACAAATACAAAGGAAATTGGGGTTCCTTCTAATGGAAAGGCCAATGGACACTAAGAGGCAAAAAAACCCATGTTCTCTACACTTCAGACACAGAAGGTTGATCTTAGACCTGGGTAACCCAGAGGACAGTTGTCCAGGTAGCAGCAAGAGTATGAGCTTCAGAGTCAGACTGTATCGTTTAGGATTCGGTTCAGCTGCAAACAGAACCGGCTACAGAATGTTCAGGGCCCTGTTCAAAATGAAAACACAGAACCCCTTGTTCAAATATCATTAAGAATTTCAAGATGGCAACAGCAGAGCAGTCAACCAAGGGGAGGGGCCCCTTCTAAGTGGGGGAGCCTGGGCCACTGCAAAGTGGTGCACCCATGAAGCCCACCCTGACTGCAAAGGAGAGTTAAAAATATATATAACAGAGGCTAAAACAAGATGGACGTTTCTTTCTTTCTCACATTGAAGTTCAAAGCAGACACTCTAGGGCTACTTGGCAAAGCTGTTGGGGACCCAAGCTTTTTCCAGCTCTTGCTCTACCACCTCTAGAGTGTGGTCCCATCCTCATGGTCCAGGCTATCCAGGCTGTGTTCCAAGTGGCAAGATGAAAGAAGAGGCATGGGGAGAGGTCAGGCCCCCATCCTTTGCAGGAGATTTCCTGGAAGAACTACACACACTTTGATTTGTGTCTCATATACCCAGGGCTTAGGGAGCTACACAGCCACACAAGGTTTCCAGGGAAGCAGGTGGCAGTGTGCCCAGATAAAGCTCAAACTTCTGTTATCAAAGAAGAGGGGAATGATATTGGGGTGGGTCAGGGGGTGTTGTTAACCAACCTTTTCCGCCCCACAGATGGCCTGAGTTTCAATCCCTCTTCAGTATCCCTCAGGTGAGTTATTTGAGGTGCATTATGTAACCCCTCTGGGTTTCAATTAATCTATAAAATTAAAACAATGTTTTCTCTTACCTCCATCACTTGGCATATGTTCAAGGAACTGAGGAAAGGCAAGGGGCTAGGAACGAGGGGTGCATGGAACACCGCTGGGGCCGAAGGCAGGGACAGCTAAGAGATTTAATCCAGAGTGTGAGCTGGGAGTGACTGGTTTACTTTCTATTCTTTTTTTTTTTTTTTTTTTTGCGGTATGCGGGCCTCTCGCTGTTGTGACCTCTCCCGTTGCAGAGCACAGGCTCCGGACGCGCAGGCTCAGCGGCCATGGCTCACGGGCCCAGCCGCTCCGCGGCATGTGGGATCTTCCCGGACTGGGGCACGAACCCGTGTCCCCTGCATCGGCAGGCGGACTCTCAACCACTGCGCCACCAGGGAAGCCCTACTTTCTATTCTTGAAACGTGTTCCTGGCTCCCTCACCAGGCTGTGGGCAACCTGAAGGCTGGCATACCTTGTATTTTTACCTCGTATATATCCAGTGACTGGCACAGGACCTGGTACAGAGAAAATGCCCAACAACAATAAAATATATATATGATGGGTGGGTGGGATTGTTTAGACCAAGATGTAGCATTAGCACAGCAGTGGCTCCCTCCCCTGATCAACCCTGGAAGAGCTGGAGAGGCAAAAGGGACAACCTGTGAGCACACCTGGGTGACAGGAGCTCCTGGGTGACAGGGTTGTTTGAATCTTCTGGCACAGAAGCAGCCCGTGGGCTTGGAGGTAAGAACAGGGGAGCGGTGAGCTCCTCTTTGGCCTCTGCCCACCACCACCTTTGGACCAGCAGTGCCTGCCTGCTCCCTGTGCCTGAGGGGCCCCACACTTCTGGTCCAGGTGTCCCCAGGTAGAATCAGGAGGGCCCCAAAGCCCAGCGCTTGTGAAACATGAGCAGAGCAGCTGCTCTCCCGCCACTCCCCGCCAGGACCCTGCTGGAGGAGGACAGTCTGAGAAAGGTCTCCTGTCCTGTGGCTGCATAACCAAAAAACTGAGTTGCTAAACCAACAGAAATGTACTGTCTCACAGTTCCGGAAGCCAGAAATCAAGATCAAGGTACCACAGGGCCGTGCTTCCTCTGAGGGCTCCAGGGCTCCTTGCCTCTTCCAGCTTCTTGGGTTTGCTGCAATCTTTGGTGTTTCTCGGCTCGTAGATTCCAGTCACAAGGCCATCTTCACCCTGCATCTTAACATCGTCTTCCCTCTGTGTGTGACTAACTGTACCCAAATCCCCCCTTTTTATAAGGACACCAGTCATATTGGATTAGGGCCCAATCTGCAATGACCCTATTTCCAAATAAGGTCACATTCCGAGGTGCTGGGGCTTAGGACTGAGACACAGTACAACCCCTAAGAGGAAAAGATGATAAAGACTTGATCTGAGAGGTCGTTTAATGGGGTGGAGAATGAGCATGGTTTTCTGGATATGGAATGTCCAGATAGGCAAAAACATAGTCTTTCTTTTTTAAGATTTTAAAATTATTTTATTTACTTATTAATTTATTTTTAGCTGCGCCGGGTCTTAGTTGTGGCACGCGGGATCATCGTTGAGGTATGCGGAAACTTTTTTTTTTTTTTTTTTTTTTTTGCCGTACTCAGGCCTCTCCCTGCCGCGGCCTCTCCCGCCACGGAGCATAGGCTCCAGTTGCACAGGCCCAGCGGCCACGGCTCGCGGCATGAATCCGCGTCCCCAGCATCGGCAGGCGGACTCCCAACCACTGCGCCACCAGGGAAGCCCATGCGGGAACTTTTTATTGCGGCACGCGGGCTTCTCTCTAGTTGTGGCCTGTGGCGTGCGGGTTCCGCAGCACGTGGGCTCTGTAGTTTGCAGCATGCAGGCTCTCTAGTTTAAGGCACGTGAGCTCAGTACTTGTGACGCTCGGGCTTAGTTGCCCCGTGGCGTGTGGGATCTTAGTTCCCTGACCAGGGATGGAACCCATGTCCCCTGCGTTGTAAGGCGGATTCTTTACCACTGGACCACCAGGGAAGTCCCAACATAGTCGCTTTGAAATTAGATTAGTGGTTGCTGGAGGCTGGGGGTAGGAGGAAGCAGGGATTGGCTGCTAATAAGTACAAGGTTTCTTTTTTGCATGATAAAAATGTTCTGGAATTAGAGAGTGGTGATAGTTGCATAATTTTGTGAACATGTTAGAAATCACTGAATTGTGGTTTGAAAGGGTGAATTTTGTGGTATATGAATCATATCTCAATATTAATAATTTTAAAAGATCACTACCAAGACCTTGTACTAAATGTTGCAACAGTGAAACTGCAAGCCTAAAAAAGGAAAGGACAATGGAATAGTATTTTCAAAATATTAAAGGAAAATAACTTAGAACTTTGTATCCAGTCAAACTGCTTTCAAAAAATGAGGATGTGATAAAAATATTCTAAAGACATACAGGCCTCAGAAGCTTTCAGACACAAGACCCAAGCAAAATTGTTTGGGATGAAGTAGTTAAAAAAGAGGAAAGAAACCACAAGAGAAACTACAAAGATATAGGAAGTACAGATGCTAAAATTCCTTGAAAAATATTATTGTTGTTCTTTAGACATCTCTAAGTTTAGATAAAAAGAGAAAATATATCCACAGTAAGACAGAATTAAAAGTCACCAACATTATGGGATGGGAGAAGACCAAGGAATGAGGGTGTGCTAAGTCATATTATTGTGGGGGAAATATAGACATCCATTTTTTAAGTAAGGAAGGACTAAAAGGAAATGGAGAAGATAAACTGAAATGATAGTAGGAACAAGTCCAAGTATGTCAGTAATGACAATTAATGTAAATGGACTAAATTCACCAGTAAAAAAACAAAGGACAGGTGGGATTTCCTTTTTTAAGTCCAGGTTAATGAATGGAAAAAAATAATCTTTTACATGTTTGCACCTTCTGCAAATATGTAACTGTGCAATCCAACTCTAAAAGACATTGAAAATATCCAGACCCAGAAGAAAGAGTTTTAGGAGCTGGGAGAACAAAATATGCCATCTAGTTCAGGGGTTGACAAACTCTATCCCATGGACTAAATCTGGCCACCATGTTTTGGTTTTTTTTTGACTAGAGAGCCATACAATAGTTTTTACATTTTTTAATGGTTGAAAAAAATCAAAAGAAGAATAATATTTCATGACATGTGGGAATTATATGAAATTCAAATTTAAGTGTCCGTAAAGTTTTTTTGCAGAGCACAGGCTCCGGACGCGCAGGCTCAGCGGCCACGGCCCATGGGCCCAGCCGCTCCGCGGCATGTGGGATCTTCCTAGATCGGTGCACGAACCCGTGTCCCCTGCATCGGCAGGCAGACTCTCAACCACTGTGCCACCAGGGAAGCCCTAAGTTTTTTTTTAATAGATCTTTATTGGAGTATCATTGCTTCACAATACTGTGTTAGTTTCTGTTGTACAACAAAGTGAATCAGCCATATGCATACATATATCCCCATATCCCCTTCCTCTTGAGCCTCCCTCCCACCCTACCTATCCCACCTCTCTAGATCGTCGCAAAGCACTGAGCTGATCTCCCTGTGTTATGCTGCTGCTTCCCACTAGCTAACTATTTTACATTCGGTAGTGTATATATGTCGATGCTACTCTCACTTTGCCTCAACTTCCCCCTCCCCCTCCCCATGTACTTAAGTCCATTCTCTATGTCCACATCTTTATTCCTGCCCTGCCACTAGGGTCATCAGTACCATTTTTTTTTTTTTTAGATTCCATATATATGTGTTAGTGTATGGTATTTGTTTTTCTCTTTCTGACTTACTTCACTCTGTATGACAGACTCTAGGTCCATCCACCTCACTACACATAACTCAGTTTAGTTTCTTTTTATGGCTGAGTAATATTCCATTGTATATATGTGCCACATAACAAAAATAAACAAATGGACCTAATTAAACTTGAAGCCTTTGCAGAGCAAAGGAAACCATAAACAAGACAAAAAGACAACCCTCAGAATAGGAGAAAATATGTGCAAACGAAACAACGGACAAAGGATTAATCTCCAAAATATATAAACAGCTCATGGAGCTCAATAACAAAAAAAACCCAAACAATTCAATTAAAAAATGGGTAGAAGACCTAAATAGACATTTCACCAAAGAAGACATACAGATGGCCAAGAGACACATGAGAAGATGTTCAACATCACTAATTATTAGAGAAATGCAAATCAAAACTACAATGAGGTATCACCTCACACCGGTCAGAATGGCCATTATTAAAAAATATAGAAACAATAAATGCTGGAAAGGGTGTGATGAAAAGGGAACCCTCCTGCACTGTTGGTGGGAATGTAAATTGATACAACCAATATGGAGGTTCCTTAAAAAATTAAAAATAGAACTACCATATGAGCCAGCAATCCCACTACTGGGCATATACCCTGAGAAAACCGTAATTCATAAAAAAAATTCATAAAAACCAATGGTTTCTATAAAGGAATTGCTTTATGGTCAACATGGCTGAAATGCATCGATTATACAAAGTGGAGAGTAATTGCATTTGAAGCGCTTGAGTGGCAACCAGTGTGTTTTAGAAACACATTGCTGGTTTGTAAGACAGAAACAAATTGAGCTATGTTTTTTTTTTAATAAATTTATTTATTTATTTATTTTTGGCTGCGTGGGGTCTTCATTGCTGCGTGTAGGCTTTCTCCAGATGTGTCGAGCGGGGGCTACTCTTCATTGCAGTGCGCAGGCTTCTCATTGCAGTGGCTTCTCTTGTTGTGGAGCACAGGCTCTAGGCACGTGAGCGTCAGTAGTTGTGGCATGTGGGCTCAGTAGTCGTGGCTCGTGGGCTCTAGAGCTCAGGCTCAGCAGTTGTGGCTCACGGGCTTAGTTGCTCCGCGGCATGTGGGATCCTCCCAGAGCTATGATGTTTTGAAGGGCTTGGTTTCTCTCCATAAATTAAAACTCTGTGTTACTAGCAAAAGCAGGGTTAGGATAGGCTGAAACTCAGGTTTAAAGGCTCGGCTCTTGCTGTTCTGACATTTTGCCAGGAAACTGTGACAGTGGGCACTTTGAGAACCCCTGTAAAAGTGCTCTTTAAAAATCTTGAGATCGGGCTTCCCTGGTGGCACAGTGGTTGAGAGTCCGCCTGCCGATGCAGGGAACACAGGTTCGTGCCCACATGCCGCTGAGCGGCTGGGCCCGTGAGCCATGGCCGCGTCCAGAGCCTGTGCTCCGCAACTGGAGAGGCCACAACAGTGAGAGGCCCATGTACCGCCAAAAAAAAAAATCTTGAGATCATTATATCAAAAAACCTGTAGTAAAAATGTCAATAAAACAGAGGAAGTTATTCCATATTTAAAGTTATTGACACCTAGATATTTGTGATGTTTCATTTTACTCAGACACATGACCCCAAGTGTTAGCTGCTGCAATAATGGTTCCATAGAAGTACTAAGTAACCCACAACAAGCGAAGCTCACAGAAATCTTTATCATTCCCAGGTTTCTGACTCAGTGCTGAAAGGTCTTGCTTTGGGCCCTTCTCTGGTTTTAATTGCCTTTTTGCACTTATTCCTAAATGTTAGGTTGTAACTTGATACTCACTTCATATCTCCCCACACCTTCAGGGCAACAAGTTATTGTTTCATAAAAAAGTGCAGTTAAACAAGGGCACTGCTGTGTACCCCATCCATCCCTGATACCACAGCTGGACTGTGATACTTAGTGATCAAGAAACCATCAACTTTGACTCCTTACTCCTTGTTCTGGTGCTTCTCCTTTTAGACCAGCTCTTGTTCCTTATTTCTCAGAGCAGTCAAAACAGCTTGGAGGGTCAGATCCCATTTGTGTAAAAGGAAGGTTACCTAGCAACCAGTTACTTATTGCTACGTGACTAACTACCACAAAACTTAGCAGCTTAAGACAACCTGCATTTATCATCACAGTTTCTGTGGGTCAGGAATCTGGGCATTCCTTAGCAGGGTTCTCCACTTGGGGTCTTGCAGAAGATTGCAATCAAGGTGTCATCCAGGACTTCCCTGGTGTCATCCAGGACTTCCCTGATGGCACAGTGGTTAAGAATCTGCCTGCCAATGCAGGGGACACAGGTTCGATCCTTGGTCTGGGAAGACCCCACATGCCGCGGAGCAACTAAGCCCATGCGCCACAACTACTGAGCCTGCTCTCTAGAGCCCATGAGTCACAACTACTGAAGCTTGTGTGCTTAGAGCCCACGCTGTGCAACAAGAGAAGCCACTGCAATGAGAAGCATGTGCACCGCAACGAAGAGTAGCCCCCACTCGCCGCAATTAGAGACTAGAGAAAGCCCTCGCAGCAGCAAAGACCCAACGCAGCCAAAAATAAATACATAAAATTAAAAGAAAAAAAAAAGTGTCATCCAGGGCTAAGGTCTCATCTGAAGTCTCAACTGGGAAAGAATCCACTTCCAGACTCACATGGTGGTTGGCAGAATTCGGTCCCTCCAGGGCTGTTGGATTGAGGGACTGAGCTCCGTGCCAGGGAAACCTCCCCAACAGGGCAGCTTGCTTCATCAAATATTAAACACTGAGAGGAATGGAGTCTGCTAATTAGACGCAAGTCACAGTCTTTTGTAGTCTAATCATGGAAGCATATCCCTCAACTTGGCTGCATTCTATAGAGCAGAATCTTGCCCACACTCAAGGGACGAGGATGACCCTGGCACGAATACCAGGACTCGGGGTCATTGGGAACCATCTGAAAGGCTGCCCACCACAGAAGGGCAGGTGTGTTTATTTGCTTGATTATGTATAGAAAATTTCTGGTAGAACACAATAATTTATCAGAAATTGTTGATAGTGGTTACCTCCAGAAATAGGACTAGGGCATCAGAGATAGTGGGAGAGGGGACTTTCACTTTTCACTTTATACATTTCTATATTGTTTTATTTTTTTTAAAACCATAAACAGTTTGCTATGTTTTATTTTTATTTTAAAAAGAAAAAAGTCACCCAGGCTATTTTCCAATAACTGTATCTTTTTTTTTTTTTTTTTTTCCGGTACGCGGGCCTCTCACTCTTGTGACCTCTCCCGTTGCAGAGCACAGGCTCCGAACACGCAGGCTCAGCGACCATGGCTCACGGGCCCAGTCGCTCTGCGGCATGTGAGATCTTCCCGGACCGGGACACGAATCCGTGTCCCCTGCATCGGCAGGCGGACTCTCAACCACTGCGCCACCAGGAAAACCCCAATAACTGTATCTTTTTAAAAGTAGTCTGGACTCAAAGAATAAAAATCAGTGAACCCAATTCACTTGTGTGCACAAAAAAGTAAAACGTGTAGACATGTAAGTAAATATTTAGCAGTAGTGGTTTTATAAAATCATAAAATTGTATTATCTTTTCAAACTACCTAAAAAGGGAACACATCTTAACGACACTTTCAGTTCCATCATAAACATTTTATTGCATTCTGTCCTAACACAGGAGCTAAGAGATGGAAATTAGCTTCTGGAAATTACCTTGGATTTAATCTAATCTTTGGATTGTTTCAGAATCGATGACTACTTTGGCTCCGTAACGGGGCTCATTTCAGTGTCCTATTTCTCCCCCAGTCCACCTAGCATTGTCAGATAAAATACAGGATGCCTAGGCTGGCCCATGTAATATTTGGGACATACACTAAAAAATTATTCAATGTTTATCTGAAACTCAATTTTAACCAGGTGACCTGTAGTTTTATTTGCTCCTGTGTCACACGCCCACAAAGTTGGCCTGATTGAGTTAGCACAGTGGCTTTCAAGGAAAGGATGGCAATTCTGTCCCCCAGGGGACATTTGGAGACGTCTGGAGACTTTTGGTTGTCACAGTTGGGGGGTTCCGGTGCTACTGGCATCTAGTGGGTAGAGGACAGGGATGCTTCTAAACATCCTACAGGGCCCAGGACAGCCTCCATGATAAAGAATCCAACCGCAAATGTCAATAATGCCGAGATTGAGACACCCTCCATCCTCCCTCCCACAAACTCCTGCTCGACTCACCACTGGCTTCAGTGAGGAGCTGTGGACGCTCAGGTAGCTTTGGAAAACAATCACCAGGTGGGAGTAGGGTGGGGGGTGAGGGGCATGGTCTGGGGGTGTTTCAGCCGATTCTCTCCATAAAGTAACAGCTCTTCAACCCTCCAGCAGGTACACTCTGAATTGTTTACTGCTGGCTCACACTTGTTTGTCTGCAACTAGTTCTCCCAAAGATCTGAGCAGATCTCAAGCAGCTGCAAGAATCTGCAGGTAGCAAGTGATTTAAGAGACCTGGCAGAGAATACAATTACCTTTTTTCCTTTTTTAATTAATAAAGAGATTTTACTAATACCCTTTGTCCAGACCATTTTTACTGTGGTTAATGTTCCCAAAGAGAGACAATTCAAAATTTGCTGATAACACAAATGGGGTGTGTGTGTGGGGGGGGGGTCCCTGTACCATCTAATAACTCACAAAGTAATTTGTTCAAGATTAACACCATTTTCCTATGAGAGCTCATATTGTTTTCATCCATTCTAGATGCATTGTAGACATGAATTTTATTCAATTATTTATTTTGCCTCTTAAAAATCTATTACAATTGGGCTTCCCTGGTGGCGCAGTGGTTGAGAGTCCGCCTGCGGATGCAGGGGACACGGATTCGTGCCCCGGTCCGGGAAGATCCCACATGCCGCGGAGCGGCTGGGCCCGTGAGCCATGGCCGTTGAGCCTGCGCGTCCGGAGCCTGTGATCCGCAACGGGAGAGGCCACAGCAGTGAGAGGCCCGCGTACCGCAAAAAAAAAAAAAAATGCCACGTGTGTTTGTACCCCTCGATCAAGTAACTTCCACCATCAGCATGAGTCTGACCTGCTTAGTGATACCTGGGGGACAGGTACCCTGGGAAGTTCTGATGTCTGTCCTTTAAGACTATATTTGTCTCATAGGTGCTGCTACTTGGGAATCTTTTGCACTGGTTGCCTTTATCACAGCTGGTAAAAACATCTGCAGTAAATGCTTTTTAATTACCCTGATTTTCCAGGTCTTTGCTAGAAAGAAATCTTGCTGAGTCTTCCTGAAAAATAAATTCAATTTTTTGTGACAGGTAGATGGAACTGAATTCTGGAGGAAAAGCTCAACCCAACCATTGATGTTCCTCATAATCATCGATTCCTGCGTGGGAAGCTGCACCCTCTCTTACGGTCCCAGTGGGTTGCCATTCTCGGCTCTCCCAGCTGCAGGGGAGGGGCGTAATGTGCGGAGTTCCCACCTGTGTCCCTTGGATTTGACAAGTGCCTGAAGGAGTGCCTGCATTTATTCCTGGTCTTGTTGCTGATGCCTTTGAGAGGAGCAACAGAATGACTGAGACTGGGAGTGATTATAAATATACATCCGAAGGACAGAAAATCTTCGGCTGTCTTACCCCATCACTCTTCAAAAACATTACTGTCTCCTTAAGATAACAAAATAATTCCGGCGTATCTTGGGAACATCTGGCTTGTGTCTCCTTCCAAGGCTGTGCACATAACTGAACTGTTTTGAATATTAGATTCTTTATCAGATTTTAGGATAACCGACCTTCCGCTCCCTCAGACACTGGGTTTCAGAGAAAGGGCTGGTGAGACTCAGTGTGTTCCTTTCTACTCGAGGGATGCAGTCAAGGAGGCAAGGTTCTGTAAGAGGTTTCTTCTTTCTTCCTTTTGTCCTAGTCTTTTAAAAAATTCTTTTGTTGGGTTTTTTTCCAATAGTAGGAAAACCGACACCCGTGTGGACAGGTTATCTGCACTCATTCATAAGTACATTCACGTGTCACATGCTTTTTGGAGCCTTCCCACTGCCTGGCATTGTCCTGATCTCTGAGCGTCTCTCGATGTGGTGGGCAGTGTCGGGGGGGAGGTCCATCCAGTGGGGGTGGCGGACTGAGCTGCCCCTGGTTAGGGAGCAGCAGTGGCAATAGAGCAAAAACGGGGCTTGTGCTGGCACTGTTCCCCATTGGCTGGCATTTATTTTCCCAAATCAGCCATTAAAAAAAAAGGAATCAGCCTTCCAAAATTATTCAGACTTCAACTTCCAGACTTCTCAGCTGGAATTCATGATGGTAAAAACAGTTTTTCCTCCAAGTATGGGCGGTCAGTTCTCATTATTGGCAGATTCCATATTTGCGAACTCACCTACTTGCTAAAATTTATTTATAACCACAAAAGCAATATTGGATGCTTTTTTTTTTTTGGCCTCACCACGTGACTTGTGGAAGCTCAGTTCCCCAACCAGAAGATTGAACCCGGGTTGAACCTAGACTGAAACCATGCACCTCAGATTGGGACTTGAACCCATGTGCCTGTGCGGGACTCGAACCCCTCCTAGACCAAGGTTGGGACTTGAACCCACGCAGCCGGGACTCATACCCAGCCAAAACCCTGATTGGGACTTGAACCCACGCCTCCAGGACTTGAACCCAGCCAAAACCTACAGTCTTCCAACTGAGATCACACATCTGGTTTCAGGACTTAATGAAACTCAGGTTCTTGATGTCTCATCGCAGAAAGAATTCAGTGAGAGACAAAGTGATAGGTAAGAAGTGGATTTATTTAGAGAAAAACACACTCCACAGAGTATGGGCCATCTCAGTTGGTGAGAAAGGGACCAGGGTATGGGGTTGTCAGTTTTTATAGGGGTGGGTAATTTCGTAGGCTAATAAGTAGGAGGAGTATTCCAGCTATTTTGCAAAGGGGTGGGGATTTCCAGGAATTGGGCCACCGCTCACTTTTTGATCCTTATGGTCACCTTAGAACAGTCATAGAGCCTGTGGGTGTGTCATTTAGCTTGCTGATGTGTTACAGTGAGCGTATACTGAGGCTCAAGGTCTAGTGGAAGTTGACTTGTCCGCCATCTTGGACCCATTTGGTTTTAATCAGTTTATGTCATGTCTTCAGGCTATATCATTCTTTCAAAGGTTGTACCCTGACCGCTTCCCTCCTATTTCAAGGCCACGGCAGTGAAAGTGCCAAATCCTAACCACTAGACCACCAGGGAACTCCCTAATATTGGACATTTTTGAGGTCATTCACAGACAAGCAGAGCAGCAAAAAATGTGTCTCCTGATCACAGTGAGTTTTCAGCTCTCATATTGCGAGTAGGTGTGCCTTCCAGGTCTCTATCATGCCACCCTTTTGCTAATTTTTGAGTATTTGTTGATAGTTGCACCATTTAAAATGGCACGAAAATGCAGAAGTGATGGCTTAGTGTCCTAAGCATGTGAAGGCTGTGATGGGCCCCACAGAGAAAATACCCGTGTTACATAAGCTTCATTCAGGTGGGAGTTATAGTGCTGTGGGCCTTGAGTTCAATGATAATGACCCAACAATATATGGAAAATAAGGTGCCTTTAAACAGAGACTCTCACAAAACAAGGTTATGTATTGATCAGTTGACAAAATTTTGTGACCAGAGGCTCGCAGGAACCTGACCCTGTATTTCCCCAGGACTGATTCCCTAACTCAGTGTTCACAGTGAGTTTAGAGACTTAACTACTGTGAACAACAAGAATCGGCTGACTCTTTTAACACACGTGGAATGGATAATTCATTACTTCTTATCCTGTAGGATATGAGCACAGAGGCCAATGATCAGAGCCAGGTATGGAAATAAACAATTCCAAATGATCAATTAAAAATTGATTTTCTTCTTATACTGATTAGCTCAGCTTCTCCCAGGAGCCAAACACTCATGCAGCACAATATGCTGAGATCCGAGACAACTAAGTCTTGTTCCTATAGGAGGATGAACCTAAGAAAATCCAGGTGTCAGCCCAGGTCCCCTTGGATTCCCGGGGGCCCACATGTGACGATGAGCCATGTGCCTGCTCCTTGCTTGGAGCCAAACAAGTAACATTCCTGGGATTTGTATGCAAAGGCTTGAAAATCTGCAGACAAGATCTGCAGGTACAATTACTGTGTCAGCTTGTAGAAAAACCCCTGGTTAGCCAGAATATTTTGTTCCAAGTTTCAGTTTTCCATCTTCTAAAGCCATGCTTCTCAAACCTTGAGGTGCAGAGACACCACGACCTGGGTGATGATGTTAACATGAAGATTCTGATCTAGGGAGACCTGGGTGGGGCTGAGGTCCTGTGTTTCCAACAGCTTCCAGCTGAGGCCTATGCCGACACCAGTAAACTCCCTTTGCACGCATGACTGTTTGGACTGCATTTTTCTATTGTTTGCACCCAAAAGATACCAACTGGCATCCAGGGGTGTCAGGCCTGTTCCTCCCTCCATGGGTGTCAGGGGTGTCAGCCCTCCATGTGGCTCTTTATCCCATGCCTTCCCTGAGGCTTCCTCTCTGCTTGGATACTGCCTCCTCCAGGGAGCCTTCCCTGACTCCTGCTCCCTTGCCCTCAGGGACTCTCAGGAGCAGGCCCCAGGGCTGCAGTTCTCAACCTTGACTGCAAAATAGAATCACCTGGGAGCTTGGAACCCACGACTCTCCAGGCCACACCCCAGACCAATCAGCCCCAAAAGTCTATGGGTGGGGCCAATCCATGTCTTAAGAACTAGGCCCCAGGTGTGTGTTATGTCCAACATATAGGTTTTTTTTAATATTTATTTTTATTTACTTATTTATTTTGGCAGCACAGGGTCTTAGTTGCAGCACGTGGGATCTTTGCTGTGGCATGCAGAATCTTTTACTTTCAGCATGTGGACTTCTTAGTTGCGGCATGCAACCTCTTAGTTGCGGCATGCGTGTGGGATCAAGTTCCCCAACCAGGGAGCGAACCCAGGCCCCCTTCATCGGGAGCACAGACTCTTACTCACTGGACCACCAGGGAAGTCCCAACTTATAAAGTTTTGACAGCATCTGACTGGCTGTCCAAACTGTGGGGAAAGTTCCATATGAAAGTTCACCACACTGAAGATTATTCAGCCTTACAAAGGAATGAAGCTCTGACACATGCTTCAACATGGGTGAGCCTGAAGACTAGTCTTCAAGAGTTGGTTTCCCGCAGGGAATTCCCTGGTGGTCCAGTGGTTAGGACTCGGTGCTTTCACTGTGGTGGCCGGGGTCCAAAGTTTCTGAAAGCCTCACAGCCAAAAAAAATAATATTTTCTACTTCAAAAAATTTCTGGTCAAAGGACTTCCCTGGTGGTGCAGTGGTTAAGACTCTGTGCTCCCAATGCAGGGGGCCTGAGTTCAATCCCTGGTAAGGGAACTAGATCCCACATGCATGCTGCAACTAAGAGTTCACATGCCACAACTAAGGAGCCTGCCTGCCACAACTAAGAGCCAGGGCAACCAAATAAATAAATATATATTTTTAAATTTCTGGTCAGAATGTGCCTCACCATTATTTAACAAATGTTTGTATTTTTCAATATACCGAGAGCCAATGTACCAGCTCTCTGATATTTAGCAGTTTTCCAAAATAAACTTTCTATTTTGGAATAATTTTTGAATTAAAGAGAAGTTGCAAAGATAGTACAGCATGTGCCCCCATACCCTCTCTCAGTTTCCCCTACTGATAGCATCTTACATAACTGTGGTGTATTTGTCACTAAGAAACTCACAGTGAGACATTACTACTAACTGAACTCCAGGTTTGGTTTGGATTTCATCAGTGTTCCCATTAATGTCCTCTCTCTGTCCCTGGATTCCATCTCCTTGTTTTTCACGACCTTGACAGTCTTAAGAAGTACAGTGTTAAGAAGTACAGATCAGGAATCATGTAGAATGTCCCCCAGGCTGGGTTTCTCTGATGTTTTTTGTGTGTCTGTGATTAGAGTGGGGCTATAGGTTTGGGGAATAACCCCACAGAAGTGAGGTGCTCTTCTTACCACATCATTTCGAGGTGCCTGACCTCCTCATGACTCATCATGGATAACATTCACCTTGATCACCCAGTCAAGGTGTGTCTGCCAGTTTTCTCCACTGTAAAGCTACTATTTTTCTCCTTCCGGACTCTTTACTTTGGAAGTAAATCACTAAGCCTAGCCCACCCTCAAGAGGGAAGAAGGTGGGAATTGCTCCCCATCTCCCGGGATGGGAGCATACATTATCAATTCTTTTGTCAGTAGTTTTTTAGGTGAAAGGATAACACACTATGAGTTTTCTGCACATAGTTAAGATAGTAACTCCCCAGCTAGACACAGCAGACTATACAGCTCAGTACAATTGCTCACTTTTTGCATTTCTTACTGTTCAACCCAATTCAAATAGGTGAAGAGTTCATTTTTAAGAGGAACAGAAGATGGAACGTTATTCAGCCTTAAAAAGGAAGGAAATTCTGACACATGCTACAACATGGATGGAACTTGAGGGCATTATGCTGAGTGAAATAAACCAGACACAAAAGGACCCATATTGTTTGATTCCATTTGCACAAGGTACCTAGAGTTGTCAAATTCATAGAGACAAAAAGTAGAGTGGTGGCTGCCTGGGGTTGGGGATGGGAGAATGGGGAGTTATGGTTTCATGGGGACAGAGTTTTAGTTTTGTAAGATTAAAAGAGTTCTGGAGATGATGGTGACGGTGGTTGCACAACAATGTGAATGTACTTCATGCCACTGAATTCTACACTTAAAAATGGTTAACGGTAATTTTTATGTTATGTGTATTTTATCACAATTTTTTAAAAAGACACAGATGGGGCAAATGAAATTGTCACTGATTACCAATCAATCATAGGAGATTGGTTGAATTAACTATTGTTTATCTCCACAACGGAGTACACTACAGATGCCAAAAAGAATGAGGAAGCTCTCTGTGAACAGCTATGGAGTCATTTCCAAGCTATATTATTAAGTGATAAAAGCAAAGTTCAAAAGAACATATATAGTATGCTACCTTTTGCCTAAGGAAAAAAAGATAAGAAAACGTGTGTGTGTGTGTGTGTGTGTGTGTGTGTGTGTGTACGCCCACATGCTTATCCTTACAAAGAGAAACTCAAAGAGATAAACCAGAAAACAATGAAGATGTTTGTCTACAAGAGGTGGGAGGAAACAGGGTAAGAGGGAGACTGGGATGCGTGACAGTCCTCTGAATATACCTGTTTATATAGTTTCAAGTTTTGAAGCACCTTCTACATACTCAAAAAATAAAAGCAAATTAACGATGATGGAAAGATAAAAACCCTAAAACTGAAGAAAACAGACAAATGAACCCAACTGTACTGCTGATGGATATCATGACCCCACAGAAGAGACTGAGAAGTACCCCCAGCATTTGTGAATCCAGGATTTCACTATATACTCTCAGTCTTTGTGGGGGGAGCGGGGAGGTCAGCAGAACAGGGAAAACTCTGGAACTCTTTACCAGATTTGTTGTTTGTAGTGGACATTGTGCAGCAATTCTAATGCTATTTTAGGATATATTATAGGATTGAGCAAATGCATAAAGGTGTTGCTGGTATTGGGAGAAGGAAAATACAAATATGGACAGGAGGATGGGTTGGAAGTGGGGGTATTGGTGTGGACACATGGTCTCTAAAACAAGCACACGCGTGAATACAAGCATTTGTGTATGTGTATATACCTGTAGGTACATGAATGTGCGCGGGCGTATACGTGTATTTGTTTTCTAGCTCTGTCCTTTGAAAAAGTCTCAAAGCAAAGACACGACAGCAAAAATGAGCACACCTACTGCCCAGATCTTGGTGCTTAACACCATTCCTCACTAACAGGAACCAGGGCTCCTTGGAAAAATGGCTGATTCCAGGACGGGGGCAGGAAAGGCCAAGATGAGCCTGAAATACCTTGTTATACCAGAAAGTAAGGAAGTATTCAAAAAAAAAAATAATGATGGTGCATGGCTAAAGGACCCAGGAGCCAGCTTGACAGGGCTCCCACTGATCACACCTGGGACAATTTGAGCACCGAGATAATTAAGAAGTTGTAATAAATTTAGTTTGAAAAAATCATGAAGGCATACCAAAAATAAATACATAAATAAATAAGTGGGGGAGAAAGGAGGGCTCTTGCTTATAGTAGAAAGTCAACTGCAGACTGGTATGTGTGAAGGGATGCTGAATTGGAAAATTTCCATTTTGCCACCATCATTGTAAAGGTTGGTAAAGACAAGAATCGTTAATGGGTGTCAAATCCAGGAGGCACACTTCATGAGGACCATGACATTCGTACGGTGTCTGCCCACAGATTGTTTATTTGAGAGCACAGGGAAAACAGTAACCTACAGAGCTTCTCACACAGACATCTTGACATGAGCAACCAAAAATCACATCCCCGGACCTCCCTGGTGGCACAGTGGTTAAGAATCCGCCTACCAATGCAGAGTACACGGGTTCAATCCCTGGTCCAGGAAGATCCCACATGCTGTGGAGCAAATAAGCCCAGGTGCCACAACTACTGAGCCTGTGCTCTAGAGCCAGTGAGCCACAACTACTGAAGCCCACAAGCCTAGAGCCCGTGCTCCACAACAAGAGAAGCCACTCAATGAGAAGCCCGTGTACTGCAACGAAGAGTAGCCCCCACTTGCCGCAACTAGAGAAAGCCCGCGCACAGCAACGAAGACCCAACACAGCCATAAATTAATTAATTAATTAATTAATTAAAAAAACAAAAAAACGAAAAACTCTGTAGGGGAACTGAGATCCCGCAAGCCACGGGTCATGGCCAAAAAAAAAAAACCCCAAAACACAACTCTGTAAGTTGTAGAAACTGATAACGATGCAAATTAGCGATGCTGATAGGATGCAATTACTGCCCAGTGGACAGACACAGCTGTCCATCTGTTTGTTAATTCCTTTCAGCCTTCCTCACTTGCCCAGGGCTCCGGATATTTGGGCCCTTCTGCCGGGAGGTCCTCCCTCTGTGGAGAGCCGGAGATATCTTGGAGTCCTGGGGACACAGGCTCTGTCGACTCCCCATACAGTGGAAACTTCCAGAATTTTCCTGGGTTCCCTAAACACCAAGCCTTGATTTTCCACATACTCACACAGGCTTACAGAACTCGACCCAAATCCAGAAGAGTTTCTGATTCACTGCCACTTACCTCACAGAGAACCGCAAGTGTGCATCTGATCGTTACACTGCCCCACAATTTTATTTTCCAAAATGTGTCCCCTCCCATCCCTTAAGGAGCAAGTAGGTGATGCAGAGCAGTGAAGAAAAGCCACAAAGAGCAGGGACTCTCCCACCTCTGATGAACTTGAGAAGAGCACACAGCCCTTCCAGGACTGGTTAATCACCATGCATCACAAGGCCCCTTTGCCGTCCAGCAGAAAAACATAAAAGCAGCAGAGTCCAGAATTCCTGGGGCTGGTACAGGACTCTTCCAAGGTGCCTGTCACTGTCCTGCAGTGGGTGTCAAATCGTCAGAACAAGGGCTGGGACCTCGTGACTGAGTGCCAGGATGCCTCTGTTTATCCTTGCAACCTACCGACCCACTCAGGAGGTCTTTTCCCTGCCCCACTTGCTCCTGGAGATGAAACCAGGCCCTTGAGACACACAGCAACCCAACCACAGAGGAATTACAGGCACACCTTGTTTTACTGATCTCCACTATGCTGCGTTTTTTACAAATTGAAGGTTTGTGCACCCTGCATCAAGCATCTATTGGCACCATTTTTCCAACAGCAGCTACTCCATGTCTCTGTGTCACATTTTGGTAATTCTCACAATATTTCAAACTTTGTCATTATTATTATATTTGTCATGGTGATCCATGATCTTTGAATATACTACCGACTCACTGAAGGCTCAGATGATGGTTAGCATTTTTTAGCAATAAAGAATTTTTAAATTAAAGTATGTACATTGTTCTTTTGGACATAAGGCAATTGCACAGTTAATAGACTACAGCATAGTGTAAACATAACTTTTATATGCACTGGGAGACAAAAAAAATCCACGTGACTCGCTTTATTGTGATATTTGCTTTATTTTGGTGGTTTGGAACTGAACTTGCCGTATCTCCAAGTGGTGCCCGTAAAGTAATTCACTCCAGTGGGACAGCTGAGGAGAACTGGCTGTGCTGATGCAGGACAGGTGCCTGAGCACAAGATTTTGTCCTGCTATCAGGCTCAGAGTCCCAGAGGCCCTGTGTAGGGTTCTCATCTCCTTCGTGTCCCTGGGTTATATTTCTGACTTTAGGGAATTCTCTGGCAGTCCAGTGGTTACGACTCCGCGCTTTCGCTGCCAAGGGCCCAGGTTTGATCTCTGGTCAGGGAACTAAGATCCCGTAAGCCACATGTTGCTGTCAAATATATATATATATATATATATATATATATATATATATATATATATATATATATATATATATATATATATATATTTCTGACTTTAGCCCACTGAAGCTTTACCATTGGCCTTACAGTATTTTCTAGTTATAATACAGTCTTTTCCCCTTCTGCCTCTCCAGCTAGAGGGGAGCTCCTGGCAACTGCCCTCAGTGCGGGGCCACTGAGGGTCTGAGCCTGATGGTGCAGAGGACAGGAGTGTCCACAGAGGCCAGGGCCAGGAACGTGCTGTTTGGTCCTTTTGACTATCAGCGAGTAAGGATTACCATCTCCATTTTACAGATGAATAAACGGAAGCTTCAAAGGGTGAGTGACTCAGGCAAGGTCCCCCGTCAGTAAGGAGAAGAGCTGAAATTAAACTCACAGCCCAGTCGCCAGAAGGCTGATGGAGGAAAGAAGAAGTAGAGGGAGGGAGAGGGAATAAGAATTACAGTGACTGTAACTTACTAAGTGGGTCTGTCCTGGCCTGGAGTACGTAGTGTTACTTCTAAATTACCAAACCTTCTCTGTGAATGCCTAGTGATTTAGATGTTCACTGCCCAATGCAGTGGCCACCAGCCACATGTGGTTCTTAAAGCCCTTGAAATGTGGCCAGTCTGATCTGAGATGTGCTTTAAGTGCAAAATGCATATCAGATTTCAAAGGCTTCGAATGAAAAACAAGAATGTAAAATATCTCATTAGTAATATATACTAATCACTTAATGGTAATATTTTGCATATATTGGGTTAAATAAAATCTATTTTTAACCTTTCTCTCCCGTTTCTTTTTTTTTTTTTCGTGTGCCTATAGGTCATTCTAAGAGGCATGAGTGGGCAGGGCTGCTCCAGAGACCAGAGCGAGGCTTGTTTTGTTTGTTTGTTTGTTTTTTTAAACATCTTTATTGGAGTATAATTGCTTTACAATGGTGTGTTAGTTTCTGCTTTATAAAAAAGTGAATCAGTTATACATATACATATATTCCCATATCTCTTCCCTCTTGCATCTCCCTCCCACCCTCCCTATCCCACCCCTCTAAGTGGTCACAAAACACTAGATGATCTCCCTGTGCTATGCACCTGCTTCCCACTAGCTATCTATTTTACGTTTGGTAGTGTATATATGTCCATGCCACTCTCTCACTTTGTCACAACTTACCCTTCCCCCTCCCCATATCCTCAAGTCCATGCTCTAGTAGGTCTGTGTCTCAAGGTCTTGCTAATGCCCGGAGGAGGGGACGTCCCAGGTACTGGGTGCAGCTCTGTCCTCCCACACCTGTCAACCACTGTCCACCCAGCCGGTAACAAATACACCGAGAGCCTCCTCTGAGTACCAGCCTCTGGGACACAGAGAGGAGCCAGATGGCCCCCCAAAATATCTACATCCTAACCCCCAAACCTGTGAATATGTTGGGTTTTCTGGCAAGGGGGAAAAAAGGTTGCTAATCAGTGACCTTAAAATAAGATGATCCTAAATTATGCAGGTAGGCCCAGTGTCACCGCAGGGGTCCGTATAAGTAGAAGTGTCCGGGTCTGAGAAGATGTCACAGTGGAAGCAGCCCCCTTACTTGCAAGACCCCAGACTTGGCCCATGAGCTTCCACAAGCACCAAGGTTTGGGGTGAGCCTCTGGATGCTTGAGGAGACTCTTCTTGGAGCCCACTTGGCCGCCCGTTTCCCGCTCACCCAACTTGCCTGGGTAGATTAGGAAGCCTGCTCTTCCTTGGACCCTGTCAGTCATGGGGGCCAGGGACACAACTGTGGCCCATCCCCACCCCAGAAAACACAACTAATTAAAAAAAAAAAAAACGTTCTGGCCCCTCACCTGAAAGCCCCAGGAAGAGGGTTTGGGATTTGCTCTAATGAGACGCAAGCACCCTCATCCCCGAAATAAAGACTTGCTGTTGAAGTCTGCAGAGGAGAATCCACACACACTCAGCCCGTCCTCCTGCCCACAGTTTCCATCCCCAGGGCTTGCGCCCAGGCTTCCCTGAGCCCCGTGGGATCACCGCCCGCCTGTCCCTCCCAGGGGCAGCACTGAACCAAACACTTAATTGACACAGAACGTGATTAAGCACCATTGCCGACTCCCCCCACCCATCAGCCGCCGAGCAAGCAGGACGATCTGCTGGAGAATATCCCAGAGGTTCCAGAGGCTTCGGGCTGGGGTGAGTTTCTCTGCCAAATCTCTCCAGTGACTCAGCTCCACAAAGGTTTCCTGAGCACAGACTCTGGGTCAGGCTCTGGGCTGGGCTCTAGGATGAAAGATGGGCACGTGGTCTCTGCCCTCAAGTCACTGCCATTGTCCTGTGAGGACTCAGGGGACAGAACCCAGCTGTGGGGAGGGAAGAATTTCAGGAACCAGGCTCAGTCCGTCCAGCAGCAGAATGGGCCACCTTGGAAAGGTCTGGAGTGAGGAGCCCATCTCTTTTGGTGGGCTAGCAGCCAGCAGACCTTCGCCCACCAGGCCCAAGAGGCAAGAAGAGCATTTCCACCCAGGAGATAGGTGAAGGCCATCACTTCAACAGGCTCTGCCTTTTGGGTTTTCTTTCTTTATAAGCTTTTTTTTTTTAAGCCTTGCATGACATACCAGGGAAGAGTCAGAACAAAGCAGACGTTAGCAGCAAGAAATATACTCTTGGTTCCCTGCATACATAACCCAGGTTTTGGCAAAAGCACACACTGTGTGAGTACGCTTGGAAACGCATGGAAACTGACATTTTACAATGGTCCCCAAAGGTGTAAAAAACGGGCTGGAAGGCCAGGTGCCGAGGGTGATTGGCATCAATCAATGGGATCTGTGGTTGTGTCTCCCTATCGACACCTGATGTGTTTGTTGTAATTGGTTTCCCAGCCAGCCCCGCTGCCTTTATTAATTGCACACATTCCTTGACAAAAATGACACGCTGGTGGCAGCGACGTGGGCTTGAAGACGCGGGTGCCTTTTGATCTAAACCTAAAGTCACATGTGTGACCAGAACCGAAGATGGGGAGAGCCCACAGGTCATTTCTCTCATGGCAACACCTGGACAGAGTGGCCTGTTGGAACCATTCATGTAATTGTGTCACCTTGACCTGCACACTTGGTGACAGTTTTCCTGTGTCCTCTAACTCACAACGGACTTCAGAAAGACTTTGCCTGCAGACCTTTGGCAGCTTGAGTTTAATTCTGCAATGGAGGGAAAAAGGGCTGCTCAGAGAATTTCTGGAATTCAAACCAAATGCTCAATGCATCGAGGATGCTAAAATGAGTGGGAGAAAGTTTAGGGAGAAACAGAATATGTGCATGATTCCAAAGTACCTCTAAATGTTTATTAATTACCAAGGGAAAAATAGTCACTTTAGGTGGCAGACACCACCTTAACCAGGGGACGAAGGTTCATAGCGCCAGGACTGAGACTCATGGACAGCATGAGCCCCTGATGGGATACACTGAAGGGCACCTCACTTCTGAGGGATTCATCCCCAAAATCCATCGCCTCGATCCAATCGTGAGAATGCATTGGACAAAACCAATTTGAGGGACTTGCTACAAAAACACATGAACACTGTTCTTCAAAAGGATCAAGGTCACAAAGGGATAGGAGAGATTGAAAAACTGTCACAGATGAGAGACGAAGAAGACATGACAATTAAATGCAATGTGGAGCCCTGGGACAGAGAAAGGACATTAGATTCAGAGCTGATGACATTCGAACGCAGTCTGTGGTCAGTTAACAGTGTGGTGCCAGTGATGATTTCTTGGTTTTGGTCATCGTACTTGGTTATGTACGACGTTGACATTAGGAGGAAAAAGCTGTGTGACAGGTGACATGGGAACTCCCTGAATGATCTCTGCAACTCTTCTATAAGTCTAAAATTATTTCATGATAAAAAGTTTTTCAAATGTGAAAAAAAGAAAGAGCTCATCTCTCCCCATACCTAAGCTGTCACACTCTAGGGGGACCGTTTCTGGGGAAAAGACTGCTACCCCCAGCTGTCACTCGTTTTCCTGCATTTCATTCATATAACTGTTAAATCAATAGCTACATCTTCAGAGTAAATAATTGTGTCAGTGGTATTTTAATGGTCTCCTGCATTTGAGTTGCCAGGAGCCTTTTTGTCAGCAGAGCAAAACCATTGATTTTCTGCCCATCCATCTGAGGCACACATAGATGAGCTGCCTGCAGCCTGGGATCAGAGCTAGAGGGGCAAATCCCAGAACCTGGAACTCTCCTCCCAGCACTGGCACCTACAAGCAGCAGATAAAATATTTCATCTCCGCTGAATCACATTCCATTGCAGTTAACTTCCAGGGCAGAAAGTGTTAAACGCCTTCAGTCCAGGAGAACTTGGGAAATCCCAGTATGGTGTACTCTGCCATTTTTCTTTTTCTGAGGTCTGAGCCTTGGAAGCAAGAGAGCAACGTCACAGAGAGAACACGGGGTCAACCAGCAGGTGACTGAGGTGCCGGGAGCTCTTGGCTGACAAACGCAAGCGTTCTCATGACTGACCGTGAATTGCTGTGGTAGTTCCATAATTGCACAGTGGTATTGTTCTTAATGCTTTTAAAATAGGACCTGTGTGTGCATGCTACGTAGGTGAAAATAAATGGTGCGTGTCCCCGGGAAAGGAAAAAAACTGAACAGGCAGTGTTTGTGAGACATGTTGTTCTCTGAGGTGCAGCTCAATACCAGCAGAACCCCATGCAGCAAGAGAGGACTGGGCAGCAGGCTGGGCCAACCACAGATATTTGCACAGGTGAATACAGTTTAGTAAAGGAAGTCAATCAAAGCATTCAGATGAGAAGGGAGGAGAGAAGTGGTCCCACTGAGCTCCACACCCCAGGCATCTGAAGGGAAGCTGCTGTAGCCCGCGTTCATGCATTAGTCCAGCAGGTGACTCCAGGCCTGCCCCCAGGAACTGACCGTAGACAGGCTTTGACCGCCCCCCCATGCAGGTCCCCAGTGGTCTTAGGTGTAAGGCCCCAAATTAAGACCCAACATTATATACCACTTTGACATCTGAAACCAGGAGGCCTTTGAATGTCCTAGCTGCAAGTTCCCCACCCCACTCAGCTTCCACAGATAGGGTCCCCTAGCCAAACAGCCCCCCTTATCAAATGGAACACAGACCCTGATGGGCCATGAGCAGTGGGCTTCAGTTCCCCGCCAGCCCACGGATTACTCAAGCAAGCACATCACATTCTCCTGTGGGAACCAGGAGGCACCTGCCCTCTTATTACTACAAAGCCTCCTCCCGCAGCCCCTGCTGGTTCACTCTGTTCCTGAGTGCAACCCCATGTGGCCCTGAGTGGTGTACAGCACCACTCCTTCCCTGGGCTGTGAGTGTAAGTGGCTCATACACTGCTGTTTCTGATAAAACACTCACCAGCTAGAAAGGAATGTTCTCAACATAGTAAAGAGCATCTATGAAAAACCCACAGCCAATATCATACTCAAGGGTGAAAAAACTGAATTCTTTCCCCCTAATATCAGGAACAAGACAAAAATGTCCACTCTTGCCATTCAGCATACTATTCAGTGTTGCAGTGGAGTTTCTAGCCAGTGTACATAGGCAAGAAAGTGAAATAAAAGGTATCCAACTTGGAAAGGAAGAAGTAAGAACTACCCCTATTTGCAGATGGCATGATCTTGTATGTAGAAAATCCTAAGGAATATACTAAAAAAACTGTTAGAACTAATAAATGAATTCATCAAGATTGCAGGATATAAAATCAATAGACAAAAATCTGTCATGTTTCTATACATTTTCAATGAATAACCCAAAAATGAAATTAAGAAAGCAATTCCATTTACATTAACATCAAAAAGAACAAATTACTTAAAAAAAAAAGTTAACAAAAGTACAAAACTCGTACTCTAAAAGCTATAGAAAAAAATAAAAGCTATAGAACATTGTTGAAATAAATCAAAGAAATAGAAAGACATGTTCATGGACTGAAAGATTAAATATTGCTAAGATGGCAATACTCCCCAAATTGATCTACAGAGTGAAATGCAATCCCTTTTAAAAATCCCAACTGGCTTCTTTGCAGAAATTGACAAGCTGGTTCTAAAATTCACATGGGGGACTTCCCTGGTGGCACAGTGGTTAAGAATCCACCTGTCATTGCAGGGGACACGGGTTTGAGCCCTGGTCTGGGGGGATCCCACATGCCGTGGAGCAACTAAGCCATGAGCCACAACTACTGAGCCCTCGAGCCACAACTATGAAGCCTGCATGCCTAGGGCCTGTGCTCTGCAACAAGAGAAGCCACTGCAATGAAAAGCCCTCACACTGCAACGAAAAGTAGCCCCCGCTCGCTGCAACCAGAGAAAGCCTGCACGCAGCAACGAAGACCCAACACAGCCAAAAATAAATAAATAAATAAATAAATTTATTTATTTTAAAATAATAATTTAAAAAAAATTTTTTAAAGCTATAGAACATTGTTGAAAGAAATCAATGAAATAGAAAGACATGTTAATGGATTGAAAGATTAAATATTGCTAAGATGGCAACACTCCCCAAACTGATCTACAGAGTCAATGCAATCCCTTTTAAAATCCCAACTGGCTTCTTTGCAGAACTTGACAAGCTGGTTCTAAAATTCACATGGGGGACTTCCCTGGTGGTGCAGTGGTTAAGAATCCACCTGCCATTGCAGGGGACACAGGTTTGAGCCCTGGTCTGGGAAGGTCCCATATGCTGCGGAGCAACTAAGCCCGTGCACCACAACTACTGAGCCCACACACCACAACTACTGAAGCCTGCTCACCTAGAGCCCATGCTCCGCAACAGGAGAAGCCACTGCAATGAGAAGCCCACGCACCGCAACGAAGAATAGCCCCCGCTCACCACAACCAGAGAAAAAGCCCGCGCGCAGCAACAAAGACCCAATGCAACCAGATAAATAAATAAATTTTAAAAAATAAAATTCACATGGAATTGTAAGGACCCAGAATAGCCAAAACAATCTTGTAAAAGAACAAAGTTGAAGGAGTCACACTTTCTGACTTCAAAACTTACTTCAGAACTACAGTAATCAAAATAGTGTGGTACTGGTGTAGGCTAGACACAGAGATCAATGGAATAGAATGGAGAGTCCAGAATAAATTCATCCATATACAGTTGATTGATTTTTTGACAGAAGTATGGGGAAAGAATAGTCCTTTTAAGAAATGGTGCTGGGAAAATCAGATGTGCAGATGCAAAAGAATGAAATTGGGCCCCTACCTCACACCATATGCAAAAATTAACTCAAAATGGAACCTAAATGTAAATGTAAGAGCTAAATATAAGAATTAAAACTATAAAACTCTTGGAAGAAAACTTAGGCATAAGTCTAATCCAACCAACACCTGCTACAACATGGATGAACCTTGAAAACATGATGATAGGTAGGTAAAAGAAGCTAGACAAAAAAGGTCACATATTGTATGAATCCATTTATATAAAATATTCAGAATAGGCAAATCCATAGAGATAGAAAGTAGATTGGTGGCCACCAGGGCCTGGGAAGCAGAAAATGGCGAGTGATTGCTAATGGGGATAAGGACTTTTTTTGTGGGGGGGAGATGATGAAATGTTCTAAAACTGATCCTGATGATGGATGCACAGCTCTCTGAATACACTAAAATCACTGAAACATACACTTTGAAGGGGTGAACACAAAAGCAGATATGAGAACCTGGCTGTCTTCTAGAGACTTCTATGAGGCCAAATAGTAAAAAGATTTGCCAAAATGTAAAACAAAACCACTCTTCTTGCTAACTTTTCTTGTTTATTTTGGAAACTACATTTATTTTTCATAAAACATGTTATTTATGTAAACATCTAATGGATTTATTACTGTTATTTTTAGCCGAGTTAATAAATTTTTAATTTTTTCTCAAGTTTAATTTCTAGTATAATAAGTGTCAACGGATATACCCAGGATTGGCTGATGAGTGTGTAACCTGCATTATCACACAGGGCCCCAGGCTCAGAAGGACCCCATACTTGGCTTCGTGCTCTGCTGTCTTAAACTTCTTATAATTTTATCTTTGAACTTGTGTTTTATAAGTGAAGTCGATGGGGCAATAGAGCATGTGCTGGAACGTGGGTATCAGCACACAGTGTTCCCCCCGCCGCAAATCACCGCCTACCTCAGACACCCATTCCTCAGCCTTCTGGTGCCTTGGGTCTGCCCACAGGGTTGCCAGATAAATACAAGACACACAAATTCAAATTTCAGATAAACAAAGAATACATCTTAAACTTAAATACAGTTGGTCCTCAGTATCTGCAGCTTCCACATCTGCAGATTCAACCAACCGTGAACTGAAAATATTTTTTTAAAAATCCAGAAAGTTCCAAAAAACAAAACTTGAATTTACTGTACTGGCAGCTGTTTACATAGCATTTACGTTGTATTAGGTATTATAAGTAATCTAGAGATGATTCAAAGTATACGGAAGATGTGCAGAGGTTATATGCAAATACTACTCCACTTTATAAAAGGGACTTGAGCATCTGCAGATTTTGGTATGCTGGGGGTCCTGGAACCAACCCCCCCCACAGATAGGAGAGGCACTATATGTCCCCAAAATTGCATGGGACATACTTATGTTAAAGAATTATTCATTGTTTATTCAAAATTCAAATTTAACTGGGCATCCTGTATTTTCATTTGCTAAATAAAAATCCTCCCCACCCAGCACCTTCCTTCTCAACCTGCAACTTCAGTGCCCAGAGACAGTGGGGTGGGGTGGGGAAGGGGAAGCTGTGTTCTGCATCGCTCCACCCCAGAGTGGGAGCCTGGATGCAAATGAGGGAAGAGTCAGGGTCAGGCTAAGTTTCTCACATTGGGGCAAAGCAGCCCCACCCAAGACACCCTCCTCCTGGCAGGTGTGAGCCTCTTGCCTACCCCCATCCAGGTACCTGTGTGGGCAGGCATGGCAGTTTATCCTTAGAGGTTGCCCATCCACCATCCGCCATGGCTTGGAACAGGCCCACGAGAAAGAGCTGCCTGGCTTCAAGCACCCAGCCAGGCCATGGTGCATCACTCCTGGGACTGGCAGGAGGGGGCTGTCAGGCTGGGGTGTGTGAGTCACCCGGCCCTGGGAGCCTGTGAGGGTCCTTGGCCCAGGAAGCATGCCTGGGGCCAGCCCTGCACCTCTTCCTGCTTCCTCACTTCCTGACTCTGCCTCCCGTTTGTGCCTGCCCTGCTCCAGGGACCCTCCGGGGACAAGCTAAACAATACAAATAGAGTAATTTCAGTGATTCTCTATACCAGTTAAATTCTCTCAGGCTGCATTGAAACAGGCATTGCAGGATATAAAGATAGATGGTAAAAGTCATCCTAATATTTAAATTTTTTGTTTTCTTAGAATGACGTTAAATAGCTAATAAAATCACCATGACACTTTGAGTGCATGCACGCGAGCCAGAGAGAGAGGGAGGAGAGATTGTGGGAAAAAAAGGAAAGCTGCTATTTTAGTACCTTTCACAGCACTTGCTTCCTGCTTTTTAAAAATGGGATCTCACATTTTCATTTCGCACCAGGCCCTAAGAAGTATGTAGCTGGCCCGGGATTTACTCCACACATAAACAAAAGCCCTTTGGGGTCTTCAATAATTCTTAAGAGTGTAAAAGGAGTCCTGAAACCAAAAAGTTTGAGAACTGCTGTCCTAAGAGACTAAGAGCCTCCTAGCTCAGGACCTTTGCACACACTGTTCCCTCTGCCAGAAAAACACTATGTCTGCTTTCTACCTGTTCCTCCTCCTATTTCTTAGGTTTCAACCCAAAAATCACTTCTCAGGGGAATGTCGATGAGTCCTTGTATTTGTTTCCTGTCGCTGCTGTAACAAATGTAATCTCTTATGATTCTGGAAGTGTAACATCAAGAAGTCTAAAATCAAGGTGTCCACAGGGCTGGTTCCTTCTGGAGACCCTAGAGGAGAAGCCATTTCCTTGACCTTTCTGGCTTCTCGAGGCACCCACATTACTTGGCTTGTGGCCCCTTCCTTGCATCATTCAGATCTTGGCTTCCATCCTCACATCTCCTCTGACTCTGGCTGAAGACTCTGGCTCCTTCTCATAAAGACCCTGTGATGACACTGGGCCACCAGGATAATCCAGGGTCATCTCCCGCCTCCTTAACTAAATCTCATCTGCAAAGCCCCTTTTACCTTGTAAGGCAGCAGTCCCCAACCTTTTTGGCGCCAGGGACCTGTTTTGTGGAAGACAATTTTTCCACGGACAGGTGTGCAGAGGGATGGTTCAGGAGGTAATGCAAGTGATGGGGAGCGATGGGGAGCGATGGGGAGTGATGGGGAGCGGCAGATGAAGCTTCTCTCACTCGCCCGCCGCTCAGCTCCTGCTGTGCGGCCGGTTCCTAACAGGCTGCAGACCGCTACCAGTCCACAGCCTGGGGGTTGGGGACCCCTGCTGTAAGGAACATATTCACAGGTTCTAAGGATTAGGACATGGACATCTTTGGGGACCATTATTCAGTCAACCACAGTCCCCCACCTGATGTCCTCCCCCTTCCTGGCACTTATCAGATTGTGGATACCAGGGGTGACTATTTGTTTATTGTCTGTCTCCCTCCCAGACAGACCCTGTGCTCTTCCAGGCAGGGACCACTTGTGCTCTGTTCAAAAGGCACCTCCAGAGCCTGACACATTGCCTGGTGTATGTGGTGCATGCCTGGCACATATTTGGGGAATGATAGAAATTAAGATTCTCTGTGAAACAGCAGCCAACAAGTCCTCCTCAGGCACATCCGAGTGGCAGATGAAGAAGCTAGGCCAGGGTAGGGATGGTTCCAGGGTCACACGTCCTGTCTGATGGGCCAGCACACCTCCCAGGACAACCACCTTCCCTTTGTTTCCCAGTCCCCACCTCTGTCCTTCCTCTCTACGCACCGGTGACCAAGGGGAGTGATGCTCTGCTGTGTAGGAGCCACGGTCCATCTGCCCTAGGAGATGACAGAAACCCACTCTGCACCGAGACGCAGAGATGCAAACCAGAGGGTGGGCAGGGGTTCTGGGGCATAGGCACAAGTGGGAGAGCTGGCCTTGGCCCTGGTCTACCCTGTAGCTATTGCCACTGTCAAATCAATCGGCTCTCTCCAAGAGCTCTCCCCTGGCAGGGTTAGAGCAGAAGTCCGTCGTGCAAGGAGAGAGAAACCAGGGTCCAGAGGCCCTGAGAGCAGAAACGCATCTGAAACAAGGAGTCAGGAGGCAGGTACAATGTCTCTGCAAGATTAGTGCACAGGGGGGAAGACAGGCATGAATTCCTTCCCTGCAGACAACTCCATCCCTCCTGCGTTTGCACCATGACAGAGTATGAGAGGGAGGGGTGCTCGAGCCACCCTCGTTCTCCTGGCTTCCCTCAGCTGGGACAGGGGACACACCAACAAATCATACCAGGATGTGAATGCAGGAGGGGGCAGAGGCGAATTCCAATCCAGGGCCTGTCAGCTGTGCCACCACCCCTACTCCCCACCAGCCACCGCCCCGTCTTACTCCTGCAAAGCCCAGCTCCCAACTCCCCCTGGAGGCCTCTGCCACCCTGATCCGGCAGCACCCCTTTGGGCCCCCACACCCCGTCAGCATCCTGAGAGGTTAAGGGTTTGGGCTCTGGGGCAGACCGATCTGGGCTGAAGTTTTGGTTGGGGCTTTTCTCAGCTGTGTGAGCTTCAGTGAGTCACTTGGCCCCTCAGAGTCTCAGTAAAATGGGAACAATGGTTACACCCACCTCACGAAGCCATTTAAGGCTGCAGAGAGACAATCCACGCATGCCAAGGGAGTGATGGGCATGCAGTAAAAATCCAGTAACTGGAATTCCCTGGTGGCGCAGTGATTAAGAATCCGCCTGCCAGTGCAGGGAACACTGGTTCAAGCCCTGGTCTGGGAAGATCCCGCATGCCGCAGAGCAACTGAGCCCATGTGCCACAACTACTGAGCCTGCGTTCTAGAGCCCACGAGCCACAACTACTGAGCCCATGTGCCACAACTACTGAAGCCCGCGCGCCTAGAGCCTGGGCTCTGCAACAAAGAGAAGCCACCGCAATGAAGAGTAGCCCCCACTTGCCACAACTAGAGAAAGCCCACACCAAGCAATGAAGACCCAACACAGCCAAAAATAAATAAATTTATAAAAAAAAAATCCAGTAACCAGCAGCTACAGTTACACCTGTGTCACCAGTACCACAGTGCCAGTCATCACACTGTCAGCCTCACCAGGTGTCTTCCCTGAGTTTCAGGCTGGCAGGAGGCAAACCAGCCCGGCCAGGGAAGCTGGAGTCAACCTTTCCCTGGAGGAGAGAGGAGGGGGCCAGAGGGCAGGCACAGGGAAGGTGGTCGTCAAGGCGTGGACAGACACCAAGACAGAGAGCTGGGCTTCCAACAGCCCCACGAGAGTCTCCCTTTCCTTAGGGCTCCCTTGCAACAGCAGCACTTGGGAGGAAGTTCAGCCCAGGGGGCTGCTCTGAGGGTCCCTGCCCACAGAGCCACAGAGAGGGGGCTTCTGACAGTGACTGCGTTGCCGACCTGCAGCTGTGCCCCTGAGGCCTTATTCTCCAGGGCTTCCTGCCCCACAGCCTTTTCTTCCCTCATTTCAGGAAGGAAACACAGGCTAGAGGTCCACAGGGCATCTGCTGAGCCAGCGTCCACGGAGCACTGTCCAGGGGGCCGGGCCCACACGGAGACGGGATGAGACACAGCTCTGCCCTCGAGGACTTACCTTCTGTCAGAACGAGGCACCCAGGTCTCAGAGGCTGTAGGTGAGGGGCCATGACTGAGGCACGTGACCAGGCCTTAACAAGGAGGGGGCGGGGGCAGGGGGTTGGGAGATTCTGGGGGCAGTGAGGCAGCAGCCCCAGCCCAGCATTAGAATCACCTGACAGCTTGTTACACAGAAACCCATGGCCCCGTGGACCTGCTGAATCCCAGAGTGTGGAGGGGCCTGAGATCCCCAGGTGTGTGTGAGGTAGCCAGACTTGGAGAGACTGGGAGATCTAGCCTGACAGCAGCAGGGGACTTGGCCCCCCCAAGGGAGAATGCCCGGTAGGTGGATTCAGGGCCAGCCGAGGGCAGTGAGGTCACTGCTCCCCCCAGACACCAGCCTCTGACAGCTTATCTTGTGCCTCAGAGTCCCCGAGCAAAGGTCAATCCTGGGGTCATTGCTTTGGGGGTCTGTGGTCATCAGAGTGATGGCCCCCCAATGTGTCCACGTCCTAATCCCTAGAACCTGTAAATATGTACCTTACATAGCAAAACAAACTCTGCAGATGAGACTAAGTTAAGGATTTGGGAGAGATCATCCTGGATTAGCCTGGTGGGCAAATGTCATCACAAGAGTCTTTAAAGTGGGGAATCTAGGGCTTCCCTGGTGGCGCAGTGATTGAGAGTCCGCCTGCCAATGCAGGGGACACAGGTTCGTGCCCTGGTCTGGGAAGATCCCACATGCCGCGGAGCGGCTGGGCCCATGAGCCATGGCCGCTGAGCCTGCGCGTCCGGAGCCTGTGCTCCACAACAGGAGAGGACACAACAGTAAGAGGCCCGCATACTGCAAAAAAAAAAAAAAAAAAAGTGGGGACTTTGGGAATTCCTTGGCTGTCCAGTGGTTAAGACTCCAAGCTTCTACTGTAGGGGACGTGGGTTTGATCCCTGGTCAGGGAACTAAGATCCCACATGCCGTGTGGCACAGCCTAAAAAAAGAAAAAAAAAATTTTTTTTAAGTGAGGACCTTTTCCTGGCTGCAGTTGGAGAGATGTAACCATGCAAGAAAGCTCAGAAAGATCTGAGGCATGAAAAGGACTCGGCCCACTGTTTCTGCCTTTGAAGATGGAGGAAGGGCCAGGAGGCGAGGAATGCAGGTGCATCCAGAAGCTGGGAATGGCCCTCAGCTGACAGCCAGCGTGGAAATGGGAACCTCAGTCCTACAACCACAAGGAACTGAACTCTGCCAATAGTCTGAGCAGGAAACAGACTCTCCCCTGGATCCTCCAGAAGGATTGCTGCCCTGCCCACCCCATGATTTTACTGGTGAGACCCATGTTGGACTTCTGACTTCCAGAATCATAAGATAACACATTTCTGGGACTTCCCTGGTGGCACAGTGGTTGAGAATCCGCCTGCCAATGCAGTGGACACAGGTTTGATCCCTGGTCCGGGAAGATCCCACATCCGGCAGAGCAATTAAGCCTTCGTGCTACAACTACTGAAGCCCACGCACCTAGAGCCCGTGCTCCGCAACAAGTGAAGCCTCTACAGTGAGAAGCCTGCGTACCGCAACAAAGAATAGCCCCCACTCGCCACAACTAAAAAAAGCCCACGCACAGCAGCTAAGACCCAATGCAGCCAAAAATAAATAAATTAATTAATTTTTTTAAAACCACATTTCTGTTGCTTTAAGACACAAGTGTTACACAACTTTGTAAATCAATTATACGTCGATATAATTTTTTTTAAAAAGCACAAGTGTGTGGTGATTCGCTAAGGCAGCAATCGGAAGTGAATGCTAGGTCCTTCTTGCAATGTCACCAAGCTGCTTCAAGTTGGGAGGCCAAACACCATGTCTCTCTCCCCCATTCAGGACACGTGTTTACTGAGGCCCCACTGTGTCCCCCCAACCCAGGCAGACAGCCCCCACCAAGGCCATCCCACTTCCAGGACCCACGCAGGAGAAGGGAAGTGCCGACTGTTTTTCTCCACCCCTGTGCTACTTTCCTGGGGCTGCAGTAACAAAGGACCTCAGACTGGGTGTCTTCAAAGGAGAGATTTGTTCTCTCACAGGTGAGGAGCCCAGAAGTCTGAAATCAAGTTGTCGGCAGGGCTGGGCTCCCTCTGGAGGCTGTGGTCAGGGGTGGGGGGATCCTTCCTGACTCTTCCAGCTTCTGGTGTTGCTGGGCATGCTTGGTGTTTCTTGGCCTCACTCTTATCTCTGCCCTGTCATCACATGGCCATCCTTTCTGTGTGTCTCTCTGTGCCCTCACCACTTAAAAGGACACCAGTCAAACGAATGGACACCCAGCGGGGAAAGCTGGGGAGGGAGGGAATGAATTGGGAGATTGGGATTGACATATATATATACACTAATATGTATAAAATAGATAACTAATAAGAACCTGCAGTATAGCACAGGGAACTCCACTTCGTTGTACAGTAGAAACTAACACAACATTGTAAAACAACTATATCCCAATAAAAAATAAATAAATAATTTATATTGATTATTTTTATCACTAACTAATAAAAGTACACACACACACACACACACACACAGAAAGGACACCACTCATTGGGTTTAGGGCCCACCCTGACCCAGGATGCTCTCATATCAAGATCCTTAACTAATTGCATCTGCAAAAATCCTATTTCCAAATAAGCTCAAGTCACAGGTTCTGGCTGGACATGAATTTTGGGGGGGATGCTATTCAACCCACCAGAGACCCCTTGGGCAGGTAAGCTCCTGTGGCCTCACTTCCTGTCTGCTGAGGCAGGAGCCTCCTGAGAAAAGTCTCAGTTTCCCACTCCTCTCATGTTCAGGGCTCTGAGGGGTCCCTCGGAGAACCTTGGGCCCTGAAGAGTGAGTTCTGCCCGAATCACGCCAAGCGTGTCACAGGACTAGAAATGTCCCCAGAAAAGTTCCTGGTGGCAGCACATACCCTTAACACAACCCCTCCTAACTGCTGCCTGGAGAGGACACAGACTGTTCCCATCACTGTCCACCAGCTCCAGCTTGATGCTGCCGTAGGAAGGAGCCCAGGACGTTGTCATCAGGTTTGGGATTTTTTAGCCCTGGCGTTCCTCCCTTTCCTTGACCTATCCTCCAGACCAGAGGCTCTGCGGGGTGGATGGGGACTTTGGAAGGACTACGCACATCTTCCCCATGACCCAAGGACCTGTGTCTCAAAGCATCTGTGTTTACAGCAGGACAGGGACTAAATGTTTGTTTCTGGCAGGACTTAATATTGAGCTTATGATACTTAATAAAAACCAGACTGTACCCCACAGGGTCTCATCCAGAGTGGCGCCAGGCTTCCCAGTAC
This sequence comes from Pseudorca crassidens, assembly GCF_039906515.1. NCBI lineage: Eukaryota > Metazoa > Chordata > Mammalia > Artiodactyla > Delphinidae > Pseudorca > Pseudorca crassidens. The sequence goes on along the minus strand of NC_090310.1, from coordinate 37,548,727 downwards.
TTCGGGGGAGGGGTGCTGGGGTAAGTGACCTGGTGCAGGGGGCTGCCCACCCATGAGGACCCACAGGCAGAAACCACTGGTAGAAAACAAACCACTGTCCCGAAGCTTCCAGACTCTCCTCCACACACACCTCATCATCCAGAAAGTGAGTGCGGCATGAACCCTATCTGAGCCCTGCTCCTCTCTTCCAGGACATTCTTCCTGGCTGGCCCACCTTGTTGTGTTTGTTTTCTATGCAGACCAACAAATGACCACAAATTTAGCAACTTAGTTTCTGTGAGTGGGGAATCAGGCACAGCTTAGCTCAGGGTCAGCCAGGATGGGAGGGGGGTCTCTTCTGAGGTCCGGGGACCCCTCCCAAGCTCCATGGTTGTTGGCAGGATTCATTTCCTTGCATTTGTAAGACGGAGGTCCCTGTTTTCTCACTGGCTGTTGGCCAGGACCCTCAAAATTCATGTTGAAATCCTAACCTCCCCAGGTGATGGTATTAGGAGGTGGAGCTTTTGGGGTGATTAGGTCATGAGCGTGTAGCCTCATGAATGGGATTAGTGCCCTTATAAGAAGATACACTAGTGCTTGCTTTCTCCCTCTGCTCTCCACCACGTGAGGACACCTAAGAAAACAACCAACTGCAAGCCAGGAAGCAGGCCCCACTAGACAGCAGATCTGTCAACACCTTGATCTTGGACTTCCAGCATCCAGAAAGTTGAGAAATAAATGTTCATTGTTTAAGTCACCCAGCCTGGGGTATTTATTGCAGCAGCCCATGCTAAGACACTCCCTTTTTTAAAATTTCTCATTGAGGTGAAATTCACATAACATAAAAGTAACCATTTTAAAGTGAACAATTCAGTGGCGTTTCGTGTATTCACAATATTGTACAGCCATGACCTCATCTGGTTCCACAACGTGTTTATCACCCAGATAAACCCCTGTAAGAGCCCACCTGATTAGGTCAGGCCCACCCAGAATGCTCTTCTTTACGATGAACTCAAAGTCAACCGATTAGCAAGTAATGACATCCATCAGGTTCACTCTTAGGGGGAGGGGATTTTACAGGGTGTGTACACCAAGGACTGGAGATGTTCAGGGCCATCTCAGAATTCTGCCTACCATGCCTGTCCACCAAGGACCAGCCCTGAGGGGCTGCTTCCTCTCCCCGCTCTGAGCTAGCATCCACTTGAACCACTCACACCACAACACCAGCGATGAGGGCCTGAGCCTCGGGCAGACGAATCTGGGTGTGTGTGCTCTGCCACCTCCTGATAACTCATATCCCTTCTCAGCCTCGGTTTACTCATCTGTAAAATGGGGGTAATGACACAGCTACCTGGTAAATAAAACAGCATTGATTGAGCATCTGCCTGATGCCAGCCCTGCACTAAGTACTTTCAATACATTCTTCTGTGCAAACCTCACAACCGCCAATTCCTGGTACAGAGTGAGTGCCCAGGAAATGCTAGCGGTCATTATTACACTGGCGTCTGCCTCCTTTCCTTCTTTCCCATTCTTTCTAATCCCCCAACTTCTGGGCTCTTTCTGAGCCCCCATGAGGCTGGGAGCTCCCTAGGGATAAAGGGAATCCCGGATTTGTTTCTTCTCCTTCCTCCAGGCCTTTCCTGGGATTCTGTGCCCCAGAGATGCTCTCTCTTAGCCTGCGGGCGTCTCCCCACTTCACACCTGACAGGACCAGCCAGTGATGAAGGCATTAAACACCCCTGTGCCCCCCACTCCCCACCAGAGTCCAGACAGTGAGACCAGGGGTCAGACAGTTTCTGGATGCTTCTCCCCCCAAAATCGGTGTGGTTGGCGGAGGGGTCCACCTGCTCCACAGCCGCTCCCTCTTCCTTCTCCTCACGTGGGAGACAAGCTTCCCTGCGGCGGTCAGAGCATTCTTCATCTCCAGATTTGCTCTCCATCAGGTATTCCATCCTCCCTCATGGCAGGTGGAAGGGAGTGATAGGATCTGACCTGCGGGTGGCTGCGGGTCGGTCAGCTCTTCCCCCCGCGCTCGGGGCAGCTCAGAAGGCCTGAGAGTGAGACTCAGGAGAACGAGATCTCTGATTGTTCTCCACTGCCTGACTGCGGGCCCCGCTCTCCCCTCAGTCAGAACCCTCGTGTATGAAATCCTCCTGGCAACAGTTTTGCATTAACTGTCTTGGTTGATTGGCTGTTTTGGTACAGCTCTTCCAGAAAAAAGCACAGACAATGTGGCTCAGATTAAGCAGTATAAAGGGAATTCCTCAGCCTCAAAGCCCGGAGCTTGGCTCTGAGCAGGAGGAAGGTCCCCAGCCTCTTGTCTGATGTCCCTGGCAACTTGGGCAGTTCCCATGCTGGTGGTCAAGTTAGAGAAGTCTCATCGTTTCTGAAAGGTGGGGCCGAACGTCTCAGGGCAGCAGGCTCTCGGGCAGCGACATCGCCCAAGGTCGGTGGTCTGCAGTACTTACTTGCCTGGAGGGTATCCTTGGCTTTCATGGGCCACCGTCCATCACGTCTGCCTGGGAACCACCATGGACATTGGCCTCAGTGAGCCAGGCCTTCAGGGCATTCCCGGCCAGGCCCTACCCTCAGCTGTCAGGATATACAGCCCTGGCGCCCTTGTCCAGAGGGTGGGTCCCTGCCTCCAGACCCCAGCACACTGGCCGGCCTCCAGGGAGAGGCCTAGGCCAGCATGCCCACCTTCAACCCCACCCGGGGTTTTGAGCAAATCTCTTCTCCCCAGGCCAGCTTGCCTGGCACAGACTGTGTTCCCAGACACACCACCCTTGCCCTGGCAGCAGACCAAAAGCCTCCAAGGGGAGCAGGGTGGGGTGGGGTGGGATGGGCCGTGAGAGGCTGCTGTACCCGGCCAGTGGACACTGTGTCTCAGACACATGCCCAGCCCAAGGCCCCAGCAGCCCAGGACCCAGAATGTCCCAGAGCACAGTTTATGTCAAAGACAAAACCCCAGTATGATGTGACTTCCCTGGCGGTCCAGTGGATAAGACTCCGCTCTTCCAGCTTCCACTGCAGGGGGCGTGGGTTTGATCCCTGGCTGGGGAACTAAGACCCCACATGCCGCACAGCCAAAAAAAAAAAACAAAACAGTATGAGGGCTGTGGTCCAGGGTTTAGCAAGGGGCCAGGGCTGCAAAGGAACAGCTCTGGCACAAAGGACACAGGGCTGGTGTTCTGACTGTGTTTTCTTAGATTCTGTGCTTATCTATTTCACATCATTAATCTCAGGGCCAACCTACCAGCCACAGCTGTTTACATCTGCCTTGGCTCCAGAGCCCAAACCCCCCACCTCATCCAGCCCCCCACCACCACACCAATATTGCCCCACCTAAGTCACCCAAGCCAGGGACCAGACAAAGACAGACAGCCCCTATGCTGGAACTATTCAAACTAACCCATCTTAGGCTGTCCACCCTGCCCTGCCTTTCCCTCGAAAGCCCTTGGAAGCCCCAGCAAAGGCTCTGGTCTCAGCTTCTCTGGCTTCTTTCTGCCTCCTGGCCAAAACTGGTGCTTCCCCATGTGGCCCTGCATGGCGTGGCATGCCCCTTCTCTTCAGAAATGTAAGTAATAAAAATATTCTTTTATGGGACTTCCCTGGAGGTCCAGTGGTTAAGACTCTGCATTTCCACTGCAGTGGTCACAAGTTTGATCCCTGGTCAGGAAACTAAAGATACTCTATGCCAGTGTGGCGCAGCCAAAAAAAATAAAAATAAAAGTTCTTTTAATGGCATTGGCCTCTCTGTGTCGTCACTCAGTCACCTCCATAAATTAAAATCCCAAGGGCATATTTTGAGACAGTTCGCTCACAGTCTGGATCTCTGGACATAATTGCAGGTCCTGGATGTTCACAACCAGGCAAAAGTCATAAGAAAGAATAATCTGTAGGCAGTTTCTGGAGCAGTCAAAGTTGGGGAGAAACCTCTTACCTTCAGAAACACCAAGGACCCCGGAGTTCCAGTGGTTCCTGAGACTCTAGGGAACCGCGCGTGCCCATGAGGCCCAGACGCACCACCTCCAGTGTGTTAGGCCAGGGGTGGTGGGGCTGCTTCTCCACCCAACACCAGCCCTCTCATCCCCAGTTCTCGCACAAGAAGCCCCAAGACCCTCTTCCCAGAACCTGGAAACCCTCCACCTGACAGCCTTGCTCAGAGCCCACTCTTCCAGGTGGCCCTGGACCCACAAGTCCTTCGGTGGTCCCCTGAGCCCACAGAGCAATTAAACAACCTGGTGTGTGGTTTTCAATCCACCTCCTGTGATACTGGGTTGGTGTGAGTCCATCCCCTGAACTGGATTCTCCACCAGTGAGGCCTGCACATGGTGGCCCCTCAGTGGCACTGTTCCCCAGGTTCAGGCCCAAGGAGCCTAAGTCCCATTTCTCCCTCTCCCCACAGGGGCTGTGTGACCCAAGTGGTCTCGTTCACCTCTGAGATGTCAGGACCCTCCCTACATCTTGGATGGGGGCAGAGCAGACAGGAGGGACGGGAGGGTGACAGTGGGCAATCTGGCCAGCACTCCCCTCTGGCCAGTCCCAGCCTGGGCCAGAGTGGTCAGATTTGCCCAAGGAAGTCCTTTAGGACCCAACCCTGTCAATCTTGGGGGATCCTTGGTGGGTACGTGTCCCATTCCTTGTTGCTAGCAAGGCCAGAGCCCGGCCAGGGCACAAAGCGTTGCCCTGTTCTATGTCTTTCTTTAAGATAACATAGTCATTTCTTTCTCTCTGATGTAAAAGTCTCCACTTCTGGCCGAGATAGAGTAACAGGGGCTGGATTTACCCTTCTGCCTGAAACAAGTGAAAAACAGGACAAAACCTACAAAACTGTGGTTTTCAGACATTGGACAGCGGGCAGCACAGGACAGTGTTGCTGAGAGACAGGAAACAAGGAGGTGAGTCTCACAGTCACCCCCTGGGGCAGGGAGGGTAACCGAGGCAGCCAGGCAACTCCCCAGGAAGAAGAGCCAGACTGAGCCTGCAGGAGACCAGGAGGCTAGAATCTGCAGGAGAAGAGAAAGCCACAAACAGAGCGAGCCCAGAGACCTGTGGAGGGCCCCCCCCAACGTCGGCTGAGGGCTGAGGGGCACAGGTATGGGACACGTGGCTGGGAACAGGGCATGCTCCCAACAGCAGAGCCAGCTCTGTGCGAAAGTTTCCCTTCAGCCCTCTTGTGGAAGAAGGCTCACTTTCCACCCCTGAACCGTGTCTCACTTAACTTCCACCCTGTTCCGTCTGTGGTCTGCATTCCCTAATGATTCCTTTATTTCCTTGGAAAACTAAGAAATATCTCCCACAACCTTCTCTCTCTGGCCCATCCCTGTACTGCTGAGTTTTCTATCAAGTCCTTTTTTAAAAAAATGGAGGTGAAATTCACATAACAAAATAAACGGTTTTACAGTGGACGGTTCAGCGGCTTTTCATACATTCACAGGGTTGTGCAGCCACCACCTCTACCTGGTTCCACAACATTTCCATCCCCCAAAAGAGAACCCTATGCTCATTAAGTGCTCACCCCCAGCACCCCTGACCCCGAGCCCTTGGAAACCACTGATCTGTCTCTATGGATTTGCTATTCTGGAAAGTTTGCATACATGGAATCATACAACATGTGACCTTTTGTGTCTGTCTTCTTTCAATCAGCGTTTTTTTCAAGGTGCTAATGTTATAATGTATCACTACTTCATCCCTTTTTATGGCTGAATAGTATTCCATTGTATGGATGGACCAGAGTCTGCTTTTTCCTTCACTCATTGACGAACACAAGTTGATTCCACCCTTTGCCTCTTGAGAATACTGCTGCCATTAGCAGTGATGTACAAATTTTTATTTGCACACTTGTTTTTAATACTTCTGGGTGTATACACGGAGGGCTTGTTTTATAGTCACAGTTTTCTTAACCAGCCCTCCATCACCTGACCTCTGCCTGTCTGCCTCCCAACTCGAGGCACCTGCTGCACCCTCCCCCTGTGCTTTTCCTGTTACTTTGGAAGGTGATCCCTCTCCTCAGGGAGCATAAGGTGGACATGCAGGAAAGAGAGAAAAAGCGAGTTCAGAACTGGAGAGCCCCAGGGAGGAGCACAAAGAGCTCCAGGCCACCGGAGTGGGGGCTTCCTGCAGGAGAGGGAGGCCCTGGCTATGGCCATGCCTGGGACCAATGGTTCCCAGTGGCCCAAAGGGTGTCCCCAGGGGAAAAGTGGATGAAAAGGATTCTTTGGGTCCCAAGGCCACCCCTGACTCACTCCCCATCCCCCCTCCCTCCCCATCTTTCCACCTCATTCCCCACCTCCTACCCCCAACCCTCCCACCTTCAACCTACACCCCACTCCCTACCCCTATGGACCCCCCCATCCCCCACCTGGCCTTTGATTCCAAGGAGGGAGTCCTCAGGAGTCAGCACTTGCCAATTTAAGAGGAAACTTCTAGAAAGAGAGAGTCCCACAAAAATGAGCCACAGGGCTCATGGTGTGAGCAAATCCCCAGGGCCCCACTGCACAGCTCCCGGGGCACAGATGGAATCCAGAGTCCCAATGGCTGCCGTGGCCACCAGAGGAAAGCATGGAGGTCTGCACGCTGTCCCTGGCTGTCCTGGAGGCGGTGCAGAGGAACCTGTTCAGTCACCACAGTCCAGCAGCTGCTTGATGGGAACAAGGGACCCCGGTGTGCTGGTGAGTTGGGGGGGGGGGCGTGGCTCAGGCCTAGGAAGCCAGGAAAGAGGTGGGGAGCTCCCAAGAGATTCAGCTCATTGGAAGGCGAAGCTGGCTTTCCCTCCACGCATCACTCAAGCCCTCTCACTGTGGCCTGGCACCCTCCTGGGAACAGGACAGTCTAAATCTGTGAAGGGTCTCTGGATCTGGCTGGAGGGACAGGTCCCAGATGTGTCCACCCTGGGCCTCACAGGGACCAGCCATGGGGACCAGGAGGATCAGGTCTTTCCCCAAAGCACCCCTTATCCTGGGACAAAGCGGGTTCACTGGTGCTGCCCGAGGGTTCCCCCAAGATCCAGACTTCACTCCAGAGCCCATCTCCCTTCCCACACCTGGCCCTGCCCTGCAGCCACTCTTGGGAGCCTGAAAGGGGAGCAAGCAGGGTCAGTCTGCCAGGCCCTTCCAGCCCTGCCTGCTCTGACCACAGGAAGGCTGGCCCAGCCCTGGGAAGAGGGGCCGCCACTGAGGACAGGATTCAGCAGGTCGGTGGCCACAGCTGTGTTCTGAGAATCCCCAGGCTGGTGGGGCCTCCCCCGGGGGAGGGAAGGAGCCAGGCTCCGTGGATGGCAGGAGGAGGACGATCAAGCTACCGGGACTTTCTGGGGCTCCTCCCCAATCTAGAATGAAGATGCACAATAGCAAAGTATCTTGGAGCCAGTGGGAAGGGTGGATCCGGGTCCGATGCCTCCCCTGTCTCCAGCCTGATACAGGGGCCACTCGGGCCCTCAGGGTCTGCTCAAGGTCTCCAGTGCCTGTGTGTGCAACGCTCAGAGTAGAGGACACTGTCCTCACCCTGCTGGACCCCAACCCATACCAACCATGGCTAGAAGGTCTGGAGCTGGGAAAGGACCCCCAAGTTAGAAGCAGCCACCTCCCCAGATGTCTGCAAGCCCCCTCCCAGACACCCAGGGCTGTGAAGAGTCCCCAGCCCCACCCACCCCATCCCAGTCTGTCTGCCCCTTCTCCACTGGGAGGAATAGGAAGAGGGTAATTGGATCAGCATTGCTCACTCCATCTGGAACATTCCACAATGGAAAACCGACTGAACAGCTGGAGAAGCAATTTAGGGATTTTAATTAAAGGCAGTGACTCTCCCATGGAGCCCCACCTCCAGGCACAGCCAGGAGGACCCCCACATCTGCCCTTAGTGTGTTCTGAGACCCAGCTGGGCACCTGGCGCTGGGCATTGGCTCTTAGGCCCAGTTTCCCCTGGGAGGGGGGGTGAACAGAACAAGCCAGTTCACTCTTTCTCCTCGCTGGTTCCAGAGTCTGCCTTCTGAGTTGAGCATGGCCCTCAAACCAGACAAACTAGTGCCCCCCGACCCCACAGCTCTACATCCAAGAAACTTCAGGAAGGGAGAAGTGGGTCATGGTGGCAGGCTCAGGAAAGGAACTCTAAGTCCCTCTAGGGAGGAAATGAGCCAGAGGGAGAGTATAGCTTCCGGTTCTAAGGCTGCCTCCCTCTCAATCTTCACCTTCTGCAGGGAAAGGCATTCCCGGCAGAGGGAACTGCATATGCAAAGGCTATGAAGTAAGAAAGACCATGGCAGGTGGAAGGAGCTGATGGGGCAGAAGCTTAGAAGCGAGAGGAGCACACAGGCTAGGGGGCGGAGGGGGGGGCATGCCTCAGAGGGCCTGAACAGCTGCAGTCAGACATCTGGTCTTCATTCTAGAAGCAAAGGGGGTGGGGGAGAAGGTTGGAGTGTTTTGTTTTGTTTTGTTTTCAAAGAATGAATAAATTGCCTTCTTCATTTTTAAAAAAATAAATTTATTTATTTATTTTTGGCTGCATTGGGTCTTCGTTGCTGCGTGTGGGCTTTCTCTAGTTGCGGTGAGCAGGGGCTACTCTTAGCTGCGGTGCGAGAGCTTCTCGTTGCAGTGGCTTCTCTTTGTTGCAGAGCACGGGCTCTAGGCGTGCGGGCTTCAGTAGTTGTGGTTCGCGGGCTCTACAGCGCAGGCTCAGTAGTTGTGGCGCATGGGCTTTGTTGCTCCGCGGCATGTGGGATCTTCCCAGCCCAGGGCTCTAACCCGTGTCCCCTGCACTGGCAGGCAGATTCCTAACCACTGTGCCACCAGGGAAGCCCCATTGGAGTGTTTTAAAATAATGGGGACTGGTTTACTCTGAAGACACCCCTGTGGCTGCCGTGTGTGCAGCGAGCTCATCGCCAGAGAACAAAAGAGGTGACCTGAAGCCATCCGCTCATGAGATGGTGAAAGTTTGGACACGGTTATGTCCGGGAAGAAGAAGAAACACGTAGGGACCAGGCTGAGAACAAGGCCAGAGATCAGGGGCTGTCCTGCCTCCCCTCCTGTCCCTGCCATCCAGGACAGGCTGCCATTCCATCCCTAAGTGTGTCCCCGGTCCAGGGAGTGGGGACAGAGCTGCCAAGGCCAGTGCTCGCCACCCAGCGGGATTCCGAAGCGGAGCATGACCCCTCCTCACCATCGTTACTGCAGATTGTGCCAGCCTTCCCCCACACCCACATCAGAGGTCCGCAGCAGGGAGGAGGCTGTGGGTACGTCTCCTCGACATCTGCCCACATCTGCCACCACATTCCCACCAGCCCTGCCCCTGGCCTGGCCCATCTGATACAGACCTAAGGCCTGGGGAGCAGGGGTCACGGCCAGGTCCTGCAAGGGCCCAGGGCATGCCAGGCCTGGGCCTAAGGGGCCCTGGAGGTCATTGTCAGGGCATCTGGTGGGCATCTGGCAGACAGCACTGTGGCCAGGAGCAGGTGACAGTCATTACTGAGAGGCCCTGCATTTCTGGGGGGAGATGGATGGACAGGGCACCCCAGCCTGCCTGAGTCTGGCCTAACTTGGTTAAGAGCTGAGCTGGCAGCTGGGCTGCAGCTGGGTGTTCATTCTTGCCCATCCCCAGGGGAGGAAGCTGAATAAACACCACAAAAGTGGGGCATGGAGGGCCTGGGGGAGTGGGCGTGCCCTGCAGTCTGGTGGGTGGGGCCTGTGGTGGGCAGTGCCTGGGTAGGTGACGCATGGTTGTGCAGGGAGCTCCTTGGAGGCTGTTAGAAGAAACACGCTGGGACTTCCCTAGTGGTGCAGTGGATAAGAATCCACCTGCCAATGCAGGGGACACGGGTTCGATCCCTGGGCCAGGAAGATCCCACATGCTGCGGAGCAACTAAGTCCATGCGCCACAACTACTGAGCCTGTGCTGTAGAGCCCATGAGCCACAACTACTGACCATTCGTGCCTAGAGCCTGTGCTCCACAACAAGAGAAGCCACCACAATGAGAAGGCCATGCACCGCAACGAAGAGTAGCCCCCGCTTGATGCAACTTGAGAAAGCCTGCACGCGACAACGAAGACCCAACTCAGTCAAATAATTAACTAATTAATTAATTAAAAAAAAAAAAAAGAAACATCCTGCACACGGGAGTCACCTCATACCCACTGTCCAGAGATTCCACCAGGTTTCCAGGAGGGAGTGTTCAGTGGGCACAGGTACACAGAATTAGCTGAGGTCACGGGTGCAGCCTGAAGAACCGGACAGACACAGCTTTAATCCTGCCCCACCACTCAAGCAACCTGGGCCCTCAGTTTCCCCATTTGGAATATGGGACAACCCAGCTTGGCATCCCAGGGCTGAGAAGAGAGCCTGAGGGTGGTCTCCAGAGTCACCAGGGCTGAGCTGTATGTCACTGAGCAGGCCCCAAACCTCTCTGAGCCTAAGTTGCTCACTTGTGACAGGTGGCCAAGTTCACTGCCCACCTCGAGGGATAGACAAGGATTGGGTTTTTAACCACTCCCAGCATGAACAGTGCCCAGTAATGTTAGCTGGTAGGATTATCATCCCCGCAGGAGGTGGCACCTCCAACCCCACCCTCCAACCCTCAAGGGCACGTAGAAGAACACAGATCCAAACTTTATTTTGTAAATATTTCTCTCCAGGGCCTGCTCCGGCTGGGTGACAGGCATAAATTAAGGTCACTGAGCGTCCCCAGGCAGGGCGTGGGTTCCCCAGCCCCATTAGTCCCAGCCGAAGTCCTGGCCGGTCATTTGGTAGAACTTGCGATTAAAGGGTCGGTAGAAGGCCCGCAGGCGCTGGACCATGGCCTCAGGCACACGCGGGTGGGGCCGGCCCTTGGACTTGCCCAGGCAGCGGGGACGGCCGCTGCCCTGGGCCTTCTTGAGGCAGGGGAAGCCCTTGGTGGCGTTGAAGTAGAAGTGCTTGTCTGTGACGACCCGCTTGAGACCCAAGAAGTCCTGCACGTGGCCCAGCTCCCCAGCTGGGTCGCTGACCAGGCGCTCGCCACTAACAAAGAGGAAGCGGGACAGCGGGAAGTAACGCAGCCAGTTGTCCAGGTGCTGGGCGTACAGGCCGATGCGCACGGCACTCCAGGCCGTGTCCACGGGGCCCAGGCCTCGGCGGAAGGCCAGGGTGCCGAAGCTGGGCAGGCCCGGTGTCTTGGAGAGCATCTGCGCATAGTCAGAGATGGCCCGGGTCACGGGGTTCCGCACAACCACGATTAGCTTCGTGGCCGGGGACATGCCGTGGATGCGGCGTGGGGCCTCCCGGGTCACAAAATAGCTGGGGGTCTTCTCCATGGTGATCTGCCCATCCAGGGTGCGGGGCATCAGGCTCCTGTGGGAAGGTGGGTGGAGAGGGGGGCATGAGCAGGTGCTGGTCCTCCTCCAGTCCTCCCATGCTAGACCAGCCCCCAGGGGCCCGAGACTAACCTCCCCTTCCTCCAGGGAAGCCCCATACCTACAAGACAGGCGAGCCTCCCCATTTCCCCTTCCCCACCAGGCCCACCCATCCTAAGTGTCTGGGTGGGCAGCCTGGGGTGTGGGCCATGAGGGCGCCCAGCCTCAGCACAGGCTCACAGTAGGGGCCCATCCTCCAAGGCTATCCACACCCCTCCCAGAGCTTGACTGCACCCCAACCTTGACACTGCTGTGCCTCTCACCCCAGACCCAGCACTCCCCAGACTTGCCACCCACAAGGCTCCACCCACCATCCCCACCCCCACAGGCCCCTGCACTGTAATTACCCCAGTCACACTTTCATTAAGTGGCTGACGGTGTCCCCTGAATTAGGCCATTAGTTACTGACAAGTGTCCCCCAAAATGGGCAGCTGCCCCTCCTATCCCCCCCCTGCATGGCGTCTCCTGCCTTTGGTGGCAGCCCTGCTAATTCTCCCCGACCTGGGCCCCCCAGAATGCTGAAAGCCACAGCGCAGCCCAGGACACTGGAGAGGTCATTGAGGCAGCCTGAGGATCTGTCTCAAGACCCCAGCTGCCTGGGTTGCCCAGACCCGGCTTGGAACCCATGGTGCAAGGCTGCAGCTGCAGCATTTCCAAGCAATCCTCTCATTCTGACCAGGGGTGGGGGTTGGGGGGTGGAGGAACCTTGGAACCATCCCAAGGTTCCGGGGGAGTCGGCTGGTGACAGACCCCTGACAACCCCAAATCTGGGGAAGCCCATCCTAGCACTCCACCCAGGCAGTCCAGGGACCCTGGGTAGCATCCTGAGGCCACCCTGCCAGCCAGGTAGAACAGGGTGGGGAGGGGCAGGGTGCAGCAGCAGGGCCAGCTGAGCAAACAGCTCCAAGGGAGGGCTGGGAACTAGGTCAACAGAGGCAGAGGCTATCAGGCTCTGTGCTAGGGACGGGGTGGGGGGTGTCTCTGTCCCCCATCTCTGAAGGAGCTGCCCCCAATCCCACTGACAGCCCTCAGGACTGGCCCCAGCCAGGAGGGTGACACACAGGACAAAATTCAGGTTTCATCCAGCCTAGTGACCCCCAGACACGAGCTTCTGAGAGACGGTCTCCTCTTCCTGCTCAGGCCAGGTGGACACCCAGGTGTACAGGCACACGAGTTGGCGTGCTCAGCTTGGAGGGTGCTGATGTCGGGACTGGAGAACGTGCACACATGAGTCCCAGGCATGCCGCCGGCTCCCCTGACACCACCCTCTTGGCTCGGGGGAGTGGGGTGGGCTGCAGGGTCTGCCGGCTGTGGGAGCTGCCCCTCCCCTCAAACTAAGGCCCTGGGCAGAGCTGGTCTACAGAAGTCATGGGAGACAATTCTGCTCCCGCCATGTCCCAGGAGTGATCTGGGACTCCTTCCACCCCACTCACTGCCCCACTTGAGGCTCAGAGATGGAGCAGGAAGTGTTGGGATGGATGCTGGCTGCAGCTGCTGGGAGGCGGTGTTGGCTTGGCTTCTGCTCCCAGGAATCCAGGTGGGAATTGCACCCAGCCTTCCCTGTGAATAAGTTCAAAGAGAACTTGGGTGGGAACAAGGCCAAGGGCTGAGGTTCAGGACTGCAGCCTGGGGTAGCCAGCTCAGGGAACCCCCCTTCCCACAAGAGGGAGGACAAAAGAAGGCGGATCTCCCCGCACTGGACCTCGATGCTGAGACCCACAGACATAAGCCAGTGCCGACAGACGTCATCAGAAGTCACCGCCCTCCCTTCATCACCCTCCTGAGGGAGGGAACCAGCCCTGACTGCTCTGGTACCCTCCTCACCGACCTCTGACACCCCCTTCCCATCCCTTTCCTCCCCCAGGTGCCCAGTGACCCCAGGAGCACCCTCTTTCCTTCTCCAGGCTGGGCTCACCTGGTTCTGAGTATCCCCACCCCTTCCCGCCTGCCTGGGGGGAGGGGCTGCAAGGAAGCGGACAAAAATTAGAGGGACCTTAGCACCCACTGCTATTTTCTCTCCAAGGAAGTCAGAGGAGAGGAAGTCAGGGAGGTGCCCACAGCCCCACCGTGGAAGGGGGATGGGAACAGGGATGGGGGAGGCTGACTTTCCAGGCCCACTCTTGCCACAAACCAGCTTCGAGATCTGAGATCTTTGGGATCAATTACTCAACCTCCCCAGGCCTCAGAAGTCTGTCCCCAGCCAGCCAGGCACAGAGGAGCGGGGGATGGGGGCTTCTTGGGGGTGGGAGAGACTGGGGAGAGGATGAGAGGACCAGGACTCTGACCCCCACACGGCAAACATCTGACAAGTTGCTCTGTGGACACTCCCTCCCTGCTCATCTGGTCTGCATTTCCCTGCGGCTTCCATCCAGCCCCAGGCAACTCTCCCTCCTCTGTCTCAGCCCCACCCCCACCCCCCTATCCTGCACCTCGCCTGGGCCTCATCCAGCGGGGCCTGGGACTCAGCAGAAACCAGCTATGGTTCCTGTCTGGAACAACACGGTACCAGGAGCCAAGGGGGTGGCCCTACCTGTATCCCTCCTGGTCTCTGTGCTTTTCCAAAATACTAAGGTCAAAGTACAGCCCCCACCTGCCCCCAGACAGGGCGCCCCCTTCTGAACTGAGACCTGGGGGTGTTTGTCTGTGTGACCCCAGCACCTGCCAAACAGAAGGTGCTCAATGAGTCAGTGACTAGATGAACAAATGCTGTGTGAGCTTGGGGACACTTGGGGGTCACGGTCCCCAAGAAGGAGGATCCTCAAGAGCCTGAGGGATGAGCTGAGGCCCAGGGAGGGGGACTGGTTTGGCCAAGGTCAACTTTGAGCAGCCCAGCACCCCTGCCAAGGCCAAGGAAAGGGCCAGAGTCACTGCCTGGTCACAGCCCAGTGGGAACAGGTGTCCCAGAAAGTCAACTGGGGGCACTGGCCACTGCTCCTCTTCTCACCGTCCCACACCCCCACCAAGAACAGGCTCTGGAGGCTGGGCCCAGAGTCCTGAGAGCAGACAAGGCCACCAGACCCTCCCTGCCCGGGGGCTGGGCATCCTCTTTGCAGCTGGGGAAACAGGCAGGGGTGGGCATTTTCAGAGGTTCACTGCACACTCACGGCTGGTTGGAAGGACAGTCAGGTTCAGAGGCACAGGTGCCTGTGAGCAACACCATGCCCACGTGCACACACATCAGCGCACAGCCTCGTCCCTTGGAAGGCACGTGGACACACGCACTCCAGAAGCTCAGCCCTGCACCAGCCAGTGAAGGGTCAGCACTAGCCAGCCCCGAGGGACAGCTCCAGATTAAAGGGGCGGAAGCCACGGACCTGACCCTCTGCCTCCTCTGCAGCACCCCTCCCCCCAGTGTGGTGGCTGGGCCGAGGAAGGAGAAAGTCTCCTCTACCAGACTTAAACAGGCTGCTGAATCATCCCACTCCCATCTCCGGCCTCAGGGACACCAATGTCCCAAGAGCCCCTCCCCTGTGCTGAGGATCTGACCCCGAACCTGGGTCCAGCTGGCTTCCTCTGAGGCCCCTCAGGCTCCCCAGACCAGTCCCCCAGAGCTGAAGCATGTGCCCAGGGAGGGCCTGGATAGGCTCTCAGGATCCCTGGCTGTTTGGGAGCCTTTTTAGGTCTAAACCCAATTCTAGACTCTCCTGCAGCCCCTCATTAGCCCAGCTTATGGGGTCAGTAGTGAGCTCTGAAATTTGTACTATGGTTAACAGTGTGTCCTTCCCCTTCTCCATCCTCCTCCTTTCCCCCTCCTCTTCTTCCTCTGCACAGAAGTGAGGAATTAGGGATGCTTTCAGATGCTGAAGCACTGTCAGAGTGGGGTAGTGGTTTCTCCCTGAGTGTTGAGAATGCAGGGATTCAGACAGTCAGGTCCAGGGATGGACTCACCTCCCCCGTCACCACACAACTTCCCTAGACCTCTGACAGCAGCAACCCTTCAGAGTTCATGAGCCAGAACCCCCTGTTCTCGTTGGGAACCCTCCAAACCCATAAGTAATTCTGATGCAAAAAAGCAAAGATAACAAGGGTGGGGGCAGGGTGGAATCTGGGTACAGAAAAACTGGTAAACCTGGAGGTAAAAAGTCTCAGTCCTGCCACCCCCAACTCACCACTAATTCACCAGGTGACCTTGGGCAGGGTCTTCTCTGGCCCTCAGGGGCTTGGCCCAAGCTTGGGGATGAGGCTGGTGCTGTGGGGAGTGGGGTGACTCACCCTCCATCTGTAAGCTCTCATTTCCCCAAAGGAAGGGATAGAGCGCTGAGGCAGGCTTGTGCCCGACTGACAGAGGCAGAGGGCTGGGCCTCACACTCAACCTTCGGTGCTAACCTCGGCAGGGAGGGGCTGGTGTTTGACCAGCCACCAGGACAGGTTACTTCAGCTGCAGCTGGGTGCTCCCCCACATTCCACCACACCCCCCAAGGCCATACTGGGTGGGAGTCAGGGCAGCTACAGAGCCCCATGACATGAGGCTGGGGTCCCAATTCCCATCCCTGGGCATTGACTCAAAGGCACCCTCCTCCTTTCTAAAGATCAGACTTTCTCCAGACACCCAGGACTATGGAGAAGGATTCCTCTCTCCAGGATCAGGGGTCTTAGGTGTGGGGAATGGGTTGACAGATACTTTCTAGGAGGCTGCAGGGAACCCGGAGACTCTTTCTTAAGGTAACTGACCAGAGTTCAGACACGTTCCCCTCAGTGATGCAGGGGAGAGGGCCAACTGAGCATGAAGCATTTCTAAAGCACCTCAGACCCCACAGGCTCCAAACTACTTCTCGCTGGAATCGCACTCTAGCCCCGAACCAGGGCTTTCCCTGGAGTTTTCAAAGTTTCTGGGAGTCCGTGGCCAGTGACCGACCCTCTTTTCCATAAAACCTGCTGCAGGAGGGCCGCGTCCTCCCGGCCAAGCCTCAGCCCCCACGCAGGCTGGTCTCAGCCCCTGAAGATGCCTGGAGTCCTCGCCCCGCGGGGTCCCCAGTGAGACCCCTGGGGCACACCACGCGGTTTCCCGGAAGGCACCCGCCAGGAAGCCGATGGGGCGGACGGGACGAGCGCTCACCGGTACCAGGCGAGGCCGCGCTCGTAGCACCTGTCGAAGAAGTGGGGCTCCGAGCCGAGCGCGCGGACGTCGGGGTGCAGCCGCAGAAACTCCAGCAGGGCGCGCGTGCCGCCCTTCTTCACGCCCACGATAAGCGCCTGCGGGAAGCGCCGGCGGCCCGAGCCACTGGCCACCGGCAGGCCGGACGTTCCGGGGCTGCGGGCTGCGCGGGGCGGCTCGGCGGGCGCGGGGGCTGGCACGGGGATGCGGCCGGCCGGCGGGCAGCGTCCGGGGAGAGCGCAAAGGCAGTAGGCTCCGAGCACCAGAGCGGCGAACAGCAGAGGCGCACGGGGCGCCCGAAGCGTGGCCCCAGGCCCGCACCCGGCTCCCTGGCTGCCTCCTGCCCCGCCGCCCAGGCCGCCGCTACCTGCCATGGGGCCACACCGCTCCCAGGCCTGGGAGCGGGGGCTGCAGGAGGGCGCACATCCCCGCCCGCGCCGCGCTCAGTCCGCTTGCGCCCGGCTTCTGCTCTGCGCCCCACTGCCCAGTCTTCTGGGAGCCGGGAGGGACCAGTGCTAGGGCGGGCTGCCCCGCCCAGCCCAGAGGCCCCGCCCCGCTTGAACCACTGCTCCACCCGGGACTCGCCGGCACCTACGGGCGCCGCGGCGCGACTCCGAGCCTCAGTGACTAGCCGGACGCGCCCGCTCGGAGACCCCAGGCCCCAGCCCGCTCAGGATGCGGCGGCGGCAGATTGGGACGCAGGACGGTGACAGGACTGAGCTGCTGGCCAAAAGACCCGCTCTTAGAGGGCCGATCGCTGCCCCTCCCTGACGAGGGCAACGCGGCAGGTGCGCGGGAGGAACAAGCGGGCCAAGAAGTCGCGTGCACCTGGCCCTAGTGAGCAGAGGGGTTCCGGGAAGGTGGAGGGAAGTCTGCGGCGGGAATGGGGCGCATCTTGCTGATAGTTGGCTTGCCATTGCCATGCGTCAGGGTCACGGGCAGGGCGGTTGAAGAGGACTAGCCAAGTTGATTCCCATTTTAAAGTCTGGGAGACAGGCTCAGGGAGGACAGGCGTCTTTCCCAAGGGCCCAGTGAAATTCAGACCTCAGTCTTCTGACCCTTTTTACCATGTCACACGGTCTGTCTGTGCAGCCTAGTCCACCTGGTGTTGCCCTGGGATGTCAGTGACCCATCTCTGGCACTGGCAAAGCGGCTCCTATTGGAGATGTGAAGGATTCAGGAGACCTGTGCTGGGGAAACTAGAAGGAGGAGCCGGGGTCCTGTCCTAGGAGCTTCCTCTGAGGGGCAGGGAGACTCAGGGGCCACTCCCAGTAATGAGACCTGCTGGGCGCTGGACACTCTGCGGGAGTTTTACACACCCCCAGGCTCACTGAACCCCCAGCCCAGCACAAAGAAGGCAGAGGAGAGCTGGCTGGGAGAAGGTGAGCACAGCCCCAGGTAGAGACAGAATGGAACCCATGTCCTGCCTTTGCCTCTACCCCAGGCTTCCTGGCCTCAGGGTTGGTGCAGGTGGGCATGGGCTCCCCGAAGAGGCCAGCCTTCCTCCAGCCAATGCCCAGAGACTACTGCCCTGGCTTCTGCTGGTTAATGGGCTGTTCCTGAGCCTAATGGTATCTGGATCTAAGGGCAACCTGGAGCACTTCCCCAGGGCAGGGGCCTCCATGACCCACCCAGAGGTAGCCTTGGCCGGAAGAGGGCTCTGCAGAGCCAGGGTGAAGACCACTGACCAGGCCCTCAGCCCAGTTCCCAGACGCCATGCCTGCATCTGCTTGTCAGGGCATGACTCAGCCAGGAGCCCTGTCTGTGGGGTGTTGGCACAGCGCTGTCTGGGGTACATGCCGGCACATGCAGGGTCACAGGAAGTTCTTCTTCTGGTCTAGCTTAAAACGGGATTTGTTCCAGACAGTCTGGTTCTCCTTAGAGCCACCCACTCCACCTGCAGCACCCACCCAGAGCCTCAGCAGCCACCACTCAGGGCTCCAAATTCCAGCTTTAAAACCTGATGGCCCCTCTATCTCCCTGCCCAGCACAGGCACTGGCTAGGCACCCCCTAGCCTTTGCTCATGATGTTCTCCCTGCTGGGAATGCCTTTTCCTTAGTCCCGCCCCCCACCACACACACACACACACACACACACACACACTCACACACACACAGATACACCTTGAGGACTTTCCAGGAAGAACTTACCAAGAACAGCAGGACACCAAACATGCTGGGGGTGGGGGAGTGAGGTCCAGGGACAAGAGTCAGCTTGGTGTTTGGCATCTGATCCCCTCTCTCCACCCACCATCTTGTTCTCAGGTGAGGGGTGGGTGCAAATCTAAGGACATCCAGGATGGCAGCCTTGGGAAGTTTGTTCACCAGTGTACCTCACAGAGCCTGGTACCTGATAGACACTCAATAGAGACGAGCCAGTGGAAGGATGGGAGTGGAGAGAGAGGCTGAAGAAGGCTTTCTAGAGTAGGTGATTGTCAGGCAAGGAGCAGGACAGCATCCCAGTCGGCTGGGGAAAGGCCCAGCAGCAGAGAGCATAGTGATGGGATGGGGGTGGTGAGGAGGAGGAATGGGGTAGAGCCGAGGCTCATCCCTGGGGAGTGGGTCCCAGCCTCATCTTTCTCTAGCACATGGCCTCAGGCTCCTACCAGCCTAAACCTCTGGTCCCTAAAATAGAAACCTGACTCTGAAGGAAGAGCTTCATTGAAATGCAATTCCCATAACATGCAATTCGGCCATTTAGTTTCTCAAATTCAATGGTTTTCAGTATATCCACAGTGTTGTACAACCATCACAATAAATTTCAGAACATATTCATCACCCCAAAGAGAAATCCCATACCCGTTAGAAGTCACTCCCTGTTCTCCCCCACCCAGCCCCTGGCAACCACTAAGCTACTTTCTGTCTCTGTGAATTTGTCTCTTCTCCACATTTCATATAAGTGGAATCATACATTATGTGGCCTTTAGCAACTGGCTTCTTTCACTCAGCATAGTGTGTTCAAGGATCATGTATGTTGTAGTGTGTGTGTGTCAATGCTTCATTCCTTTTTAGGGCTGAATAGTATTCCACTGTATGGATGGATCACATTCTGTTTATCTATTCATCAGTCAATGGACACTTCAGTTTTATCCACCTTTTGGTTATTGAGAATCATGCTGCTGTGAATGTTGATTTACAAGTTCTTTTGTGGACATATGTTTCATTTCTCTTGGGTATATACCTAGGAGTGGAATTGCTGGGTAGACAGTAACTACATTTAGCCTTTTATGAAGAGTCCTTTTGAAGGTTAAATCTGGGAATTTCAGAATCTACATCTCCATGATCCTCACCCCCAGAGCTGCTGCCTTCCCTCCTCCCCAGGATGTCTGAGTTGCTCCTCCACTCTGCCTCTGCCCTGCTTTGCCATCAGAGTCCAACCCCAGCTCCCCGCTGTGTGATCTAGGGACAGTGAATCCCCCTCTCTGAGCCACAAGGTGAAAAGTCACTTTGGGCCCCAAAAGAGACCAGGCCATGGGGGCACAGGGTGGGTGGCTGCCCCTGTGCCCTGAGAGGGTGGCTCAACTCCTGCCCTGTCTGGTCGCACCTCCTATCAAGAGAAAACAGGTGTCAGCCAGGCGCTTCTGCCCAGCCTGATCTCCCCTGGGGCCCCTCGGCTTTGAGGGCTCCACATGGCCCAATTTCAATTCCCCTTTCACCTTGTCTGGACCCCCATGCAGGATGGCCAGGCAGAGGTTCCTCCTTAGGCCAGCCATCAGACAAGCAAATAAGTCAGGTTTGATGTGGCGGCCAGGCAGGAACAGGGAGAATGTGGGAGAGGAGATGGGCTGAGCTGCACAGGCTGCTGGGTCACATACACATCATCTCTGGGGGAGATGACAAGGGGGGCCAGAGCAGAGGGGATCAGAGAGGGCAGGTCTAGAAAGGGAGTCCTGAGGAGCAAGGTCATGGTGGGAGGAAGGCCCAGCCTGGCCTCACAAATGCATGACCCAGCTACCCAGCTATGTCTGTGTCTCCTTCACAGACTCTAATTATTTCCCTGTGGGTGATTTTGATCCCCATCTATCTCCTCCACCTACCCATGAGCTCTGCAAGGGCAGGGATGGGGTCAGTCTTGAGCCCTGCTGTGGCTCCATGCCTAAGCATGGTGAGTGCTTATGAATGTTTGTTGAGTGACTGAGTAACTGACTCTGTGTGTATGTCTGAGAGAGTCTAGGTGTGGACCCCTCTCCCACGCCCCTCTCCGTCTCCTTCCCAGCCTGTCCCCTCCGCAGAGTGGGCACTCCCAGCCTAGGCCCCCACAGCATCGCAGCGTGTGCAAGCAGCTGCCCCACTCTGGAAAATGATTAATAACACCGTGCAGTCCCTCCCTTTGTGGGGGACAGCTGGGGGAGATTTCACACATTCGGGCCTTCCAGAAACTTCCTCCCCTAGAACCACACCCTTACCCCCCAGACCCACTCCCACAGCCTGCTGGGATTCCTCAGCCTGCAAGGGGAGCCGAGGGGAGGGGGCTGCGACCGAGGGCGGGCCCAGCTGTCCTTGATTTGTGTGGGATTTTTTCCACTTGAGATACCGGATTTGCCCGAGCACATTGAGGATGCAATTTCCTCCTGGGGAGGGACCCCTAAGAGACGTCTACCCACCTACCCCCAGAGCCCAGTTCAGCCTGGTAGGGAACAAGGGGGCCAAGAGGCCATGGGGAGTGGGGTGGGGGGGTCGTGCAGCACAGTACAGAGCTGACAGCAAGAACTTTTTAGGCGATGAAGGCTGATTCAATCCCAGCTCTACCCCTCCTAACAGGTGACCTCGGCAGGTATCCAGCCTCTCTGAGCTTCATTTTCCTACTTTATAAAACAAAGATGACACCAGCCCCCACCTCTTTGGGTGCCTGGCTTCTAAGCTCTTTATGATTAGGAGGTAGTGGACATGTGACAATGACCCTGGCACAAGAAGGGGTGCCCTGAAGCTGCTCCCACCCTGAAAGACCTAAGTACTTCATAATTCATCCTCCTGGGGGTCCAGGCTGGAGAGCAAAGGCCTCCCTAGTCTCAAGGTGTCCAGCCAGCCTGGCTTGCTGGAACCCAGGGTCTTGTTCCTGGTGACCAGCTAGATGTGGGGACACCATGGGACACAAGGGTTTGCCAGGGCAGACAATATTTCCAGCATCAGGAAGGACATATGAAGGGCCCCTTGGCAAGGAGTGGGGAGGAGCGAGGGCTTCCCCAGCCACCCTGAGTGGTCACACACATGCATGGAGCCTGCCTAGGGCTCCAGGGTTTGCCAGAAGGAGCCAGACACCTCTCCTGCACAGGGATGGCCCCCAGCTTGCTTCCAGCCACCCTCACTCCTTTCCCTTGGGTCTTCCTGGAGGGCTCAGCACAGACAGAGGGCCGTTTGCCACAGGCCCCTGCTTCTCCAGGAGAGGGCAGGGCTCCGGGTTCTCAGGATGCACAACTGGGCCTGCAAATTGCTTACCACCCACCAGCCTGGCCCAGCTCAATTTACAACAATCCTTCTTGGCTGGCAGTCCCAGCCCTGCAAAGAGGAGGGCTGGTAACAGCCTTTATACCCAAGGTGAGTCTAAAGGGGGAAGAAAGGAGGGTCAGACAGAAACAGGACTCCCTCTGTCCCCACCCCATCCCCACCTCCTCCAGCTTCACAGCCCCACGCCAGGCCTCTGGGCGTAGGAGCCTCTTGGCATCATGGGGAAGGCTGGGAATCATCTAAGAGGCCCCACATTAAGACACTGGGGCTCTGTGGCCAGGTCTGTCCGCCTGTGCCCTGGTGAGGGTCCCCATGGACTGGAAGCTGACTGTGAGCACGTTCTGTCAGAAGCAAGGGACCCGGCGCAGGCTCAGGAACCCCACGCTCTGCAGAGGGCACACGACCATGGGTGTACACACACACACACACACACACACACACACACACACACACACACACGCAGGAGTGGGGTTCAGAGACCTGCTGCCCGGCCCCAGCCACTGTCCCCCACCCAGTGTGGAGAGCCCCAAGTTTGAACCTCCCTGACACGAGTGACCTACTCACAGGTGCACAGCCAGCACAGCCAGTGAACAGTACCCCCACGGAGGGCCACACTCCATCCCCCCGCAATTCCAGGAGAAACACCCCATGCCCACAGTTGGCAAGACAGACATACAGACAGGTATGCAGCCAGTCTTGTTCAGCTGGGGCTCAGGAAGACCCAGAACCCAGAGCCCAGGGCCGAGCATCTTGGGGCAGGTGCCTGGCACTCTGCCCTGCTCCCCGCCAGACCCCTCCCTAAGCGGCAGGCTTCCTGCTCTGACAACAGGACCTTCAAAATTGACTCCCACCCCCTTCTCAGAGAACAATGACTCCTATACCAGTCAGCGCTGTCCTTCCTCTGACTCTAGCTTCCCTGTCCTCCCCCAACTTCCAGACACACCCCAGGGGCTCCGGTCTCAGAGATGGGGTACAAAAAACCTCACACTCTTGAGACTACGGGACCAAAAAGCCACTGCAGTCGGAGATGGGATGGGGAGCCCAGGGCCACAGGCAGACTGCATCTCGGGGTGAGGTGGGGCAGAGCCCACAGGGCCCGCCTCGTCTCTGCTCCAGCCTCCGGCAGTGCAGCCACCAAGCCTTTTGCAGCCAAGAAGAGCTTGTAAATGTCCTAGTTGGAGATAAAACATGATAAGACATGAAACCAGGGGCTGAACCATGGATAATCTCCACGGTTTTACAAGGAACAAATCACACCTAGAGACAGGTGCTGGGGGTGCTGAGGGCCTGGGGTGGAAGGAGCTTATAGACAGGTAACCCTCAGTCCCCTCCCCAGCAGCCTCCCCTCCTGTCTGCTTGGGAGGCCCACCAACTGTCTTCCCTGGGCTTCTTGCCCCTAAGCTCCTTAAGCAGAGCCCTAGTGCCCAGGGCCAGGGGAGAGTGACAGGTGGTCCCGGGGTTCCTGCATCCACCAGGGCACAGATTCACTCATGCAGATGTGTGGTTTGCTCATCCTGAGACTGTGCAGCCCCTGCAGAGGGAGCAAGCAGAAGGCAGTGCAGTTTGATTCACATTCACCTGATTCTACCTCGGGCAGCACCCATTCAGGGCTTCGTGTTTGGGGTAGGGAACAAGATTACCCCATTCTAGAATGGACTCTGGCTGGCCTAGAGGCCCAGGTGCAGGGGTTTGGGTGCGGGGGCTGTGGGTAATAAAAACAACATAGTTATGATTAAAACAAAACAAAACAAAACACTGCTATCATTTGTGGAGTGGGAAATCAAGACAGTGGGGGGGTTCTGTGGAGCCTCAGCAAGCAGAGCCAGTGGGAACCCCTGAGGGAAGTTACCTGGTCTGATGATTATTTTGCAAAGACCACACCGGTTGGGACAGCTGAGAGCTGTCACTATTGTGGGGGAGAGAAATGGGCAAAGATGCATGGGAAGTGGAACTCCAGGACATGGTGCTCCCGGGGTGGGCCAGGGTGGCAGCAGGTACAATGAAGGCGTGGAAGGGCCACAGCCAGAGGAGGTTGGGGGCATCAGAGCAGGCGGGTCCCACCCAGCTGCCCTGGAGAAGGGGCTGAGGCTTGGCTGGGGCTGGGAGCGTCCTGTCTCCACCTTCCCCCAGCCCTCAGCTCTGTCCCGCTCCTGCTGACTCCGGAGGGGGCACCCTGGGCCTCGACTGCTCGCCCCGCACTAGTCACCGTCTTGAAGCCCACCGTATGCGGCCCCACCATCACCGGTCGCCGCACCCTCGTACGCCAAGAGGCCTCGGCCTGTGTGCCGGGCACTGGCATGTTGGGCGGGCGCGACCTGGGGGCCAGGTGATGCCGGCGCCGACCACTGGGTGCCGCGGGGAAGCGCTGCCGGGGCGCGGGGCTGGGCTGGGACAGTGCGGGTCGCGGGCGTCACGAGGGGCACCGGGTCGGGCTGGGGCCGGGGCGCAGGACGGCAGAGTAGGGGACGCGGAGCCGGGCTGGGGTGCGAGGCCACTGGGGCGCGAAGCGCGGTTAGGGCGCGAGGACCCGGCCCGAGTGGGGGTCACAGGAAGGGGCGCGGCGTGCGGGGAGCTGGGCGCTGGGACCCGCCCAGACCGTCAGAGCTGTCGCCGCAGCGACCCCGGCGGCACCATGGGGAACTGCAGCACCGCTCAGGCCCCAGCGCTCCTGGGGCCTGAGCGGCCCCTGCTGGTCCGTCCTGCACACGGTCCCTAGGCCCACTCCCAGAGGAGGGGGCCTTGAGGAACGGTTGACTCAGAAGGGGGTCATAGCGCTAGGCCCCCTACCAGGGCCTTGTACGGGGGTGGGGGCACGGTGGATGACTTGGCGGTGACCGCAGACTTCTCCGGGCTGCCACTTCCACTTGCCGGCCCTGCCCACGTGCCCGCATGAGGTCAGGGGGTCCTGAGACCTACCCACAGGACCTGCCCTGAGCAGCACTCCCCCCAGGGTCACGGCTTTCCCTGGCAATTGTCACTCAGAAGAAAGGAAAGCCTTGGATGAGCGGAAGTCCCAGTCATTGTCAATTCACTTGTCTGTCCCACGTTTATTGAGCTCCCCTCTGAGCCGGTCCCTGCCTCCAGGCTGGGGATCAGCAGAGTCCCAGACAGATTTCTTCTTTCTCCCACTGGTCCGCTGCCCAAGGTGCCCTGCTCTGCCGTGCTGTGCCTGGGCCTGCTGGCTGCTGTTGGCTGGTGTCGGCAGAGCACTAGGAGCTGTCTGCTCCCAAATGCAACACTTGGCTCCGAAGGTCGTGTCCTAGGGGCTCCACCTGGCAAGGAAGGGGGCACGGGTAGGGAGCAGAGGGGGATGGGCTCTCAAAGAGCCTTTTGTTTCTCAAGAAGCAACTGGGGCTGCAAGCCAGAGGTTATGATGTAACCCAGCAGCGGGGGGAGGGGTGGGTGACATGATTCTACCTAGCCCTTGGCAGAGACACTGCCCGGGGCCATCCATTTCCAGGCTCACGATGTGAGGGGACCTCGGGGTCCTGGGGCTCACCCTCCTCATTCCCCTTCTCCAAGGACACTGCTTGCCAGCTCCCACCACCCCAGTTAACCACCATGTACAAATGAGCGTGGGGCTCCTGGGGTGCAGGCAGCCAGGCACTGCTGCTCACAGCTCCCCTACCAGTCTCACCAGCCCCAGCCCCAGTCCACCTGGGCACCAGCAGATCTTCCATCCAACCCCGCTACAGGTCTGAGCCCAGAGAGGCACCCCCAGGGGCATGGCCTGGACACATTGGCCCAGTTTGCAGGAGTAGGCCAGCCTACTCTTGGGCCGAGTTCACGCTCAGGGAGCCCCCTGGGCCAGTATGCAGAGCCAGGAGTGCTGGGAGAGGTGAGCAAAGTCCAAGGTCCATCCTGGCCCTGGGGCCGAGATTCCTGCTGACCATTCAGCTGGCTTCCTCCCCACCCCTAGCCACCTTCAACATGCTTGCTGACCTCAGACTACAGTCAACAGGTGGTCGCGACCTTCCCAGAGCCACCGTTTGTCATTGGGGGTGAAGAAGAGAGGAAACGGACAGGTGTGGACAGAGAGGACCTGAGGCTGAGCGGTCTCAGGCAAGTCCCGCCCCCTCTCTGAGCCTCCTGTTCCTCCCCTGGAGAATGAGTACCTGCCCCACCAGGGTTAGGGTAGAGCTTCAGCACCGTGATGCCCATGAAGACACACTAAGCACTCAATAACTGCTCACCTACAGTGGGCTTGCCCTGGGCCAAAGCTGGCTGCTAGACTTGGCGTGAGCAGGCCACAGGCTGGGCTGGGACAGTGCCCCAGGGCCGGTAATGACCCCAAGTGACTAGGCTCCACTTCAGCCGGTGACCAGTTTGGGACACAGAGGGGAGTTTGGTCAGAGATACGAGCTGGAAACACAGGGTTCTCTGCAAACCCAGCTGGATTTTCTAGCAGCTGCAATCAGTGCTGGCCCCCAGCAGGGCAGAGATGGAGAGGCTTTCTAGACAAGGAGGCTGCCGCACTGTGGGGAGGGGATGAGCTGCAGGAAGCCCCTCCTGAATGGGGGTCCTCCGCATTGGCCTCCTTGGTGCTTTGTCAGTGCTGACCCCTCCCACCCGCCACACACCTTCCCCTGCTCAGCGGCTCAGGTCTAACTCACAGAGCAACATGCACTCAGAATCCATGCATCAACGCCACCTTCCTGCCCCACCCCCATGGCTTTCCCGTGCCCTCACCCAACAGGGAGACAGGCTGGGTTCCCCAGACAGGGGAAGGTTATGTGCACCGCCCAAGATCGAGAAGTAAGCCGGAGGCCCACCAAGGCCCAGCAGGTGAGCCAGCAGCCCCTGCACAGTGACCCTGTGCCAGAGCAGAGACCCCTGACCTGTGGCTGGGGGTCAGGGAAAGGGCAGCACTGGCCTCTCCCTCCTCCCTCCCCAGCCACACCAACCTCATCTGACCACCTCTGCCTTCACACCTGCAGGCTCCACTCTGCCCCATGTGGGATGCTCCCAGCTGCTGAGTACGTCCGTTCCAATCATGCACTCAGAACTGGAGGAATAACCGCAAAATGGGTTTGGAGACCCACTAGACACACTGTGAGATGGACCTGAGCTAAAACTCCATTGACCGCCGGGCCTCCATAAGCCCCTACTTGACACAGTTTGTGTATCCTGGAATTGGTATCAGTCCAGAGCCAGTATCCAGCAGTCCCCAAAATGTCTGATTATTTCCGTTTCCCCAATGCAGAGTGACCCTGGTATAGGTCACTTTGGAGAAGGCTGGGAGAAAGATTAACAATCTAAATTTTTGGTGATATAGCAGGGTCCTTCCTTGAGGGGTCCCACCTCTGGTTCATTCAAGGTGTTCTGGGCATGTAAACTGGCTCAAGCCTGGGAATTGAATGAGGGGTCATGACTGTCTTTATGACTCAAGTTAGACTCTTGCTCACTTGACCTAGAACTCTTCTGCTCATTAAGATCAAGTGAGAATTCAGCAGGCTTCCGATCTATTTCACTTCCAGGAGCACCCCGTCCCACTGGCCGACGCTGTAATTCTGTGGCAATCAGACTATTCTGACAGCCGCTTTGCCTCTGCTGGCCATCACAGTGAGCACCACTCCCTTGCCTTTCATCACTGAGCGCCACCACGTGGTCCTGTCACCCCGGGATCCAGTGATCCCCGTGAATTTCAGTCTTCTGATTCAGTGGCAGCAGGTCTTCTGTAATTCCTGGCCTACAGAGAAGAGTGATCAAAGAGCGCTTCTATGATGCTGGGGCTGCGCGCACAAACTTTCCTCACAATCGTGGTGAGAGGTGTGCTGTCTGGATCCTCCAAGGTGGGAGAGCAGGTCCTAAATGACAGACCCACTCTAACTTTCCTGTCTCCCTAAGCCTTTGGATCCCTCCCTCCATTGAACCAAGGCAGGTCTGGCATTACAGCTCATTCAGTGTTGGCCACTTTTTAGTCCATGTTTCAGCCAACCAACCAACCAAACCATTAGAGCCCTTTCTGATCCCCCAAGCTATATCATTAAACCCAGAATCTCTGCTTAGTGAGCCCCTATCAATAAATTTGACCTGACCCAACGTTATGTTCCTTCCAACCTTATCCCACCCTTAGTATTCATTCCAACACGTTCCCTGGATTTCTGTCAAGATAAATTGGGGGGAAGCCACCACAATGAGAAGCCTGCACACTGCAACGAAGAGTAGCCCCCTCTCGCCACAACTAGAGAAAGCCCACGCGCAGCAATGAAGACTCAATGCAGCCAAAAATAAATTAATTAAATAATTTTTTTTAAAAAGATAAATTGGGAAAATAGTGTAGTTCTCCTGGAGTACACCACACCTCCTCACGGGGCCCATTGTGCACATCCTCCTGCAGGGCCTGGGGCAGGCCAAGTCCGTGGCCTTCTCAGGGCCTCTGCATATACTGTGGGAAGCTCTTCTCCTTGCTTCTGTCACCTTCGCTGCTGACCTGGCATGACTCCTCCTTGGCATACCCCTCCCTGACCACTGGGCCCAAAGCACCAGCCCCCTAATTGCTCCCCCGCCCCCATATTCTAGCGTCTCTCTCTGCTGTAATCATACACAGCCCTTCTCTTCATCTGGCGTGAACTTACTGTCTCAACTATGCCTTAAGACCTTGAGGGCAGGCCCTGAACCAAGATGGCGGAGTAGAAGGACGTGCTCTCACTCCCTCTTGTGAGAATCACAACTAGTTGCTGAACAATCATCAGCAGGAAGACACTGGAACTCACCAAAAAAGATACCCCACATCCAAAGACAAAGGAGAAGCCACAGTGAGACGGTAGGAGGGGCACAATCACAGTAAAATCAAATCCCATAACTGCTCGGTGGGTGACTCACAGACTGGAGAACACTTATACCACAGAAATCCACCCACTGGAGTGAAGGTTCTGAGCCCCACATCAGGCTTCCCAACCTGGGGGTCCGGCAACAGGAGGAGGAATTCCTAGAGAATCAGACTTTGAAGGCTAGTGGGATTTGATTGCAGGACTTTGACAGGACTGGGGGAAACAGACTCCACTCTTGGAGGACACACAGAGTAGTGTGCACATCGGGACCCGGGGAAAGGAGCAGTGACCCCAGGGGAGACTGAAGCAGACCTACCTGCTAGTGTTGGAGGGTCTCCTACAGAGGTGGGGGGTGGCTGTGGCTCACTGTGGGGACAAGGACACTGGGAGCAGGAAGTACTCCTTGGCGTGAGCCCTCCCAGAGTCTGCCATTAGCCCCACCAAAGAGCCCAGGTAGTCTCCAGTGTTGGGTTGCCTCAGGCCAAACAACCAACAGGGAGGGAACCTAGCCCCACCCATCAACAGTCAAGCGGATTAAAGTTTTACTAAGCTCTGCCCACCAGAGTAACAGTCAGCTCTACCCACCACCAGTCCCTCCCATCAGGAAACTTGCACAAGACTCTTAGATAGCCTCATCCACCAGAGGGCAGACAGCAGAAGCGAGAACTACAACCCTGCAGCCTGTGGAACAAAAACCACATTCACAGAAAGACAGACAAGATGAAAAGGCAGAGGGCTATGTACCAGATGAAGGAACAAGATAAAACCCCAGAACAACAACTAAATGAAGTGGAGATAGGCAACCTTCCAGAAAAAGAATTCAGAATAATGATAGTGAAGATGATCCAGGACCTCGGAAGAAGAATGGAGGCAGGGGCTTCCCTGGTGGCGCAGTGGTTGAGAGTCCGCCTGCCGATGCAGGGGACACAGGTTTGTGCCCTGGTCCGGGAAGATCCCACATGCCGCGGGGCGGCTGGGCCCGTGAGCCATGGCCGCTGAGCCTGCGCGTCTGGAGCCTGTGCTCCACAACGGGAGAGGCCACAACAGTGAGAGGCCCGCGTACCGCAAAAAAAAAAAAAAAAAAAAAAAAAAACCAAAACAATTAAGAAAGTGGTCATAGGAACATACATATCGATAATTACCTTAAACATGAATGGATTAAATGCTCCAACCACAAGACACAGGGTTGCTAAATGAATACAAAAACAAGACCCAGGGCTTCCCTGGTGGCGCAGTGGTTGAGAGTCCGCCTGCCGATGCAGGGGACATGGGTTCGTGACCCGGTCCGGGAAGATCCCACATGCCGCGGAGCGGCTGGGCCCGTGAGCCATGGCCGCTGAGCCTGCGCGTCCGGAGCCTGTGCTCCGCAATGGGAGAGGCCACAACAGTGAGAGGCCCACATACCGCAAAAAAAAACAAGACCCATCTACATGCTGTCTACAAGAGACGCACTTCAGACCTAGGGACACATACAGACTGAAAGTGAGGGGATGGAAAAAGATATTCCATGCAAATGGAAATCAAAAGAAAGCTGGAGTAGCAATACTCATACCAGATAAAATAGACTTTAAAATAAAGAATGTTACAAGAGACAAGGAAGGACACTACATAATGATCAAGGGATCAATCCAATAAGAAGATATAACTATTATAAATATATATGCACCCAACACAGGAGCACCTCAATACATAAGGCAACTGCTAACCGCTATAAAAGAGGAAACGACAGTAACACAATAATAGTGGGGGACTTTAACACCTCACTTACGCCAATGGAAAGATCATCCAAAATGAAAATAAATAAGGAAACAGAAGCTTTAAATGACACAATAGACCAGATAGATTTAATTGATATTTATAGGACATTCCATCCAAAAACAGCAGATTACACTTTCTTCTCAAGTGCGCATGGAACATTCTCCAGGATAGATCACATCTTGGGTCACAAATCAAGCCTCAGTATATTTAAGAAAATTGAAATCATATCAAGCATCTTTTCTGACCACAACACTATGAGATTAGAAATGAATTACAGGGAAAAAAACATAAAAAACACAAACACATGGAGGCTAAACAATACATTACTAAATAACCAAGAGATCACTGAAGAAATCAAAGAGGAAATCAGAAAATACCTAGAGACAAATGACAATGAAAACACGACGATCCAAAACCTATGGGCTGCAGCAAAAGCAGTTCTAAGAGGGAAGTTTATAGCTATACAAGCCTACCTCAAGAAACAAGAAAAATCTCAAATAAACAATCTAACCTTACTCCTAAAGGAACTAGAGAAAGAAGAACAAACAAAACCCAAAGTTAGCAGAAGGAAAGAAATCATAAAGATCAGAGCAAAAATAAATGAAATAGAAACAAAGAAAATAATAGCAAAGATCAATAAAACTAAAAGCTGGTTCTTTGAGAAGATAAACAAAATTGATAAACCATTAGCCAGACTCATCAAGAAAAAGAGAGGACTCAAATCAATAAAATTAGAAATGAAAAAGGAGAAGTTACAACAGACACCGCAGAAATATAAAGCATCCTAAGAGACTACTACAAGCAGCTCTATGCCAATAAAACGGACAACCTGGAAGAAATGGACAAATTCTTAGAAAAGTATAACTTTCCAAGACTGAACCAGGAAGAAATAGAAAATATGAACAGACCAATCACAAGTAATGAAATTGAAACTGTGATTAAAAATCTTCCAACAAACAAAAGTCCAGGACCAGATGGCTTCACAGGTGAATTCTATCAAACATTTAGAGACGAGCTAACACCCATCCTTCTCAAACTCTTTCAAAAAATTGCAGAGTAAGGAACACTCCCAAACTCATTCTATGAGGCCACCATCACCCTGATACCAAAACCAGACAAAGATACTACAAAAAAAGAAAATTACAGATCAATATCATTGATGAATATAGATGCAAAAATCCTCAACAGGGGCTTCCCTGGTGGCGCAGTGGTTGAGAGTCCGCCTGCCGATGCAGGGGACACAGGTTCGTGCCCCGGTCCGGGAAGATCCCACATGCCGCGGAGCGGCTGGGCCCGTGACCCATGGCCACTGAGCCTGCGTGTCTGGAGCCTGTGCTCCACAGCGGGAGAGGCCACAACAGTGAGAGGCCTGCGTACCGGAAAAAAAAAAAAAGAAAAATCCTCAACAAAATACTAGCAAACAGAATCCAACAACACATTAAAAGGATCATACACCATGATCAAGTGGGATTTATCCCAGGGATGCAAGGATTCTTCAATATACGCAAATCAATCAATGTGATACACCATATTAACAAATTGAAGAATGAAAACCATACGATCATCTCAATAGATGCAGAAAAAGCTTTTGGCAAAATTCAACACCCATTTATGATAAAAACTCTCCAGAAAGTGGGCATAGAGGGAAACTACCTCAACAAAATAAAGGCCATATATGACAAACCCACAGCCAACATCATTCTCAATGGTGAAAAACTGAAAGCATTTCCTCTAAGATCAGGAACAAGACAAGGATGTCCACTCTCACCACTATTATTCAACATAGTTTTGGAAGTCCTAGCCACAGCAATCGGAGAAGAAAAAGAAATAAAAGGAATACAAATTGGAAAAGAAAAAGTAAAACTGTCATTGTTTGCAGATGACATGATACTACACATACAGAATCCTAAAGATGCCACCAGAAAACTACTAGAGCTAATCAATGAATTTGGTAAAGTTGCAGGATACAAAATTAATGCACAGAAATCTCTTGCATTCCTATACACTAATGATGAAAAATCTGAAAGAGAAATTAAGGAAACACTCCCATTTACCAAGGCAACAAAAAGAATAAAATACCTAGGAATAAACCTACCTAGGGGAGACAAAAGATCTGTATGCAGAAAACTATAAGACACTGATGAAAGAAATTAAAGATGATACAAACAGATGGAGAGATATACCATGTTCTTGGATTGGAAGAATCAATATTGTTAAAATGACTATACTACCCAAAGCAATCTACAGATTCAATGCAATCCCTATCAAATTACCAATGGCATTTTTTACAGAACTAGAACAAAAAATCTTAAAATTTGTATGGAGACGCAAAAGACCCCGAATAGCCAAAGCAGTCTTGAGGGAAAAAAACAGACCTGGAGGAATCAGACTCCCTGACTTCAGACTATACTACAAAGGCTACAGTAATCAAGACAATATGGTACTGGCACAAAAACAGAAATATAGATCAATGGTACAGGATAGAAAGCCAAGAGATAAACCCACGTACCTATGGCCAACTAATCTATGACAAAGGAGGCAAGGATATACAATGGAGAAAAGACAGTCTCTTCAATAAGTGGTGCTGGGAAAACCGGACAGCTACATGTAAAAGAATGAAATTAGAACACTCTCTAACACCATACACAAAAATAAACTCAAAATGGATTCGAGACCTAAATGTAAGACCGGACACTATAAAACTCTTAGAGGAAAACATAGGAAGAACACTCTTTGACATAAATCACACTTTTGATCCACCTCCTAGAGTAATGGAAATAAAAACAAAAATAAACAAATGGGACCTAATGAAACGTCAAAGCTTTTGCACAGCAAAGGAAACCATAAAGATGACGAAAAGACAACCCTCAGAATGGGAGAAAATATTTGCAAATGAATCAACGGACAAAGGATTAATCTCCAAAATATATAAACAGCTCATGAAGCTCAATATTAAAAAAACAAACAACCCAATCCAAAAATGGGCGGAAGACCTAAATAGACATTTCTCCTAAGAAGACATACAGATGGCCAAGAAGCACATGAAAAGCTGCTCAACATCACTAATTATCAGAGAAATGCAAATCAAAACTACAATGAGGTATCACCTCACAGCAGTTAGAATGGGCATCATCAGAAAATCTACAAACAACAAATGCTGGTGAGGGTGTGGAGAAAAGGGAACCCTCTTGCACTGTTGGTGGGAATGTAAATTGATACAGCCACTATGGAGAACAGTACAGAGGTTCCTTAAAAAACTAAAAATAGAATTACCATATGATCCAGCAATCCCACTATTGGGCATATACCCAGATAAAACCGTAATTCAAAAAGACACATGCACCCCAATGTTCATTGTAGCACTATTTATAATAGCCAGGTCATGGAAGCAACCTAAATGCCCATCGACAGATGAATGGATAAAGAAGATGTGGTACATATATACAATGGAATATTACTCAGCCATAAAAAGGAACGAAATTGGGTCATTTGTTGAGATGTAGATGGATCTAGAGACTGTCATACAGAGTGAAGTAAGTCAGAAAGAGAAAAACAAATATCGTATATTAACGCATATATGTGGAACCTAGAAAAATGGTACAGATGAACCAGCTTGCAGAACAGAAACAGACACAGATACAGGGAACAAACGTATGGACACCAAGGGGGGAAGCGGCAGGGGGTGGTGGTGGTGGCGTGATGAATTGGGTGATTGGGATTGACATGAATACACTGATGTGTATAAAATTGATGACTAATAAGAACCTGCTGTATAAAAAAATAAATTTAATTTAATTTAAAAATTAAAAAAAAAAAAAAGACCTTAAGGGCAGGCCCCGTCTGCCTTTCTCATGGCTGCATCCCCAGCACTGAAGCTAGAGCCTGACACTGAGCTCAATAACTATTTGTGGAACAAGTGAAACAGCTATGCAAAGCCTGATCCTGGGTCCTGGAGTCCCTGATGTTGTTAATAAAGACAGCAAGCCTGGGTTCTGTTTGTTTATTGATCTCTTTCTGATTACTCCAAAGAGGATTCAAGATGGAAGGGACTTCGCCCACCCTCCCTGATGGCAGGACCCTCAGAGCATGTGCAGTGAGGCACAGTCACTGTGTCCCCGGAAACGGTGAACTGTAGGCTGTGAGCTCCGGTGTCCCCAGCCTTGCACAGTCAAGGTGATGGAGCAATAGCTGCTTTCCTAAGCCTGAGTGGGGCAAGCAGCATCCACACAGATGGTGCAACAGGGTTCGGGATTTCTCCTTTCATAACCGAGAGGCCAGAGATCTGACCCCTCTGCCTGCTCCCCCAGCAGGTCACAGATCATCACCACTCTGGCTGCCTGGAAGGGTTTAGTCAGAGAGAATCATAGAGTGACCAGGGCTGGAGCAGCCAACTGGAGCCGCCCCTGTTTGCGTTCTCTCTCCTAGCACAGCCTGCTGGAGACAGGCAAGAGCTTCGGCGAGGGCCAGAGCCCATCTCAGAACTGGGCCTCACCGGGGTGAGTCCAAACAGGCAGGGAGGGGGCAGCGGGCTGAGGAGAGAAGGTAGAGGCTGCACCATCACTCTAAGATGAGCCAGGCCTAGAGCCCCCTCCCTGAGACTCCTGTGAGAGCCGACAGTGGGGCCTCCAGGCACCCCCTGGCAGCCTAGTGTAGACTTCTCCTTTTCCCAGCCTCTTCCCTTCTCCTAGCCTGTTCGGAGGCAAGGCCTCGGGAACCTTCCTGATGTTTCAGCTACCCCTCTCCACCCCCCCCCCCGCTCCCCTGTCCAAATGTCTGAGGTTCCACTTCTAAGGTGGGATGTCCAGAGTGTGGCCACAAAGCAGTGTCCATCTGGGTTGGGTGTGGGCTGCCCACCTACTGTCCCTGGGAGGCAGAAGTTTCTTTGCCTGGAAGAAATGAGGGAGGGGAGAGAAAAACAAGTCGCTGCTAACTTAGGTTTCAGACACCGTTCCCTGGCCCAGCCCACTCCCACTGCAGCCTGCAGACCAAGAGAGCTGGGAGGACCCAGACCCGCAGCCTGGGGGTGTCTCTGTGCCCAGTTCTTTCCCTGAGATCTGCAGGAGAACCCAGAGTCTGTCTTTCCTCCACACGTACCGGAGGACAAATAGCTACAAAAGGACAAAAGTATTATCAAAACTTTATCACGCACCGGCCCTCACAGACAGCCTCACTTAACCCCACAGTGAGGGCAGCGAGCAGGTGCTGTTAGCAACCCCATTTTACAGAGGATAAAACTGAGACTAGGGACTGGCCGCAGTCTTGCGGGCAGCAAATGAGGAGAGGGATTTGAGGTACAAAGAGTGCGAAGGAGTCCAGAGGGCGGCTGGGGATGCAGACAGAGAGAAATGGGTCACAGAGGAGGCTGAGCTCAGATAAAACACACACAAATGAAAAACGGCTCCCAAACAATCTAGCAGTGATAAGAATATTGCCAACAGGAGCACATATTTACCGAGCCCCTACTACACTCCAGACCCCAGTGCACTTTCATGCAGCCAGTCTTAACGGGCCTGTAAAGGAGGCTCTGCCATCACGCCCACTACACAGAAGATGAGGAGGCTCAGAGAGGTTGACGAGCAAGCCTGCAGCTGCACAGCCCCAGAACTCAACCTCCGCACCACCCTGCGCACAATCAACCAGATGCAGGAGGCAGGACATCTGCCCTTTGTCCCTGTCCCGCAGCCACCTTCCAGTGGCCCTGGGCAGCGCGCTTTGGTGCTCCCATGCTCTGTCACTGTAAGTGCATGAGAACAGGGTGCCCCTGGGCCTCTAAAGGCCTGTACATAGGCCTGTGCCCAGCTGCCGGCAGGCAAGCTCACCTTTAGGGATGAACTTCAGTGAGCTGCTGAATATTCAGAAGCGGGACTGTCCACGCTTGGGGCCATCGTTCAGGAACTCATGGCCCAGCCCATTGCCACACCTGCCACAGGACACCTGGGAAGACCACAAAACAGCCATGAAAACAGCTGCAGCCATGGCCCCTGCTGCCACCAGCACATGGGGTCCTCCCCATGCCTATTTCCCAAGGTAACTTCTGGCATGAGAGGTTGGCCTTGGCCCAGAACCTGCCCCGGAAAACCATCTTGTTTCCCTGTTCCCACCAGGACCCCAGGCTCTCCCAATAGTTTGGGGTGTCACTCCCCTGGCTGAAGCCAGAGGTCTGGAATAGACAGACCCTAGGCCCCTACAGCTGTAGGGGGAACAGCAGGAAGGGGTGGGGGGCTCTCAGGACCCCCCTGGCTGACACCTCCTCACCGCCCCCCAGTTGCTACCACCCACCTTTAAGGCTCCAGGCTGATTGTGCTCTGGACGCTTGGCCACACTGTCAGCATGGATGGTCTCGGTGAAGGCCGGCCATGGGGATGAGTGTGCGTACTTTGAGCAGCTGGAAAACAGCTCATAGCCACATTGGGCACACACGTAGATGCCTGGGGCGGAAGGGGAGGTAAAAGCAGAGATGCTGGCTCCAGCGCCTCGGGGGTGAGCACCTAAATCCTTGAACCCAGGAGAGGACAGCAGCACTCCGGTTACAGGGTGGGCTGCACACCCTCCCCACTCACCCACCCACCACCCATAAGCCTGGGTATCGGCTCTGTGGGGGAGACACAGCATGGAGCTCACATTTAGCAGTTCTGAGCCTGTGCCAGAGGCCAGGAGAGCCACTTTTCACAATTATTTCTTTCACTCTTCTTAACAGCCCTGTAATGCAGATGTTCCCATTTTACAGATGAGGAAGCTGAGGCTCAGGGATGCAAAATGCTCAGCTACAGGGTGTGCAGCCAGGAAGGAACCCAGGCAGTCTGATGAGGACACAGCTCTGCCCCTCACACACAAGCAGGCCCCACACGGTGGGGGCTGTGGCATGGCCAGCACCACCACTAGCCCCCCGCCCTTCCCACGTGGACCTCCCTCTGCCCAAAGAAGCCGTAAGGTGGATGCCCAGACACCAGCCTGCTCTCCAAGCAGGAAAAGACTGATCCCAGCAAAAGACCTCCAGTCAGACAGAGGGCCAGGAAGACAGAGCACCAGGGAGAAGGATGAGTTTTAACCTACCGCCAAAAGATCACCCTGAGAGGGGAAAAAGAAAGGTTGCAAAACTGACTCGCAGAACAGGAAACTGCTTGGGGGTCACTCGAGGGGTACTGAGTCACCCTTCGCCCCCTGCCTGGCCTGGAGACAGCCTGCCCTGGAGTCTGTGACCTACTCAGCCTTTACCAGTAACTTGAGGAAGAAAAGAGGAAACGGGAGCTGCTGTGGGAGTGGAGTTTCCAGCTTGGCAGAGTAGCCTGAGGACAACCCGGAGTCCCACAGCCAGAGAGTCTGAAGGGAGGACTTTGCCCAGAGGGTCCTATGTCACAGCTGGCTCACAGAGACCAGGGTGTCACATCCCAGCTCCCTCGAGGGCTGACACCCAACAAATCCCACCCAGGGGTAGGTCGCTGCCCTAGTCTTGCCTGTGGACATATTTTTACCAAATTAGTCCATGACCAGGCAGCACAGCCCAGAAGGGGATTCATCTGGGCCTCTCAAAGCCTGGGCCCAGGGCTGACTGCCGGCCATGCCCCCAAACCAACCACTCACCCCCTACCTTCCACCCCTCCTACCTGACCCAGGCTGTCCAGTCAAACTTCACTGGCCATTGGCAGCCTGGCAGCACTCCTGGTTACCCAAATCTGGGGCCCTGGGCAG
This sequence comes from Pseudorca crassidens, assembly GCF_039906515.1. Lineage (NCBI taxonomy): Eukaryota > Metazoa > Chordata > Mammalia > Artiodactyla > Delphinidae > Pseudorca > Pseudorca crassidens. The sequence goes on along the minus strand of NC_090310.1, from coordinate 37,510,607 downwards.
GTGGGGTAGGCACCCAGGCGGTCACATTTGGATCCCAACAAGACGTGCTTTCCAGCTTACCCCGCAGGTCTGGGGCACCGGGGAGAAGAAAGGGCTGGAGTAATATCAGGAGGATGCCCCAAGGAGAGGCAGGCCAGTCACAGGAGCTGCCCCTGGACAAGACCTTCCACCGCCTCCCCCTAAAGTTCCGATCCTGACCCGGATACCCGCAACGGCGTCACCACCCCCATACCTTGACCCCGCAGATTTCCTCGGAAAAGGCCACGCTCACACTCAAGTTCTGTTGTCCTCGAGGACAGCGACACCCTCTCTCCAATGTCCCTCTCCCCTCAAGTACCCCTACTCTCCGGAACCCCCAACTCCTCCCTTCTCTGTATCCCCTTTATCCACATGCGTTCCTCCCCGCGCGGTCACACTCGGCCCCCGTTCCCGGGACTCCGGGGCTCCATCGCCACCCGGAGGGCTGCGACGCCCCCTCTAATACGCGTCCCCGCCCCCGCTGTCCTCCAGGAGGTCACAGGTCGTACCCGGCTCAAAGTGGTTCTGGAAAACCTCGCCCCCGAAGAAGCTGCAGAACGACATGGCGCCGGCGGGACCGCTGCACGATCGCCGCCTCCAACAGATCCGAGGCCACAGACCTACAACCTGGTGCTTGTGCCCGCCTCCTGCCCCGCCTCCCGAGAACCAATCCCACTCGGATTCCGGACCTGCCCCGGCGCCCTAGGCCGCGCCCCCCAAGGGGACCAATCACGTCCAGAGGTGCGAGACACCCTCGCAGGGCCCGCCTCCCGTTGACCCGCCCTTTCCACGGACCAATCCCATCCCGGGACTAGGGTTCCGGCTTCCGCCTCCAGGAGGCCCCGCCCCCTCCCGAGGACCTGCCCCCTCCGTCTTCCAGCAGGCCCCGCCCACCACTAAGGACCACTCCTGAGCGGTCCCCGCGGCCCCGCCCCTGCCCCCCTGCCCCACCCCAGCCCCTAGCAGCAGGGCGGGGCGCTGAGCTGCGCTGGGTTTGGGGTGGCTGTCGCGGTGCACCACACTGAGCCGCGTACGCTCTCGTCGTTTCCCGGCGCTTAAGCCCCGGGCTGCCGGCCGTTGACCAGCCTTTCCGCGCCCCCCAACTCTGAGACACCGCGGGAAGAGTTGTCTCTGGCTTTTATTAGACAAGGGGACAGGCGGGGGTTGCGCCGCGCTTTTTTCAGGCTCCCTCCATCCCATCCTGCCTACAAGTCTCCCGAGGTTTCCGGCTTTTCCTTCTCAAGATGCTTCTTCTGGGGACCCTGGTGGGAGAGGGACAGGAGGAGCGTTAGTCACAGGGGTCTAACCAGCCGCCTGGGTTACGCGGAGTCGGCCCTGTGCCCTCTCCCACTTGTTCCTCCCCTACTTCCTTTCTGGCAAGAATCAGTGCCCAGGACTGGACCCCTAAAAGCCCCCTCCTGTGGATGAGTGCAGGGACATGCGTGCCACCCCCATCTGCTCAGCTTCCCCGCTCTGGGGCAGGTAGGATGTGGTGTCAGAGCCCCAGAGAGCAAGGCTGGTGGGCTCACCATGAAGACCCTCTTCTCTTGGGCTGTCTGGAAGCGGCCATGGCCAAACTTGGAGGTGGTGTCAATGAACTTGAGCTCGATGTTCTCCAGGGCCCTGCGGCTGTGGTGCACCAGGAGGGACTGTGGCCGGTGGGAGAGGGGAGCTGTCACCGTGGGAGGTCCCCACTCAGCCCCTCCCATTACCCCCAGTCAGGAAGGTCTTGCTCACCCAGATTCTGTTAGAACCTCTCCCTCTTTGCTTTCCCCATCCCCACCCCTCCTGAAGCAGGCTGGAGGACAGGGTAGGCCAGCCGCCCAACTCCCCCAAGGCCCATGGGGCTCCCACTCCCCAGCTCACCACCTGGCACTGACCTTCCTCAGCGTGATGACCCTCTTCTTGGTGCCCGCGATGCAACCTTTCAGCATGATGAAGTCATTGTTGACTTCCCCGTAGTGGGGGAAGCCACCCTGTGGGAAGGTGAGTCCAGGAAAGGGGCTGCTGGGTTAGGAGGCAGCTGGAGGCCCTAGGAGAATTCCCCTGGCCTAGGGTGACATTCTCAATCACTAATCAGGGCAGCATCTGAGCCACACCCTAAGTCCTTCCCGTGATTATCTTATTTAAAAATCTGTATTTTACAGAGGAGGAAACTGAGGCTCAGAGGGGTGAAGTCACTTGCTCCAGGCCCCGCAGCTGCTACCCACTGCAGCTGGAGTTTGAGCCCAGGCAGCCTGACTCCAAGGCCACAGTCAGAGCTGTTGCACTCCGCACCCTGTGACAGCAGCTGGAGGATGAGCTGTCTGCAGTGGTGGCTCTGAGGATGCAGAAACAGCAGGGGTTTGGTCCACCAGGTGGTCCACCCTGTAGCCTGAGCTCTTGGGAGAGGGCAGCACCCCACAGGCCTGCCCCACAGCCAAACTGGCGGCCCACCCTCACCAGTGGTGTGATGGATTTGTCGGTCACATCGTAGCTGGTGGATGCGTTGTTCTTAACCACCTTCCCGTCCTCCGTGTGCAGCCCCCGACCAATGCGGTAGATCTGCTAGGAGCACAGGGCACATTGGGGACAGCAGGTAGCCTCTGGGGCTGGCAAGATGCCCACACCCATCAGAATGTGGGCTTAGACCCAGGCGCTGGTGGGGGCATTTCAGAGCCTTAGGGGGCCAGGCAGCATCTGGGTCATGCACCCCACTCACTGGGGTGTGGTCACGGGCATCCCCCCTCAAACCAGGCCTGCGGACACACCTTCTTGTTGAGCTCTGTGCGGTGATGGTAGCCCTTCTGCCCAGCCCGGGCGATGGAGCAGCCCACGCGGGCAGGGTGCCAGGCACCAATGCAGGCCACCTTGCGCAGCCCCTTATGGGTCTTCCTCGGCAGCTTCTTGGTATGCCAGCGGCTCGTGACCCCTGCAGGTGGGAGGGGCAGGGTGGGTGGCTTAGAGGCCAGTTTGGCCCCCACCTCCTCCAGGCAGCCTTCCTGGAGCCGCCATCCCCACCCGGCCCTACCTTTGATGCCCCTGCCCTTGGTGACGGCAATGACATCAATGACCTCACTCTGGCTGAACACACTGTGCACTGGCACCTGCTTCTCCAGCCGGGCCTGGGCCCAGGCCACCTTCTCAGCCACCGTGCCGCCATTCAGCTGGATCTCCATGATATGGGCCTTCTTCTGCCGGAAGGGCAGCAGCTTCATCTGTAAGACATGGCACGGCCAGTCGGTTCCCAGAAAGTCACACACACACCCATTTGCCGATACGACATGGCCAGCTGGTGATCCCTGGCAGACTTTCACGCATGCATTCATTCAACAGATGATCCCATGCTCTGGTGTGCCTATATGCCACGTTCTGTGCGAGGCACTGGGGATGCAGCATGGAATGAGGCAGACAGCGTCCTGGCCCCCATGGAGCCACCATCTAGTTGGGCGGCAGAAACCAAGTAAACTCTTGGATAGGCCTAAGTGTTGTGATGAAATATTGAGGGTGGAGGGGACAGTTATTGCACATGACGGTGGTGAAGGAGGGCCTCTCTGAGGAGGTGACATCAATGGCAAGAAGGAACCACTAGGTGAAGATCTGAGAGCTTTTGGGGCAGAGGGAACCGCATATGCAAAGGCCTTGTGGCAGGGAAGATGGGGGGGCAGTGGTTGGTGGGACAGAAACGAGACCAGTGTGTCTGGACTGTGGTGAACAGGGAGGAGGGTTCAGGATGGTGATAGGTGAGCAGGGGCCTGGCCAGGCAGGTCTCATAGGGAGTAGCTTGGGCTTTATTCCAAGTGCAGGGTGTGACATGATCTGTTGCACATTTTTAAACATCTCTGGCTGCTGCTGTGTGAGGTGGAAGCAGGGACACGGTTAGGTCACAGCATAGGGCTCAACCTGTACTGATGGAGGACCTGTTGCATATAAGCCTCCTGGGGGGTGTGGTACAGCAGTGAGCAGGAAGCTGTGACCCCTGCCCCCATGGAGCTCAAGTCTATGGAGGGAGATGGATGTTAACCAATGACACACATAACCAGGAACTACAAGTGGGAGAGTAACTCAGGCAGGTGGGGAGGGTCATTGCTCCGGGCCTGGGAAGGCTTCCCTGAACGTTCCAGAAAAAGCCAGAGGGTATAGGTAACCTGTCAACCCACACGAAGCCAGACCCCACTCACGAATGTTGATTCACACCCACATGTGCCAGACCCCAAACAGAGGCTGCCGGACCCCCACACCCAACACTGGGCAGGTGATCCTGGACCTTTGGGGCATTTCAGGGCCTTGGTTGACTGCTGGGTGTGGCCAGTACCCCGTAGCCCTCAGAGTGCACTGATGCCCAACACCCCATCCCCGGGGCTGCAGGCGGCTGGCTGGTCAGCCGACACTTTGGGCCCATGCCCGAGGCTCACAGTATTTTTAGGCTGACATTTGCCAGGGCTCAGGGAAGCCAGGCTGAGGGAGGTTGGGCCCAGGTGGTGGACTGGCTGACCAGTGTGGACCAGGGGGTAGGGGCTGACCTGGGTGTGGACGATGACCCGGATGACCTTGCAGTACTTTTTCATGGCAGCAAAGTCCCTCTGCAGCTGCTTCTTGCCGTCGGCATCGCGCCACCTCTTGCAGGCCTTGGTGAAGGCTTTTTTCTTGCTCTTGTGCCTGAGCCGTGCACAGAGAGTGCTCAGCACAACCAGAATGGCAGCCTCTACTGCATCCTACGAAGCATGGGCTTAGATGTCCCCCTCCTCCCTCCTCCCCTTCCCAGGGGAGGCATTGCTGGGCCCCTGGGGTCCCTGGGCTGGTTCCGGGCGCCCTCCTTAAGCACAGACTGTCTTTCCCTCTCTAGGCCTCAGTTTCCTCCTCCGTAAAGTGGGTACCCTCCCTGCCTCCTGGGGCTGAGAGTGAGCAGATGTGCAGGAGCCCAGGGAAGGGGCGTGCCAGCCAGCCATGGCCACGTGCCCACTTTGCCATGGCCGCTGAACCCACTTCTAAAGCGAACAGTCAGGACTGGCCAGGCCCCACACCCCATCGTTCCTAACCCTTGCCAGGATGCTGAAAGGTGGACATCATTATCCCCATCCTACAGATGAAGAAACCGAGGTTCACAGAGGTCAGATGAGGGGCAAGTTGATCACAATTGCAGCAGCAAAAACAAGGCCAGCTGGCGTTCGCTGAGCTCTTTCCCTGTGCTGAGCACTTGACACACTCTGCTCAGCTCATCCTCAGGGCTGCCCCAAGATGCGGAGACCTCTCCTGTTCCCATTTGATGGTGTCTGTGGGGAGTGTGTGTGTGGGGGGTGAGGTGAGGTTCTAAAAGGTCAGTCAGCTTGCCTGTGGTCACACAACCTGCTCTGACACTGGGGCCCAAGGTCCTCGCCTCCCATGGAGGCTACACGTGCCTCTGCCTCCATATGGAAGGGGATGTCTGTGAGGTTCCTCAGGCAGGGGTGCCTTCCCTTTCTGGACTTAATGCCAGGGAAGATTTGAGGCCTAAGGATGCCCTTCTTTCTGATGAAAAGAGCTTGTCAGTTGGCTATTTCCCTTTTCACCCTGGCTACTAGGAAGCTTGAAACCAACTCTGACATTCCATCAAATCAGTTCTTAGTTCACCCTGAGGATGAGAATGTTTGCTTTCCTTTTTCCTCTAACTAATTTCCTCTCCAGCCCTCTAGTCCTTGTCTTTTATTGGAGGGAAGGCATCACACACTCACACGCATACACACACACACACACACACACACACACACACACACTTTTCTGCCTTCCACACACTGCTGACACTCCTCCTCCTGCCCAACCACCCAGCATCCCTCACCAGTCCTTGTAGAAGCGGCGGCGGCACTCGTCGCTGAGATGTTCCGCAAAGATGGTCTTGAAGCTCCGCAGGCCTCGTGGGGTGGCCACGTAGCCCACCACGCCCACCACCACCACAGGCGGCGTCTCCACAATTGTCACCGCCTCTACCTCCTCCCGCTTGGAAATTTCTGAACGAAACCCAGAGACAGAGGCGTGGAGGGGGGCCTCCGAGTCCCATGGGGAGTTCCATGGAGAGGGGACAGGGGTGGAAGTGCCGACCACAGCCCCACCTGCCCGCGGGAGGACCCAGCACCAGAGCCCCAGGGCTGTTGCGGACAGAGGCCCCTGTGAGCAGGCCCCTGACCTCCAGCCCTGAGCCTCCCCACTCCCAGCCCTTCTCTCCCTGCTCTGCCCTGCGTGTGGAGCCACTGCTGGGCAAGACCCCACAGGTGTCCATAGTAGCTCTGACTCAGCTCAGGTAAGGCCTGACCTGCTCCTGCCTTGGTTTCCCCACCAGACCGCCCAGGAGAGCCACAGCCAGAGCAGCGTCCCCCAAAGGGTAGGGTTGGTCATCCTCTAGGGGAGTACAAATGGGCACTATGAATGTATATGGATGAGTTCTAGAACAAAACCTAAGACTTGTCCTAAACCCATGATTTTATAGATGTTATTAATGAGGCTGATCTGAAGTCAAAGAAGTATATGCTTAAAATATATATTAGGGGAATTCCCTGGCGGTCCAGAGGTTAGGACTTGGCACTTTCACTGCCGAGGGCCCGGGTTCGATCCCTGGCCAGGGAACTAAGATCCTGCAAGCCTCGTGGCGCAGCCAAAAAATATATACTTTAGGAGAGATGGAGAACAGATGAGTGGTTGCCAGAAGGTTGGGGGGTGGCGGCTGTGGCTATAACAGGGCAACAGGACGGACTGTTGTGGGAATGGAACGTTCCAAGGTGGTGGGTACACGCATTTACACATGACAGAAACTGTCATTTACACGTGACAGAACCAGAGAACTAAATAAACACACATCTTATTCAGGAGAATCCAGCATAAGATGAGTAGGGTGTATCCATGTCATTATCCAGCTGTGACATATTACAATGGTTTTAAGAGATGTTTCCATTGGGGAAACTGGGTAAAGGGTGCGTGGAATCCCTCTGTATTATTTCTTATAACCACACTACGATGATCTCAAAACCGGAAGTGTGTAGGGGCACCTGCCCTTGAATCTTAGCTCTTACAAGTTTCATAACTGCTCTATTTCCTCATCTGTAAACTGGGGCAATGACAGATCGGTTCTTGAGGCACGGCCAGCAGTCAACGTTCTGACTGAGGTGCCCATGGGCGGGGCCTGGCCCCTTCTGGGGCTGTTTCCCCTCTGGAAGCCCAGTTGTGGCTCCTAGCCTCTGGAAGAACCTCCAGATCTTCTGGCGGTCGGGGGTGCTCGGCCCGCCCCCCAGGGGCCCCTAGAGGCCACTCACTGAGCCCTGGCCGGTGCACCTCCCGCAGAGTGTGTGTCATGCCAGCCTTGTAGCCCAGGAAGGCCGTGAGGTGCACGGGCCGGCTGGGGTCGTCCCGAGGCCACGTCTTCACCTTGCCCCGGTGCCGGCGGCTCCTCTTGTGTGGCAGGAAGCCCAGTTGTCCATGCCGAGGGGCAGAGAACTTCCGGTGGGACTGGGGACAGAAGGGAAGGGAGATCAGAGCTGGGGTCTCCCTGCTGCGTGCAGCTGGGCAGTCCCAGAGACCAGACCAGAAGTGAGCTAGAGACCCCAGGCTGAGACCTGGTGGCCCTCAGGGCCTGCATCTGTCCACAAGAAAGGAGGGAAACTTCTCCAAGGGCAGTGTCTTAGGGACAGAGCCAGCGGCAGCCCCCCTTACCCGTGGGCTTCCTGTCTCAGTGGCCTGGTCCTGCCTGTCTGGGCCCAGAAGAGGCAGATCCACACTGCAGCCAAGGCCACAGAGGCAGGGGGCCACTGCCATCTGTCCCTCTGTTTGCCTGTCCTAGGCCTGGAAGCCAGAGCTTGGGCCCCCTGCTGTCCCCTGTAATCACCTACTCTGTCACAGGCCCAAGGACCTTCTCTGCTGGGATAGATCCCAGAAGCCCACCTGCCCCTCGCCAGGAAGCTGGCGTGCTTCCCCCCAACCCCCCTCCCGCCAGCCCACTGACCATGGAGGCCTGTCCCTGCAGGTTAGGAAGGGAAGGGGCCACCTCACCAGGCGTCGGAGGTCAAGTGGCAGGGCCAGGACGCACAGCAGCCAGATCCCAGATTTAGCCCCTGGCAGGGGAGCTCTGTCATCTCCTGTGGCGGATGTGGGCTCTGGTGTCAGAAGCGGGCCTGGCCCAGGGCAGGGCGAAGGGGGGCAGCCTGGGCAGCCTGGGGGGGTGCACCTGGAGCTAGGGCTGGCACTCGTTTCCTCAAATGTCCTGGGACTGGGTCACACACTTTGTTTTCTGCTTTGTGTGACCCTCCAAAACGGGAACAACTTGGCCTGGTAGGGGGTTTAGGAACTCGGGTTTGGGAGCTGCCCTTGGGCAGCTGCCATTAGGAGTGTCTGAGTCCAGTTTGCTGGCCTTGAAGCAGAGCAGATTCCTGTGCTATCCTGAGGCTGTGAACCTGAACTGGAAAAACGGTGGGAAGATGGGGAAGTTTGGCTGTGTGCCCAGAGGATCACTAGAGCTGTGATTCAATCAAGGTCCCTTGACTCTAGTAGCTGTGAGCCAAGAACACTTAGGATACTTTTTTTTTTTAATATTTATTTATTTGGTTGCACCAGGTCTTAGTTGCAGCAGGCGGGCTCCTTAGTTTCGGCATGCATGTGGGATCTAGTTCCCTGACCAGAGATTGAACCCAGGCCCCCTGCATTGGGAGCACAGAGTCTTAACCACTGCACCACCAGGGAAGTCCCTTAAGATAATTTTTATGAACTTAAATTTTTTTTTATACTTTTTAAAAATAAATTTATTTATTTATATTTTATTTTTGGCTGCGTTAGGTCTTCGTTGATGCCTGCAGGCTTCCTCTAGTTGTGGCCAGCAGGAGCTACTCTTTTTTTTTTTTTAATTTATTAATTTGTTTATTTTTGGCTGTGTTGGGTCTTCATTTCTGTGCGAGGGCTTTCTCTAGTTGTGGCGAGCAGGGGCCACTCTTCATCACGGTGCGCAGGCCTCTCACTATCGCGGCCTCTCTTGTTGTGGAGCACAAGCTCCAGACGCGCAGGCTCAGTAGTTGTGGCTCACGGGCCTAGTTGCTCCGCAGCATGTAGAATCTTCCCAGACCAGGGCTCAAACCTGTGTCCCCTGCATTGGCAGGCAGATTCTCAACCACTGTGCCACCAGGGAAGCCCAGGAGCTACTCTTCATTGCAGTGTGCAGGCTTCTCATTACAGTAGCTTCTCTTGTTGCGGAGCACGGGCTCTAGGTGCACGGCCTTCGGTAGTTGTGGCTTGTGGGCTCTAGAGTGCAGGATCAGTAGTTGTGGCACACGGGCTTAGTTGCTCCACGGCATGTGGGATCTTCCCAGACCAGGGCTCAAACCCGTGTCCCCTGCATTGGCAGGCAGATTCTTAACCACTACGCCACAAGGGAAGTCCCTGAAATCTCTTATTTTTTAATTCAAAGATTTTATGGTTATAAAGTTCTGTAATTGTAGAATCAGAGTTTTACAGGCCTAAGATATCTCTGCAGGTCTGTGGATTTTGCATCCCTGGTTGCTAAAATTCTATGCTACTAAAATCTACAATTCTTTGTTTTTGTCGTTGTTTTTGAATGACAAAGCTACTTTTAATACTTTGGGCTGAGTCTGGCAGGAAAAAAATCACTGGGAAGGGGTAAACCCCTCAGCCCAGAAATGGCCCTGGGGGAGAGGGGCTCCCTGAAGGAAGGAAGCACAGGAGTGACATGTTGCAGACTCAGGGCCAAAGGGAACACCCTCGGTGCTGGGCCTGGGAGCACACAGTGGGGGCTCCAGCCACACAGGCCAAGGGCCAGAGGGTCGGACATGGAGCCACAAAGCTGCTTGGGTCCCTCCCTCTCATTTGCCTTTTTCTGCTTCTGCTGCGTGATCTCTGAGTCCGTCTGCTGCTGGGTGGCAGCAGAAAGCCATCATCTGGGTGCTTTCCCTTAACTGAGTACTACTCTGCTTTCTCATATTCCTCTGGTGGGCGAGCTCGTGCTGGTTACTGCGGGTCATGCGATGACTCCGGCCCACCTCCATTGGGTCCCCTCGTTCAGCCCGACATTGCAGGCCAATGTTATGATTAGTTGAGTGTGACAGTTTCTAAGAGTTCATGATTTGAAGATTTAAGGTTACTATGATTCTGGATTCTGTGCGTCCATAGAGTTAATGACTGACCCCAGCCTCTGGGCAGGAAGTGACCAGCACCCATCCTCCCTGGTGCTAGCCAGAGGGTGTGCCAGGTATGGAGATCACAGAGGGTGGCCAGTAGGGCCCTGGTCAGTGGAGCTGTGCAAGGGCACAACAGTGCTCAGGGCCAGGATGGAACCCTCAGAACCAAAACAGAGTGCCCTGTGCCCAGGGTAGGAGCCACTTCTCCCTAGTCGTGGGGTGGGGAGGGGTGAGGGTGGAGAGGGGAAACCCTACCTCCTGTGCTGTCCCAGGCAGCCCCCTCTCCAAGCTCAGTGGCATCAGCCAGTCCATGAGGGGCCCTGGCAGACACAATGGAGCTCAGAGAGGGATGTAGGGAATGGACAATCCAAGAAGGCTTCCTGGAAGGGTACAGCTTTTGGCAGTTTGTGTTATCTGTTGACTTTGTTATTTGCTCTACCGGCCTGAGTTCTCCAGAAGAGCCCAGCTGTGTTCATCATTCTGCTCCCTGCTGCACTTGGCACGTGCCTACACGCCCTCCGAACTGAATGGTTTCCTTACTCCTGTGTCTGTCTCCCCTTAGAATGTAAATAGGGATCTGTTTCCTTCACCGCTGATACCAGCGCCCAGCACACAGTAGGCGCTCGTCGCGAGTGCAATGGCGCGGCGGTCCCATGCGAGGGCGCTCGCACTGCGAAGCATCTCCCGAGGCCACACTTGGGCAGGCGGGGTGAACTACAAGTCCCATGGTGCCTCGCGGGCGCCGTCGTTGTCCTGCGCAGGCGCGGCCGCTCTCCAGTTGTCCTCTGTGCGGGCGAACTAGGCCGCGGGACCGAGGCGGAGGCCGCGGGAGCGCGTCCGAGAGTCGAGCCCGCCGCGCGTCGCTGCCATGCCGGACAGCTGGGACAACAACGTGTACCCCGAGCCCCCGCGCCGCACGCCGGCGCCCTCGCCGCAGACCACTCTGACCAACCCTATCACCTATTTTACGAAGGCTTTCGACCTCCTCGTGGATCGGCCAGTGACCCTCGCGAGAGGTACGAGCCCCAGCCGGGCCTTGCGCCCCGGGGCCCCCCACCGCTCCCGGGCCCCCCGCACCCGTCACTCAGCCTGGATCCCCACTGCACCCCAGGCCTCACCTCTTGGGACGACCCCGCCACACACACACCAAGAGCCCTCACTGCTGTATGGCCCCTGCCGCCGTCCACGGACCCCTGGTCTCCGGCCTCGCTCAAATGTTAGGGGCTGTTTGCTGATCGAAGTCATCTGCGTCCTGAGGCTTGTTAGATCCCACTCTCCCTAAACGCTTTGCATCCTGCGTTTTGCACAGAAGGCGGTCACAGAGGGCTGTTGAGGTACAGGGGTTCTCCCAACCCTTTGCATGCCTGCAAAATGGCCCGGGTGGTCATTGATGGCCGAGGCCCCTTCCACCTACGTGTGCTGTAACTTGCCCTCCGTGTGTGCCCACGCTTGAGAGCTGCCCAAATTCCGCCATCTCTGGTCCAAACTAGGTGAACGTTTTAAACCATCGTTGCCCAGTTTGTGGTTCAGCCATCTTGGTGGTGCAGCAGGCAGAGCATAATGCCCTTAGTCACTAGTGCCAGGCGATTCATCAATCGCCTAATTAATCCATTCATTCAACAACAGAACGTTTGGGGTGCATAGTATGCTCTGGTGGCTCTTTGTGGGGGGAGGAACCACCCTCACCCCACCCCACCCCGCCCCAAGGTCTGGAAAAAACAAGTAGTGGATCTGCTCCCTCTTTTGTATAGCAGTTTTTTAGAAAGTGTTTTATACGTCTGGATGGATGAGATCTCACTAGGTCCAACTTGTTCATTTACGCATGGGGAAGTTGAGGCCAGAAGGTCAGCAGTAGCAGAACTGGGACTGGAATCCCTGCTGGTGGCTCCCTGTTGGGGCCTGTTTGCCTCCACAGTGGAATCCCCGTGCTCTGGGGGAGCTGGGCCGGCAGGAGGGACTGTAGCAGGGTGTGGGCTTGCAGAGAACAGGCTCTGAATCCTGCCATCTCTCAGAGCCTGGGTCTCCTCTCTGTAAATGAAAAGGACCTGCCCCACATAGGGTTATCGTGGGGACAAAGTGAGTTAATGTATTATGCAACACAGGGTGGTTCCTGGCTTACAAGAAACTCTCCATAAACCGTAGACATTGCCATTTGTAGCCCAGTCCTTTCCAGGACTGTGTGCCAGCCCACACCTCTTCTTTGGGAGTCCAGTTGCCAGTCTTTGTAAAAGCTGGGAACATTTGGGAAACCTGCCTCTTCCACGGCTTATGAGAAATACAAAGCTAAGAGCCCTTTCAAACTGTGGCTTCTCCAAACCAATAAGGCCTTTGGACCTGGGGTTTTCTCTTTGCAGAGTTTATAGAGCAGCAGCATGCCAAGAACAGGTATTACTACTACCACCGTGAGTTCCGCCGCGTGCCGGACATCACTGAGTGCGAGGAAAAGGACATATTGTGCATGTTTGAAGCAGAAATGCAATGGAGAAGAGACTAGTAAGTCCTCCCCCTTGGGCTTCTGCTCTTAGTCAGTGAATACTACTGAGAGCCCTGTGCAATGAGCATATTCCCTCCGGATGCCATGAGATGGTGGCCAACCCAGATCTAGGGGTGGAGGGGCCAGACCACAGGGCTCCCAGGCCCTGCCTTCATTTTACTTTCCCTGAGTACAGGGAATCCTTATAGACCTTAAGACCAGCGGTCCCCAACCTTTTTGGCACCAGGGACCAGTTTCATGGAAGAGTTTTTCCACGGGGTGGCGGTGGGGGGACGGTTCAGGCAGTAATGCGAGCCATGGGGAGTGGCAGATGAAGCTTCGGTAGTGGTCCACGGCCCTGGGGGTTGGGGACCCCTGTTGTTCATCACCTTTCTCATTTTCCTTTCAGCAAAGTTGATCAGGAAATCGTCAACATTATCCAGGAAAGGCTAAAGGCCTGTCAGCAGAGGGAAGGTGAGAGCTACAGGCAGAACTGTACCAAGGAGCTGGAGCAGTTCACCCAGGTGGCCAAGGCCTACCAGGACCGCTGTGAGTCAGCTCCACCCCAGCCTGCCCCCAGCTACTCCTGCTTCTGCCACCCCACTTCCCAGTCCTCCTTCCAGTCTCTACAGAGCTGGGTACTAGACGTTTTGCTAATTAGCCCAATCTCTGGTGGTTGTAAAAGAAAACCACCTCACCTCATCCCTTATCTGCTCAATAACTTGTCTTAGCTGCCCAAGCCCTCCCTGCATGGAGAAAAGACCACAAATTCCCATCATGGCCTACGACTCCCCTCCCCATCTCTTTCCCAGATCATGACCTGGGGGCCCATTATTCTGCCAGGAAGTGCCTGGCAAAACAGAAGCAGAGGATGCTGGCAGAGAGAAAAGCCACCAAAGAGACTGCTGCTGCCTGAGGCAGCTCGAGCCACCTCATGTGTCTGTCGCTGTTGCTAAAATAAAGAGTAATGGAATCCCTGTGGTGTCATCTTTAGCTCCCAACCTTGACACATTGATAAACCTTATTCAGATTTCTCATCTTATTGGCCCCATTTCCCTTCCAAATTCAGCCACCACTAAACTTGAGAATAGGGAGTTCCCTGATGGTCCAGTGGTTAGGAACTCTGCACTTTCACTGCTGGGGGCTCAGGTTCAACCCCTGGTCGGGAAACTAAGATCCCACAAGCTTCATGGTACGGCCCCCCCCCCCCAAAAAAACAAGAGACAACTATAAACTAGCTTCATTCACTTTATTTTTCTTATAGAAAACTATGTGGTGGCTACAGCTGGAGCCTGGGTCCTCTGCACAGAAACTCTGGTGTGGGTCTTTACAAGATGGTCAGTGAATTCCTAGAAAAACAAAAGAGGCTTTAGTTGTAACCAAACAGACTGCTACCCTTTGCTTTGCCCGGCCTATGCCTAACAGGGTGGCGGGGCAGGAAGTACCTGATACGGAGACTTGGTGAACACCGTCTCTTTCCAGAGATCAGGAGTGAGATAACTGTAGGTCTTGGAAATGGCATCAAAAGTGGCCTTGGCTGAAAAAGGGAAAATAGCAGAGGATTAGTGAACTGACCTGAGATGAACCCCCAGTTACAGCAAGAAGCTGTCGCACTCCTAGGAACAGAGAGGCCACTGTGGGCCAATCTGTCGTGCATTAGGAGAGCCTTCCTCTCTCTCTCAAAATACACCAACCACACAAAGAATGTGACTGAGCAGAGCTGAGAGAAGCCAGAGTCTACATGTGGGCCACCTACCGAAGTTGCCCAGCGTGGCAGTGCAGCCCCTGGCAGAGGTGTAGCAGTCGTCAATTCCAGCCATCATCAGTAGCTTCTTGGGCACAGGGGCTGAGACGATGCCAGTGCCCCTGGGGGCAGGGATGAGGCGCACCAGCACAGAGCCACAGCGGCCAGTCACCTGGGAAGGAGTAGAGTCAGGAGATGGGCTGGAGAGTCTGCACCACTGCAGGCCCTGCCACGCACCACCATCCAGCCTACCTTGCAAGGGACGGTATGGGGCTTGCCAATCTTGTTCCCCCAGTAGCCTCGTCGCACGGGGACGATGGAGAGCTTGGCCAGAATGATGGCCCCACGGATGGCAGTGGCTACCTCCTTAGAGCACTTCACGCCCAAACCAACATGTCCGTTGTAATCCCCGATGGCGACAAACGCCTGCAAAGAGACTGACGTGGCTGGTGGTCCACTGCCCTTCATAACGTCAGTAGCCACCCACCGCACAGGGTCTGTTGTGCCCCTCAAGGAAAGACTGGCCACCAGGAGACCTATCTGAGATCCTGAGGAGATCCTTTCTCTCTCTCCCCATTACGAAAGTCACACGCATGAACACAAGTGCAACCATGCAGAGCTGAGAGAGTCTCACAAAAGCCTTTGATAGAAACAGCCTAGGAAAATAAGATTGCTGGGGTACCTTGAACCTGGTCCGCTGGCCAGCACGGGTCTGCTTTTGCACAGGCATGATCTTCAAAACCTCGTCCTTGAGAGATGCCCCCAAGAAAAAGTCAATGATCTCAGATTCCTACAAGAAAAAAATTTGTGACAAAACTTTAATAAAACCAAAGGTGGAGCCTAGGACCCCTCAATGTCCAACCAGTGACAAAGCTCCCTCGACCCCAGCCAGGCCAAGGCCCCACCCAAGAAAAAGAGAACCTATGTTTACCTTGATAGGCAAAGAAAAGAGATAGATCTCCTCCAAGGACTTGATCTTCATGTCCTTAACCAAGCGGCCCAGCTTGGTGACGGGGAGCCACTGAAAGAAGAAAAGGCGCAGCAGGTGCCCAGGACCGCCTTCCCGGTGCCGTCCAAGTGCCCGCCTCACGCGCATAGCGCAGACCTACCTCCTTGTCCTCGGCCTTGCCTCCGCGAGCTCCGCGGCCTCGGCCCCGGCCCCGACCGCGACCCCGGCCCCGGCCCCGGACGCCGCTGCCGAAGCCTCCGCGGAAGCCACCACGGCTTCCCATGCCAGGGCCCCCGGGGCCTCCAGGGCCTCCGGGGCCTCCCGCAGCACCGGCGTCATCCGCCATTTGCTAAAAAGAGTAACAAGAACCAGCCGGTCAGTGAGGCCCTGGCATCTACGGACACCTCGGACGCCCAGGCCGGGCTTCAGCCCCACAGCGTGGGCGCACCAGCCCGGACCCCGCCCGATGGCGGCGGATTCCCACCGCCCAGGCCCACCGGCCGCAGCTACTAACGTGAATACTCACGTGTTTTTACGGAAAAAAAGAAGGAAGCTTCCCCCAAGGGAGTCTTTATATAGCGCCAAGCGCCGCGAGATCTCGGCTGCCCCACCCCAATCGCTCTTGCGCCAAGGGCCTATAAAACGGCCTGTGATTGGCTCCGAGGGGCCCCGCCCCCGCCGAGCTCGGCGAGTGCCTGCGTGTCCGCGGCCCCAGAATCTGCGCGACTGGGACGCTGCTATAAGGGACAGCTCGGCCTCTACCTCGTCTTCTCCGGCTGCAGGTAGGTCTGTTCATTAAGTACTTCTGCCTGGCACTTTGCGGCGCTGTGGGGTGGTTGGGAGATCGGCGTTGGCTGAAAATCACCCGCGGCTTTGGCCGTGGCCGCAGGTGAGACTCGGCGCCCAGAGCCACCGGGGGCCTCAGCTCACCGCCCGCTCTTCCGTGTGGGGAGGTGAAACCCAGGCCCCGACACGCGCCGCCGCTCCGGGCCCGGTTGCGGCTGCTCTCATGTTCCGGACTCTGATACCTGATCCCTGATCTCGTCTTCTACCCTTAGGATGCCTGGATGCTCAGAGCCTGAGGCCGACGCCGCCGTGACCGGGGGGGGAAGGGGGGGCTCTGCTTTCGTTTTTCAATAAAGCTGTTGATCTGATTCATCCGTGTGTGGGTGTTCTTGAACCCCCGACTACCATCCTGGAAAACGCATCTGCTGACGTGGGAACCGAGGTGTGCTGTGGAGGGAGACCTTTGTGGGACACCTTCCTGGCCAGCTCAACTCTGCTTTGGATGCCACGCAGGGGTAGAACCCGGTCTTGAAGGTTGGCAAGTGATTTCTAAGATCCCACCCTCTAAAAGCGGCAGAGCCAGGTTTGAAACCATATTATTTCTACCCATACCCCGTATCTTCTACATCAGCCTGTAAAGTACCTTGAGCTTGAGGTGAGTCAGGCTGGATCAGCAAAACACTAACAAGGGTGGAAGTGTAAGACTTGCAGCTCAGAGGCTTGCAGTGGCTCCCTATTGCTCTCAGGAAAGGGTTAGGGTCTTTAGGATTTGATGAGCTCAACACTCAGTGGTATTGAAACTGCAGTTCTCTGTTCTGTGCCTCACACATGGAAATTGGTTTCCCCACACCTTTCCTCATAGGCCTACCCAGGTGGTCAGCCTACCTGCTCTGGGAGGCTCTCCCACATGCTAGGCTCCTGCTGCAGTACCACGGAAATCTGGTCCTCACTCCTGGTTTGTACCCTGGAGCTAGCTCCATAGGTCTCTGATCCTAAGAGACCTGATGATGAGTCAATGTCTAAAGCCCCCTGAACTCTTGGGGATCTGGCCACCTGGGCAGCCTATTTGAGGAAGGAGAGGGGAACAGTCCCTGCGCTCCTGCTGGAGCCTCAGCTTTGAGGAAATAGCCCCTGGAAGCTTGGTTCCAGCCTTAGTGCTATTTGAAGATGGCTGTCAGCCACCCCCAAGGCAGAGGCAAGGCAGGGGCTCCAGAGACCTATCCCGGCTCTGGGGTGCCCTGTGACTTTTGAGAGGGGAGCAAGAGCCAGGTGGTGCCCTGGGCCAGGGCTGTGATTGGCCTGAGCTGGACAATGCCACTGTGATGTCGGCCTGCTCCTGCTATGAAATGGAGGCTCCTGAGCCCCAGCGGTCAGTGGAGCTGCCATCCAGAGATCATGGTGAGCATTTAGACCTGTCCAGAGCTGGACCCCATTCCTCACTAAGATGATGTGCACAGTGGGGTACAAGCTCCCAAATAGGACACGGAAACCTTTCAGAGGGCTCTGGCCAAGTCTTTTTTTTAAAAAATAGTATTTATTTATTTGGTTGCACTGGGTCTTAGTTGCAGCTCACGGGCTTCTTAGTTGAGGCTTGAGAACTCTTAGTTGCAGTATGCATGTGAGATCTAGTTCCCTGACCAGGGATCGAACCCGGGCCCCCTACATTGGGAGCACAGATTCTTATTCACTGCGCCATCAGGGAAGTCCCTCTGGGCAGGTGTTAACTCCAGGCCAAGGCCAGCTTCTACAGCTGGAGGTTGGTAGTCATGGGGGGTCTTGACCCTCCCCACTGTCGCCTCATAGTGGGTGCTAACCCAGCCCTCCACTTGGGGCTCTAATGTGGCCCACCTCCCACCCAAAGCTTCCTGGGGTCCTTCTCTGGGCATGTGGAGTGGGGAGCCAGATCCTGGTCCCAGCCAGGCCCTAATGCTGTCCTGGCCTTTGCAGAGTGGCGGGTATGATCTCAACCTCTTCACCAGCCCTCCCGACTGCAACTTCCTGTGCTCTGTCTGCCATGGAGTTCTCAAGAGGCCGATGAGGTTGCCATGCAGCCACATCTTCTGCAAGAGGTGCATCCTCCCGTGGCTAGCCAGGTGCTACTGGGCACCCAAAAGGCTGGGAGGGCAGGGGTGGGGCTGGGAGCCATTCCTGAGGCCCAGAACAGAGAGGAAGGTCAGCCAAGCACTGGGTCATGACGGCCATAAAGTTCAGCTGCCAAATCTCCTGGGACACTAATTTATGTGAGTCTGGTCACCCTGTGGTATCTGCAACCCTTAGCCCCAGCCTCAGAGCTGAGAGCTCCCTATAATGCCCTCTTATGTCTCTTCCAGCTAAAGAGAAGGAGGGACCACCAGGGGAGGCATGTTGCTGCCACTTGCTCTCCTCCCACTCCCAATAATCACCCCCACTCATGTCTCCTAGGCAGAAGACCTGTCCATGCTGCAGGAAAGAGGTGAAACAGAAAAAGATGGTCCATGTGAATAAACTCCGGAAGCTCATTGGCCGCCTGGAAGTCAAGGTAGCTCAAAACACCCACTCCCACCACCCTACCCTCCTCACCCCTGTAGGGGTGGGGAGCAGAGCCAGGAGAGAGGTTGAAAAGAATCCCATCCTCAGAACTGAGGGTTTCTACACCAACAGACTGCCCTCCTTGAGGTCATCAGACTTGGCTGAATTTGAGTCACTTCTCTACCACTTACTTGCTGTGTGACTTTGGGCATGTTACCTAACCTTTCTGAGCCCCAGGAGCCCCAGCTGTAAAATGGGGATTATAGAGAATGGAGTGTCTGTTGTGCTGCCCATTACTCTCCAGCCCCATAGTTTTATAGATGCGGAAATTTAGATTTTTTTTTAAAAAACCTGACTGGGCAGTTCCCTCATGGTCTAGTGGTTAGCATTCAGTGCTTTCACTGCCATGGCTCAGGTTCAATCCTTGGTCAGGGAACTAAGATCCCACAAGCCACACAGTGGAACCAAAAAAAAAAAAAAAAAAAAAACCTGGCATACAAACAATCCACCCGACCAACCCAACCATGTAACTCCCTGTTCTCTAAACCTCAGGTCCTGTCCCCCTCCTCTCAGAGATTTAGATTTTTCCCACCTCCAAGCATTTGCTCCACTGTTTCCCTCTCTCCACCAAGCCAGTGGTACATAAGAGCTTGGGAGGCTCCCAGTTCAGTGGTTCCTGCTCAGTGGAATGCCATGGATGGGGGATTCTATGGGGGGCAGCCGGCTCATGGCTGGCAGTGCCTCACCTGGTTTGGCTCACACGATGCTCTCCTCCACCCCCAGTGCAAGAACGCCGAAGCTGGCTGCCTGGTGACGTGCCCCCTGGCCCATCGGAAGGGGCACCAGGACTCATGCCCTTTCGAGCTGATGGCCTGTCCCAATGAGGGGTGCACGTCGCGGGTGCCTCGTGGGAACCTGGCTGAGCACCGGCAGAATTGCCAGCATGGTGCCCATCAGCGCTGCCCCCTGGGCTGCGGGGCCACCCTGGGCCCGGCCGAACGCGCAAGCCACAACTGCTACCGTGAGCTGCGCAAGGCCTGGTGCCAGCGCCAGGAGCGCAGCCGGACCCTGGTGCTGTGCCTGCTACGGCGCATGCGCAAGGTGTACCGGTCTGCCAACCACATCCGCCGGCAGCTGGCCCAGCTCGGAGAGTTACTGGAGGAAGATGACGCCCTGCTCTTGGACGCCCCGCAAGAGGAGGCTGAGGCCCCCCCCAGAAGGCAGCATTGGGGCTGAGATGTGGGGGGCCCAGGGCCAAGCTACCTTGTAAATAGGAGAGTAAATAAACGCAGAGCCCCGGCCTGGCCGCCTCACCACAGCTGTGCTTGCTGTCCTCACGCCTTCCCCTCCAGGCATTACTCACCTCATCTGAAAGGGACATCTTGGCCTGTTTACCTGAACCTTTCCAAGGTCTTTCCCACTAGTTCTTCACACTGGCTCACCGGCTTCTGTGGTGTCTCCCAAGTGCCTAGAACACTGCTTTGCACGTGGAATGTGCTCAATCAATATTTGAACGACTCTGAAATCACCCGACGTATTTACCTGCGTTATTTCTCATACTATACCGGAAGCCCTAAGGCAGCGCCCGGTTCACAGGCTGTATCTGCTAACTCACCACACCTGACCACTCTTGCCCCAAATCCCAGAATGCCAAGGGGGCAGGAGTCTTGGGATTACTTTAGTAAACATTTCCTACGAATACCTTTTTTGCTTTTTTTTTAATACATTTATTTATTTATAAGTAAAGATGCGCACGGCCTTTTGCTGCGGCGAGCCGGGTCTACTCTTCTTGCGGTAAGTGGGCGCCTCATTGCAGTGGCTTCTCTTGTTGGAGAGCACGGGCTCTAGACGCACGGGCTCTAGACGCACAGGTTTCCGTAGTTGTGGCTTGCGGGCTCTAGAGCGCAGGCTCAGTAGTTGAGGCGCAGGGGTTTAACTTTAGTTGGTCTGCAGCATGTGGGATCTTCCTGGACCCTGGTTCGAACTCATATCCCCTGCAGTAGTAGGCGGATTCTTAACCACTAAGCCACCAGGTACGTTCCCGAATACCTTTTTAAATGTCCAGTAAGGGCTTCCCTGGTGGCGCAGTGGTTGAGAGTCCGCCTGCCGATGCAGGGGACACGGTTCGTGTCCCGGAGGAAGATCCCACGTGCCGCGGAACGGCTGGGCCCGTGAGCCATGGCCGCTGAGCCTGCGCGTCCGGAGCCTGTGCCCCGCAACGTGAGAGGCCCGCGTACCGCAAAAAAAAAAAAAAAAAAAAAGTCCAGTAAAACGACAGGCAGCTAGAGACCCCAGCACACTGCCAGTCGACCCCAGCCGCTTCCACGTTGTTCTACAGCCCGCCCTCAAGGCCGGAAACACCTCTGCCATCTTCCGCTTTCTGACGCCGCTCCGCTGCCCTCAGCAAAGATGTCGCCGAGGCCGCAGCGCTGGTGACGTCACATTAGTTGTCGGCGGTGACGCCATCCCCCGGCGCCGACAGTGTGGTGTCGCGCCCAGGTCTCCCTCACGCGGCGGCGGCGGCGGCGGCAGCGGCGAC
Source organism: Pseudorca crassidens (assembly GCF_039906515.1). Classification (NCBI taxonomy): domain Eukaryota; kingdom Metazoa; phylum Chordata; class Mammalia; order Artiodactyla; family Delphinidae; genus Pseudorca; species Pseudorca crassidens. The sequence goes on along the minus strand of NC_090310.1, from coordinate 37,489,466 downwards.
ATGGCGGAGGCGGCAGCCGGAGTGGGCCGCTTCAAGTCCAAGTGAGCCGGGGCTCCGCCGGGGAGGGAGCCGGCTTCGCTGCCGGAGTAGCGAAGGCGCCTGGCGTGGGTCCTGCACCCATTTGGGGAGGGGGTGAGGGCTGGATACGGACAGGCCCGCGGAGTCCTCGCGGGAGAGCCGGCACTGACTGCTCTCGGAGGGCGGGCACTGGAGTCCCACCGGGTGCAGCTGGCTTCCGCTACTTAAACTTGGAGCCGGTTTGGGGAGGGGGAGGGGGACAAGAAATCCGAGAGAGGGAGGAAGGGGCGAACTGAGCACAGGTCGAGGCTGGTCCTGGACGGGAGCGGGACTCCCCAGCGCTCAGGTAGCAGGAGAAGAACCACCTCTGGGGCAGGCGGCCTGGGGGGTTTCATCTGCTGTCCCTCTTCTCCGGGGAGCAGCAGGAAGAGAGGTCAGGAGATGGGCTGGTCCTCCGTGGCCAGGAAGCTCTCAATCCCGTGCTTTTTCAACCCCCAAACTTATGCTGAACATCTAAGTGCTCAGTGCCCGGGACCAGACACACTCAGCCTCGTCCTGTGCAGCAGTCTGGTGGGATAAACATATTAAGCAAATCGTTTCTATCAGGACCTGTGACACGCATTAGCAAGGGGTAGCCCTGATGCCGAGACCATCTGTTGAATGGTCGAGTGGGTTCAGGGGGGCTCCGTTTCATCTTGGTTGTCAGGCTTCCTCCAGCGGAGTCATCCAGGCACCTTTGAAATTCGGGAAGAGAGACCCGGGCCACATACAGGGAACAGCCCATGTGAACACAAAGAGTCAGGAGACACCCCTCGAGGCAGGGTCTCGTAAACGTGTAAGGAGAGCAGAGGACTTTAAGGCAGGGTGATGACATGAACAGAGTTATGTTCTAGAAGGCCTCTCTGGGAGCAGGGTTTGAGAGAGTGATAGGGACCAAATGAAGAGGCTGGAGCAGCTCCCCGGAGAGGAGAGTGCAGTGGCTTGGACCAGCATGGAAGTAGCCAAGAGGGAGGGGAGAGGACAGCCTGACACTTTTGCTGAAATGAGAATCTGCTCAGAGAGTGAGATGGAGGAAGGAACCGGGCTTGGGGAAGGGGCAGGCTGGACCTCAGGAATGAAAGTGTTGAGGATGTTGAAGAGGATGTTGCTCTGGGCTGGTACCCAAGCCTTGTCTCTCATGGCCAGCAGGGGGCCCCCAAGGCCTGGCTTCCTCCATACCGGGGAGTCTGGGAAGACTTGGACTGCCCTGGGACCCGTGTGGATCACGGACCAGCCCAGGGTCCCAAATCTTCTGTAACATGGGGGTACCCATCTCACAGTACAGCTGAGAGTTAAAGAAAGGAACAGTAGAAGAGCTCATCACTCTTCCTCTCTCATGCCTCCTGCATCCCTGCTGCTACCCAGGAACTCCTCAAGGGCAGGGCCCTATTGGGTTGATCTCTAGGGGAGCATCTAGCGCAGGGCTGGGCACTGAGGATCAAGGGGTGGGTGGTTCACTCTCTCCCCATCTCTCCTCCAGCTATGCTGTCGAGCGCAAGATCGAGCCTTTCTACAAGGGCGGGAAGGTGCAGGTACTGGCCTAGGGGAGCAGAGTGGTGGGGCAGGCAGGGGCTGAAAAGTGTTACCTTGACTAAGACTCCTTTGTCACTAGCTGGATCAGACTGGGCAGCACCTCTTCTGTGTCTGTGGCACCAGAGTCAACATCCTGGATGTGGCCTCGGGGACTATGCTGCAGAGCCTGGAGCAGGTGAGGGCGGGGGAGGGTCAGGGTAAGGGGCTGGTGTGGGGGGCAGCCTATTCTCATGGCACCCTGTGCATTCACTCTCGCCCCAGGAGGACCAGGAGGACATCACTGCCTTTGATCTCAGCCCCGATGACAAGGTATATGGGACCGGGACAAGAGGTGGGCTCCGGTACCTCCCAACCAGAGTTGATGAGGATGGCGTCCATGCCTCTGCCCCCAGCTGAACTGCGTGCTCCCCCAGGTGCTGGTGACAGCCAGCCGGGCACTGCTGCTGGCTCAGTGGGCCTGGCAAGAGGGCAGCATCACCCGCCTGTGGAAGGCAATACACACAGCCCCTGTGGCCACCATGGCCTTTGACCCCACCTCCACGCTGTTAGCCACAGGTAGGACCCCGGCGGGTAGAGGGAGCAGCTAGAGCCAGGCAGGGGGCTTTGGGCATACAGCCCCTGCACCTCGAATACATTCCCACAGGCGGCTGTGATGGGGCTGTGCGTGTCTGGGATGTCGTGCAGCACTATGGGACACACCACTTTCGGGGCTCACCGGGTGTCATACAGTGAGTAGGGGTGGCGGAGGGCGGGTGGGTGGGGCGTCACAGTCAGGGTGGCATAGCTCACCAGCCCCACTCCACCTGCCTGCAGTTTGGTGGCCTTCCACCCGGACCCCGCACGCCTGCTCCTATTCTCCTCAGCCGCAGACACCAGCATCCGCGTGTGGTCGCTGCAGGACCGGTCGTGCCTGGCCATGCTGACTGCCCACTACAGCGCTGTCACTTCTCTGACTTTCAGTGCCGATGGTCACACCATGCTCAGGTCAGTAGCCAGCTACCCAGGCCTTGGCAGGAAAGGGACGGCCACAGCTGAGACTTGGGAACTGAGGTGGCTGTTTCCCCCCAGCTCAGGCCGTGACAAGATCTGCATTGTTTGGGACCTGCAGAGCCTCCAGGCCACAAGGACCGTGCCGGTGTTTGAGGTGGGGTGCCAGGGCCATTGAGTGGGGCGGGGTGGGGTGCGGGGCTGCCACCTCTGACCTGCTCGTCCTCAGAGTGTGGAGGCTGCAGTTCTGTTGCCAGAGGAGCCGGCGCCGGAGCTGGGTGTGAAGTCTGAGGGCCTGCACTTCCTGACAGCTGGAGACCAAGGTGGGTGGGGCCAGGCCAGGGCGGGCAGCAGGGGTAATGGAGGCCTGTGGACCCGTGAGTCCCAGCGGCCCTTGTCCCCACACAGGCACACTGCGCGTGTGGGAGGCGGCCTCTGGGCAGTGTGTCCATGCACAACGGCAGCTGCCAGGTCCCGGGCGGGAGCTGACCCACTGCACCCTGGCCCGAGCCGCTGGGCTGCTCCTCAGCGTCACTGCTGACCATAACCTGCTTCTCTATGAGGCCCGCTCCCTGCAGCTGCAGAAACAGGTGAGCAAGCACTGCCCCTGCTCGGCCCACAGCCCAGGATGCCAGCCCTCCACTCACACAGGCCCTGGCCTGTGTCCCTCCTGCCCCTACAGTTTGCCGGCTACAGTGAGGAGGTGTTGGACGTCCGGTTCCTCGGGCCCAAGGACTCCCACGTTGTGGTGGCCTCTAACAGCCCCTGCCTGAAAGTGTTTGAGCTGCAGACGTCCGCCTGCCAGATTCTCCACGGCCACACAGGTGAGGGCGCCAGGCCAGCGCCCCCGAACTTCACCCAGGACTGGATTGCCCCGCCTTGCCATAGCTGTTCTCTAGCCATTTCTTCTCCACCTTTTTCTAGATATTGTCCTGGCCCTAGATGTGTTCCGGAAGGGGTGGCTCTTCGTTAGCTGTGCCAAGGTAAAGCACCACGAGAGGTGCGGGGGACAGGGTCCTGGGTCAGGAAGCCCAGCCCAGCCTCTCCTCACCCATCCCATCCCCAGGATCAGAGCATCTGCGTCTGGAGGATGAACAAGGCAGGCGAGGTGGCCTGTGTGGCTCAGGGCTCTGGACACACACACAGCGTGGGCACCATTTGTTGCTCAAGGTAGTGGTTCAGGGCTGGGATCCAGGGTGTCACGGAGGCAGAGGCGGGTTTTGCCTTGCTCTCTGAGTCTCCAGCCTAGGAATGTGGACTAGAGAACAGCGGCTGGGGCATCCTCAGATGCTACTGTAGGAGGTTCCTAAGAAGTGATCTTAAGGTTGTGTGGATAAAAGAGGAGGGGTGGTAGACCAGGGACAATGACACTAAGCAGCTTCTAGGGGGAGAGGGTGCTCTTTAGGCCTGGGGCTCCCATTGTTGGGACCAAGTCCCCGAGTTTGACAGCACTGAGGGCACACAGTGCAGACTCAAGTGGAAGCAGGTGGTCCCAGAGGTGTTAAGGCGGTGGCACATTAGTTCACATTCTGGGACAGTCTTTCTGGTTTGGACCAAGGTCTGACAGGCCTGAGCTGTGGTGCACTGCAGACAGGGCTGGCCAGGGCTCAGCAGGTGTCTCCCCCTCCCCCAAATCGGGCCTCAGGCTGAAGGAGACCTTCCTGGTGACGGGCAGCCAGGACTGCACTGTGAAGCTGTGGCCCCTCCCTGAAGCCCTGCCATCCAAGAGCACAGGCCCCGATGGTGGACCTGTCCTCCTACAGGCCCAGGCCACGCAGCACTGCCACGACAAGGTGACCGCACGCAGCACACAGGTGGGGTCGTAGCAGGGCCCTTGCTGGGATGGGGATCTGAGCTGCTGTCTGCTCCCACCACCAGGACATCAACAGTGTGGCCATCGCCCCCAACGACAAGCTGCTGGCCACGGGGTCACAGGACCGCACGGCCAAACTCTGGGCCCTGCCACAGTGCCAGTTGCTGGGCGTCTTCTCGGGCCACCGGCGTGGCCTCTGGTGTGTCCAATTCTCGCCCATGGACCAGGTGTTGGCTACGGCCTCGGCCGATGGCACTGTCAAGCTCTGGGCACTGCAGGATTTCAGCTGCCTCAAGGTAAGCCTCCCTCAGCCCAGGCCTGGCCCCCTACCTGGTGACACCTCACACCTCCCCTCTCCCCACCCTGCAGACGTTCGAGGGACATGATGCTTCTGTGCTGAAGGTGGCATTTGTGAGCCGCGGCACACAGCTGCTGTCCAGGTGAGTGGGTGAGGGCGGGGCAGGGTTAGGGGTGAGCTAGGGGCAGGCCCCAGGGCTGAGCCCCCTCCCAATCCTGAACACAGCGGCTCTGATGGGCTTGTGAAGCTTTGGACCATCAAGAACAATGAGTGTGTGAGGACGCTGGACGCCCACGAGGACAAGGTCTGGGGTCTGCACTGCAGCCGGCTGGATGACCATGCCCTCACCGGCGCCAGCGACTCTTGCGTCATTCTCTGGAAGGTGTGTGGCCTGGGGTGGGGTGGGGGGACAGTGGGCAGGACAGCGTGGGTGTGCCAGTCTGACCCCAGTCTGACCTCAGGATGTGACCGAGGCGGAGCAGGCAGAGGAGCAGGCCAAGAGAGAGGAGCAGATGGTCAAGTGAGTTGGGGGTCTCCACCCAACCCCTCACGGCAAGTCCCATGTGTTAGCACCACCCCTGCCCCTTGGAATAGGGCACATTGGCGTCCCTTCTCTCTATAGCTTGGGGAAACCAAGGCTCGGAGCAGCAACACAGCTCACCCCCAGCGGGTGCTCAGGCCCAGGCTGCAGACTCCTCAGCCAGCCCCGATGGCTCTGCCTTCAGTCCTAGCCAGGTCCCCTAGTGGTCCTGTTCCCTCCTTCCCCCACCAGGCAACAAGAACTGGACAACCTGCTCCACGAGAAGCGGTACCTGCGGGCGCTGGGCCTGGCCATCTCTCTAGACCGGCCCCACACTGTGCTGACTGTCATCCAGGGTCAGTGCTGCCTCGGGCCAGACAGGCGGCAGGGGTAGTCTCTCGGGTCCTTCCCCAGGGCTCAGTCTCCTCTCTCCTCCCGTAGCTATCCAAAGGGACCCCGAGGCTTGCGAGAAGCTGGAAGCCACGGTGCTCCAACTGCGGCGAGACCAGAAAGGTCTGGGGCAGGCAGGTCAGGGCTGGATGGTGCCTAGTAAGGCTGGGGTGGCCCAGCAGGCAGGTCTGACGGTCCCCATCACCCACAGAGGCCTTGCTGCGCTTCTGTGTCACGTGGAACACCAACTCACGGCATTGCCACGAAGCCCAGGCCGTGCTGGCCGTGCTCCTGCAGCATGAAGCCCCGGAAGAGCTGCTGGCCTACGACGGTGTGCGGGCCTCACTTGAGGCCCTGCTGCCCTACACTGGTATGTAGACCCAGCCCCAGGTGGGCGCAGGGGGCCGTCCAGCCAGATTCCTCCTACCCTGATCGCCTGCTGTCCTCCCCCAGAGCGGCACTTTCAACGGCTCAGCCGGATGCTGCAGGCAGCCACCTTCCTGGACTTCCTATGGCACAACATGAAGCTGCCCACCCTCCCCGCGGCCCCCGCGGCCCTCTGAAACACACCAAAACATGTACTTTGCTATCTCAGCTGCCTGTGTCTGTCTGGGCTTTGTCTCACCCCAGGTCCTGGACCACTGCCTGGGCCAGCCCGAGGCTGGGCCCACCAGCCAGCCCCGCCCCCACACTTTGGCCCAAGATCCCCCAGTCCCTGCCCCTCAGCACAGACACTGGGTGGGGGTCAGTCAGGAGAACTTTACTCAGAAGACAAGGGAGAGTGTAGTCTCCTTGCCCCACCAGCCAGGGAGTCCCACCCTCAACTGCGCATCCCACAGCCCTGAGGCTGATGTGGCTGGCAGCCACCATCCTTGGGGTCTGGAGCCTCTGGCCTGCCGCTCCAGCTGTGGGGTGCACAGCGCAGCCCTCCACAACATGCCACACACTCTCAAGGGGGTCCGTGACACCCTGGGTCCTGCTCCAGTGCCTCACAGGTGATGGTGCAGCAGCAGCTCTGAATGGCACTCCGAGATGGTCGGGCAGGCACGGTAGGCGGCAGGGTCGTCGCCTGGGGGGACTTGGGGGAGCTTTGGGCCTCGCCCTCCCTGTCCTCACCACCATCTACCCTGAGGTGGAGCCATGGTCCACTGAGGAGTGTGCCCAGCCCGTCAGGCTGCAGTATTGCAGCTGGGAGAAGACCAGTACGGCCTTGGAACCTGTGGGGGAGGGCGGGGTTTGGTTAGCACTGGGCCCTGCCTCTGTTAGACTGGGCCCACCAGAGCCCCACCCCACGTACCTGCACAGCCACCAACCACAGTCTGATGTTTCCAGCACACGCACGCGTGCCCCTGTGGTCACAGACAGCTCATCGGCTTGGCTGCTCTCGTAGGAATGGGAAGCACAGAACTGGTACCCTGGGAACGGATCCTTGGTGGTCACCACAGAGGCCAGGGCCCCACCTCTTAGTCCCTGCATCATCTCCTGCTGAATCACCACCTCCGGGCTCCCCTCTGGATCTCTGCTGACACCAGGGACCGCTTTAAAACCCAGTGCGGGGCTTCCCTGGTATCGCAGTGGTTAAGAATCTGCCTGCCAATGCAGGGGACATTGGTCCAGGAAGATCCCACATGCCGTGGAACTAAACCCACGTGCCACAGCTCCTGAGCCTGCACTCTAGAGCCCATGAGCCACAACTACTGAGGCCCGCGCACCTAGAGCCCGTACTCCACGACAAGAGAAGCCACTGCAATGAGAAACCTCTGCACCGCAAGGAAGAGTAGCCCCTGCTCGCTGCAACTAGAGAAAGCCTGTGCACAGCAACGAAGACCCAATGCAGCCAAAAATAATAAATAAGTAAATTAAATTAAAAAAAAAACCCAGTGGGGCTCCGCCTCACTGTGGGGACCAAGCACACACTACAGGGCCACTGGTACCCCCTGGTCGTCCCAAGGCCTCATTCCTCTGGCTTGCGTGCTGCTTGTGACTCAGCTTTGCCGAACACAGCCCCGTGGTGGTGGGTGTGGGGAGGAGGGTTAGTCTCACCACTGCTCCCTAGGGACCATTCCCCATCTCGTCCCTGGCCCAGGGCCACCTCTTCCAAGTAGGGAGCAGGAAACCATGCCATCTGCTGGTCCTCATTCGCCACCAGCCACCAGCCTGTGCCCAAGATAAGGGCAGGGGGTGTTTTGGTTCCTGAGGCCCACTGGCATCCCAGGGGGCAGAAGGATGTGTCCCCAGATTCCCACCCAGGCCCACCTGAGGGGTGTTGCAGCAGCACATCTAGGGCCTCCTGGGCCCGAGCATGGAAGGGCTGGCCCCATGTGTCCTGGGTGCTGAAGGGCTGCAGACAGTGCAGGCTCTGAGCCTCCTGGCTGCGGATGGCAGGGCTGCCCGTGGGGCCTGGCAGGGGCTCTTGTGGGGCAGGCAGGATCACCAGGCTGGTGAGGGTGCAGGTGAGAGGTGGGATGTCCACCTGTCCATTCAGCCTCTAAGCCTGCCCTCATTGGCCCTTCCTCCACCCCGCCTCCCCCATATTCCAGATGTTTCTGCTGGCAGAGAGTTGGGGGTGGGTCAGGCACCTGCCAGCTGGCAGCACAGGGTCCAAGTCCATGGGTTGTGGTGCAAAGAAGCCAGTGAGTACCGGGCTGTGGGTCACACGCTCCCCTGTCGCCAGCAGCGCCCTTGAGTAGGTCTCCAGCAGCTGCAGGCGTGCCAGGCCTCTGCCAGTGCGGCCCCAGTGCACCAACAACGATGCATCTGTGGCCAGGATAGGGACTGACCGTGAGAGACACACCCCAGGGCTCCCCACATCAGACTGCTGCCTCCCCCGCCCCTCCTGGGATCCTTGCTGGCCTGACCTGTAAGCTTGGGGAGAATGCGGTCAGATCTCCGCAGCAGACCCGCCTCCACTGGAAAAGTCTCCTTGAGGGTTTTCTGAAGGCGAGAAGGGGCGTGTCAGTCTCCGAGGGCCCACTGTTCCCCTGGGAGGGCGGGGGTCCCTTTCCAGGATCTTAGGGGCTGGAAGCCCTTGTGGGGACAAGGGCAGGCAATGCGGGGTGGTCACGGGTGGGTCATGCAGTTGGGGGAAGTCAGGGTGGCTCCAAACTCACTCACATGGAGTCTCCTGAACTCCTCCCAGCTTCTTCGTGCAAAGGTGTCGCTGTCATCCGACCAGCACACGGAAAAGGCGAACGTCTGTTAGATGAAATAGGTTGGGGGCTTCTTGGAGGCGCTAGGCCAGGAATTCCCTCCCTCCCCCTTGGGGCTGGCAGGGGTCCCATCAGTCCCGACCTGGAGCCTGTCTGTCTGTACCAGAGCTGCCCCGCTCACAGACACCGGGTGCCGGGGGCCTGCCATCGCTGTGGCTTCCCCAGATCTCCGTCACAGGTTTCTGGAGTCTGTCGGGTGTGGTCAAGCGTCCCACTGCCTCCCTGCCTACTTGGGGAGGAGGGGAGGCCTCGGGTACCCAGAAGACGGTTTGGAATTCCCCGGCGATGCCCCAGACCTGCCACGTCCTTGCTGCACTTCCCTGCCTGTGACTGGGTCCTTCACAGCTTCCTCACCGCACCCCTAGCCTGTAGAGGGGCAGGAGCACAGGGCTCCGTGGATGGGAGGAGAAGCAAAGAAAGAGTAGAAGGGCTGGGGCTGGGACTGCGGCCTGAGGCCCTCCTGCTGGAGTCTGGCGGTGGGTGGAGGAGGAGGAGAAGGAAGAGCTATCAAAGTGCCGCCAGGCCTGGCCACACCTCCCGGCTCTCCCACACCCTGTGTAGTGCTGAGATCGGTCAGAGCCACCTGCCGGGTGTGCCCTTTGGCTCTTTGAACTCCCTGGGGAGCTAACAGCAGTCGTCATCAGGAACCAGTGACCCAGTGTTAAAGGCTTTAAGTGCTTTGTTTGGCTTAATCCTCACATTGGAGGAAAGGTCTCTATAATGTCCCCAAATCACAGAGGAGGAAATTTGTGTTAAATGGATATTAACTGTCAGGGTTTCTTTCTTTATGTGTTGGGGAGAGGCGGACGTCACAGTTTTACCCCATAGGTTCCCCTGTGGTGGAGAGACTTGGGGCAGGATGAAGAGGGTCACCAGCGCTTGGGGGATGGGGGAAGTGGCGACTAGGACTGTTTTGAGAGCCATCTCTGAATTCATGATTTATCATAGTTTGCTGTAAACACAGCCTCTGAGATCAAGAGTGACCATCCCCCCACTAACTGGGGTGGTGAAGGGAAGGCCCTAGAATCCCCAGACAGGTGGTGTGCCCAGGTGCCCCACATCTCTGGACTGCTTCCTTATAGGGGAGATTTTTGGAGCCCCATCCAACCCTGGCACACAGTGGTTCTTCCCCCTGTTGGAGCCACCGGCTCTGTGTTGAGACTCCCTCTACCCCAAGCCCTCGAGGGAGGGGTCAGCCTCTATGGCATCCCTCCAGGAAACCACTCTGGCCTTGACAAAAGGCCTTTGTGTATCTGTCCAACCAGTGGCTCTCTCTGAAACCTTCAAACCTTCCCTAGTCTTGGCCCAGGCAATGAACACCTGTGGACATAGGCCTAATTTTTGCAAAGTGCCTTCAGCCCAGCTGTCACCTTGCCAATCTCAGTGGGGGCCACTGGCCTGGTAGGGTACAGGGTGGGACAGATCCTGCTCCCTTGGAAGACAGAGGAGAGAAGTGGGAGAAGGGCCAGCTTACTCACAGCCAGGGACCTAGAAAGATGCTGAGGCCTCTCCCTATGCCAGCTGAGAGCCCCTGCTCTACACCCCCAACAACCTAGATCCTTTCCACTCTTTCTTTCTTGACACCCCCTACCTTCATCTCTCACCTGGACAACTACCAACAGCCCCATCCTCCCCCAAAGCCTGTGCTCCTCACACGCTCCCATGAAATCCACTCTTCAGAGGAATCTTTGCAAAACAGAAATGGGATCAGGCCAGGGTACCCTGCCCAAAACTTCCCAGCACCTTCCCAGGGTCCTCAGAATAAATTCCCAGCTGCCACGGCAGTTGATGATGTCCTTGGTGGGTCCCTGACCACCTCTGGATCTCTCCTCCCACCACCCTTCCCGGGTCCTGTCCCACTGGCCTTTCTGCCCATGCAAGTAGCCAAGATCCTCCTCCCTCCTGCGTTGGCCTTGACTGCCCTCCTCAGTTGATTCCTCATCCTTCAGGCCACTGCCTAAGTGTCACCTCCTCAAGGAGGCCTCCCAGATTTACCATGCCCTGTTCATGGCCCCCATCACAGTTTGTACCTGAACATTTATTAGTGTGACTCTTTTTTGTTTGTTTGGTTTTGTTTTTTCCGTCTTGACCACTGGACTATGAGCTGAGGAGGTCACGGACGGACAAATCTTGCTCCTTGCACAGACCAGTGCCTACAACAGTGCTTAGAACAGATTAGGCACTACACAAATATTTGCAGAATGAATTAATGTACATATGGAAGCAGAGGTATCCCTGAGGCCACTCCCGACGTGGGTTTAACCTCTTCAAGTAGGCTGTAGGATTCGGGGCGGGGTGCGGGGGAGAGAGGCTGCTCGGTACTCTCGGGAGCCCAGAGACGCACCTCCTCCTTTGCAGGCACGGCCCTGCCCCGCGTTGCCAGGCGCCCGTTGCCATGGCGCCGGTCGCCAAAGTGGAACCCGTGGACCCCCAGCACCAACAGCACGCCCTCTGTGCGCTCACGGCCCAGCTGGGCGCTCCCCCAACTGAGGGCACAGAGCCGCGGGCACGCGGGACGGTCAGAGCGGAGCAATGGGGGCATCGAAGACCGTAACACGGACGTGGCCGAGGCCGCAGCCCGAGGCCGCGGCACGGCCAGGGCGCGTCTTCCACAGCACGCTGCTCTTCTACTGGAGGAGGCTGGAGCGCAGACACGGACGACGCAGGTCGGGCACAGGCCGTGGAACGAGGCCCAGGGGCGCGGCCAGGACTCGGGCCTCCGGTTCCGCGCACACCCCTACCCGGGTCTCCGACGCGTCCTTAGTCCGGACCCCTGTCTCTGCCGCTTCCCGGGCGCAGACCAATGCCCCCAGCCCCGCCTCCATGCCGGATACCGCCCCGGGCCCCGCCCCCACCCCCGGCCCCGGCTCAGCCCCAGCGCCCGCGCCCGCGGCGCGCGCGCCCGGCTCCTGTGGCCGCGCCCTGGCGGCGGCGCGCGCGCTGGCCTGGAGGCCAACTTGGAAGCCCATCTGGAGGCCGACCTGGCCCGGCAGGCATTGCGCGGGCAACATGGCGGCGCCCGGCGAGCGGGGGAGTTTCGGCGGTGGGAACCTATTCTCCTTCCTACCCGGCGGCGCGCGCTCCGAGGTGATGGACGACCTGGTGACGGACGCGCGCGGCCGGGGCGCGGGGCGGAGAGATTCCGCCTCTTCGGCCCGGACGCCATCCCAGGCGCCGGCCTCCGATTCTCAGGTCGCCGAGGACGCCTCCCGGAGGCTGCCCTGCCGGGCCTGCGTGGACTTCAAGTCGTGGATGCGGACACAGCAGAAGGTGCAGATGCGGGGGGGCGCCACCTCCCCTCAGAGGCCCGCGAGCCCTGCTGACTCCTAGCCCCGGCCCCCACACCTTGTTCTCAAGCACCCCGGGCCGACTTCCCAAGGCCCAGGCCGAGCGTTCCCACAGGCCCTAAGCCTGAGAGACTTTGCCTCCCGGGTTTGGCTGTTCCTAAACCTTGCCCCCAAGGTAGCCCAGGCCTTTCGGCTCTTAGCCACATGTGGGCTGGATCGGCCTCAGGACTTGTGTCTCCAGTCAGCGGGCCTGCGGCTGGTGGGGGAAAAAGGGGAGCTTTGTAGGTTTCTGGTTGGGGAAAACCGAACTGACCCTTATCGGCCTCCTTCCGCAGCGGGACAGCAAGTTTAGGGAAGATTGTCCTCCGGATCGCGAGGAACTGGGCCGCCACAGCTGGTCTGTCCTCCATACCCTGGCGGCCTACTATCCCGACCTGCCCACCCCAGAACAGCAGCAAGATATGGCTCAGTTCATACATTTATTTTCCAAGTTTTACCCGTGTGAGGAGTGTGCTGAAGACATAAGGAAAAGGTAAGTTGTGTCTGCACAGTCTGCAGGCAGCAGAGCATCCCACCTGGAGCCTGGGCCTGGGGCCCCTGGCTGATGTCATAAAGGGGAGCCTAGAGAAATAAGATGCAGAGGTGGCAGAGGGTTGCTGAGAGCAGGGACCACCAACAGAGAAGGGATTGGATCATCTGAGCCATCTTCTTTCTCCTCAAAGGCCAAGCTGTTTGGGGCTGCTGCTGGGTACTGCTTCTTTCTGCAGCCACAAGGCTCCCAGGGAGGGCTTCCCTCATGAGATCCCTTGCTTAGCACTGATGGAGGCTCTGGCAGGTTTCGGAGGACTCCACTTTGCCTAACTTCTGGAGCAGAACTGCCAATTTCAAGACCTTGGGAACTCATTGCTGTTGCTTCCAGGAGCCACCTTTTCTTCACTGGGGAGCCCAAGAACTGTTGTTTGGCACCCATGGCATTTCTGGGCTGGATGTGGGGGGCAGGGCAGCCCTTGCTGTTTGAAGCCTGGGCATTTAGAACAAGGTCTCTTGCTGAGCTGATGTAGCAGGGCCACAGGTGCTAAGAAACAGATCTGTTTTTCAGTTTTGCCTTTATGCCAACCCCACCCCTTCCACACACTGCCTGGGGCCAGGGACGCTGGGGTGAGGATTCCTGATTGTTACCAGGTTGTAAAGTTGAGGCCTCTGCCTCAATGTCTTGCCCAGGGCTTTTGCCAGGGTTTGCAAAGCTCCCGAGGTGAGGGTTTGAGCAGGCCTAGGAGTCCACCAGGCCTTGCTGCTGCAGGGTCTGCCCCCTTCTGGGAATTCAGAGCATGAGGGCACTTCCGGGTGTAGCTCACAGCAGTGCCCCAGCTCTCCTCCCTGAATTGAGCAGGCAAGGATCTGGTGGGGCGGGGACAGTGGGAGCACTGCCTGCCATCCTTCTCCTTGTGCTCCCCCACACGCAGGATATGCAGGAACCAGCCAGACACTCGCACTCGGGCCTGCTTCACCCAGTGGCTATGCCGCCTGCACAACGAGGTGAACCGCAAGCTAGGCAAGCCGGACTTCAACTGCTCGCTGGTGGACGAGCGTTGGCGCGACGGCTGGAAGGACGGCTCCTGTGACTAGAGGGCAGCCAGAGCCTGTAGGCGGCCTGGCCAGAGAGGGTGGGGCTTATTAAAGTGCGTGTCAGAGCCAAAGCCTGCCTTGTCTCAGTTGGGTGGTCCCCAGACGCTACCCGTGGAGCCCTTTCCCTCTCAGGTTCTGAGTGTAAGTGGGGGTACCCGTTGCAGGCACCCCGATGGCCTCCTCCTCAACCCGCGCCCCGTGGTGCTGCAGGTGAAGGAGGCAGGAGCAGCCTAGGCTGTCCCTTCCTTAGGATTTGGCCTCCCGCCCACTTGACACCCTGCTGCCTACTTCCCCGCACAGGAAGGTGACAGGCCTGGCTGGGCTCCCCTGTCTCGCCCCTCCGGACCAGGCAACTGTCTCCCCATCTTGTAGCTAGGGACAGCTAGGGGTACAACAGGGACGGTAGCTGCAGAGGCTGTGTGCCATTTGCACTTCAGGAAAGAGGCCTGGGGGCTGAGCTCTGCTGTGCGCCTTCTGTCTGGCTCATGGTCTCACAGAGCCGTCCCAGGCCTGTCAGAGGAGGCTCCGTGGAGCTTGAGACCAAAAATAAAATGCTGGAGAAGTGACTGAAGACCTGGCCTCAGTGTGTTTTGTGCTGGGATTTGCAACGATGGACAGGGCCTGCCCTCATCCCTCTGTGGTCTCCTGCTTCCTCCTATCTGGGTTCTGGCTCCTTAGGAAGAGGGAGCAGTTCCAAGGCAAGGGTGGGCCAGGATGTTCCAGGAACACCAAGGAGGCTGAGTTGCTGGAGCCAAGGGAGGATCAGAGAGGTGAGGGGAGGTCACATGGCAGGAGGTCCTCAAGGCCCCAGCAAGGATGTGGTTTTAACACCCAGCTCCCATGGAACATAGTGGAGGATTTGAAGCAGAGGAACGGCAAAATGTGACTTTTGAAAGGTCCCTCTGGCTGTTGAGCTGGAATGAGGCAGGTGTGGGCGAGAGGAGGGGGGGCAGATAACCCTGTGGCAGCCGAGAGGGAAGCTCGCCCCAGGATGAGTGGGAGGCCTCACTGGCTACACTCTGAAGGTGGAGCCCAAGGTGGCTGTGGGGTTCTGGCCGCTGGAAGGAGGGAGTTGCCCAGTGTATCAGTGAGATGCAGAAGGCTGTGAGTGGAGCAGGTTTGGGGGTGACCTGGACCCAGGTTTTGGGCCTTCACACACCCTCTCAGCCACACCTGCTCCCAGGCACTGGCTCCCAGCTGGAATGGCCCAGCAACAGTGCGCCGTACCCCTGTGGTTGTACAGCTCTCACCTCTCCCCATAGTGTCTCAGCTCCTCCCTGGGCAGGGGCCAACCTTTGGCACAGCCTCCTTGGCATCTTTACCCCACTGGCCCCACGGGGGTGCTGGCTTCCTCAGGGGCTGCCCAAGGGGCCAGGTTACATAAAGAAATAGGAGGCAGGGAGCAACCAGCAGAGAAGTCACTGCTCTTTCCTCCTACAGATGGACGTCCCCAGCACAGGGCTTGTCTCTGGCCTTTCCCGAGTCACCTGTGCGCTGGGAGCCAGCAAAGCTGTGGTCAGCTCAGGAGCACGCCGTCCATGTTTGCTCTCCCTCCTTCCCTGCCTCACTTAACTTTTTCCCTAACTCTGGCTTCCCCAAAGTTTCACCTCCCAATAAAACTCTTTAACTTTGCCACAGATTCTGTTTTCCAGGGTATCCAGGCTAAGATGAGTGGGACTGTAGTTCAAGGGAAAATTCTGGCTCAAGTTGTTAGCATGGAGACCAAGACAGTGAGCATAGAGCAGGGAGAAGAGCCCCAGGACCATGCCCTGGGACCCCTAAGGCTCAAAGGTCACAGATGGAACAAGAGATAACAAGAAAGAGATAACAAGAAAGGGCCCATGAAGTAGGTGGAACACGAGGAGAGGGTGACATCACAAGTATTCCTAGGAGGATGGGGACAGGATGGCAGTGGCTGCATTGCCCCTGGGACTAAAGGGAGCAGTGATAGCTGGAGGGGAAGTGGGCTCAGGAATGGAGCAGGTTTAGGCACTGATGTAAATGATCAAGTAAAAGGGGGAAATGAATGATGCATGAGACAGAGAGGAAACTGTCACTGACAGGGGAGAGGTGATAGGATTGGATGCAGTGTCATGGAGTCAACTAGTGGGTGGCACTTCTGACCACACCTGCCCTGGCTCAGTAGGGATCTGGATTTGAATCCCAGCTCTTCACTTTCTAAGTGTGATGAAGGAACTCAACCAGTCTGCCTTTTGTTCGTTTAAATTTATTTATTTATTTATTTATTTTTTATTTATCTACGGCTGCGTTGGGTCCTCGCTGTGCACAGGCTTTCTTTTAGTTGTGGTGAGCGGGGGCTATTCTTCATTGCAATGCGTGGGCTTCTCATTGCAGTGGCTTCTCTTGTGGAGCACGGGCTCCAGGCACACGGGCTTCAGTAGTTGTGGCTCGCGGGCTTAGTTGCTCCGTGGCATGTGGGATCTTCCCAGACCAGGGCTCGAACCCGTGACCCCTGCATTGGCAGGCGGATTCTTAACCATTGCGCCACCGGGGAGCCCTTTTTTTTTTTTTTTTTTAATTTGGCCAACTGTGCAGCTTGCAAGATCCTAGTTACCCGACCATGGATCAAACCCGGGCCCTCCGCAGTGAAAGCGTGAGTCCTAACCACTGGACCACCAGGGAATTCCCACTTGCCTATTTACCATCTGAAGAATGGCAGTAAAACAGTCCCTGCCTCCACAGGTCGTGGTGAAACACCTGGCACTGTAAATGCTCAACAAATGCAGACTTTCCTCAATGTCCTAGACAGAAACAGGAGTCATCTGGGCCCCTGCCAGGCTGGCCTGGAAGGAACATGCAGGAAGGGACCTTGTCTAACCTGGAGCTGGGCCATCTGTGGCGAAGACCCAGCGGGGGTGCTGGGAAGCTAGGTACCCACTCTTCCAACTCCCCATCTCTGATGCTTCTCCCCACTCCTCGGCCCAAAACTAAATATGTCAGCAGAAAGTCAGTTGGGGAGACCCAGGAGTGTGCAGGGCTCAGTGAGCACCCTCGGAATGACAACATCCAACCACAGGAAAAGAGCAGAGATGCCCCAACTCCCACCCATGTGTGCCTCTGGGCTCTGCCTGCCTGGACAAGTGCCCCTGAGGGCAGAGGCCATCCTCCCTCCCTGTTAGGGAGGATAGAATGTGAAGGAGAAGCTAGGGTGCAGTGGGAAGTCATGGGAAAGGCCCCAGTAACCTCCCTCTGGTCTATGGGGACCAGAGGCAGGAAGCTGGGTTCCCTTTCCCTGAGGGCTGGGGGAGACGCTGGAGCCCTTGGACCTGTTACCTCCTTAGGCACTCAGGAAAGGGCCCTGTACAGAGGAGTGGGGTCATGTCGGTCTGTCCACCCACGTGGCTACGGCAAAGGCTGAGCCCAGTGTCCACCTGCCCTGCTGACTCCTGACTACTTGTGAGTGGCCGTGGGGGACTCAGCCCCTTGACCCCGCCTCCTGATGGGGACCTGGCGGATGGTCTCCATCTCGGACCCTGGTCTTGCGGTGAGAGTGGGTGGGGTGGGGTGGAAGGTGGGCAAGGTGGAGGGAGGTGAGTGCTCCAGCCCTGCGCGCGTGGACCAGAGGGAGGGGTGTAGGCTCGGTCCCGCCCCGCGCGCCCCCGCCGCGGCCGGCGCGCACTCCCGGAAGGCGGCGACGGCAGCGGCAGCACTGGCAGCATCGGCAGCAGCCCCGGGCGGCCTCGGGTGGGGTCGGCCCGACGGACAGAAGGACAGAGGGCGCCGGGGACACGCGGCCCGCCCGGGCTGGCCATGGAGGGAGCCTCGTTCGGCGCGGGACGCGCAGGGGCCACCCTGGACCCTGTGAGCTTCGCGCGGCGGCCCCAGACCCTGCTGCGGATCGCGTCCTGGGTGAGTGGCCCCGGCCCAAGCCCCGCCCCGATACCCCGTCCCACTTCGCCTCGCCTCCCTCATCCCTATCACCTGCCTCTAGCCCCCTTCCTCATCCTTGCCGGCCCCTCCCCCGCCGGCCGCAGGTTGGGGTGACGTCACCGGGCAGGGCGCGCCCACCTGCGGGCGGGGGAGGGGCCGGCGGCGACAGCCGGGTACCTTGAGAGGTCACTGCCCGCCGCACCCACCTCTCAATTCTTCCTTAGGTCTAACTTAATCCCCTTCCTCAGCCCTCGCTCGGTTTTTCATGTGCTTACACCCTGGAAGCGGGCACAGGGGTGGGGGCGGGATTCGCGGAGGGGCTTGAGCGCTCAGCCTCAGCACGAGTAAGGGCTACCGGAGCCAAGAGAATCAGGCAGAGCCTACCCCCTACTTCTGCACGCACATCCTCCTGGCTCCTTCGAAGGGAGCTGGCCATTCCCAGGCCCCCCAGTTGCAGTTGTGAGTTGGGGGGTGTGCTCTGGGAATCCTCTGAGTGGGGCAGCTGGAAGGGGCTCTACACTGAGAAGGCTTCCTGGAGGTGGTGTGGGAGGGGCAGATTTAGAGGCAGCCTAGCCTACTGGGGCAACCTTAGGCCCAGTGGCCTGCTCCTCCTTCCCATCCCTCCAGGCAGGAGAGATGGAAGGTGGAATGCTGAGTTCTGGGTTTTGTCCACCTGGTGGTGGCTGGTGGTGGCACATACTCACCTGTGTTCCAGGAGGGCGGTGCCCAGAGTGGGGCAGGGGCCCTTGGGTGGAGTGACTGGCCAGACCAGGAAGTAGGGACCCTACGTTCTAGTCCCAGCTTTGACCTGATTTGTGGACCAACCTGTGGGTACGTGTCCATATCTTGCACCTTGGTTTCACTCTTGACTAAGTCTCTAGGAGCTGGGGCTGGAAAGGAGAGAAATGAAGTTGAAATTAGAGGTCTTTTTTTTAGAAATATAGGGCTGCCCAGAGCTCAAAGAGCAGCTTCTGGTTTAAAAGGACTGTGGTCCACACTCCTTTGCCTTCCAGCCCTCGTGGGCACAGGGCACTGAGGTTTGACTGAACCCCAGAGGTCAACAGTGTCGCCTTTTAAGCCCAAGCATGTATGGATGGTGTTAATTAGCCACAGTCATGTGGGGCCATCATCCCTGGAGTGCCCACAAAGTGCAGGATGGTGGGTGGGTATTATTCCTGTCCCCAGCACCCCATGAGTTGTGCCTGCTACATTTGGCATGCTAAGAAATGAGGCTGTACAGCTCCCAAATGCTGAGGGTAGGTTCCACTCAGGTCCTGGCTGACAGCTCTGTGCAGCTGACCTTCTGCTGCCTGCCCCCCCCCCATACTCCCACCCTTCTTGCCTGACTCCACATCTACTTCCCCTAGCCCTGCTGACTCAGGCCTGGGGATCACTGGTCCAGGTGAAAGCTCATGTTCCCACACTCTGGAGTGGGCCATGGGGGACACTACGGGCTCCACAAGATACAGAGGACCCAGCTTGAATGTCAGCCCTGGCTTTTATCAACCATGCAACCCTCCACAAGGCACTTCACTTGTTGGAGCCCCGATTTCCCCATCTACAAAGAGGATAAGAGCAGTGGCACTCTTGTGGTTGTTTGGGAGGATTCCATGAGCAAACACATGTAGCCATTTTACGCACAGTGCCTGGGCACAGTTGATGCTCACTAAATGGTATGTTTTGTCCATACTTACTAAACTTGAGGTAGATATTAAGGGAGGGGGTCCCCGAAGACCCCCACCCAGAGATAGATCCTGTGCTGCAGGGGAACGCAGGGACACTCCCGAGGGCATGGGCACTCACGGTGGGCTAGGAGACCTCGGGCCTCGACCAGGAAGGGGCCATCGCAGGGCCTTGAGCGCTCCCACCGCCCACAGGTGTTCTCCATCGCCGTCTTCGGGCCCATAGTCAACGAGGGCTACGTGAACGCCGACAGCGGCCCGGAGCTGCGCTGCGTCTTCAACGGCAACGCGGGTGCCTGCCGCTTCGGCGTCGCGCTCGGCCTTGGGGCCTTCTTCGCCTGCGCCGCGTTCCTGCTGCTCGACGTGCGCTTCCAGCAGATCAGCAGCGTCCGCGACCGTCGCCGCGCGGTGCTGCTGGACCTGGGCTTCTCAGGTAGGCGGGGCCGTGAGGGGCAGGGCCTGGGGGAGCGCGCGGGGCTTCTCGGGTGGGCGGAGTCGGAAGGGCGGGCTTCGGGGCGGGGCCAGAGGGAGCGCGTAGATTCTCAGCCGATTGGGGCGGGGACAGGTCCGGGCGGGGCGGGAGTGGGCGGGACAGGTCGGCTTCTCGGTCTGCGGATTCTCCTTCCCGGCAGAGCTGGGCCGGGCGTCTCGGTGCAGCATCCCTTGACCTGCCCGCCCACCTGCCCGCAGGGCTCTGGTCCTTCCTGTGGTTCGTGGGCTTTTGTTTCCTCACCAACCAGTGGCAGCGCACGGCTCCCGGGCCGGGCACGACGCAGGCGGCAGACGCGGCGCGGGCCGCCATTGCCTTCAGCTTCTTCTCCATCCTCAGCTGGGTGAGTGCGGCCGGCGGCCTGCGGCCGGCAGGGACTGGGGCCAGGTAAGGGTCGGGGCAGGGTCGGCCCTGGCTGACCCCGGACTCCCCCTCAGGCGGCGCTTACCGTGAAGGCCCTGCAGCGGTTCCGTCTGGGCACCGACATGTCGCTCTTTGCCACCGAACAGCTGGGTGCTGGGGCGGGCCAGACCTACCCAGGCTACCCAGTGGGCAGCGGTGTGGAGGGCACCGAGACCTACCAGAGCCCGCCCTTCACCGAGACTCTGGACACCAGCCCCAGAGGGTACCAGGTTCCTGCCTACTAGTGGCCAGCAGGCCCAGACCAAGGCACAAAGGCTGCCCCACCAATGCAGGATCGAAGGCTTCCTGGGACCTCCCTCAGGTCCTCCTGGCCCAGCAGCAACGTGTGGATGCTGTGGTCCATCTGGGGCCAAGAGAGGGTAGCCTCCAGGGTGCCTGGGCCGTTCCCCCCAAGTTCCTCCAGTCCCTTTAGTCCCCAGCCCAGGGCCAGAGGTCCTGAGGAGAGAACAGCACAGCCTTGGGCACGTGTCCTTCAGCCTCCAGTGGACCAGCCTAGGCAGTGGGCCATTCCCCTCATGAGCCAGCCAGGCAGGGCTCACCTGTACACTCTGGTGTCAGGGGTCCAGCTGCCCTCCATAGCCAGATGCAGGGGCTGCCCTGGACTGGGGGTGACTGGGGGAAGGGACACCACCCTCACCCCGTGGCCACTGTTCCCCATCCCCTGTCCCTGTGGGTAGTGGTGGTCCTTGCTCTGTCCTGGTGGTTCACCCTGTAGGGCCATGTGCTCTGTCTGGAGCCTCCCTCCATTTCCTCTTACAGGCTCACTAGAGTAGCCCAGCCCTGTCGATGTTGTGATTGTGGTCAAGTCTTCAGGTTTCACCTCGTAGTTCCCCACAAGCAGCCCCTCTTTTCTGTGGCCCCAGCTCCGGCCCTTACCTGCCTTGGCCCAGGCCCTTGCTGGGGTGCGGGCAGCTCTGGCCAGGAAAGCACAACATGGCTGTAGGCCTGGGCATCAGCCCTCTCCCAGCCCTTCAGTAAGACCTTGCCCAAGGGAGGCTCCAGACATCTGGGTGCCCAGCAGGACACACCCCTCACGAGGAGAGAGGCCTAGAGGCTTCACCTTCCCACCATGCCCTGGAGACAGCCATTCCCCGCAAACCCCTTTACCTCGGCTCCCTGGACTAGTCCCTCAGCTCCCCACACTGCACCCCATTTTAAGGCCCAGCCCAAGGTTGGGGGTCCCTTTGCATAGCTGAGTACTCATGCATTGCTCAAAGCTGGCTTTTCACATTAAGTCAATACCAAATGTGGTTGCCACATTACATTTTTACAGACAGTCGCCTCCCTCTGGAGTTGCAGTTGAGTGACAACCCTGTACATTGTAGCATAGACCAATTATTTGTGGATATTTAAGTGAACATGTTTACAATTTTTGTATATATGAGTCTCTCCCTCCCTCTTCTGAAAGAACAATCTGTGATTGTGTATTTTCAGTGTCCCATGTTCCAACTGCAGCTTCTTTACAATAAAGACTGTAAATGAGTTTACTGTGGCCCAGACACTCTTGGAATCCTTTCTACTCCTGCCCCTCCAGTGCCAGAGGTTGGGACCTGAGGGGCACCAGGGCCAAGAATCCAGAAAGGGGCACAGGGAGGTGGAGACCAGGCTGATGCCCATGTTCTGGAGAGTGCTGGGGAAAGCAGTTGTGATTTCTCCAGATGTCTGCTTCTTACCGCCTTCTGCTCCTGGGAGACCACCATGTGTACCATGCAGCATCCAGAGCCACATTCCCTGGCCAACTCCCCTTTGGAGATTTCCCCAGCTTGGTCTTGTTTACTTTTGAATTTGTCTATTGGGATTCTTATCTCAGTTACTTTTTCATTTCTGACTTATTGGTTAATAACATTCTGGTTGAATGAAGCAGGTAAGAGCTGGAGCTGGAATGCTGGCTTGGCCGTGTTCAGGCTTGGTCTTTCTGGGCAAGTCTCTCAGCTTGTCTGTGCCTCAGGCTCCCCTTCCGGAAAAGGAAAATAGTAGTTGCCATCATCAAAGGAGGAAAATAGTAGTTGCCATCATCAAAGGTGCGGGAAGGGTTAACGTAAACGTGTGTGTGTGTGTGTGTGTGTGTGTGTGTGTGTGTGTGTGTGTGTGTGTGTGTGTGTGTGTGTGTGTGTGTGTGTGTGTCTTTAAGAATTGGTATTTTCAGTATTGTTAATGAGATAGCTCATCTTCCAGGTTACTCTTTGGGGGTGCTGCTTGTGCTCAGGTCTGCAAAGAGGGCATCAGCTATGAGGGGCTTCTCCGGTGTGGTGGGGAATGCAGGTGGCCTCTAGGCAGTCCCATGGAGAGTGAAGAGCGTGAAGTCTCTGTCTCCTAGTGGGCTCCGAGCATGGCCATCACCCAGGAACTTGCTCCAGTCTCAGCCACAGGCAGGCAGGCAGGCCCTCGGCTTCAGATAGGCAGTACACATGCAGCCGTGTGGCTCTGGCCTGGCCCCACTGCAGGCCACGTCCCCTTCATCACCTGGGGTACCCCCTTCTGCTTCTTTTAGAAAGACATCTCTTTCTTTTCATCTAAGGATGTTGCCTTATTTGGATGTAGCTATGTGTTTAGACCTTTTTTCCTACTATTTATATGTGTTTGTGGCAGAAAGGAGAAAGTTCACTGGGTGTCTGGTTCCTTTTCAAAATACTGGATCCAAATAATTAAGTACAAATTATTTTCTTTCAGTATTTCAGATATGCCCTGCACTGTTTCTAAATTGTTCTTGTTGATCTTTAGTAGCTCCTTCACTGGTCTATGGATTGAAACCTCAAGTCTGTGTTACTCCCAGGTTCTGGAAGAATAGTTTTACTGGGTACACAGTGTAGGTCAAGCATGGCTGTCTCTACTCCTGGAAGGCTTGGGCGGTGCTCGACCTCCAGGACTGGAGCCCAGGGTTGGCTGCTTCTTCCTGTGAGCAAGCCCAGCTCTCCCCACAGGTCTTCCCCGCCCCAGCACTCACTGGTGACCACCTGAGCTGTAGTGTCTGACAACTATGAGTGGGGTGACCCCGGAAGGCAGAGAAGCTCAGCTATGTGCATTATTGCAAAATAAATTTATTTGAAGATAAACTGTCTTATAAAAGGTCAGAGGCAATTTGAGATCCCAGTTTCAGCTAGTCTCGTAAAAAGATTCAACTTCAAGTAGCACGATTTCGTGTCTGCTTTTAATCCTGAACGTTTTTGAATAATGAAACAGCCAACTGTTTACACAACACACTCAACATCTGACTCCAGCATCCCTGGCCCCACAGCTCAGGGACCACGGTGCCGCAGCCCTCAGGCTCAGGCGGTCCCAGATTGGGCCACCGTGGCCACCAGCTCTGACAGCACACACAGGTCCTGGCATCCCAGCCCTTCCCTCCCCAGCACCTTCCAGAAGCATGAGAATGTAAACCCAGACCAGCCTGCTGCTGAGGCAGGGGTCTTTCTCCAGTTCCCAGGAGAAATCCAGATGGACTCCTGCATGACGGTGTGCTGACAGGGTGGTGCGGGCCTTCCTGGTGATCCCTGGCAGGCCGGCCAGCTGAGGGGCCTGAGCGGGTGGCCTCACCAGGGCCTCACCTGGCTGCCTGGCAGCCCGGAGGGAGGAGGAGGGAGAAAGGAGGCTCATGGGTGTGGCGGCTCCTGCCTGCGCTGGCAGGAGCTACGTCCGGAGCTACGTGAGGATCCTGGCGATGGCCTGCAGGGAGGGGAAGTCGTCGTCCCGGGCAGCGTGCAGCGCCTGGTGGCTGTTGACATCACCGTGCGCGAGCACCTGCTGGCAGGTGGGGCACACGCAGCAGTCCAGGCCCGCCTGCTGGGTGCTGGCCTGCCATGCACTCTTCTTGCTCTTCTTGGCCTTGGTGCCGGGAGGCCTCTCACGGCCTCGAAAGCCTGTGTGTGCAGACAGCAGCTCCTGCTGCTTGGCCGTGTCAGGCAGGAGCACCAGCAGCTCGTTGAAGATCTTCTGGAAGTTTTCCCCCAGCAGGTCCCGGCAGCTTTTGTAATACTGGGCTGCGGAGATCACGCCCTGCCACCCAGAGCCAGACCCAGTCACACCTGGCCCAGGCCTGGGCCCCAGGTGGCCGGGCTGGCCCCCACACCCCCGCCTGCCTGACCTGTCTGAACTGCCCCGAGTGGCTCTTGAACTTGCTGAAGCAGGCCTCGTCGCTCTGCAGAAAGTCCTTGATGGACTGGATGAGCTGCAGGTTCCTTTCCCGGAAGTTCTCGGGGATCAGGTAGGCCCGTGGCACGGGTGTTGGCCTGGGTTTGGAATCGGGACATGGGGAGGAGGTGGAGGCTTCAGCCTTTGGAGTGGCCCAAGGTGAGGGCACTCCCCCCACAGGGGCATGAGGCCAGGTGGCCCACCCACACTTACGCTTTCGTGGTGGTCGTAGTGCTGGGGACACAGGCCGGGTGGGGGCTAGGCAGAAGGCCAGAGAAGCCAGGGGGTGGCTTGCTGACAGGGGGCACCAGACCCGGTGGAGGTGGAGGCGGAGCGCCCTTCAGGAGCACCACGGTGTTGAAGCCTGTGGAGGATGGGGGGGCACACAGGAAGATCTCAGGACGTGACCCTCGCTGGCCAGGCAGACAAGCCTTGGTCCCCCACTTCCCATAAGCTGCCCATCTCACCAGGGTCAGGGTCAGGCTTTGTCCACAACCGCACCTCCCCCACAAAGCAGGCCCAGGGCCTGATGATGCCAAGAGCCAACATGCATGCTGTGCTCCCTCATGGCAAATGCTGGCCTAAGTTAACTCATTTTTGCCTTCATCTCAAGAGAGTGCTAGGGGCTTCCCTGGTGGTGCAGTGGCTGAGAATCTGCCTGCCAGTGCAGGGGTCACGGGTTCGAGCCCTGGTCTGGGAAGATCCCACATGCCGCGGAGCAACTAGGCCCGTGAGCCACAACTACTGAGCCTGCGCGTCTGGAGCCTGTGCTCCACGACAAGAGAGGCCGCGACAGTGAGAGGCCCGCACACCGCGATGAGGAGTGGCCCCCGCTCGCCGCAACCAGAGAAAGCCAGCGCACAGAAACGAAGACCCAACACAGCCAAAAATAAATAAAAGGATGCAGAGAAGTTATGTGGCAGACCAAAGTCACGCCGCTCACAGACATGGAGCCTGCATCCAGACTTGGCCGTCAGGTTTCCAAGGAAGCTGGAAACCACCACACAGGCTCATCTCTCCCCACCTGCACCTGCACAACCTCAGGCTATGCTCCTCTTGGGCCCAGGGGCTCCAGCCTGACTCAAAAACCTGGCCCCTTCCCAGATGCCCAAAAGCAGGCCTGAGCCAGGCACACATACCTGGGGGCGGGGGCATCCTGGGTGGGCAGGGGCCGCAGAGCGCTGGGAAGTCTTCCTGGGGCGTGGGGCAGGGAAGGGGCCCCAGGGGCCTCGGGAGCCCAGGGGGTTCCTTGGGGATGCTCCGAGCTGGGACCAGCCCCTCTGTGTGTCCGTTGACGATGACAGCAGCTGACCCCTCAGCTCTGCCAGTGGGGGCCGCGGGGGCCTGCTCAGCCCCGGGGGGCCCATCTTTGTCAGGGGGCAGTGGCGGGGGAGATGAGGCACCCGACTTCTCGGAGCCCACCTTCTTCTTCTTGCCGACCTTGGTGAAGGTCTGGGTGGAGGCCACAGCCAGCAGGGAAGAAACGGCGACTGTCGTGGGCACGCCCCGCACCTCCTGGGTGGTGAGGCTGGAGCGGCCATCCTCCTCCTCCTCCTCCTCCGCGCGGGGCAGTCCGCTCTTTTTACCACCCTTACCCCCCTTCCCAGCCTTCCTGGGGGGCTGGCTTCCCCCGCTGGCAGACTGGGCCCCTGGGGCGGGATGCGCCACCTTCTTGCTACCACTGCTGTTCCAGGCAGAGATGAGACTGGTGGGGGCAGTGCTGGGCTTGGAGGCAGAGGACACCAGGGCAGGAAAGTCCTCCTCCTGGAAGGTGCTCCTGCCCCTGGCGGGGACAGAGTAGGCCAGCGCCAGCCCCACGGGGCCCAGGGCAGCTGCTGCGGAGCAGGGGGAAGAAGTGGAGGAACAGAGACTGGGGAAGTCTTCGTCCTTGAGCTTCGAAGTGGGGGGCGGGAGAGCACTGTGCCGAGAAGAGGAGAGGGGTCAGTGGCCTGCCAGGCCCTGGCCTGCCCGGCGGCCACCCTCCACCCACCTTACATAGGAGCCCCGGTTCGTGCACACATGTACCTTGGAAATGTGGCTCCTGCAGCCGAGCCAGTTGCTGGCAAGGCCTCTTGGCTCACAGGACCATTTATTGAGGCTTCCTTGGAGCCTACAAGACACAAAAGAACCCTAGGTCAGGGCTGACCAATGCTGAAGGGCAGGATCAGACCCTGTGGGGTGACTGGCGAGCACACAGGTTCTCACTGGCCTTGTGGGTGGAGGCCCTGCGAGTCCGGGCACCGCCACGCTGGTCAGGAGCCCACCTCCCACCTCCTGCACCAGAGTAGAGTTGCCTACAGGGAAGGCCCACTCACCTGGGCCTTCGCCCTGAGTCCGGGGCGGGCGCCAGGGGCCCCGGGGCTCCTCAGGACCCCGCGCACCTGCCTCCTCCTTCCTGGGCCTGCTGCCCTCCTCCTGGTCCTCACTCCTGCGTGTGTCCTGCTGCTGCTGGTGCTGCTGCTGCTGCTGCTGTTGCTGCTGCGCGGCCACCGAGGCCCGGATGGCAGCTGCCACTTCTCGGTCTTCTTCTTCCCTGGGATGGGGATGACTTCAGGCTGGGCAAGGCCCAGGACTACAGTGACATGCAGGATGAGGGGCTGGGGAGGGGCCTTGCCCCTGGGAAGCCTGGACACCAGGAGGCTGCCTGCCAGGAGCCAGCGGGGCCGGTGCCAGCCCAGCCTCCCTGTCCAGGAGAGGGCGCTGTGGAGGGAGCTGGACCATCCACCTGCCAGCCTCAAGCTTCGGCTCCCTGGGCAACACCCGGCCCTGTTCTCTGGGGTAGCATTTGGGGTCCACAGATGCCTCGATCCAGCCCGGCCATCGGGGGCAGCCCAGCCTGAGTGCGTGCCTGCCACGCTGGGGCTTCATGGCACAACTGCACTGAACCCCCAATGACCCAGGACCCCCCTTACCACCCCAATCTGCAGGGTCCCAGTGTCTCTGGCTAAAACTAGGGGAAAGTGAAGGAATCCTCACTGAGGACACCTAGCAGACCTGTTGCCATGCCCAGGACACCAGAGGCCAGAAAGCCAAAGTCCCCTGACAGCGGTGCCTATCCCCAGCCCAGCTGTTGGCTGCTGCCACCGCCTCAGGGGTGGTGCCAGGAGAACGTTAAGTCCTGGCGGCACGCAAATCCTCCCACCTCTTGTACCTCCAGCTTCCTCGGCGGCTCTGCTGGGCTCCACGACCACTGGCCCGGCCCGTGCGGCCCTGGCGGTTGTACCTGTCCAACTCCTCGTAGTCCTCGCCACCAACAACCCCTGCGGCCAGCACACAGCCCGTCACGGGCCCAGGCCAGACCGAGGCCAGTGCTCTGGCTTAGACAGCAGAGGCCTCCCCACCCACCATAGCACCTGAACCTGGGGTATGGGCGCAGACACCTCTCAGGGTTCACAGTGGTCCTGGGCCTCTAGCCTAGGCACCAGGTCAGAGCAAGAACTGGGCTGGGGGAGGGGCCTGGGCCTGCTGGCCCCACAGTCCCAGGAGGGACCTACACACAGTGGGCACTCAGTCATCCTCCTGACCAGGGGAAGAGTCCCAGGGACCCCAGAACAGCAGATCTGAGAACCTTCAGGAGCCAGTGAAGAGCTCCCTGTCCCAACATGCTCAGGTGCTTTGGGCTCCTCAATGGGCTGGGGGGACACAGGCTCAACAGGCTTGTCCCTTGTCCCCGCTCACACGTGAGGGGTCAGATCAGGACCTGGGTCTGAGGCCTCCAGAGCAGGGCTCCGCAACGTGAGCCCTGCCTTGGGGCCCCCGCTCGGCAGGGCGGGCCCCACTCACCCTCGTTCCGGCGCGAGTGCCGCGGCGTGTAGCTGAACTGCAGGTCGATCTGGCGGTTCTGGCGGGCCTCGGCACGGCTCCGGCTGTGGCAGGCCATCTTGTGGGCCTTGAGGTCGATCTCCGTACGGAATGCGTGGGTGAACTGCTCGGTGCTGCAGCGACCCTCCTCGCACAGAAAGTGCTTTTCTCGGAAGTGCTCACGCAGATACGCGTAGTCGCTGCCGGAAACCGGGTGTCAGCAGGGGCCCTCGCCCAGCCCGCTTGGGTGTCCCAAGGTTGCCGTGCGCCCACTCCCACCTGTAGTAGTCCTGGGCCCCGTCTGAGTCGCAGAAGTGGCAGAAGTAGTGGTCGCGACGCAGGTGCTTGAGCAGCTCGTCGTTGTCCAGGTAGCGCTCGTCACAGAACTTGCAGAGCGGGTGCCCACGGTGCGACGTGTCGTCAGGGTCCCCCTGCATGCGGTGCCGAGCCAGGTCCTTGCGCGAGTACCACTTGCGCTCATATGTGAAGATCTGCAGGGAATGGGGGGCTGGGAATGGGGTGGGGGCTCCCAGGCCTCCTGCCCCTTCCCACGGCCCGACAATGCAGGGGACCCTGTGGCATCAGTTCTGCCCCAGAGCCCCAGACACCAGCAGCCTGGCAGGCTCTGTGAGGCAGGAGAGCTGGGGATGCTGGGAAACCCTGGGGATCTGGCCTGTCCAGGGCCAGAGGCAGCAACAAGCCGCTCACAGCTGTCTGGCTGAGCACCCTGTGCCAGCCTCTACTGGGCCTGGCCTCCACCCACCTCCACCAGGTGCTCCCTGAATGCTCGATCCCCAGGCAGGTGCCATGGGGTAGGGTTCACCTTGAGGTGTTTGAGGCACAGCTTGCAGCAGAATAGCTCATGTTGCTTCCGCATATGCTGCTCCAGGTCCCCAAAGAGGCCAAAAGGTGGCAGCTCAGGACACCGTGGGCACTCGTGCTGCAGCAGCTGCCTAGGGAGACATCGAGAGCCACCAGTGCCCCCGAAGGCACTCAGCATCACTGTCCAGAGGGGCACTAGAACCACCACACGGCCCCTCACCCAACGCCCCTGCAGATGCCCTGGAAGCAGGAGCCAGGAGGATGGGCACTCCTGCCCCACCATGCATTTCAGCACTCTGACCACTGAGCCAGATGGTGCTGGGCCCAGAGCCTGAGCTGAACAAGGCCACGGGGTGGGGCTGGGTCCACGATCCAGGAGACTGACCCCTGCATCAGATGGACATGATGACTGAGCCCACACAGGTGCCTGCCCCCTCACCTGGAAGATGAGGACCACCCCCAAAACAACTGTATCCCTTTATGAGGTTTTTCCGCCATAGGCTAAGAGCTTGATTTGCAGGAGCTCCTGACCACCTCAAAGAGCCCCAGAAAGCAGGGCTGTGTGCCTTCCCTGAATTCACCCCTTGTCGCCCACTGCCCCCTCTTTACCACCACCCCAGGAGGAGGACTGTGAGCATCCCCCGTTACAGTAGAGAAAACCAATGATAGAAACCAGCCACCTAGCCTTGACATCTGCACCACACCAGTGCCCCCTCCCCGCTGAGGGATGTGAGGAGCAGAGGAGGTGACAGTCCGTCCCCACCACAAAGCATCCCACAGACCCTCAGAAACCCAGGCCGAGAATTCCCCTCTCACCTGTACAAGGCAAACACTTTTCCATCGGCAAAGTAGATGTCATACTTCTTCTCATGCTGAAGCTGATGGATAGGGATTGTGGCAAAGGTAGGAAGCTTCTTCCCAAAGACCACCTGAAACCAAAAGCAAAAGGGACTGGTGAGCCGGACCATGGACGCGTCAGGCTGAGGAGAAAGGGAGGCACTCAGGGCCCCTCCTGGGAGGCTTGAGGCAGGTCCCAGCAGGAAGCACCCTCTGCCAGCCTGGGCCAGCCTTGTCTCCTCTCCCCACCCGCAGCCCACCCACCTAGCGTTGCCAGGACAGAGACGCAGCGGCTGGCCTTGCCACCAGGGGGCAGCCGGCTCCACACTCATCCACAGACAAACTGGCACCTGCCAGAGAGACAGAGGCCGCCCCAGGGGCAGAGACAGGGATCAGACAGCCAGGCAAACCGGGGCTTAATCACATGGGTATTGGGCACAGGATGACTTTCACCAGGAGAAAGGAGAGACACAGTCCCAAGGAGCAGCTAAGGAAACAGTGAATGCTACCAGGCCAGATTGCATGCGTCAAGGCCTGGCTACCCTCCACGCACCCATGATGCTTCCATGATGGCAAAGGGGGAGAAGGGCTCCCCCACAGGACTCGGTCATGGCCCCCGCCTGTTCTTGGCCAGCTTCCTGCCTGTTAACTGGGCTGTCTGGGGGTGCCAAACAGAGGAGCTAGTGTGCTGGTTGTGGACACCTCTGCAGCCTGGCCACTTCTCAGGGGTCTCCAGCACTCTCAGGTAAAGCCTGCTGAGCCTGGCCCAGCAGCCTGCTCTGCCTCTCCACAGACCCTGGCACTGGACGATGACCAGACCCCTGTCCCAATGCCCCCAGCCTGGCTCCCAGGGCCCCCGCACAGGCTCAGGCCTACCCTCTGAGTCAACAAGGGCACTGCTCCCTCCAGGGCTCCCTCATCCTCCAGTCCCCCTTTCTCTCTGTCCCCTCCCCCTTGCATCAAGACCACACTGGCCCATCTCCTCCTCTCCGTGCCCCTTTCCGATCCACCACTGTCCCCCAGCCTGGAGCTGGCCACTCGCCTCAGCTCAGAGTCCTTACCAGCACACCCAGGGGGACAGCCTTTCCTTGGTAAAGGCCACATCAAGATCACCCCTGTTAGGTTTAGGCCCAGTCAGGGAGGATGTCTGGGGCCAGGGTGGCCATGAACTTGGGAAAGCGTAGGACTGGCTGGGGAGAGTGGGTGGTTACACCATCCCCAACAGCAGGGTGGTTAAAACTGATTCCCTGGAGAAGGAGATGGGGAGCTCAGCCTCTACTTGTGAGGACATGCTTGGGGGTGTGGAGAGCAGGCTGACAACCAAGCCTGCCCCCCACCCGCCCCCACAGGAGCCCAATGGAAGCATCATGGTCCAGCCACAGCCATTCTGGAGGGTCAGAGCAGGGTGGGGGGGATGGGCAGCGCCCCAACAGGCTTTTCTTCCCCTTGTCACCATGTCTGGCAAAGCTGGGCAGGATGAATGTGGCTGCCCACCCCTGCCCCCGCCACACGCTGAGCGCACCTCATCCCAGCTGCACCCTGTGACCCATCTTCACAGGGAGGTCTTGGCTCTGCCTCCAAAGGGTCACCCTCCGCACCCTCTGCCCCAGTTTTCTCCGTAGTCCCGAAGGGACATGGGGAAGGTCCCCGAGCCTTCCACTGGCCTCTTCTCATGGGATCTGCCCTCCTAGAGCAAGCCCACATCCAGCCCTGCCTTCCAACCACTCCCAAGGGTACCTTTCCAGCACAGACCCCAGTTCCTGCCTGGGGATAGGCGCCTGCAGGTGCAGGGCCATGAACCACTCAGGATGCCGCTGGAGGAGCACAGAGCACAAGGAATTAACCACCGGGACTCGGTGCCCATAACCCCAGCCTCGAGGGGAGCCCCAAAACTGCCAACAAGCATCCAAGCTCGACAGACTCAGCAGAGGAACAACTTCCCTCCCAGAGAAACCTGTGCCGGGAGGGCCCGCGCCCCACCCTCACCCCGTCACCCTGGCACCCTCCTTTCAGAGGTCTGCTCTGATCCACCACAGGTGGTATCTCTCCTTGGGCTGTGAGCACCCTTGCCGTGGACTGAGTGACAGTCAGCTTGGGTGGGGTGTCTGTCCCTCCCGAGCAGTCTGGTAGGGCAGCCCAGGTTGGGCACACCTGAGCCAGGCCAGAAGGGGGACACTGGGTTGGCTCAGGAAGAGACTGGAACCACAGAAGAGGCTTGGGAAAGGAAAGTGTTCATTTGAGAATGAGGGTGAGCAGGTTTGGAGCTGGGGGGTGGGATGGGGAAATGCTAACTGCCCCTCACAGACAGGCTGGGACCAGGACTGGGCCCCCCGGGCCTGCACCAGACGATGGGATGGCAGTGCAGCCTGGAATGGCCAGTGTCCCTGCCCTCAGCAGAGGGTGAGGTGAGACACAAAACTGCATGGATGGAGAAGGATGAGGGTATGGTGGCCTGGCCAGGGATGGGCAGGAACCCATTAGGGATCCAACCAGTGTGGCCCAAGACCCACCCACCCTGGTGATCACCCTGATGGGAGGGGATCATGGGTCCAAGGACAGAGGTACAGGCCAGGCCTAGATACTTGAGGAGGGACCGCCCTGGGCAGCCCCTGGGTGGGCCAGGTAGTAAATGACTAACGGGGCAAGGGTGCCTCTGGGTGGGCCCCAAGATCAGGTCCTGAGGAGAGGCAGATGGGGGCGAAAGTCCCCTCAGACTCCCCCACCACAGGGGTTTCTGCCTGGGGCCTTGCTGCTCCCCACTCCCAGCGTGCAGCGAGCAC
Organism: Pseudorca crassidens; assembly: GCF_039906515.1. Taxonomy (NCBI): domain Eukaryota; kingdom Metazoa; phylum Chordata; class Mammalia; order Artiodactyla; family Delphinidae; genus Pseudorca; species Pseudorca crassidens. Next base: position 37,456,892 of record NC_090310.1, on the reverse strand, counting down.
TCACGGAGAATGAGTGCGTGAGAGGACAGGGATGGGTGTCAGCAACGACCAGTGTGAGAGCGGCTGGACGGGGAGAGTACAGGGACCCAAGGAGCCAGACGTGGACAAGCAGGTCCTCTCAGAGGAGGCGGGCCAGGACCAGGTTGGTGGAGAGGGGGCAGGGACAACAGAAGTACATGGCCTGAGTCAGCAGGTCCTGCCTCCTGACCTGCCTTCAGCTTCCCCTCCCAATTCCTACCTATGAAATGGGGCAGTGGGGCTGTACCAGGTGGCCTGCAGGGCCCCTCCTAGCTCAGACACATCCCACTTTGTACAGCAGCCCCATCAAGCCTCTTCAACATCACCGGGGATCAGAGCAAGGTGGAAAGTAAGACAAGAATTGTCTTTTAGAAGAAAGTGGCCTGGGGGAAAGATACAACCAGGGAAGACAGGAACCCAGGACTTGACAACAGTCTCAGCCAGTGTGCCCTCAAGACCAGCGCTGCTGCTACCCATCAGCTGGGAGCCTGCCTCGGCCTCCACCCTGAGCAAGTGCCGGGCAATCTAACTGATCTGGCTCCTCACCCAGGCCGGCACAGGGAGGCACCAGGTCAAGATGTAGGAATTAACCAGCAAACGGAGCTGGCCTGTCCCAAAAAGCATTTTGGCACACTTTCCTCCCAATTTTTTACAAAGACTTAGTCCCATAAAAGAGACAGAGGAGAGGCAGGGTTCAGGGGTTTGGGGCTGCTGTGGGATTTCCGAGCAGGCATGGGACACAGGACGTATTCAGAGGACAGTGCAGGACTCAGCAGGGGAACAGAAGGGATACAGGGGCGTTCAGAGTTCAAGAGTGAGATGCAAACAGGATGAATGGAGAGGAGCATCATCTTCCCAAACTTCCCAGAACACCCTCCTGCTACCTAGCAACTAGGAGCAGGCCTGAGAGGAAGGCCAGACTTGGCCAGGGCACCTGATGCCAAACCACACCCCAGCTGGAGCCAGCTGAAAGCTCATGTCCACACCCCCTTGCCACAGAGTCCTTGAAGGGTATGGGACCCACAAGGTATGAGAGAGACCAGATGCTAGCTACAACACCCATATATAGGTGTCTGCTTACTTCCTGAGACCTGCAGTGCCCAGGGCCGGGGCCTCCGCTGCACGTGCCTGCCTGCCTGCCTGCCTGCCTGGAAGGAAGCTACAGGTGTGCTGGGAAACCTGGCCATTCAAGAGTTACATCACGTTATGCAAGACTGGAAGGCAAGGCAGGCTCTGGTGAAGTTGGGAGGTGCCTTCTGACTAAGTCACAGACCCAAGGTTTCCCCAACTGCTCCTGCACCCCAGATCCCTCCCAGGTCCGGGTGCATCTCTGTCCACCCCATTACAGACTGACAGCATCTCCAAGTGTCTTTTTCAGATAGGGCACAGAGTAGGTGCCCACAGAGTGCTCATGGGATTACAGCATTTTCTTGGCTCCTTTAACATAAAAGTCTACTTTTAAAAAAGAAAGTGAAGAAAGGATGTCGTTTCCTTTCGTTTCACAACTCTGGAAGCAAACATATCTCAAAGCACAGCAAACCAAGGGAGCTCCAGCTAGGTGCTCCCAGCCAGCAGCGGGCATTGCGGGGAGGGTGGGAGAAAGCTCCGTGGAGCCCTCTGACCTCACTAGGGCTTCCAAGTCTGGACAATCAGAAACTCCCTCTCCTCCACTCTGGAGCTGAGCCCCACCCCGCCCCCCCGCCACCAGGTGGAACCGGCAAGAAGGAGGAAAACTTCGCAACACTTTTATCCCCATCCACCAAGCACCCTGAGGAGACCTCAGTGGTTCTGCCTTCCCCTCTGGTGGTGATGGTGAGTACAACCATCACTTAATAGATAGAAATACCATTCTCAGAAGGAGTTTGCTCAGCGTCACCCAGAAAGGCCCAGAAACACAGCTAGGCTGGAAATGCCCAGATTGACCCTCTGCTTCCAGGACAGATTGCCACTGAAGGTGCCCACTTTCCCTGTTGCCTCCACCGGAATGGAGACCTCTGATGAATAATCTCCCAAGACGAGCAGGTCTAGGAGCTCCTGCTCTGATCATGCCCCTCCTGTGGCCCGGCAGGAATTCCCGGGGCTCAGGAGGAAAGCCCCCAGACTCTGTCCCCACAAGGACCGCTGCCTCTTCAAATAAGCTCGGCCACCTCCTGCCTCCCGCCCCCTCACGCCCCACAGTCGGCCCCACGATGGGGACCCCGCCCCGGGTGGCCCCGCCAGGCCTCTCTTTTGGAAGTCGGCGCCACTAGGCCTGCAGCCGGACACCAGGAAAGCAAACTCCCCTTCCGGCCTCCGGGTGACCAGCCGCCCCGCCCGGCCGCGCCCCCGCTCCCGCCCAGTTGCCCCGACATGCGGCCCTGCCAGCGCAGCTCACCTGGCGCAGCTCCTCGCGGCACACGGCGCAGTAGCGCTGCTCGCACAGCACCCGCATCTTGGTGGAGCAGCGGTAGCACACCGGGTGGTCGCAGCGGCCCAGCGCCGTGGCCTCCAGGTCCCCGCAGCACAGCACGCAGCTCCCGCCGCCCCGCTCAGGTGCCGCCACCGCCGCCTCCAGGGCCGCGCGCCTTCCCTCCAAGGCCGCCGCCGCCGCCATGGTCCGGGATCCGGCCCCCTCCCGGCCGGCGCGGCGCGGCGCGGGACAGATTGGCTCCCAGCGGGCCCGCCCCTTCCGGGGCGACGTCACCGCCCCGCCCAGCAACGGCCCCACCTGGCGGAAGTGCGCTCACGACTTCCGCCTCAGCGAGGCGCCGGCTAGAGCGGCGCCACCGGCACCGGGCGCTCTAGGCGGAGTGGGCAGGTTGTAGGTCAGCTGCAGGTCCGGCGCCGGGCTGCGGGCATCAGGCCCTCTTCTCCTCTGACCTTAGTCTTGGGCCAGCTCTGTCCTCCCAGAGCAAAATGTTTAATGCTCCAAATATTGATGGGTCATACTTATACTAAAGTGTTACTCGTTGTTCATCTGAAATTCAAATTTAACTAGAAGTCCTGTATTTTTATTTGCTAAATATTTTGCAACCCTATTAGGAGCCCAAAATCTCTTTCCAACCCAGATCTTTCTTTTGAATTTGGGACACACACGGGCGTGGTCATAGGGCACACACACGCGCTTGCGCACTCACAAACACAATCCCTATCAGAAAAGACAACACGTGGTGACATCAGTCTCTGAACTAGGAGCGGTCTCCCCCAGTCCCGATAGAAAGGCGGGTAGAGAACCTGTCCTCTTCACGGCTGGGCCCACCCAGCTGAGCCCGGAGGCTTGACGCAGAGAAACATCAGGGCAGGTTTGCTGATTGGACGGTTGTGAATCCTGGGGCTTTGGGTCTCTGCAGCTGTTGGGGGGCCTCCTCATTACCCGTGGGGGCCAGGCACACTCAGGACCTCCCTTCTGCTATCACAGGAGGCTACTCCGGATCTGAACCCTTCTAGAAAAGAGGCGGTGTGTTGTGAGCGGATGAGCTTGGACTTTAGAATCAGAAATGGGCTGGAGGACTTCCCTGGCTGACCAGTGGTTAAGACTATGCCCTTGGGCTTCCCTGGTGGCTCAGTGGTTGAGAATTTGCCTGCCAATGCAGGGGACACAGGTTCGAGCCCTGTTCCGGGAAGATCCCACATGCCACGGAGCAACTAAGCCCATGCACCACAACTACTGAGCCTGCGCTCTAGAGCCCGTGAACCACAACTATTGAGCCCGCGTGCCACAACTACTGAAGCCCGTGCACCTAGAGCCCGTGCTCTGCAACAAGAGAAGCCACCACAATGAGAAGCCCGCACACCGCAACAAAGAGTAGCCCCCGCTCACCACAGCTAGAGAAAGCCTGCGCGCAGCAACGAAGACCCAACACAGACAAAAATAAATAAATTAAATTAATTAATTAAAAAAAAAGACTATGCCCTTCCACTGCAGGGGACAGAGATGTGATGCTGGAGAACTATAGAAACTTGGCTTCACTGAGACATCAACTCAGCAAACCTCCTCTCATCACCCAGATGGAGCAGGAAGATGAAATGGAGACAGTAGAGAGAAGAATTCATCAAGATACCTGTTCAGATGAGCTGATTCTCCTTAAAGCCAAACAACCACAGCAAAAACAAGGTATTTTGGAGAAATATACACTCAATGGCAAGAAGGAACAAACTCTTGGAGGCAATCCCATTCAATGCAGTGAAATTGTTGAAGCCTTGAGTGTGAAATCTAGCATTACTCACAGTAAAATTTACCCTAGCAAGAAACTCCATCGATACCTTGACTCTGCAAAAGTCCTTAGAGATTCTTCACATCTTAAGCCACCTGAGGGAATTCTTCCTCGGGAAAAATCTTATGAATGTAAAAAAGATGAAAATGCCTTCCTCAGGAGTTCTAACTTAGCTGGGCTTAAGAGACAACATACAGAAGAGACATCCTATGAATGCAGTGACTGGGGGAAAGTCTTAAATTCAATCTCACACCTTAAGAAGGATGAAAAAACTCACATTAGAGAGAAACCTTTTGAGTGTAATCAGTGTGGTAAAGTATTACAGAGCCATTCATCCATTAAGTTGCACATGAGAACCTACACTGGAGAAAAACCATTTAAGTGTGATCAGTGTGGGAAAGCCTATAGCTCAAGCTCTTACCTTACACATCACAAGAGAATTCATACTGGAGAGAAGCCCTATGAATGCCATGACTGTGGAAAAACCTTCCAAGATAGCTCACTTCTCAGACAACATTCAGGGACTCATTCAAGAGAAAAAGCCTACAAATGTAATCAATGCAGCAAAACCTTCAGTAGAAGCTGTAGGCTTACCATAACCAGATAACACATACTGGAGAGAAACCGTATACGTGCAGTGATTGTGGGAAAACCTTCAGTATCCTCCCATATTTTAAAAGACATAAGGCAATCCACACTGGAGAGAAATCCATTGAATGTAGCCATTGTGGTAAAGCCCTAAGTAGTAAGTCATCTCTTAAGATACACCTGCGGATACATACTGGAGAGAAACCTTACAAGTGTGATCAATGTGGGAAAGCTTTTAGGCTGAGCTCCAACTTTATCAGGCACAAGAAAATTCATACTGGAGAGAAACCCTGTAAGTACAATGACTGTGGGAAAACCTTCAGGGATAGCTCATGCCTTAAAGAACATGTGAGAATTCACACTGGAGAAAAACCCTTTACATGTAATCGATGTGGAAAAGCCTTCAGAGTGAAATCTTTCCTCGTTTTACACAAGAAAATTCACATGAAAATGAAACATGAATGTAAGGAATGTGGGAAAACATTCCGTGGTCTCTTATCTCATAGGAGGCATATGAAAATCCATACCAGGGACAAGAAACCTTTTAAGTGCAGTGAGCATGGAAAAGCTTTTAGCAGGCATGTGTCCCTTACAATACACATGAGAACTCACATGGAAGAGAAACTCTATGAGTGTAATCAATGTGGAAAATCCATTAGTGTAAAGTGTAATCTCATTGCACACAAAAGAATACATACTGGAGAAAACCCCTATAAATGCAATGTCTGCAGGCAATGTTTCAGTAAATCCTTACCCCTTTGGTGTCATGAGAGAACTCATGCTCAGTAAACCCCCTTTTAATGATATCCATGTAAAGTAGCTTTCAGTGAACTCTCAATCTTTAAGACATACAACCAAATGCTAAGTGAAAAGAACTGGTTGTGAAGAATGTGAGAAAGCCTCTAAGTAATGCATATATGGAAGAAACCTAAGTTATACAATGATTGTGAGAAATCGTTTATTCATTCATTATCCCTTAGAAGATATGTGATAACGCTGAGGGAAAATGTTTTAATATCTTCAAGACTTGTTACTTGAGAAAAATAAACACCTAATGTTTTAAGTCAAAAAAAAAAAAAAAGAAAGAAAGAAAAGCTGTCCTGCTGTCCAGCTGCCCTACAGTGAAGCCCACACTCAGCAAGCCATGACCCCCCAAAAAGGAGCAGCCAACCAGTGTTGCAGGGTCTCACTCACAACTGTGCACAGGCAACAAATGATCTCCAGACTCATGAGGAAAGCCTGCAGTGTGTGATACAGGGATGAAAACAAGCAGACCCAGAGATCAGAAGGAAATTTTAGACAGATCATAAACATATATATATATATATATATATATTTATATTTATATATATATATAAGCCACAGAAGCAATCCCAGAAAAGGAGGGAAAAATCTGAACTTGGATAGTGGCAGTGGAGATTAAAAGGAGGAGAAAGAGGGCTTCCCTGGTGGTGCAGTGGTTGAGAGTCCGCCTGCTGATGCAGGTGACACGGGTTCGTGCCCCGGTCTGGGAAGATCCCACATGCCGCGGAGCGGCTGGGCGCGTGAGCCATGGCCGCTGAGCCTGCGCGTCCGGAGCCTGTGTTCTGCAAGGGGAGAGGCCACAACAGTGAGAGGCCCGCCTACGGCAAAAAAAAAGGAGGAGAAAGATTCAAGAGATGTTCCTCCCTCCAAGGATATATATATATATATATATATATATAAAATTTATATATATATTATTTATATACATGTATATTATATATATATATATGGTATTCACAAGAAAGATATTCCTTCCATGAAATGAGACTAGGATGCCTTGAACAACCATAACAACCACAAAGCAGAGAACAAGAAAGAGCCCTTAGAAATTAAAAATTAAAAACATAACAACAGGGACTTCCCTGGTGGTCCAGGGGTTAAGACCCTGCACTCCCAATGCAGGGGGCATGGGTTTGATCCCTCATTGGGGAACTAAGACCTCACATGCCACATGGTGCGTCCAACAAAACAAAACTAACAACAACTAAAAGTTCAAGAGCAAAGTGGGAAGATAAAGTTGAGGAAGTCTCTCAGCAAGCAGAACAAGACAACTAGATAGAAAACAGAGAAAATAAGAAGATAGAAGTCTGAATCCAGACAGTGTAGTATCTAACTAATAGGAATTTTAGAGAGAACAGAGAAAATGGAGAGGCGCAAATTATCAAAGAGCCAATAAGGCAAGATATGCCAGAGCTGAAGGACATGAGTCTCCACGTTTAAAGGACCCAATCAAGTAAAAAAGACCCTCAGTGAGGGACGTCATCATGGAATACCAGAGTACTACAGATAAAGCAAAGGGCCTGAGAGCTTCAGGAGGGAGGGGGTAAGGAGGGAGAAAAACTTGTATGATGCATTGAGAATCAGACTTACAATCCTGGGACACTGGAAGCTAGAAATTCTCTCCAATTTCTGAAGCAATATGATTTCCATCCACAAATTATACACCTAGAATAACTTTCCATCAACGCATAAAGCCATCAACATAAAAAGGACAAAGTATTTAGCTCCCATGTCCCCATTCAAATGATGCCTGTGCAGAGGCTTAGAGAGTGGATGTCCAGATTGGAGCAGGAGGCCAAGGGCTCCCAGAGGGAGATTTCCAGAGTAAATAAGGAACTGATGGTGGGTGATCTCCTTGTGTGCTTGAGAATCAGGAAAATTTATTGCAAGGAGCTTGGAGCTCCTTGGAGCATTTGGGGGGAAATAACAAACTAAGAATATACAAAAACAAGGAAAGAAAAATAATAAGACAGCTATCAACAAGAAAAAAATGTAATTATAGTAACACTACTTGGCTCAGCAGAGAGTAATATTTACATGGTCAGAATAATATAAATGCTCACTAGTGTCAACCAAAAATTATGATAAAATCATATTGGGAGGATGGAGAGATGAGAAGTGAGGTGACTGGGGTGGGAGAGAGCCAAAGCTTCATCTAAATTAGGAGGAAGCCATGGGACTTCCCTGGTTGCGCATTGGTTAAGAATCCGCCTGCCAATGCAGGGGACACAGGTTCAAGCCCTGGTCCAGGAAAATACCACATGCTGTGGAGCCCCTGTGCCACAACTACTGAGGCTGTGCTCTACAGCCCGTGAGCCACAACTACTGAGCCCACACGCCTAGAGCCCGTGCTCCACAACAAAGAGAAGCCACCGCAATGAGAAGCCTGCACACCACAATGAAGAGTAGCCCCTGCTCTCTGCAACTAGAGAAAAGCCCGCGCGCAGCAATGAAGACACAACGTAGCCAAAAATAAATAAATAAATTTAATAAATTAGGAGGAAGCCATTTGATGCCTAAAAAAAGGTAAATTTAAAAGCAGCAGTTTATAATCTCAGTTAGTGTTTCTCAGTTGGAAGTGATTTTGGCCTCAAGGAGACGTGGAAATGTCTGGAGACATTTTTGGTTGTCACAGTGGGGTGGGATTGTTACTGACATCTACTGATGCATTAGTTTCCTATTGTTGCTGTAAAAAAATTACAACAAACACTGGCTTAAAACAACCCAAATTCATTATATTACAGTTCTGGAATTCAGGAATTCAAAATGGGTCTCACTGGGATAAAATCAAGGTGAAGGTGGGCTGCATTCCTCCTGGAGGCTCTAGAGGAGAATCCATTTCCTTGGCTTTTCCAGCTTCTAGGGGGAGCCTGCATCCCATGGCTCGTGGCCCTTCCTCCTTCTGCAAAGCACATCACTTCACCCTCTGTTTCCATTGTCACCATTCCTTCTCTGACTCTTCCTCCCTCCTCCACGCTAAAGAACCCTTGAGATTACATTGGGCTCACCTGGATAATTCAGGGTGCTTTGCTTATATTAAATTCAGTGGATTAGCATCCTCAATTTTATCTGCAACTTTAATTCCCCTTTACCATGTAAAGTAAATATTCACAGGTTCCAGGGATTAGGGCATAGATGTCTTTGGGGAGGGGCTATTTTGCTGCCTACACAAATGAGTAAAGGCCAGGGATGCTGCTCAACATCCTACCATGCCAGAACAGCCTCACAAATGCCAACGATGCTGAGGTTGAGAAAATTCCGATCTAAGGTGATAGATGAGTTATTCTGGGGCTTCTGGCTAGGAAGTGGCGTAAAGGAGCCCCCTAGGGAGCTGAAATCTTTTCTACCTTGATCTGGGCTGTGGGCACACAAGTGTAGGCATATGTAACAAATGCAATTGTTAAGATGTGCACACTTTACTCAAAGTATCTTATACCTCCTTAAAAAGACCACCCATTTTTAGAGTAGCAGTTAAGTTTATGATTTCAAAATATGGAGGCAAATACTAGGAAAAATAGCTGAAAGAGTTGGAAGTAGTTGCCCCTGGAGGGCAGGATGGGGATGTGAATGGGTGGAACAGAGACAGCTTTATTTTGTCCCTTATACTAGCATTTGACTTATAACGTATATGACCTTGATATTATAAAATATAATAATTTTTAAAATGACAAAACGGAGAGATTTCCTCATTTACTGTGTCATTAGGATGGGGTTCCTGTTGGCAGCCAGGCTCTGTGCCTGGGATGGGGGCCGTGAGTATGAGGCAGACATGGTCCCAGTCTCTGGAGGGCTTGGTCCAGTGTCAGGGGAGGTGGTGTGCAAATAGTCAGAAGCCATGATCAGTCAGCTTCTAGAAGGGGCTGTGTGTGGATGAAAGGAGTGGTGAGCCCCAGAAAGACAAGGCAACTCTTATGGACCATTAGGGCCACTACCTCCTCTGGCAATAGACTTTGGCTCCAGAGTCCTGGGTGGGGGAGGGCTGGCAGAGACATTTGTCCCTGGGCCCCTGGGGTCAGGGCTAGGTAAAGCACAGAGCCCCTCTTCCTGAGCACCCCAAACTAGGAGCCACCAGGGACCATCAAGTTGTTCTGTGCTTTTCTCCCTTACCCAGCCCTGGGCTCCCTGCCTGCCTGCCTTCCACACACCTCCAGCTGACAGGCAGCCACCCTGCTCTGTCCTAATGTGGCCTTCATCCTTCACCTGCACCCTGACATTTTCACTCTCTCTGGTTCGCAGTCATAAACAAGCGGGAGGGATTGCCGGTATTTAAACTTCAGACACCAAACGTATCATTGTGCAGAGCATTTTTTTCTTTGCTCAACGTTGCGTTTTCAGATTTACCATGCTGCTAATTGTAGTTCTCTTAAATTTTCCAACTGCGCAGAAACGTCCGTTACAGCATAGGCCATGATTGATCAGATTTCACATCGATGACGTTCTCCCTGCAGAAGCTCCCTGTCTGCCCAGGCTGCAGTCCTCTGCATCCCCTTATTAGGGAGGGGGCAGCAGTGCCAGGGGACCCTGGCAGCCCGCTTGTGCCACACTGCCCGCCAACCAAGCACTCTAGGCAGCTCTCAAGGTGGAGGGGCCCCAGAAGAGTGAGGCAGAGGTGGGAGGGGCAGCTTTCCACTCGGCCCACTGGTCCCTTCGGTCCTCCAGGCCCTTCCAGGTGTGCAGGTGGCTTCCTCTGTACCCCCTCCCTGCCTGGTCCCAGCGCTGTCACCCCTCCATCAAAGGGATTTCTCTGACAATTTAGGGGACTAGGCAGCCGCTAGAACAGCAACAGCAACAGCAATTAGATGGTAGCCACGCCATTTATAGAGCGCCTACTGTGTGCCAGGCACAGTGTCAAGATGTCAAGGCCCAGCCTGGATTTTTTTTTTTAATATTTATTTATTTATTTAGGCTGCGCCAGGTCTTAGTTTCGCGTGCGGACTTCTTAGTTGTGGCATGCATGTGGGATCTAGTTCCCTGATCAGAGACTGAACCTAGGCTCCCTGCATTGGGAGCGTGGAGTCTTACCCACTGGACCACCAGGGAAGTCCCCCAGCCTGGATTTCTTTTCTTTTTTTAAAAAAATTATTTTATTATATTTTTATTTTTGGCTGCATTGGATCTTTGTTGCTGAGTGCAGGCTTTCTCTAGTTGGTGAGTGGGGCCTTGTGGTGCGCGGGCTTCTCATTGCGGTGGTTTCTCTCATTGCAGAGCATGGGCTCTAGGCGCCCAGGCTTCAGTAGTTGTGGCTCATGGGCTCAGTAGTTGTGACTCACAGGCTGTAGAGCACAGGCTCAGTAGTTGTGGGGCAGGGGCTCAGTTGCTCTGCGGCATGTGGGATCTTCCCGGACCAGGGATCGAATGCGTGTCCCCTGCATTGGCAGGCAGATTCTTAATCACTGCACCATTAGGGAAGTCCCAGCCTGTATTCTTAATACTCACAGCAAGCTGACCGGGATTATCCCCAGTTTACAAATGAGGAAACTGAGGCAGAAGAGGTTGAGGCACTTACCCCTCCCCCCACACCCACCACCATCAAGCCTGGGTCACTGGGCTCCAGGACACATTTCTCAGCAGCTCTGCAGGGCCTTTGTGGGGAGAGCTGCTGCTGCTGCTGCTGCTGCTGCTTCTAGAGCTCCCCAGGGGATTACCAGAATCTCTCTGCCCCTCATGCCTCAGAAGCAGACACCGTCCTCGGCACCCCTCAGCCCCTCTGTTCCTCTTCCAGCATGCAGGTCTGAGAGGAAGGACAGACTCAGACTGTGTTCCCCCATGCCCCCGGGATCACCCCTCCTTTTTGCTGAAGAGACAGGCGGAGGGGGATGGGAGGTTTCCATTGAGCACTGCAGCTGGGGTCCCCAAACTGGAACTCTCAGGCTGGGGGTCTAGGTTGGGCCCCACTCCCCCTAGTGCTTACCCAACAGGTGACCTGGAACAAGTTAATTTTCCCCATGCCTTAGTTTCTTCATTGGTAGATGGAATCAATAATTGTCCCACGTTGTGGCATTGTTTGGAGATCAAAATAAGATATTTCAGGATCCTTGGTGTCTGGGATCTAGAAGGTGCCCTGTGAGTGGTGTGGTTGCTGGGGGGTGGGGTGAGGTGTGATTATTTTGAGGGCTGCATCCTCCCTGGTTTAGGACTCAGGCAAGAATGGGTCAGGCCCTGTCCTCTGGAAGGGGGCTATTAAGCCCAGGCAGGCACAGAGGGATACTCTGGGAGACTATTCAGAGAAGGGCTATCTAAGCAGGATCCTGAAGGATGAGTAGGAGTTTGCCAGATTGAAAAGGATGGAATGTCCCAGGCACAGAAGCACAGAGGTGGGCAAACTCATGGGTTGTTGGGTATGGCAAGTGAATTGAGACTGCCCTGGCCAGAGAAAGTGGTTTTGGGGGGGATCATAACCAAAGAGGAGGCTGGAAGACTGCAGAGCTTATCCTTCCCAGGCAGTATGAGGGGCTGACTCTTTATTCTGGGAGCCTAACCTAACCACTGTTTCAGAGAGGGTTTGATGTGGCCAAACTTGCAGTTGCAAGCATCCATCCAGCTGCAGCTGGGAAGTGGGTTGTTGGGGAGAAGCTAGGGGTTAGGGAGGAGAGGAATGGGTGTGGGAACAGATTTGATAGCTGTGTTAGGCGAGGACAGGGAACAACCCTCCAGGGGGAACATACACAGAGGGGTCTTGAGTGGTGCAGAGGGCCCCCACCAATCAGCTCTCCTGCTTTACCCCACTAGGGCTCTGCCGGCCTCCCTGTCTTTGCTCTGCTTGTGCCCCACCTGCAAGAGCTCTGGCTCAGGGAACATCCTGTTCCCCCATCCCTATGCCTGGAAGTTCCTCTCTTTGGGGGGAAGAGGCAGAGGGGGGCTAAGAGAGGGGAGCAGGGGAGCCCCAAGCAGAGCGTCAAGATGAATTCTACATAGAGGCCCACTCAGCGAGGGTGCTTCAGTAACACACGTCCCCGCCTCGCAGCCTGGGCTCCTCCTCTCACTTCATCCCTCCCCCTACCCTTGGGGAGCCCCTCAGGTACCGCGGGGGCGAGCAGGGGCGGGGCCACCGAGCAGTTATAGCTGGACCCACCCGCACCAACTCCTAGCCTGTAGCCTCCCGCACTCCAGCTTCCCGACACTGCGCGCCCAGACACGACTGAGCCAGTTTCTGGTCCGCCCTCCGGGCGGCGGTCAACGTGAGCACCCTGGCGCGGGGCACGGGGGTGCGGAGCCCCGGGCGGGGGCCCACTGCGAGCCGCTGGCTGATCGCATTGCTGTTGCTGCTGTTGCTGCTGCCGCTGCCCGCCGCCGCCTGGTACAAGCACGTGTCGAGTCCCCGTTACCACACGGTGGGCCGCGCCGCGGGCCTGCTAATGGGGCTGCGCCGCTCGCCCTACGTGTGGCGCCGCGCACTGCGCCCGGCTGCCGGGCCCCTTGCCTGGGACGGCTTCGGCCTGGGCGTGTCCCCCCAGGGGCCATCTGCCAGAAGCACCGTTTCTGGGGGGCCCGCCGCCCGCGATGCTCTGTTGCTTCCCCCCGGAGTTCAGAAACTGTGGGAGGTGCGACGCAGAAGCTCCCGCGCAGGGCTCCCGGTGTGTGCGCCTCGCAGCCCGCGCGCCCCGAAGTCCGCGCCCCAACCGGAGCTGCGGCTGGGATCCTACTCCTGGACCTCTGAAGAGCGGGCCAGGTACGCGGGGAGAGGAAGGGGACGGGGACAGCAGTGGACGAGGGTGTCTCGGGAGATCTGAGACCGGAGCGCACGTCTGCCTGCCCACAGGGCACCCTACAACCTTTCCATCCCCGACTCCCAGTAGAGGAAGGCTTTCCTGGGGCAGTCCCTACTCTTCCAGCCTGGGGAGTCGGGGGAGCAGTAGTGGAGGTCGCACAACCCTCTTCCCACGGTCCTCTCTGTTCTTTCCAGAGCCTTCGGAGTGTCTCCTGCTCAGTCATGGTCTGCGCAGGGAACCGCCTTCGCCAGCCCCCGCCTCTCCCCAGAGCCGTCCTGATCGCAGCCCCTGCCCACGCCCCCACGCCTGACGCAGGCGGAATGTCTTCTGCCAGCAGGCCGGCCATCTGGTCAATAAAACCTGCCTAGTTGCCGCGCCCCGGTGTTTGACCCTTTTCCTTCGCGATGTGTACTTTACATCTAGCTTCGGGGCGCAAACAGCCGCGCCCACGCCCTGGCAAATGTCAGGAGCCCTCCAGCTGGCCCGGGCAAGCTCCCCTCAACAGCCGAGATCTGTGTGTCCTTGCGGGGCAGAATGGGGGACGGAGGCTGACTCTGCTGGGGGCTGGGTCCCCTTCTCCCTTCTCTGCCAGTGCTGCCCCTCCTGTTAGGGTGTGAGGTCATTAGACCAGGTCCCAGGGTCCCCCAGGAGGGGAGGGGTATCCCACGGTGGGGGAAGGCAGTCAGACGCTGGGTCCTGCTGCCACTTACCAAGGTGTGCAGGAGGAGGAGAGCAGTAGCTCACACCCTCCGCGCTGAGCTGGAGCCCCCACTCCAGCCTCCTAGGAGGCCCACAGGAGGTCTCCTCACTATGCCCCCTGGCCAGCATGGGGAGAATGTCCTCCCCAAGGGGGTGGGACCTTAAGACCTGGCAGCCCATCCAGTCTTTTCCCCATCTCCCAGAATTCATTTCAAACCCGGATCTCCTTGGAACCCCTCCCTCCCCTCAGCCAAGGGCTTCCAGAGACAAAGTGGGAAACACCTGGCCCCCTTCTTCATCCCTATGGCCGTGATCTCTCCCTAGGGAGGAAGGGTCCCTCCACCTGAGACCCCCTTTCCTCCTCAGGAACCCCTCCACTTCTTATCCCCTTCTGCATTTCCAGTTATTATCTCCAGTCCCCCCATATAAATGTGCTCTGCCATCTTGAATAGCAAGGACCTCCCTCCACCTGGGTCCCCTTCCAGTGCCCCCCTCACTCCACCCTTCTGTTCCCCCTTCAACCCTCTTCAGTGTGGTCTCCGACTCCCACAACTGTCCTGGACCTCGAACTGCCTGGTCACTGTGCCCTGATGCTGTCTGCCCTTCTAGTCCTCCCTTGGCCATGTGGCAAGGCTGCCCTTGGGGCACCCAGCAAGGACAGGGGAGGGGTGGCCTCATGTCCATCTAGCTCTTGGTTTTGGGGTGCCCACATGGAGCCAGCTCCCACACTAACCTCCTTGGCCTCTGGAAGCACCCTCTGGAGGCCTCTTCCCACTGGCAATTTCCTCTCACCTCCTGGGTGCATCTCTCTTCCACATGGTCTGCTAATATGGGTACTCTGTTTTACTCCACCCTTCCAATTCTTACGGACTCCAGAATTTATTTACTCCGATTCCACTCAGTATTTTTTTCTTCTAGGATCTGCGCTGGGGGAAGTCACAGACCACTGAGGTCAAGCTCCTCTCCCCCAACTCCACCAGTGCTCTCGCCCCTGCTCCTCATTGAACTTGGCCTTTCAAAACATGGGTGTCCTGACCTTGTCACCCCCAGTCCACAACACCTCAAGGGCTCCCACCACCCATGCAATGAAATCCATGCTCTGAGGCCAGGCCCTGTTCCACAGTCTCATTCCTCCCTCCCCTTCCCCACACAGCCTGCAGGAACTCTAGGCAGATTCCAGAACAGCCCTGTGGTTCACCCTGCCTGAGGACTCCAGGGCCCCAGGCCAGGTTAAATGCCCCTCCTGGAGGCTGCCCCAGCCCTGGGCTTCCCCTTGCCAAGGTACACAAATCTGTTTCCCTGGGTCTCAGTGATGTTTCCCCAGTGCTCGCCAGGGCCTGGCACCAAGTGGCCTGCAAATGTTTGGTCACAAGTGCTGGAACACTCGGTGAGGGGCTAGATTTCATGGTGCCTGAAGATACCCCAGTCCAGAGAGGTTGGTGCCAGATTCAAGACGAGAAAGCAGAGCCTGTTAGGAGCTCAGCAGAGGCCCAGCTTCTCTGCTACCACTCCCATGGCGCCCCTATGCTCCTGCAGTGCAAGCAGCCCTAGGGCGCAGGTGTCACTCCAATCCCCCACTCGGCAGGGCTGGACCAGTCAGAGACAGAGAGGTGGAACCTTGGGCAGCTCCCCGGACGATGTAATCCCACTCATCGCCGGCAGGAAGCGCTGCGCGGCTGCTCTCCCGGGCTACAGTCGCACTCCGCTCCTCTGGCGATGGGAGGAGGTAGGCGGGGCCATCCCTGGGTGGGCGGGGCAGTCCACCTGGGAGTCCTTGACCACGGGCCTTATGCACTTCCGCACTCTTCGATTCTCGAAGCCTCTCCAATTCTCTCTCCCTCTCATCTCTGGGTCTCTTGTTCTCATCTCTCTTCCCGTTGTGCTGGTCCCGCCTGCTCCAATATGGGGCTCTGAAGAGAGGCCTGGCGAAGTCTAAAGGAAAGGGTCGTAAGCGACGCCTGGTCATCGCGCGAGGCCCTTAATGCCTATTAGGGAGGGGGCTCCGGCCCTCCCTCAGGTGACAAGGCCTCTGCTCACGGTCACACCAAAAGAGTCTCTGCCCAGACCCAGGCTCTGCCCCATCTCCGCAGGGAGGTAGGTTCAAAGGTCAGAGGAAACCCCCTCCCCCCAAACAGGAGCACAGGACAATCCTACACCAGGTGGACCTAGGGGAGAGAAGGACTGTAAGATCTGACATACTTCCTCTCCCTCTGTCGCATCCCAGCGGACCAGGATGGCTGGAGTGGGGTGAGCACAGGAGCGTGAGGGGGTGGGGGTCACCCAGACCTCTGCTCACCTGCAACCTGCCCGCCTTCCCGCCTGCTGCTGGCCTCGTGCTCACCTCCCCCAGCCCATCCCCAGCGACCCAAACAGCTTCCAGCCCAAACACCTTTCAGTGCACACTTCCGGGCCACTGCCCAGGCTTCTCCCTTCCCTTTGCTGCCTGGACTCTCTCTTCTTGCACCTCCGCACAGTGCGGCTGAAGGAAGAGGCCTGGGAGAGTTTGGCCAGAGAGCTGCTGGGTCACCTTTCTTCACCTCTGTCACCCCAGGCGCTCCGTACTCACCCTGTTCCCTCTCACTCACTCCTGCTCTCCCTTCGGAGTGGTTCCCTGCTGCCTTTATTCTGTTGCTTTTATCCACTTCCTTTGCTACCTGTCCCCTTTGTTACTATGATGTTGGCTTTGTTACTCTGCTAACCTTTCTTGGTACCTCCTTGGCTTCTCTTTTGCTTTGGGGCCTCCTTTGTTATTCTGGGGCACAGTGTTCCTGGCCCCTGGCTGTGACCACATCCCTTGGTTACCCCACCCTCCAGTGGTGTTCTGTTCCCATCCATCTTCACTCACAGGCTGAGTCCTGGGCTGCAGAAGGCTGATCTGGGAGTGTCTGTTCTACAGAAGGGGAAGAGGTCTCCAAGCCTCCTGACCCAAGGGATCAGGGGTCCCTACCTTCCCTTCCCCTTGGTCTGGGGGTCTCCCCTCTAGCCACCTCCCTCGTCTCTGGTATGGCCTCAAAGCTATAGCATGGCAGGTCCTGGGTGGTCCTGGTTGCTATAGGGTGACCCCTAAACCCCACCGGGGGTGGCATATGGTGGACCCCACTGTCCATACTCACCCTCACTGCCTCCGGGGACAGCAGTACCAGGTTGGGTTCAGGGAGGCCAGTCACAGGCCAGACAGGCAGCCTCTGGAGAGACAGACAGACAGATGGAGGTGGCTAGCCAGGCAGCAGCCAATGGCAGCATCATCCAGGGGATGGGGGAGCAGCCTTGCCGCTTCAGCCTAAGTGGCTTTTAGGGACAGCAGCTGGGGTGTGGACACCCAAGGGGCTGTGGCCCAGGAGGCTGCCTAGAGGCAGGCCCTGTGCTTGGGCCGGGGCTATGAGCCCAGGCTGCAGGCACTGGCAAGGGAAGAAGGAGCAGCAAGGACTGGGCCTGAGCACAGCCTGCTTTTCCCCTCATGGGGAACTGTCTGGGCTGGCTGTGCCTGACCCCTGGGGGCCAGGCATGTGCAGGGTGCTGAGCAGGGCTGGGGAGGGGCAGGTTGAGGGTGAGCCTGCAGCTCAGCTGTCTTCCTGTATGTGTGACTGAGAAAGCTGAAGAGGGTGGACTTGGGATCTCACCACCCTGGGCCCAAGGGGAACTGGGGAAACTTGCATGGGTCTCTTCCCTCTCCAGACCTGTTTCCTGATCTGTAAAATGGCCTGAGACCCCTAGGTTTTTTCCAGGTAAAATGTACTCAGAGAGGTACACAAAGAATAAATGACTTTCCATCGGTTGGGAGAAGGGGGCATTCATGCTGGTGGAGGTGGAGGGAG
Organism: Pseudorca crassidens; assembly: GCF_039906515.1. NCBI lineage: Eukaryota > Metazoa > Chordata > Mammalia > Artiodactyla > Delphinidae > Pseudorca > Pseudorca crassidens. Next base: position 37,439,066 of record NC_090310.1, on the reverse strand, counting down.
GGGAGGGGAGGAAGAGCTGGGGTGCAGGAGGGGCCTGCTCAAGGGAGCAGTCCCGTGAATGCTGACTGGCTAGTGCTCAGAGGCCCAAGCCGTCAGCACATTTCATCCTAGGTCAGGAGGAGGGTAGCAAAGACCCCTTCCTTCCAGCCAGATAAGTGCATGTCATTCCCTCACCCTTTGCAGTCACCCACCAGGCCTGGGATGGGCAGGGATAGGAGTGAGGGGTCCTGGCAAAGGGAGGGGATGGTGGTGGGGAATGCTTAATGGTCCAACGTAGCACAGATAGGCACAATCACTCCTGGGCAGGGCCAGGAAGTCACTCAGTCACTGGCCTACAGGATATAGGAAGGGGCTGCTGCCTTGTCAGTTTCAAACCCCTCTTTTTGCCTCCTGGACCATCCTGGGACTCTGTGCTGGGTCAGGGAAGCTCTGGGTTGCAGGAGGGATTCTGATACAGGAATGGGCCATGGGAGGGGAGAGGGGGGAGGGGTAGGGGGGTTCCCGAGGAGGGTGGGCAGAGCCATGGCGATTGTTCTTACCCTCGGGCCCCTGTATAGGGGTTCCTCAGTCTAAGGATCCTTTCTCCACCCCCTTCCCGCCTCAGGGGCCTGCCTTGATACCCCTGCTGCTCATACAGTAGGTGCTCAATAAATGTTACTGGCATAGGAGGCAAAGGCGCTGGCGCCAAGAAGGCTGCCCAGAATGGGAGCGAGACAGAGGGGTACTGGTGATTCGGGGGTCCCGTGACGCCTCCCCCGGGGCCTCCCTGGGCTGGCGGAGCGCGGAGGCAAAGGAAATGACCAGGGTGGCTTGGACCCGGGGCGGGGGCGGCAGGGCGGAGGGGGCGGGGAAGGGGCGGGCGCGGGGGCGGTGCCGCAGCCAGAGCCCGAGCCGGAGCCGGAGGCGACGGGAGCCGAGCGGGAGCCGCCGAGGCCACCACCGGGTCTCCAGCGCCGCCGCCGCCTCCGCGCCCCCCACCCCCCATCCCCGCGAGCCGGCCCCCGCGCCCCTGCCTGCTGGCGGCGGGCGAGAGCGCCGTGGCCAGCCCTTGGCCGGCCGGTGGGCAGCCGGCACCATGGCCGCACCGGAGCCTTTGCGGCCGCGTCTGTGCCGCCTGGTGCGCGGCGAGCACGGCTACGGCTTCCACCTGCACGGCGAGAAGGGCCGCCGCGGGCAGTTCATTCGGCGCGTGGAGCCCGGTTCCCCGGCGGAGGCGGCCGCGCTGCGCGCCGGAGATCGGCTGGTCGAGGTCAACGGCGTCAACGTGGAGGGTGAGACGCACCACCAGGTGGGTGCCTGTGCTCCATCCCCGGCCCACCGCTCCGCCACCCCCCACCGCCCCCATCCCCGGAGCGCGTCCCTGCCCCGCGCGCGCGGAGGGCGCCAATAACCACCGAGCTCGGGGCTGCCTGCGCCCAGGCCTCAGCTCCCTTCTCCGGGCCAGGAGGGGATCGCACAAGGGCCTGCGGTGGGCTCCCGTGGAGAGGTGGGGGACGTGGCCGCTGAGGCAGAGGCAACCGGCCTCCTTCCTAGCCTCCTCCAGCCCGGGTCGGTCCTGCACGGAGCGAGGCGGTGGGGGGTGGAATCCTGGCAGGGAGGGGCCCGCACTGCGGCTCCTCCGTGTCTCAGCCTTCGCTCTTAAGTCTTGTTCCGGCCTCAGCGCAATGTGTGGAGCAGTTGGCCCCTGGGGGTCTCCCTGTGCCTGGGGATACGGGTGCTTTTCTATCAGCGTGTACACATGTGCGTGTGTACACAACTGGGTATGTCTGTGAATGTACAGGTCCCTCGTGTGTGTACCTGCAGGGGATGTCACAGGGAGGGCACACCTGTGTGTGCCTGCATCAGTTGAGTGAGTGTGTGTGCTGGACTGTATGCACATGAGTATACAGGTCTGCACCCCTAGATATATGTGTGTGCATACAGATCTGCATGCCTGGACGTGTGTGAACTGGGAGATGTGTGTGTGTGTGTACCCTCCTGTGTGTGGCTGTGTATATATGTGTCCCGGCCTCTGTGTCTGTTGGCTATGTGTAGTCGTCAGTGTGTCTGCAGCCAGTGTACTAGTGTGTGTCCTGGCTGATGGTGTCTGGGTCCTGGTGGGAGTCACCGCTGTGGCAGCACATTCTTCTCCAAAGAGGCTGCTGGATGGCCTGGCAGGGGTCACTGATCGCAGCCCCCTGGCCCTTGCAGCTGAAGATAAAGGCCAGAGGGAGGTTCTCTGCAGGTTCTGACCCCTGGGGGGTGTCCGTCTCCCACTGACCAGGGACTCACCTGGCTTGGGTCCAGTCTTCCTCCACCCCTTCTACTCAGGCTCCTCTGTGTCCCCCCAACACCTGTCTGTGTGGCCAGGCCTGGGCCTAGAGATTAGTAAATTGGCTGGGCTGGGAGCTGAACTCTCACTTCTACCCTTGGAGATTTTGTCTGTCCGTCTGTCTGCCGTCCTTCTGTCTTTTACCCAGAGTGTCAGCTGGATAGGCTGTTTGCTGGAGGGTGGGGGTCAAGGCCAGAGAGCTTGGATTGACAGGCCATAGGGAGGGCCTGGTAGAGCTGGCGCCTGGCCTCTGTTTAACAGTTGCTGCCACCCTTGCCCCTAGAGCAATGCTTATCCCAGGCCTCCCGGGGTGCTGGTCTCTAAGAACTTCACACAGGACCACTTGAGACCTTCCCACTGTCTTGGGAGGGAGAAGGTACAGTTACGGCTCCCATTTTACAGATGAGGAAACTGATGCTTGGGGATACTGGGTGACTCGTCTGGGTCCCACAGTCAGGAAGCATGAGGGTCCTGGAGTCCTCCTGTGACTCTGTGGCTCATGGGGAAAGACAGGTACAGAGGAGGGCTGGGGCAAAGATGGGCCTGGTTCAGACCCTCCTATCTTTTGAGAACATCTACTGAGAAGCTGGTGGGGGCCCTGTCTGTCCTTTCCCAGGCCTAGGGGTAGGGGTGGGGTATTGCCCTTCCTTCCCCAATGCCCAGTGGGCACTGCCCCTCCTGCGGGCACACACTAGCATGTATGCGCCGTCACCATGCACGTGCTCTAGATACTTCACAGACACCTGTGTAACCACACCTGTCCCACAGGTGGACCTGCCCCTCCCCACCTCTCCCTGCTGTGTCTGAATCCTGCTTTCCGGGTTATGGGTAGGTACCTGAGGAGGTGCCTTGCCACAAGAATCCAGGTGTTCTCTCCGCAGGTCCAGTAGGAATAGGTCCATTGTCATGATCTGGAAGAGAATGGAAGGCCTAGAGGCAGGGGTTTAGACCACTATGTTCCACCACTGGAAAAGACAGAAAAAGGCACAAACACACTGAAACTGGGACCCAGGGAGACAGTTCTCTCCTTCAAACCCAGACCTAGAGACACCCTGAAACAGAAGGCTGCAGGGTGCAGGCCGCACACATGCACACACGCATGCTGAAAACCCGAAGCTCAGCCGAGCCCCGTCTTTGTCACTTCCTGGGCCGAGGTGAGGCCCTGTGAGGCCCCCACAGCCCTTGCAGCCTGGGCGCTTGTGTCCGGAGTCCCAGGAGAAGAGGGAGGGAGCTGCTGGAGTGGGGGTGGGGGGCGGAGCCAGCGGGCCTCTCGATCCAGCCGCCCACCCCTGCCCCTGGTAGGCTCGCAACCTGCCCACAGCCCTGGGCCAGCCCTGGGTGGTGCCGCTGCCCATGTGCTGCCTGCTGCCTGGAGTGCTGGCCGTGACCTCCCACCACCCACCTGTCCCAGGTGGTGCAGAGGATCAAGGCCGTGGAGGGGCAGACTCGGCTGCTGGTGGTGGACAAGGAGACGGACGAAGAGCTCCGCCGGCGGCAACTGACCTGCACCGAGGAGATGGCCCAGCGAGGGCTGCCCCCTGCCCACGACCCCTGGGAGCCAAAGCCGGACTGGGCACGAGGGAGCAGCCTCAGCTCTGAGGTCGCCCAGAAGGTATGGTGGGCTCTGCCCACAGGGACCACCTGGGCTCTCCCAGAACCACCTTCTTGTCCTCCTGACAGCAGTCTCTGCCTCTGGTCACCTCCAGAAGTATCTGTCTCCGTCTCTGCTGCCCCTCTGGGCCCCTTCTCTGCCCCTGGTGAAAACCCTCTTGGCTACCTGGAGCCACTCTTTCTGCCCTCAGCCTGTGCTCTAAATCAGGTAGTGTCAGGGCAACCTGGCCCTGGTCCACAGCCCCCGTCTCTGGCCCTCTTCCCCAGGACGCTCCTCAGAGCCACTTGTCCTAGGAAGGGTCATTCTGACAAGCCACCCCCTCCCTGGCCTAGGGGCTGAGGAACCTGGGGAGGGGCTGCTGGGATGTTCTGGGACTGAGCGTGCTCAGCTCTGTGCCTGTGTTGGGTGTCTGTCTGTCCGTCTGTCTGAGGAGCCTGCTTGTGCTCTGAAGGCCTCAGAGGGACTGACCCTCCTCCGTGGTGGCAGCTGACGAGACTCTCTAAGCTGGGTCCTCAGCTCTGGGGTCTGCAGGGGTTGCGGCACCTCCCCCTTCTCCCTGCTCCCCCCTCCAGACAGGAAGAGCTAACTGGGGAAGAGCTGGGGAAGGGGGAGGTGGTGGTGGTGGGGAGTCTAGCTCTGTCTCTTTCTAGGTAGCAGGGGCTGGGCAGTGGCCCTATTGGGGCAGCACCTGGATGCCAGGAGGAAGAGCCTGCTTGTCCTGCCCTCCTGGAAGCCCCGTGCCCTTACTACCTTCTGTATTTTGTGCCTCTACTACCTTCTTCATTTTTTTTTTAAAGAGAAAAATCCCTTAAAGGAAGATTCAAGCCGAGGGGCTCCCCAGAGCCCACTTTGAGAACCACTGGCCTGGGGCTGGTGGAGGTGTGAGATCTGACATTTCTGGGTGTGCAGGGGACCCTGACACCTGCCCTGTCCCTGTCCCGGATGTCTCCCAGGCGAGCTGGCCATGCCTGTGACCTGGATCCTGTGGGGCCTTGTGTTTCTCCTGGAGGGGATGGCATTCCCGGTGGGGAGGCAGCCTGGGCACAGGCATGAGCATGAACCCCTGCCCCACTTTTTTGTTCTTTGTGGCTCTAGGGCAGGCTAGGGGGTGATGGTTAGGGCCACAGTGCCAAGTCCTGGAGTCTGGACTTTGCCCCAGGGCCACTGAAGGCCAGAGTAGGGGGTGTTAGGGTCAGATTTGTGATTTCAGGGGTGCCCTGGGATGGTGCACTGGCTGACCACCCCCCCAGACTGAGAGCTGGAGTCTCCCTCCTTCCCAGGGCATCTCACCCCCAGGAGGAAGCGCCCCTCCCCCTAGGCGTTTGTCCATTGATTTAGACACAAATGGCTGAGTTCACCTTCCTGTGGAAAACTCTGCCCTCAGGCCTTATCTGGAGGGTGGGGAGGCACCTTGTCCTTGGGTGGGACCTTCTCCCTCCACTATTTCAGGCTCTGGGGGCTGCAGGAAGCCGAAGGAGGGGTCTTCCGCTGGTGTATTTTTTTAATTTATTTTTATTCGACTTATTTTATTTTTGGCTGTGTTGGGTCTTCATTGCTGCGCGTGGGCTTTCTCTAGTTGTGGCGAGTGGGGGCTGCTCTTTGTTTCAGTGTGCGGACTTCTCATTGGGGTGGCTTCTCTTGTTGCGGAGCACGGGCTCTAGGTGTGCAAGCTTCAGTAGTTGTGGCTCGCGGGCTCTAGAGTGCAGGCTCAGTAGTTGTGGCGCATGGGCTCAGTAGTTGTGGCTCTCTGGCTTTAGAGCGCAGGCTCAGTAGTTGTGGCGCACGGGCTTAGTTGCTCTGTGGCATGTGGGATCTTCCCAGACCAGGGCTCGAACCTGTGTCCCCTGCATTGGCAGGAGGATTCTTAACCACTGTGCCACCAGGGAAGCCTGCTGCTGGTGTAATTTTAGAGGAAAAGAGTGGGGCCCGTCTGGCAGGTCCCTCCGTGGTTGGGGCTGGCAGGGGGACAGGGACCCCATAAGGTCAGGGGAGTCCCTGAGGGCACGGTCTCTCTTTTCCCTCCCAGCCAGAGACCCGGTATTTAATCGGCTGAGCTCAGAGCATGGGAAGGAAGAGCTGGACCTCCGCTGACCTCCACAAACCAGGCTTAGCTTCCGCCCATCACAGGCTGTGAGGGAGCCTGGGTGAACGATGCTTATATACAGGGCTATGCCCTGAGAGGGCCTCAACAGCAGTGGGTCAGGAGAACTGGGGAGAGATGTGTGTTGTTTGCTTCACGGTGGGGGATGAAGGGGCCCACCCTCCATGCCCTGTGGGGGGAAGGGCTGAGGTGGGAGTCCAGGCCCCAAGGGCCCTTCTGGCTCTCTCAGCCTCAGTGTCCTCCTGTCCTGGGTAGGGAGGAGGGGGTGGGCAGGGGAGGACACTGATGTGGCTGGCCCCTCCCTTCCGGGGGCTGTCAGGGCTGTCAGTGGTGACTCAGCCCCGTTCAGACTGGGCTGGGGTGGCCGCAGCTGCAGTGCAGCTGATCGTGACAGTGATGATGGGGGACCGCCCCGAACAGCGACGGGGCAGCCAGCGGTGCCAGGGCTGCAGGGGTGTGATAGACCCCGGGCCCTCCTACCCCTCACAGCCAGCCCATGCCTCCACCTCCAGTTCTGGAGGCCTTTGGGGGCTGAGAGTGAGTGAGGTGACAGAGTCCTGCAGAGGGTGACCGCCTGGTACAGGACGTGGTGCCTACAAGAGGGCTTTTGGGGCTCCCTGGTTCCTGCTCCCCATCCTCCCGTGAGCTGCAGCAGGACTGTCTTATGTTCTGAGGTCAGGGTCCCCTCCTTTGCCTCCTTGTCTCCCCAGCCCTGGGTCCTGGGAGCAGGGCAGGGCCTCCCAGCAGTTTCCTTCCTTCCTTTCTTGGGACGGAAACCTGGCCGGTGGGGGACACCCGGCTGGAGCCTGAGAAGGGGAGGGGGGCTCAGCCACCACCCTGCTCCTCAAAGTGACTCAGCCCTATGTCCCCACCCGTCCCTGGGGAGCCTGGGCCACAGTGGGAGGTGGATAAATGGGGTGGCAGCCTGGGCTGGCTGGAGAGCTCAGGCCACTCCAGCTGGACGCTCGCCGCTTGCCACTTCTGTCCCGCCTCCTATGGCCCGCTCTGGGAGTGCCACACCACCCTCCCCGGCCCCAGGAGCCCTTCCACGGAGCCCATCCCGGAGGCTTGTGCAGGTCAGGTGGGGTGGGGGCAGGGTGGGCAATGAGGAAACTGGCAGCCAGCTTAGTCTCTGTCCCCCAGGATTGGGAGAGGGGACGCTGGGGACCCTGGTGACCCTGGTGTGAGCAGGCTGGACCCTGAGCAACAATGGGGGCCTTTTTCTGCCAGGGCTGGTGAGTCACCATCTGGGGGGTGGTACAGCCTGGCTCCAGGGGTACCCCCATGCCAGCCTCTTTGTCTGGTTAGAGGCATGTCCGGGAGACTAGGGCTTGTCCAGCTCTGTGGCTGCCTGGTAGGGAATGGGGCTTGGAAGCCTGTGGAAGCCTGAGGGCCTAGCTGGGAGGCAACAGGAAGTGCTCTGAGCCAGGGCAGAAGGGAGGAATGTGAGCAATGCGGCCAGGCCCAGCCTGCACCCCCTCCTGACCTACTATGGTGCTGGGCCTCCCCGCGGGCTTTCCCCCTGGGTCGCCTTGCTGCCAGCCTTGTCTCCCCACTGTCCCCCATTGCAGCCCCTCAACCTGAGGGGTCTAGTGCCAAGTTTGGCGCTCCTTGGACCCTGATCGTAAGGAGAGGGACTTAGGTCAGATGTTAGGAGAAACCTCTTGGCTGTGCGGTGAGAGGCAGCCGTGCTGGGTTGAGGCAGGGAGATGGCCAGTACGGTCTCGAACCAGAAATGACTGCATTCAGCCTGGCTTCATGGCCTCAGCTGTCCCCCCCGACAGTCCTGCTTCCCATCTGGGGGCCTTGAGAGAACACTCCCTGGAACCATTGTGGAGGGCGTGGGAAGAGGCCACAGGGCCCGGTCCTTTCACACGATGGGTCACCGCACGGGTCCATGAAGCCTGTTTGCGAGCGTACGTTTGGATGTCTGGTCTCTGTGACCATGTGATGCCCCGCTGCCACCCGGGCCCAATTCCACCACCAGGTGTGCTCATGTCACACTTCCACGGCCACACATGGCCCCGGCCAGCCTTGGGACCTGTGCTCTGACAGCCTGGACCTGAGAGGCACGTCAGAGCTGCACACCTGTACTTCCAGGTGTGTCTGGAGAGGGGCTGAGTCTATAAGTGAGCTCCTGGAGCACCCAGGGGTCTCACAGCCCCAAGTTCAGCCCAGGATGCCTGGCTGAGCCCCTGGGGGACTGAGGAGCAGCAGCCCAGTCCCTGGAATTCCTGGGGTTATGGGGCAGATGGTGGCCTGCAGCGGGGGTTCCAAGGGGGCACGCTTTGGGGGGTCGGGGAAGGGGTCATGGAGAAGGGGCACAGGCTGGACCGGAAGAAGGTGTTCCCCAGGGGTGGGAGGGCCTAGAGACTGAGGTAAGGCACCACCCTGTGAGGAGAGACACGCTTGGTCCCACAGCTGGGTGGCCACAGTCCGATTTGGGGTTTGGGGGTGAGCTCGAAGGCCTGGAGGCTGGCCCTCCCTCAGTACAGCTCCCAGCCTGGCCCAGGGTCACTGGCCACACACAGGGAGGTAGAGGGACAGGAAAAGGCCCTGGTGAGCACCCCCTCCCTGCATAGTCTCATCTGCATGCGCACTTGAGCCCCAAGCTCCCAGGAAACCTGAGCTGCTGGCCGCCCGCTCCCTCTGGCCACCGCCATGTTCAACTGAGCACCGGTGGCCGCTGGCCACTCAGCGCTGTGGTCACTACCTCAGGCCCCGGCTGGGTGCGGGCCCTGGGGTCTGGCCTCTGCCTGCACGGCCCTCCCGCACCCCCAGCCCAGAACCTACTGCAGGATGCCAGAGGTAAACGGAGGCAGAGCCCTGGGGTGTTGGTGGGGGGACCCTCAGGGCACCGTGAGCCTTCCATGGAGGGCAGGGAAGATGGGAGGCAGGCCCCATCCTTGGCCCCTCACTCTGCTCCCTCACTGGGGCTCCTGCCCAGGCTCCAGCCGGTGCCTCCCAAGCCTCTGGGCCCTGTGGGGGCGGGGGCGGCTCCAGCTTGATCTGGAATGTGAAAGCAAACACAGCCGCACTGCCATCAGCCCTAGGGAGACCTTTGGGAGCATAAACAAAACAGCCGGTCCTACGGCCCTACCCTGCCAGCCCCACACTCCGGATGGGGGTTGGGTAGAGGACAGGCGGGGCCCACAGCCTTCCTGGACGCTGTGAGGAGTGGCAGCTCATCGCACTTGTCTCTCCTAGGCCCCTGGTCTGTGCTCAGCCCTAGCCTTGAGCCCATTGATTCTCCCAACACCCCTGTAAGGCCCCTGACCCTATCACAGGTCCTAAGGCTTTGTTCAGGATCCGGAAGCTGGATCATCACAGGCAGCCTAAGCATCACCCCCCCAGCCCCCCCCCCCCCCCCCCCCCCGCCGCCAACCCCGTGTTGGTCCCTGAGACCTGGGGATGCTGTCAGGTGGGGGCATGATGCTGAGTGTGGGGCTGGGGCTCCCTCCCACCACCTCCACTCCTGCCTTTGCACACTGGGGATGGGACTGGAAGCCTCAGGGGTGGGGTCAGCGCCTCTAGGGTGGGAGGTCAGAGCTGGAGCCTCACCCTGCATCCCTGTGCCTGCAGGATGTCAATGGGCCCCTGAGGGAGCTGCGCCCAAGGCTCTGCCACCTGCAAAAAGGCCCCCAGGGCTACGGGTTTAACCTGCACAGTGACAAGTCCCGGCCTGGACAGTATATCCGCTCGGTGGACCCAGGCTCTCCTGCTGCCCACTCTGGCCTCCGTGCCCAGGACCGACTCATAGAGGTACCCGCCCTGTGTGTATATGTCTGCTCCTGTGTCCTTTCTGTTTGTGACTGGGCCCGTGTCCCCTGTGTGTGTCCGTATGTTTGTCTATGCCTGTGCCCTCCCACGCGCGCGCGCGTTTGTGTCTGGGCCCCGGGTCCTCACTGGGAGGAGGGAGATGCTGGGAACCTGAGCTGGTGCTCCTCTTGCTGCCGTGGCTGGTGACAGCGTTGATGAATATTTGATGTCACACCTGGCCAAGTGGCTTGGGGGGCTGGTGGGGACCTGCCCTCAGGCAGCACTGATCCCATGCTGGCGGCGGCAGGTGAACGGGCAGAATGTGGAGGGGCTGCGCCACGTGGAGGTGGTTGCCAGCATCAAGGCACGGGAGGACGAGGCCCGGCTGCTTGTGGTGGACCCCGAAACAGATGAGCACTTCAAGCGGCTGCGGGTCACACCCACCGAGGAGCATGTGGAAGGTGGGCGGCTGCCCTGGGGCCCAGTGCTGGGGTAAAGCATTGGGGGCTGAGTGGCCAGTGACACACTGTCCCCACAGGTCCATTGCCATCACCAGTCACCAACGGGACCAGCTCGGCCCAGGTGAGAGGGTGGGAGTGGACAGGGTGAGCCCAGGAGACCACAGGGGCACCTTTGGGGGTCCCCAGACCTGACAGAGCCCCTCCGACATTTCTGTCCTTGTCTAGCATGGTTGTGAGATCGAGCTTGGCCCTGTCACTCCCAGCCATGATGCCCCTTGGATCCGTCTTGGGTCAGCCACACCCCAGCGCCATAGGGCACTCGGGCACCTCCAGGGTGTAGTAGAGGCTCAGTGGCCACTGCCAAATAGAGGAATAAAGGCAGCTCTGGCGTGTGCACGCGTGTCTGCACGTGTGCGTGTAAGCCTGTGTGTGCACAGCGGCTCCTGGGTGGGGTCCCTAAAGCCAAGCCTTACCCTTGGTTTCCCAGCTCAATGGTGGCTCCGTGTGCTCATCCCGAAGTGACCTGCCTGGCTTAGACAAGGACACTGAGGTAGCGGGTGCCTATCCACCTCTACTGCTGTTCACACACTGGGGGGCCTGAGGCCTTGGGGGCGGGCATCTGTGGAGCTGTCAGCCTGAGCTGTGAGGCCACCGCCTCTAGGAAGCCCTCCTGGGCCTGCCACCAGCTGGCCTCTGGTGTGAACTCCCTGGGAAAGGCCACCTGTCTGGGGGCCTGGGTCCAGGGCTCACTCTGGCCACCCACCCACCATATCTGCCCCTAGGATGGCAGCACCTGGAAGCGCGACCCTTTTCAGGAGAGCGGCCTCCACCTGAGCCCCACTGCAGCCGAGGCCAAGGAGAAGGTGAGAGCCACCAGGGTCAACAAGCGGGCACCACAGATGGACTGGAACCGGAAGCGAGAGATCTTCAGCAACTTCTGAGCCCTCCCTGCCTGTTTCCTGCCGGGCTCCTCCTGCATGGACCTTGGGCCTTGCCCCTCGGGCCCGCCCAGAGCTCCCCTCAGTGGACTGGAGGGGACATCCTTACCCCCCAAGCCGTGGTGGTCCCACCACCACCCAAGAACCAACCTGTGCCCCAGTGAGACCCCGTCCTGCCCCCCACCCACTGGGTGCTAGGGGAGTGTGGCAGCAAGATGGGGAGAGAGAGCCCCTGAGATGTGAGATACCCAGAGAGACAGTGATGGGATGTGGGGAGAGGGAGAGGAGGGAGAGGGGGGAGAGGGGGAGAGGGGGAGAGGCAGTGGTAACCCGCGGGGCCCGGCCCTTGCTGCTCTGCCTGGGCCTGCTGACTTAAAGGAATTTGTGTTTTTGCTTTTTTTCCAGAAAGAGCTCTAGCTCCACACATGTTTCCACTTAATACCAGAGCCCTGCCCCCACCCCCCTCAGGACGTGCTCTCTAAATAATTGCAATAAAACAAACCTTTCTCTGCAAACCATTTTCTCCCCACCCCCTCAGCAGCAGCCATCCCAAGCAGGAGTGCCAGGGACGTCCAGGGACAGAGTTGGGGCGCTTGCAGGCCGTGTTCATTCAGGCTTTGGGGGGTGCTGGGGATGCCAGATGTGGCTGTGAGAGCTGCCCCTCTGCCCTGTCCCTGCCCTCCCTGGGGGGGTGGGTCTGGGGTACAGGGCCTGGGCTCTTTGAGGGGCCTGAGGATGGAGGCCCTGTGCCCCTGAGGAGGGCAGACTCTGGACAGGCACCTTGTCCCTGCACGGCAGCCCCCAGACCTTTGGGGTGTGACTGTGTGAGAGCCTGTCCCCAGGAAGGACCCCAGGCTCCGGGCTTGGCCCTTGCTAGGAGCCTCCCCCAGAGGAAACCCCACCGACTCTGCCTTTCCCCTGCCCAGAACCTGACCGACCGACATCGCTGTCTGCCCCATAAGCCATAGCACACGCGCGCCTTCAGAATAAACAGGGCTTCCTTGGACCCTGGCTGTCTCTGTCCTTCCTGAGCCTTCATTTTGGGGGTTGGAGGGATCATGGTCTGGGCAGGGAGGTGGCAGCCTGCAGCTCCCCAAGTCTCAGCTGCTGGAAACAGTCCCATTCCTAAGCCTCCCCTCCCCAAATCCATCCGCTAGCCCCTCTCAGCTCCTGCTCCCTCTTGCTTATCTCTCCAGCGCACTTGGGACCCCTGTGCTTCGGAACCCTGCCCTCTCACCAGCACCTCCCTGTGAAGCCTTCTGGGCCCCTGGCCCCCCAGCAGGTACACGCAGGTCAGGCCCTGTGCCCTGTGTTGCCCTCCCTGGGCCTGCTGGTGTCCCTCTGAGACCAGGTGGCTCTGTAAACACTGAGGGTGGGGCCCTCATGGCAGAGGCTGGGGCTCTCAGGGTGCACAAGTTCAGGAAGGGGCGTATGTTTCCAGGTCCCCAGCCAGCTGCTGCGGGAGGCAGCCTGGGCTTCCAACGTCCCCAGCGGGCTTCCAGACAGCTGGCTGCAACTGGCTCCTACAACCCCCCCGCCACCCCTGCCCCCCAGCACTCAGTCCAGATGGTCACGTCCCCATCCTGGCCTCCCAGGCAGCCCTGTTCCAGACACACGTGAGCACGGATGCAAACACAGCTCATGCATGTGCTTTCCAGCATGCCGCCTCCCACCCACCGGGGTAGAAATCAGCCAGACCCTAACTACAAACAGCCCCCAAACTTTATTATAAACAGGCTATGGCTCTCCAGCAAAGGCACAAAGAGGCCAGAGTGGTGCCGGGCAGAGGCCCCAGGCCCTCAGAGTCCGTGTGCAGCTGGGCACAGGGCCCGGTTGAGGCAGGCCTGGCAGCGCGGGTGGAGGGGCAGGCAAGTCTGCTGGCCAAAGCCCACCAGCAGTCCATTGATCTCGCTCCACAGCTCCCTGTGGGGGTGGGAGCCATCAGTGTGGAGGGAGGGTGGGAGGGAGGGGAGCCCGCCCTGCCCCACCCCAACCCTGCACACCTGGGCAGCCACTCTTCCAGTGCCCTGCGGGTCTCCTCCGGGGACTTGGTTGCCTTCCTGGTCCATCTGAGTCGGTTTACGATTCTGTGCACGTGTGTGTCCACTGCTGCTTGGAGACGGGGCAGGGTGAACACGGGGCAGGCTCACCGGGCCAGACTGCCCCATCCCTGCCACGGCTCCCAGTGCGGGTTGGTGGGGGGCTGAGTCTGAAGCCTGAATCCCCCTACACACCTCCCCAACCCCCGCTGGCTTCTGAGGAGGACCCAGAACTGCGCAGGCCTGAGAGAGAGTCACATGGGCCATCCCTGCTGCTAGGCAGGGGCTGGAGTCAGATCCAGAGGACTTGGGCCTTTTTCCTGGGGTGCAGGCAGCAGTGCCTCCTGGCCCAGGCACCGGCCATGGGTGCTAGGCTGGGTGGCAGCAGCTTGACCTAGTGGGCCGGCATGAAGTCACTGCCTGCAGAGCCAGCACCTGCCACTGCACCATCAGGGACGGAGAGGGGAGCGCGGCCAGGCCAGCTGCAGCTGTTGTGCACCCGGCCGCAGTCCCGGCTCCCCGTGGCCGGCCACCCTGGGGCTTGGCCTGGGCACCTGCTCACCAAGGCCCCCTCCCCTAGCCAGATGCAGCCCCTGCCTCCTCCTCCTATGTGTCTGCCGAAGAGAAAGCGAGTTCCTGCACTGGCCCACTTCCCCTGCTGCTGGCTGCCTGGAAAAAGGCTCGGGCCTGCCCCAAACAGCGATAACAGGGGCACAGGGAGAGTATGCAGATGGAGAAGCCACACCCCTGGGTCACCACCAAGCCTGTTTCTTTCTCTGTAACACGTAGGTGACCATGCCCTTAAGCTACCCAGAAGCCCAGCCCAGGGCCACACCACACTTGTGGGCCTGTCCAGCAGGGCTCTGCACACCTGTGCCTCTAATGGGAGCAACTACTTCCCCTGCTTTGTGGCCCAGCTCAGAGAAGCCAAGTGCCTTGCCCAGGGTCACCCAGCTGGGAGGGCAGAGCTGGGATCGGCTGCTGTATCCCATGGCTCTGGCTCTCTACTCGAGGGGGCTTCTTCTCTCAGGAAACCCCCTGGGAAGTGGGGCCCACCCTCCCTAGGATCTCCCTGCAGGTGGCCTGGCCCACAGACAACCAGATAGGGCAGCATTCCCACACTCCTGACTGCTGCAACCAGCTGCAGGCAGGGGCCCTTCCCCCACAGACCTGCCAGACCACTCCTAGACACGGGCAGCCGAGGACAGCCGCCCAGATAAGCTCAAGTATCTGCTGAGAGGCCGGCAGCCGCAGGAGCCCAGTGAGGGAGGCTCTGCCTGGGCCCCGCCTGGCCTGGCTCCCGCTTTTCAGGGCTTCTGGGCTCCAACCTCATCAGGTAGCCAGAGCCCTCCTCCTCTGGCGGGCACTGCAGGGAAGGGGTCCCTACCCCAGGGGGCAGGCTTCACAAGCCTCGGAAGCCCTGGGGGGATCCCCACCACCTCTCCTGGCTCCTCTGCATGAGTCCCTGAGAAGCACCACGGTGGGAACACACAAGCAGGTCATGGGTCCAGCCCTGGTTTCCGGGCTGGCTGGGCCTGCGCTGTGCAGCCTCAGAAGCCCCCACTCGCTGGGCAAAGATCTGAGGAAGCAGTCCCACCCCAACCCAGGGGTCTGTCTCCACTCGGAGCTCCTCCAATGCCAGAATGCCATACAAGGACCCAGGATAGGGATTCCAGGAAGGGCCCCCCCAGCCGCTTCCTCCTCACCCCGGGTCCCCATGTCTGCACTGCCCCTGCCCCCTCTGCCCACGCTCATTCCAGAGCCTTGTGCTCTGGCCCTCTTCCCCAGCTCACGGCTTTGCAGATACTGTTCCTTCTGCCCGAAATGCACTTCCTCCTCTTGGCCTGGCCAGCCCACCTCACCCTTCAGCTCTTGGCTGAATTATCACCTCCTCAGGAAGTCCTCCGAAATGCCCCAGACCAGGCCAACTCCAAAGGTGCCCTGCATGCCCCCATCAGTGTTTCTACCCCAGTGTCTCTCTCCCTCATGCAGCATAGACCCGAGTCCATCTAGGGCCTCTCCCAGAGGCCAGCATGCTACAGGAGCTCCTCAGCAAACAGGAACTCCTCCTGCTAGTACCCATCTCTGGGTGGGGTGGGCCTAGCTCTGAGCTGGGAACACCTTTCTGACCCTTCGGGCTGAGTTGTGAATGAGGAGACCTGAGCTGGGGTCACTGGTCACAAGGATGGGGGAACCTCAATGGCAGCCAGCAAGCCTGGAGCCGGCCACTCCTGCCTTGTGGGCGCATGCCACTCACCAATGCCTGACACAGTGCCCCAGGCCACTGCCATGGCCAAATGTGCCATCTTGGGCCCGACGCCTGGCAGTGCCACCAGCTCTGCCAAGGAGGCTGGGATGTCCCCATCATAGCGCTGCTGCAGGATAGCACTGGTCTGCTTGATGTACTTCACCTTGTTCTGAAAGATTGCGGGGGTCAGCGCTGGAGGTCAGGAGTATAGCCCGACCTGGGAAGACGAGGCCCAGAGGAAACCCACAGGTGCCCAGAGCTACCCGCCAGCTGTCCAGGACACACTCAGAGGCACCTGCTTGCCTCTGTCCCCCCAGGAGGTGGGAACAAGCCAAGGGCAGGAGAGCCCAAGGAAGGCCCAATGCAGGCCTAGACCCTGCCTCCCACTTGCCTGGGGCCAATGACAAGTGCGTGGGGTCAGGCTTGAGTCTCCCTGCCCCATCATTCCCTACTAGAGACCAGGCAGGCTAAGCAGGACCAGCTAAGCCAGAAGCTGGGCTCAACAGCACCTGGGCCTTCAGGAAGGAAGGCTGGAGCCTGGGGCTCCCCCACCAGCCGCCAGGCCAGCCGGGCGGTTCCCATCCTGTGCCTGAGTGGACAGGGCTATTTAAAACCCATCTGATGAACTGTAGCCCACGCCAGTGCCAAGGGGAAGTAGCCCCACCCACCCGGCTGCCTTCAACAGACCCGCCCACCCACCACCCTGTACTCTGTGGCCTGTTGGGGCCCTAGAGGGGTTGTGCACTCCAGGGAGGCTTGGAGTAAACAAAGGGATAGATGGGTGGGCAGCCTTAGTGAGGAAGAGAAGGGCCAGGCGTCTGGGAAGGGAGGTGGAGGAAGGAAGGGGTGGGCTGCAAACAGGAAAGGCCAAGGAGCTCCAGTGCCTGGACTTGAGGCCCCATGGCCAGGCCCCCTGTGGGCTGGTCAGAGCGGCAGGGGCAGGGCGGTGCTCCAGTGGGAACTCATAGCCAGGCCCCCACGGCCAGGGATGCCCGCCCCGGCCTCCCACACCCCACAGCCCACTCAGTCTGACATCTTTCGCAGGCCAGTGGCACCCGCAGCCCCACTTGCACGGGCTGGGCTCACCCTCCAGAAGCCCACAGGATAGATGAGCGTGCCCAGTGTGCTGTCATCCATCTGCAGGATGCTGTCCACCGTCAGGCCCCGGGCCCGCAGCCGTTGCATGGCGCCTGCTGTCACCTGGTCCTTGGTCTGGCTGGAGAGCATCAGTGACAGCAACACCTGGTACCTCCGCACCTGCTTGCACAGTGACAGGCACCAGGGTGGGGGTGGGTCCTGGGTGCTCAGCCCAGCCAAGCCCTTTACTCATCTGCACGTGTCACCCCAGGCAGTGCATGGGATATCTGCCTCCTATCCGCCCAGGCCAAGGGTGTGTGTGTGGTGTATTTTCCACTTATGTGGAAAATAGCAGCACCTGCTTTGCAAGATCACTGTGAGGCTTAAAGAATTATTACTGCATTCAGAATTTAACCCGGCATGACGTCAGTGCTCAACAGCCCTTGGTTGCTCTTGTTATCGTTATTGCTTTGCAAAGGATGCTACTGCCCACTTTACAGACAAGCAAACTGAGGCCCGTCACCGGGTAGCAGAGCTGGGATTGGAATCAAGTTAGTCTTAGGACCAGGCTCTGGGCCAGTGAAGTGTAAGGAACTCCCTCTCTCTCTCAGCAAAAGTTACTGAACACCCATGATGTGCCAGCTGTCCCCTGCTAAAGGCCTGAGAGGAAGCAAGTGTCTTGTTCAGAAGGGGGTCACCAGCAGATGGGTGCCCGCCTACCTTCGGGGGTGCGCTGAGGTCATAGCAGTGTTCAACCCCCAGCTGGTCCACAGGCGCGTCCTTTCCACTCCTCATGGTCCGGATGTTCTCCAGCTGCTGCCGCCAGTCCTGAGGCTCCCAGGCTGGTGACTGGAGATGCTCGACCCCCTCTCCTTTCTCACCTTCTGAGGCCTCGTAGGCCACATTCAGTCTTTGAGCCTTCCGCTGACGCTTCACAGGGCTGTAGCTTTTCCTACCTTCTGCAAAAAGTACCACTTGGTCCCTTCAGTGAGGGCTACAGGTAAGGAAAAGGTGTGGGTGCTGCCCTACCTGCTATCTCATCCTACATCATTTATTCAACAACCACCCATCACCTACTACAACTGCGGGTGCTCTGGCCTCTGCAGCATGTGCTCCGGGCCAGGTCAGCCTTCCTCATGCTGTTGGCCCTCTGACCAAATCCACTTTAGCACATGACGACGCTAAGTAACAGCCTCCACCATGGTGCCCCCAATCTAGTCTCGACACTGTCAGAAAGAACTTTCTAAAATCTGAATTGAGGGGCTTCCCTGGTGGCGCAGTGGTTGAGAATCTGCCTGCCAATGCAGGGGACATGGGTTCGAGCCCTGGTCTGGGAAGATCCCACATGCCACGGAGCAACTGGGCCCGTGAGCCACAACTACTGAGCCTGCGTGTCTGGAGCCTGTGCTATGCAACAAGAGTGGCCACAATAGTGAGAGGCCCGCGCACCGCGATGAAAAGGGGCCCCCACTTGCCGCAACTGGAGAAAGCCCTTGCACAGAAACGAAGACACAACACAGTCGAATATAAATAAATAAATAAATAAAAATTAAAAATTAATATCTGCTAAAAAAAAAAATCTGAATTGAGTTGTGTCACTTTCTGTTTAAAACTCCAAACTCTGTCCTGGCATCAGAGCTCCTGCCTACCTGGCTGGCATTATCGCGTGCCTGTCCCCCCCAGCCATGCTTCTGCCCAGTGTGTCATTTTGTCTGGACTACCCCTGGGGTCTTTGGGTGTCCGTAAGAATCCTCCTCTGGACAATCCTGCAGACGTCCAGGCAGGACAAGTGGCAGGGGGCCCTGTCGTTCTCGCCCACCGCTGAATCTCAAATTAGGTCCTTAATAATGACGTAAACGTAAGGAAAGCCACGCCGTTTCCCACTTTCTCTCAGAGGCACCCTCTAGCAGGGGGAGAAAACTTCTGGCTGGGACAGTCCTTGGCACCGGGCCTCTGAGCTGGAAGCAACTATGAGGACAGGGCCGGTTTGCCTCGCAATCAGCCTGGCACAAGTGGAGTACCCTAGGGCATGCTAGTGGGACCGGGAGAACTTTCTTCAACAGGACGAAGGTGGGGGAGGTGGGAACGCCTGAACCCAGCCCCTGTCTCCTGGGAAAGAGCTTAGGGCGGGAACTCAGGCCCCCACCCCGCCTCTCTTCCTGTGACCCCGCGCGGGCGCGGCGCTACCTGCAGCCGCCTCTTCTCTCCGGAGCGGCGCGGGCTTCTCCCTACTTCCTTGCTGACCGGCCCCGGGTCCCCGGCTCCGGCTGCGGGTCACCATCCTCACGCCCACCGCATTCATGCCGGATTCCTGCGGACTACACGTCCCGGCGGCCCCTGGGACCCCGTCACGTGACTAGCACTCGCCCAGCCTTTCCTCCAGAGGGCGGCCCTCGGCGCCCTCCCGCTGCCGGAAGTGCAGGTCGCGCTTCCGGCGGCGGCTTGTGGCCGGGGGTGTGCTCGGTTCTCGGCGCTGGGACTGTCCCGCTCGCTGCGGGCGCGGGGAGTGGTGAGTGGCTCGAGGTGTCCTGACCGCCGACTCCGACGGGGCAGCGGAGGAGGCTGCCTCTCCAGGCCTGCTCGGCACTGAGGCCGTGGGGGCGGACCCCGCAGTGTCAGGCCCGGCTCTCGGGCGCGCCCACCGCAGCCTGATTCTGGAGCTCCAAGCATTCCTTGGTTTTAAGTCATGGCGGGTGCGAGGGGGTCCCTGCTCCCGGCGTCCCCCAACAGTCCTCCTCCACACGGGGAGAAGAGAGATGGCAAACGTCAGGGCTCCCTGGACCCCGCGGCGGCCGCCCCCTGGCCCCAGTTCCCCTCCCTCACTCCATGCACTGAGGCGGGCGGACGGCCTGGCGTTTTCCAGGTTTATTTCTGGCCGGAACCGCGCCAGCCTGTGGTGGAGTTTTCTCGGGGGCTGTGGGAGGGAAGAAAGGTCGTGCCCACCGGAGACCTAGGGTTCGCGGGCGGTCCGCGGCGGGGCAGGTGGGTGGAGCCGTCCCTGAGATCTCTGCCTGATTGTCGGCACAGAGGAGTCCTCTGATGCGTCCCTGCCCAGCATGGCCAAGCCAGCAAGCAAAGATTCAGGCTTGAAGGAGAAGTTCAAGATTCTATTGGGACTGGGAACTCCAAGGCCAAATCCCAGGTCTGCAGAGGGCAAACAGACGGAGTTTATCATCACGGCGGAAATCCTGAGAGTGAGTGAGCTGCCTGGGTCTTCTCTGCTAGCTTAGTGGGAGGTGCAGGGAAGGCTGAGTTTGGTCTGTCACCAGGTTCTGTGGGAGATGGGCTGCTGGTGACCGTCTGTGGGGCTGCTGTTCCCAGTACCATGGTGACATATGTGTCTTTTCTCTGGAAATTCAGGAAGTCAGGATCTTGGCGACTTGGTCCAGCACACTTGAGTTAGTATTCAGATGTTGATGCAAGAAAACTTGTTTTACTAGATGACCTAAAGGCCATGGTCTCCACAGGTGATTAGGGTTATGGCCAGGGGTAACTGGTAATGTGTGAGTTTCTGGGAGAAGTAAGGCTTCACTTTTTTGTCTGTGTTGGAATCTCACAGACGTGCCTACTCAGTGCTTTACCCATAAATAATGTTGAATGTTTGCACTTGTAAAGTTTCCCGTTCAGAAACAACCAAAATGCTCATCAATTGGTGAAGGTTTAAACAAAATGTGATGCCTTCATACGATGGAGTAGTATTTAACAAAAAGAGGAGTGAAGCACTGATAACATGCAACAGCATGGATGAACCTTGAAAACATTATACTAAGTGAAAGAAACCAATCACAAAAGCCCACATAATGTATGATTCCATATATATGAAATGCCCAGAATAAGCAAATCCATAGAGACAAAGTAGATTAGCCTTTGCCAGGGCTTGGGGGGAGGAGGGAATGGGGAGTGAAGCTTCTTTTTGAGGTGATGAAAGTGTTCTGGAATTAGTGGACCTGGTTGCAAGCACTGTGAATATGGTAAAAACTGGATTATACAGTTTAAAGTCATTACAGTGGTGAATTTTATCATATGTGAATTTTATTTTAATAAAGTGCAGCTATGGAAGAAAAAAAAAATTGTCTGTTCTTACTCCCCTAAGGTGGACTAGTCAACTCTGGTGATTCTTGGTTCAGAAGATTCTGCTGTGGGTCTCCAGCATGGGAAAGGCAGGGCAGTTCCTAGAGTGCTCTTGATTGGCAGGTAAGGAGACCTGGTGTCTGAGCACTGGCCTTCTTTCATCTCTCCAGGAGCTGAGTGTTGAATGTGGCCTCAACAATCGCATCCGGGTGATAGGGCAGATCTGTGAGGTTGCCAAAACGAAGAAATTTGAAGAGGTAGGTGTGTCTTGGTTGGGTGCCTGGAGAGATTCATGTGAGCTGCATTAAAGCCTGATTTGGCTCTTTTTAGGAGCAGGGTTGACAGCTGACTTCACTAATGAACTGATATGCACCATTTGAGGGAAATTTAGTCTTCATCTTAGCGATGAGGAAGCTTCTGGAAATGTCCTGAGCATAACCCTGAGAGGCCAGTCACATGTGGAGGTGGGGAGCAAGAGGATTAGGCTCTTTTAGCAGATCCAGAAGCGGTTTTGTGGTGCTTACAGAAACGCACGCTCACTTGTCCTCTCACATTACAGATTCGCAGGAAGGAAAAATAGGGGAACGTCAGGAGAGCATGTGGTTTCACAGAGAACAAGCCCAGGCACACCAGTCTCTGTCTTTCTGGGAGAGATGTTTGGGTGGTATTAAGCAGCCTCACAGATGTAGGAGTATTTATTTTGGGCAGATACTTCCAGGCTCTCTCCTGATGTCCTGTGGACAGAGTGGGAAGCTTCCTGCCGTTAGAGTTCCTCAAGGGCTCTGCTCTTGCCTCAACCCACTTTTGTGTGAGTGACACAGGAGGAGACATGGGTCTCATACCTGGCGGGTTCAGATTTGCTCAGTGGGGAGGAATCACTATGTCCTCTGCAGGTCATCTGAAACGTGCAGGCTGCACATGACCAGGGATAAATGTGAGGATAGGCATCTATGTTCTTAAAGTTGTTTCTGTACAATAAGTACGGAAAGGGGAGCCGTGTCAGAGCTGCCGTCAAGTGAATAGACAGATAGGCCTAAGAGGCTGGAGTAGTCCATGGGCTCAGTGTCTGTGTGCTCTTGTGGCTTAGGGTGCATCAATAGGAGTATTGTGAATGGGACAAAGGAAGTAAAACTTCCAGTGTATTCCAGTGTATGCCCGAATAATGTTGGTCAGACAACATTGAAAAGACATTTTAGTTCCCCTCTTAAGAGGAGTGAGCCCGGGAAAGGGTAAGTGGTCTGGAAACTCTGGCTGGAGGGAGTCAGGGATGGTTAACGTGGGAAAGGGAAGCTGACACAAGAGAGACTGATTCTGGGAGCTGAGGGGAAAGCACCCAGCAGCTCCCTTGTGGGCTAGGTGGACTTAGGAGGCAGATTCCAGAAGCCTGGACAGAGTTCTTAGCAAGCCAAGCCAGGCAGCAGAGTCGGGGTTGGGGTGGGGTACTGAGTGGCCCGAAGCTGGTTTGTTTACACAGGGGAGATCCAGAGCATGGGATTCCTGGGTCAGGCTGCAGGCCCGGGGACCGCTGTGGTACTTCTGGTTCTGAGACTCTTCCAGTGGCTTTTCCGATGGAGCCTGAGCAAGCTCTCAGAGACTCGCTGCTGATCTCTGGAGGCAGCCAGGACGGCCTCCCTGGCCTTCCTGCTTTCCTCCCTCCCCTCAGACTATGGCCTGGTGAGGGTTAAAGGGACCTGTGAGGGTTCGAAGTAGCTTGGAGCTGTTCCCCTTGTCAGGCTCGTGGTCGCTGTGGGCTGTGACAGGTACATGAGGGCTTTAGAAGAGTGAGTTCTAAGTCAAAAGACCATGTTGTTCTGCTCTGTCCTTTGCCCATGGAACTGTCCCTCAAGTTGAGGGGCCAGCACACCAATCCCTGTCCCTTCTTTGCCGGGCAGCATGCGGTGGAAGCACTCTGGAAGGCCGTCTCGGACTTGCTGCAGCCAGAGCGGCCGCCAGAGGCCCGGCACGCCGTGCTGGCTCTGCTGAAGGCCATCGTGCAGGGGCAGGTAAGAGGTGGCCGCTCTGTGCCTGGGGGGAGCTGGGGCGGGCCACGTGCTGACTGCTCCCGCGGGCCACACTTGGACCCTCGTCTTTGGCGAGAGCACCAGGCACAGGTTCGCTGGTTCCCAGGGGCCCTGCAGCCGGACTGCCCGAGTGGGCATGCTGGTGTCACCTCTAGTATCTGCGTGACCCTGGGCAAGTCACTGGAGCCCCCTGAGCCTCCACTTCCTCTCCTCTAAAGTGGGGATGCTTGTCATTCCCTTTTTTCTGGGACGTTCTGGGGAGTAAATGAGGCAGTTCACCCAAAATGATGAGAATGGCTCCTCACACGAGTGAGCTGTTGTTTTCTTGCTCTCACTGACCTCCTGCCCCTCACCGTGGGCTCCTGCCCCTCACCGTGGGCTCCTGCCCCTTGCTCACCGTGCTCCTGCCATGCTGGAACACCCAGGCCACCTCTCACCATTCCTGCTTGGAAGGCTTCCTCTCCTCTTGGCCTATTTTCTCTATGCCTTCACACCCCGCTGCTCAGAGAAGTCCCCACTCTCAGCTTCGTTAGATGGCTATCATCATTCCGTGAGCATCCCTCGAGGGTGGGTGCGTTGGCTCCTGCTGTGTGCCCAGACCTGGGCTCATAGTAGGTGCTCCACACACACACTGGTCAAACGATGACCAGTGCGCCTGATCCCCTACCCAGTTAGTCCCTCACAGCCGCTTCCTCGGGGAGGGAGAAAGGGCCCCAGGGCTGGGAGTCTTGGAGCCCACAGCACTTCTTGGACTTCTCATAGCTGCTTGGGAAACCCAGGGGGATCTTGGCGGGACTGCTGACTCGATGGTTTTGTCTTCAGGGAGACCGCTTGGGCGTTCTCAGGGCCCTCTTCTTTAAGGTCATCAAGGATTACCCCTCTAACGAAGACCTCCACGAGAGACTGGAAGTTTTCAAGGCCCTCACGGACAACGGGAGACACATCACCTACTTGGAGGAAGAGCTGGGTGGGTGCCACGTTGGGTGTGAGGTCTCTCTGGCCTTGGTGATCAAATTTAATCTGGGATGCAGGAAGGCCTGTCGGGCCCAGAGGGAGTGCTGCAGTTCACAGGCGTGGCCTGCAGAGGGCGCTGCAACACACTGGTCTGCTTATCTGTGTGCAACCAGGATCAGCCCCCCGAATCTCCCCAGGAGCTTGTTAAAAATGCAGAGTCTGGGCTTTACTCCAGACAGGCTGGCTCTGAATCCCTGGGGAGTGGGGCCTAGATGTGCCTTTTAGGCGGGCAGGAGGTGGTCTGCGTTTTGCTGTTGGGAGAGCATGCTGCTGACCCAGGCCTCAGCCTGGGTCTTATCCAGAGTGCCCTGAGGTTTTTGGGGGGCTGGGGCCACCTCGCTGCGTCTTTCTCCTTGCCCTTTTCATGCCCGGTCTGGCCTCCTAGCGCTTCCCTTTGGTGGCCATCCTCCCTGTTATCCTTATGGTGTGAGGTTTCCATGAGTCTTGAGATTTCATGTCACTGCTGTGGGGAGAAGAGGAAGGCAAAGGAAGAAGTAAATCTGACTTGGGCCTTGCTGTTCTGTCAGAAACGGGCCTCAGCTGTTGGTCCACCTGCAGGACAGGTGCTGACAGTGAGGATGTGGTTAGTTTTTCTGTCCAAGTTTATGTGTCTAGCAACCAAGCGTTGCTTGTGTCTCCTTTGAGAGATTCTCTGTGGGGATGGGGGCCTCCTAGACACTCGCCCCGTGTTTGCACCCCTAGCATCGGGGTCAGGGCTCTGAGCATCAAATGCACAAACGCTGCCCCTGCCTCAGCTCAGACCCCTTCATGCACCCTGGGAGCTGGTGAATTCCAGAGTCCATGACATGCTGACCTGCTCGGGCTCCAGCTGAGCCTCCATCGGTCCCGTGCTGGCCTGCCTTTCATTCCATGGGGACCAATGATGCTGTTTCCAGCAATGAATGGGATGGGGACTCATTTTCCTGGGGAGGAGGTGAGTAGGAAGGACATTGCTCTCCTCTTTTTCTCCCCTAGCTGAATTTGTCCTGCAGTGGATGGACATTGGCCTGTCCTCAGAATTCCTTCTGGTGCTTGTGAATTTGGTCAAATTCAACAGCTGTTACCTCGATGAATACATTGCATCCATGGTCCAGTAAGAAAAACATGTGATCAGTAACATGCACTGATCACAGTGCTGCTGTCTTGTTTCTGCAGTTCAGCTCTGTAGGGTGAATAAAGCTGTTAAAACCATCAAATAAATGGAGATGTTGGCAGTGGCCAAAGCCACCTTCCACATAATGTTTGTAGCAGATGTGTGTTATTACTTGATGTTTTGTTTATTGTTACTTGTCATTTGTTCAAAACACTCCGTGAAACCCTGTGGGCAGAGGCTTGGTCTTGGTGCTGTACACTCAGTGCTGAGCAGTGGTTGGGTGAGGGGAGCCCTGAGGGAGGATGAGCCACTTTTTTAACTGACTTGGTAGAGGAACCAGGAAGTAAAATGGAGCCACCCAGCCTCTGGGAAGTGTCCTCTCAGCTGACTTTGTGTTTCTTCCCACAGCATGATCTGCCTGCTGTGCGTCCAGACCGTGTCCTCCGTGGACATAGAGGTCAGTAGCTGCCCCCGTCCAGGGACAGTCCCTTTCACCGTCCTTCTGGGCAGGCCGGGTGGTGTAGCAACTGAGACCCCAGGCCCTGGGGTCAAGCCCTGTGCTGCCCCTCACTGGCTGTGTGGCCTCGGGAAAGCTGCTTGACCTCTCTGAGCCTCAGGACTGTCTCCTGTAAGTAAGGGCGTTGGATGACATCCGTTGTGGGGTCATAGTTCATGATGGGATAACCCACCGTGACTGGGATGTAAAAGTGCCTCCCAGATGCTTGCTCACTCTGTGGTTCCCAGGAAGGCTGCTTTGACAGAGGGGAGGGGCAGTCATTGCTGACCAAAGGATGGTCAGTGGAGGAAGCTGGGGGTGTCACTTCCCTGTGAGCAGGAGGCAGGGCTGGCCTGACTCTTTTCTCCGCCCCACCAGGTCTCTCTGCAGGTGCTGGACGCCGTGGTCTGCTACAACTGCCTGCCGGCCGAGAGCCTCCCCCTGTTCATCGTCACCCTCTGCCGCACCATCAATGTCAAGGAGCTCTGTGAGCCTTGCTGGAAGGTAGGGGTCTAAACTCTCATCTTGCAGAGTTCTTGCCCGGATGAAGTGATAAGCCAGGCTTATGGACAGGACAAGGGCCATCTTGTCCTCAATGAATGGCCATCTTATTCTCGGAGCGGCCAGACAATGGCCTGTTGAGGGGAAGCCAGTGGCATTTTCCCAGTGGCTGAGCTGAGGTCAGGGTTTTGGTGACATTTTGAGAACTTAGCTGCCCCTGTTCGGGAGGAGATGGTGGAGAACAGCTGGACGTGGAGGGCTTCAGAGTGGTGGCCGTGCGAGGCCCCGGGCTCGTGTTTGTGTTTGCCAGTCTAACGACGGTGCGTCTTGCTTCCCAGCTGATGCGCAATCTCCTGGGCACCCACCTGGGCCACAGTGCCATCTACAATATGTGCCGCATCATGGAGGACAGGCGAGTGCGGGTGGCCCAGCCAGCATGGGTGAGGGCGGCTTGGCGGCCGCAGGGCCTCCTCAAGGAGGCTCCCTGTGTGGGCTCTATGCCTTGGCACAGGCTGATGCGGAGCTTCCTGTTCTGGTGGGGTGGCTGCTCCAGAAGCGAGTCCTGATCTAGGGCTCACGTCTTATGCTACTGGTCACCTGTCCTCCCCTCCTCCTGCCAGTAAAGTCAGAACATGCAAAACTGAGCTCTCGACCTCCCTCCCACAGGCGGACCTCCTCCAGTGGGGCTGCCTCACCACCCACTTGTCACGAGGCCCTGCCTCACCTCCCACAGCCAGACCGTCTCAGGTGGTGTTGCTTCTGCCCCTGAGATGGTCGTCTGTCCACTCCCGGGCCCCCCCACCCCCTCAGCTCTCACCTCCTCACTGCTCTCCTGCACTCACTCTTGGCCTCCTGAAGTCCATTCCTCCACACAGCAGCCACACATAGTTTTTCTAGCACAGATCTGACTGTGTCACTTTTTGCTTGAAGCCACAATGGCTCCTAGTGCTCTCAGGATAAAAACCAAATGGCAAGGCCTGGATGGTCCAGCCCTGCTCAGCCTGTGAGCTTCTCGTTCCCACCTTGTTGCCCTTCTGCCACCCACCCAGGACCTTTGCACGTAACTTTCATCTTGCTGAAATGTCCTTCCACCTGGGTTGAGTTTCCCTGAGTGTCCTTGACATTGTAGTGTTGCGGTTAGATTCCCTGATCACCCTGAGCAGGTCTGCTCTCGTATCCCATGGCTTTCCTTCTTAGCTGTAATCTGAGTTGGAACCTTGGTGTTTATTTACGTGATCCTTTGGTTCACACCTGTGTCTCCTAGGCTGTCAGCACCATGATGCTGAGGGCTGTTGAGCGAATGCGTGAATGAATCACACGGTTGCTGCTGGCCCCTGAGTCCCCTGCCCAGCCTACTTCCCCAGCTTTGCTTCTGCCTCATAAGTGTAGGGACCTCCAGGGAGGCTGCCAGAAGCCTGGGTAGATGCTGGGCTGGGCCCTGCTTATATCCTGTCTTCCCGGGGAACGCTTTCAGAGCCTACATGGAAGATGCCCCACTGCTGAGAGGAGCTGTGTTCTTTGTTGGCATGGCTCTCTGGGGAGCCCACCGGCTCTACTCTCTCAAGAACTCCCCAACATCTGTGTTGCCGTCATTTTATGAGGTAACTTGGCTTCTGTACCGCAGTGAGCTGGTGAGGGCGGGAAAGCTCACCTCAGCCCCACCCAGTGGGGACAGACCTGTCAAGACGGGGAGTCTGCTGCAGGGGCAGGAGGTGGGGGGTGGGCACGGGGGGAACGTGTGCAGTCATTTGCTTTGCAAGTGGGGTTGCGATGTAGGGCCTTTGAAGGTTTTATCCTCAATCAAATATTATATTTTGTGAATTTCATTTTCTACAAATTAGCATCAGGACTGCTCAGGATTCCCCCTGGGGATAGTGACATACTTGCTTTCGACAGTTTCCTTGGTCAAGTGGCAAACTTGCTCTTGGTCTAGAATGAGGCCAGAGTTAATAGCTTGTGTTTCCACCGTGCCTGGTGGAGTTCGGAGCACTTTGCATGTTTTCATGTAGCTGTCATGGCACCCTGGTGAGCTGGGGCAATCACACCATCCTCATCTTACCTGACAAGCAGATGAGCTGTGTCATGTCCCAGCTGCCCCTAATGGGGTCCTTCTGGCCACACCCTGTCTCCTGGGCAGTGGAGGCCATGTTCTTTGCACGTTGCTTGCATCAGGGTAGCTTTCAGGTTCTTCTAGGCCAGGAAGCCAGGGACCCAGAATTTGAAATGAATGGTCTGGCTACGTCAGGCCCTTTGGAGCCAGTATAGAAAACACACTTCTGGGTTCCTGAGATACTACTTTTGTGGCCCACGAGATGTGCGTGGGAGCGAGGCATCTCATGCTAGGTTCCAAGGGCGACGTGCTGGGGCTTCTGTGCGTGAGCGCAAAGGGGCTGATGCTGCGTGCCCCCCGGGCCGTGTTCCAGGCCATGACCTGTCCGAACGAGGTGGTGTCCTATGAGATCGTGCTCTCCATAACCAGACTTATCAAGAAGTACCGGAGGGAGCTCCAGGCTGTGACATGGGACATCCTGCTGAACATTGTTGAACGCCTGCTTCAGCAGCTCCAGGTGAGGTGGGCACAGGGAGAACCGAGACGGCCGACCCGTTGGCCAGAGGGCCCCTTCCTGGGGGGCGTGGACCCATGGGGGCCTCTCCCCGCCCCTCCAGGGCCCTCCCTCAGAGCTTGCTGGGCCGTGTTCTCTGATGGCTCTTGGGTGGCAACTCACCGTCCACTGAAGACGGCTGTTTTTCCCAAATCCCCTCTATCAGTTGAAGCAGGACTATGTAATAGGTGAGCAAGGGGGGTGGGGGGTAGTGTTGATCAAGGTCGACAGAGTAACACGCCAGGTGGCCTCCATGGCCTGCAAGTGGACCCTGAAGACAGTTCCCAAAGTGTCTCGAATGCTGCCCGCAGTTGGTGGAACTTTGGAGGAGGGCTTTGACTGTGGCAGGAAGGAGGACGTGATGGTGCAGGGGCTGCAGATGAGATGAGGCCCCATATAGCATGGGCTCGGGTCTGGGGCACTGGGGCGGGCTTTAGGCGGACGGCCAGGCCCGTGGGAGGAAGGACCGGAACTCAGCAGGGCCTGGGTTCTTGTCCCTCAGGGGTGGCTGCTGGGCCAGATCATTGTCACGACCAGCTGGTCAGGCAGTGCTTCATCTTGGAGTGATGGTCTGGAAGGCCACACCCCTGGGGCCTCCAGAAGATGCGAGAGCCTGAGGGAGGTGTGAACACACTAGTAGTGGAGGCCCGCCATGTGGGCACAGCCAGGACCCCTTGGGCCCCACCGTTCCCCAATGGGCAGGAATAGCACTCGTGCCCCCTGTCCAGTGGGAGGACCTGAGAGGGTGTCTGGATTCAGCTCATTTGAGCTGAGGACTCCAATGCCGAGTCCTTGAAGGGAGCTGAGATCCCTCCTGTGTAACCGTGCCTTCGTGTTGCAGAGCCTGGACAGCCCAGAACTCAAAGCTATCGTCCACGACCTGCTGACCACGGTGGAAGAGCTGTGTGATCAAAATGAGTTCCATGGCTCGCAGGAGAGATACTTTGAGCTCATTGAGAGATGTGCAGACCAGAGGCCTGTAAGACCACCTCTCTCTCCAGCACAGTGGGCCTTTGGTGCTTGGGCAAGCGGGTGGTTTAGGTCAGGCTGCTGGGGGAGAGGAGGGGCTGCTCAGCTCCCGGAGGTCTGGCTGTGTGGGTCTGGAGGCAAGTTTTCCGTGAGTTTGAAGTAAAAACCTTGGCAGGCTTCTGCTCCCCTGGGATTTGTGCTCCAGCAGAGAAGTCTGCCGTGCCGTCAGGAGGCTGAATGCGTGTGGGTCTGTGAGAGCACATCACAGCCTAAGCATCCGTTTCCTCCCACCTGTGCGGAGGGAGGGGCCAGTTGGCTTCATGCTCAGCATGTCTGCTCTCCGAAAGGCAGGCAGTCCTGGTGCCAGAAGGGCTCAGCCTGATGCAAGGCTTTTATGTGGGTTTTATCTTTTATTTCTTTATTTTGGCTGTGTTGGGTCTTCGTTGCTGCACGCAGACTTTCTCTAGTTTCGGCAAGCGGGGGCTGCTCTTCGTCGTGGCGCGCAGGCTTCTCACTGCGGTGGCTTCTCTTGTTGCAGAGCGTGGGCTCTAGGTGGGCTTCAGTAGTTGCAGCAAGTGGGCTCAGTAGTTGTGGTGTGCAGGCTCTAGAGCACAGGCTCGGTAGTTGTGGCACACGGGTTTAGTTGCTCCACGGCATGTGGGATCTTCCTGGACCAGGGCT
Organism: Pseudorca crassidens; assembly: GCF_039906515.1. Lineage (NCBI taxonomy): Eukaryota > Metazoa > Chordata > Mammalia > Artiodactyla > Delphinidae > Pseudorca > Pseudorca crassidens. Next base: position 37,409,071 of record NC_090310.1, on the reverse strand, counting down.
TGAACCCATGTCCCCTGCATTGGCAAGCGGATTCTTAACCACTGTGCCACCAGGGAAGTCCGTTATGTGGGTTTTAAATGAATCTTCACTGCTGCCAGCAGGGCCTTTATCGTGTGGGCTCCCTACCTGGGCCTCGGAGTGGCTGGTCTCTTGGGCCAGCAGCATGGGGCCGTATTTATCAAAAAATCTCTGGAAGGGCAGAGCGGCTCATTCACTCCAGGTCTTTCTTCCTTTGACAGGAGTCCTCCCTCTTAAACTTAATAACCTACAGGGCTCAGTCAATCCATCCAGCAAAGGATGGCTGGATTCACAACCTGCAGTTACTGATGGAGAGATTTTTCAGGTAGGCAGCCTCTGGAGGCCCACCTGACCCTGTGTCTGCACTGCAGGCAGGACACTGAGAGTTAGCACTTTCCTCTCCGATTCTTGAAAGTGACAGTTCTCACTGAGCAGGAAAGGGTTTGTCTTCCAGAGGACAGAGTTCTCTGAGGCCTCTGTGCTTACTCCCTCCTGTGGAGTGGTCATCTAGAAAGAGGCCATCTCTGAGGGCCAGGTTCTCTGCCCCTTTACCCCATTCTTGGTCTGGATGTTGCCGAGCTGGGCCCCACGCGGGGAGGATCTGGAGTCAGTCTTGCCTGACACGGAGGCGGGTGGGTCTGGGGGCTGGGTCCCCAGGGAAGCCATTGGAGGTTGGGCTACTCGGGCTGGGGGAGGGTGAGGCCGGTGGCTGGTGCACCCGCCCAGCCCCAACAGGTGTGCTCCTCCCCCCAGAAACGAATTGCGCAGTGCTGTGCGTATCAAGGTGCTGGACGTCCTGTCCTTCGTGCTGCTCATCAACAGGCAGTTCTATGAGGTGTGTATCCATGCTGGCGCGGGAGCCCTGGGGCAGCAGGTGTGAGGGCGGCCTCCACAAGCCATGCGGGGTGGTACTCACCCGAGAGGCAGCGCGTGGCCCTTTCAGGGCACTACACGCCTCCTGGGGTTGGCCTGGGACCTGGGGTCTGCCAGCGCCTCTCTGTGGCAGGCTTTGTTTCCTCGTTCATCCCTCCCTCCCTCCCTTCCTTGGTGCCTTCTGCCAGGCCTGTGGCTGAGCGGCCAGGATGGCATAGTCCCTGCCCTCAGGAAAACAGTCTTGCATGGGGACATTTTCTTTTTATAATCACACTCATCCTCCGGGCTCTGGGCTGATCACCAGATGCCAGGGTGGTGGCAGCCCCTACCAACCTCTCTACTGCATTTCTTCCCCTCCAGTCCATCCTTCACTAGGTTTGCAGCCAGGGCCTGTCCTTCTTTCAGAATCGGCAGCGGCCTCTGCCCACTGGGCTCTCTTCTCCGGGAGGTGTGCTCAGGCTCTACATCTCCCCTCGTTTCCCAGCACCTTCCTCACCAAGGCCTCACTGGAATGCCTGGTATCCCTAGGACCTGCCCACCCCTCCTACCCTCTCAGCCTTCCCTTTCCCTGCATCTCTGTCCCTTGGAATTCATTCTTTTTCAGAGTCCAGCTCAGTGCTGCCTCTTTTAGGAAGCCCTCTGGGTTCTTGAGTCCCTCGTGTTGGGGTCGCTCTCGTCCTGCTCTCTGCTCCTGTAGCGCTTTGTACCTGCTTCTGTGAAAGCGCTCGTCCTGCTGCCCCGTTACAGTGGGCTCTGTGATGTCGGGGACGAGGTCTCTCTATCCCCAGGGCAGAGAGCCCTCCACATGGGATCCTTCTTAATTGTGATGTTGAATGACAGAGAGGGAGCAGGGACATTCACTGCTGCATCACGTCTGAGTCTGAGCCTGTGGGCCATGCCCCGGCTGGGCCAACGTGTAGTCGTCATCATTCTCCTGAGCCGAGGGGACGCACAGAGTGCCCTGGAAGAGGCCTGGGCCTCTCAGGCGCTCGCACACCCCGCTGCTGTTGTCCCAAGTCTTTAACGACGTGTTAGGTGAGTTTTGGCCGTGTGGCCAGTGGCTCACCTGGCTTCTCTTGTGCTTGGTGCAGGAGGAGCTGATCAACTCAGTGGTCATCTCACAGCTCTCCCACGTCCCGGAGGATAAAGACCACCAAGTCCGAAAGCTGGCCACCCAGTTGCTGGTAGATCTGGCTGAAGGCTGCCACACCCACCACTTTAATAGCCTGCTGGACATCATTGAGAAAGTGAGAGCCACTCGAGCCTGGGGCTTGGGGCGCCTGGGCTGCCATTGGGACCCCTCTCTGTGGCAGAGCCCAGCGGACAGCAATGTTCTTGGGACCCGCTGTCTCCGTTCTCTGCAGGGAGACTGCCTGGGTCTCTCCGAGATGGGGTTCCCTCCTAACAGAGATGGGGCGGTGTTGGGAGGTCTGGCCGGGCCTGCTGCTGCTTGGCGCTGTCCTGCTGCCGTGCTGCCCAGGGGTCCTGGGACATGGCTCTGTGGCTTCGGGGGAGACTGGCTGGGGGTGGGGTTTGGGCACATTGTCCTTCTGCACAGCCAGCATTCTTTTAATTTCAAAATGCATTGCAGTTTCTGAACCATGCCCTGGATGAGGGGAGTGCATCTTTCCTCTTGAGAAATAAAGGAGAAAGTATTTTTGGGTAGAAAATATCAGATCTGATGGTTGCTGCCTCAGGGAGCCCAGAGTTGGGAATTTAAATAGAGATCTTCTCTCTGTAGGTGATTGCCCGCTCCCTGTCTCCACCCCCTGAGCTGGAGGAAAGGGATGTGGTGGTGTACTCGGCCTCCTTGGAGGATGTGAAGACTGCAGTCCTGGGACTCCTGGTCATCCTTCAGGTGGGCCTCTGCATTTCATTGGAGTGCTGCTCTTTAGCGACCCATCCCCGAGGAGACCTGGGCACTCCCTGGGGTCTCAGAGGGCAGTCCGAGTGTGATCCCAACTCCTCGTTACAGTGGGGGGACCAGGTCAGAGCCCTGACCAGGTCAGGGAAGCGTGGACAAGGCCCAGCCAGAGCCAGTCTGTGAGAAACACTCCCAAGCCAGGGCCAGAACCACCACCTCACGTCTCTCCACAGCCAATGAGGTGGGAAGGGCTGGTGTCCGTTCTGTCCCCACGGTTGTTTGGTCTTTTTTTAATAGCTTTTTTGAGATGTAGCTTATATATCATACAGTTCATCCGTTTAGAGTGTATGATTCCGTGGTCTTTGTTGTATTCATAGAGTTGTGCAGCCATCATTAGAGACATTTACCCCAAAGCAGCTCCATACCCATTAGCGGTCACTCCTTATTCTCCCCTCAGCACCTCCAGCCCTTGGCAATCACTAATTCACTTTTTGTCTCTGAATTTGCTTATTTTGGGCATTTCATAGACATGGAATCACATAATATGTGACCTCATGTGTCTGGCATCTTGCATTGAGCATAATGTCTTCAAGGTTCATCCATGTTGTAGCGTGTGTCGGTACTTCATTTCTTTATATGGATGGGTAATAGTTCATTGTACGGATAGACTATATTTTGCTTATCTATTCATCAGTTGATGGACACTTGGGTCACTTCCACTTTTTGGCTGTTGTGAATCGTGCTACAGTGAACACTCACAAGTTTCTATGTGGACATGTGTTTCATTTCTCTAGGGGATCCACCTAGGAGTGGAATTGCTGAGTCAGCCGGTAACTCTGCTTAATCGTTTGAGGAACAGCCAGGCTGTTTTCCACAGGGCCTGCTCCATTTTACATTCCCAGCATCAGTGGATGAGGCTTCCATTCTCTCCACATCCTCACTCACACTCCTTATTTTCGGTTTTTTTGATTATCACCATCCTAATGGGTATGAAGTGAAATCTTACTGTGGTTTTGATTCGTGTTTTCCTAATGATGTTGAGCATCTTTCCATGTGCTGACGGGTTGTTTGTGTATCCTCTTTGGAGAAATGTCTGTTCAGATCCTTTGCCCATTTTTTTTTTTGCGGTACGCGGGCCTCTCACTGTTGTGGCCTCTCCCGTTGCGGAGCACAGGCTCCGGATGCGCAGGCTCAGCGGCCATGGCTCACGGGCCCAGCCGCTCCGCGGCATGTGGGATCTTCCCGGACCGGGGCACGAACCCGTGTCCCCTGCATCGGCAGGTGGACTCTCAACCACTGCGCCACCAGGGAAGCCCTCTTTACCCATTTTTAAACTGGGTTATTTGTCTTTCTCGAGTTGTAAGGGTTCTTTCCATACCCTGGATACAAGTCCTTCATCAGTCAGACAATTTGCACACATTCTCTGTTCCCAATCATTCTTGCCACGTCGTGCTCACTCTCCTGCGTGGTGGCTGTCCTCACACGCTCCTGGGCACCGCCTGGCTCTTGAGGCTTGATGGAGCTGTGGACTTGTCCCTTTACGTCCCCAGCAGGGCAGCGATCAGGCTCTTCCACTGGCTACCGCCCTCGATCACTGACTTGCAAAACATTGTGGTGTTATCTATACTCAAGGTCACCTGCCAGTATCAGTATTGTGTAAAATGTAATATTTGAATCAATTGGTTCATAAACTACTTCGTAAAATGTTGATGGTAGAACAGTTTCCGTCATGTTTATACGTGATGGACTTTTATTATCTGGTGTGGAAGTTTAAAATTTGATAAAAAGTGGACGGCACCTCCTTGGTGTCTTGTCCATAGCAGCCCCGTGCTCCCTGTGTCCTGACTTGAGGGGTTGTGGGGAGCCCTGTGGCCTGGATGAACCCAGAAGCCTATACGGAGAATGAAAAAGAGATGGTCTGTTGCCCTCACTTGGAAATCGAGCCCTGGTGACCCGGGGCCGCAGAATTGAGCTGTTTCCTACTTGAGCAAAGTCCTGGGCCAGCCTGTTTTCATTTTTTGTAATTAAAAAATAATATATATGTCTAGTTAAAACACGCGAACAGCATAAACATAGCAAAAAGTTCTGTTCCCTCCTTTCTTCCCACCAAAATGGGCAAGCAGAGCAGTGGCTGCCCAACTCCATGGGTGTCCTTCCTGAGATGCTTGTGCTTTGTCAAGCGTGGTGTCCAACTCCCTCCCCTCTCCCTTGTGTGTGTGTTTTGTTTTTTGTGGAAGGCAGGGATAATGCTTTTATGTTGTTTTTTTAAAATTAATTATTTTATTTTGGGGGGCTGCGTCAGCTCTTTGTTGCGGCGCACATGCTTCTCTCTAGTTGCGGCGTGTGGGTTCCAGAGTGCGTGGGCTCTGTAGTTTGCGGCACACAGACTCTCTGGTTGAGGCGCACGAGCTCAGTTGTTGTGGCCCATGGGCTTAGCTGCCCCACAGCATGTGGGATCTTAGTTTCCCGAGCAGGGATTGAACGCGCGTGCCCTGCATTTACCACTGGACCACCAGGGAAGTCCCTATATTGTTTTTGAACCAAAGAGACACCACTCTGTTAATCATTTTTTTCTTTAAAAAGAATATCAATAAAAAAATAAATAAAATTCAAAATAAATAAGTAAATAAAAGAACATCAGTGATACGTTTTTGAAGCACTGCTCTCCTCCAAGGCTCAGAGTACCACAAAGGGGACCGTTGGCTGTAGCTGGGTCCCTTGGGTCCCTCCTGCCCCAGCACCACCCCATAACCCCTGCCCCCAGAACCAGGTTGCTGGCAGCACCGCGAACTCTCACACCTGGCCTCCCGTAGCCTGGCTTGTCAGGGAGGTGCTCTTGACCTTGCAGAGGTGGGGGAGACGGGCTCACCGTGGGGTTAATAACAGCCCCAGCAGCTAGGGGAATTATCCCCTTTATAACCCCTCATGAAGCACACCTCCCACCTTGCTCTGCCCCTGGTTTCTCCCGCTTTGCCTCGTGGCGTTGAGAAGGTGCTCTGTCGGTGCACGTGGATCTTGTCATGCGTTGCTGTGTTGTGTGCCATTGGGCAGGTTTCTCTGATTCATTAACCAATTCCCTGTTGATAACACAGATATGTGGCTGTTTCTGGTTTTTTGCCTTCACCAAGGGTGGGCGCATGTGGGCGTACCCGTGGGATGAAGCCCTGAAGCAGAGTTGGTGGCTTGAAGTGTTTGTACATTTCAAAGAATGGTGGGTACGGCCAGTTACCTCCAAAGTGCTTGCCTGGCCTCTCCCCCCGGGCATCAAGGTGCTGACTCCCCGGCTGCAGTTTGGCCTCCTGCCCTTGCAGTGACCAGCGCGCTCTCTCTGCAGACCAAGCTGTACGCCCTGCCTGCCAGCCACGCCACACGTGTGTATGAAACGCTTGTCAGCCATATCCAGCTCCACTACAAGCACACCTACACCCTGCCCATTGCCAGCAGCATCCGGCTGCAGGTATGTTCCCTGGGGCACCCAGCAGCTGCAACCGGCCTGGTGAATGCAGGCTGCAGACTGGAGAGGTGGCAGGGGGCCTGGGAGGGGTCTTCAGCAGACTGTTCCTTCCTTAGCACCAGCTGTGGCTGCGTCCTCCCCAGGACCTGCTGCTTTTTCCTTTGCCTGTGGTCTGCATGCCTCTCAGTCACATGGCAGCCTGAGATGGGGGCAGAGAAAGGGAATTGCTCTGGAGCCCCAGACCCCTGGTGCCGCGGAGTCTGTTAGTGACTGGCAGCGGGGGTGCAGGGCAGGGCATACTGGTATGAGCTCCCACCATGGGAGCTGGCACCAGGATGAGCAGAGGGCGCTGGGATGGAAGCCCCGGTCCCTTTCAGAGCGTCTGCCCAATGGGGCAGCCCCCTGTCATTTGGGGACTCCAGTTAAATGACCCACCAATAGCTGGGGGAAGCGACAGTGTCCTGAGCAGAGCTCTGCTGTCTATACCGGGGCCGTGCGATGATGCCTGGGCAGGTGCAATATGTCCACTCCCGCTGTTTCCCCGGGTGTGAGAGGCTGCCATGTCGCCCAGCTTTTGTGGGAATGTCACAGCCTCCATGGGCTCTGAGGGAGGAGGCCATGAGTTCCCGCGCCTCTCCGCCAGCACCACCGTCTGCAATGAAGTCAGGGCGTGGTTGCTGTTAGCGCGGCAGCCTTTCCCGAGAGCTGCGCTGGTCTGCATGGCCAGGTGGCGGCTTTCTCTCTGTTGGACCATGCCTCCTGCTCTCCGCAGGCTTTCGACTTCCTCCTGCAGCTGCGGGCCGACTCGCTGCACCGCTTGGGCCTGCCCAGCAAGGACGGGCTTGTGAGGTTCAGCCCCTACTGCGTCTGCGATTACATGTACGGTCCTGGGTCCTGGGGCGGGTGGGGGGTGGGGAGCTCGCTGCCCTCCGCCCTGGGGTGGTCCTGTGTCTAAGGGAAGGTCCCAGAGGCATCCTGAGCACAGCCCTGGGTTGGGGCTTGGGGCCTGCATCCGTCCTTAGCCTTGTGGAGCGGGAGCTCTGGCCTCAGTGCTTCTCCCACTTGCTTCCACAGGGAGCCGGAGAGGGGCTCTGAGAAGAAGGCTGGTGGCCCCCTGTCACCTCCCACTGGGCCCCCTGGCCCGGCACCTGCAGGCCCCGCCGTGCGGCTCGGCTCACTGCCCTACTCCTTGCTCTTCCGTGTCCTGCTGCAGTGTTTGAAGCAGGTGAGATGGTCAGACCCTCCGGCTGCATTAGGTCAGACCAAGCAGTGACTGGTGCTGCCCGGGGGCCACCGTTCTTCTCCCACATTGGCAACCTTGGGAGGTTCGCTGCCTGTTTCTTGGTTGTCTGCCTCGAGGCCTCACAGCGGTTCCATAGCCATGTGTTGAGCGCCTGCTGTGTGTGGTGCATCACCAGAAGCTGGGTGCGGAGCCGAGGAGACGTTCCTTCCTCCAGGTGGTGGTTTTGGTACAAGAGTGAGGTGTATTGACAAATAACTGGATTGTAGGATGGGGTGTGCCTTGGGAGGAGGCACCAACAGGCTGTGCGGGACTGAAGCGGGGGGTGCCGTCACATCTGGTTGGGGGCATGGGGAGGGGCAGGTGAGGGCAGTCTTGAAAGAGGGGGAAGATTCCAGCGGCAGGAGTAAGCAAAGCCTGGAAGTAGGGGAGGTAAATTCCCTGTGGCGGGAGGTGGAGGAGCTTGGGCCTGTTCCCCAATGGGGCAACGAGGGAGGAGGGTTGGTCAGCAGTGTGCCGCAGGCGGGGCTGGGCAGCCCGGAATAGGCTGGGGGGCACTCCTGGGGGCCACGGGTGGGGAAGCAGAGCTGGATGGAGAGGCGGTAGCAGGTTCCCCGGGGGTACCGGGGTTTGGCATTAAAGGGGTTTGTCGGAGATTTCCTGTGAGCGTCTCAAGGTCTCCGTGTCACAGTTGGGATCTGGGGAAAGGCTTTTAGGACTCCTGGCCATTGGTGTAGTTTATGGGCAGTGGTCACCCCAGTGGAGGTTGGGAGGGCTCACCAGGGAAGGTCCGTGCAGGCCACAACCCTGTCCTCGATGCTGTGGTTCTGGGTCAACTTTGGTCCTGTGGCAGGTATGTGGGCTCATGGATCGTTGAGGAACACTTGCTTCTCTTTAAGCTAGTACAGTAGCTTCTTTCCAGATCCATCTTCATTGTGCTCTGGGCGGGCATCGTCAGAGCCCCTTGGGTCCAGTGCCCTTGGTAGGCCGTCCTCGGATCACCGTTGGGAAGGTGGGGAAGATGGGGCCGGTGTGCAGAAGTTCCAGGTCCTGCTGAGAGGAGAGGGGTGGTGCTGCACTGGGCCTCCTGCCCTGCCTGGCGTTTGGAGGCAGCGGCCGCCGTCCAGGGCTGACTTTTTTCTGAGTAGCGTCTGCTCCCCGAGCTGCAGGGACTGAGGGCCCAGGCTTGTGTGGAGAACAGGAGAGCAGGTCTGAGGCCTCGCTGCTGTCCAGATCAAGCTTCCAACCCTGAGACCCCGTCTTCCCTGTTCCTGCAGGAGACTGACTGGAAGGTGCTGAAGCTGGTGCTCAGCAAGCTGCCCGAGTCTCTGCGCTACAAGGTCCTCATCTTCACCTCCCCGTGTAGTGTTGACCAGCTATCTGCCGCCCTCTGCTCCATGGTGCGCCTTCCGCTTCGGGCCTTTCCTGCGTCGTGCACAGCGGGTCCGCGGCCTATGTGGTGGGTGGGGCCACAGCATAGTTCCTCAGCTCTGAAAGACTGAGGCCTGGGAGGCAAACTTGTTTCCCTCAGAGGCTCGGACCCCGGCTGGAGTGCAGATGGTGCCTCTGGGAGCCTGTCCTCCCATCCCAACTCTCGGGCAGAGGATTGGGGGCCTCAGTGAAGGGCTCGAGTGTGCAGGACTGAGCAGGGTCTTAACTCCTTCCCCTCTCCTCCTCCCTGGGGTCTGTCTCCCTGGCGGATCAGTGGGCAGCCTCCCACTTCTCTGAGAAGGCAGGCTGCTGGCTGGAACAGGAAGTAGGAAGGTCCTCGGGCCTTGACCCCTTCTCCCACTGGGCCTACATTCTCAGGGGCCACCCCGTGCCCCCTGGCCACCCAGCTTGACCCAGCTGCCGGGCAGGGCTTCACATCTGGCCCTTGGCTGTTAGCTTTCAGGTCCCAAGACCCTCGAGCGACTCCGAAGCACCCCAGAAGGGTTCTCCAGAACCGACCTGCATCTCGCTGTGGTTCCCGTGCTGACAGCGTTAATTTCTTATCATAACTACTTGGACAAAACCAGACAGGTACCAGATGGGAGCGGGTTGGTTGAGCTTTGAAAGCCTGGTCCCCAGGATGCTTGCTTCAGCCAAAGGGGCCCAGCGTTTTCCTCCTAACGGGTGGCTATTGGGCCAGGGCGAGGGCATCTGGCTCTGCTTCCCTATGTGGCCAGTGCACCCCTGCCAGCTGGCCCAGCCTGGAACCGCGGACGTTTGAACTCACTGGTGCTCCTGAGTTGTCTCAGGGAGGAGTGGGCTTAATGAAATGCTTGAATATCCCCCCTCCACACATATGCAGTGCTATTTTCTTTCTAAGGAGCTTTGCCTGGCTTGTCCTTGCTACAGTGTTAGGATAGGTGCTGAGACGCTTGGCGGCGCCGAGCCTGTTTTGAGAGGCATAGCAGCCGGGCAGAGGGCCCCCCCTCCGCCTACCTCCAACTCTGTCATGAGGTGCAAAAAGCACACGCAGTAATGCCTGTTTTCTTAATTCTGCACTGCTGGGTGGGAGGCCTGCAATGAGCCATCACCTTTACTTTCTCTTTAAATTCCTGATACTTTTGTTACTCTGCCCTCATCAATCAGGGAACAGAAGTCTTAGGGAGCTCAGGTAGCCCACTCAAGGCCACAGCAAGGCGAGAGGCCTAAACTCAGACTCAGTCCTGTTTGGGTGGTGAGCCCATGCTCTTGATCAAAGTGCTGTTGGAAACTCACACTCGACTTGCCATCCCCCACCTCACTGCCCACCCCAACTCCTGGGGTGAGTGTGAGCTCCAGCTCCTTCTGTGTGGCCTGGCCTGGTTCTCACTGGGGTTCCCCGAGAACCCTCAAGGCCCAAAGTGTTTCTGAGGGGTGGGGCTGGCTGCAGGAAATCACAATCATCCACAGGGCCTTAAGCTACCAGGTGGTTTGCCCGAGGCTGTGGCCTGAGATGGCACTTGTCTCCTGCTGGGCACAGCTGAGCCATCTTCATGGGGGACTCTGTCCAGGGTTGGTGTGGGCCCGGCGGCCTTGCTGTGTTAGGCAGATCCTCCCCTTGCCAAAAGGCCAATCAGTTGGGGATTCCAGAACCAAGGGGGTGATGAGCCTAGCATGTCCTGGCTCCAGGGTGGGCTGGGGACCTGGGACCCCACCTTTGTGGGGGTGTGGGGAGGTGTCAGGAAGACCTTGACCAGACCAGCTTTGCTGTCCCCTTGGCTCAGGTGGGGTCAGCTGCTGGTGGCTCTGCCGCTTAGGTGCCTGAGACCTGGGATAAGGCACTTGGCCTTTCTGAGTCTTGGTCTTCTCCTCTATAGAACATTCTGGAGTGGGAGAGGGGAGACCAGGCCCTGGCTCACCAGAACGGCTCTCTATGGGCAGGGACGGGGCACAGAGGGCCAGCCTGTGGTGGGCCTGGTCTGAGGCATCCGTGTTGTCCCACAGCGGGAGATGGTGTACTGCCTGGAGCAAGGCCTCATCTACCGCTGCGCCAGCCAGTGCGTGGTGGCCCTGGCCATCTGCAGCGTGGAGATGCCTGACATCATCATCAAGGCGCTGCCTGTCCTGGTCGTGAAGCTCACGCACATCTCAGCCACGGCCAGCATGGCCATTCCACTCCTCGAGTTCCTGTCGAGTAAGCATCTGTGGCTTCGCACGTGTGTATCTGGGTGTGTGTGAGTGAGGTGGACCTTGAGTTTGGGGCTGTGCCTTGCCTGAAGTAACTTGTGCTGCCTTCTCAGACCTCACCTTGGCTGCCTGTAGGCACGTTGTGCTCCGTGGGCCACCCTTTGCTGCCTCAGGGCCTTTGTACCTTCTGCCCCTGTGCTTTGAACGCTTTCCTTCTTGGCCTTCGAGTGGCTGGCTTCTTTCCTTCCCTCAGTGTCAGTTTAAATGGCACAGAGCCTCCTGTTGCCTGACCTTGGTCCCTACTCGGCCTGGCTCTTAGAGCCTCCTCTCTGTCCCCCCTCAGCACACACTACAACTTGGAGGGGCTCTACTCACCCCTCAGGTTGTGACGTCCAGGAGCTTGGGGTGCCCCACTCGCCCCTTCCCAGTACCTCATGCATGTCTGGCCCTCAGTCGTGTGGACGACAGGAGCAGGGCAGGGCTTTGTTTCTGTAAAGGGCCACGTGTGATATGCCTTGGCTGCCTGTTCTTTTTGCTTACAACTTTTTGAAAAGGTAGAAACCATTCTTAGCTCACAGGTCATAAAGTGAGGCCACTGGCTGGATTGAGCCTGGGGACCATAGTTTGCCAGCCCTTGGAGTAGAGAGCCGAGGCCCAGGGGCAGGGGAAGGTCCTGTTTGGGTGGGTTGTGACCTTCACTGCTTTGCTGCCTTCTTGGGTCGGAGTAGCTGCACTGGCTTTTTAGACACAGAGCACAGGACTCTAGCAACACCTGCCCTGCTGTGGCCGTGGGCCCATCTTTGCCAGGCCCATCTGGGCTCCCTCACTGGCTGTCTCTTGGTGTTGCAGCTCTGGCCAGGCTACCTCAGCTCTACAGGAACTTTGCAGCAGAGCAGTACGCCAGTGTGTTTGCTATCTCCCTGCCGTATACCAACCCCTCCAAGTAAGTGCTGCCTTGTATCCCTATGAGACCCTACCCCTCCTGGTTGTGGCCCAGGCCAGCTGGAGGCCTCTGCTTGCTGGAGGCCAGGCCTCTCGGAGTAGAAAGCCACATAGGCTCCCTGCGGCCATAGCACCTCTGATCTGCACCCCCAGCTCCTGGCTCATTTCCCTCGGGTGCCACGCTGGACCTCCAGCACTTCTCTTTTCTTCTTGTCGCAGGTTCAATCAGTACATTGTGTGCCTGGCCCATCACGTCATAGCCATGTGGTTCATTAGGTGCCGCCTGCCCTTCCGGAAAGATTTTGTTCCTTATATCACTAAGGTAAGCCAGCGGAGGCCGCGTCCTTTGTTAGGGCCGGGACCTGCTTTGCCGCTGGCTCACCATGGCTGGATCAGGGTGACGGGCAGGGGAGAGAGAGGTGGGGCGCCACTGGGACACAATTCTGCCACCCTTGTCCTGGGCCTGTAGCTCATCCCAGGCTCACAGTGTACCTGGGCTGGCAGGTGTGGAGGGAAGGAGCCTGTGGGTGCCTGGAGGGCCAGTACCTTCTGGCCTGCGGCTCAGGTCTGCTCCACTCTGCCAGGGTCTGCGCTCCAACGTTCTCCTGTCTTTTGATGACACCCCCGAAAAGGACAGCTTTAGAGCACGGAGCACCAGTCTCAACGAGAGGCCCAAGAGGTGCGGGGCCTGTGTGGGCGGGCCTGGTGTCAGTGGGGCAGGGCAGGCCCGCAAGCTGTGGCCTGTGGCCGGCATGGTGCGTACGGGCTGGGGCTGAGGGCACGCCCTGCGCAGACCATGCTGGGCTCCAAGGTGCCCTGGGGTTGTGAAGCAGGGCGGGGCCTGAGAAGGCTGCAAACGCCCCACACGTGGCTGGAGAGGCCAGCGCTGCTCCTCAGCAAGCCGGTTGCTGTGGCCTGCGGTGTTGTGGAGCCTGCGTGCTGGGTCGTGGCCAATCCTGCCTGGGTGACGGGCGAGTACAGATTTGCTGAGTTGGAGATTGAGGTGCTAGTTCTAGGGCGTCAGGTTTTGGGACTGACTCCGCTGAATAAGCCCAGGGTTGCATCAGGGCAGCTGACTCCTGAGAAGCCAAACACCTGGCCTGGATGGGAGGATCCAGGGTCCACAGATGCCCAGCCTCGGGCCAGGGTGGCTTGTCCCCCGAGCTCTCGCCCAGCCCATTGCTAATGGGGTCATGCTCTTCTTCATCACAGCCGCTTTCGCCAAATCTGAGAAGAGCCGTGCTAGGCCTTGTGGTTTCGTTTGCATTTCATTTGAACGGCTGCCCCCCTTCCTGTCCCCCACCTTCCTGTCCAAGCTTTTTTGGCTCTCCCTAGGTGGGAATACGGCATTTTCCAGAATGACCACGTCAGTGTGACCTAAGTCAGAAGCTGTTCTCTCAAGGTCCTGGTGGCTGGGGGCCAGGGCCTTGAGCTAAGAACTGACCTCTTTTTGAGCTATGACCTTCGGGGCCTCAGCACCTGGTCCCGAGCGGGTGGGCGGGACACCTGGTCAGCACAGCCTGGAATCTGCCGTGCGATGCGGTCCACACACATTTAGTTTGCACTAATGTTCTTTGTTTTGGTATCATGCGTGAAACCTTACTTTTTCTGTCATGTTTACAAGATGTATTTTCATGCATTTTTGTTTTCTGTTTCTTCCCCCTGCTAACTGGCCTCTGGCATGGTTTTTTGTTCATCTCACCCGTGGGCTCTCCATCCTGACCCTGTGGCCTGTGACCTTTCCTCCTCATCCCTCCAATGGCTTGTTTTCCCCTCCCGGGAGCTGGGCTCTCTGGGGCTTGGGCCTTCCTTCCTCACCTGGTAGTTTGAGGATAGCCAGACCCCCCAAACAAGGCTTGAATAACTCTCCACCCGTGAAAGAATTCAAGGAGAGCTCTGCAGCCGATGCCTTCCGGTGCCGCAGCATCAGTGTGTCTGAACATGTGGTCCGCAGGTAGTGGGCTTTGTTGGGTGGGGGGCTCAGACCCTGGAGCTTGGCCCGTGAAGTGGCGCTGCCAGGCGGGAGCACCCGGGTGGCGGTGCATGGGGCTGCTTGCATGACCTCATCTCCTGCCCACGCCCTCCCTGGCCAGAGCTGGAGGAGAGCCCAAGTGGCAGCCCTCAGGCCGCAGGGGCCCGTCCTGCCAAGCCCTGCCCTTGGGCCCGGGGAGCCTGGTGGAGAGGGGTGGAAAGGTTGCATTCTGTCACCAAGGCTCGTATGGGTGCGGGCTGGCTGCACAGCATACTCAGAGGCCGGCCTGGGAGCCTAAAGCAGGGTGACCACTGTGAGATAGAGGGTGTCCAGTGGCAGCGCCCACAGGCCTCTCCCTGGTGGTCAGGGGCCTTTGCAAATGAAAGCAGCGCCCATGCAGGTCAGGTGGGGACACACTCTCCAGGGTTCGGCTTTTCTTTCATATTCTCTTCAGTGGACTTTCTTCTTAAGCTTTTTTTCTAGAAAAGGTCTGTTTTCTGCTGTAGCTGAGAGGGAATGGGGGCTTTTGTGTAGGTCAGTGGGCTGGGGGCCAGCCTGCGAGAGGCCGGGCAGGGGAGGCCTGGCCTCTCCAGGGGTGCAGTCTCATCACTTCTCCCTGCTGTGTCCGGGTGCAGGTGTGGGCTCTGGCGGGGGGAGGGTTATTGCTTCGTGCCGACAGGCCAGGCTGCACTGTCTCCTCACCTGGAAGCTCCTTCAGGCCTCAGTGTCCCACAGCTCGGAGACCCACCCGCTTGCTGACGCCTGACTGGGGCTCCAGCCTCAGGCTGGCTTCCACCAAGTGGGGTTTGACTTGGTGGGGAGCTGGGGTTGGGGAGTGGTCAGTGAGGCTCTCCTTTTAGCTCTTTTCCAACAAATTCTTTATCATGAGCAAAACTCGGCAAAGGGAGTATGAAATTTGTATCAGAGTGAAACCTGCACAAGCCCCTCCTCCTGGTCACTGGGGCAGGGCCGGGGCGGCCCAAGTGTGTGGGTGAAGAGCCTCACACAAAGCCCAGACCCTTCCTGTCCTCCATGGGAGGTGGCCCTGTGGGCAGAATGCAATCTTTGTCTGTGTGTCCTGTGGTCTCCGTGTCTCTGCATGACTACACTGTTCTGCCACAAAGCCATCACCTGACTCTTCTGCGCTTCGGTGAGGGGACAGCCTGTCTCTCCCCATCTCCTAAGCCTCTGCTCCGATGAGCGGGCCTGGGTCTCTCCCATGAGCCCCTGTCTGCCCACCCCCTGGGATGATGTGTCCACTCGGTTTGCCAAGCTGTGGCTCGACTGGCCACACGCCCTGGCGGGTCTTTCTGAGTGCAGCCCTCTCAGCACCTGCATGCCTTGAGCTTTGGCCCCGGTGGTAGATGGCTCAGCCCCCACCTGGCACCCTGACCTCGCCGTGACTCCTCCCTCCAGCAGGATCCAGACATCTCTCACGAGCGCCAGCTTGGGGTCTGCAGATGAGAACTCAATGGCCCAGGCTGACGACAACTTGAAAACTCTCCACCTGGAGCTCACAGAGACGTGTCTGGACATGATGGCCAGATACGTGTTCTCCAACTTCACGGCGGTCCCCAAGAGGTGCGAGTCGGGCTCCAGGACTGGGGCAGGGCAGGAGGGCAGGGCCTAGCTTTTCTTCTGTGACTGCACTTGGTCAAAGGGGCAGCAGGAGTGGCACGTGGGACTTCTTCTTGCGGGTGAGGTATTGACCAACATTCCTATGCTTTCAGGTCCCCCGTGGGAGAGTTCCTCCTGGCAGGTGGCAGGACGAAAACCTGGCTGGTTGGGAACAAGCTTGTCACCGTGACGACGAGCGTGGGGACTGGGACCCGGTCTCTGCTGGGCCTGGACTCAGGAGAGCTGCAGGGGGGCCCAGACTTGAGGTGACCACCTTTCTGCCCCTGCCTGCCTGACCTTGATGGTGGCTGTCCTGAGCCCAGGCCTGCATGAGACAGTGTCGTGCTGGCCTGGAGCCCCTGGAATACCTTGGTTACGCTCTGTGGTGACCCTTCTGTTCTCAGCTCTGACCCCAGTGTGCACGTGAGACAGACAAAGGAGGCACCAGCCAAGCTGGAGTCCCAGGCTGGGCAACAGGTGTGCCGTGGAGCCCGGGACCGGGTCCGCTCCATGTCTGGTGAGCCTCTGCCCACCCTGCCTCCCTCCTGGGTGCCTCTGCGAGTCCCTGTGCTCAGGAAGGTCCTGGGAGCTGAGGATCAAGGTGGCTGGCTTTATTTAGGCCTGCTCCAATTTTTGAATAACTAGAGTGCTGTCTGTGAGCCCTTGTCACGGGGTTGGGGTGTGGGGGGACATGACCTTCTGTGCAGCTGTGGCACGAGGCCTACTTGCCGCTGGGGGCCTGTTCTCGTGGTCAGCGTTTCTTATGAGCCCTCAGCAGTCCTGGCCCTCAGCCCAGCTCACCCCTTGAGCTTTTTACTCTACTGTAGCTGAAATGAGCCATGGTCTGATTATGGGACAGGTGATGGGGGCCCTTCCTGCTGCCCTGGGTCCGCCAAGGCCGACACTGACACTGGAAGAGGGCCATGCCTGGGGATGGCTGAGCTGCCTCTGGGCACTAGCTCAGGGCTTGGCCAGCCCAGGCCCCAGGTGGAGCAGCCAGGCCTTGCCAGTGGCTTTTCCACTGGGTGGTGGTGGTCACCAGCCCTCCTGCTCTCCTCCTCAGGGGGCCATGGCCTTCGAGTTGGTGCCTTGGATGCTCCAGCCTCCCACTTTCCTGGCAGCCCCGCTTCCCCGGGCTTACAGACTGCTCCAGCCAGCAAGCCTGAGAAAGCCTCAGCCAGCACCCAGCTACCGGCACAGAAGGAGAAGACAAACCTGGCAGCTTACGTCCCCCTGCTGACCCAGGGCTGGGCAGAGATCTTGGTCCGGAGACCCACAGGTACCCCAGGGGTGGACCTGCGCTCAGCTGTCCTGGGCCGCTGTCAACCCGTAGTGTGGGACAGTTACATAAAGACTCTGGACACACAGAAGCCAGTGGCAGGCAGACTGGGCCACGGGAGCAATTTGGAGGTGACTTTTGAGCCGAGTCCCCAGAGAGGAACAGTGAGGGGAGGTCCCATGGCTAAGTGAGGAGAAGGTCTGTCCTGGTCTGCTCAGGCTGCCATAACGAAGCACCACAGACTAGACAGCTTAAACAACAGAATTTATTTCCTCCCAGCCCTGGAGCCTGGAAGTGCAAGGTTAGGTTGTCGGCAAGGCATGTTTCTCCTATGGCCTCTCTCCTTGGCTTTTAGATGGCCGTCTCCTCACTGCATCCTCACGCGGTTGTCCCTCTGTGTCTTAATCTTGTTTTAAGGTATCAGTCAGAATGGATTAGGGTCCATCTGTGCGGTCTTATTTTACCTTAATCACCGCTTTAAAGAGCCTGTTTCCAAATGCAGTCGTTTTTTGAGGTCCCAGAGGTTAGGGCTCCAACACGTGAATTTGAGGGGACACAGTCCACGACAGGGCCATTTCAGCCAAGGCCCAGAGCCTGGGAGGAATCTCAGGTGCAGTGTGGGGCCAGTGGTGACCGAGTGGTGAGGAGAGGGATGGGGTGCTGGCCCCATGGAGGCCTTGCGTGCTGGGCTGTGGGGCCGTGGGGGTCGGGGCAGGGAGAGGCTCCTCGTTTGTGTTAGCCCAGTCCTCCCGGTTCCTGTGAGGGCATGGCCGTGGGGGAGGCAGGAAACCAGGTGGGCTGGGAGGAGGTGGACTGAGGTCAGATGAGATGCTGGGATGTGAGGCTGCTCAGTGAGGAAGGTCAAGTCCAAGCGTGGTCCTCTGGGCCTGGAGGGGAGAGTGGACAGAGCCCAGAAGCCTCTCTGAGCCCCACCCAGAACCCCCCTTTGGGGAGGAGTCTGCTGCGCTGAGTTGCCTTGGCTGCTCGCCCTCTGGCCCTGAGCCTGGCTGAGCCTGTCCTGAGTGTGGGAACTGCCCTGGGGCAGCAGGTGCTGTGAGCTAAGGGCCCCTCGTGCTTGTCACTGAGGCTAGTGACCACTGGTGGCTGCCCTGACCTCAGGGCCGGGGCAGGGGGACTGGGGGTGGGAGCGTCAGGGCAAGGCCAGGGGCGTGCCTTGCCTGGTCCCCCCACCATTACTCCCTGGTGGAGCACGAGTCATGCTCCCTAAAGGCCAGCGTGGCTGGGGCTGCCTGGGGAGGTCCGGGAGGGGATGGCTGTTCGGATGCGCTGGGCCCGAGCCCTGAGCCCTGTGGGGTGCTGGCTGCCCCTCTGCAGGGAACACCAGCTGGCTGATGAGCTTGGAGAACCCACTCAGTCCCTTCTCCTCGGACATCAACAACACGCCCCTGCAGGAGCTGTCCAATGCCCTAATGGCCGCCGAGCGCTTCAAGGAGCGTCGCGACACGGCCCTCTACAAGTCGCTGTCGGTGCCGGCGGCCGGCTCAGCCAAGCCCCCCCCACCCCCACGCTCTAACACAGGTGAGCGCTGGCCTCTCGCCCACCTGGTGTGCCCTGTCTGATGGCAGATGCGCCTGGGGTGGGGTCCTGAGCCTTGGTGCTGCCAGCCTCAGGCATTGGGAGAAGGCTGGCCGTGGGGGGATGCCCATTTCCAGAGAGCGGGGACTGCTCCTGCAGGGGCGACCTTCTTCTTTGGAGGCGCGGTACCATGAATCGGTGGGCTCAAGGCCCTGCTCAGCTGGCCCTATTCATGGGGTGGACACGGGCAGGGCCAAGCGAGGCCTTGGTTCTGCACCTCCTCTGGGTGCCTGGTGCCAAGGGTTCCAGGAGGCTGCCACACTTCTGCTTGGGTTTGGGTTTGGGTTTGGGTTTGGGTTTGGATGCGCCGAGCATACCTGAGCCTGCCTGCGCCTGCCTGCGCTCTCATGGCCCTGCCCAGCTGGGCCCATGCTGTCCTTCAACCCCCGGCCTTCCCTGTGGCCAGATGACACTTAGAGGCTGAGGACCTCTACTCACGAGAAGGAGGGATGCACTCCCGCCAGATGTTCGCTCAAGCAGCTTGGAGAGCTGGGACCCGTGTGTGCCACACCCGCCCCTCCAGCCGATCGCTGGCCCTCCCCTCTCTCTCCAGGCTCTGGGTCTGTGCAGGACTAGTGGTGCCTGTGCTCTCTGCTCGACCTGTGCGTAGTCTCTCCTTCTGCTGACTGGCCGCTCACGGTTTCCCTTGCAGTGGCCTCTTTCTCCTCCCTGTACCAGTCCAGTTGCCAAGGAAAGCTGCATAGGAGCATTTCCTGGGCAGGTATTCGTGCGTCTCTTTAAGGAAAGCGGTGTTTGCTGCAGAGCACCACTCTGCCCCCTAGATGCTGACTCATCGTCCCTCATCTGCTCACCCCTCCATGATGGCACCTCAGCCTCTCGTCGCCCTCTGGGTGCAGGGCCCTGACTCGCACGAGGACATTGGTGCCGAATGCGTTTGCTTTGCCAGCGGGAACCCCCACTGTCTCGCGCTTTCATGGCTGAGCTCTGTTCCTGAGCCAGACAGGCCCTCCTAGCCCCTTCAGGCCTGAGGAGGTGACCTCGGGCAACTGAACCCCAGAGGCCGATGGAGGATAGCTCTTGGGGTACGAGCCTGGCTCTGGGCCTCGGCCGAGCTGCCC
Source organism: Pseudorca crassidens (assembly GCF_039906515.1). Lineage (NCBI taxonomy): Eukaryota > Metazoa > Chordata > Mammalia > Artiodactyla > Delphinidae > Pseudorca > Pseudorca crassidens. The sequence goes on along the minus strand of NC_090310.1, from coordinate 37,389,540 downwards.
CTGCCCTGGCCTCTGGTGCTCTGACTGGCTTTGTGAACCCACAAATTGGGACGTGTCTACCTTTCACAGTAGGCTGGCCGAGGGCCTTGCAGACCGGCTTCTGGCCCGTGGCTCCCAGGCCCCGGCAGGGAGGGTGTGGCCTGCTCGGGGCTCCAGCCGCCCGGGCCCTACTGCATGGGCAGGAGCCAGCTAGGAGCGTGCAGTGGCAGAGGGGCTCTTATGGGCAGCTAATGGACTGCGCGTGTGCGGGGCTGCGTGTGGGCGGCGCTAACCCGGTTGCTTCTTCTCACCCCCCTCGCCCTGGTGCTGGCACAGGAAACGCGGCTTGGGGGCGTCATGCTCTCTCCTAAGTGCGCCCGGCTCGGAGTCGGCCTGGACTCGGAAGGCGAGCCTCCGCTCTCCAGAATGGCTCCCGAGCCTGTGTTCCCACACAGGGACTTTCCCGCTGCAGTCTTTCGACCGGGGCCAAGCAGGGAGGAGCTCTGGCTTCTCCCCAGTTCCTGAGGGCTGGTGTAGGCATGCCCTCCTCCTGAGCCGAGGCCCCGTCTCAGGCGGGGCAGGGGGTGGGGGGCTTCCTCATGGGAGTCCGGCCTGCCCTTGCCCACCTGCCTTGCTGAAGGAGCAGAGGTGGCTTCTGTGGACACTGGGGTGGATGGGTGGGGACTAGAGGAGGCAGATGTCCTCTCATCCTGACCCCTGGGAGCCCATGTAGGAGACACCCTGTGTCAGGGCTCATACCCAGGGTGCTCAAGAGTGCCCTCCTCCAGCTGGCTCGATGGGAGGGGGTGGCCCTGCTGGGGGGCCACTGTGCCCTCTCGTGGGGGAAAAGCTGGTACCCCTGAGGCCACGTGAGCTCCTGGCGGCCGGGCTGGCACCCAGCAGCACCGTGTGTGTCTTTCCAGACTCTGCAGTAGTTCTGGAGGAGGGAAGTCCAGGCGAGGCTAGTTTGCCAGTGGAGCCCCCCGAACTGGAAGACTTTGAGGCAACCCTAGGCACAGACGGGCGCTATCGGCACGCTGAAGCTTTCAGCAGGGTGAGTGCAGCTGGGGACCAGAGCCGGCCTGAGGGTCCCTGTTGGTGCTGCCATCTGGACCTCCATGGCCAGGCAGGCCTCTAGACCTCAAGCCCAGCTACTGGGGGGGGGGGGGTCGGGTGGGAGGCGGGGGCTGAGGCAGGGGCTGAGTCGGGGGTGGGGGCAGGTGTGGGACCTCCACCTTAAGCTTTGTGGCACATCACTGATTTGCTCTGAACTCTAGAAAGTTTTTCCACTGTTCCGCCCACCCCATCCTCTTGCCTTTTCTTATCTAAAAAAATGGCTAGATGTTCTACCAAGTCCCTGCTGTAAGACAGTGTGGGGTTTTCCAGTGGTCTACCCAGGGATATAGCTTCTCATTGCTGGTATCCTTTCGTCTGCGAGGCTCTTGTCTCCTCTGCTGAGCGTGGGGCACAGGGAGGTGCTTTCAGGGGATGGGGGGACCATCAGTTCGGTGCTGGGCAGCTCCATGGCCCTGGGCTGGAGGATGGGTGGGGCCTTGTTGCCTCCAGGTGGGGTCAGTGGTGCCTTTTTTTTTTTTTTAGTATATTGAATTTTCATTGTTGTTGGTTTTTTTAAATTTATTTTTGGCTGTGTTGGGTCTTCGTTGCTGTGCATGGGTTTTTCTCTAGTTGCAGCGAGCGGGGGCTACTCTTGGTTGAGGTGCGCGGGCTTCTCGATGTGGTAGCTTCTCTTGCTGTGGAGCACAGGCTCTAGGCGCGTGGGCTTCAGTAGTTGTGACTCGCGGGCTCTAGAGCACAGGCTTAGTAGCTGTGGCGCACGGGCTTAGTTGCTTCGTGGCATGTGGGATCTTCCCAGACCAGGGCTCGAACCTGTGTCCCCTGCATTAGCAGGAGGATTCTTAGCCACTGCGCCACTAGGGAAGTCTCCTCAGTGGTGCCTCTTGATGAAGATTTTCTTTGGATATACTCTTTGCAGTCATCTTCGACTTCCAGCCAGGAGGAGAAGTCATTCCACGCCGAGGAGTTGGCTGCTGGGGGGATCCCCATCGAGCGGGCCATCTCCTCTGAGGGCTCCCGGCCCTCTGTGGAGCTCGCATTCCAGCCCTCGCAGCCCCTGAGCAAGTCAAGCTCATCGCCTGAACTACAGACGCTGCAGGACATCCTTGGGGACCCTGGGGACAAGGCTGATGTCGGCCGGCTGAGCCCTGAGGCCAAGGCCCGGTCACAGTCAGGGATCCTGGACAGGGAAGGTGCTGCCTGGTCAGCCCCAGGCGAAGAGAGCCAGGGCCAGGGTCCCACCCAGCCTGAGGGTCCCTTGCCTTCCAGCTGTCCCCGCTCCCCCAGTGGGCTGCGGCCTCGAGGCTACACTATCTCTGATTCGGCCCCGTCACGCAGGGGCAAGAGGGTGGAGAGGGACGCCTTCAAGAGCAGAGCTGGGACCTCCAATACCGAGAAGGTGCCGGGTATCAACCCTAGGTGAGCCTCGCCCTCCTGGTGGGAGTGCCCGGATGTTCCCTGTGGGGACGTGGTGCCTGAGGGGCCCAGGACAGAGCAGGCTGGGGTACAGGTCTGCACATCCTCTGCCCCGTGGCTGCTCGGAGCCACAGGAGAGAGTAGCTCCTTGGGTGATGAGGCTCGGGCCCTGCTGCTCTCCACATGGGCTGTGACCGTATTGGCTGAGACCCTGGACCTGGGCTTGTAGCTCCAAGCCCAGCCCCTATCATCTCTCTTCCCCTGCAGCTTTGTGTTCCTGCAGCTCTACCACTCACCTTTCTTCGGTGATGAGTCCAACAAGCCAATCCTTTTACCCAATGAGGTAGGCGGGCCCTCTCTCCCCTTAGGGTCCCCCTGGAGCCTGGCTGGGGGTGCACAGTGGGATGATGCCCCAGGGCTGGGCAGTGGGGGCTATAGCCCAGGCTCGTGGAGGGCTACGGCCTCAGGTCCCCACGGCAGCCTGCGGTAACCTGCCTGCGTGAGGAGAGGCCTCTCCTGGACAGGCATTGGGCTGGGGCTTGCTGGGCAGGGCTGGTGGTAGGGGACAGCCTCTGCCCTGGGCTCAGGCAGGGCTCTGTGGCTACAGTCTTTTGAGCGGTCAGTGCAGCTCCTTGACCAGATCCCATCGTATGACACACACAAGATCGCCGTCCTGTACGTGGGAGAAGGCCAGGTGAGGCTGCCAGGGGCCAGCCTGCATGCTGGGCAGAGCTGGGCGTCCACCCCACCGGGGCGGGGGGGTCTGGGCCCTTGTCCTCCGCAGAGCTTGGTCACTGCAGGGCCGCTGGAGTGTCGGGTGCCCATTGAGCTCCGTGCCAGGGATCCAGGAGTGAGAGTGACAGGTAGTGTGTGAGCACGTGGTGCACGGAGTGGCGAGGACTGAGGAGGAGGAGGAGGTGGCGGGTCCAGGGAGCCTGCGCAGGTGTGAGCGACACGCTTTTCATGTCGCTGATCCGAGGGAGGTGACATGGAGTGCAGACGTGGAAGAAGTGAGGGAGGCGAGCGCACATGCAGGTGGGGCGGCATAGTGCGCTCCTGGGCCAGCGCAGAGGGGAGGGGTGCCGGGCGGGGTGGGGGCGGTGGGGGCGGGAAGTAGTGGGGCTGTGGTAGGAACTCAGCACCCAGTGAGATGGGAGGGCCTCAGGTGGTTCCAAGCGAAGGGTTCAAGTTGACTCGACCTGAGTCTCAAAAGCACCCTCCGGCTGAGGCTGAGAACTGGCAGAGGTGCGGCAGTGGGTGGAGTGAGAGGCAGGTTGGAGGAGCAGGGACAGAGGGGTGCCGAGGGCTCTGGGTGTGTTCTGAAGCTGAGCTGGCCCAGTTTAGTGACAGGCTAGTTACGAGAGAGTTGGGGAGCGGGGTGACACACCTGGGCAACGACGGGAATGAAGCTGCCTCACCCTGAATGAAGCTTCCTCGCCAAGTCGGGTCGATGGCAGAAGTGGGGCTGTCTGCCCAGCCACACCAGTCACCCCTCCTCTGGGTCCCCAGCAGCAACAAGCCCTTGGGGTCCTGAGAGCCAGGGAGGGGCAGCATGTGGCTGGGGGGTGGCCTGGGAGCAGGTGCCACCGTGCCCCGCTTGTCTCCCTGCAGAGCAACAGTGAGCTCGCCATCCTGTCCAATGAGCATGGCTCCTACAGGTACACAGAATTCCTGACGGGGCTGGGCAAGCTCATCGAGCTCAAGGACTGCCAGCCGGACAAGGTGTACCTGGGCGGCCTGGACGTGTGCGGCGAGGACGGCCAGTTCACCTACTGCTGGCATGACGACATCATGCAAGGTGTGTGCCCTCCCCCACCTGCTCCTCCCAGCTCCTGCAGGCCCTCAGGAGCCTCCGGAGAAACCTAGCCCTCCTCTCAGGGGCACTGAGGGCTGCACCCACTGCCACCTGTCCTGGCCCCCAGCCTCAGCCTGAGGAGCCCTCACTGGCACCCTGCCTGGGTTGGCGCCACCCCGCTCAGCTCCGCTCCGCCCTGCAGCCGTCTTCCACATCGCCACCCTGATGCCCACCAAGGACGTGGACAAGCATCGCTGTGACAAGAAGCGCCACCTGGGCAACGACTTCGTGTCCATTGTCTACAATGACTCTGGCGAGGACTTTAAGCTCGGCACCATCAAAGTGAGCAAGGGGCCCAAAGGGCAGGTGGGCGTGGATCTGGGCCCCAGGCTGGAAGCCGGATCTCTCTGGGGAAGTGCCCCCTGTTCTGTGTTGAGCAGAGATAGCGAGCTTCGCTGGGTCAGCGTTGGTGACATCACGACCCGCTTGTGTAACCCCCTGAGGTGGCGGGCCCCCACCTGGGCCGTGTCCTCTTCTGTGATGAGGACAATACCCGTTGGTTTCCTCTTGGAGCCGTGCACTGCTGTGGGTTTTGTGCGACTGTGCTTGGCGGGTGCACGGCAGGTGGTGGGTACGCAGCGTTTGCTTGTAACAACCCTGAGCCCTGTCCCCCAGTCCGTCCCTCATGTCGTCGCTCAGCGGTTGGGCTGGGCCTGGTATCACCCGCTTTCCTAGAGGAAGTCGCTGGGGCTCGAGGTCCCATGGGGAGGAGGCGGGCTCAGTGCAGGTGGCTTGTCACAGGGTGGCCATGTGTGGATGAGCTGCAAGGCCGAGTGGGTGCCTGGCGCAGCCCAGGGTCTGAGGTGCCAGTGCTCAGGGGCGTTGGGATTTATTCTGAGTGCATTGAGCAGCCTTGCAGGAGGTCACTGAACACAGACCCCCTGAGGTTTGGGGCAGAGACTCTGGTAGAGGCAGGAGTGTCTGGGGAGGCCGAAGTGGCGCGCGCGCGCCTGAGGTGTGGATGCTCCGTGTGCCATCCTGGGCGGCCCAGGAGCTCCACATGCTACTCTCAACCAACAGTGAGGCAGGTGTCTCCTGGGCAGTGTGGAGGGATTGGGAGCTGTGTGACCGTCTGGCTTATGCAGGCTGTACGTGAGGCAGTAGAGGGGTGACAGGGTGGTGGCCCCCAGGCCAGGTGAGAAGTAAGTGTGGGTGTGCAGGTGGCGGCTACATGTGCTGTTAGCGAGCATCTAACCAATGAGCCAGCTGCCCTCCTGGGCTAAGTGTGGGGTGGCAGAAAGTGGCCCTTGGTGCTGGGGTGACCCCTGCTCTTGTCTGGGCAGGGCCAGTTCAACTTTGTCCACGTGATCATCACTCCCCTGGATTATGAGTGCAACCTGGTGTCGCTGCAGTGCAGGAAAGGTGAGGCGCAGGGCCAGGTGGGGAGGCACCCGGGGCTCTGAGCCCCACATGAGTGCTGTGTCTCCCCAGACATGGAGGGCCTCGTGGACACCAGCGTGGCCAAGATCGTGTCCGACCGAAACCTGCCCTTTGTGGCCCGTCAGATGGCCCTGCACGCAAATGTGAGCAGAGGTGGCCCCCGGGAGGTGGGTGGGACAGGCCCACAGGTGCCACCTGTGCAGGGCTCACTGTTCTGCCCTCCCCGCCCCAGATGGCCTCGCAGGTGCACCACAGCCGCTCCAACCCCACCGACACCTATCCCTCCAAGTGGATTGCCAGGCTCCGCCACATCAAGCGGCTCCGCCACCGGGTAGGGAGGTTGGGCCATGGGCATGCTGGGCATTGGGGGTGGGGGCGCTCCCTCAGAGACGTGATGGCTGACTGGGGGTGCTGGTATCCAGCCTGGGGAGCATGTGTCGCCCCTTCTGGACTTGCTGCTGAAGCTCCCTCTCCCTCAGATCCGTGAGGAAGCCCACTACTCAAACGCCAGCCTGCCCCTGATGCAGACTCACCCTCCTGGCCACGCCAAGGCCCCCACGCAGGCCCCAGCTGAGTCCACGCCCACCTACGAGACAGGCCAGCGGAAGCGCCTCGTCTCCTCCGTGGATGACTTCACTGAGTTTGTGTGAGGCTGCACGGGGGCTGGTGCCTGGTCCTGTTGGGGCTTCTCTGAGATGCTGAGCACGTGCCTGGGCTCCCCCAGCTGTCACCTGAGCAGCCGTGCTGCCGGACTCTCCCTGCCCCCATGAGGCACACTGGGTGGTATTTATTTGTGCAAATAAAGTGCTGGTGTGGCCCAGGCCTGTGTACGTGGACACAGACACTGGAGTGGACACGGACACTGGAACGGTCAGTCAACTCATTTATTTGACTTCGTCTGTTGGGTGGGGTGGGATCAAGGCTGTAGCTTTGGCCATGCCCACTGGAGTGGGGAGGGGGCCTGTCAGGCTGCTGTTGGGGCCTTGCCCTCAGGAAAGCCTCACATGTGCACTGTCATGCTCACCTCCCCTGGCCCGGGAGCCAGCCCCCGGGGAGAGATCTTTCCCCTTACCCACCCTAGGGCCCCGTGCCATGCACTGGTGCTGCCCCTCACCCAGACCCACCAGCAGGCCTGGGCAGGGGAGGAGAATAAGGCCATGGTGGTGACAAGAAGGGCCCGGGGTGGTTGCACCCCTCCAACCGTCCTCTCTGCCCAGCACCTGCCCAAGGCCAGACTTGGAGCCAAGAAGTGGCTGTTGCTTCCCTAGCCGTGTGGGCAGGTGTCTGGGGAGGGAGGCCAGCTCTGCAGTCCCAGCTCCCCCTTAAGGTGGGTGACAGTGGGCACAGGCTGTTTCAGCCACCAGGCCCCTTGGCCCTATTGAAAAATAAAAGCGACGTACAAAAATATATACGTTTTAACCCCACATAAATTACTGACAGACAATAGACACACAGCGGCAGCTGGAGGTGAATGCACTCAGCAGGGGGACAGAGGAGGTAATAATTTAGGGAGGAGGATGACAGGAGGTGCAGGTTCCATCCCCCATAGCCTGGATCCTTAGCAAGGGGGAGATGTCTGCCCAGGAGGTGGGGCCGGGCACAGCCCGCTGTACCTGAGGACTTGGGAAATAAATTAGCATCTCAGAGGCCGGGCACTCAGTCCAATACTGTTGTGTCCTCCCACAGGGAACTGGGGAGGGGACCCTGGGTCCTAGCTGGCCACGCGGCCTCTTTAAAGTGCTGAAGCCCACAGAGAGACACAAGTGCTGCCTGCTCTCTGGGGGACCTGCGTGCAGCTGTTCTGCCTGGCCTGAAACCTGGAGGGTGGCAGAAGGTAATAATACTGAGCGGTGTCTGCTCTGGCTCTGAGGGGCCAGAGTGAAGCCACAGGCCCACCCCAGAGAAGAGGCATGAGCCCAGATCCCCTGGGACTAAGTGCTGCTGGGGTGGATCTTGTTCTTGGCCCGCAGGGATGCCCTGCTGGGGCCTATAGCCAAGCCAACGCCTCCACTGACCCGGACAAGGCGGCTGGGCAGGACTGGCCTCAGGCCTGGGGAGGGGCTAGGGGGAGGTGAGGCTGTGGGCCCGCTGCTCCTACGGCCATGCAGGCTCTGCAGCCGCTGCTCCAGCTGGTAGACATCCTCCGTGGCCTGGTTGAGTCGGTCAAACTGGGCGAGTAGGGCCTCAAACACGGCTTGGAGACGGGAGGGCTCAGGTTCGGGCTCCCCTCGGGGCCCTGGCCGGCCCAAGCCCACGCTCAGCGCATCCAGCTGGCTGGAGGAGGTGGAGGGGCGGGAGGCGTCGGAGCCTCCGCTGGGTGGGGGCACATCCGGAGAAGACTTGGAGCCCCTGGATGAGCGGGAGGGCAGGGGCTCCATCCCTTCAAAGCGGACTTTGTGGCGGAACTGGGGGCGGCACAGGGGCTCGGTCAGTCCGGCTGCGCCCTGGGCTCAGCTGGGCCCAGGGTGCGTCCCTCTCCCCCCCACTGGGCCGTACCCACCTCCTTGACTTTGCTGAAGCCCATCCAGAGGCGCAGCCGGCGCAAGAACAGTTCCACCATCTCGTAGTCCTGCGGCTCCCAAGCTGGGCGGTACAGCTCCCCACGCAGAGCGTGGTACCGCCACCGCAGGAGGACTGCCCCCAGCCTCAGGGCACCCCACAGCCGCAGGGCCCAGAGCCCCGTGCATAGCACAGGGGACAGGCGCCAGGACTCTGCAGGGCACAGGGCAGGACCCCCAGCCTCGGGACACAGCACCAGGAGGGCCCGGGCAGCGCTCCGAAGTGAGTCCACGCAGGAGGAGACCAACTGTGGGGAAGGCGGTATGAGTGAGGCGCGGCCTGGGCTAAACCACCCTCTCCGATGGCCCCACTGGCACCTACCAGGACAGCCAGTTGCGCGTAGGCCACGGCGAGCACCACCAGGCCTAAGGCCGCCCCCACGAGCTCTGGCAGGGCCCGGCACAGCGTCTTGCCGAAAACCGACCACTGGCGCACAAAGCGCAGCTGCTGGGCAGCCTGTGGACAGAGGGCGTCAGCCGACCGACCCCGCCAACGCCGGCTCGCCCCGGGCACACCGGCCCAACACTCACCTTGACCAAAAGCAAGAAGAGCAGCGAGGCGGTCAGGCCGCGGGCCACGGCGCTCAGCTGTGCCACCTGCTCGAAGCTGGTAAAGCGGCGCGGGCGGCCGCGCAGGAAGCGGGTCCACTGGCGGTCAGCGGCGCCCAGCTGGGCCAGGCGCACCAGCGCTGCAGCCGCCGTCAGCGCCACCAGCAGCCACCGCGCCCAGGTCCCAGGCCGCGTGGCGCGCGCACGCCCCTCCCTGCGCCAGGCGCCCACCTCAGCCGCGGAGAAGTACACAGCGAACAGCAGCAGGCTCACCTGTGGGGGCGGGGCCGGGGAGGGGTCAGGACAGGGGCGGGGCCATCCGGGGCCGGGGCGGGGCCGGGGCGGGGCCTACCGAGGTGAGCAGCGGCAGCGAGAGGCCGGCGCTAAGGCGCCGCAGCGCGAACGGGCGAACGCTGAGCGCCGCTACGGCGTGTCCGGCCGCCGGGAACTCCAGGCGCAGCGTGACGGCGGCGTGCAGCCCCACCGCCGGGCTGTAGTGCGTGAGCTCCACGAACACTGCACGGCTCCTGCGCGGAGGGCCCGGAGTCAGACGGGGTGGGAAGGAAGGGGACGCGCCAGGAGAAGCCAATGCGCTCGCAGAAGAGGCTTGGGGTCAGGTTGTTGGGAGGGTGAGGCGTGCACTGGGGAGGCCGCGGGGCTGCAGGCGGGCTCGCTGGGCTCCTTCAGGGGATGATAAGAAGCAACGAAGCTGGGCGCAGGAGTGAGCCAGCCCGCAGATGTGACCGATGTGCACAGTGGGCGGGGTTCGGGAGGGGCTGAGGGCAGGGCGCCCACCTGTTGTCGATCCAGTTGTGCAGCTGCAGGAAGCCCAGCTGCGCGCGGCTCTCTTCCAGGCTGGGCCCCAGCTCCTGCACGTAGCCCCCGCTGTCATACACGGCACAGGAGCCCCAGTACCAGACGCTGCCAGGGAGGAGGACAGTGTCAGAGCCGGCGCCATGCAGAACGTGGGAGTGGGCTGGAACGAGGGGCTCCTCTGGGGAACTCCCCCTGCCCCCTGGGCACCCTGACCTGCCCTCCGTGCTCACCCCAGCAGGTCTGGCGCCGAGTAGGCCCACATCTCAGAGCCGTTGTGGGCAGCACTCCCCCAGCCAATGCCGTAGTCGCTGGTGCTGAAGCCCCCTGAGGCTGCTAAGCACGTAGGGGCCCCTGAGCCAGGCGGGTCCAGGCAGAGCGCTGAAAGCAGAGGGCTGGGGAATGAGCCCGGCCAAACCAGGAGCATTGACTGTTCACCAGCCTCCTAGGCTGAGCTCTATGGGATCTCACCGAACCCTCCCAGCAGCCCAGAAGATAGATGTCACTGTCTCACCTACACATCGAGAAACTGAGGCAGGGAGGTCACCCAGCTAAGGGAGTTGGAACCAGACCCTGGCCAAAGGCTTCTCTTTGGAAAAAAGGATGGGTAAGTGGCAGGGTGCCCCACCCCAGCTCACCTTCCTGTAGCCGCACCTGCCGCAGTCGTGGGGGCCCCAGCTCTGGTCTCGACGGGTTCCCGTGGATGTAGGGGAGCAGCACGTGGGACATCCACGGCCAGAACTCATCAGACCTGACCACACCAGACAGAGTCACATGCTCCATCCTTCAGCTTCCAGTGCCCACCAGAGGTCAGAGGCCCAGACAGCATTGCTACTGCAGCCCCGGCCCAGCCAGGGGGAGGCGGCCAGTGCTACCCCAGGGGACGAGGCACAACCTGGTTCCTCAGCCAGGGTGTTGAGCAGTATCTGTGGTCTCTACCCATTGTCAGCAACACCCACTCCAGTTCTGACAACCAAAAATGTATTGAGGTACTTCCCGATATCCCCTAGGGGCTGGGTTGGGCCAAGGGCGGGATCAAGGTGGACCCTGGTCAGCATCAGCACCACCCTGGCCAAAAAGACAGACCTGTGCCTGCATATCGGGGCGTCCATACCGGGTGATGGCCAGGAAGGCCTGGCTGTCCAGCTCCTGCTTGATGGCGCTCTGCAGGCGGTAGGCATGGTCGTGGCACGAGGTGTCCCCATAGTTGGCCAGCAGCGTCACCAGCAGGAAGAACATGTATACCAGAAGGCCCTGGGGGGCAGGGATGACCCGGAGTCAGCCGAATCCTGCCTGCCCCCACCCCACCCGTGACAGAGCAGGGCTTCCGGATGCTGGGCAGCAAAGTGCCCACAGCCAGGGGGCCTTGTGCTGAGAGCCAGGCCTGGGGGCAGACGTGGTCCGTGAAGGCCAAGGAGCCGCACCAGGGCCCAGTGAGGCCAGGAAGGAGCAGGCGTTTGAGTTGGGCAGGAGGATGGGCCAGGAGGTGATGAGGGAGTTGGGGCGGGGGCTGCAGAGCCCTACACCACCTGCTAAAGGGCCTTTGGTGGTCAGAAAGAGGGTGCAGGTGAGACTTTTGAGAAAGGCAGGACCTCCTAGAAGATGCTGCCCTGGCCAGGAGGCCAGAGAGGGAGGGCAGGCGCTGGCTGCGTGGCCTGAGCTCACCCTCAGCATCCTGTGCAGCCTCTTGACCTTTCGGGCTTCCTCCTTTGCCAGGAAGAGCGCAAAGCCATGGGGCGGCCGCACGCGGGGCACACGCTCGCTCACGGGCGTCACGGCCGGGCTTTCCACCAGCGTATCATCCTCATCAGGGTGCAGCCGCTTGGCCACCAGTGAGAAATACAGAGCTTCCAGCAGGACCTGGACCAGGGCTAGCATCAGAGGGGCCCATGGGTGCCAGAGGCTGGCAGCCTGGCCCCCCTGCATCCCACTTACCTTGAGTGGCTCCCAGCAGAGGAACGAAGCCAGGAAGCTGGAGCTGCTTGAGAGGAGCCACATGACAGACACGCTGGGGGGGAAGCCAGCGCCGACCCACCCTGACACCCCCACGGCCACGGCCACCAGGAGCAGGCTGAGCCCGTGGGCCAGGGGCGCACACCAGGCCGGCAGCAGTCGTTTCCGCAGACCCTCCACCAGCCCTGGGGAGGCAGACACAGACAGGTCACCAGCAGCACAGAGGAAGGGGTGGGGAGGGCCAACCTGGGGATTCGGGAGCACACCTGTCCTGGACAGCTCTGCCGGCTGGGGCTGCTCCCACGTCAGGCTTGGGCTGGGCAGCCCCCTCTCCCCTGGCAGTATCAGCGTCTGATTCCTCTCACCAGGGGCACTGCACCTGAGGCACAGGCAGAGCAGCCAGCACTCACCTGTCGGCCCACACGCCACCCAAGGCGCGGCCAGCCCACCTCTCTGGGCCCGTCCATTCCCTTCTCCTGGTCCATGGAGAGAGAGGACACTGCCCCAAGCCAGGTGGAGATGGTGCTGAAGGCCAGAACACCACTGGTCACTCTGGGGAGGGGCCAGGTCACCTCCTCCGGGACCCGGTCCTCGCCTCACATCACTGTGACCTGTTGCCCCTCCGTCCTGCCACCGCTCCAGCAGCCATCGCCCCCCACAGCGCCACCATCCGGCCTCCAGCCTGGTCCCCCAGCCTGATCTCTGTGCCAGCACACCAGGCCTCGCTGCACGCGAAACCAAAGACTGGCTTCTGGACAAGGAAACGTACGTGTGTCTTTCACATGCCGAGCTGCCTGTCTCTCCCGGCGCCACCCGACCTGACCTTCCGGGCTCCAGAGCTGCTACAGAGACAGGGCAGCTACAGGAGCCAGAGCAGAGAGGAGAGAAGAGGGAGAAAGAAAAGAGGGAAGATGGTGACAGCCATGAACTGGGGACAAAGTGCACACACTTAGCAGCGGGTCTGCACCACTGTGCCCTGAAGAGAATGGACCTCCAGACACGCCTGCCGCTGAGTGGCGGCAAACCTTTCTGGTTTTGTGCGTCTCCCAGGGAATAAAAGGCATTATGGCTTCTGGAGGTGGGACAGCACAGAGAGAACAGACGTGAATATACAGGACACACTTTTCTCTTGAAATGGATTTTTCTGATTATAAAAGTAGCATAAACTATTTGTAGAAAATAGATTTCCATCATGCAAGGAACAGCAGTGTTAATAGTTATTTCTAGTCCTTTTTCTCTATGTGTGTTTACATTTTACATGCAGATAAAAACAAGTCGTATCGGGATCAGTGGTTCAGCTAGAATACATAGAGTTTGACATTTGACTCTAAGCTGCAGGAGAGCAAAGGCTATGTCTGATTGGGTTCACTGATTCCTTCGGTCACAACCAGCATGACGTCCCCTAACTAGATGCCAGGCCCTGCTCTACGCACTGAGACAAGCACAGTCCGTGTGCATGTCATATGCACATGCTGGTGGGGGAAGCAGACAGAAAGCATAAGCGAAGCAGGGAAGGACACGGAGACAGAAGCCTGTTTCTGCCCTGCACGAGCACGCGCCCACATTCCCGTGCCTTTTACATTATTTACATGGGGCAGGAAGGAAGGCTCTGATCAGGAAGTATCTGAGAGGAGACCTGAAGGAAGTAGAAGGTGAGGCTCCTGTCTTGGGAAGAACCCTCCAGGCAGAGGGAGCAGCAAATATAAAAGATGAGGACAGAAGAGCAACGGAAGCCACAGCCAAAGGAAGTGGGTGACGGAGGTGGCAAGAGAGGGACAGGGAGGGGGTGGGGCCAGATCAGGTGTGGTTGGGGGAGCATTGTGAGGACTGTGCCCAGTTGCAGCAGGTCACCTGCGGGATGGCCCCAGTGATGCTTTCCTCCTAACCAAGAGGATACTGTGGAAATGATTGTGTGTGAATAAGGGGCTGGGCCACAAAGGACACTATGGCTTCCACCTCGTTCTCCTGGACCACTCACTTTGGTCGCCATGTTGTGAGGACGCTCAAGCAGCCTAGTGCTGAGGTCCAGATGGCGAAGAGCTGAGGCCTCCCACCAACAGCCCATACCAATGTGCCCCCCTCCCCACCCCAGGAGGGCAGTGGCAGGGTCTGCTGCAGGGAGAAGGAAGGTGAGCTGTAAGGAAGGAACAGGACTCTGCTGAGTCAGCCCTGGAATGGTCCAGGCAGAGGATGATGTTTGGATGGTAGGTGCAAGGGCAGGTGAAGAGAAGGTCAGATTCCGAATCTGGAAAGTAGCAGACAGAATCTGTTAAAGGCTCGTGTGAGGAAGTACTTGAAAAGAGAGGAGTCAAGAATGAATCTAAGAGTTTTGTCTTGGTCGGTCCAAGAGTGCACCTGCCCTTTCCTGAGACATCTCGTGTTGCTGTGCGAGTCTGTGCTGCCCTGGACACTCATGTGGAGAAGTTGCTTACTGACAGGTGGATGTCTGGACCTGGGTGTGAGGGAGGGCTCTGGGCTGGAGATGGTGGGGTGGTCAGCTGCTAATTACTACCAGGGCTTCCTCATAGCATAGGTTTCCAAATTGATTGGCAATTCCTTCATTAAAATTCTATCACGGCATGGTTATCTGTCTTCGTTAAACAAATTGAGAAGCTTTACCTTTTTCTCTGTGTTCTGGGAAAGTTCGTATATCTCAGTAATTTTTGGTTGCTTGAAAATTAGAATAGTTAGAAGAAATGGAAATACGGATATTAAAGTAGGTACACATGAGAAAAGAGGTATGAGGTAATTCTATGTGAATCTTTGTTATTAAATTGGAAACCAGCCAAGAAGTTGAGACATTCTTAAAAACATAAAACTGAAGGGAATTCCCTGGTGGTCCAGTGGTTAGGACTCGGCACTTTCACTGCCAGGGCCCAGGTTCAATCCCTGGTCAGAGAACTAAGCCCCACCGTGCGGCCAAAAAAAAAAGAAAAGAAAAACCATGAAATTGAAATAGAGTCAAAAGGAAAAACATTAGCTATTTAAAAGGCTGCAACGACCCCGCATCATGGCAGGTTCTGCCATCCTCACACTGGTGGCCTTTTGTTACTCAAACATCCCTCCCTCCTGCCACCCTAAAGGGAACACTGGCTGGGCCCTGGTGACCCCACGAGGTCTTTCAACAGATGAGGGACTCTGAGGCCTAACAACTTCGCCCCAGCCCCACACTGGCTGGACAGCACGAGGGCAGGCCCAGACAGGGAGCAGGGTTACTTGGCTGGGCTCCCTGCTGCCCCCCACCCCCAGGAGCTGGGCACTCACAGGCCAGCGAGCAGATCTGTTTCTCCTTGAGTGTCCTGGGTGGGGGCCAGGCTGCCAGCCCCTTCAGCCAGGATCTGCCGGATCAGGTCTTCATCTGGAGGGAGCAAAATGTGTCAGCCCTGGAGCCTTCCCTCCTCCTGGGGGGAGCTGGGGGACACCACCCTCCCCACCCCTGCTCACCCACCTGAAGCTGAGAAGTATTTGGCAGGTGAGGAGGGGCTGACCAGGGAGAGACTGTCATCCTCCGGGCCCGGCGTGCGGCCCATCCGGCCCCGGGCCAGCCGCTGCAGGGTGCTGCCCATGACGGATGGGTCACTCAGCAAGTCTGGCCAACTGAGGGTGCCTTCGCTGGATGGCCAGCACACCAGGCTGCAGGCGACAGGTCAGCAAGGGGAGCCCAGAGGACGCGTCTGCACACATACCCAACCCAAGTCCCATCACACATGGACATGCGGTGCTGCTGAGCAAACACTCCCGGGACAGCCCCACGACACACGGACGAGGACACGTGACGTGGCACATGCGAGGCGCAGCTGACCTACAGGAGAAATGGCTCACGTTTCCTCTAGAGACCCCCACCTTTTAGAATCCTCCACAAATAAGTCATGTTTCATTTGTCCAGCAAAGGCCTGTTGAGAAGCACAGAGGAAACCTGATTCCAGGCTGCCCAGAACACGACCCCATCCGGGCAGGCCCTGGGGAGCCCGCACCTCAGCACCGAGTCCTGGGAAGGCAAGTACGGAGCTGTCCAGCACAGATGAGTCCAGGCAGCTGTCCATGTCCAGCGCCTGCGGCCCTGCTGGTGTGGGGCTCGGGCCCCCGGCCACCTGCAGGAGAGGCAGGCGGTCAGTGGGAGGCAGCTTGGGCCCCTGCTGTGGGGAGGCATGCTCGCTCCTGGCAGGCAGAGTCTAGAGCAGTGCTCTCCTGGAGAATGTTCTAGATGCACACATTCTACACCTTCATTGTCCATCACAGGAACTACTTGCCACATGCCAATACAGAACACCTGAAGTGTGGCTGGTGTAATGGAGAAGCTGAAGTTTTAATTTTATCTAATTTTAATCAATTTAAATATAAACAGCCAGGGACTTCCCTGGTGGCACAGTGGTTAAGAATCCGCCTGCCAATGCAGGGGACACAGGTTCGATTCCTGGTCCGGGAAGATCCCACATGCCGCAGAGCAACTAAGCCCGTGTGCCACAACTACTGAGCCTGTGCTCTAGAGCCCGTGAGCCACAACTACTAAGCCCGTGTGCCACAACTACTGAAGCTTGTGTGCCTAGAGCCCACGCTGTGCAACAAGAGAAGCCACTGCAATGAGAAGCCCGTGGACCAAAACAAAGAGTAGCCCCCACTTGCCGCAACTAGAGAAAGTCTGCACGCAGCAATGAAAACCCAACGCAGCCAAAAAAAAAAAAAAAAAATATATATATATATATATATATATATAAAAATATACACACACACACAGATATATATAAAAACAGCCACATACGGGAAATTCCCTGGCAGTCTACTGGTTAGGACTCCGTGCTTCCACTGCAGAGGGCGTGGGTTCGATCCCTATTTGGGGAACTAAGATCCTGCATGCCC
This sequence comes from Pseudorca crassidens, assembly GCF_039906515.1. Lineage (NCBI taxonomy): Eukaryota > Metazoa > Chordata > Mammalia > Artiodactyla > Delphinidae > Pseudorca > Pseudorca crassidens. Next base: position 37,373,106 of record NC_090310.1, on the reverse strand, counting down.
CATGGCATGACCAAAAATTTAAAAAAAAACAAAAAAAAAACCCTGCCCCCCCCCCAAAAAAAACCCAGCCACATACAGCTAAGGATGTCCATTCTGGGTTCCTGGGGGAAATGCCACTTGTCATGGTATATGACCCTTTCTTATGAGACATGGGCATCAGCCAGTTCCCCAGCCAGTCCTGTTTGCTTCAGTGGTGTCAGCAGTGACCCCTGTTCACTCCTGATTCTGACACCCTGCATCTCTCCCCTGGCTCCTGACCCCTCTCTGGCTGCTATACTGAACAGCACAGCCCTTGGCAGGGGCAGCCGTGCCCATGCTCCAGGAGCCCCACCCACCTTGCTCCGGGACATCCGGAAGAGGAACAGGATGGCCAGGTAGACGGGGTAGACAACCAGGCTGGACACCAGGCCGACGGCGATGGTGTCGATGCTCAGTGGGATCAGACTGGACGCGGGCCTCACACTGTGGCAGGAGAGGAGAGACGGGCCGGCTTGGGGGGTGGGGCAGAGGGGTTGGGGGTTGGGCAGAGAGAGGGCGTGCCGACCCCCACAGCACCCACCTGTAGGTAGCATCTCCCACAGCACCGTACCACACGGCGTTGGCACCCAGGAAGAGGCAGATGAGGAGGACGCAGCACGTGGCTCGCTGGACACGTGTAAAGCGGCTCCGAGGTGGCCGGTCCCACATGGAGAGCCAGACATGTTTGTCAAAGAAGCCGCGCTGCAGTTCGGCCACCAGGAGGCGCTGGAACCGCTGCAGGGCCACATCACCTGGGCGGGGACAGGAGGGCTTCAGGAGATCCCAGGGCCAGGCGCCCGAGCCCCCCACCCCCACCCCATGGCCCCGCCACCGGGGCAGGGCCTTACTTGCCGCCAGCACCTCCTTCTCCACCAGGCCCCCGTTGGCCTCCGTCTCCACTGACAGCCAGTCGTTGACCAGGAAGAAGGTGCTGCGGGCGTTCTGCAGGTCCCTGACGATGATGTGCTGCAGGAACCAGGCGGGGCTCAGCCCTGCAGAGGGGAGCGGCAGGGTGGTCAGAGCTGGGTGGGGCAGCAGGGGGGTGGGGGCGGCAGCAGCGGGGCCCCCAGACCTTTGTTGTCATGCCACACGCGGATCTTCCACACGCTGCCCAGGCTGTGTGGGGTGGCGATCTGGAAAATGTCCAGGCTGTTGCGGTGGAAGGCTCCGTCCCCATCCAGGTGCCGGTGGCCGCTGCGGCTGTCCGCCCCGTACAGCATGATGCCCACATGAGCTGTGGTCCCTGAAGGACGTAAGAACAGGGGGCAGGACTCTGGGTTTGCCGCCCACCAGACATTGACCCCGGGCGGGTCTGCCCTGACAACCTTCCTTTGACAGGCACAGGCAGCCCCCACCCTGTGGCTCTGATACAAATGGATCTCAGTCGCCTCAAACCATTAAATGAACGGCCCCCAGTGACACAATTCAAATGCCAGTTGTGGTGGTGCCTTAACTACGAGTAACAGCGTGGAACGTGAAGGTGGCTGCCAGCCTTCAGTCCGCTACACGAGATGCATGTCCTGATGGGTGACATCACCTCTCCCAGAGGCTGCTGGTGACCAGTCACCATACACCTCTCAGTCCCCACACAGACCACCAAGTGCACAGCAGTGTTGCCCCATGTCCCCAGTGATGAACCTACACGACGTTTTATAAAAGTAGGTCATCAACACAGAGGACCAAAAAAAATTTAAAAACTAAAAATAAGGGGCTTCCCTGGTGGCGCAGTGGTTGAGAGTCCACCTGCCGATGCAGGGGACACGGGTTCGTGCCCCGGTCCGGGAAGATCCCACATGCCGCGGAGCAACTAAGCCCGTGTGCCACAACTACTGAGCCTGCGCTCTAGAGCCTGCAAGCCACAACTACTGAGCCCACGTGCTGCAACTACTGAAGCCTGCACACCTAGAGCCCGTGCTCCACAAGAGAAGCCACCACAGTAGAAAGAAGCCCACGCACTGCAATGAAGAGTAGACCCCCACTCACCTCAGCTAGAGAAAGCCTGTGCAAGCAGCAACGAAGACCCAACGCAGCCAAAAAAAATTTTAAAGATAAAAGAGAGAACCAAGTGACAAAGATGAAAGCACAGCATAGAAATGAAAAATGGTACCAAGGAAGCGAAATTTGCATCAAAGGCAAACACACGACTGAAGAAACAGCCGACCACGGGGCCACTGTCGCTGCCGCTGCCCCAGGGGCTCTGGAGAGGCCGTCGCTGAGAGCAAACTCACCAACATGAGTGAGAGCAATCGTTGAGACAAAAAGGATGAAGACATCACATAGCAATGGATGCCGGCAAAAACTTCACGTGGAAAGAACTCTCAGAGGTACTTCACAGAGAGGAGAGCATGACAAGAGGTCGGCAGCAAAGTGTCCGCTGGCCGAGGCACAAAGATGCCCCCTCGGGTGGCAATTACAGATGAGAAGGCAAGTGCTGCTCAAACTACTCTTGGTAAGTTTCCCACAAAGAAATAAGGCACTTTAGTTCTCAGCGTCTAACGCTTTATGTTACACTGTACTAACTCCACATCATCAAGTTACTTTCCACATTTTTAACCAAAATTCAAGAGCTTTTGATGTCTTGAAAACAATCTTTTCACCAAGACGACTTATTACCATTTAATAATCATTTCCCACACCAATCGTCAGGCTGTTCCACCCGGCTGCGCACGTCAGCGGCTGCCCACAGGGACTACGAGCCCACTGCATGCCCACAGGTGCAGATGAACGAGCTGCTGCTTGGCACAGCCATGGTGACCCAAACCCCTGCTGGAAGCCACCCCTCTATTACAAGAGTCCCCATCAGGAAGGCAGCCCCCCTCACCTGAGCCCCGGCCCCAGCCGGTCTTGACCAGGATCTCATACTTGAAGCGACCCCCCTTCCCGCAGAACGGGATGACGCGGACCCGGCTGATGTCCAGCTGGTCCAGCTTACGCAGGATCACAGCCGTGACCGCGTAGGTCACCAGGCACACAGTGCACGTCAGCAGGACGATGTAGTTCACGCTTGAGGCTGGCTCCTAGGGAGACAGAGCCATCAGGCCCCAGGGGCGCAGCCCAGCCCTCGCCTGCTCAGGGCGGAGCTGGGGCTCCCCAGAAGTCCAAGGATGCAGCACCACTCACAGGGAAGATGAAGTGGACGTGGCTGGGAGGCACAAAGAGACTGGCACCGAAGGCGGTGAGGTGGCGGGTGAGGCAGACAGCCTGGCTGGGCGAGGTCTCCTCTAGGGGCACGAGGCCCTCTGTCCGCCATGCCATCTCCTTCTCGCTGAAGTACTGGCAGAGGGACGTGTACAGACCCACGGACACCTCCAGTGCTGACCATCGGAAGTGGCTGGTCAGGTTCAGGTAGTAGCTAGCGCCCAGATCTCTGGTCCTGGGAGAATTGGGGGTGTCATGGCCAGACCTGGCCTGGCCCGCTCCCCAAACCCCACAGGGAGCCCCTGGGCCCTGGCACATACGGATCCGACCATGTCCACCTGCCCTCAGAGATCAGCCCCACCCCGCCAACAAGTCCCACTGCTCCCAGGTCCAGGGCAGGACGTGCTCACCCTGGGGCGATGAAGAAGGTGTAAGGCCTGTGGTCGTCGCCTGCCAGGACCTCCAGGCTGATCCTCCTGCTGGCTGAGCAGTTGTGCTCGTTGGGCCAGGGCATAGCGTGCAGGTAGGCGGCCAGGTAGGGCTCAGGCTCCTCTGGCAGGTAGTGCTCTGCGGGTGGCATGTGCAGGCTCAGACCCCTGCTCGGGCAGCTCACACACCCCAGGGGACAACCCCAGAAGCCCTCCCCAGCCACCCCACTGTCCTCCAGCCAGGCCCCCAGGGCTCCACGAAGCAGGAGACAGACTTTACCAAAGGCCACGAGTTGGGGGTGCCCGCGAGAAACACCTGTTCACCTGGCCACCCCACTGCCCCACACAGGCTGGGCCACAGAAGGGAAGAGGAGGCCGCCCACCGAGGGCCCCGCCATGCCACGCACCGTTCAGCACCATGAAAGTAAGCTGCAGGTGAAGCCCGGCCTCAGGGTTGCTGTTCTCGGGGGTGACCACGACACTGACTGAGGCCTGGGGCTGGACGATAGTGGAGCCAGCAGGGATGCGGTGACCCTGGGCAGCCTGGTCTGAGTTGTTGGGCACCTTCACGGTGATGGCGCGCTCTGAGGCCAGCTGCCCAATGGGGATCTGGGTGCCGGCCTGTGTCTGGAAAGCCATGGACGCCACCTTGGTGGAGACAGTGTAGTTGCTGATGTAGCCAAAGGGGAAGGGGTTGGAGTCGACGAGGAGGATGAGTTGCACCACATCACTGAGGTTGGACAGGGCCCCGCTGAAGGCTGTGGGGATGGAGAAGTGGCAGCCGGGGCCCGAGGCGTCGCCCTGGCACAGCAGACTCAGTGGATCCGAGCGCTTGCCCTGTGCCACGATCTCTTCACCCGCCAGGGTCAGGGGCTCCTCGTTGAGCACACGGGAGCGCATGAGAATACCCATGAGGGCCGATGAGAGCTGGTAGGCCCTGGATGCCACCAGTAGTGACGGCGGCTCTGCCCCCAGCTCCGAGGGCTGTGGGCCCTGCACGTCCGAGCTGGCCAGGTGGATGAGGTCACCTACGGATAGGAGAGATTAGGCGGAGAAGTGGGGAGAGGGATCATGGGGAAAGGTTGGGGGGAGAGGTCCGGTTTGGGGAGAGGTCTGGTGGGGGGAGAGGTGGCAGAGAGGTTGGGGGAGAGGTTGGAGGGAAAGATCCGGTGGGGGGCAGAGATTGGAAGGGGGGTAGAGGTGGGGGAGAGGTGGGGGAAGGTCCGGGGAGCAGCAGGCGCCCACACCTGTGATGTTGAGGATGCTGTCAGCAATGGCAGTGGGCGTCCCAGTGCCCGCAGCGGTCTCAGCCTGCAGGATGCGCATCATGCCCTCTAGCTTGTGCAGTGTCTTCTTCAGGCACGAGCGGCACACGAATTCCCAGCTGGACACCTGCAGGGAGCCCATCACCATGTCCAGCCCCACTCCAGCCCAGCTGACCCAGGCCAGGTAGGGGCCACTCAGCAGCAGCTCCCCCCACTTCTGTCCCTCAGCCCAGCTTGGCTCCGCCATGCTCGCTGTGATCCTGGAGCAGCCTCTGTGACAGCGGCCTCCCCACCTCCGTGGAGCCGTTCCAAACCACCTTTCATGTTGCAGCTGGAAAATCCATGCCAAACACGGCTACACCCATGGGCATCTCTGCCAGGAGCCCTTCAGTGGCTCTTCCCCACACACAGGCAGAGTTCAAGGTAATGTGGCCCCAATGGCCACCCTGGCCACACACACAGCCAAGTAAGCCATGTCACAGACAGGGCGACCCCCACCCAGAAAACCTTCCCCTCCCTTCTCCTCCACAAGGCCTCGGCAGCAATCCCTTGCCACCCTGAGCACAGTCCCCTCCCCGCCGTCAAGACAGAGCCCAGCCCAGCCCGGCTGCTGAGTCCTAGGCGAGGGTGGCGGAGTCAGGTGTAACCACAGGCCCACAGGCGAGAGTACAAAACAGCCTCACCCCTCCCCACACCTGGGCCTTGTGCCCTGGACCCCCGCAGGGTCACCCTGGGGGGCACCCGTGGCTCATGCTGGGACAGCTGAGAATGGGCACGTGGCCACACAGACTTGGCTAGGAAAGGAGCTCTCAGGTCGTCAGGGTTGGGGGCTCAGGGCTGCCACAGGGCCTGTATCTCGTCCTACCGTGCACTGGGCCAGGGCGGCTGCAACCTGCTGGATATCGTCCACGGTGTTAACCCGCAGGGAGACCAGGGTCTCGGTGACATTCTTGCGTATCTGGGCGCGCAGCTGCCGCCTGGGGTCTGGCTCTGCCACCATGGCCAGGGCCTGCTCGTACTGCAGGCACAGGGGAGCCGTCAGCAGGAGATGGGCAGCCCCGCCTACAGTGCAGGCTGACCAAGGGCAGGCATCTTGGCCGCTGCCTAACACCAGCGGCAACTCGAGCCCTGTGTCAAGGGCAAAAGGGGTATTCCCCAGGACCCCACGTGGGGGCTAGGGGCACAAGGAGAAGAGGAGGCAGCCTGGCACTGGGGAGGGCCCCGCAAGTGGGTGCTGCTGGGAGCAGGAGTGGTGCCGAGGCCCTGGTCAGGAGAGGGGGTCTGGGCCACCCCCAGCACAGAGGCCAGCGCAGGAGGGGCTCCTCAGCCGCACTGACCTCATTGAGCACAGCGATGAGGGCCAGCGAGTACTCGATGACGTGCTGGGGGTCGGCCTGGCGCAGCAGCCCAGGCAGCGTGCTCTCTGTGAGGCTGTACAGCCAGGGCGTGAGATCTGGGGGGCCGTCGGGGGACTCTCCGGGGGGCTCTGGCAGGGTGATGGCCAGAGACCTGTGGGCAGAGGCTGTGGATGAACAGGTGGTGGGTCCCCCTCCCACCCCCAGCCAGGCCCTGTTCCACGGGCACAGGCTCACCTGTTGAGGGCGACCACGGCGGCACCCAGCTGGTCCTGCACAACCACAGCCAGGCCCACCACAAAGTGGGGCGCAAAGCCAGGTGGCAGCACGGCCCCATAGGTGGAGAGGCTGCCCTTGTAGACACAGAACTCCTCGCAGTGGCCCTGGTGACAGCGCCGCAGCAGCAGGGCATACACCAGTGGAGCACCCGCGTCCTCCTCATCCTGCCAGCCTGTGGGACCCCAGGGCATCAGCGGGGTCCCAATGTGCCCCCCATCACCAGGGCCTGTGGGCCGTACTCACCCACACACTTGAAGTGCACCTTGGTGGTGAGGGCGCGCACGGCCTCGAGCGGGAAAAGGCGGCAGGAGCCCCCCAGTGGAGGGCGGTTCGGGGCAAGATGGATGGAGGCGCAGCCCTGCTCCTGGCCCGAGTGGCCCAGCACCGTGAGCGTGAATGTGTAGCCCTCGCCGTCCCGTAGCACGCCGCGCCGCACCACCAGCCGCATGCCCGCACTGCCCGTGGACGTGGTTGTCTCATCCAGCACCAGTGTCTCATTGCTAAAGCTGCGCGCGGCCCAGCGCTGAGAGGGCACCCAGATCACAGGTGCTCAGGGGCGGGTCTCCCCCAGGCCCACCAACTTTGGTCCCCACCTGGGGCCCCCTGCTCACCCCGCGCTCGGAGCCCCCGCCGCAGTTGTCACAGCGGCCCTCCAGGTACACGTAGGAGCTGCGGCTCACTGCGTACACCGCCTGCGCCTTGCAGGACACACACTCCAAGGACACGATGGGTACCCGGCCACTCCGGATCAGCACCTGGAGGCCGGGCAGGATTAGAGAGAGGCATGCCCACGCTGGCCAGGAGCCTCCGGATTGGGGCTCTGCTCCTGAGGCCCAGACCCTTGGGTCTGCCCCGTGTGGTGGGTGGTAGCGAAACCCATGAAAGAGCAGGGCCCCTGCCCCTGCCATTCTCCCACTTGCAGAAACTCCTCTCAGACCCAGCCAACTCCTAAGTCAGCCCGAAGCCCAGGTTCTGTGGGGCCATGAGCTCAGCCCTCACCCAGGATGTTTGTATCGTTTTGTGACTCCTAGGATTGGCGAGGGACAGGGGAGGAGGATGGGGGAGGAGGGAATTTAATGAAGTGCAGACCATGATGGGCTTATTTTCTGCAGCACCCCGGGCCGGTCTTGGGCCTGGCACACAGCAGGCACTCAACAGGTGCTCAGCTACAAACAGATAAACAGAGACGTGAAGGTACAGATAGACTAGTGTCCGCGTGGGGACAAGCATAGCTCAGCTCAGCCCCGTCTGAGCCTCCCACTGCTCTCTGCACTGGGGGCGGGGCCCACATCAGACAGCCCCAGACAGCCACTCCGGGCAGAAACCTGGCACGAGGGATGGACACCCCATCCCAGGCACCAGCAGGGCCTGATGCACCCACTCCTGTTACAGCAGCAGGAGTGGTGCCATGGGGCCAAGCATACGTGGTCCTGACCGCCTGGCAGCTTAGGGAGGGAGAGAGAGCGTGCTCCACACACAGGCAAGAACAGGCCCTCCTCATTCAGGGAGGGGACACCATGCTCTGGGGAAGGGACGTGTCTCCTCGCTGGTGGCCTTCAGTGCTGCGGGGACAGTGAATTTCTCACAAACCACTAGGGCCTGTGCTGTGCCTCTAAGCTTTGTGCACAGCTATGGCCTTTTTGGAAGAAAGCAATGCCAGAGGAGCATCTTGTTAAGTAGAATTAACATCAAGGGTAATAATGACTTAAAACCAATAGCTTCTAGAAGTACTAAAACAAAAAACCAAAAAACCAAAAAAACCCTGAAAAATGGGTGCTCGGGGACTTCCCTGGTGGCACAGTGGTTAAGAATCTGCCTGCCAATGCAGGCGACACGGGTTCGGGCCCTGGCCCGGGAAGATCCCACATGCCGCGGAGCAGCTAAGCCCACGTGCCACAACTACTGAGCCTGTGCTCTAGAGCCTGTGAGCCACAACTACTGAGCCCGTGTGCCACAACTACTGAGCCCGTGTGCCACAACTACTGAAGCCCACATGTCTAGAGCCCGTGCTCCACAACAAGAGAAGCCACCACAATGAGAAGCCTGCACACCCCAACAAAGAGTAGCTCCCACTCACCGCAACTAGAGAAAGCCCACACGCAGCAACAAAGACCCAACGCAGCCAAAGATAATTAAAAAAAAAAAAAAAAGGGTACTCAGTACTATGTGCAGGCAGGGGCCCTGTGCACTCAGCCTCTCCGGTAGTTCCCCCCACCCTGGGGGCCGGTAGCTCCACCCAGGGCTGGGCCAGGGCAGCACCCACCGTCTGGTTGGTGACCTCCTCCTTGCGGCCTGCCTTCCATACGGTCAGGTTGAAGGTGTACTCCACACCGGCTTGCAGACGCTCCCGGGGGATGGTGACCACGCTGCTCCCACGGGGCCCGAAGTTCAGTGCACACCCGCCAGTCTCACTCTGCAGTCCGTGACGGGGCCAGGGAGGGGGTGCGCATGGGGGTGAGATCCTAGGCCTGCCTCCAATTAGATCCTGGCCCGGGGACGGCTGGGAAGACCCCTCCCCCTGCTGGGATCGAGCCCACCAGGCACTCAGACATATCAAGCAGACCCAAGAGCCTGCCAGCCTCATGCACACAAACGACCTAAGGGGGATTAGGAGAACGATTGCCCCGCCATGTGACTGACCTGCGTCGAGGCCACGCAGGCCCAGTGGAAGCTGAGTGGCGTCTGGTCACCGTCCTCCAGGTTGGGGTCATAGGACTTGCTCCCATCCAGCACCAGGTCCTGAGAGTCCGACCACACACGGTAGGAGCCACCCTCGACAATGGGCACCAGGCGCTCAGGGGCCACTGTCACATTGGCCTGGATGCTCTGTGCCAGCGGTGTGTCCCCAAACGACACCACGAACACAAAGCAGTAGTGGCCCACAGGCAGCACCATCCGTGGCACCACCAGCTGGGGCCGGCTCACATCCACACTGGGCAGGGTCACCCGGGCCATGCGCCCAGGCCGCTGGCAGCTGGTGGCACGGTACACCTCCCAGCGGTACTCAGTCTGGTACGTGACGCAGTCACGCAGGTCGACGTGGGCCTCCAGGTAGTTGCGCTGGGAGCGCCGCATAAGTACCTGTGGGGGCAGGGCCACATCCACCTCGGGCTCCCTGCAGGCCAGCACATGGACGGTGACCGTGGTCTGCGCCACAAAGAAGCTCACCAGGTTGGAGGCGTTCACCTCCACACGGTAGTCCCCAGGCTGCAGGTAGGAGTGAGCCACCCAGGGAACCTCCGTGTCCTCTGCCAGGGCCCCGTCCCCAAAGTCCCAGTGGTAGGCCACTCGCCGGGGGCTGGGGCTCGTGGCAGCCTCGAAGCGGGCCGAGCGGTTGGTGAAGCAGCGGCCGCTGCGCAGCGCCACGTGCTGAATGACGTCCTGGACATCAATCATGAGTGTGTGGTTTACGCCGCCCAGCTCATTGAAGGCTCGCACGTGGATCTCCAGCAGCCCTGCAGCCACGGGAGTATAGGTGACGTCGCGACCCGACAGGATGACCAGTGAGTCTCCCTGAACCTTCTGCAGCGAGAAGTACCACGCGTAGGCAACACGGGAACCCCGCTGCACCCGGGCCGTGAAGTTCCTCTCGGAGCCCGTGGCGATGGCCGGCTCGCAGCAGTCGGGCACCTGGAGCCCACCCACGGCCTCCAGCACTGAGACACGCACCTGCGCCTGCACCCGGCTTACGTGGTTCTCGGCCTGGATGCTCACCGTGTAGTCCCCGAGCCGGGGGAAGCTGCGGGAGAAGTGGGGCCCAGGGAGCACCTCGAGGCCAGCCCCACTGACCTGTAGGTGGAAGCTGACGGCCGAGCCGGCAGCCAGCAGGATCTGAAAGTGAACCAGCTGCCCGGGCTCCACCACCTTCCTGCTGGCCCATAGCACCAGGCCCACGATGGGCTCCTCCACCGTGAGGTTGTGTGTGGCCACGACCCAGCTGACCGCGTTGGAGGCGTTGAGCTGAATGGAAAAGGTGCCGGCGTCGGGGAGGACCACGGCGATGTGTTGGCCATGCCTGCTGCCACCCGGCACGGCCCAGCACCAGCTCACATTGGTGCCCGAGGCCAGCTGCCCCCAGAAAGGCACGGTGGAACTGGCCACCACAAAGCTGCAGTCCAGTTCACCGGCCCTGATGCTGAGGCCACTGACAGGCACTTGCACAGCCACCTCAGTGCTGGCGTTGGCTGAGCCCAGTTGGTTCTTGGCCATGACTGTGACCAGGTGCATGCCGGGGCTGGGAAAGGTGTGGGTGGTGGATGGCTCTGGGGTCTCCCAGCCCAGCCCTTCCTCCAGGGACCAGGTGTAAGTGACGCCACTGCCACCAGCCAGCTCAGCGCGGAGGGTGACACTTGCATTGACAGCCACTGGGTTCGGGGAGGCGGCGGCGGCCAGCCACCCCACAGGCTCCACAAAGTTCACGGTGCGGTTGGCCGAGGCGCTGCCCAGCATGTTGGTGGCCCGCAGCTGGACGTGGTAGGTGCCAGCCTCGAGCACGGTGAGCGAGAAGGCTTTGCCGCTGCCAGCCAGGGCCAGGCCACTGTCCCGCTGAGCGGTCCAGCTGTAGGAGATATTGGTACCATCCCTGACTGAGGCCTGCAGCTGCAGCGTGCGGTTGGTGGGGAAGCAGCAGCTACTGCCGCCGCCCACCACCTGCAGCCCCTCGATGTGCTGCAGGACATAGATGAAGATACTGTCCTGGGCGGCGCCCACCTCATTCTCAGCCGTGACAATGATGTTGAAGGTGCCGACAGACCGGAAGGTGTAGGAGATGGTGGGGCCCCCAGGGATGGGCGTACAGCGGTCACAGAGGACCCAGGAGTAATGCACGTCACTGCCCGCCTCCAGGGAGGTGCTGAAGCTCACGCTGCCGTTCAGGGGTACCACCGTGCGGCTGGCGTTGACGCTGAGCCCCCGCACACGCTGCTGCACGGTGACATTCAGCTGGGCCTCCCCACGGCTTACCTCGTTCCAGCCAGACACCCTGACGGGGAAGCAGCCCGTGCTGCTGTAGGCGTGGGTGACCGCAGGGCCCTGGAGCCGCCCGCCATCCCCCAGCTCCCACAGGTAGGTGGCGGGGTGCCCGCGTCCCACAGCAGAGAACAGGTAGGGCTGCTGCAGCTCCAGCACATGGGAGCCATTGACCCTGATGCCTGTGAGATCCACAGGCTCCTGCACCTCCACGAGCGCCGAGTCGTTGGCAGCTGAGATGTTGTTGGACACGGTGACGGTCACCAGGTAGGAACCTGAGTCCCAGTAGGTGAACGTGGCCTCAGGGCCCCCAACGCGGGCAGCAGCATCCTCAGTGCCAAAGTCCCAGGTGTAGCGGTAGGGGAATGGGGGCCAGGCACAGGCAACTAGCCGGGCTGTGTCCCCGACCCGCACAAACTGCCTCTCGGGCCACATGGTGATGTTGCCCACCTCGGGCTCCACGCAGATGCTGCTGAAGTAATGCGCCTTATTCACGTGGCTCGACAGGACCAGCGCCAGGGGGAATGTACCACTACGTGTGAAATTGTGCATCACTGTCGGGTCCCCCCGGACGGTCGTGTTGGATGATCCGTCCCCGAAGGTCCAGTCGAAGATGTAGTTGGTAGGGTTCCCAGTGACGTGGGCTGTGAGCTGGGCGTGGGGCTGGGTGGGAATGCAGGCTGTAGGGTCGATCCACAGCACCTCCAGGACAAAGACCTGTATGGGCAGGCTCCGGGCCAGGTTTCCAGTGGGGCTGGACGCGCCCACGGTCACCGTGCAGTTCTGCGCCCGCAGGTACACGTGCTCTACTGTGGCCTCAGGGCCCATGAGCACTGTGCCGTCCCCCATGTCGAAAGTCCATGTGACGTTGTCACCCGAATCCAGGGTGGCGCTGACCACCACAGGTGCACCCTGCTCCACGGCCGGGCTCAGGCTCACGGTCAGCCCACGGAGCTCCTCGAAGACACGGACGCTGATGCTCGCCACTGTACTACTCACCGTGTTGTTGACCTCCAGTTGGATGTGGTATGCGCCCCTCGAGGCGAACGTGTGGTTGATCTCTGGCTGGAGCTGTGTTACATCTGGGGAGCCATCCCCGAAATCCCACGTGTACAGGACACCCCCAGGCGAGGGAAGCGGGTGCGGGAAGAAGGTGACAGGCCAGCCAGCCACCAAGACCCGGCTGCCCGTGGCCACGGCCACGGCGGGCAGGGTGGCGCGCACACTCACAGGCACCTGCTGCGTCAGGTTCTCGAAGGTACTGGACACGAGCAGGGTCAGGTTGTATTCACCTGGCAGACAGGCCCAGAATGGGGACGGGGATGGGGCCGGGGCCGCCGCCACCACCTACTCAGCAGAACCCCTCCTAACCCCGTGCTGTGGGCAGGGGCCTGGGGTGGGGGTGAGGCGCAAAGCAGGGCCCCAGTTATAACGTGAACAGAGAACGCTCTTGGACCCAGGCCCGGGTGCTCTCAGCACAGGGCAAGTCGCAGGGCTGAGGCAGAAAGATGAAGAGCAACCGTCTCCAGGTACGACTGCCCTTGGGGTGACAGGGCAGGCATAGGTGCAGGGCTGAGATCACAGGAACAGGGCTGGGATCATAGGGGCACCACTGTTTACTCTGCATTTCTTGTGTGTGAGGCTTCTGGAATTTCAAAAATGACTAAAAGGAACCTTCCCTTCTCCCCCAAAAAAGGCTCAGGGAAGGAGTCAGGAGGGGATAGAAGGGTCCGGTTTCTGGCCGGCAGACTTGAATCATGGGTCTCAGAGACCTAGTCCACCCCTCAACCCTGTACATCCCTTCTTCACCCCAGTGAGGGCCCTGCGCCAACAGCCCAGGCTGGATCCCGGGAGGCAGGACCAAGGGGGGCTGTCCCCCAGGGAGGGGCTGTCCCCGGGGCAGGGCTCACCCAAGCTGGAGGCTGGCAGGGCAGCAGGCCTGCCCCTTACCTGGGACAGTGTAGGTATGTGTGATGTTGTGCTCCACCAGCACCTGGGCCACTGTGGGGTCTGGGACCTGGAAGGACTCGTTGTATGGAGGCTTGAACTGGCCGATCACCTGCTCCCCATCCCCGAAGGTCCACCTGCCAGGGCAGCGAGCAGGCAAGTGAGCAGGCAAGTGAGCAGGCTAGGAGGGGTGGGGTAGGAGGGAGGGGTGGGGAGGGCCCAGCTGTAGCCCCTTTCCTTGCACCTCCTTTCAGGGTACCACCCGCCCTGCTGCAGCCCTCCAGCCGGTCCCAATGTCCTATGTACCCAGCACGTCCTGACAGATGAGGAGGTGGAGGCTGGGGCCCCACCCAGGGCCCAGCACACTCACAGAAAGGCCACCTCCATGGCCGAGTCCACCAGCACGTCAGCCGCCAGCGCCAGCGTGGCATTGGGGGGCAGCACGGGCGGCACCGCAGACACCCGCAGGCCCCGCATCCTGTGCATCCGCTCGACGGTGACGTTGTAGTTCACGGTGACGTTGCTCACGTGGTTGGAGGCCGTCAGCTGTGGGGACAGGCGGCAGTGAGCAGGCCACCAGCCGGCCACAGGGCAGCATGGACAGAGCCCCTCCCCGCACTCACCCACAGCTGCCACGGGGTCCTCGGGAGCAAAGCAGAACAGAAGGCAAAGGTGAGCAGCGGACAGCCCAGCCCCCGCCCCACCCACCCCCACCCTACTCTCCACCCTGTGCCCACGCCCCCCGCCCACCGAGAGCTTGAAGACGGCGGCGCTCTGGTAGATGACGTTGAAGACCACATTGTGGAAGGTCAGGGACTGCTTGTCATCAATGGTCCAGCGGAAGACCACATCCGAGCCAGCCTCCACCACGGGGCTGTACCTCTGCGGAAGGGCACAGCGTCAGCTGGCCATGGCCCTGCCCCAGCCCAGGGTCTTTGGGGGACCAACTGTGCCCTCAACCCACGTCTACCCGCCTGGACATAGCTCCCTATGGGGCTTCCCTCTAGGCTAAGGAGGCCACATAGTGCGGGGCTGAGCCTGGGCTTGGTTACATCCTGACCTCTCTGTACCTCAGTTTCTTCATCTGTAAAATAAACCCAACACCCGTTGGGTTGGGCCAACCCACCTCAGTCTGTGCACCCCCACCCCAGGGCTCCTGCTCAGGCCCCCGTAGCTGGACAGCACAGTGCCGTTTGGGAAGGCACGTGAGTCTCAATGGGCCTCATGGTTCTGGATGTTTACCTGAGTCACCTGATAGAACAGGTGTGAACAGGGAAGCCAGGGGAAGGGGACACAACCACCCAACAGCTCCTGTGCTAAGGCTGCAGAACTGGTGGCTGCCTTATGTGAGGTGGGTACTCCCAGGACAGGGACAGGGACAGCCGCTCCCGGAGTGGCAACAACAGTGGCCGGGTGGCATCAGATCCCAACCTCAAAAAGCGCTCACTTTAGCCAGGTGGGAACACAGCAGGACCCCGAAAACACACCCAGGATCAACAAGGTCAGAGGTGGGTGGAGAGTTCGACAATTCGTGCAGGAAATGTGAGAGCAAAAAGAAGCATTTTCAGAGCAACTGTTTCACAGGTGACTTCCCCAGTAACTTAGGAATTAACGAACCATCTGAGGAACCACTGAACAGGACCTGCCCAGAAACCGACACTGAGCCCACTGTCCCGGGCAGCCAAGTGCTCTCCTCGCTGGGGAGAGGCCACCCTCAGCATAGGCACCTTGTCTCAGGGCGGGGCCCACACTCACCACCAGGACGCCCTGCAGCACTCGGGCCTCAGGGCTGGGCGTGGCGCGGAGACCTCGGATGGGTTCCTCAGCCTTCACCCGCAGGCTGAGGTTGGCCCGGCCAGCACCGTTCTCCACCACAACCTCCACATCGTGCTCACCCTCGCTGAGCCCGGGCAGTGCCAGCACTGAGAACAGGGTGCTATTGGCCTCGCGGGCACAGCCAGGCACCAGGGCAGCCACAGTGGCAGGGCAGGCAGCCTCGAAGGGCGCACTGACGTTGCCCCCAGGCCAGCGTGCAGTGGCCGTGGCGTTGGTGCCGGAGTCCACCTGGAGCACCAAGGCCGAGCCGTTGGTGGGCATGTAGAGGCGGCCGTCGTAGGGGGCCGGGTAGATGGCCCGAAGCCCTGCCACCGGGGAGAAGACGTTGAAGCTGCAGGACAGGTTGTGCCTGGACACGCTGTTGCCCACTGTGGCCCTGACCTCATAGCGCCCTGGCCGCCGCAGCCCTGGGTTGGGGCTCAGGCCCAGCAGAGGGGTGAGCCGCTCTGTGGCAACAAGCAGCCGCAGGGCACAGGCAGGGCCAGCCGGGGCCGCCTCCAGCTTGGCAGGCAGGTGGGCCAGCCAGGCTGAGACGTTGGTGGAGAAGTACGGGGCCTCGGAGCCAGGGACGCTGAGTGCTGGGGGGCAGCGCAGGAGGGCGCCCGGTCCGGCATCGTGCTGCAAGCTGATGAGGTCACCAGGGAGCAGGGGGCTGCCCTGGTCGTGGAAGGTGACCTACAGGAGAGGGGGTTGGGCCTGTGTCAGGTCCTCACAGTGGGTCAGGGGCCTGTAGGCAGCACTGGGCCAGGGGCTCCAGCGGGCTGCAGAACCCCCCTGGGGTAACCCAGAGTCACCCCCTACAGGGGTCTCAACACTCCTCATTCACTCACACACCACCAGGCTTCACAAGGGCCTCCAAGGCACTCAAGATGGGGACAGACAAAACACACAGGGCAGAGAGGATGCAGGCAGGGGTGGGGCTTCCCCAGACAGGGGAGGGACTTCTGGACACTGGCCAGCCTTGCCCAGAGAGGGGAAGAGTCCTCCTTAAAAGGCAAGTGCAAAGGCCCTGGGGCGGGAGCTTCTCACGGTTGGCAGAGGAGGAGAGCATTGCCGAGGCAGGAGGCGGGTGGGTTAGGGGACCTGGAGGGCTGTGCAGAACAATCTGCATTTTATTTGTGTTTGATGGGGAGGCAGAAGGCACCTAGGCCAGTGATACACACCGAGTACTGGGCAGGGGGGCCCGCAGGCACAGAGAAGAGGAACTCTTTCCACAATGCATAGGAGACCCCAGGGAGCCCCAGCCCTGATGTGGATCCGTTGGCACAGGCCCGAAGGTGGCAGGGGGTGTCCAGAGGCAGGCAGATGTTGGATCTGGGGCACGGGTGTCCTTCTGGTGTGCATGTAGGGACGGGCTCAGTCCTGTTTTCCAGGGACCTACTCTGGGGCTCGCTGCTGTTTCCTGGGGCCCCTGCAAGGAAAGGAGGGGTGTCAGGTACCCCAATTTGCTAACAGATCATAAGGACGCCCTGCTACAACATGAGGTCTCGCCAGGCAGTGTACCCGGCCCCCACCATCACTCCTCTAACCCTCCCCACACCAGGCCAGCTGACTGACCCCAGTGAGTCCCCAGCCCCAGCAAGTTCCCCACCAAACCCATCCTTGGGATCCCCAGCATGAGCTGGCATCTCTGTGGACCCCACTGTCCACCTTGAGGCTGGAGACCAGTCCAGTGGGCAAGGGACCAGCAGACACCACAGTGCAGAGAGGCTGCTCGAGCCTCCCAGGTCCCACTGCCAGGATGGAGTCCCACCTGTTCCTCGCATGGCTCGATACACCTGCAGCCGCAGCTGGGCAGGCCCGCCGAGCTCCGGGGTCCCGAACTCGGCAGCAGTGAGGAAGGCTTCACGGCTCGGGCTCAAGCCAGGAAACACCATCACCTGCCAGGGCAGGGGGGCCACTCAGCTCCACCGACCCCGGCCCTCAGCCGGCCCCACCCTGATGCCCAAACACCCACCAGGTCAGAGGGGAGGAGCCACCAGATGGGCCTTCAAGAGGCCCCCACTGGCCTCATTTCACACAGTGGGAGACAATGTCACTCAGGAGAAAAAAATCAGGTCAAAACCATCTGTGAGCAACAGGAATTGTACCTTCATTTCTAAAAAATCCCCAAGCACCAAGAGAAAAGGCTCAGGAGCGTTCAGAGCTCTCCCGATGCCAGGCCTGGGTGCTACTCACCTCTGCATTGACTCTACTAGACGCAGAATGTTAATAAGGCCCAGAAAAAGGCTTCTTGTTTTTTAAAGGGAACTGCAACAGCCAGGGCAAGAAACCTGGAAGGCCAGCCTACCTCAACGGGCTCCCGGGGGGCTGTGAGGGCCTCCTGCTGCACCAGGGGGCTCAGGGGCCCCTGCAGGTCCCCACTGGGTGCTCCCACGAGGAAGTTCTCTGCGTCCCACACAGGGCCTGTGGTGCAAGTGTGCAATGAGGTGCTGTTCCCAGGCCGAGGAGGAGTGTGTTGGGGGCCCAGGGTGGGACCAGACCTGGGACTGAGCCACCTGGCAGTAGCCCCTGGCTCCCTCCACCTGTTTTGTCCAGTGTGGGCTCAGTCCGGGACAGTAGACACTCAGCAAACACCTAACAAACACTGAACAGCTAAGGAGTGAACTGGGGTGCCAGGGGCAGCTGTCCTGGCCAGGATGGGAGGAGCTCCCAGGGTGGCCAAGGGACCCTGTATGCTTTGGAGGAGGGGTGTCCTGGGCCAGGGCAGCAGGTGCTCCCCAGCCTCCCAGGGGCCCCAGCGCACCTCCGGGCCGCAGCTCACAGACGTAACTGTGCGGTGCCGAGCACAGGTCCGTGTTGCACTGCCCAGCAGGCCCGAGCCGCACGCAGCGCTCAGCTGTGGCAGGGTGCGGCTCCCCAGGCAGCCAGTTCTGGCAGCTCTCCAGGCTGAAGGCCTCACCCTGCGGCGCTGGGCCCACCTCTACCCCCTCCACAGCTGAGAAGCCGATCCACACGTCCAGGCTCCTGCAGGCAGACAGAGGGAAGAGCAGGTGCTCAGGGGCTCCCCAGAGACAAGCACCCCTCCCTCTGCCCTCTCTCTGGGGGCACCCTCCTCAGAGCAGCCTGTCAGGCAGGCTCTGCCTGTCCCCACTTTCCAAATGGGGAAACTGAGGCTCATACATGACTTGGCAAGCAAGGCCCACACCAGTGCCCACCCAATCACCTATCCCATGGGGCCAGGGGCCCAGCTGAGACCCTCATGGAGCTCCACCTCACTCTGGCCCAGGGCCACGTAGACCTGTGTGTGCCCAGAGGTGAGGCTCCAGGTGTGGCATTTGGGGACAAAGACACCCATATATCAGCCCCCAAACAGGCTACTTCCCACAGCTCTGCCAGGGCAGAGAGACCCTCCTGGAGGCAGGGCTTGTAGATACAAGGACAGGGGCAAATATTGGGACAGGGTCAGACAGAGGAACAGGCAGCAGGGGTGGCTGAGGTGCTGTGGTCAGAGCTGGGTGCTGGGGCTGCATTACTACCTGGGAACCAAGTGACCTTGGGCAAGGGCTATGACTGCTTTGGGCCTCGATTTCCCCTCGGGAAGTCCAGGGTGACCCACAGTCCAATCAGTCCCTTCCCACACAGGGACCCTGGGAGAGGAGGGGGGCCAGCCTCCACCCCATCCCGCCCCCTAGCCACTGCAGGTGCTAAGGGCTGAGTAGAGACCAGGCGGGGCCACCTATGGTGACCACTACAGAGCGCATGCCCCCACAGGCCTGGGCAGCCAGAGCGTCCAAGAGGCTCCTCGTGCATGGGCAGCGCTTGGCAGCAGTGACCACCCAGGGGGGAGCAGCAGGAGGAAGTGCAGCCTCCGTGGTCACACCAGAACCTCCCCGGTCCCTGCCAGGAGGGGCCCAGAATGGGACAGTGGGGGCAGGATACAGGGCAGGGGGTGCACCTCCCACAGTGGGCACCCCCGTGTCCACATCTGTGCCGAGAGAGCTGATAGGAACGGCCACATGTGGGCACAACATGGTTCCTTATCCCCAGAGCCAGGCTGGCTGGCTACAGCACCTCCAGACACCCCAATGTGCTCATGCTCCATCCCCACCCCAGCATTCTGGGGACCTCCCCCGACCTCCCAGCCTCTCCGAGGACCAGCGGCATTTGGGCAGGCACCTGGTGACGCGGGAGACCAGGAAGTGCTGGACGGCAGGACTGTCCACCATAGCCAGGGCGGCCCCGGCCCAGGCCCGGCACTGCTCCTGTGCCTGCAGCCAGGCCGCCTTCTCCACCACCAGGCGGTAGCAGCGCCCGTTACCAGGGAAGATCTCAGTGTCCGAGGGGCAGAGCGGATGCACCACTGGGGGGTCAGAGAGCAGAGAGATAAGGCATCGATGTGTGCCCAACCAGGGCTGCCCCACCCACCCTGACTCAGGCCTAGGGGCGGGGCGGCCCCACCTCGGGCTGGCTCCTCGCCCAGGGCCACAATGCTGTAGGTGGCCTCGAGGCCAGAGCCACCACGGTTTCGGACGCCAAGCTTCAGGGTCTCGTCGCTATGCACAGAGGCCAGACACATGAGCTCCAGGGCTACGGGAGCCGCCTCCACCCACACCTCTGCCCAGAGCCGAGCAGAGCCGACCCCCAGGGCCAGCACGGCCGTCACGGGATAGCGCCCAGGCAGCACATAGTGGTGAGTGGCATCCGCGCCAGCAATGTCCACCTCAGGGGAGCCGTCGCCGAAGTCCCAGCGCGTGGAGCTGACTGGCAGTGAGGCAGTGACGTGGAAGGCTGCGGGCTGGCCAGAGGCCAGAGGTCCTTGGGGCCCCACCAGGGCAGCCCCTGGGGAGGCAGGGAAGATGTTCTGGAGGAGGGTGGGCCCCTGGCAGGTGGGGGCGGGGGGCAGTGGGGGGCTGGAGCAGGAGGGTAGGCAGGCCGAAGAGGCATTGGGAGGCCGGGCCAACCCACACAGGCACCTGCCCTGCTCTGAGAGGGCCGCGAGGCCCCGGCCAGCCGCGAAGCAGAAGGCACTGCAGGCCTCAGGGGCCAGCGGGCCCTCATGGGCAGCTGAGAAAGCCACCAGCGCCACGGCGCCCGAGCTGTCGTCAGGGACACAGGCAACGTACTCCTCACCTGGAAGGGGCAGGCAGGCTGGTCCCGAGGGTGCACCCCACCCCATTCTACACCCCAGATCACATCATCTCCGACCCTCCAACAGCTGCGTGGCGCTCACCCCCACCCCCAGACTGGTTTCCCCGCCTCACACCTACGTGGTCCCCTGGTCCAGAGGGCCTCTGCGACCCCTCCCCCAGTCAGTCTGTCCTAGCCCCTGTAATTATTTCTCTCGTGCAGCTGTTCCCCGATCCCCATCTGCCACCATAGGCTGGAGACCCCTGAAAACCGGCAGGGTTCCCGCCGGCTGCTTGGCCAAGCTGTCCGGCAGGGAGGGACCAAGTGTGTCCCGCCCACCCGCACTCACCACAGCTGCTGTCCAACAGGGGGCCGCTGAGGAGGGGCCGGCCGGCCAGAGGGCCGGGCCCAGCACACGTGGCCGCCTCAGGCCGCACCACACGGACCTGCTGCTCCTCTGCCCAACGTGGCAGCCAGGCCAGACCACAGTCACACTCCAGCGGGTTCCCGCTCAGGTTTCTGCAGGGGGCGGGGCAGGCTCAGAGGGCAGGTGTGGGGGCCACGGGCCCAGCTGCCGACAGCCACCAAAACCAACAAAACTTACATTTCACTTAAATTAAATAAATTAGCAAATATTCCTTCTTCTAATGTAGAAATCTTGTTGTTGCTTATGTCCCTAAAAGAGAGATTCGACATGGTCTGACGCGAGCCCCCTCAACCGCAACAATGACAGGCAGCCGCCACCTGCCCAGTGCGTGGAATCCCGCAGCAGCCCTGGAGGGGACACTCACAGCTCCGTCAGCGCCGAGAGGTTCGCCAGGAGCCCGATGTCCAGCGCTCGGAGCAGGTTGTGGGAGACATCTCTAGAGAGCAAAGCAGCTGCAGGTCAGTGCTGGGGCCCAAGGCATGGCACAGAGTCCACCCGGGCCCACCTCAGATGCTCTCCAGCTGCAGCCTCCCACCTTCTGAGCTCCCTCTTCCCAGGGCCAGAGGTGGAAGACCTGAATGAACTCTCATCTGGAGAGCCCAAGGCAGGAGAGAGCTGGCCCCTCAACACTCCATCCATGCCCTGCCCCTTCCCCTCCCACCCCCTGCCCCCTGCCCCCTCCCCCAGCAGGACTGCACCATGTAGGGCAGGCTTCACCCCTCCACACAGGGTTCAGAACACACAAGGAAGCCCAGGGGTTTCCAGGGCCAGGGGCCCAGCTGCTACCAGCTGGAGGGTGGGGGGAATGTGGCACAGACCACACAAACGGGAAGGGGGCTCTGGTGGACGACCCCATAGCAGAGCAGTACTGACAGCCCGTGCTAAGTCTCTGGGGTCTGGGCACCAGAGTTAGAGCTGGATCTCCATAATCCCAGGCCCTCAAGGTCAACAGAACCATATCAGAGAACCGAACATGGTGCAAGACACGGGAGAAGAGTCACGGGTTCTCAAAGCATGAAACTATGAGCAGAAATAAAACATCAAAAGTCGAAAGATCCAACTGCACAAAAACATGCAACTTACACACAAAATATCATAAAATCAGAAAACAAACTACAAGCTGGGAAAAGCACTAGCAATTTAGATGATGGATTAAAGGCCCATAATCCCCTTTCCACATATGCTGTTAACAAACCATAAAGAAAGCAAGTTACTCCAGAGGGAAAAAAAAGGCTAAAGATGAAAATAGGCAAGATTAACGAAAAATATACAAATGTCACAGATACACAGAAAAACACCCGGTCTCATAACTGGAGAAACACCATGAAAACAGAACAACAGCACTTTTTGTCTACCATCACCCCCAGTGCAGGTGACGTGGTGGTGACACACCAGTGACTACACTCCAATGACTACATGACCCCAGCCCCTCGCGAGTCTTTCCGAGGATACACTCTCTAGCCAACAATTCCACCTCCCCGCCCGGCATAGAGGTGGAGGCCAGTCACCCGGCCCGTCCACCTCCTGGGCAGGGACCCTGGACCAGCCTGACTCAGTGGACACCTCCAGTCGCCACTCCTCCCAGGCCTCCCTGTGCTCCCACAGGTCTATACCTCCCACCATAGTCTCCAAACTGACGAGGCCTGGGCCTCCCAGCCTTGGGGCCTCTGCCCTTCCTGGTGTCACTCTGGCCCTCTGATGTCCCCAGAATGCCTCTCACCAGGTCTGCCCTTCCCTGGCCTGTCAATGCCTCCTCCAGGCCTATCTGTCTCCAGGTCCTGTCAACCCAGCTCCTAAAACATTCAGACTCCCCCACCCTACCCGAGCCACAGCTTGGTCCAGACCCCCATCCCTGGGCACCCGCCCAGACTTCACAGTCCCTCTAATCCGAGCTCCCGTGGCAGCCTGAGGGGTGTCCTGAAGCCCAGCTCCATCAGCCACCCTCTGGAATGGGTTTTGCTCTCTCCAGCTGCCCCACATACAACAAGAACTTAATAAGAACTGGCTGGTGTGAAGACAAGGCCCTCCTGGAAGCCAGGGGCCTGAGTGCCAGCCCAGACCCCAAGACCATGCCCAGGGGTGGTGCTGGGATGCCTGGTATGATACCTCTGCCTGGCTCACAATGTCCAGGACCACTTCTGGAATGAGGCTCAGGAAATGGCCCCCACCCCAGCCCCTGACCACTGCTCCTTCCTGGGGACCTGCTATCCACATGGGGCCTCATGGCCACCTATACCCAAATACTGGCTGGGGGCCAGTTCTCAGTCAGGCTGCTCACGTGATCCTGGCTTCCAACACAGCCAGGTGGCCACCTGGGGGACTTCTGGAGGGGTACCACCTGCCTGCAGGTGATACGAGGGAAGCCAGGCCCAAAGGGGCTCCTGTCCCCCTCTGGCCCCCACCAAGGGAGTGAGGAAAGGGGGACTGGACGCACTCAGCTAACCCCTGGGAGCCTGGTCTCTCCCTCTGCATAGGGGGCAGCCATCGGGAGACTTGGCACTGAGTGGACGGCATGTGGACATGACATGCTCAGCCGATGCTGGCTGTAGCCTGCCTGGGGAGGCAGCAGGCCACAGGCAGCCTCCAAATCATAAGGCCTCAGGCAGGAGGGTACAGGCAGTAGGTGGGCAAAGGTGGGCAAGACCAAAGTTCTCCCCTGAATCGGGGGCTTCCTCAAGAAGGGCTGTGAGTAGAACCTCGGGCACAGTCAAAAGAGCTACATAGCTGCAAGGGGCAGGGTCCTCCCAGCAGCGGGACCTCTGAGACTGGACAGGGGTCCCACAGGGTCAGGGCTGGGGCTGCAGCTCCTGCTGGGACCACATGGGGACGGAGGCTTCAGCCCAGAGGACCTGCAGCCCCATCGCTGCTCTGACCAGTGGCCTGACTGTGCAGGCTGGGGGGACACCTGATTTGGCAAAGGCTCTATCCCGGCAACAAGCGCAAAACGGCAGTGTGGGTGCCACCCAGTAACGCCGCATGCCCTGAGAGTTCAACTGCTTTGGGCACCAGCACAGCCACATGCACGCCCCGAGGCACAGACGTCTTTCCCCTCACCCATGAGATGTGACAGGAGCTGGTGAGCAGGTGTGGCTCACACCCCCGCTTAGCCACAGAGGCAGGAGAAACGCAGCTGCAAGATGCAGTACCCCCGCTCCCCGTGACTGTTCAAACTCTAAAGAAAGCGCTGGAGGGGTGCACGGTAATAACCCCACTCCTGAGAGCAGGCAGGCCCCTCCATTTCCCACACTTTCATTCTGCTCTTCAAGCAGGAGAAAGTCGGTGCAGGAGGGGACAGACAGGATGCCCAGCAGGACCTAGAGCGGGGGCTTCAGAGAGGAGCAGACGGCGATGGGCTGGGCAAGGGGGGCCAGCAGCCACACCAACCGGGGAGGTCAAGGCAAGGCCTCCTCCACTCCAAGAAGCGGCACGGTCCACTGACAGTGGGCTCAAGGCTGGAGCTCCACCCGACTCACCCGAGCCAGGGGTCCCAGACAACCCCACTGAACAGCTGGGTTTCCCATCTGGATACTGGCGGGTGTGTGCGCGCGCACGCAGGTCCCTTCCCCCAAAGGCTGCGTGACAGGGAGCCCATGCCCAGAGCATGGGTCCCAGGAACTCCAGAAGCAGAGACGCCCTTGGGGGCCAGGGGACATAGTGACAGGACCCTCTGGCAGGGTCACCTCTGCCCCTCACAACGGAGCCTAGCTTCCCCCTTCCATCTGGCAGTGCCACTGGGTAAGCCAAGCTGGGCGCTCACAAGCAAGCCAAGAGCAGTGGGGGAGGCAGCAGTCGGCCTTCCTCCGGGGTGCTCCGTGCCCTCCACAGCAGCCCCGCCCAACCCCGGCCGGCCGATCCAGCGCACAGACTGGGAGACCAGGCCCAGCAGGATATAGGAGACACAGGATTTGCGTGTGTCATGGCAGCTGCAGCCGCCCAGGCCTAAGGGAGCCCATGGCGCCTGCGCATCACTGTGTTAAGCCACTGAAGTTCGCTCAAAGCCTTTAGTCTGTTGCTGAGGAGTGAGCACGATGCCAATGCACGGCCGCAGAGCCCTGGATTCTTAATGGTTGGCGAAGATTCCACATACAAATTCTTTGAGTTTATCCTCACTGATCCGTTCCATAAAGCTACAAGAAGAAATCCTGACACCCAGCGGATCACCAAAGCACGGTGAGGCTCTTGCAGTGCAGCCTGGAGAAGGCATAACGCTCTCCAGCACTGCTGTTACTGCTAACGGAAGCAATGCTTGTAAAACTCCTACCTAATAAACAATTTGGGACAGTCTCATCTGCTTTAAAAAAAAAAAAAAGAGACACACACATGGTGTCTCCCAGTACAGGCCAAGGCCCTCTACCACTGCACATGAGCATGTGTGCCCAGAGGTGGGCTGCTGGGGCATCCACACCATCCCCGCGGTGGGTTGAGGCAGGCCAGGAGACCAGGGAAAGGCAGACAGACTCCACCCAATGTCAAGTACAACGCACCAAGTGGGGACGGCTGTGCCATGAGAAATTTCAGTGAGACTCAAGCAGGGGCTCCTCTGAGGCTAAAGGGAGGACAGCTGTGGAATCCGTGCCTCTGAGAAGTAGAGCTGCAGGGGCCCAGAAGCAAAAGCCCTAGGCAGTCAGATGATCCAGAGACGGGGACTGGGGGACAGTGGGACACAAGGGTGAGTGCAAGCATGAGACACCCACCAGGGGCACCAGGGACAGCTCCCCAGCCAGGGCCTCAAGCAGAAGAGGAAAGAAGGAAAATCCCTACAATGTTTTTCCACATCCCATTTTCTGGAAAATGCATCATTAGCGGCAGCTGCGGGGAGCCATCTGCGGTGCCAGAAAAACCAGGGCAGGAGGAGGGAGCCGGGTCTACCTCAGTGTCCCAGCCAACGCCCACTCTGGCAGGACACCATCATCCCTGGCCTTACTGGCCCATGGCTCTTGGCCATCCTGGGCCCAGCTAAGTCTTCTATCCAGCTTGGCCTGGCCCAGCTGCCCCCGGGAGGCTTTCCCCCCGACTGACGAAGACAGCCTCACCCCGTCATGAGTGCTGGCCACGTGCTCCCCATGCTCCCAGCTCCAGGGAGCCCCTTCTCCCCAGGACTCACCTGGGTCTGGTCAGGGCCCACAGTGCAGAGAAAGACCCTGCCCGGCAAAGCTCCTGCAGCCTGAAGGCAGAACCAGGACAAAAGCCAGGTGCATCACCACAGGCCAGGGCTGCCTCGGAGCATCCGTAAGGGGCGTGCCACGGGTAACAGTGTGGTGGGGGTGCAGAGAGGACACTGGAGGAGGGCCTCTGGAGGCAGACACTGGTGGAGTCCTCACCTGGCCTCAAGGCCCTGAACAGCCACTTTTCCACATCTCCATCTGCTTTTTTATAAAAATAAATTTATCTTTGGCTGTGTTGGGTCTTCGTTGCTGCGCGTGGGCTTTCTCTAGTTGCGGTGAGTGGGGCTACTCTTTGTTGCAGCGCGCAGGTTTCCCATCGTGGTGGCTTCTCTTATTGCAGAGCACGGGCTCTAGGCGCGCAGGCTTCAGTAGTTGTGGCAGATGAGCTCAGTAGTGGTGGCTCGCAGGCTCAGTAGTTGTGGCACACGGGCTTAGCTGCTCCACAGCATGTGGGATCTTCCCGGACCAGGGATCAAACCCGTGTCCCCTGCATTAGCAGGTGGATTCTTTTTTTTTTATAAATTTATTTTTTTTAATTTATTTATTTTTGTCTGCGTTGGGTCTTCATTGCTGTGCACGGGCTTTCTCTAGTTGCAGCGAGCGGGGGTTACTCCTTGTTTCGGTGCACGGGCATCTCACTGCGGTGGCTTCTCCTGTTGCGGAGCACGGGCTCTAGGCACGCTGCCTTCAGTAGTTGTGGCTCACGGGCTCTGGAGCGCAGGCTCAATAGTTGTGGCACACGGGCTTAGTTGCTCTGCAGCATGTGGGATCTTCCCGGACCAGGGCTTCCCGGACCAATCCCCTGCATTGGCAGGCAGATTCTTAACCTCTGCGCCACCAGGGAAGTCCCTCCATCTGCTTTTGCCGTCACTGTTCTGGGGGAATGCCAAGGCTGCTGTGGGCCAGCCCCATCCCACCCCCAGCCCCTCGGGTTTCCACTGCACCCCCCCGTGACATCATCATAGTCACTGACGCCCTGCCCCCCACTCAGGTTCTCTCTGTCTTACAAAGCGGGGCGGTGGGGAACACAGCAAGCCCAGGGAGCCACCTAAAGGAGCGCAAGGAGCCCAGCAGAGCTGGCAGAAGCAGCAGAGGCTGGCTAAGCACCACAGCAGCCAGCCCCCACTAGGAAGAGAGCCAGCACCCAAGAGGTCCTAGGCCAAGCAGGGTCCACCCTCTGGCCATGTGGACCCTCCCAGACCCCTCCAAGGCCCAAGCCAGCAACTTCCAGGGACCCCAAGTCTGGAGGGGTCAGGCCAGCTCAGGGGGAGGGGTGACCTGGGGACCACACACACCACCTGGGGACAGGCACACACCCACAACAGCACAAGACACGTGTCACCTCCCTGGGCACCAGGGACCAGGCTAGCCCACAGCACTGGATGGAGATGGGGGCTTTCTCATACCTGGCTCGTCCCCTCCTGTTCCCCCTCCTGACCCGAGACAGTTAAGTGTGTTGGGGGAGGAGTGAAGACCCCTGTTCTACCCCCACACCTGGGCCTTCCTTCTCCTCTTCCCACAGTGCCCAGCTGTCACTGGAGAGCCCAGTCTGCCCCCAGCACTGGGCTGCCCCAACTCCCCCTGCCTTCCAAATCAGACATCCAGCCTCCCGGGGGAGTGTGTCCTTCTGGCTCCGATCTTTCCTATTCCGAGCAGGAGCTGGGGGTGGGGGAGAACCCCTGCTTCCACCACCAAGCTGGAGGTGTCCAGCAGAAGGTGCTGAGGGGCCCCCATCCTGTGGACAATGGTGGCTCCCCCTGACCTCCCCACACAGGGCTCAGCCCCTGCTCACATCCTAGTTCTCGCAGAGGGGCAGGGAAGGGTGTCTCAGGGCCCAACAGGGAGAGATGGGGAAGGGGCTGTTAGATAAAGCCGAGTGGGAAGAGGTGTGTGAGGTGGAGGCCAAGGAGAGGTCGTTTTTGAGCCCTGGGTGGCTCCAAGTGCAGTGCCTCCTAGAGCTGAGGAAACGGAGGCTGCAGATAAGCCAGGATCCTGCCCTGCAGCCCCAAGCAGCCTCAGTCTCCTTCTCTGTCAAGGCGGGGGAGTGGCCAGGGTGCCTGCTCCCCAGTCCAGATGCCAGGCGGGGTCTGGGGGCCAGCCGGAGCCCCAAAGGAAACATCTGCACATTCCAGACGCATGTGGTCAGCAGTGGAGGCGAGCACCAGGCCCCAGCCCAGCACCCCACCCGGCGCTGGCCGCCACGCTGGAAACAGGGCTTGGGGGGGAATGGGCTCCGGAGAGGCCGCCTGCAGATGTTACGTAACCACTCTGCCCGAGCCAGCAGCTGCCTCCTCCCTCTGGCAGGACAGGACAGAGCTGCGGCAGAAGGCCCCCCACTCCCCATCCGAGGCCTAGGGCTCCTGCTTCCCGCTCTCGCTGGGCTTCCAGAAATGCAGCCTCAGCTGCCCTGTCTTCTCCATGGAGGCCCCAGGGCTCCAGGGAAACAGGCTTCCCTCAGCCCAGCCACGGGGGACCCCCAACACATCCCCTCAGGAGCCAGGTTGAGGCAGAAGGGATGAGAGGCCACAGGCTGGTCCCAGTGCCCTGGGACCCCACAGGCTGGTCCAGACCCCACCCACATGCTCGGCTCCCAGTGCCCCCACTCGACGCCGCGGTAACGGCTCCTTTTGGCAGTGGGACGGGGTGGGTCAGTTTGAGTCTAGTAACCTCACTCTGTCTTCATTCCCTTCTATTTATGGTGAGAGAGGCTGGCTTCCAGGGGCGGAAATGATGATGTTTAAATTAATGAATTCAAGTTTTGGAGAGAGAGCCGATCTGAAGAAAAACATGCGGAGAGGGTGAGCTGCAGGGGTGGGCAGGGGGCAGGCTCTTGGCGCAAGGGCATGGAGGGGCCAGCCCGAGCCACCCACCCCCATCTGGCGCCAAACTAGGGCCCAGAAGGGGGGTCTGGACCTCAAAGACAGGGAAAGGCCTGCGAGAGCCCCCTGGCGCCTTGTCCCAGGGCGTCGGAATAGGAGGTGGCCTGTGTTTCCCTGAGCATGTTATGGGCTCCCTCACCGGGCGTGGCCATCCCACGACTGAACCATCACCAGGATGAGACACAGGCGTCTGGTGTGGTGACATCCCCTGCCCAGGAAACCCCTGGAACTACAGGCCAGGACAAGGAAGGGAGCCCCAAAGAGGGGCCTTCCCAGATCAGCCTACAAAGAGGCAGCCACCGTCAGGGCATTAATAAGACTGGGGGCAGGGGGTGGCGAAGGGCTAAGAGGGGACCCTCCCAGGAGAGGGCCCAGCTTGCCCCTCCACCTGCAGCTGGGGATTTGGGGCCACTCTTCAGGGCAAGGGGAGGAAAAGGACCAGTACCCATGGACACTGGCGCCCATGTGCTGCCTTCAGCTGGGATGTCCCTCTGCACTCTGGCCCGTCACAGTCAGCCAGGGCAGGGGCTGCGCCGACCCCTTCTACAGATGGAAACGCTGAGGCTCCAGGAGGCTGCCCTCCTCACCCTGTGGTCGCTCCCAAGAGTCCGAACAGTGAGGGACAAAGGTAGCTGGGGCTCTCCCCATCCTGGCCTGGGAGCCGGCACATGGCCTCCAGAATTCCAGGGGCAGAAGCATCATCCAGCGTGGCCAGCAATCCCGTCACCCGGTCAGCTGCTGGGCACGGCCACTGGGCTATAGGGCTCAGTTTAGAGGTGCAGGATCTGGAGGCCCCGGGTGCTTTTAGCCTTGCCCAGAGCACTGGCCCTCATTCCTCGCCTCAGCCAAAAGGCAAGGCTGGCTTCTGCCCCACCTCAGGACAGAGCCCTTTCCAGGGCAGCCCCATAGGATCCAAGAGTGGACTCCAGGCCTGCTAGAACTGGGGACACACTTTGCCAGGCCTGGGCCCATGGGCACCTCAGAGGGAGAAAGAGCCCTGCCCACTGTGGTCCCCAAACGTAGCCCCCTCCCTGGCATGGGCGACTGGGTACCACTGGGCCCTTCGGCAGAGACAGCTGCCAAGCCATAAAGAACGAGGTGTTCCGGGAAGAAAGGACGTGAGCCGCATTTTCCAGCTGCGGTTGCCCGACAGCGAGACTGCAGGCACGTGGCCTGGCCGGCCAGCACGGAGGGTGAGCCCCAG
Source organism: Pseudorca crassidens (assembly GCF_039906515.1). Taxonomy (NCBI): domain Eukaryota; kingdom Metazoa; phylum Chordata; class Mammalia; order Artiodactyla; family Delphinidae; genus Pseudorca; species Pseudorca crassidens. The sequence continues at coordinate 37,343,127 of NC_090310.1, read as the reverse complement.
CGCACCCATCCCAGGCGGCGGCCGCCACCCCAGACAGCGCGGCTGGAGCAGGGTGTTTTCATTCCAGCACTCGGTGGGCTGGGCCCGGCTGGGTTCCCGTTGTGGCGCTGGCCACCGCAGAGTGTTCCGGAAAGGAAAATGTGTGTCTCATCCAAAATGGCTTCCTCACTTGAAACCAAACCCCAGCCGGGGTCCCCCTCGGGAGCCAGGGTCCCCACACACCCACCTACATGGCACAGGCCCCCCAGGTGGGGGGCGAAGGTGGCGGCACCGCCACCCGGCCAGCTGTCACAAGATGGCAGAGCAGCCGGAGAGGAGCCCGAACCTAACCTCTGAGGCAGAAGCCACAGGACGGGCCTGCAGAGATCTGGGAAAGGGAGACCGAGTCTGCGCACGCTGGGCACACCTGACCCGAAAGCGCCTGCACCAGTCAGCTCCTCAAGGGACAACTCGAGGGCTGCAGTGAGCGGGGCAGCCACAGGGAGCACTGAGCAGCTCGAGTGTGCGCAGATTCCAATGGTGCCTCATCAGCTCAGGGCACAGAACAAGGTGTACACGAGAGCTCACAGTGCGGTTTATGCCTCATAACTTCACCATGTTACACATCCATACATGAAGGCATCGAATACACAAATGCATAAAACAGATAAAAACACAAGAGAAACATGCGAGGCATGATACATCCCAACAGCCACCTGGCTTTGCATTGAAGTCACCTCTGAGGCCAGACCAGAGGAGGCAGGAAGGCTTCTGAACATGGGGCCTCCTGGACTGGGTGCCAAGGGGTGTGTAGGAGCCTGCCTGCCCAAGGCTAATCTGTGCGTTTCCCATCTGCTGCAGCATTTGGTCTGAGCAACACAGTCACGGGCACATGTGCACCAGCTCAGGGGCACCTCTCCTCAGGCTTTTTGTCTGCTCTGTGGCAGGGCAGGTCCTAGGGGCCCAACTCCTGCCAATGCTTGGGTATAAGGTAATGGGCTCTGAGAACACAGAGAAGGGACAGGGGGGCCACTCTGACAACAGTTATGATTATCGTGGCCACCATCAACTGAGTCCCGTGGGTGCACCATACACCCTCACCTCTGACGCCCCACAACCACATAAGGTTCATCCACTCATGGTACCCATTTTGCAGGTGAGGCAACTGAAACTCAGAGAGGCCGAGTGACTCAGCCAAGGTCATACAGGAAGCGGAGGAGCTGGGATGTGAACCAGGTCTGACCCAGAGCCTAAGTCCCCTACTCCTGTGTTCCTTGCCTCCCTCCTGGAACCAAATAGAAAGTCAGTGGGGAGGACCAGAGCAGGGACAGCCAAGGGAATTTCAAGGAGGGAGCTGGTGGGAAGGGCTGGGGAGGGCAGGCCCAGGCAAGCAGCTGGGGCCTGAGTCCAGAGCCCACCTGGTCCCATTCAAACATAACCCAGCCCCACTCAGGGATGCCCCCACCGCCACCTCTGTCTGCTGACGAAGCAGGTCACTGGTGCTGTACCCCAGGCCCCCGAATGCAGTTCCAGGGATATGTCCCAGAGCGTGCTGATGAAATCACCTCTCTGCCACAACCTACCAGCCACGTGACCCTAGGAAGTGACTCAACCTCTGGGAGCCTCAGTTTCCTGGTCTGTAAAATGGAACCAAGTGTGGTTCTAACCCAACTGCATTGGGGCAACACATCACAAGAAAAGGGCTCAGCAGAGAGTCCCCACTCATGGCAACCGTGGAGAAGACAAGGCGGCTGCAGAAGTGGGGTGCACCCCTGGGATATTTTCTTCAGAGATTTGTTTTATAATTCACATACTATAAAGCTCACCCTTCTAAAGTTTACAATTCAGTGGTTTTTAGTATATTTTCAAGGTTGTGCAACCACCACCACCATCTAATTCCAGAACATTTTCATCCCCCAAAACAGAAACCCCACAATGCTTGGCCACCATCCCCCACCCCCATCCCCCATCCCAGCTGTAGACACTAGTCTGCTTGTGCCTACATGGATTGGCCTGTTCTGGACATTTTTTATCAGTGCAATCATGCAACATGTGGCTTTTTGTGTCTGGCTTCCTTCACTGAACATGTTTTCAAGGCTCATCCACCCTGTAGCATGTATCAGTACTTCATTCTTTTTCATGGCTGAATAATATTTCATGAACAGACCACATTCTGTGTATCTATTCATCTCTTGATAGACACCTGAGTTGTTTCCACCTTACAGGTACTATGAATAATGCTGCTACGGGCACTTGTGTACAAGTTTTTGTGTGGACGTAGGTTTCGTGTCTCTTGGGTGTACATACACCTGAGAGGAGAATGGCTGGGCCCTATGCTAACTCTATGCTTAGCTTAATCTTCTGAGGAGCTGCCATACTGTTTTCCAAAATGCTGCCCCATCCTACATCCCCACCAGCCGTGCACGAGGATTCCAATTTCCCCACGTTCTCACCAACACTCCTTAATGTCTGTCTTTTGGTGACAGCCATCCCAGTGGGTATGAAATGGTATCTCACTGTAATTTTGATTTGCGTTTCCCTGAAAGCTAGACACTGAGCATCTCTTCATGTGCTTATTGGTCATTTGTGTATCTCCTTTGGAGATTGATCTGTTCAGATCCTTTGCCCATTTTTTTAGCATTGAGTCATAAAGGTTTTTATGTATTCTAGCTACAAGTCCTTCATCAGATAGATGGTTTGCATGTTTTCCCCACCCTGCAGTCGTTTTGCAGGTGTGTTCACCCTCCTGGATGGTGGCTGTCCTCACTGCTCCCAGCTACTGCCTGGCTCCTGAGGGTTACTGGCACTGGAAATGCTCTGGTGTTGGTCCCTTCGTGTCCCCAGGTGTCACAGATGAAGCTGAAGCCTTCCCATTCACCTGCCTGACCTGCCAGGGGACCTTACAGAAGGCAGTATGTGCCCTCTTGTCCACAGTTCAGACAAATCTGCAGTCTGTGTCTTACCACAAAACTAATGTTACATGTGCACTTAGTCTGCATTTCCAAGTGCCAGCTATCATATGCAGCTCAGGTAATGTGAGGGTGAGACCAGCTGAGTACGCAGGACACCCAGGGCCTCCTGAAACCCACTGTCTCCACGCCCCAGCTAGTGTTCTTTCTAGAAGATGCCAATCATGACGCTTCTCTCCTGGGTCCCTCAATGCTGCCCCCCTGCTCTCTCGATAGAGGCCCCACCTCCCGCCCCTCCATCACCTGGCACCTCTGAGACTCTACCAGGCTGTCCCCTCTATCTGGGACGCTCTCTCCCAGCCCCTGCATGACTCCTGCGTGAGCACTGAGTCTTGGCTTCAATGTCACCTACACTGGGGATCCTTCCAGGGAGCCCCTCCAAAACGGCCTCCTCCTTATCATCTGTCTTTTGGTTTAACACTAGCTCTGCTGTCATAAAAGCCTCAGAGACGTGGGCCTTGAAGACCCCTGGCACAGGGCCAGGAACACAGCAGCCAGGCCCTCCCTCTGGTGAGGGCCCAGAGACAGGGCCCTCCGCTGCCCCGCCAGCCCTCAAGGCAGCCACGTGCATGACATCTGCAATCTAACACGTTACACACACGCCAGGCCCACGCCAAGCCCAGGGGTCTACTCCCTGATGTCCATCTTCCCTCACACCCATGTCCTGTGCAGGCCCCGGGGGCTGAGTCGCCCAGAGATTCCCCTATTATTTAGGGGCACAGGTGAGGAAGGGCGAGGCCCTGGGTGCCCCCAGCCAATGGAAGACCCTAAGGCCCCAATATTTTAATCAGCAAACCAAGTGCCTATTGAGTCCCTGCTCTGAGCCTAGTCCTAGACCCAAACATTCACAAGACAGTACGAGGCCCACTTTGGGCCCCTGGCCAAAATTAGCAGCTCACATCACCTGAAAAGCTGTCAGCCAAAAGCAACCACACCTGAAAATGACTGACAGCACCTGGAGCAGTGCTGTCACATCTAGAACTCTCTATGCCGTCCCGTCCAATATGGTAGCCCGCTGGCTCTGTGGCTCGAGCACTTGAAATGGGGTTCACCATACAACACAGCTCTGGACCCGACCATCAATGTACAGGAAGAACACCAAGGGCAGAGGGACACACAGAGACACAATCCAAAAGAAGGTGCCGTCGGAGCCGGTTTCTTCAATAAATCGCACAAGAGGAAACAGATGGAAGGAAAGCCTACACATCCACAGAGATTTAAAGGACATCAACTAACCGCACTGCCACTGCGTGGACCTTATTTGGGTCCTAATTCAATCTACTAAAAAAACTGAGACAACCACAAATTTGAACACACTGGACATGCAAAGTGATCAGGGTATTATGCACTGTTTTAGGTGTGATCGAGGTGTCACCATACATTCCAAAATGCTTACAGATCAAAAGTAGGATGGCTGGAATTTGCTTCCAAAATGGGTTGGGGTGGGGTGGAGGTGTGGAGGGGTAGGCCAGGCCACAGGGCAGTGGGTCCATGAGGTTCATCACACTATTCCTCCCACTTTTGTGTATGTTCAAACTCTCCAGGATAAAAGCTTTAAAAATAGGAGAGCAACAACATTTTACTGAGTAACGTCATCTTTTTCAGGCTGTTATCTCCCAGCAGCATCACTTAACCCAAGAAAGGCTGCGGTCTCAGACTCCTGGGCTATCCTGCATGCTGAGGCCCAGGGGCCCCGAATCCCCCACCAGCCAGCCCCTGTCCTCCCACCCAAGTCTGGACACAGCTGTCCTGCCACACCTCAGGCTGGCCAAGGAGTCTCAAATGGAGGCGTGGCTGCGAGACACTGATGACAGAGACGCCAGGCCTGAGCCTGCTAGAGGAGGCTGCTGGTGACACCCAGGAGGCAGGGGTACTGGGGCCCCTGGACACGCACACCCTCACCCGGGAGGCTCCCTGGCATCTCTGAGCTCAGCCCTGCTCCCTTGGAGAAGAGAAGCCTCACCCACCTCCTGCTCCCTGAGGAGGGGGTTTGCAGGGTGGACAGGCAGAATGGCTGGGGCAGCCCACAGAGCACAGATGGTGGCCTGAGGGACCGGGGTGAGGGGGCCTTAACATTTGCACCCAAGGGCCCAGTTTACCATTTTGCACCCAGTCCTCTGGAAATCTCCCAGAGGCAGCTTCAGAGTGTCAACAAGAACATGAAGTCTCCTCTATTCCCCATCCCCCTCCTCCCAGAGTCCCATCATCACATGCTGCAGGGTCAGCAACCCTGGGAATCCTGCTGGCTCAGGCCAGGCCACCAGCTCCCTGGACCTCCAAAACCCAAGACCAGAGCCTAAGGGGACACATGCAAGGCAACAGGCTCAGGCTCCGTTGCTATGCCTGGGAGCCTGCACCCTGCTGCGGGCCCCTGGCCAAGCTACCAGTGCCGTTTATTTCCTGGACAGCTCCTGGACGCCAAAACGCCGCCAGGTGATGAGGAAGCGGGAATAACCAGCAGGAGCTGGGGCCTGACCCCCCAGCAGCTCTCAGCCCACGAGAGATGTATGTAACCTTACTCACAGCACTGAGAAACAAGGAGTGGCGTGGATCCAAAACGACTGTGTGGGCACTGGCTCCAGGCCAGAAGCCCACCTCCACAGAGACAGCCGTGATGGCAAACACTTAAGCTGGCAGGGAGCAAGATGACAGCGTGGCCCCATGGCTCCCAGCCGCTGCCCCTGGAGAACCTGGTTGCCCCCAGCCCCCAGCCCCAACCCCCAGCAAAGCCCCAAGGAGGACCCATCAGGAAAAGCACCCACCCGTGCCCCACCCGCCAACATCCAAACTCGTCTGAACACTGACCATGAGGGTCCTCCTCATAAAAGGTGGCCACACACTGGAGTCACCCAGGGAACATTACAAAACCAAATCCCAGGTTTAATAAGCCTGGGGATGTTAAACCCCCACCAAGGGATTCCAGCATGCAGCCAGGGAGTGATGGAGTCCTGGCTTAGGTGTCTGCAAGTACCCAAACGGGGCCGGAGGGATGTGGATAAGCAGGCCCTGAGCCTGTCCCCATCTCTGGGGACAACCATCTGAAAATCTCAGTCCCCTGAATCCCTTTCAATCCAACCCTCAGCTCCTCACAGTCAAACCCTGCCTCTGCCATGTACTGGCTGTTACTTGCTACTTGTGCTTGGACAAATCACATCACCATCACCTCTGGGCTGTTTTCTCATCTGTAAAATGGGCATCTTCACTGTACCTCACCTCAGAGGGTTAGGATGAGGGTTATGTGTGACAGTTCACAACCAGAGCTTGGCACAGGCCCGGGCTGGAGGCAAGCTCTCCATAAAGACTGCCTGTTATTATTTCTGCCAAAATGCAAACCTGACAATTGCTTTTCAGCGTTTTAAACCCCTTCATGGGCATGCTACCCCCCTACTGTTCCCAGGATAACATCAGAACGATAAACTGCACAAATGAGGCCCTTCATGACGCCAGCCCACCACCCATCCTGCTCCCACTCCCTCACACTACCCCTTCCCCCCACAGCTGCCACACTGGAGGTGTACCCCTACACCCACGTTCGACCAAGTCCAGCCTCCAGTCCTTTGCACACATGGTTCTCTCCTCCCTTCCCCTAAACCCACCTTCCTACCCCTCAAATAACAGGCCAATTCTTACACATCCATCAAATTCTTGTCCACCCCCTCCGGAGAGCCTTCCCTGTCATCCCAGATAGAGCTCTCCACCTCCTAGCTTCCTACTCCTGGGCTCCCAAGTGCTGGGTATGCCCCCAGGCCAAGCTGCATCCTATTAAGCTCTAATTAGAGTTTAAGTGTTTTTCAGAGACCTTCCCGCCCCGCCTCCGCACGATGCTATAGGCCCCCAGTCAGCTGGCGTTAGCGGAGCCCCACCGGGTTGTGCGATGTCTCTGCCTGCACAGAATCCGGTATTTTCCTATTTCCCTCTGGCTGAGGCCAGGCGGGCTGAGAGCCGGCCCCGGTCCCAGGTTTTCCTTATTTAGTCGGGCCGACCTCACTGCGCTGGAGCCTCGCCCTGGGAGAGGCCTGGCCCGCACTCCGTTTCCCCTTCTAGAGGCCGGGGACGCGCCCACGCCCTGTGAGGCCCGCCAGGCCGGCGGCCTGCCCGGCCGGCCTCTCCCCGAAGGGTGCAGGCGCCCCGCGCCCCGCCGGGCCCCGGCAGCCGCCAGTCCTTGCGCCCGCCGGGCGCCATGGCAACCGCCCGGCCCGCGTTGCGGGCGGCGGGTTACTCACAGCGCTGTGGCGTCCGCGGGGATGCGCAGCGCGGGCCCGAGCGTCCGCAGTCCGCGGCCGGAGCAGTTGACGCGGCAGGCGGCGCCGGGCGCCGGGCCGCAGAGGCAGGGGGGCGCGCACGGTCCGCAGCCGCGCCCGGGGACCCCCGCCAGCGCCCCGAGCCACAGGCCCAGGCCCAAGGCGAGCGCCAGGCGGGCGGGCGCGGCGGGCGGCATCGTCAGGGCAGTGCAAGCATGGCCCCGGCCCGGTCCCGAGGCCCCGAGGCCGCCCGGCCTCGGAGGCCTCGGCTCAGGGTGGGCCCGCGCACGGCATGGCTGGGCGCGGGAGGGGGATCTGGCGGCGGCGCGGCCGCGGCCTGTCTGCCTGCGCGACGCCCGCTCGGCACTCCGGCCCGGTTCTGAGTTCACAGCCGTCCGCTCGCGCGCTGGCGCTGCAGTGCGGGCCGGCCGCCGGCTCCTCCTCCTCCCGGCGCGGCGCGGGGCGGGGCTCCCTTAGGCACCGCCCCCTGCTCCGCCCTGTTGGGCGCGGCGAGGGGCGAGCGCCAGGGCGGGTCGCCCCAAGGCTCCGCCCTTCGCGCTGCAGCTTGGGGGCCTGTGGGGCGGGGCTAGATGGGCGGGGCGCCTGGAGCTCCTCCCTTCACACAAGCAGTGGGCCGGGCCTCGGGCTCTGCTCCCCAGGGAGCGCCGGTCTAGGTCTGCGCTCTTCCCCCTCCCCGTCGCGTGCGCCCCTCCCAGACCTCACTCAGCGCCCGAGCAGTCACAACACTGAAAACACCAGCCGGGACCTCCGAGCGCCCGTTACGCGCGCTCATCCACTCCCAGCGCCTCTGTCCCTCTCCGCCACCGCGGTTTCCAGAACGCCTGGCACATAGTAGGCACTCAATAAATGCGCATCGCCTCCTCTCGTGGAGTTACCAGGGCGCCGGCGAGGAGTGGCGGCTAGCTCTCGCTGTCACGGTGGTGACGCCCAAGTTGGGCCTCACCTGGGCGGTGAAGTTCAGCCTCCCGGCCTCCCGCCGGCCGCTGGGCATAGGCTGCGCTCTGCGAGCCAGGAAGCCCACGTCCTCCCGCTCCGGCCGCAGTTTGCCCGCTCTTTCTGTTCACGGCGCAATGTACTCTGTGCTGTGACTCTGCCAAGGGAGATTTTGTTTCTCTGTGTGCGCAGGATTTAATTACGAAACTAACGCAGGTGGTGGGAAGAATCCAAGCCGAACAACATGGATGAACCCTGAAAACATGCTAGAAGCTAGACAAAAAGGACCACATATTATATGATTCCCTTTATTTAAAAATGTCCAAAACAGGGGCTTCACTGGTGGCGCAGTGGTTGAGAGTCCGCCTGCCGATGCAGGGGACACGGGTTCGTGCGCCGGTCCGGGAAGATCCCACATGCCGCGGAGCTGCTGGGCCCGTGAGCTATGGCCGCTGAGCCTGCGCGTCCGGAGACTGTGCTCCGCAACGGGAGAGGCCACAACAGTGAGAGGCCCGCGTACCAAAAAAAAAAAAAAAGTCCAAAACAGGCAAATCCATAAAGACAAGAAGTAGATTAGTGGCTCCTGGGGCTGGAGGGAGGGGGAATGGGTAGTGACTGCTAATGGGTGTGGGGTTCCTTTTGGGGATGATGAGAACCTTCTGGAATTAGATAGTGGTGATGACTGCACAGCCTTGTGCAGTGTACAGGCTAAATCACTGTGCAGTGTACTAAAATCACTGAATTGTGCTTCCTAAAAGGGTGAATTTTACGGTATGTGAATTATATCTCAACTTTTAAAATAATGAAGAAATAATAAAATTGTTTGACCATTGGGCCACGAGTGGATACCTGACCCACGCTGGTCAGATGAGTCCCTCCTCCAGAGCCTGGACAGAGTGGTCACAGGGAGGAGGTCCCCAGGCCCCCATGTGAGCAAGGTCTCTGTACCACTGTCTGGAGACTTGGTGTCAGGCCTCATCCTGAGACTTCCCAGCTTCCTCTCTGTGCTCTGTCTCTGCTTAAGCTAGCTGGAAACCTCAACTAAACCCACAGGTGCTGGGCCCATGTCCTGCTGCCACTTGCTGGGGGAGTCCAGGCAGGACCACTGTGGGGCACACTGAAGCTCTGCTATTCACCTGGGCATGAAGCAGCACCCAGATGCCTGCCTTTCTCATCTGGGTAATGAGAATAGTAAACCTACGTTTTAGGGCTGGGGGAAAATCACAACAGCTCAGAGCCAGCTCCCAGGAAAGACCCAAAGAAGAAAAGGTCCCCAGCACAGGCACAGGCCAGGGATGAACAGGGAATAGCCTGCCATGTCTCACAGGTCAAACAACCCAGGAGCAGACAGAGGATCTCCAGCCTGTGGCCTGGGGTAGGGGAAGGGGATGGTCCTGCTCCAGCAGCTGTGGTCCATTCTCAAGACTCAGTTCTCACAACCCCCTTTGTCTCCAAATCAGTATCTTGGAGCAGTTTGGGGGAGTGACTTAAGTTAGACATGAGGAGGAACTTCCATCCTAACAGGGAGGGATTGTGAAATCTGCAAATCTTTTGGGACTCATGAACCTTTTTACACAGAATCACAGAGGGAGTGCTTGGGAACCCAGTTTGGAAACACTGGCATGGGGGCTAAGCCAAGGTGGGGTTGATGGGATGAGACAAGGGGAGGGGGAAGGAGCAGGAGGCCCAAGTGGGAAACAGTCTCAGGACTGGTTGTGGGAGAAGTGGGAGGAGGAGGAGGCTCAAATGATGCCCTGCCTGGAGGTTGGGAGCCAGAATGGGTGGAGAAACTGTTTGCTGGGGGAAAATGGGGGATGGGAGGATGTCCCAGGGAAGGAGAGATGTGGAGGGAAAGGTGAGGATGGGGTTCTGGACAGATGGTGCTGGGGCCACTTGAGAAGGTACCCAGAGCGTAGCTGGAAGTGGGGTGTGAAGCTGGAAGGGGGTTGGTGAGCGCACCTAGGACAGGTGGAAAAATCCAGAGGCAGGGAACCCCAACCTAGAGTTGGGGAGGAGGGAGACCTTAAGGGGAGTCTAAGTGAGACAGCCAGAGAAGTAGAAGGAAACTGAGGCACAGTGTATGGAAGTTGAGGGAACAGCTACAGGGGAGAAGTCAACAGGGGCTTGGGCTACAGGAACAGAGCAGGGCTGGGCAGGCGCAGCTGAGAGTCCCTCCCTGATCCCCCCACATACTGCACAGGCCCACATGTACCTCCACTTGGGGCTTCCAGAACTCTCTACAGCCTCACACCACCTGGACTTTCCCCATGTTCTTTCCTTTGCTTGGAATGCTTTTCCATCCCACCCCATGCAGACTCAGCTGAGGTGCCTCCTCCTCCAGGAAGCCTCCCCAGCCCCCATCTCATGCTCATTCACATCACACAGCCATTCAGGGGACACATTTTTGAGCTATCTACTGCAAACCAAACATTTGTCCCCCAGTTTGTCAATACCCCTACTGGACAGCACTCCTCAGGGTCAACCTGTGCCTCCACCCTGCCATGTTGCTGCACGAAACTGAAGGCATGGTGTTCACCAGTGACCTTTACTGAGGGCACGTTGAGTGGAGGGGCTGGTAGGAAGACATATGCCAGCAGGTTGGTAGTAAGTGAGGGGGTGTAGACATGGCTTGTTTCACTGTTTCTAGAAGATTAGACATGAAAGAAAAGAGTCAAGGGACAAGAGAGGGACACAGAGAAATGGCAAAAGTTTTTTATTTTTTTAAATATATTTTTTAAAATATTTTTATTTATGTATTTATTTGGCTGCGCCGGGTCTTAGCTGTGGCATGCGAACTCTTAGTTGCAGCATGTGGGAGCTAGTTCCCTGACCAGGGATTGAACCCAGAGCCCGCTGCATTGGGAGCGTGGAGTCTTAGCCACTGGACCACCAGGGAAGTCCCGAAAGTTTTCTAACATGGGAGAGACTTGAACCACTTTCCAGGCTAAGGGAAGAGTGTCAACAGAGAGGGAGAAGCAGACCACAGAGAAAGAAAAAGACTGTGTGCACAGGAAGTGAAAGGATTAGTGGTGAGAACTTCTTGAGAGATTGGAGGGAGGAAACCCACATCCTTCAATTCTACACCCATTCATTCATTGCCTTATTCCATTGTCTCTTCACAACTCTGGGAGGTGGATTCTATTATTATTCCCTCTATTAAATGAGGTAACTAAGGCACAGAGAGGTTAAGAAATTTGCCTGGTCACACAGCAGGTAAGTGAAAGGACAGAGATTACTTTCCAAACCCAAGCTTTTAGTTCCAGTCAATGACAAACTGTTAAGATTCAAGGACTCAAAATGAGAGAAGGTAAACCCATAAGAGGCAGTGATGTAGGGGCTTCCCTGGTGGTCCAGTGGTTAAGAATCTGCCTTCCCATGCAAGGGACACAGGTTTGATCCCTGGTCAGGGAGCTAAGATCCCACATGCTGTGGGGCAACTAAGCCCACGCACCACAACTACTGAGCCCCCACACTCTAGAGCCTGTGTGCTGCAACTACAGAAGCCCACGCACCTGCACGCTGCAATGAAAGATCCCGCATATCACAGCCAAATAAATAAATAAATTTATTTTTTTAAAAAAAGAGAGACAGTGATGCAAAATGAGCAAAACAGATTAATTATCTAAATGATGGTTTGAAGGTGGTTGTGGAGTAAATGCAATTGTTTGGAAAGGATTTCTAAAATAGAACAGACATATATATATACTTTTTTTTTTGCCACACGGCATCTGGTACCTTAGTTCCCTGACTGGGGATTGAAACTGCACCTCCTGCATTGGAAGCACACAGTCTTAACCACTGGACCACCAAGGAAGTCCCCAGGAAAGACATATGTTTAAAGAAGAAAATTAATTATCTTGGACTTTCCTGGTGGCGCAGTGGTTAAGAATCCACCTGCCAATGCAGGGGACATGGGCTCGATCCCTGGTTCAGGAAGATCCCACATGCCGTGGAGCAACTAAGCCCCTGCACCACAACTACTGAGCCCGCACTCTGCCACAACTACTGAAGCTCATATGCTCTAGGGCCTGTGTGCCGCAACTACGGAGCTTGTGTGCTACAACTACTGAAGCCCACGCACCTAGAGCCTGTGCTCTGCAACAAGAGAAGCCACCAGTGCAGCCAAAAAAAAAAAAATTAATTATCTGGAAATCAAATTCTGTAGACTATTTCAGCAAACCACCTGGTGAGTCAGAGGAAATAAAATGTGCCAAAGATCTTGTCTGATTCAGAGAGTGGGACATGAGAGAGATGTTTAATTCTTGATAAAATGTAGATTTAAAAATTTTTATTAATAGTTAATGATAACTATTAACATAAAATAAAGGGGAAAACTAGAGGTGGGGGGAAAGAACCAAGAAAACTTGATCAGCCCAAGCAGGAAAGAATTTAAAAAGGAAATAGTGGATCAGTGTATTAATCAGAACACAGACTAAGACCAAGCATGTGGGTGATCATTATAAATATAAATGAGTTAAATTCCCCTGTTAAAGAGCAAGGATTCTCATAATAAGAAGACACACTAAATCCAGGTAAATGTGGTTTACAGGGACACAGCTAAGACAAATAACCCAGAAGGCTGAGAGTAAAGAAATAGAAAAATAAAGACACAAGAGGGTGGGGTGGCAGTATTAATACTAGAAAAATAGAACCTAAAGCAAAAGATAGTAAATGGGGAAAGAGTCCAATTTTTTTAAACTAATTAAAGGTATAATCTGTGTAGAACATATAATGCTCAAAAAATAGAACATCAGAGCTTCCCTGGTGGCGCAGTGGTTGAGAGTCCGCCTGCTGATGCAGGGGACACGGGTTTGTGCCCCGGTCCGGGAAAATCCCACATGCCGCGGAGTGGTTGGTACCGTGAGCCATGGCCGCTGAGCCTGCGCGTCCGGAGCCTGTGCTCCGCAACGGGAGAGGCCACAACAGTGAGAGGCCTGCGTACTGCAAAAAAAAAAAAAAAAAAAATAGAACATCAGCACACACAACTAAACTGTTGAAAAGTCACAAAATCATTGTGGAGGCTTTCTTACACCTTCCTTGGAATTTTACAAATCAAGTAGACAATTTTTTTAAAAATTCAGTAAAGATATGGAGAGTTTGAACAGCACAGTTAACAAGTTCTAGTTTATGTAACAGTATTTTGTCAAGTATCTGGAAATGAATAGGCAATAAAATGGCCTTAGGAAACACTGCCCCCTAGAGGTGCTCTGGGTCCTTTCACCTGCTAACTCCACCACATCATAAGTCTAGCCCACAGCTGGGGCTCCCCCAAACCCACCCTAACCCAGGGATGCTCACCTGAGTAGAAGCCTGAAGAGCAATTCGCAGAGAATCTTCAGACAAGGCTGGACATCCAGACGACTCAGATAATTGAAAGGTAAATGTGGAAGTGATGGATATTGTCATTATCTTAATTGTAGTGATGGTTTCATGGGTGTATACTTATGTCAAAACTTATCAAATTGTACACTTTAAAAATCTGCAGTTGGGACTTCCCTGGTGGTCTAGTGGGTAAGACTCCACACTCCCAATGCAGGGGGCCCGGGTTCGATCCCTGATCAGGGAACTAGATCCCACATGCATGTCGCAACTAAGAAGTCTGTATGCTGCAACTAAGAGTCCGCATGCTGGAACGAAGATCCCTCATGGCGCAACTAAGACCCAGCGCAGCCAAATTAAAAACAAATAAATATATTTTTTTAAATGTGCAGTTATTGGATGTCAACTAGACCTCAATAAAGTTGTTTCTTAAATATCTAACCACTTACAGTGACAAAAAGCAGATCAGTGGTAGCCAGGGGCTGGGGTTGGGGTAGGGAATTACTGCAAAGGGGCATAAGAAATTTTGGGTGACAAAAATGTTTTATGGCATGAGTATGGTGATGATTAAATAAATACATTTGTCAAATCTCACCAAATTGTTTAGTTAAAAATGGTGAATGTTGGGCTTCCCTGGTGGTGCAGTGGTTGAGAGTCCGCCTGACGATGCAGGGGATGCGGGTTCGTGCCCGGGCGCGGGAAGATCCCACATGCCGTGGAGCGGCTGGGCCCATGAGCCATGGCCGCTGAGCCTGCGCGTCCGGAGCCTGTGCTCCGCAACGGGAGAGGCCACAACAGTGAGAGGCCCGCGTACCGCAAAAAAAAATGGTGAATGTTAGTGTACATAAATTATGCTCCAGTAAAGCTGATTTTTAAAAATCTAACCCTGTAGAAATTGAAATACCCTCTTTTAAATCTTTTAACTTTTAGAATTTAACTTTAATAATTTTAAATCAAAATTAAAATCAGATTATTAGAAGTGACTAGTAATGAGCATACATCTTATCAAATCTCTGGGATGCAAAGTTATATTGATACATGGAGAGAAACTGATAACATTACTTAAAAAAAATTTTTTTTTGGTATTTATTTATTTAATAATTTATTTGGCTGTGCCAGGTCTTAGTTGCAGCATGCGGGGTCTTTAGTTGTGGCATATGGGATCTAGTTCCCTGACCAGGGATCGAACACAGGCCCCCTGCATTGGGAGCGTGGAGTCTTAGCCACTGGACCACCACGGAAGTCCCTCACTTTTTTAAAATTGATGAGCATGAAAAATCAAAATAGTATATAAGTTGAACATCCCTGTCAACATTCTAGAAAAACAACTATAAAATAAACCAAAAGAAAGTAGAAGGAAGGAAATTAGAAAGCTAAGAACAGAAGTTAGTTATTTTAAAAGAAAGAGAATTGATTAATAAAATCAAGAGCTGTTTTTTAAAATTAATTTATTTATTTTTGGCTGTGTTGGGTCTTCGTTGCTGCACACAGCCTTCTCTTGTTGTGGATCACGGGCTCTAGGCGCGTGGGCTTCAGTAGTTGTGGCACACTGACTCAGTAGTTGTGGCTCGCAGGCTCTAGAGTGCAGGCTCAGTAGTTGTGGTGCACGGGCTTAGTTGCTCCGTGGCATGTGGGATCTTCCCAGAGCAGGGATCGAACCCATGTCCCCTGCATTGGCAGGCGGTTCTTAACCACTGCACCACCAGGGAAGTCCCTCAAGAGCTATTTTTAATATAAAGGCTATTAATTTTTTTAAAAAAACCTGTTGGCAAGTGTAGCTGAAAGAGAAATGAAAATAAAATATAGTGCATTAAGATTGAGAATGAAGGTTTATTCGCAGAAATAGAGAGTGAAAAGTTACAAGACAATTATGTGTAACTGTTTTTGGTTTTTTTTTTGTGGTACGCGGGCCTCTCACTGTTGTGGCCTCTCCCTCCGCGGAGCACAGGCTCCAGATGCGCACACCCAGAGGCCATGGCTCCCGGGCCCAGCCGCTCCAGGACCGGGGCACGAACCCGTGTCCCCTGCATCAGCAGGCGGACTCTCAACCACTGCGCCACCAGGGAAGCCCAATTTTTAAATTTATTTTTGGCTGTGTTGGGTCTTCATTGCTGGGTGCAGGCTTTCTCTAGTTGCAGCGAGCGGCGGTTACTCTTCATGGCTGTGCGCGGGCTTCTCATTGCAGTGGCTTCTCTTGTTGCAGAGCATGAGCTCTAGGCACGCTTAGTGACTTAGTGTGGCTTCAGTAGTTCTCGGGCTAAGTAGTTCTGGCTCGCAGGCTCTAGAGCACAGGCTCGGTAGTTGTGGTGCATGGGCTTAGTTGCTCTGCGGCATGTGGGATCTTCCTGAACCAGGGATCAAAACCGTGTCCCCTGCATTGGCAGGCGGATTCTTAGTATTTGTTTTGGTTGGTTTTTTTTTTTTTTTTTTGGCTGCATTGGGTCTTCATTGCTGTGCACAGGCTTTCTCTAGTTGTGGGGAGTCGGAGCTACTCTTCGTTGCGGTGTGCGGGCTTCTCATTGAGGTGGCTTCTCTTGTTGCAGAGGCACAGGTTCTAGGGGCGCAGGCTCAGTAGTTGTAGCTTGCAGGCTCTAGAGCGCAGGCTCAGTAGCTGTGGCACACGGTCTTAGTTGCTCCGCGGCATGTGGGATCTTCCCGGATCAGGCCTGGAACTTGTGTTGCCTGAACTGGCAGGCGGATTCTTAACCACTGGACCACCACAGAAGTCCCTGGCAGGTGGATTCTTAACCACTGCGCCACCAGGAAAGCCCTAGTCCAGATCTTTTAATGGAAAAATCCTATCAAATGTGGAAAGATCAGATAGTTATGATTTTATTTATACTCTTAGAGAACAAGGATCATATCTCAATGTACTTTATGCATATTTATGCATAAATATGCAATGTGTTTAGTAACATAATTTGGATACCTAAAAAATCTTGGACAAAGATAGAAAAAGGAATCCTTAGTCCAGTGACTTTTAGGTCTGTTCAGCCACAGAACCCTTGTTTCAAAGTCCCAAAATAGAAAACTTGAATGGCCCTGTTGCAGCTGAATAATGGACCCCAAAGATATACAGGTCCTAATCCCCAGAACCTGTGAATGTTACCTTCGATGGCAAAAGGGGCCTTGCAGATGTGATTAAATTAATGATCTTGAGGTGGGGGATGATCCTGGACTATCCAGGTGGGCCATAAATGTAGTCACAAATGTCCTTATAAGGAGATTTGGGAATTCCCTGGCAGTTCAGTGGTTAGGACTCTGCACTTCCACTGCCAAGGGCCTGCTTCAATCCCTGGTCGTGGAACTGAGATCCCACAAGCCGTGCAGCATGGCTAAAAAAATAAATAAATAAGCAGATTTGATGGCAGAAGAAGAGAAGGCCAAGTGGCTATGGAAATGGAAATTGCAGTGATGTGGCCATGAGCCAAGGAAAGCTGGAGGCCACCAGAAGCTGAAGAGGCAAGGATTCTCCCCTGGAGCCCCCAGAAGGAATCAGCCTTGCTGACACCTTGACTTTAGTCCCATTAGACTCATCTCACACTTCTGGCCTCTGAGTGTAGGATGATAAATTTGAGTTGTCTTGTGCCACTGTGTTTGTGCCACAGCAGCAATAGGAAACTCACCCAGGAGTCATTACCAAACCTAATAGTGGTTACTCCTGAAGGACAAGATCTGGTGGGGGAATGAAGACTTTTATTCTTGCCTTTCCCTTTTGTGTTGTTGACATGCCTGCAAAACTCATATATTATTTTTATAATTAAGAGAAAAGAAAAGACAATGCAAGTGAAGCACTTGGCCCACTCCAGGGGTACTCCAAGTGCGCAGACTTCAGTGGTTGTCATGGTTACACCAGGGTTCATTTTATTCCTTTACACCAACACCGATGACTCCCCTGCCATGAGGCCATGTGTGGTACCCTGGAGCCACGAGGCAGCTGGCGGTGTTCTGTGCTGCTGGAGTCCAGAGGTCTCACCCACATGGGGCCTCAGTGCAGAGTATGGATCAGATTGAGGCCTCCCCCTGCATCCACCACTCTGCGGCAGGCACGTTTTATGTCCTGAGACCGCCAAGAGTATTCAGGTGTGAGTACCTGAGCAGCTGTGGGAAGCAAGGACAGAGGGCGGACCTACAGGGAAACAGCCCTGTGCTCCAGCCCTCCCACCAATTGGTCCTTTTCCACTCAGGCAGGGATGGACACACACCCCTTACTACCTACAGGGCCTCAGTGTCACATGGGGGAGGGCGGGGCAGGTAGGTGTGTCCTCTTGGGAGCAGGACACTCAGTGTGGCCCCTGTGCACCCAGGCCTCTGGGGCGGTGCGGGGAGGGCTCCTCTGACACGAGCTGCTTCCTCAGGTAACTCTGGTGGAAGTCACATT
The DNA here is from genome assembly GCF_039906515.1 of Pseudorca crassidens. NCBI lineage: Eukaryota > Metazoa > Chordata > Mammalia > Artiodactyla > Delphinidae > Pseudorca > Pseudorca crassidens. Next base: position 37,325,284 of record NC_090310.1, on the reverse strand, counting down.
CCGTGCTGCTGCAGTTCCTCTCTGATGTCTCCATAGCAACGTTCACAAGGATTTCATAGAACATAAGGTGTTTGAGCTGGAAGGGACCTCGGAGATCAGTTCCTCCCGCCCCCTCATTTCACAGAGAGGGGAGCAGGCCCAGACTGTGTATGCTACACGCCCGGGGTCAGTCAGCAAGCCAGGGACCCAGCCGGGGCCTCTGCCTTCTGGCACCACTCCCAGCCAGGGTCCCTTGTCCTCAGATCGCAGACAGCTGAATTCCTTAGGACTGTCTTCTTGGGAGGTGCTCTGAGGGCACAAGTTTTGGGGGCTCTGCCCTTCCCCCTTTGCTAAAGGACACTGAAGCCCAGCCTCACTCTGCCCTGCTCAGTCCTGTGGCTCTCATTCCCGTGCTTGGTGAGGGCAGGAGTGGGCACGATGGGCACTGTACTCTGGAAGCTCACAGGCTGGCGTGGAGGCAGTGAAGTCCCCCAAGAACCACTGGAGAGCAAACGTGTTTCCGTATCTGCGGAGCAAGAGTTGGGGTGGGAGAAGCCCGGGAAGTTTGCCCAGAGGAGGAGGCTCCAAGCAGAGCCTGGGACAAAGGTCGAGGAGGACTCTCATTCCTGTCTAAGGCTGCCTGGCTTGAGGGCCACACCCTGTGGGTGACTGGGAATGTGAGCGTGAAGCTTGAGGGCTTGGAAAATCGGGTTCCAGAGAGAGACTGCCCCAGGTCATAGGTTCCAGAGGGTTCTCGTGTCTGGGGACTCATGGCACACATCACTCTAGGACAAGGGGGTCAGACACATGGAAGGGCAAGTCAGAGGGCAGAGTGTAGGAGCTGAAGGCCCTGGACATGAGGGGACCAGGAATCTGGGCCAGCAGAGGGTGCTGGGATAAGGGTTCAGAAGTGAGTCCTGGGGTTGTTCCATCCCTTTGCTGGGACATGGAACCATGTAGCCCCTCCCCTGTCCAGCAGAGCCAGCCCTATACCGGAAGGGTTGAGGGCTTGTAAGTCTGTATCCCCCTCCCCAGGGACACAGACCTCACTCCTCACCTGTACCTCAGCCCCAGGGCTCACTTCAACTCCAAACCCTGCTTCAGGGACCTGGCCTGGCCTGTGGGAGGTCTTCTCTCTAGATTAGAAGATCCCGAGAATCTGGGCATCCCCAGATCCCGCCAAAGCTACCTTCCTGAACTTTCCCACCAAACTGGTCCCTTTTCTCCCCCTTGCTGGGTACCTGTTCTCCTTCTCTATGCCATGTGACAGACATTTCCAAATGCTCAGAGTCTGCAGTGTGGCCGGGACGCAGTGCTCAGTGGGGACAGCTCACCTTGGCTCTGCATGGAACCTGCCAGGGTGTCTTCTTCACTCACGTGGATGGCAAGTGGGGTCCTCTCCACCTGGGCTTCTCCATGAGGCCACCTTGGCTTTCTCACAGTATGGCAGCTGGGTTCCAAGAATAAGTGTTCCAGGAGACAGGAAGGGAGAGCTGCCAATCTGGAAGGTCTGGGTCCAGAAACAGGCACAGGGTCACTTCCATTGGTCGAAGTAATCACAGCTCCTGCCAGGGTAGGAGACATAGACCCTCCCCCTCACTGGGAAGAGTAGCAAAGAATTTGCCGTCTTTAATCCATCTTAGCACCCTCTGTCTCTGCCCCAGGGGCTCTGACTCTTTCTTGCCTCCCCTCTGGGCCTGCAGATTCTGTCTCTCCTGGAGTTCTCCTCCATCCCCATTACTTCCCCATGGGCTACTGCAGTCCCCTCAAACTCATCTCCCTGTCCACAGGCTGCACCATCCATCCCCTCCTGGCCACTCCCTGTATTCCTATAGCAGTGCCCTCTCTCCATTGCTCTCCTCAGAAACCATGCATGGCTCCCTACTTCTCACTGAACAATTTCCAAGCTCCTAGGCAAAACATTCAAATTCACCTTACAATCTAGCCCCCTCCTATGTTACCTATTGAATTAGCACCCATTTCTTCCAAGCCACTGGACCACACTTTGGCCTCTTCTGCTCAGGCTCTCTGAGCCTGAACATATTCACTCTCTCCACCTGGCAAGTTTCTCTATCTCCACCGCTGTTGGACTCCTGCTCAATCTTCAAAGCCCAGTGCAAATGCCCCTCCTCCACAAAGCCTTGCTCTCACTACTCATCACACTAGTCTTACTCTCATTGTATGTTGAGGCATGTTCTCCCTTAAATCCTTATTGGTAATAATGTGTCCTCTTGAAGTGGGGCCCACATTTTTAACTCATACTTCTTTCACCAATTTAATAACTGTTTGTTGCAGCCTGGAGCCAGCTGCCAGGGATATGACAGTGAGCAAGACAAGCTGTTTCCTGTGCCCAGAGAGCTTACATTCCAGAGAGTGAGACAGATGGCAAATAGAGGAACCAAGAGACATAATGATCAAAGATTAGGAGGACTGTAGGAAGGCAAGAAAGGCAAGAAGCGGTGCTGCGAGGCAGGGACCAAGAATTCCCTCTTTTCAAGAGAAATGAGAGACCTGGATTTTTATATACTCTCCTAATTTTAAAGGTTGCAAGGTCAAGTCTTTCTCCTCTGCTCTCAGCTTCTCTCCCCTCCTAGCTTCCCACTCTCTCTGGAATGCCTGCCTCCTTCTCTCTTCCTGGTTACCCTATCAGCAGCCCACTCCCCAACTCAGGACGCCCCACCCCTAGGGCACCCAAACTCCTCTGTGGTTCCCATGCCCTGGCCATGCTCTGGCAGCAGCTGGCAGGAGGATGTAGGGAGCCCACTGCCTAGGATGCTAGGGCCAGTGGGCATCCCCTACCTGAGACCCTGGGCCAACCTCCCTGATGTTGGCCTCCTGGGAGTGAGACACCTGGAGTCCCCAGGGCCCCAGCAGTGGGAACCCAACACCCCCACTGCAGGCTTCACTAACCGCATCTGGCCTGGAAGAAGTGAGGAGCCAGAGGAGCGAGACAGAAAAGGACGCCAGGGGACTCTCAGAGGGCTTCCTCAGGTTGGTCCCCAGCTCTGACAGAGCCCTGAGGGATAGGTCTCCGTCTCCAGGGAACCTCTGGGCAAACCCTGCCGGGAACAGTTTATGCTCTCTGGAGCCAGAGTTCCCACGTAGAAATCCCGGCTCTGCCACTTCCTGCCTGGTGACCTTGGACATCTCCCTTCCCCTCTCTGGGCCTCAGTTTCCCATCTGAACACTGGGGATCAGAGCAGCACCCACCTCACAGGATAGTTCTAAAGATGACATGCACCTGGCACACGATGGCGCTCGGTGAAGGGCAGCTTTCCAAAGCCTCTCCCATGCAGGGCCCTGCCAGGCCCTTTCGAGGAATTGCTTTGTTGGGCGGCATCCTTCCATCTGTGTTTTCCCAGACCTCTGAGCCCTAGAGACAGCTTCTGCCCATTATAATTATTTGGACTCTGGGCACTGCCAGCTGAGAGGGCTCAGGCCTCTGAAGGGCCCAGGCTCCCAGTAACAGCTGTCATGTCTCAGGACGGAGGAGGACAGAGCAGGAGGGCTGCCCTTCGTCTGCACCTGCTGCCCCCAAGCCCTGGGAGAGGGGCATGTCTGCTCACCACTCCCAGGATTCCATGACCACCTCAGCCTCACTCTCAAAACCCAGAGCATCTTGGATGGGTGGAAGTCCTGGGACAGAGCCCCAGGAAGTCCAGGAGGGGAGCAGGTGCCAGGTCCTGGAGAGGAGTCTGCCAGGGACCAGCATAGGGTTTGGATTATCTGCACTTGAAAGCACTGGAAAGCCAAGGAGACAGCCACAGCCTGGCAGAGGGGCCTCCCACCTCTTTCACCTCCCAGATCCCTGAGGGCAGAACCCCAGGGGAGGGGACTCTCAGAGGGCCTGCTTCTGGCTGTGACAGTGACTTCCCTTTCCCCAAGGATCCTGAAGCTTCAGCCCAGCAGGCAGAAGCTGCAGGGTAGAGCGCCCTGCCGGCTCAGCCCTGCCGCTCAGCCTGGCCGCTATGTCCTGTCTCTGATAACCAGCTGTCAGCTGAGCCCCGAGCGGCGGGCGCACCCGGGTTTGTTTGCCAGGCCCGAGTGTTGGAGCTTCCTGGACCTTCCTGCCCTGGAAGGGAGGGGGTCGGTGCCGCAGCAGGCTAGGTGGCATCTCCGGCGGAGAAGGGACAGAATCCCAGGGTGCCTATCCCACGCAGGTCCACTGCCTCAGTGCCCCCATCTCACGGCACTCTCCTTGTCCCAGGCCCGGAGGCAGTCCAGTGGGGGCCACTGGGCAAGGGGCAGAGCCGGGCGGGGTGGTGCACAGCCAGCAGAGGAACGACAGGACGCTGGGTACTCCCTCCCTCACCCACCGCCCCCAACCCGCACCCAGGCCCGATGCAGATATGGAAGGGCGTCGCTGGCTCTAGGGCAGGGAGATAGCTGCCCCCAATGGACAGAGGCGCTCGGACCCCGAGCACCCAGGGCAGGGCCCGGACCTCCTGACCCCGCCCCCGGGGAGGCCATTCATTTGCATGGCCCCGCCCGAGAGCGGCCATTGGTAGCGGCGGCGGGAGGCCGGGCCTGAGTGGCTGCGGGGCTGCGGGGCGGCGGGGGCGGCGGGGGCGGGGCAGCGCGGAGCTGGGCGCCGGGGAGGTAGTTGCAGACGCCGCGGGACAGTTTCGGCTTAGGGTCTGGGTCTGGCTCCGAGGGCGCGGGGAGCAGGGTGTCCCGGGGCGCGGCGGCTGCAGCGGGAGCGTACTGAGCGCCCGCCAGCCCGCCTGCCATGTCCAGGAAAAAGACCCCCAAGAGCAAGGGGGGTAGGGCGCCCGCTACCTCCGCACTGCCCGCCACCCACGGGTCCCAGCCCGTGCGCCCCGGGACTGCGCGCCCTGGCCCCGAGGCACCTCCCAACAGGCCCCCGCAGCCCGGCCGGTCTTCGCTTGGCGGCGGCGGCGACTTCTACGACGTCGCCTTCAAGGTGAGCCGGGCACCCCCAGCCCCATGCGAGCGCAGCAGGTGGCGTCCGGTCGGAGCCGAGTGGGGAGGGTCCGGGGAAAGGGTGCAGGGCCCTGCAGACCTTTGGCGAGGAGCTGGCTCGAGCGGCACCCCGCAGCTGCAGTTGGCATGGCTGGCGCGGTGCATCACACACACACACACACACACACACACACACACACACACACACACACAGCTGTCAAACCCGGGTTTGGGATACCCAATATATGACAGGGCCTGCCCCCTCCCCCTCCCCACCTAGCTGGCATGGCCGGACAAGGGGTCCTGCGGAAGTAAGAGCCTGGCAGGTGTCCTCTCCCTGTTCCCTTATGCTTCTGCCCCCACCCACGCCCATCATTTCCCACATGCTGCCTTCTCTCACCCCCAGGGTCTTTTGATCGCTTCTCTTTAGGAGGCGAGACTAAGAAGAGGTTTGCCAGTTTGGTGGGGAATGCTGGGGCCTCCTTCAGGCCAAGGCAGAAGCTTGTGAATTGTGGGGGCGGGGGTGGCAGGCCCATCTTTGGGTTTTGGAGCCTTTGGCAACAGGCTGGGGGAGGGGAGGAGAGGGAGGCCTGACTGCCCCTCCCTGTCCACAGACGTGGTCTGAGCCTCTCCTCATGTCAAAATCTGACCTTCACTTGGCAAATTCCTCTAGAGCCTTGCTGGGATTGGAAGAAGCCCCCTGGCACAGAGGCCCCCCACCCAGGCCTCCCAGCGGTCAACCCTCAGGTTCTGCTCCCCACTAAGCCCCAAATGCTCCCCTTCCAGACCAAGCATGGTGTCCAGGTAGCAGCCCCTGGATGAAGGCAGCTACTCCCACTCCCCACTGATGGAGACAGGCCAATGTTCAGGAGAGGGGACAGAACCTTCTAGAGGTGGAAGATGGAAGTCCAGGCTCTGTGTCTCCCCCAGGCCCTGCTGAACCTGCAGACTTAGGATACCTCCCTCCACTCCTGACCCTCACCCACAGCCCATCTGACCAGGCCAGCTCAGAGAAGACCAGACACCCCTCCGGGTGGGCCAGCACCCAGGTCCCCTCTGCTCTTTCTTTGTGCCCCAGGTCATGCTGGTGGGAGACTCGGGCGTGGGGAAGACCTGTTTACTCGTGCGCTTTAAGGATGGTGCTTTCCTGGCAGGGACCTTCATCTCCACTGTGGGCATCGACTTCAGGGTAAGAGTGGAGGCTGATGTCCCGAGCACTGACTGGGCCCAGCCGATGCCCTGGGCCCCCAACACCAGCTAATAGCTGCTCGAAACACCCCTGGGCAGCTGGTTCTCCGGTTCTCCATTATCCCTGTGGCACCGACAGGCTCATGAGGTGGAGCTCCTGGCTGGACCACCTGGCTCCCACGGTCAAGGTGGTTGAGGTGAGATGCCTTAACCACCAAGCTGCCTGCCTCCCGACATCTCAAGGTCCTGGAGAGAGGTGGTGGCTGTATACAATCGAAGCAGAGATGGTACCCCTGTGCCTGGGGCTGGCACGACCCTGGGGGCTGTATCTTGTGCACTGGGGGCGGTGGATGCTGGTGTCCCCATGGGAACTCAAGACCCGTGTCCACTCAGGAGGCCAGCATCGCTGCCCCACTGTACAGAGGGGCCCTGAAGTGCCAGGTGGCCTGCCCAGGCCATACCAGACAGATGGCTGAGGCATTGAAGCACACACCCAGTCTCAGAACCAGGGAGAAGTCCCTGCCCTTGGGTGAGGAGGCTTATGGGAAATGCTCCCACCTGGATGCTTTCCCTGGCGGAGCGCCCTCACCACCTCACCCCCTGCTAGAGGGCTATGTCCTGGGGTCCTTCTGGGGTATGTCCCTCGACTCTTGGCTCCCCAAGTGCCCTCCAGCACCCCAAGCAGCCTGTGGGGTCACAGGGGAATGATGGGGGCCACAGCCTTAGGCATGCAGAGCTCAGGCATCAGTCTAAATTCCACGTGCTGAGGTGATGTGTTCTCAGCAAATCCCAAATTTGCATTTTTCTCACCCTTTCATTAGACCCAGTCAGCAGAAGGCTGGCAGGGAGGCTCCTTCTGGGGACTGGGAATGGGAGGCTCCGTCCAGTCTGGGGAGCCATTCTCTACCCTATCTTTGGGGGCAGAGCCCCTCAGGTCCTCTGGGATGAAGTAAGGGTTGAGGTGACAGAAGGGGGAGGTTTAGGCCCAGTCCTCTGCCTGTTCTGGCCTCACCTCCCCCCTTCTCACCTCCCTCTTGGCTCTGGGGCAGGTGGTGAGGCTGTGTGGTTCACACCCCTGTTCAGGGTGCCAGGGAAGGCGGGATGTCCTCCCCAGCCTCCCTGCAGCGGGACAGATGGCTGCACCCAGTTCCCTGGAGACCCAGAAGCACCCTGACAGCAGGCGCTGGGTGAAGAGGGAGGTGGTGCTGTTTCCGCTGCCTGGGGCCTCAGCTGGTGGTTAGCAGCTCCAGTCCCCACCCCAGCAGATAGGAACCGGGGTTGAGCCACTCCCTGCCCTAGTCCTGAACTGGGAGGGCCTGGCTAGGGAGCATCATCAGCCAGCAAGCAAGCACATAATGAGCACCCACTGTGTACCAGGCCAAGTTCTGGGCTCTGCATGGGGCCCTATCCTCAGGCAGCTGCCGTCGGAGCAGGAAGAGAGGCTTTCAAATTACAACAAACACTTTAGCTCCTACCAGGCCAGACTCGTTTCTCAGTGCTTTGCATACAGTAGCTCATAAAGTAATCGGGGCAGCCAAGTGATGAGCACCCTGGCTACCCCCATTTGTGGATGGGGAAACTGAGGCACAGTGTTAGTAATGAGCCTGGGGTCACACGACTTCAAATTAAGTCGTGCAAGTGGCTCTAAGCAAAAGGAGCAGTGTGTGCAGAGCTGTGAGAAGTGCTGGTGGCCTGGGAGAGGGGGCTGGAGCAGGGCCTTGAGACGTAGGAGCAGAGTGCAGGGGGCAGGCGTGCAGTGCGAAGCTGAACCAGCAAGTAGGCTCAGGGAAGCCACCCACCGGGGCTGGGCACCAGGCAGAGGAGGGCAGCTGCGGTAAAGGAGAGGGGAGGGGCTGGGTGCAGGACTCAGTGAGTGACTGGGGTGGGTGGCGACCGGGGGCCCTGCAGGGCAGGGGAGCTGGTGGGGCTGTGTGTCAGGCCTCCAGGAGGGGCAGAGGAAGAACCACCCGGCCCAGAATGGACACAGCTGGCCATGGAGGGCGGCAACCTTCCAGTCCATCAGGACAGCCAGCTAAGCAGGGGCGGCCTGAACACCCTCTGTGCACAGGTCACCAGGAGGGGCTCAGCAGCAGGAGATGTAGGAGGTATGGGGGAGGGCTGGGTGGACACCAGGACTTGGATTCAAGGGGAAGCGTTACCTGTAGGTAGAGGGCAGTGAGGTAGTCAAGAACCAGGTGGGCCCTGGAGGCAGAGCCAGCTGGGGCCAGGGATAATGAATTAGGGACACACCGGGGTCCCCTCAGTCCCAGGCTCAGTCCTGGCCTGGCACCGCCTGCCTCCCCCACCCTATCCACCCCCTTCCCCCCCATCCCCCACCGGAGGGTGGCACCGGTCTAGCTGCTGCCTAAGATGGTGCACTCGGCCCTGGGCCCTCCTTGGAGCTGGCTGGTTGTGTTTCAGAACAAAGTTCTGGATGTGGATGGCATGAAGGTGAAGCTGCAGGTGAGAGGTGACTGGGGGAGGGGGAATTGAGGGCAGGGGGCACCTGGGAAGGACTGGGCAGCCCTGACAGCTACACTATGCCCTTGCTGCAGATCTGGGACACGGCTGGCCAGGAAAGGTTCCGCAGTGTCACCCATGCCTACTACCGAGACGCTCATGGTGAGCTCATGGGCACCGTACCCTAGCTCCAGGGAGTCGGGGCCACACTCCCGAGGCTTCTGCTTGGAGTAGAGCACCCTGGGTGTGAGTGGGCAGAAGTGTGAAGGGTGCGATGCATGAGGGTGAGGGTGATGGGGAGCCGCTGTGGGCTCTGCAGGTGTCCTCACTGGCCCTCTGCCCCCAGCACTGCTGCTGCTCTATGACGTCACCAACAAGGCCTCCTTCAACAGCATCCAGGTCAGTGGCTTCCTTCCTGGTGGTGGAGACAGGCCGAGATGGGGCCTGACCCCATCCCCAGCCTCCCTCAGGCACAGATGGCATCAGGATCCCAGAGAGTTGAGGTCCCTACTGACAGTGTGGAGAGGAAAAGACTGCCCCTCTGGGCTCCTAATGGCCTAAGTACAGTGGTTCAGGTTGAGAATGAGCTGAAGGGGGCTGGGGTGACCTTCTAGTCCACCAGCCCAACTCCTTAGATAAGGTACCTGTTGGATCGCCCCTGCACAGCACATGGGGAGCACTAGTTCAGGGGCCCTCCTGTTAGCCAGACACTGACAGGCACTCTGTGGGGTGTGTCCTGGAGGGGGGCAAGGGGTGCCAGGAGCTCCAGCCTCCAGCCTGTCCTCAGCTCTCCCCCCACAGGCCTGGCTGACAGAGATCCAGGAGTACGCCCAGCATGACGTGGTACTTATGCTGCTGGGGAACAAGGTGGGCACCCCAGCCTGTCTCATCTACCCTGGCTCTACAGAGGGTGGAGGGAGGTAGGGGAGTGAGCTGGGGCTAACTCTCACCAAGACTGCTGTGCCAGGTGGACTCTGCCCAGGAGCGTGTGGTGAAAAGGGAGGATGGGGAGAAGCTGGCCAAGGTGAGCTGCGGTTGGGTGGGCAGCCAGAGTGCCCCTGGGGCTGCAGGGCCTGAGCTGTCCCCACCAGGTTGCCAACGGCTGTTTGCAGGAGTACGGGCTGCCGTTCATGGAGACCAGCGCCAAGATGGGCCTCAATGTGGACTTGGCTTTCATGGCCATAGCAAAGTAAGTCCTGGCAGTTATCAGGAAGACCCCCAGACCCAGCGTCTGAATCCCCTTGTTGGGGGTACTGGCCACCCTATTCCATGGTCATCCCTGCCCCACAGGGAGTTGAAGCAGCGCTGCATGAAAGCTCCCAGTGAGCCTCGCTTTCAGCTGCACGACTATATCAAGAGGGAGGGCCGGGGGGCCTCCTGCTGCAAACCCTGAACCTGGCTGGGGATGGCCACCAGGGTGTTCTCCTGGAAGACTGGATAGAGTCTACACACCCCTGACTTCACCACCCAGCAGCCAGTCCCAGGGTGTCTGTTTCTAGGAATCCCAGGCTGAGCCTTGCCCTTCCCTCGTCTGGGCAGCCATCCAGAGCCTCAGCCCCAACAAACAGGCTTCAGGAAGCCAGAGGGTCCGCAGCCCTCCTTCACCTGCTGCTGAGGGCTGTGCCCCCAAGGCCTTCACAGAAGAGCAACCAACTTCTTCACAGGAGGGCTACCCAACAACGTATAGACTGCCAGGCACCTGGTCCTCCGGACCACGGTGCCCGTGCCCCGTGTACAGTGCCTGAACACCTAGAAAGCCATGTCTGCAGCTGCACATCCTGCCCAGGCAGGATTCCTGCCCACACCTGGGGCAGAGGGCTTCACCACAAATCATATCAAGGACCAGAGCTGCCTGCTACCAGCCCACCCACCAGGAGGCCCTGGTTCAAACATCAACAGGGTCTTTCATGTTACCCTGGAGGATGCCAAGGCTGTGGCTTTGTAATGCAGTGAATAGCATGTGGGAAGCCACAGAAATGTCAGGCAAACCAGGACTGCCAGCCCTCGCCTGCTGACTAGGGCACCAACTCAGCAGGCTGATACAGGGCCTGGGCTTGGCAAGGTCAAGCCAGGGGGGTGGGTAGGGCACTCCACCTTGTACTAAAATCTTGAAATGTTTTGATTGAGAATTTTTGTTTCCAGTCCTAGTGAATAAAGTTGTGTTTTCTGGAATGCCTACCTTGTCCATTGAAAAAAAGCAATGCTCAGGGACTGTTAGTGAGGAATTACAGGAATTAAGAGTTCACCACCCACCCCAAGGCAAAGGCACAAAAGAAAACCTATCCTTACAGGTAAAAACAGAGAAGGCTGTCCAAATAGGTGGAAAGTCACTGGCGCGAACTTCCATTTTCATGCTCTGCCCCTAACCGAGACTGCCCAGAGATGACCCAGTCATCCCATGGAGTCCTCTGGGGTGCAAACAGGCATGAAAATAAAGACACGTGTGCTCCAATCAACTCACCACCTTTGCTTTATTGCTAAGCACTTCAGAGACTTACAGATGTCTTTGAGAACAGAATCCAACGAGACCAAGAATCCAGAAGAGACCAAGACTGTGAAACAGATGTGTTGGGCTGGAAAATCCCCTTGACCCACAAGAATGAGGAAACTGCAGTTACTTTTGTCTTCCACCCAGTCAGGGCCTGAAGCTCCTGCTACTACCTTATCTTGAAGTGTCAGCAGGAGAAATGGTTGCAGCTGCTCAGCCACCTATCTCTTACCTCAAATCTCCCAAGTGACGAGGACCCCAAGAACTCTTTATTGGGAGGATGAGGGGCGGAGGTCTGTCTTCTGTAGCTTCTTCAGGCTGGCACTGGGCTCATGGACCCTACCTAATTGGGGCCACGGAACTCTTGCCCTGTTTTGTCCAGGGGCCCCAGGGTGACTTCTGCTATTCCAGTATGATCTATTCAGGGAATGGCTGGAATCCCTACATCACCATCATCTTGATGTGGAACTGTTGCAACCTGGAAGCAAACTTAACAAGCAGATTAAAAAGGCAGGGGCCAAAGTTCAGTAAAAGGATTATGGCAACTAGAGGTCCAAGCAAGGGGCAAGAACCAGGTCTCACTTGGTAACATCTCCTTAATTGCAGTCTAGGTCAGCGCTTGGGTTACCCTGTCTGAAGGAATGAAGCCATTTGGCGTGGTCACATTTTCTTGACGTCCTCTTCTACTAGCCCAGAGTTATTGAGGTAGGTGCAACATGTCTTGATAACTGCACATACTCCTCCTTGTTTGGCTAGGAGGAAGTCTAAGGCCAGTCTATTAGCCATCACTTTACTAGCCAAGGAACTTAGAGACAATGAGAGTCTGGTGAGTGCATTCCCTGTGGATTCACTCAGGACAGGGCATCTGAAAGATTGTGGAGGACCACTTCACGATAAACAAAGCTTCCCCAAGGGGCCACCAAACCAATGGCAGCTCCATTTTCTGCCGAAAGGAGACCAATTGCCCTTTTGCCCCAGAGGTGGGTGATGTTATAGATGGCAATACCTGGGTTTGTTTGGTTACTCAGTTGGCCTAGTGTTACATTGTCCTGTAAACAGAGCACTGTCTATACAAGGAAAGGCCACAGCTAATCCCAGGAAAGGGAAAGAGGAATTGGGGTTTTTTGAAGAGGACAGTCAGTTTGCACCTGGACCACAAAGGAATAGATGTCTGGGAGGGGCACATGCCTGACATACTGTTGTGGAATTAAACCACTTCAGTAGAGTCTGCCCAAGGGGGGGGTTCCAGTACAGTTGGAAGAAAGGATCCCACCACTGAATAAGGGTGTATGAGTCTTTTCGAAGGCTTTGGGAGAGGCAAAAAACATGTACTACACGCAGGGAAGATATGTGTTAGACGCTTGGCGCCAGGCCTGTCCAGGAGACACATCCCACCAGCCAGCTGATCTTGGAGGAACCAATGGGTGGCGTTAACTGTTTGATCTTTGCAATTAAAATTAGGGGTAATGGCGGTGATGTCAACTGCTGGTGCATTGCAGAATTTAGTCCAGGCTTCTGGCATGGGCAGCAAGATGAGTTACCTTCATGACAGAGTAGAAGACAAATATGCTTTGATGGGGGGAGCTTTGTGTGCTGGATGCACTAACGAGAGGGGTCAGGTCCAGGCATGGAAGCTGTGCTAAGGGCTGGATGTGGACTGAGGGGAGCAGGGGTTGCAGGACCTTCAGCCAGAGTAAGTTCAAGGTCATCATTACTGGATGTGTAGCTTAGTTCTTTAAGCTTATAGGCGTCGCTTTGAGGATTGGGATGTTAGAACCCAGCACTGAGACAGATTCTCTCCCTGAACAATAATTCTTGAGATTTACTATTGCGTTGGATCCTCACTCCCCTGACATGAATCCCCAAAGGAGGGGGAGAAAAGTTGGGGTGACTAATAACTTCATAATGACATCAGAGTTCTAATTTAGGAAGCAACCGGAATGCAAGTAGTGTTGAAAGAAATCCTGCAGTAAACAAGAGCCCAGTAACAAATACGGGCTCCCAGCCTACCGTCACTTATCTTGCTTTTGTTACCCAGAGAGCCCGAAATAAATTAATGTCAAAGTGAGAGTTTACTTATCAATGCAGTTGTCACTGGCTTGGGGATCACCTTCTTGAAGAGGTATTTGAGGTCTTAAGCAGGTTCACAGGAATAGCTGGGATGTGGGTCTTCAGGTTCCTGTAACAGATCAGTGGAAACAGGTTTAATTCTGGGTAGATGAACCCAACTAGTGACTCCATTAAGTTTAACCATTGTAGGGGTGCTTACCAAAACTTGATAAAAGACTGTTTTGCTTTGGGAGTAGCTGGTCACCAGGGGACTCATTTTTCCAGGTCTTTAAGAGCACCCAGTACCCAGGGTTTACACTGGAGTAACTGGGGCTGTTACCTGGGGAGAGCTGAACTGTTTCCATTCTTGAATAGCCCCCTTCCGACCTGGCCCAGGTTAATAATGTATTTAAGGTGTGCCTAGCTTTCTCAGCTGGTTACCATGTCCAGGGTGAGGAATAGCCTACCATGTCATTTCAAAGGGGCTCAACCTAGTTATTTTAGGGGCTGCCCCGCTGGCAGCAGGTGGCACCACCTGCTATTACCAGGTTCTGATATTTCCTGCTAAGAGCTTACCCAAGGTTTTCTTTAGGGTATGACTGGTCTGTTCCACCTTTCCTGAGGACTGAGGTCTGCAGGACAAATAAAGGTAGTATCTATTTCCTAGGGTCTTTTGGGTAACCTTTGCTATGAATTGAGGGTCCACTGTCAATCTGGAGGTGTCAGGGCAACCCAAACCTAGGGATAATTTCCTTCAGAAGTGCTCTAGCCACTTCAGTTGCCTTTTCTCTCCTAGTGGGAAAGGCCTCCACCCATCCAGTAAAACTAGCCACAAAGACTAATATTTGAAGCCCTGGAAAGAGGCCATCTGAGTGAAATCCATTTGGCAGTCCTCTCCTGGCTAAGGCCCACGTTGCTGGACTGGGCTAACAAAAGGGGGGCGGGGTTTGAGATGCCCTCCTTATTTATGGGTGGCACAGGGCACAGGCTCAAGTAACCCTTTAACATCTGGGAGTCATTTTCTCGTGAAAAGCCAGAAAACCACTGTACACAGTATCCTTCCCCAGATGGAGAAAAATCACGTAGCCCTTTGATTTTCCATTCGTCAGAAAAAGCAATTTTTGATGCATCACCAGCCTTCTGTTCCCTTAGTTCACCCTTTTTCTTGCGCCCAGGTTTCCTCAGTAGTACCTGGGCATGTTGTAAGGGGTAAGGGATGGGATTGTCATTTGTTGTATCAGGACTTTCTCTGCTTCTCCATCTGCCCTATTGTTCCCTTTGATAATTTGGGAGATTCCCTTTTGGTGTCCATGGCAGTGAATGACTGTTACTTGATTTGCTTGGTTTTTGAGCTGCCTCTGTGAGATCTCAGCCCCATACTTTACAGGGGAATATTTTGCATTCAAGTCCTCTTTCCATATAGCTCCATTGGCACGTAGAACGAGGTAGGCTTATTTAGAGTATGCTTACAATTTTTCCTTCCCCTAGGATTAAGGTTTGGGTTAGAGTTCGGCCTTCTGGGCTGCCATGGGCAGCAAAAGTTTTCACCTCTATGATGCTCTACCCTCCTGAGCCCGTCCTTAATGAACTGCCATCAGTAAACCATTCTTCCTCAGGATTGTCAATGTCTTGATCTGTCATATCAGGCCTATAGGGATAAACGTGGTCAAGGTAGGAATGTATTACCTTTGGGATTTCAGCAGGCATCAGTGTAGTTGGGTTGAGGGTGTAGCAAGTTAATTTTATTGACGTAGAGTTGATTTACAATGTTGTTAGTTTCTGGTGTACAGCGAAGTGATTCACTTATATGTATATACTTTTCCATCTTTTCCGTTATGGTTTATTACAAGATACTGAATACCGTTTCTTGTGCTATACAGTACCCTGTTTATCTATTCTATATATTAGTTTGCATCTAACCCCAAACTCCTAGTCCTTCCCTCCCCCAAGCCACCACAAGTCTTTTCTCTGAGCCTGTTTTTCACAGATGTTCCTTTGTGTAGTTTGGATTCCACAAATACATCATATGGTATGTCTAACTTACTCCGCTTAGTATTTCTAGGTCCATCCATGTTGCTGCAAATGGCATTATTTCATTCTTTTTAATGGCTGAGTAGTATTCCATTGTATATATCTACATCTTTATCCACTACTCTACTGGACATTTAGGTTGTTTCCACGTCTTGGCTGTTGCAAATAGTGCTGCAGTGAACACTGGGGTGCATGTATCTTTTCAAATTATAGTTTTGTCTGGGTATATGTCCAGGAGTGGGATTGTAGGATCCTATGGCAACTGTAGTTTTAGGAACCTCCATACTGTTTTCCATAGTGGCTGCACCAATTTACATTCCCACCAACAGTGTTAAGAGGGTTCCGTTTTTCTCAGTGTTGGGAGTTTTGAGGGTTAACTCTGGGGAGTCAAGTAAACCCTGGTACTTAGTACAGTGGCCTCCAGTTAGCCAGTGGTGGCCTTTGATCTCTAGAAACCTTTGTACTTGATGTTGGGGGGCGGGGGTCTGGACTTCCAGTGGCCGTCCAAGGTAAGCTTGTTAGCTTCTTCCACTGATAAAGTGGTGGCAGCTGCTGGCCGAAAGCAGCCAGGCCAACCTCAGGGCACACCATCTAGTTGTGTGGAAAAATAGCCTATTGGCCGAGGAACTTCTAGTTTCTTTTAGGTCGCCCAGAGCTTTTAGGGGGTTAGGACTTCTTACAAAATGAATGGCTTTTTAAAACTGAGGAGACCCAGAGCAGGAGCTTTAATGAGGACCTGTTTGATACTATTAAAAGCCTTTTCCTGTGTTCCTCAGCCCGAAGTAATGGTTCGGTATCTGGGCTTTTAATGGCTTCATACAGGAACTTAGACATTAGCCCAAACCCTGGGATCAAGAGTCAGCAAAACCCTGCCTTTTTACCTTTGTAAAAAGGTACAAAGAAACGTCTTTGGGGCACTTAGGCCTAACATACTCGTTTTCTATCTTGCGACAGCTGTCTACTTCCAGGGTTTATAATGTGTCCCATGTATTTAACTTGTTGCATTGAGATTTGTGCCTTTTTCTGGGAGATCCTGTAACCCTGGACCCTCAAGGAAATTAAGAACTTCAATGATGTTCTCACTTGAGCCTCCACGGTGGGGCTACATATTAATATATCATCTGCATGCTGTAGCATAGCCCCTTTTAGGCCTATTTCCCTTGGTTCCTTTCCCAGGGCCTGGGCAAACACTGTGAGCTGCCCCCAAACCCGTGGTAGGTAGTGTTGTCCAGGTGTATTGTTGCATCTGGCCCGAGTGGGGGTTAGTCCACTCGAAGGCAAACAAATATTGTGAGGGATGAACTGGGATGTAAAAGAAGGCATCCTTGAGGTTGAGCACAGTAAACCATTTAGCATTTACAAGGTCTTGGGCTAATATATTGTAAGAATTGGCCACAAGGGGGAGTATAGGAACCACTGCCTCTTTTACTGCTGAGGTCTTACACCACCCTATATCCCCCCATTAGGCTTAACTGACAAAATAGGAGTATTGCATTGAGACTGACAGGGAACCAAGAGGCTATGTTTTAAAAATTTATGTATGAGGGGTTGTAACCCCTTTTTTGCCTAACCTAATGGGGTACTAGTCTCTGGTTAGGGTAAGCAGCTTCTGGCTTAAGGCTAGTTTCTGCAGGTTGGGCATTTATAGCCCTCCCAGGGACTCCTTTGTCCAGTTCGCTGCAAGGTTCACTGCTTGTAGAATATCGCTGGGAACAAGCCCTTGCTCCTGTGTTGATCTGCCTTAGCCAGGGTTAAGATAAGGGGCTGCTCTGCTCGGGGCCTCCTAACAGTATCGCCTTGAGGGAGCCCAGAAGATCTCTCCCTAGTAGTGGGGTAGGATACTCAACTAAAAAGGCATGTTCAAAATGGCCAGTGAGAGCCCCAGAGAAGTGAAGGGTACGAGGCTTTCCATTGACACCAGTCACTGCAGTTTTTAGAGGAAAGAGGCCCAGCGTGAGAAATCAGGGCAGAGCAAGTAGCTTCTGTATCAATTTAAAAAATTGATCTTACCTGCCACCAGGGGCTCCTCAAAGGAGATAGACATCTTGTGGGGACGGGGGGAACCGCCAGAATCCCTGGGCTGCTTCAGTTATCCAGCATGGCCATCTCAGGAGCAGGAGCCCCCATTCCCCTTGGGGACCAAGGGCAGTCCCATCTCCAATGACTGGTCTGTTTGCAGACTGGGCAAGGCCCGGGAGCTTCTTCTGGTACTCATGGGCCCAATGGTCAGGTGACTTGCATTTAAAGCATCCCCCCTTGGTCTTGCCTCCGGACTGATGGTTGAACCTTCTTGCCCCCTTTGGGTTGCCCTGAGGTTGCAAGGCACGGCTGACAGCAACAGCTATCAGTTTAGCGTGAGCCTCGGCGTGCCTTTTTCCATGTTGAGTTCTATCCTCTTCCTCAGTTTGATCTCCATTATAAAATATTCCAAAGGCCACCTCTAGGAGTTTGTGGGCCTAACTAACTTTTGGAGTTTTTGCATAATATCAGGGGCAGCAGGGACTGAACCCTGGGAGCAGAGAGATCTGTTAGCAAATTTTCTAAAAAGCCTCCACAAGCTGTCCCTGAAAGAGAACAGGGCTTTCTTCTTCCTCTTGGGTCACTTCCTTGACCTTTTCATAATTGACTGGCTTCCAAATGCACTTTCTCGTTCCTTCTAATAGGCACTGGACCTCGTGATTCCTGGCCTTCCCCCCCCCAGGCAATTATAATCCCAAATGGGCTTATGATTTGGGACATAAATGTTGGGCTGGTCCCTGGCAAACTGGTCGGCGTACACCTGTGCTGCTGCCCATATCCTCTGCTTCTCCTCATGGGTACAGCAGGTAGGTAAGATCATTTGGACGTCCTTCCAAGTTAAATCAAGGGCCAGGGTTAGGGCCTGAAATCCCCCGTGAACCTACTAGGGTCTTCAGAAAATTGGCCCAGTCTTTGTTTGCATTGGGCTAAATCGGTTAAGAAGAAGGGCGCATGTACTCTTGATTGTGCCTTTGCCATATGCCACTTCCCTAAGTGGGCGTATTTTCCCTGGTCCTGGGCGATAGGAAGTTCCACTATGGCTTACTCCAGCAGGACCAGCACTTTCAACCTGGGGTATCGTTGGGTACAGAAGAGCATAGGGAAGAAGGATTTGGGATTGGCCAAGGGAATCCGGAGAAGTACAGGTACTTGTAGAGTAGAAAAGGCTCTGTTTCCCCCTTAAGAGTTGGAATGTAGCTAAGAGAAGACTGTCTAGAAAAACGGGAGGGTTCTCTGATTCCCCACGTCTCGTGATTACAGGAGCTGCACAGAGTGGGATTACTGGAGTTGGGCACACTGGAAGGTGGCACGAGGGCAAAGGAGTGTCGGTAGATGGCGAGATAGGAGACTAAGCAACAGAAGAGTCCAAAGTCATTCACCCTGCTTTCTTGGTAACAAAAATAAAACCTGAAGAGTCCTGTGAATTCTACCCGACATAGCACTGGATTTCGCAATGTTGCGGGAGCAGTTTAGGAATGAGGTTCAAGAAATCCTTTCCCCAAATGGTGCAAAATCCCAGCTTCCCGCCAAAGAGGGAAGCCTTAGAAAAGAAGAAAGGCAGAGAGAGGGAGAAGCCAGAGGTCTCCACGCGCAGCTGGGCAAGGCCCATGATCTACCTTGAATCCAGGGATCCGAGTCAGGGGACCAAGGCCCCTAGACCGATGCTGATTTACCTCAAGGTCTCCAGCCGGATCACCGACAGTCCTGAAAGTCAGAAACCGCCCAAATGCAGACAGATGCCCAATCCTGCCATTTCCGGCAAGACCCGTTTTCACCCCCCAGGCCCTTCCATCAAGAAGGCGCACCCTAAAGCCTCAGTCTTGCAAAATAATCAGACTGCGCGTGCAGTTTTCATGCGAGGTGTCAGAAATTAAAGCAATTCATCACAGGCTCGGAACTGAATTTGGGAAACCAGGCCCAGCCCAGCCTTACCTATACAGGGAAACAGATCTGGAGATTGCGACTTCCCGACGGGACTGGGGGCAGAAACGTGTAGAATACTGAGGACCAAGATGGGTTTCAGGCGGAGGCTGGACCCGGGGTCTAGGTTGGCAGGTTTGGGCCACTTCCCCAACCCGCTCTGGGCCCGGTTCCTCCCTTGACCGTGACGTACGGAAAAACGAAAAACAAACCTTACGACCTCGTACTTGATTCGGAAAGAACGCAGAAGCCTGGGGCTCAAGCTTTTATAGAAACTGCTCCACCTCTGCGATTGGGCAATCCCAGCGGAAGTATCTTCCCTCTTCACCGCTGATACGCTCCTTTCTCTACTCTCCAAGTCTCCACCAATCGAGCCTTGACATTTCTTTTGGGGGCGGTCTCCCTGACCTGACACCCGAAGCTCCACCCTTTTGCAGAGGCCATTGAACTTAACTGTGAGCGACGGATATATATAGCCAATCAGAGTCCGATCTGCAACATAGAGTGATTCTGAAGCCACCAATCCCGCCCCGCAACATCTGAGCCGCCGGAAGTCGTAGTTTCTGAAGAGCCTCGAGTAAGGCGGCCGCCTGGGGCCCCGAGAGCCAGGGAACTGCAAATCCCGGCGGGCACAGCGCCTGAGCGCTTCCGGCTCGAACGTCCTGTCCCTTTCCCGGCCAGCGGTAGAGGGGGCACGATGAAGCGGGAGGGTGGCGCTGCGATTCCCGAGCGGCCACGGGCGGGTGAGTGTCCTAGCGGCGTGCCGGGCCTGGGGCTCGCGCCTTGGGCCCGCGCGGTGGGGCGGAGGGCCGGCGTGTTGGTGTCTGGGGAATGGGTCGGGCCTGGGGGGCGGGGCTGAGACGCTCCGGGGTCTCCCCGGTCAGTCCGTCTGTCTGTCAGCTGGTCCGTCACTCATTCCCTTTCTCCATTCTCTCCTTTATTCATTCCTTCTTCCTGCGTTTACTGATCGCCGCCGGGTGCCCAGCACTGTGGTAGGCGCGGGGAGACTGCGGAGAGCATGATCCCAGTTCTCCTAGGCTCTTCTCGTTCAGGGTTTGTCACAACCTCGCCACTCTTGATACTTCGTGCCCATCATTCCCTGCTGTGCCTTGTAGGGTGTTGAGCAGTATCCCTGGTGTCCACCCACTGGATACCAGTAACCTCCCCCACCCCCGAGGTGACAACCAAAAATGTCTCCAGACATTTCCAAGCATACCCGCTTTGAGAACGGGTGATCTAGAGAGAGGTGCGGGATTGACAATGCACAGACACAGTCATGAGGATTTGTGATAGGTGCCATGAAAAAAAGAAGCGAGGTGTTAAGAAAGAGAGTACCAGGGGCTCCTGAATGGCTTGGGGAGGGGGCACCTACAGTGAGCATCCCGTCCTGGAAAGTTGCTGGAAGAGCTTTTTGGGCAGAGGTAGCAAGATGTGCAAAGGCCCAGGGTGAGGAAGCTCAGCGGACACCCGCGGGTACTGGCAACGTCATGAGAGGTGAATTGGTGAAGATACACCAGAGTGCAGGATGGGGATTGTATTGTGCTTACAAGGGAGGCTGTTGGAGGACTCAAGCACAGGAGAGAGGGCATCAGGTCTAAGTCTAATAAAGAGCCTCTGGTTGTGAGTGGAGGATGGACTGCTAGCTTCAGTGGGGAAGTAGGAGAGAGTGAGGAGGCTGGCTTGTGTGCAGAGGAGAGTGGGTTGGGGCCCTCCTCTCCTAGTTCTCACTGGGTCTGGCTGCCCGGGCCTGGTTGTCTTGAGCCAGGTCAGGGTGGTCAGCTGCGGATGAGTCTGGGGTCCTGCTGGATGGCACCCTGCTCTAGTGGGGAGGGGTTCCACCCTACTTTGCTGTGTCCCTTGCTTAGAGCTCTATGCTGCCCAGCCTGTCAGCACACCCTTCTCCCATCCCTCAGACCCCTCCCCCCCCAACAGGCCCCCTCTCCTGGGACCTGCCCACCCCCTGGCCTTTGCCAACTATGTGGCCTCTCTCTTCCTCTTTCCTTTTCTTGGGCCTCTCCCTTCCCACACCCCTTCCCCTCTCCGTCATAAATTCCCACTTTTCACTGCTCTGCGGATTCAAGTTTCTCCATGGAAACCCCAGGCCCTGTGTCTCAAGGTGCCTGCATCCTATAGCAGTACTATCTCCAGGAAGCCAGAACCTCCCTCGGGGGAAGAGCAGGGAAAAGGGCAGTCTGGCTGAAAGAGACAGGCTGGGAAGGAGCGTAGGGCCTGGCCTGCAGTGGATGTGAACCTTAGCCAGTTGGCTGGACAAAGGAATGGACAGTTTGGGAAATGGAAGAAGATGCAGTTGAAGGGCCTGAGCCACTTGGGAGGCTTCGGCAGCCCCGACACGGTGATTTGGCCGCTAGCTGGCATGGCTTGGGGAGGGGCTGGCTTACATGCAAGGTGGAGCTCCTCAGCTTGCCTGCGGCAACAGAGGAAGCAGAAGGAACAGGGCTTTGGTCAGCCTTGGTCATGACCCCTCGCTGGCTGTCTGTGCCTGGGGTGGTCTCTCAGCTTCCATTTTCAGTTTTCAAGGAGGAGCTGATGTCAGTGGAGCCTTCACTGTTAACTCACATGGCATCTCGCACAGTTCCTTCCAGACTTGGGTACATCCACTCCATTTAATAGGTGAGAAATCCGAGGACCTGGCAGGCAAGTAACTTGCCCAGAGTCGCACACCTGTTAAGTAGCAGAAGCAGAATTTGAACTCAGGTCTGAGTCTGGCACTTGTGGGTGGGCACCTAGGACTTCAGACCTCTGGCTCAGACCCATGAAGATGGACCCACCAACCCCTCTCAACAGATGCCTTCAGTGTCCTCTGTGCACTGGCTGTGGGGCAGAAGAGGTATGGATGCTTCCCAGAGGAGCGTGGAGTCAGGTGGGGCAGGCGAAGCAGGAGGTGGGCATTGGGGTGGTGCTGACGTCACTGTGCATACCTGGCCCTTGGCCGCCCTAAGCAGGAGGAGGCGGGCTATCTGGAAGCCTTTTGGAGGGGTGAACAATCCCAAGAGCACCTAGGGAGGGCACCCGGCGGGGAAGGAGCAGCCCAGCAGACACCAGGACTGGAGGAATGTGCCAGAGGGCTGGATGGTGAGGGCTAGACAGAGGAGTGGGCTGGGCCAGACCTCTGCCCTCCACGCTCCCGGTCACCTCCAGACCCAGATCTGGCCCAGGGACTGCGTGCCCTTCCTGACTTCTACAGGGGAGCAAGAAGGAGGAAGCCCAGGAGACAGAAGCCACGCAGGGAGTGATGAGAAAACGGCCAAGGGAGCCTGGAGGTGCAGACTGGGCCCAGGCACTGCTGGCCACTTGGCTCTTGGGTGAAGGCCCAGGGCCTGTTTCCATGAGTTTAGACCCACTAATTTAGGGACATGCTTCCCAGTTCCGCACCTGCAGTCGAAGCTAGGCTGGGCACTGAAGTGGAGGGAAGGTGTGGACAGGAAAAAGTGGCCCTGCAGCCGGACACTGAGATAGGGGGATGAATGCCACCTCTTCCCAGAACATTCTCTCCCTGCTCTGGATCTGGCCAACTCCTTCCTCCAGGAAGCCCTCTGCATGTCCCCCAGGCTGGGCCAGGTTCCCACCTCATACATGGCCATCAGATGTGGGAGATAAATGATGGGGAGATGAGGCTGGCCCCAAGGGCACTGGGGAAGGGAAGGCATTCCCATTGCCAAGTGGGGGTTAAGGCCAGGCCACAGAGCAGGAGAGACTCCCTCCCTCTAGCACAGGGGCCCGGGGAGGCTGGAGAGGCTGGACCTGGACAGGAAAGGCCAGGAGCCTGGGTGGAGGGTGCAAGGGGGCAGAGCCCTTGGGAGGGGAGGTCACAGCAGGTGTCTAGGCAGGCAGCTTTGAAACCTCTGGGGAGTCCAGGCTGTGAATACCGAGGGAAGGATGGCAAGGTGAGGGCAAAGGTCTGGGCTGAGTGCTGGGAGGGAAGGGAGGCCGGGCAGACCTCAGATCAGGGCCTGCTGAGGGGGTTCCCAACATCACACCCTTCCTGTTTGGGATGGAAAAGGCATATGAAGGGGACTCCAGGAAACAGCCAGGGGAAGTGTGTGTGGCTTTGCTATGGCAACCGGGCCTGTGTCTATAGGATTTGGCAACCTGGCCTGGGCTTGGGCCTGGGGACCTGGGGGACCAGGGAAGGGCTTACTGGGGGGCTGTGCAGTCTGCAGGTGATGCCAGGGGCTGCACCTGGAGCTCCGGCCACAGTCCAGCCAGCTGGCCACCCACGGCTCCGTGGCAGGAAGGGCCGAGGATTCCCGAGCCACCCACGCCCCTCCCTGGGGCAGTCGGTGCCAAACGTGTGGCCTGACGACATTTATAGGGCAGTCCACCCCCTCGCTGGCTCAGCATGTGCTGTTCAGGGAACCCCACCACATCTGCTGCCTAGGGCTATCAGAGGAGCTGCCTTGAGGTGGGGCTCGGCCTCGTCTGGCCACCCCACTGCCCCCAGCTCTGGCATGGCCAGCCTAGGCCACCGCTCCACTGGCTGCCAGCCACGGGACCATGCCTAACCCACACCCACTCTGGGTACTTACTAAGGGAAAGGGGGGTCATGTCCCACAGTCCTGAGGGTGAGGCCCCAGAAGATCCCTTTGGGCTCCCTCCAGGGGACAGGCTGAGGAGGGGCCCCGATGGAGCTGGCCTGCCCTCCTGCGCAGGCTGCTCAGAGAAGGGGGCTGGTGAGGGGCTTTCCTGAAGAGGGGCTGTGGTGGAGAAGTGCAGGGGCTGGGGCATTCTGGGCAGATCGCTGGTTCCTCATTGGGTGGTGAGTGCACCGCAGACCCCAGGAGCCCCTTAGACATGGATGTGGGTGGACAAAGACCCCTGGGTCTTGACCCCTGGCTCAGGCGAGGCAGGAGACGGGCTGCTCCTGCACGGACTCTAAGCATCCGTTGGTCCCACTCTCCCAACAGCCTTATCCAAGGTGGACAGCCCCATTTCCATCAGGACCTGGGGGCTTTTCTCTTTCTGGGATAGAATCCCTGAGTCCCTCCCCTGGGCTCTGCTGAGGCACCTGGGAACAGGTGTGGGGACTTGGCAGGGAGTGGGGAAGGACTGAGGGGAAGCCCTTTCTCGCCCTCCCCAACCCCAGGTCTCCCTAGTTGGCCCATCCCACACGGCTTTTCCCAGTTTGAGAGAGGCCAGGCTCTGGGTTGGCTGAGGATTCTTGCTCTAGTTGACAACTTCCTGCCTGCCTAAGAGCCTCAGGCTGACTGTGGGGTGGGGAAGAGGCCTCCTTCTCTGGGGGGCCAGGGCACACCCCCAGGACGGCTGGGCCCAGCCTCCCTGTAGCCCCAACCAGGGGAGTGCTGCGTGTGCTGTTGTGTTTCTGGGGTTTTGGCCTCCAGAGCCAAAGGATACTGGGGAAGACTATTATTGCGAAATGCAGCCCCCAGGGACCGGCCTGAGGGCAGGCTGAGGGCATCTTGCTCAATTCTGAGATGCTCTGGATGCAATCTCTGGTTCTGGTTCCGGGTGGGCGGGGCGAGCAGGGTCTTCCCCCCACCCCCCTGTCCAGGGCTGGGGCTGCACACTGAACCCTGTGAACCGGGAAATGGTTCCCTCCCTCCTTCCCTCACTCAGCTTGGTTCACTGGCCGGTCTTGTACATCCCCTCCCGGGCCTGACCGCTATTGGCTGTCTGCGGACTTTCCGGCCTGATTTGCATGTTGCCCTGCGGGCCCTGCGTGCCTTTCTGTTTACTTCACTTCAGAGTGCAGGACAGCCAGACGCCAGCTCTCCCAGGCTGCAGCAACAGGCACTTGGGCACCCGGCACCGAAGGGGGCCAGGCAGCGGGCTGGCTGAGGTCCTGGGGGAGCGCCTGCTGTGGTCCTGGCCACCCGGACCGTGGGTGCCGCTTGCTGGAGCCAGCAGCTGGCTTCTTGGCCCTGGGAGCTTGCACTGGAAGGAGCAGATGGATTGTAAAATCCAGGTCAGTGTCAGCCAGTGGCCTCCCTGTGACACCCCCCACTTCCACCCCCGTGGTGCTAAGGCTGGAGCCAACCCTGGGTTTCCCCAAAGGATGGAGCTTTTCATGCTGATGTGAGGAATCTTGGAGCTCCTACTCTCCACTGTCTGGGCCTCACTGCAGCTAGAGTGTCCTTACCCCAAGCAGAGCGGCCTCCAAGACTTCCTGCTTAGCATGCAGACTCGCAGCGGGGCTGGAGGTGGGCTTCGGGACAAGCCCCTTTCACCCCTCTGCCTGAGGGCCTGGCGCTGCCCACTCTCAGGAGCCCCCGTCTCTCCCCTGAGAGGACAAGCCACCAGAGAGCCTGGGCTGGGGCAGGCAGCCAAGCCCCTCGAGTCACACCAGGGAGAGTGGTGGGCAGGACAGGGGGGCTTTGGCCAAGCTCTCAGGACCCCCTATATAGCCAGACCCACAGGGGCTCAGAGCCCTGCGGGGGAGGTGCCTCATGGCAGTGCCAATTGCAGGGGCCAAGAGCCACCCTGTCAATGCCTGAGTCTCAAAGTTTGGGGGGGTGGCGTGCAGGTGGCATTTGAAGGGGTGAGCAGCTTGGGAGCACAGTGCAGAGGGCCGGGTATGCTTGAGAGCCCACCCCCTCCCTGCAGACCTGCAGGCCGGGTTGGGGGACCATTGGGTGGGCCCCAGGTCACACTGCTTGGCCGTGGAGGGGTGGGGCGTGGACATCGCTACATGGTCCAGGTCAGGAGGACCTGGTGTGGAAGGTGCCAGAACCAGCTGGACTGTACAGTTGCTCTCTGCTGGACTCACAGTAGGGGGCAGAGAGCATCTCCCGCCTTCTCCCACAGTGTGGGGGGCTTAGCAGCCCTTCCCCCCTGGAGCCTCACAGTCCTGCAGGACTCCAGACCACAGAGTGGGCCCCTGCCTGCCACGCGGCCCCAGGAGCAAGATGAGCCTGACCTCCTAGAGCAGTTCCTGATGCTGGTCTGATGGCTGGGCCGGGCACCAGGCAATGAGCCCACAGTCCCGGGGATGCTGCTGGGGGTCTCCTGAGGTGGAGAGCTCAAGTGGGCCTGTTGACAGCAGTCCTGAGCGTCTGGCCTTCCTCCCCGTGGGGAGCTTGGCTTCAAGCCGGCGGTCTCGTGGCTCCCAACACAGCCGACTGCTGCAGGGGGAGACTGTGCTCCTGGCTACAGACTGTTGAGGGTCCTGACATGGGGAAGACCGCTCCCAGGGGGTGCCTGCTGATAGGGCCACCACAGGGTGGGCACTGTCTCGGGAATGGAGCAGCTCTCCCTGGGGTCCCGTCCTAGTGTGAGCTGCTGACTGGGTCTCCTTTTCTTTCTAATCTCTTCCTACTCTGTGGGTACACCTGGGCCTGGCCAGCTCTCTCAGGGCCCATCTAGCCCCTCTCTTCTTGGATGGGAGTCACCAGAGACCTGGGATGATTCCCACTGTGCCTTCTCCCTGCCACCCCAGCCCTTGAGACTGGGTCACACTGGGGCACCCTTTGTTCCTGGAGTGGGTGACCTGTACAAGATCAAGAGTCGGAGTTCTTCGCTCCTCCCCCACCCGAAGGGGCTTTCTGCATGTGATGAGGCTGGTGAGGGGCTGGGCTCCAAGTACGTCACCCACAGGTTCTCTGTGGGCACAGCCAGCATCCCCAACATCCTGCAGACCAGGTGGCTTCGGCCTGACCACACCTGCCCTGGCAGGAAACAGGCCTGTGGCTTTGTCCTGCTGTGTATACCCAGCCTTGGCCCCAGGGACATTCAGACCTCGGACCCAGAGGAGCAGACAGAGCAGGGGTGAGGGGCTCTCCAGCTCTGGGGTAGAGCTGGTGGGCTTTTCCAAAGGGTTAAGCCTTAAAGCAAGGTAGAACTGAGTGTCAGCTGCCTGCTTGAACCCAGGGTCTCCTCCTTTTCTCTGGCCTGTGCACACCTGGGACGGGAGGGAGGGGAAGGGACTTTGCCCGCATGGACCTGCCCTTGTTGGGATTGGTGGTGGAGAGAGACTGAAGCGTGCCTTGTGGTGGACTGGCCAGAGGGGGCCTGCCTGTGTGGAGCGGCCCCACCAACCGACAGGGGCTTGGCCACCATCTCCAAAGCCCTTCATTTGTGCTCCACCCATAGGGGATGCTGCCCGAGGACCTTAGATGCCTCTCTAGAGCATGAGCTCGGGCAAGAGCGCCCGCTACAACCGCTTCTCCGGGGGGCCTAGCAACCTTCCTACCCCAGACGCCGCCACCGGGGTAAGGGGGACACCCTCGGGGAATGGTCTGCCTCTGTGCACACCCCACATACCCAGGGCCCCAGAAGAGCTACCAGAGCAGTCCTCTCCCTACCTGGAGGTCCCTCGGGTGGGCCATGCCGTGTGTGTGGTTGGCATGTCTGAGTATATGCACGCATGTGGACTCGTTAGTGAGAAAGCATGTCAGCTCATGTCCACGTGTGTGTCCACATCCTCGCTGGGGTCAAGGCCAAGTCTCCTCTGTTTTCTCTCCAGACCAGAATGGAAACGACCTTCGGGCCCGCCTTTTCGGCTGTCACCACCATCACAAAAGGTGAGCCTGTGAGCCCAGGCCAACCTGGGCTGGGCAGGAGTTCCCCATCCTGCTCCCTCCTGTTCCACTGCCACATCCTCCTCCCACAACCCCACATCCTCCTGCACCTGCCTCCCGGGGCCTCGCCTGCCACCTCTCTGGGGTGGGCCGCCCGACTTCTCCGGCACCACTTTGCACACCTGTCCTTTATCAAGCGACCCCTGACTCGTCCCACACAGGCTTCTAGCAGGCCCTGAAAGGTCAGGACTGGGGACCAGGCTGGGCATGGGGAGGTGATAAGAAGTACTCACGGGGTCCTTTCCCGAGTCTGGTCCCATGGTTGAGCCCTCAGCACTGTGTGTTCTGGGAGGTGGTGAGGAACTAGACCACGAGGGCACAGCCTCCTTCCCGAAGACATGAGGGCATGGGGCCCCTCCTGTCAGGACCGGTGCTTCTGGGGAGCAGTGTGTGTTCTTTTGCCTTTTCAGGACTGCCCTTCGTAGGAGAACACCAGCTGCTAATTAGTTTTTTAATTGCTTTTCCACGGTATCTTCTGGATACACTTTTCAGTGGGATCACCAGGCCGCCATGGACATCTGCTCACACAGGCTTCTTTTTACCACTGGGTGACCCCCTCAGGGGCTGTGAAAGAGCCCTCCTTTATTCTTAGATGTTCTTTTCTGAGGAAAAAACAAATATACATACCCCTTAATCGCATCACCCGAGTAATTGTTCTTTAATTTCTTATCCAGCTTTAGAAACCATGTAGCACCCTGTCGTGGCAGTCAAAAGCTCCTGGGCAGAGAGTAACGGGGGCCTGTCTCGCCCGTGGCCAACCCAGCGACTCCCTCAGTATCAGGGATGGTCAGAGCCAGTGACCAGGCACGAACAGTTGCCTCGCCCAGCCCCTCTCATTACAGACAGAGAAACTGAGGCCCAGTCACAGGGCAGCCATTTGAAGCCTGGATCATGAACCAGGCCTTTGGGGCTGGTTGTTGTGACATCTGGCCCTGGCTGGGGCCTGAGACCAGTGTTGGCCACTGTAGGCCTCTGGCTGCTGCCTTCAGGGCCTGTGAGGCTGGCTCCTATTCCCACGTGGACCCCTGACCAGTGCCTTCTCTGGGCAGCTGGGGTGACGTGCAGGAGGAGGAGGACCATGCCTTCAGCAGCCTTCCCTGTAGGAGGCCAAGAGGGCCTGTGGCCGGTTCCTGATTCTGGCCGCACCAGGGGAAGAGGTGGGCGGAGAGGGGACCTAGACCACCAGGCTGCCATCCTGGCCCCACCACGTACCAGCTGAGGGGCCTCAGACCTCTCTGCCTGTGGGTGGCAGGGCTGGGGCTGGGAGCTTCTGGACTCAGCTCTGGGACTGTCCAGGGCAGGCTGAGCCCTGCAGGTGAGCTGCAGGCACTGGTTAGACCTGGGGAGGCAACCACAACCCCCAGCCCAGCCTCCGCCCCTGCCTGGCCCATCTGCGAAGGAGCCCACTGCCTGCCACGGTGGTCAGGCCTCCCCGCACGGCCCCGCTCGCGGCATCTCAGCCCTGTTTTCTTCGCAGCTGATGGGACCAGCACATACAAACAGCACCGCAGGACGCCCTCTTCCTCCAGCTCCCTCGCCTACTCCCCACGGGACGAGGAGGACAGCATGGTAGGTCTGCACCTCGCTCCCCCCTCCCCACCCCTCCAGAGCCTGCCTCCCACCATGCCCTCCCTCCAGGCGCCCAGGGCCCAGGAGGAGCTGAAGGTGGAGCCTCAGCCGCGAGCTCAGGTCTGAGGGTGAAGCGAGCTGGTGTCAGAGGCCCAGCATGTGCGACACCCTGAGGCCTGAGCACCCATGGCTGGGTTTCCAGAGAGAGGCGCTGGTGAAGGTGGCTGAGCCAGAGGGTGTGGCGCCTGCACGCTGAGAGGAGGCAAGTTTGGCTCTATCTTGTGGGAGTGGGAGCCACAGAAGGTTCATTCGGGAGGGTAACTAGATCAGATCCCCTTTTAAAAAATATTTATTTATTTATTTTGGCTGCATTGGGTCTTCGTTGCTGCACATGGGCTTTAGTTGCAGCAAGGGGGGGCTACTCTTCTTTGCAGTGCGCAGGCTTCTCATTGCGGTGGCTTCTCTTGTTGCGGAGCACGGGCTCTAGGGCGTGCAGGCTTCAGTAGTTGTGGTTCACAGGCTCTAGAGTACAGGCTCAGTAGTTGTGGCGCACAGGCTTAGTTGCTCCACGGCATGTGGGATCTTCCTGGACCAGGGCTCGAACCTGCGTCCCCTGCATTGGCAGGCAGATTCGTAACCACTGCACCACCAGGGAAAAAACCCCATTTTTAAAGCTTCATCTGTTGTTGAGCAGAGGATGAATGGGTGGGTTGCCGGGTAGAGGCAGAGGCCCCGAGTTTGGGGTTCCTGACGAGGGAGACGGGGTTCAGCAGGTGGGGAAAGATGGATAGGCCCAGGCTGGGGTCAGTGAGGAAGGGCTTTGGGTCAGAGTTGGAGCTGGCTGTCGGTACCCAGGCCGTGTGGCCAGGGTCACAGTGGCCATTCCCTGTTTGTTGGTCCTCGCCCGGCTCTGGGACTGCTGCGGGAAGCGAAGGCTGGCCTGGCTGGTGGGGGTGGGATGCGAGCAACTTCCCACTGCCACTCACCTCTCCTGTGCCTGCTTTCTGCTTTCCCTCAGAGCCCCCGACAGACCCCGGTCAATGCTCCAGCCCTTCTAGCCTCCCAGCACCGAAGGCTTCTCCTCATGCTGGGCAGCCAGGCCTTTGTTTCCTATTTAATAGAGAGAAAAAAAGTATTTTTAATTATTCAAACAAACACGTTTGTGTGCCCAGCACTGCACTAGGCCCTCCCTAAACACGAGCTCCCCCTTCCCTTGGGCTCTGCCTGCCTCGGTCTCCGGGACCTGTGACCTGCCCATGGAGTGAGGCTGGGAACAGAAGGCTCGCCTGCCCAGCTGGGCCTTGAAGGAAGTGAATTCCCCGTGCCTGTGGTTTCTGGAATCCTTGGGTTTTGGTGGCTCTAAGGAGGTAGGCGTGTGCTGTGAGGGCCCTGAGCCGCGGCCACCTGGGCACCATCTCTGTTGGATGTTCGGCCCCCACAGGCTGCCCCCTCTGCTTGCCCTGGGGAGCCAGGCCTTCCCCCAGGCTCTGTACCTTAGGGCCAGCTACCCTGCCCCCAGCCCAGGCCTGGCAGCCACAGCCTCTTCACTCAGGAGGAGTGGGAGCCCAGCAAGGGGCAGGCGGGCAGGGGGGCAGGGGGCTAGGGGGGCAGGGGAGAACAGAGCCAGGCCAGGCCCCGTATGCTTAGTCCAGCTCCTGTCCTGACCTGCTCTCACCCTCTGGTTTCCATCGCTGCCCTGGGGATAACTTGACTCACTTCTTCTGATTTCCCCTCTTGTTCCTCATGTGGCATTTCCATGCAAACATGCCACTTGAGATGCTGTGACGGGAGGTGGGTGCTGCCCTGGTGAGGGAGGTCCCTGTCTGCGGGCATGCTGGGGACACTGATCTCTGCTGCACCCGCTCGGGGAAGCCGGCCCCTGGAACTGCCCGGCCAGCCTCCCTCTGCCCGCTGTGGGTCCCACACCCCGGGCTGGCGGGGAGGGGATCATTCCAACAGTCCCCACACCCACAGAGGCTCAGACAGAGGCAGCCAGGTCCCAGAGTGGCTGGGACCTAGAGGGGGCAGGTGGGCTGGGCGTGGAGGCAGGAGGTTTATGGCTCATGAATGAAGCTTCGGGGCAGGAGGGGAAGAGCGTGGGGAGCGATTGCTCTTGGAGTATCTCTTCTGGAGGGTTCCAGGCCCAGAGGGGAGGAAGGGACAGTACCCCTTGCCCTGGCACTCCCCCAGATCCGTGTTTCTGGTGGCTCAGACAGAGACGAGCACCCGTGGCCCCCCCTCCTGCTCTCAGAAGCTTGGTTGGGGTTTGGTGGGGGTGTCCCCACCTCCCCTCAGGGAGCCTCACTGGCCTGGGCTAGTGTCCCCGGCCAGGACGGCCAGGCGGGTGGCTGAGCCCAGCGGGCACCTGGAGCCCTGCAACTTCCCGCGGCCAGCCTTCCACCCCCTTCCCTCCAGCAGTCTGGGGGCCGTGGCCACCCCTGCCCCGGGATTGGCTGGTGGAGGTGTCCCCTCTGCGGCCTACATTCCCTCACGGGAAGCAGGAAGCAGGCCGAGCGTGTCCTCGTAGAATTGAATAGCAGGAAGTCTCTCCATTTACACAAAGAAAGTTGGCAGATGTAAGCAGGCGTCCCAACCACAGGGCCGGGACTGCCAGGCAGGCGGGGCCTGGGCGTCACACCGGCTCCCCGCGCACAGCCGGGCTGTGGGCTAAGTGGGCGCCCACTGGGACGGGGGTCCGAGCCCGGCCCTCCTGCCAGCTGACGGCCTCCTGTCTGCCCGCAGCCCCCCATCAGCACCCCACGCCGCTCTGACTCGGCCATCTCCGTCCGCTCCCTGCACTCGGAGTCCAGCATGTCCCTGCGCTCCACATTCTCGCTGCCCGAGGAGGAGGAGGAGCCGGTAGGTGTGGCCGGGCAGGCTCGGTGCAGACTCCAAGGGACCCTCCCCGTCCTGGGGCGGTGGGGGCACCTTCCCCTCAGGCCCTGATCGGGGCCCCTGATCCGCACAGGTCCACGTCAGGGACTCGGGGGGCTGGGCTGGGTCCCCCAGGCGCCTTCTTCTCACTCCCCACCCTAGGGGCTGCCCAGGCATCAGCTTTGGGAATGAAAGGTGGGTTCCACGTGGGGCCCTTTCTAGTCTCTGTCCCAGGGAGAGGGTAGGTGTCATGGGGTGAGGGCATGGCTGGAGGGGTCCTTCCTGCTCAGGTCTGCTGGAGCTCAGGCCCAGCTGTAGGCTTCAGCGGACTCCTCCTCTCAGGACACATCCTGGCAGAGGTGCTTCCACCCCAAGAGGGCAGCCCAGGCCCGCAGAGGAAGGGGCTGGGGCCCTGGGTGCCCGCACTCATGTCAGCAGTCCCAGGCCCCACCCTCACCCAGCCCTGCCTGTTCTAGGAGCCGCTGGTGTTTGCCGAGCAGCCCTCGGTGAAGCTCTGCTGCCAGCTCTGCTGCAGTGTGTTCAAGGACCCTGTGATCACCACGTGTGGGGTGAGGCTGCCCCTCCCCGACCTGTGCACCACCGTGAGGCCCCTTTCATGGGGAGCCTTGGCCTCGCTCACAGGCCTGGTCTGGCCGCCCAGCAGGTGCCCTTTGCAGTGGGCACGGGGTGGGGGCAGCTCTGCACCACACCCCAATCCGCCCATTGTCTCCACAGCACACCTTCTGTCGAAGATGCGCCTTGAAGTCAGGTAGGGCCCTCTCAGCCTAGGCTCGGCCAACTTTATTCCCCAGCGGTGGGAGGTCCCTCCGGGGACGTCCGGCCTGGGTCCAGCACTGATGGAGACCCTGGCTGCACAGCCGCTTCTCCCTAGTCCTCCTGCGGCAGTGGTTCCTGGGTGACTGCTCAGGCCAGGTTCGGGCCAGGCTCAAGACCTTGACGAGCACGGCAGCTCAGAGCCCGAGCACGGCAGCTCAGAGCCCGCCCCACAGCGGGTGTGGGTGGGCCTTCTGGGCACAGTGCCCACTCTCTCGGATGCTGCCCCTGCTGTCAAGGCTGCCGGCCTCACCGTCTCAGGCCTTAGCAGCTGGCCCAGGACTGGCCCTCTCTGTGCTCTGTCCTCAGCTCTCTTGGCCCTGCCCCAGACTCTCGGGTCAACTGAGAGGCCTCTGCCACCACCTGCTCACCCAGTGGTCATTCTTGGTGGCCCAGCCGTGCACCCTTTCCTGTTACGGGCGCCCCAGAGGGGAAGGTAGATGGGTGGATTAGGCCCCTGACAGAGGCTCAGCCCACCCAGCTGGGGGAGCATGTTCCAGGCCTGCCACCCACCAGGGAATGGTCTCCCCCAGAGCAGCCTGGCCACAGTGCCCAGGGCAGGGCTGCCAGGGGAGATGGTGGCTGGGTGGGCTGTGGGGTCAGCATGCCCTCCCCCCCAGAGAAGTGTCCCGTGGACAATGCCAAGCTGACGGTGGTGGTGAACAACATCGCAGTGGCTGAGCAGATTGGCGAGCTCTTCATCCACTGCAGGCACGGTTGTCGGGCAGTGGGGGGCGGGAAGCCCACTGTCTTTGAGGTGGACCCCCGAGGGTGTCCCTTCACCATCAAGCTCAGCGCCCGGAAGTAAGTGCCCCCCTCCATCCCCAGTCCCCACCCCCCAGGGGTACTGAGAACCAGTGCCCCTGGGGACTCAGCCCCCCCCACGTCCCACCTCCTCCAGGGACCACGAGGGCAGCTGTGACTACAGGCCTGTGCGGTGCCCCAACAACCCCAGCTGCCCGCCCCTTCTCAAGATGAACTTGGAGGCACATCTCAAGGAGTGCGAGCACATCAAGTGTCCCCACTCCAAGTACGGGTGAGTGGGCGGGGGTGGGCGCACGGGGCTGCCCCGGGATGGGGGTGGGCGGACCTGAGGGGGCGAGTGGGCCTGGGCGGGCATTCACGGTCCCTCCTTCAGCAAACCTTGGTTGAGATCCACTTGTCTGCCAGGCTCTGGGGAGACGACCTTAGCGGGAACCACACCATCGTCTATGTAATTACAAACTGAGGTACAGGTGCTGAGGAGACCTGCGCACCATGGGAACACGGGGGACGGAGCGGTCAGGGAGCTGCGGGTGGTTGGGGAAGGCACGAGCTGAGAATGAATGCATGCGTGGGCACGAGCCAGGCAAAGACCTGGGTGAGGGCTTCCGGCAGCAGAGGGGAGGTGGGGGTGGGAGAAGAGGCAGCAGCTGGCTCTTTAGGGCAGAAGCTGGTGAGGTGGTGGAGGAGCCCTTGAAGAGCTCTGAGCAGGAGTGAAGTGACTGGATTGCTGGGTAGAAGCAGGGTGGGTAGGTGGGTTGGTGGGCATGCAGGTATGCAGAGGATGGTGGCCCATTGGGGCTGCAGTGGGCACACAAGTGGGATTTGAGAGAGATTCTTGGGGTTGGGGAGGCAAAGGGAAGGGCCCAACTGGGCGGGCAGTTGAACAGGTGGGCAGGGCAGCTGTCCTGTCTCTCCAGGTGCACGTTCATTGGAAACCAGGACACGTATGAGACGCACTTGGAGACCTGCCGCTTCGAGGGCCTGAAGGAGTTCCTTCAGCAGACGGATGACCGCTTCCACGAGATGCACGTGGCACTGGCCCAGAAGGACCAGGAGATCGCCTTCCTGCGCTCCATGTTGGGCAAGCTCTCAGAGAAGATCGACCAGCTGGAGAAGAGCCTGGAACTCAAGTTCGGTGAGAGCCTGGCCCAGAGGTGGCAGGGGTGCAGCCCCTCCTCCTGGTCCCTGACACCCTTCTTCTGGTCCCTGCTACACAGATGTCCTGGATGAAAACCAGAGCAAGCTCAGCGAGGACCTCATGGAGTTCCGGAGGGACGCGTCCATGTTGAATGTGAGCGGGCAGGGGCCTGATGCAGGGAGGTGGGGTGGGGTGGGGGACACAGGACCATCTCTCAGCTTGGGTCCCAGCAGGAGGCTTGTTCCCACTTATGATTAGGTGTCTGTGCTGGGAGGGCTGTTGCTGCATCTGCCCTGCCCTGGCAGAGCTCAGGCCTGGGGCCATGGAGGGCTGTGGAGCCCCGCCCACCCCACCCTCTGCTCTACTCTTGGCCTCGCAGGACGAGCTGTCCCACATCAATGCACGGCTGAACATGGGCATCCTAGGATGTGAGTATGGGCCCACTGCCGCTCCCGCCGCCATCCCCGAAGCCCCCTCCAGTTCCCTCATCACCAGTTCCCCCATCTCTCTGCAGCCTACGACCCACAGCAGATCTTCAAGTGCAAAGGAACTTTTGTGGGTCACCAGGGCCCTGTCTGGTGTCTCTGCGTCTACTCAATGGGGGACCTGCTCTTCAGCGGCTCCTCTGACAAGACCATCAAGGTGGGTAGGGTCCTGCCTAGGGGCTTGGCAGCCTGGCGGGGCAGGGGTGGGCATTGCACACCAGCCTCTGCCGGCTCCAGGCCTGCTCATGGATGGGGCTTTCTCCCCTCCCCCCATGCTCACGTCATTCCTGCCATGGTGCCCCCTGCCACTGGGCTGACCCTGCTGGGACCTGCCCTGATCCTGGTCTCTGCAGGTGTGGGACACGTGTACCACCTACAAGTGCCAGAAGACGCTGGAGGGCCATGATGGCATTGTGCTGGCACTCTGCATCCAGGGGTGAGTGCAGGCACACGTGTGTCCACAGACCACGGGGCCCATGTGGAGCCAGGGATGGGAGGTCCTGTGGGCTGTGAGCTTGAGTCCGTGGCTGCACGTGTCCTAGAGTGGCTCTTGTCTGCTCCTCCTGGGAGACGCCCTCCACCCTGAGCAGGGCTGAATCATGGGTGGCAGCATGTGGGCCTTCCACCTCTGAAGCCGTACATTCACAGAGCAGAGCCTTGGCCCTGGAGAGCCTCAGGCAGCCAGAGGACAGAGGTGGGACCAGAGAGTGGAGGCAGGGCCTCAGCTACTGCTGGCCGACAGCCAGAGCCCGGGGCGCAGCACCACAGAGAAGCCTGCCTGGCCACCCCCTCACCCCTAGGGTGCCCCTTCTAGACCTTCCCTCCTGTCTTGTGTCATGAGGCTTCTTGTGGGCGTGAGTGTGTGAGTGTGTGTGTATGAGAGAGAGATGCTGGCTCACAGGAAGCAACAGCTTGACTGCCAACAACACTAACAGGGGTAATTACCTCCCAGCTCAGCTGTCAGATGCTTGCCAGGCAGGCACGGGGCTGGGCCTCCACTTCCAAGGTCCCCTCGCTAAGGCAGGAAAACCAAGGCTGGGCTCAGCAGTGATCCTGGCAATGGCCCAGGCTGCTGGTTCCCAGTGGCCAGTGCTCCCCCAGCCTGGCCAGGGCATTGTCAGCGAGGGTACTGGCTTCTCGCACCCTGACACCTTGGCTTTGCTTCCCCAGGTGCAAGCTCTACAGCGGCTCAGCCGACTGCACCATCATCGTGAGTGGGGCCGGCGGGTGGGCCGGGACCCCCAGGCTCACTGTGCCATTGGGGCCTGGGCTCTGCCAGGGCCTAAGGCTTCCCGTCCTCCCTCCCGCCAGGTTTGGGACATCCAGAACCTGCAGAAGGTGAACACAATCCGGGCCCATGACAACCCGGTGTGCACGCTGGTCTCCTCACACAACATGCTCTTCAGCGGCTCCCTGAAGGCCATCAAGGTCAGGCAAGGTGGTGTATGTGTGTGCGGGGCGGCAGGGTGCCGGTGCCTGCCCCCCAGGCCTGCGCTCACAGCCACTCCCACAGGTGTGGGACATTGTGGGCACCGAGCTGAAGCTGAAGAAGGAGCTCACCGGCCTCAACCACTGGGTGCGGGCCCTGGTGGCTGCCCAGAGCTACCTGTACAGCGGCTCCTACCAGACAATCAAGGTGCGCCCTCCCTGTGCCGGCTCCATCTGCCCTGCCCCCACGCTGCCAGCGTGGGGAGACCCTCACAAGCACCCTGGGTGGTGGGCTGCTGAGAGGTCCAGGGGATGAGGCGCCTGGCCTGGGACCAAGTGGCCCGCACTTGCCCATAGATCTGGGACATCCGGACCCTCGACTGCATCCACGTCCTGCAGACATCTGGCGGCAGCGTCTACTCTATTGCCGTGACGAATCACCACATTGTCTGTGGCACCTACGAGAACCTCATCCATGTAAGAGTGGATGCCAAAGGGCAGGGTCTGACTCTGGGCCCCTGTCTTCCCCGTCTGTGTCTCTGACCTGCCTGTGCCACCCCTCAGGTGTGGGACATTGAGTCTAAGGAGCAAGTGCGGACCCTGACAGGACACGTTGGCACTGTGTATGCCCTGGCGGTCATCTCGACGCCAGACCAGACCAAAGTCTTCAGCGCATCCTACGACCGGTCTCTCAGGGTGCGAGCTGGCCTACCGACAGTGGGAGGCTCAGGGCGGGTGCCAGGCCTGGGCGGTCCTCATGTCCCATGTGCCCCCAGGTCTGGAGTATGGACAACATGATCTGCACGCAGACTCTGCTGCGTCACCAGGGCAGTGTGACTGCGCTGGCAGTGTCCCGGGGCCGGCTCTTCTCGGGAGCCGTGGACAGCACCGTGAAGGTCAGTGCCTTGGCTCAGGCCATCCAAAGGGGCTGCATGGGGGGAGCGGGGGTGGGGGAGTTGGGATCTAGCGGCCCTGGGCAGGGGGCAGTGAAGGCAGGTATGGACGGCAGCTGGCTCTGGGACTGGATGGCCAAAGGGGCACCTGAAACAGAGCCTTTCCCCTGCAGGTGTGGACTTGCTAACAGAATCCAGGCCAGGTCTTGGCTTCCTCTGGGCCTGACCTAGGCCTGTCCAAGTCCGGCGAGCCACGTGACTGGTCTTGGGGTCTCTGCCTACCCCATGGGAACAGGCAGGCAGACTCAGCCAGGCAGACAATGCCCTCCCTGCCCTGCGCCCAGTGAGCCTCTCTCTGCTTGGCCTTGTCATCGTCACTGCCAGGACAGTGCCCAGACCGTCTGGGTGCCAGGTACGACGCTCACCAGGCCCACCCTCCATCCCCACTCCAGATGGACTGTGGGCCTTTTTACTCACCTTTTCTACTGTTTTTAGACTGTGTATAAATTTGATTACTTCCTGATTGAAATAAAAGCTGCACAGACTGTGGCTTTGAATGGGGATGGTCCTCAGGGGGAGGAAGAGGCCACCTGAGGACACTGGGGAGCACAGGCACCAGCAGCCAGTGTGAGAGAAGCTGGGGTGGGAAGCTGGGCAGGGACCACAGGAGGCTCCTGTTGATATCCCCAGGATGTACACTCTTGGTGACTTCTCCTCCCTGTCGGGAACAGGCTAGCCCCCCACTTGCCCCAATGTACATACCCCAAAAAAGTGAGCCAGGCAGCTCCATATTCTGCTGTTTATTGACAGCTGACAGTAGCTCCCTGCCCGGACCCCCCCTCCCCACCTGCTGGTCCTGGCCTGGGCCACCCACTGAGGAGAGGCCAGGTAGCTGGCCAGGCCCACCCACCCGGGGACGTGCCAGCACATGACCACTGGAAGGGGCCCCACACACCCAGGCACCACCTTGGCAGACCCCCTCAGCCCACCCGAATCACAATCGCTGGTTTTCGGCGCTTTTTAATTCTCTTTTTTGTTAAGAAATGTCAAAGTCGTGCCCAACACGTGGATCAGCAGACACAGTAGAGGAGGCCAGTCAGTAGTTTTTGGAGTGGGGAGACGGAGGAAGAAGGCGAGAACGACCACACAACACGGCCTCAGACCATGAGCAGAGCGTCTGTAGGAACTGGAGTGGGGGTGGGCTGGCTGCGTGGGGCCAGCTCAGGGCCCCAAGGAGGGAGGGTTGGGCACACCCTCACACGCACCACATGCAGCTTGGCATGCATGCCCTGCACCCACTGCTGTCACCCAACTGACGCGCCCACGTTCACCACGCTATGCACACAGCTCCCCTGAAGCCCAGATGCACCCTAACACCAGCACCCATGGGAGAGGCAGAGCCCTCCCCACTGTCTCCACGGCGTGGATGACACAGCCCAGCGGCGAGCAAGGCACATCCTTCAAGTTCTTCAGATGCAGAGAAGTTAGGAGAGAGAGCAGAGGGAAGGCCCTGGCGGAGCACAGACCCCTCCCCCAGACCCCAGCCTCCTGTTTGTGCTACTGGGCCCGGGGGTCTGGCCACTCCTGGACAGAGGGAGGGAAGGATACACAGACAGATGGCCGGGGCCTCTAACAGCTTTTGTCTTGAGCTGGACTCCAGCGTCCTTGCAGTTGGTAAATGGTTTTCTATAGAATCAATAATACTTCTTCTTTCTTTAAATATATATTTGTTAAAGTTATACCTTTTTATTTCTCTGGGGAAATCTGCCTCAGCTTATTCCCAATAAATTAATACTCTTCAATAGCTTATATTTAGGGAGGGGGGTGCAGTGGGGCAGGGGGCCCAACCCCAGCCCCTTGTGCTGCGCTGGAGTGGCTGGCAGAGGTCCCCAATGGGCAGTTCTGTGCTGGGCATAGGCCTGTGCTCTGCCACAGATTGGGGAGGAGGCTACAGCAGCTGCCCCCCTCCCGCTGCCTCCCAGGGTGGACCCAACCTGGACTCAGGGCAGGCGGTTCAGGAGTTTCCCCTCCTCCACCCACAGCGGGCAGAGCCTGGTGGTGGGTGGACAGGTGGCCCAGCAGTTATTGCACAGGGAGCAGCAGATAAGGAAGGGCACCCACAAGGCAGCAGCATCTGCCAAGAGCCCTTGGGTCCACCAACCAGGCAGTCCTCCAAGCTGGGCCCAGGGGTAGGAGTTGTGCTTGTGCGGGGTCTGGACAGAACGGCCCACCCCCGCCTCGTGCCCGCGGCCGCCTAGCGGGCTGCCCCCTGCACCCCTCCCCCTTGGTCCACCGCCCTGCCCGCTCGCGCCGCCCCCAGAGGTACCCATCCTGAGGTAAAGGTCAGTGTGCGGGCCGGAGCCCAGGCGGCGCGGGTGGGCCGAACTTGGGCGGCCGCGTCACTCCAGCATGGCGTCCAGCTGGTCGGCCAGGTCGTCAAACATGCTGCCAATGTCGTCCAGGATGCTGCCGGTGCTCTTCTCGGCGGCCGAGGGGCTGGGGGCGGGCGCAGCGTGAACTGGCTGGGTCAGCGCAGAACTTCCAGCCCCCATGTCCCGCCCATTCAGCGCGAAGTCCCGCCCCTCGCGGAGGCCACGCCCCCGCATTCAGGGGCGGGGCCGGATCAGTCCACGTACTCCCCACATCTGCCCCGCTCCGCCCCCTGCCCACTCACAGTAGCCTCTGTCGGGGACTGGGGCAGCTCGTAGAGCCCCGCCCACGCCAGGCCGTGCCCGGCGCAACTCGGGCCCGGCGCAACT
Source organism: Pseudorca crassidens (assembly GCF_039906515.1). Taxonomy (NCBI): domain Eukaryota; kingdom Metazoa; phylum Chordata; class Mammalia; order Artiodactyla; family Delphinidae; genus Pseudorca; species Pseudorca crassidens. The sequence continues at coordinate 37,284,927 of NC_090310.1, read as the reverse complement.
CGGCCCCGCTCTCGCCGGGCAGCCTCCAGGTGTGCACCCGCCGCGGGAGCGCACAGCCCCCCACCTACGCCCACGCCGGACCGGGTCCTGCACCTACCGCGAGCCTTGCGCGTCCTCCTGTCGGATCTTCTCTTCTACGGCTTGCAGCGCCGCCGCCAGGCACGCGCTTGTCTCCTCAAGCTTCTGCCTGGCGCTGTCCCCCGGCGAGGCGCCGTCGGGCGCGGCGGGGGGCCCGGCTACCGCTGCAGCAGCGCGCGGCGGCTTGGCGGGCACGTGCAGCGCGGGCACACCGGGGGACGGGGGCCTGGCCGGGCTGGCACTCAGCGAAGGTGGCGTGCTGGCGGGCTTGGTGAGGGCAGCAGGCGGCTGGCGTGCCGGCGAGGGCGACGGGCTGGCGCTGCCCGACTGCAGCCCCGCCGCTGCCTTGGCCGGCTTGGGCGCCGTGGGCGGTGGTGGCGGCTTGGGAGACACGGGCGGCGGCGTGCCGTGGGCACGCTTCACCTCTGCGGGGAAGAAGAGAGTCGCACCGGGGTGGGAGGTCGCGCGGCGCGCGCGCTGCCCATCCCGGCATAAGCCCTGCCCAAGCGCCCTGCCTCGAACCCGGAATTAGAGATAACGCCCTTTGCACTGCCGCCGGGCTCCAGCTCCAGCCCTCCGCCCCCGGCCTCCCTGAGGCTGCCAGGGAGCGCGCGCTTCCCTGTGCAGGCCTGCTTGGGTCACTGCTTCCAAACCCCACCCGGTCCGCCCCCCACCTCCATTCCCCTCCAGGTATGGCCTGTTGCAGACACCGGCCCTTCCGTTGCTTGAATGCCACAGGGCCTTTGCACCTCTGATCCTTCTGCCTGGAAGTCTCTCCCCTCCCTCCTGTGCTTGGGTCATTTTACAGCCAGGTCAGAATCCTCCCTTAGCCTTCCAGCATCGTGGGCCTGTCCTCCTTCCACAGGTGCTGCTATTCATGGGTTTCTGTGTCTCCTTCGCTGAGGAATGTAAGGATCATCCACCCTTGTCTCAGCTCTCGTTGGTGAAGTGGTCCAGTGGGTGGATGGACGAGAGGGTCTGAGGATACTTTCCCACCCCACTCCACCTGGCCTTCATCAAATCCAAGAAGTGGAAAACCCCTCAGACCATGGCATGGGGAGCTGGAGGAGGGCCCTTCCCCAGCTGGTTCCCTGCAACCTACCTGGGCTGCCAGGACCTGGCAGTGGCACCTTCTTGGAGGCAGGTGTGGGTGAGCCCTGGATCTTGGGCACGGGCTGAGCCAGAATGGGCTTGGGAGAGACAGGTGGCTTGGCCGGCTTCCGGGCATCACTGTCTGGCGGGGGCAGCGGGGGCAGGTGCAACAGGTCAGAGGGCGGGGGCTCAGCGGGTGGCGGTGGCGGGGGCAGCTCTGGGGGCCCAGCCTGCTCAGAGGCCGGATGGCGGCGCACAGTGCCTGTTCCATTCTGGTACACGGACAGTGGTGGTAGGGGAGGCTCGGGACCTGCCTCCCTCTCCTTGGCCTTGGGCCGGCGCTTGACCGTGTCGGACTCAGTGAGGATGAACTTGACATTCTCCTGCTGGCTCTGCTTGGCTCGGATGCGCCTCTTGAGCGTGGCACTGGCCTCCACCCTGGCCAGTGGTGGGCCCTCCACACCCGTCTCACCCTTGGCTGGACCTCGAGGCCGCTGCCGGGTAGCGCCATCTTCCACAACGTGGCCGTGATCTGCAGGCCCCCCTGGCTCTCCCGGACCCCGGCGAGCAGTGGCCAGAAGTCCTGTGACAGGCCCACTCAGTGTGCGGCGCCGGTTCACCACCTCGCCGTCAGGCCCAATGGCCTCCTTGTGCTTCACCGAGGCCAACACCGTTGCCACCCGGCCTGGCTCTGGGCTGGCGGGGCGAAGCATGGGGTGGCCCTCAGGGGGCCTGCGGGCTGCCCGGCCCCCACCCCCAATGGATGACAGCTCGAGCATGGCTGCAATGCTCTTCACGCTGCCAGCGCTTCCTGTGTCCACACTGCCAGCCAGGTCACTAGCCCGCCGGCGCTGTGCCCGGACCCCCAGCCGGCCGTCCTCAGCCCCAGCCACCTCAGTCTCCGCATCTGGCACTGACTCATCAGCCAGGTTGGCACTGGCCATGGATGAGCTGGAGCGCTTGGGTGGGGGTGGGGGTGGGCCCTTCTTTCGCGGCCGCACAGCAAACGACTGGCTGCGGTTGACGTTCTTGTCAGCGCCAGCAGGTGCCCGCACCGAGTGGCTGCGGCCCACACGCCGCTGGACTGTGGCGTAGGGCCCCACCGTGGCCGGCACCAGCAGCTCGTCCCGCTCCGGCTCGCTGTCAGACGCCGCATAGCGATTCAGGCTGTGGGCACGCTTCTTGGGCCGCCCTGACTCCATGTCGGCCTCAGGGGGCAGGCACAGCGTGGGCACAGGCGCGGGCACGGCCGCAGGCGCAGGCCCCGGAGCAGCCGGCCCTGTCTCGCTCTCCACGGGTTGGGGCAGCACGTAGGCAAAGCCACGGTGTGTGGGTGACTGAGGCAGCGAGCGGGGTGACATGGGTCGCTCCATCGGTGGCAGCAGCTGTGGGGTGGGCTTCACCTTGGCTGTGGCTGGGGCTGGACCATGAGGCCCCCCCAGGGCTTGCGGGGAGCCTGGCCGGGCTTTTGTGGGAGTCTGGGGGGGCGTGAAGTGGCTGGTACCTGGTGGAAGGACCTGCCGCGGCTTGCCAGGCACTGGGGGTACACTGGCCCGCTTGACGCTGTGGCCGTGGCGGCTGGGCCGGGCCTCCTTGGGGGGGGTACCCGGGGCCGGCCCCTCCTCCAGCAGGTATTCCTGGCTTCGTGACATGGGGCTGCCAGGCCCTGGGGGCCCGTCGCCCAGCAGCTCCTGAGAACTGCTCATGTGCCGTGCCCGCCCACCCAGGCTGGGCTCCTGCCGCATGGAGGCCCTTGGGGTGGGTGGCAGGTGGTTGGAGGGCTTCTCAGTAGGGGCAGCGGCAGCGGCAGCCCCTTCAGCCGGGCCCGTCAGGGCAGCCTGCAGCTCACCGCTGAGCTCACTGTCCTGGAAGGTGGTCATCTTAGGAGACTGGCAGTCAGCCGGGGCAGGCTCGGGTGGGGGTGGCGACTCGATGGCCATCACTTCAAGTGACTGTGGTACCTTCCGGCGCAGGGGTCCCCCCTCATACTTGGCGTACTCTGCCTTCTGCAGCTCTGCCAGTTTCCTCACTGCCAGCATCAACTTCTTCTGGTGTCCTGAGTCAGGCGGGGGGCAGGTCAGGCCAGGGAGGGTGGCGGGGACCAGGAGGCAGTGGGGGCGGGGTGGGGCCTCACCCAGCTTGGTGATGCCGATCTCCTGCAGGTCTTCCCAGGTGATGTCGGTGATGAAGTCGATGTTCTCGTAGCCGTTGTCCACCAGCACCTTGTAGTACTGAGCCAGGCCAATCATGGACAGCCACATGGCCAGGTTAGCCTACGGAGCAGGGGACACAGAGGGCAGCCCGAGCTGGCTGCCCACACCCTGCCTATTACTCAGAGCTGTCAGAGGAGAGGGCACCGGGCCAGCCTGGCACAGAGAGACGGAAGGACAAACAGACAGGCCCGAGGCGTCAGCTTTGGAGACAGTGCAGCCTTGACAGGAGCCCAAGGCCAGCTCACACACACTTGAGAACATATGCAAACACACACAGAGGGGTGACTCTCTCCTCAGGATACCCTTTGGGGGAGGGGGAAGAATGCACTTCTGGCGGAAGAATGCGCTTCCTCACCTGCCCAGGCAGCCGTGGGGACAGCATCCACGTGGACACACCACACACGTCATGGACACAGATACACAGCACCACCGACCAGATACGTGTATACACACACCCTGCATCCCAGCCATCCACGGGCACTGACACCCCTCTGAGTCATGCTCACGCCCTCTCACCACTTCCCCACCAGCATCAGGCACACGTCACACAGCCTCGTCACACGCCTGGCAAATATCTGTGATGGTCTTCACCCAGAACCACCGGTGGCTGGCTCCCTGAATGGCATTCACCCGTCCACACTCCCAGCTGGATGTCACTCATGCACCAACACAGGACACTCGGTCACCTCCTTGGGTGCACAAGCAAAGTGAAGCCCCTGGGACCCAGACGTGCTGGCTGGGAGGACCCCTGAGCCGCTGACTGAGTGGGGTGAGGCAGAGTGGATGAGCACAAACCCACCTGTCACCAACCCACAGCCCTGGGGCTCTCGGTGGCCATGGCATCTCCCTCACAGACGGGTGGGAGCCCAAAGCACAGCGCAAGGCCCAGAGAGGCAGCATGGATGTGACAGGCCCTGGGCCCATCTTCTCCCAGCCCAGAGCCTGTCCCACCACAGACTGACTGTTCGTGACAGCACGGGCCGCGGCTGGTGCGGCTGTCAGCCAGTGTGTGCAGTCACCAGTGGGTGCCTTGAATGTATTTAGCATACGCGTGCTGGGTACCCGAAGCACACACAAGCGTCTTCCCCATACATGTGCCTGGGTGTGTGCAAGCACGTCCCATCCCCATGGCCCCCTGCAGTGTCTGGGTGGGTGTGTGATGGGCAGTGCTGTGGTGTGCCGGGTGGCTCCGGTGGCCCTGTGTGGCTGCCTGAGTGTGGAACACACAGTGGAGATGGGGACTCTCCAGGCTTCAGGCTCCCCTTGCCCTGACAGCCCTCAGAGGTGGTCACCACTGCCCCTGCCCCTGCCCCAGGGAGGCAGGCCCCAGTGCCCCTGACGGACAAACAGAGGTCATCCTCTGCTCTCCTCTCTCTGGACTCCCCGGAGGGCAGGGGTGGGCTGTAGCCAGGGAGGCAGGCAGGCTGTCTGTCTGTCTGCCCAACCTGGGACTGGCCACTGGGGTGCAGGGGGCCTTACGGGTTTGTGCTCAGGCAGCCAGTCGGGGATGCTCAGGCCGCTGATCTCTGCAGTGATCTTCTTCCGGTGGCCTGGCTTGGTGACCCCGATGGCCGTGAGGTCCTAGGTGGAGGAGAGGCCCATTAGCAGAGGCTGGGGGCCCATCTCTGGGTCAGCTGGTAGATAGCCTTCGGGCAGCTCACCTCAGGGGTCATGCGGCTGATGGTGGGCAGGTCATAGCCGGCGCTGATGAAGTTGGGGGCGTAGAGCTGCAGCTGGAACGTGGCAAGCCACTGGCTGACAGCCTCGGCGCCCTGGAAGACACAAGGCACCCGCTGCAGGCTTGCCCGCCTGCTCCCCCGCCAGGCATGCACCCCAGCCACCGCGGCGCCTCCTTCTCTGCTCAGCTGAAGACCACGCAGTGCAATCTGCTGTCCGCTGGGCCGTCTGCAGCCAGGCCCCGTCAGCCTGGCCCGGGTGCTCCTCCTCGCTCTGTGGTCCTGGGTGCCGCTGTCTTGAGCACTGTCCAGCACCTCGGCCTCCTTCTGTGATCTCCACCAGGAGGGTCCAGCTGCTGTCCACATCACAGGCCTCCCTGACCGTCCCCCCCATTCCTGGACCAGAGACACCCTGCAGTGTGGCCCCGTGTGAGGGGCTCTGGGAATGGGGCCTCAGGCGGGGCAATTTAGTGCTTCCCCTCTACACCCCAGAAGGTGGGCTCTACTCAGAGGAATGCAGGAGGACTCAGCCAGCAGCTCATGCCCGCCCTAGCACGCAGGTGCATGCACACAGGACCTGTCTCACCCACATACACGCCTTGGCTTGACTCACATCCATGCCATTCCACACACACACACGTGCACATGTGCCCGCATCACAATCACACCAGCCACACAAACACACCCCCACTCACCTCACACCTGTGTCACACTTCCTAGACACACTAGCTTACACGCACAGCGTGTACAAGAGACAACAGCTACACACACAGACTGACAGACCAACAGAAGGACGGGCCCGGCCTGTCAAGGGCCCTGGCCATGCTGCGGCCAAGCCAGGCAGGCTGCCCTGGGTGCCCCCCCACCTGCAGCCGGCCCAGGCCTTGTACCTTGCCCTCCGATGCTGTCTCCAGCTTTTTGGATGGCTGCTCCCCATAGACCTGCCCGGCATGGGTCACTGGAGTCTGGGACCGGGTGGCACCTGGGGACGAGAGGGTATGGTGGGGCAATGGCTGCCTGGGGGCTACCTCCCGGCCAGGCCAGCAGTGCTGTGTCCTTGCTCTTACCTGAAAAGCCCTCCGGAGGCTTGACAGGGCTGTCCCCGGGGCTGGAGTCGGAGACAGACTTCTGGGAGAGCACCGTGGCCAGGAGCTGCAACCCAGACAGGCTGGCTGGCCAGTGCTGCTCTAGACACAGGCCATCCTGGTCCTGCCACCAACCCACCTACCTTGACCCCTTCAGAGCCTGCGTGCAGGGTGTGGCCCCCGCTGATCCGGCCACTGGCCACACTGCTCAAGCTGCCACTGCGGTCCCCGCCTGCCAGCAGGAGGGAGCAGTATCAGCTAGTGCCAGCCCTGCATAGCCCAGGTGCTGCCTTGCAGAAGTGCCACCACCACCACCCTCCAGAGGCCCCCACCTACCTGCAAATGGCTTCCTCAGCACCCAGATCTCCTCGGGAGGTGCAGAGGGCCCTGCTGAGCTGCATCCCTGGGGTGGGCTTGGTTCGGCGCCTGCTCGGGAACCTGCTGGCCAAGCACAGTCTCCCTGAATCCTGGACTGGCCCAGGCCTGGGGCATCCCCTGGCCTGGCCCCCAAGTCTGCGCAGAGCAGAGGCTGGACACACACGTGCCTGGGGGGTCAGTACAGCCTCCTCCTGCCCTGTGTTCGAGGAGCTGAGCGACCCTCAGAAGGCCCTTCCCAACCTTGGACATTTGAGAGCAGGAGAGCATGGTAGAGAGGGGCGCAGGCCAGGCTATCCTGTGGTCCTGTAGGTGGGAGTAGGGAATTGCAGGAGAGTGCAAACCCCTCTGTGCCTGGGGAGCAGGGGGAGGGAGGAGGCCCCCAGGAGCCTGGGTCCAGGCTCCTCACCCCAGGGAACTCGATGACCTTGGGTGGATTGGCCACACCTCCTAACTGGCTCCCCTCTGCCCTCTCACCCGGCCTGTCAATCTCTATATCCTCTCTGTGGGGTAAACCAATCACACCAGTCCCCCATCTGAAGCCATTCCATGGCCCTATGGCCTCATCCTGCACCCCCTCCCTCTCTGTCACCAAGTCAGCCACACTGGGCTCCTTTGGACCCTTACACAGTCACACTCTGTCCTGCTTCAGTGCCTTTGCACGTGTGGTTCCTGCTGCCTGGAATGCTCTGCCTGTGGCCAGCCCCTCCCACTTCTCAGGGTCTTCTCTGTCCACACTTGTCTAAAGTGGGTCTCCATCTGCAATCTCTGTGTCACTGGTTGGTACGTTTCCTTCCACATTTATTTTACTGTTCCCTTCTCCCCTCCCTCCCCGAGGGCAAGCTCCTTGGGAGCAAGAATGACGTCCATCTACTCCTAGTGCCTGGCATGCAATGTCTGTTGAATACATGAAGGAGTGGGTCTGGGGACGCTGATGAGGAGACAGCTGGCAAGACACACTCTGGACCCCACACCTAGCAATGACTAGAGCTGACAATCCTTGCCCTACCACCCAAAACGCCGTGCACCTGCTTCCTTCTGGCCCGCGAGCCCATCCCCAGGTGGGACTTGCCTGCTCGCTTGATGATGGCCTCGCCCAGGGAGGAAGGGAAGTAGCCCACACGGTCATTGCCTGTCCTGTTGTCATGGATACAGCCCTTCCACCGGCCGTCTGGATGCTGCTCGAGGACCTGGTCAGATACGGTGGGAGGAGCATGCTCAGGGAGACACCCCTCCATGTCAAGTGGGTAGGTGGCCTTGGCCTCCTGCTCATACCCCCCAGTTGCTGCCAGGTGTTGCGGGGAGCATCCCAGGTCCCATTCATCCCTGTTCCAGCAGCCCCAGGCCATCCTTACTGTGATAATGTCCCCGGCTTTCACGTTGAGGCTGGTCAGGTCGTAATTGTTGCAATAATCCTTGGTTGCCCGGACCTGCAGGGCTGCCGAGGCCTCTGGGGACACAGGAGGTGGCAGACCCCCCAGTCCTGTGAGCCGGCCTGGCCCAGGCCCCAGCCCTGCCCCCTTGCCCCGCCCGGGCCCACCTCGCAGCAGCTGCTTGATCTCCTTGCTGGCCTGGGAGGTGGTGAATTGGTGCACGATGTCCAGGGCTGTCTGGCTGTAGGTGTTCCTCACGTGGGCATTGATCCCGTTCTGTATGTGCCAGAGGGTGAGGACTCTCAGGAGCCCCCTACACCTCCACTTGACCCCAGCTCCCTCTGGCCCCTAACTCACATCGAGCAGCAGCCGAACCACTTCCGTCTTCCCACAGAGTGCGGCCTCGTGCAGGGCCGTGCCGGACTTGGTCTGGCGGTTAATGTCAATGCCAGCTTGGAGGAGGAGTCTGACAGGGAGGTAGGAGGAGCAGGCAGGGCCCTGCACAGAGAGTCCTCTGCCCCAGCACCCCCAAGCCGGGCTCCAGTTCCTGGGGGCTGAGGATGAGCTAACCCTGTCCCACATCCCCGACAACCCCTCCCTGTGTTAACCCTTCACGCTCCTATCTCGTCTCATCCTAGTGTAGACAGTGCTGCGATGCCCACTTTAAGGATGAGGAAACTGAGGCTCAGAGAAGTTAAGAGTCTCCTCAAGGTCACCCAGCAAGTGGCACAGGCTGTGGGGCTATAGAAGACCACTCCCCACCCCCCTCCAGTACATCCTTTATGTGGGCGGCTTGAGGCATCCTTCGTATCCAGAGACCTCACCACATCCCCATGGCTCCCTGGCTGCTCCTGTCTTATTGCCAAGCCAGGAGCAGGAACCCCAAGGCTGGGTGCCCCTTACCCCGCCCCCTCCCCACGGCCATACCTGATGATGTCGATGTGGCCGTTCTTGGCTGCCAGGTGCAGGGGGCTGGTGCCATTGGGGTTGGTGGTGTCCCCTGGCCGGGGCTCTAGCAAGGCCGCACACATGTTGCTGCTCAGGAGCAGCTGGACCACCTGGAAGGAGGGGTCAGAGTAGGGGGGCCCAGGAATGGGGTGGGGAGCTGCAGTTTGTCTCCCATTCCCACCCCAGGAGTTGTTGGAGTCCCACTCAGCTCCCTGGGGAGACTTACCCCAACGCGGCCGAACTCACAGGCAAGGTCCAGGGGCGTCTTCCCCGAGTTGTCCACCATGCACGGGTTGGACTGGTGCTGGAGCAGCATCTCAGACTGCAGGGACCACAGGGTGTGGTCAGGCCCAATGCATCCGTCGGGCTCATTCTGCCCCAGGCACCCTGTCACCCTTGAGGTGGTCCTTACCACGTCGTAGTGACCATGCTGGGCCGCCAAGTGCAGGGGGATGTGGCCCTCATCAGACGGGACATTCACCGCTGAGCCTGCCTTCAGCACCAGCTTCATGGGCTCCTTCCGGCCCTGCCAGGCCGCATAGTGTAGCGGCCGCATGCCTGGGGGCAAGGGGGCGGTTGGGAGCTAGCCCCTGACCCTGAACCCAACCCTGACTTCTAGGACGCTGATCCCATGAGAACCTGCCTCAACCCAGACCAAGACCCGGGGCTGAGACCTCAGTTGAGGGGCCATCCTGGCCTCCAGGGACCCCAATTTTGACCTTGACCCCCTGCCTCTGGCTCTGAGGTCCCTGACAGGCCTTGCCTTTGTTGTCCTTGATGTCCACAGCAGCCTGGGCCTCCAGCAGCAGGGTGATCAATTCCGTGTTGCCATTCAGGGCTGCGTGGTGCAGGGCAGAAAAGCTGGGACAGGTGACAGACATGTATGGGCAAGGAGCCGGGCAACCTGCCTTCCCCAGGAGTCCTTGACCCCCATACCAGACTGACATCTCCCCGGGCTGAGAACTCACCCATCTGGGTCTTGGAAATTGACATTGATCTTCTTGGTGGAGCCCAGGAGCTCTGGGGTGGGAAGGAGACATGGTGAGGGAGGCTCCGTCCAGCCCCTACTGAGGCCTACCTGGGTCCCAGCCCCCTCTAGACAGAGAGCAGGCAGAGAGCGGCTGGCTAGCTCCCTGGCAGGCTCAGAGCCAAAGCTATCTAGGTCTTTAGTCTAGAAACGTTCATTCATTCAACCCTGTTTCCAGCACTCAGCATCAGGTACCAGCTTTTGGCCCTTGGTTTCCCACTGAACTAAGACGTTGGGAGGTTCATAGGCCCTGTCCCTGTCTGGGAACAGAAGCCAGGGCTGTACACCCACACAGGCGCACACATGTGCACATGAACCCCCCTCCCTTGAGACGCTGGCTGAGCACCTGCCAATGGTGGGAGGGAGAGAGCCAGCCCAATCTGTCTCTCAGAAGGACCCAGATGGGGCCGGGGGTGGCCCAGGAAGGCTGGAACACCCGGAAATGGGGGTATCTCTGGGGAAGATCTGCATTTCCAGGGTTCAGCCTCCCCCAACTCCCAGCCCCGGGCCTGGCCTGTGTAGATGAGCCCCATTTGGCAGGGCAGGATGGGGAGGCAGGCAAGTGGGCCAGTGCCTCCAAGCAACCACATTACAATGGCCCCCTCATCTATGGGGGCATGCGCAGGCCCCAGGGTCAGCCCGCCTGAAGCCCGAGGGGCTCCAGCCCTCCCTTGGGGGTCCCAGTCTCCTCCCGGGGCGTCCCCAGTCCTGGCCTCCACCAGCCGCCTGCCAGAGGAGGGGAGCCCACCGATGCCCTCCCCGTGGGCTCAGGTCCAGCCGGACTCGGGCCAATCCCCTGCCTGTCTGGGCCACGATTACATAAACCATTTGTGGGTCAATCACTCTGTGAGGGAGGGGCTGGCAGGACAGAAGCCCCTTTGTCCAGGCTCAGGACAGGGATGGGGGCAGGGGGCTGAGGGAGTCGAGTCACAGAGGGGCTGCTGCAGGGCCTGCTCTGTGACCAACAGCAGCCCCGGCTGCTCCGGCCTCAGTTCTCAGCTTTTGGATATAGGGTGTGGGTCCCCCAATGGCCCACAAAGTCAGACGGGCCTGAATTCAAATCCTCCCTCTGCCCCTTACTAGCCCTGAGGCCTTGGCTGTGAGCTCGAAGGGTCTAACAGGGCCAGCCTCACAGGCCTAAGGGCGCCTCCAGACAACACATGAAGGGTCTGACACAGAGTCAGCTCAGCACGTGGCAGTTCCTAATACTAGCCCTATAGGAATCCCACCCCACCCTCCCCAGCAAGGGGCTTCTCCGGTGAAGAGCCGAAGAGCTGAGGCTCCAGGACAAGAGGCATCTCCACTCCCCTGCCCCTCCCCCCACCTCAGACACTTGGCTGATGCTACCGGCTGTCTAAGTTGGCAGCAGTGCCACCCCTCCTTCCGCGTGGTGGTCCAGGGAAAAACCTTGTAGGCAGCCCTGGGTCCTTCCTTGAGCCCTTATAACTTCTCCATCGGTCAATCCTGTTGGCTCTACTTTCAAGACACTTTCAAAGCACACCTGGAATCCTACCCTTTCTCACCAGTACCATCATCACCACCCTGGGCCAGGCCAGCATCCCTCGAAGGACCACTGCCATCACCTCCCCCTGGCATCCCCATTTCCACCCTGCCCCCTCCAGTCCATCCTCCATACCCACTGAGGTCAGGGGGACCCCGTTAGAACATGGGTCCGGTCCCATTGCTCCTGTCTCAATGGGGTTGGAGGTCAAAGCCGGACAATAGCCCTGTATGATGCAGCCCTCCTTTCACTTCGACTTCCTCCTCACCCCTGTTCCAGCCACCTGAGCCTCCTTGATGGCACTCCAACACACCTGTCTCCCCTGCCACAGGGCCTTTGCACATGCTGTGTGTGTGTGTGTGTGTGTGTGAGCCATTCTTCTCTCAATTATCCCCATTATTCCCTCTTCATGTCCTTCAGGTCTCTATCCAAGACCTGCTTGTCAAAGCCTCCTCCCCCATCTAAAATGGTAATCCCCTGGGAGTTTCCTGGTGGTCCAGTGGTTAGGACTCGGCACTTTCACTGCCATGGCCCAGGTTCAGTCCCTGGTTGGGGAACTAAGATCCTGCAAGCTGTGCGGTGTGGCCAAAAAATAAATAATAAATAATAAAGAAAACGGTAATCCCCTTCCCATCTCGTGTCTGTTGTATTTTTCTCTTTAGCCCTCATACCACCATTTATCTTGTTTATTGTCCATCTCCATCACTAAATTACAGGCTCCAAGAGGACAATGGTTTTTATCTATTTTGCTCACTGCCGTATCCTTGCTGGCTAAAACAGTACCAGGTGCACACACAGTGCTCAGTAACTGGTGACTGAACTGTACCCTCATCCCACACACTTTGTCCACCTGCCAGAGCTGGCTTCAAGTGTGTCACCTGTGCAACCACTCAGAAGAGTCCCACACCTGGCTGGATGCTCTGCTGTCACGAGATTGTTATTTTGTTTGTTTTTGGGGGGTTTTTTTGGCCCCATCTTGTGGCATGCGGAACTTCCCTGACCAGGGATTGAACCCGCGCCCGCTGCAGTGGAAGCGTGGAGTCTTAACCACTGGACCACCAGGGAAGTCCTATTATTTTTTTGGACAAGTCACCCCCCCACCATTTTCATTTTGCGCTGGGCTCTGTGGATTATGCGGCCGGGCCTGCCACGGTCCCTTGTCGTAAAGCTGAAGGGAGCCCAGGCATCGCTGTCCCCAAGCACCCCTGCCTTGCTCAAGCCCACCCTCAGCACATTCCCCCACCAAAAGGCTCTGCCCCCCAACTCTAATGTCTGCTGCCCCCCACCCTTCTTAGTTCCCATGTAGCCAGTTCTCAGCTTCTCCCCACAAGACTTCCCAGGCCAGCTCGCTCTCCTCCCTCCCGCAGCCAGGGTGCCCAGGCAGCTACGGAGCCAGGTGCTCTGAGTGGCGCCCGAGGCCAGGCCCACCTGCTTGCCCAGTCACAGCTGCAGGTGCTGAAATCTCAGAGGGGCTGGAGATTGAGGCCCAGGAAGTGACACAGACACCAGTGGGGAGAGGGTGTCTCCATCCAGAAGGGGATCACTCCCCACAGGAGAAGGAGCATCTTGCTAAGGTCATCTTCCCCGCCCCCCTTCCGGCCACTGGTCTCCTCAAAGAGGAAAAGTACTGGAATTGGATGAAGGGGGGCTTGAGGTCTTGAAGCACCCCCAATTCCCATGGGGACACTGGACACCCGGGAAGGTCCCAGAACTTCAGCCTGCCTGGGGCTGGGGGGCTGCACCTCATGGAGACAGGTGCCCTGAATGAAGCTGGAGCAGAGCACGGCTTCAGGGGCCTGGGTAGGTGGGAGAGAGGAGGGAAAGTGGGGATAAGCTGAAGGCCCCAGGAGCCCCTTTCCCTTTTCCACAAGGGCACTAAGTCCTACAGATTGCCATCAGTCATAGTGCATATGCCTTGCCCCTGACCGCCCCCATGACTTGGGCTCTCCGGTCTCCTATCACCCCAGCCCTCTAACTGCTCTCCTGATACTACCCCTACCTTTTTTTTTTTTTTTTTTTTTTGCGGTACTCGGGCCTCTCACTGTTGTGGCCTCTCCTGTTGCGGAGCACAGGCTCCGGACGTGCAGGCTCAGCGGCCACGGCTCACGGGCCCAGCCGCTCCGCGGCATGTGGGATCTTCCCGGACCGGGGCACGAACCCGCGTCCCCTGCATCGGCAGGCGGACTCTCAACCACAGCGCCACCAGGGAAGCCCTACCCCTACCTTTGAAGTCACCTCCAAACTCCAGCTGCAGAGGCCCTGAGGGGAGCCCACCCCAGACCCTTTTCCACTCTACCCTTGTGGCCTCCCTCCACCCCTCTGCCAAGATGCTCCTCCAACCACGGAAGCCACCCACAAGCCACCTCCACAGAGCCACATCTGTCTCCTACAGGGACGTGGTCTTGGCCTCCTCTGCTCCCACCTCAGATTGGCTGAGCCCTGTGGCCTCCAGCATAGAAAGGCACCCTCTCAAATCCCCCAGGGCAGGCAGCTCTGAGCCAGACGCTGGAAGGGAACTCTTAGTGGGCCAAGGTGAGTGAGCACAGGAGTGCTGGCCGTAGTCTTCAGTGAAATGGAAGAAAGGGGAGGTTGGGCCCGAAGGAAGGGCAGGGTATCTGCCCACACCCCAGAAGACCAACCTCCACCCCAGTATTTTCTCTCCCTGGCAGTCTCTTCTTCACTTCAAGGATGATTGCTAAGGGTGACGGTGCCTGTGCCTGTAAGTGGAGGCTCCCTTCAGGCAGGATAGGGGTGCTGACAGAGCCTGGGGTGTCACTGGGGTGTGGGGTGAAGGGAAGGTGTCAGCACAGGGAGGAGACTGTGGAAACAAGAATCGTGGGAACACCTCTGGAGTTGGGGGCCCCAGGGAGCACCGCTGGATGCCCCTACCCCATGGCCCAAACTCCAGCTGTACTTTGCTGAATCAAAATACATCTTACTCCAAAGCAGGCCAGTGTTGCCATGACAACCGAGCTAATTCATGGAGGGATTTCTCCATCTGATTTATTATGCCCGCCCCTGTGAGTCAGAGAGCCCAGATTCAGGTGCCAGGGCAGGTGTCTCTCCTACCCGGAGACCAGGCCATGCAGGGTCAAATGCAGAGATCTAGGCGGAGACACAGGTAGAGGTAAAGGTCCCCACACCTCCCCCAGATGGCCAGAGTAGAAGGGGAGGGAGTCCCCAAATCTGATGCCCCCCACTTCCTTGGCGCACCGCCCTGGGCCGTCTAGAGAATGGCCACAGTTAGCACTTCCGGAGCACTTACTAAGTGCCTGAGCTTCATGCGTGTACTCGCTGTCCTTACAACAATGCTACGAAGCAGGGACCACAAACGTCCCCATCCTACAGATGAGGAGACTGAAGCCCAGAGACTGGAGATGCCTGTGCCCAAGGTCGATGGCCACTAGGTGGAAGACTTTGCCTTGCCTTCCACCTCTCAATCCCTGAGCCTGCTTTTGAGGCTCAGCTAAGGTTGCCTCTGCCTGAAAGCCCTCCCTTTCTGAACACTGAGGCCCTGAAGCCAGCCCTAACTGGCAGACTATCCCTGGGCCTCCGGTGTGGAAGGCAGGGCCCACCTGTGTATGTGTTCTTGCGAGGCACAGATGTGTAGCTCTCTAATTGCACAGAGCAGATAGTAGCAGCCAGGCAGGGGCTGCAGTGGGAGGGGTCCTCCTGGGGCTCAAGGACCTACCCCCACCTGCCCCAGAGGCTGTCTCAGTTCTCAGCATCTCCCCTGGAGAGATGGGAGGGTACCTCCCTGGCTTACATACAGTCCCAGGGGGTGGCATGGGGAGTCGGGGCACCCAGACCCCACCTGCTACCCAGCAGAGCCCTGCCCGCGCCCGCACAGGTGCCTTGACACACTGACACGGCCATACATGCGCAGTCACACACGCGGCTGGTCCACACGCCCATCCATCCATCTCCAGAGTCCCCGGGGGAGGCTCCAGGCTGAGCTGGGATGA
This sequence comes from Pseudorca crassidens, assembly GCF_039906515.1. Taxonomy (NCBI): domain Eukaryota; kingdom Metazoa; phylum Chordata; class Mammalia; order Artiodactyla; family Delphinidae; genus Pseudorca; species Pseudorca crassidens. The sequence continues at coordinate 37,269,594 of NC_090310.1, read as the reverse complement.
GTGCTGGGATCAGGGCACCAACCTTCCAACCATCCCCTGGGACCCCCACAGAACAAGCCCAGGATGGCCAGTGGGAGACCCCCTCCCCCCCCAGTCTCATTTTCCAGCAGGGAAGCCAGAGAGGACCAGGGTCTGCACCTACCTCGAACTCAGCCTGCCCTGGGCTGGGCGACCTTGGGCCTCTGCTCCCCCTTCAGTAAATGGCCCCCAGCCGGCCATGCCTGGGCAGCCACACCCCCAGCATGGTCCTGCCACCCCCCCTTCCTGCTAAGCACGTTATTAAACATGGGGCGGGGAGGGGGTCTGACAGAGACTGTCAGCCCTGTGGTCTCCCCTTACCGCAAGAGGCCCCTCCCTCTCTCCATGGCGTGGGGGGGAATCCGCCTCGCCCTTTAAAGGCCCAGAAGAGACCTCCAGCTGTCAGCCCGCAGCCCGGGAAGGGAGGGGAACGGAGGCAGGAGAGAGGGATGCGAATGCCTGCGGCCTGGAAGGTGGGTGCCGCCAGGTGCCCGCTGGGGGGCTCAGGTGACGGCCTAGCACTCGATACAGCCCCTCCTTCAGTGCTGGCAGCGGGGGGCGCAGACGGAGGGTCTGGGCACTGCTGGCCCCGCCCCGCCCCCGGGGACCCGACAGCATCCCCCTCCCCGCCCTGCACCGGGCGGGGTGGGGGGCTCGGCGCTGGAGACGGCCCCGGGGCGCGCCGCGGCTCGCGCCCGCTCTCCGCGCCCCCCGTACCCCCCGCACTCACTGGCCTTTCCGGGCCGCGGCCTCTGCAGCAGCCTCTGCGCGGTCCCCACGTCCTCCGCCTTCACCGCCTGCACCAGTTCCTGCTCCTTCCCCATGGCGCGACCGGGGCCGCAGCGACGCGGCTGAGCTCCGTGCGCTCGGCGCGGCTCAGAGGCGGCGGCGGCCCCACGGCACCCGCCGCATCCTCCTCCCTCCCCCGCAGCCTCCTCCGCCGCCCGCGCCCCTCGCTGTCCTCGGGCTCCGGTTCGGTCTCGGTCTCCCGGCGCGGAGGGGGCGGGGAGCGCGTCACGGGCGGGGGGCGGCCCGGGGGCGGGGGCCGGCGGCGGCGGGAGCGGGGCGGGGGCCGGCGGCGGCGGGAGCTGGGTGGGGGCGCGGCACCTGGCGCCACCTCCCGGACGCCTGGGTCCCCCTTCCGCGGCCGCTGACCTCGGTGCGCCCGCGCCGGCCGCGCGCCCGACTCCTTGGCTCCGCCCCTACATTAGGACCCGTCCTCCCGAGACGCCCCCTCCCCACGTGCGGGCCGCGCGGATCAGGCCCGGCCTCTGCGGACCCCCCGCGGCCCCGGCGACCGCCAGGGGCTAGGGACAGCAGCTGCCGGGGGGCCGGACACTGAGCCCCGAGTCGGCGGCGGCGCCAGGCAGAGCCTGAGAGAGGCTTCCAGAGGCTGCGGGACCCACGGGGGGAGGGACTCAGGCAGTGGGCGGGCGGGGACCTGGGCATGGAGATACCCGGGCATCGGCGGCACAGAAGCCGGCCCGCCGGGGGCTGTCAGACATTTCTGGCCCGTGGTTCCCGTGGGAGGTGTCGAAGGACTGTGAAGAGGAATCTCCCAATAATGAATTCGGTGTCAGGGAACCCGCCCTCCCCCTCCCGCAACTGCACCTTCATGCCCTGCAACCTCTGGCTCTCTCCACAAACAATGCTAGGCGACCCCCCACCGCCCCCTCCTCAGTCGAACCCCAACCTCAGTGCACCTGCCCAGCACCAACTGGGGTTCAGCCCCTCACACTTACCACTAAGAGGGGCTCGGCTCCCCCATCCCCAGCACCAACTGGGGTGTAACTCTTCAGGTCTACCACCCAGGGGGTTTCAGTCCCCCCATTCGCAGCACCAATGGGGTTACAGCCCTGCCCAGCAGCAGTATGAACCCCACAGAAGCCTGCTTACCCCCAGCCTCCAGGCACAGATTCTGGCAGCCCCACAGGGAACTGTTCTGCTTGACACTCACCCTCCCCCCACCCACCCCCCACACATCCAGAGGTCTCTCCCTTCTGACCTCCTGGGTCTTAGCCTCCGGTCTTCACCTTGTCATGGCTGCAGCATTCTAGAGACAGACTGGTTGGGGTCTGTGTCCTGGCCCAGGTTCAGTTTCCTCATTTGCAGGGAGGGGCATATCATCACCCCAACCAGGCAAAGTTGTTAGAACCTTGGGAAGGTTCACACATATGATGGCTGGACACCCCCCCATCTCCCTATGGCCCAGGCCATCAAGCTGGTCCAGGAAGAAGGTGGCCAGAGTGTGGAGGAGGGCAAGCAGCAGGCACTGGGAGTCCCTGATCTGGACAGCTGGTCAGTCCCCTCCGTGGACTCTTCTGTGAAATTTAGGGAGCAAGCCTATGCCTCCCACTGTGCTGGGCTCCCACAGGGGTCCCTAAACACAAGGGCCCTTCCCCCCACCCTTTATGGTGACCAATTCCTGGGCACCTGCTGGGTCAGGCACCATGCTGGTCACTTCATAGATGAGCTTGGACTTACTGTGCCCTTTTTACAAATGAAGAAAGTGAGGCTCAGAAAAGCCAAGTGACTCACCTGAGGTCCCAGAGTCTCCAGGTCATGAGTCTGAGATTTGAACCCACATCGGCCTCTTCATTTGTCCCAGATCTGCCTCTTACCAGGTTTGTTTTTCCAGTCACTTTGTCTTTCTGAGTCTCAGTTCCCCCTCCATAAAATGGGGGAATGATACCTCTCAGTAGATTATTTGAGGATTAACTGTGATGCTATTCATAAAGCACCTCACAGAACTTAGTAAGTTCTCAGCAAATAGCTTCTGTGGATATTGTGATATTCTTGGGCCTTCCTACCTGGGCCATCTGGGTAGCAGTTGCATTTTATTCATCTTCGTGTCTGCAGAGCCAAGCAGTGTGCCTAGCACACAGGAAACACTACAAAAGAAAAAAAAAAGATAGTTATTATCCTTACCATTATTTTCATGTTTTGGCTAGCTAAGGCAAACCACTCTGGCCTGAGCCTAACATTTTCAGGGCTGGGGCAAGAGTACAAACAGAGGCCCACACACCAAATGTCTAAGTATTCAAATGTTATAAATCATGCTAATAATGTATTAAATAAAATATATTCTGTCATCCTACCTTGACAAATACACCTTCATCATGAACTGAAAGGCCAAGTTCTAGTTGCAAATTATCGCATAGCTCTGGGAAATGAATTGGCCCCTGCCTCCAGCTGCCTCACCTCCGTTCTCTGCCCACTTCCAGCTCCAGCTCCAACTCTACCCAACAAACAGGTAGCCCTTAGTCACTCCTCAGACCTAGGCTTGGGCAACTTGCTGTGTGGTCCACCTTCTGGAGGACAGACCTGGGAAGAAAGCTGTACAGAGTCTACTAGATTCATCCTGGTAAGTGAGGCTAACGCCCTAGGAGGAGTCAGGAATTCTAGATCCGCTACCCACCAGCCCAGTGAACCTGGGACAAGCTCCCTAAGCTCAGCTGCCTCATCTGGAAAATGGGTCAGCAGCTCTGCCTGCAGTCCAAGGCTGATGGGAGGGTCCATCTGGAAACAGAGATGTGAATCTTCCTGGGGTCCCCCCAGCCTGGGGACGGGGGCAGTACAGCAGGCCATCTACTCTGGCTGGGGGTATGAGGATGCAGAGGCGTGGGACTTGGGCAGCCCTCCAGGAAGTCAGACCTCCGAGGACGATCCCAGGAGGAGGGGCCGCTGAGCCAGCAGAATTGCTGAGGCTCAGCCTGGAGTAGAGCTGGCTGCTGCTTCACTGCAGCCTGGGCTGGCCCCCTTCCCAGCTGCACGGCAACCTCCCCCTTCCCCTGGCAGCAGCGCAACCCCTGCTCCTGTCCACCAGCTGTGCGCCCGCTCAGGGACTCCCTGGTACCCCTCCCAGCCCCCCAGAGCCCTGATGCCCAGCCCCTTAAGTATAAACTGGGGATGACGAATGTACCCTCCTCACGGGCTGCTGGGAGCATGAAGCATGATAGCTGCCAAGGTTTCCATCTTCTCAAAGATGCCACCTCTGTAAAGTGCTCAGCTGATGCTTGGTACATAAGAAGGGATCAACAACCATGGGTCCTATCTCCCCTTCCTGCCCAGCAGAGATGCTGGGGCTGCTCAGGCTGGGCATGGAGCCTGGCCTGGTCTCTCAGTTACCCATAGGCATGGGACATGTGCAGCCCTCCACCCAGAGTCCCCACAAAAAGGCAGACAGCTCAGGACTTGCCCCCCTGGGCCACAGATACCCCACAGACATCTGGCTGAGTCTTCCAGACCTCCTTTGCTCTCACCTCTCTCTCCCGCTCTCAGGCTCTCAGGGTTTATCCTGCTCCGGACATCCTTCAGGTGCTAGGGTTCACAGGGCTCTTCCTCTCCCAGGCTTCCAAGCCCACATATCCATCTGCCACTCCCCAGAGCTGCCTCTGAGCCTGGTGGAGCTGCCCTGGGGAGCTCCTCTACGTAGAGAGGAAGATGAAGAGGATGTATGAGGTGCGGAGGTTGCCTGGGAAGTAGTCACCTCAGCCAGAAGGGGGGAGATCAGGGGAGGGATGAGCCCAGCAGGATGGGTTCTGCCATGTTCTAGCCACGTGCCCTTGGATACATGACTCTACTTCTCTGAGCCTCAGTTTTCTCGCCTCCAAAATAGGGGGTGGTTCCTCCTTGGCAGGGTTATTGTGAGGACCCAATGCAGAATGTGGGTAAAACGCTCAGCATAGTTTGGCGGTTCCTCGAAAAGTTAAACATGGAATTACCACACGATGCAGCAATTCCACTCCTAGTATATACCCAAGAAAAATTAAAACGTGTAATCAAAGAGATACTTGTACAGAAAATTTCATTTGTAATAGCTAAGAAGTGGAAACAACTCAAGTTTCCATCAATGAACAGATGAATGGATAAATAAAATGGGGTCCATCCACACAATGGAATATTATTCAGCCATAAAAAGGAATGAAGTACTGACACAGGCTACAACCTGGATGAACCTTGAAAATGTTATGCCCAGTGAAAAAAGCCAGACACAAAAGGTCTGTTGTAGGATTTCATTTATATGAAATGTCCAGAAGAGGTAAATCCATAGAGACAGAAAGCAGATTACTGGTTGCCAGGGGCTGAGGGGAGGTGGGGTGGGGGGATGGTGAGTGAGTGCTTAACTGGCGGTGGGGGAGATGGGGTTCTTTGGGGATGATGGAAATGTTCTGAAACTAGATAGAAGTAGTGTTTGCACAACTGTGAAGGTACTAAGTGCCACTGAATTGTTCAGTTAAAAATGGTTACTTTCATGTAATGTGAATTTCACCTCAATTAAAACAAAACACCCAGTATAGCCCCCCACACAGAATAAGCTCTCAAAATGCTATGAAAAGTCCTGAAAAAAACAGTTCAGCAGTTGAAGAGGTAGAGGTGAAGCATCCTAGGTGTGGGCAAGCATTCAAAGAGAGGGTGTAGTGAATTCTGAGACTGTTGTTCACTCATGGCTTGTGTAGTGGAGAGAAGGAGAAGCCGCAGGGTTGGCAGGGGCTGGGCCCAGGAGTCTGGAGGATAATGGGGACCCCTGCAGGCTTCTAACAGGGGTCAGACTTAGGTTTTTAGAAGACCACTCTGTAATGTGAAGGACAGCCTGGAGGGGGCAGGAGTGGGTGTGGGGAGGCTGTTCCAGGAGAGGGAGTGGTGGCCCATCTTGCCTCACTGTCATACATGGGTGGGCACTGCACACAGAAGGGGAAGCCTTTGGGGGAAGGTCGATCATGAACTGTCTTGGCCGTGGAAAGTGGTGTCCATGGGGCCTTCAATGGAAAATGTCAAACAGGGAGCCGGATGTGAGCTGGAGACAGGGTGGAAAGGCCCCGGACCAGGGATGGTACTGAAAGCCCTGAAGAGTGGGCAAGAGCCCCCAGGGATAGTGTGGAGACAGGAACTCTGGAGGCCACCAGCCTTTAGGGGAAGGCAGAGTAAGAGACTGAGTGCAGGGCAAGAAGCTGGGTGGCGGTCACGGGAGTTTTCTAGGAGCAGTGCTGTCAGCCACTGTGCAGACAGATGTGGCGAGATGCAGAAGGAAAAGTATCCACTGGGTCTGGCAATGTGAGATGGCCAGGGACCTCGTGAAATTTTCACTGGAGAGCTGGGAGTAAAAGACATGACAGGGTCAAGCAGTGAGTGAGAAGTGAGAACAGATCTTTGAAAGAGAGCAGGCTGGAAAGAGTTTTGAGTTGTTTTATGGTGTTGAAATGCTGAGGGGAAGGAAAGAGGGGAGGTGGGGAAGGTACAGGAAAGAAGGTTCCCGGGACCCAGGGCCTGGGTGGATAGGCAGGGGACATGGCCTTGATCAAGGGGCCTGAGGAAGGAAGGGGGGGTGGAGCTGCATTTTTAAGCATGGTGGGAAGAAACCATGGGAGAGCCTGTCTCAAGGACTCTTTCGAGGATGAGGCCACGTGTGTAGAGTGTGGGAAGGCTGGATGGAAAAAGCAGCAAGAGGGACCCCAGTTTTTGAGGGGTCACTGGGATTAGTGAGGGGACCCGAGGGTCAGACCCTGGCTGGACAGTCCTGAAAGGGACCAGAGTAGGGTTGCCTGATCTAGCAAATAAAACCACAGGACAACTAGCTACACTTGAATTTCACCTAGGCGACGAAGAACTTTTTAGTATAAGTATATCCCATGAAACATTTGGGATATACTTATACTTAGCAAAACAAAACATGTTGTTTATCTGAATTCAAATGCAACTGGATGTCCTGTAATTTACCTAGGAATCCTAGCCCCGCGTGGGAATCAGGGGATGGATGGGAGGGAGTCGATGGTGCAACCCGGCCTGGAGAATGGGTCTCAGAAGGGTGAGGTGCCCGAGTGGGGAGAAGGCTGGGGTCGCTGCTTCGTCCACCGGCGCCGCCCGATACCGCAGAGGCCCGTATTGAGGAGCCCCTGCCCCAGAACTCTAGTCTCGTCCCCCGTGCCTGCTCCCCTTACGCCCCTTGGTGTCGCCCTAATGGCCCATCGATAACTCTACGCTCAGCCTCGGCCTCTATCGACTTGCTCCGGCTCCGCTAGGCGTCCTGGACCGCGGCGGAACGCAGAGCAGCAAGTAAGGTACGGAGGCCGCGGGGCGAGGGCTGGAAAGCGGCTTTCAGTGGCCGGGAGAGCGCGCCCGGGGGAAGCTGGCTCAGCGGGACGGAGTCAGGGTGGTCGACGGAGCACCGGGAAGCTCGAGGGTCCAGCCAGAAAGCGCCCCCGCCCATCAGGTCCAGCCACCGGCCTGCTACGCATGCGCAGCCGTAGCATTCAGGCTTTTCCCTCCGGCCTGCCCGCTTCGCTGCGCATGCGCGGCCCGACCCTGCGGCGGAGTGGCGCCCCGGACGTGACTGTCCCCTGCCGGCCGCGGGTAGGGTGGCATTCCGGCAGGGTTCTTGGGACGGGGAACGGAGCATGCGCCTTGGAGCTCGGCGCTGTCCTTCGCCGGCTGTCACGCGTATCCCTGAATCTCTCTGAGCCTCAGTTTCCCCACATCTAAAATGGGGATGATTTTATTTTTTAGCACCGAGTAATCTGTTGTAATCTTTTTAGGACATAGAGAGTATTCCCTAAACACTGCACTCCTCTCTCTTCTCCGGATGCTCTGATCTCTGACTCCTGCCGGTCAGAACTAGGGCCCTGTGTAGATCCGAGTCTTTCAAGCAGCCACACCATGAACACGTCTCCAGGTACGGTGGGCAGTGACCCCGTCATCTTGGCCACTGCAGGCTATGACCACACGGTGCGGTTCTGGCAGGCCCACAGCGGGATCTGTACGCGAACGGTGCAGCACCAGGACTCCGTATCCTCCACTGTGGAATTGGGGCAGGTGGTGCTGGGCAGGATGCCTGGTAGGGATAACAGTCTGGGCAAAGGCCTCCGGTGGGAAGGATGGGCTCTGTTTGTCATCTTCCTTAACAGACCTAGCAGGTGAACGCGCTGGAGATCACACCTGACCGCAGCATGATTGCTGCTGCAGGTACCTGTACTCTCGACCCCAACCCCTGATTTCTCATAGGTCCATCTAGGCGCAGCCACACTTCAGTTTGGCCTGTGCCCCTAGGTTACCAGCACATTCGCATGTATGATCTCAACTCCAATAACCCCAACCCCATCATCAGCTATGATGGGGTCAACAAGAACATCGCGTCTGTGGGCTTCCACGAGGACGGCCGCTGGATGTACACTGGTGGGGAGGACTGCACTGCCCGGATCTGGGACCTCAGGTGTGGGGTACTGGGCAGGAGGGGTCTGCTGCCTGGGTGTGTGGGGGTGAGGGCCAGGCTGGGAGACTGTCTTAGGTCAGGTCCCCTCCAAGCAGAGGCTGAGACGGGGTTTTCTGTGCAGGTGACTTACTGAGGGCCAAGTGAGGAAAGATAGGGCAGGGATGAAGACCCACAGAGACAAGCAGAGCCTCAGCCTGATTCAATAGGCAGCTCTGGAATGAACTGCATCAAACAATGAGCCCCGCCTTGAGGCAAGGGGCCACCCTTTATGCCCCTCTGAGTCAGTTATTGGCTTCAAGCTGCCCCTGGGGAGGGCCAAACCGCCCAAGTATTTCCTATGGGATAGCTCCCATCGTAGAGAGACAAGATAAGTAGCCAGGGAAAGGGCCTTTCGGTGGAGTACCAATGGCATCCACTATAGACAGAGTGTGTCCCCCACCTCGAAGGTCCCGGAACCTGCAGTGTCAGCGGATCTTCCAGGTGAATGCGCCCATTAACTGTGTGTGCCTGCACCCCAACCAGGTGAGGGGGAAGCACAGGGCTGGGCACCCTGGGGCTTTGGAGGGCAGGGGTCCTGCCCCACCTCACATCCCCTGCACCTCAGGCAGAACTCATTGTGGGTGACCAGAGTGGCGCCATCCACATCTGGGACTTGAAAACTGACCACAACGAGCAGCTGATCCCGGAGCCTGAGGTCTCTATCACATCGGCCCACATCGACCCGGATGCTAGCTACATGGCCGCGGTCAATAGCACTGTGAGTCCCAGGGACGGGTGTGCAGCTCAGCTCCCAGCCCCTTACCTCCCTTATTCCCTGAAGGTGGGCTTATTCCCCAGATGTCCCTCTGGCCCCTCCCCTCCCCCCACAGTCCTGCTTCCCCGTCCTGGGCTTCAGCTCTGACCCAGCCACCAAAGCCAGAAACCTGGGTGTCACTCCTGATGCTACCTCTCGCTACCTGCCATAGCCCACCCAGCAGTCCAGTCACCTCCATCTCCAGAGTCCTTCCAGTTGTCCGTTTCTTTCTCCTCCCTGTCTCCTCCTGATCCAAGTTTCCCTCGTCTCTCCCGACAGTGATTGCAGCCTCTCTGACCTCCTTCCTTCCTCTGTGACCTCCCCCTGCCCCTAACCCATTTTCCCTCGACTGCCAGAGCATCCTTCAGCAGTACCAGCCTGACTGCATCCTTCCCTGGGTGAACTGCAAGATGCCCTAGGCTCCTTACCAGGGCCTCAGGACACTGTGATTTGACCCCTGGACTCCTATCCAGCCTCATTTTCTTCCTTTAACGTCCATTCAGTCTCAGCAAATCAGTTGTTCCCGACATCCCCAGACCGCCCACTTCCAAGCCTTTGCCCTGCTGTTCTCTCTATCTGGGTGCTCTCCTCTCATCTTGTTCTTCACATTCTTGTTGGCCAGCGGCATCCTTCAGGAAGGCCAGGCATGGCCTCCTGCCCTCAGCTCATCAGGTATGGATGGCCCTTGGTTGGGGCCAGGTCACCCAGGTGCTCCTTGCAGGCAGGGCCAGATGTGCCTGTCACATGTCCCCTGGCCCCCAGATCCTTGTGCACAGCCACAATGTTGGATGGCAGCCCCTGGATCTAGGTCTTGCTGCCAGGGCATCCTTCCCCACCTGTCAGACCGGAGGCTCCGGGCCTCCCGTGACTTCCCTCCTACACCACAGGGGAACTGCTATGTCTGGAACCTGACTGGGGGCATTGGTGACGAGGTGACACAGCTCATCCCCAAGACCAAGATCCCAGCACACACCCGCTACGCCCTGCAGTGCCGCTTCAGCCCAGACTCCACGTGTGTGCAGGGCCTGGGGGGCCGGGAGCCCTTGCATGGCTGCGGGGAGGAAGCAGTGTGCCTGGGGCTGAGGGCCTAATGCGTTGGGCCTGCTTGGAGGACGGCAAGGGGGTACAGGATGGGAGTGGCCGTTGATGACACCCCTGCCACGCTCACACCCACCCCCAGGCTCCTCGCCACCTGCTCGGCCGACCAGACATGCAAGATTTGGAGGACGTCCAACTTCTCCCTGATGACGGAGCTGAGCATCAAGAGCAGCAACCCTGGAGAGTCATCCCGAGGCTGGATGTGGGGCTGCGCCTTCTCGGGGGACTCCCAGTACATAGTCACCGGTGAGCCCCGCCTGCCTGCCGTGCCTCCCTGCACCCGTTGGCCCGGCCTGGGGCTGCACTCTGAGCCGCCACCCACGCTCTCCCTCCCTGCAGCTTCCTCTGACAACCTGGCCCGGCTCTGGTGCGTGGAGACGGGAGAGATCAAGAGAGAGTACGGCGGCCACCAGAAAGCTGTTGTCTGCTTGGCCTTCAACGACAGTGTGCTGGGCTAACCTGTGTCCCCTCAGGATTGCAGGCAGCTGTCCAGGCGGCACCAGCTGGATGTGTCTGTCCAGCTGCCCAGATCAGAGTGACACCCCATGGCTGGTCTCTACCATCCTAGGCTCGCTGGACCTGACTGACCTACCCTGGTCCCTGGCCAGACTAGACTGGCCAGGCTGGTCCATCCTGGGACTCTCTCAGCCCCGGCTGCTTACATGGATGTGAGGAGGCTCAGGAGGCCCACCCTAGGCAGCTTGCATTCCCTTCAGAAATTCTGGACCCACAGGGCCTAGAGCCGCTGAGGGGGATCCGAGGCTGGTGCCCATCCCCAAGCCAGTGCCTCCTCCTTCCCCTCCCTGCCACTGTTTCGTGTCCCGAGGCCACAGAGGACACCGTCATGGCCAGGTGGAGTTGTTTATTAGCCCCGCCAGCGGCTACCCTCCATGGACTGGTGATCGCGCCAGCCAGCTGGCTGGCCTGAGGGGCTGCGCTGTAAGGGCTTAGTCCGGGAGGTAATAAAAGCAGACGGACATGCAGATGTTGCTTGGGAAGCAGATGTCGATGCATAGGTAGATCAGCCGCTGCCTCTGGGGCCCTGGGGGGAGGGGCCTCCATGATCCCTAAAGGACTCCTTCCCCACCCCGCCACCGACTGTCCTGCGGGAGCCCAGGCCCCTCCGCACAGCCTGCCCCAACTCACTCTCTGCTCGTCGGGCCCAGTAAATGGGGGTCTTTGCACAAAGGTTCCGCACAGAAGCCCCCACCTGGGCAGGGTCCACCTCACGGCTCCCAAGCACTGCCAGCAGCTCCTGGGCATAGTGGGTGTCCTGGCTGGGGCTGCGAGTCCCTTGGGGCTGCAGAGAAGGACACTCGCACTGCCCCTGGCTGGGTTGGGCCCACATGTCCCTGGACATGCTGGCATTGTGCCAGCCCTGCCCTGGCTCTTGTCAGCAGCCTCAACCAAAGGAAGATAGAGCTTCTGTTCCCCTGAAACTGGAGCCCCATCCTGCCCCGGGCCCAGACCACACACAGGACCCTTTGTCTGGCCCCTGGCTGGAGGCTCCTTACCCAAGAGGTGTTCACCAGCAGCTGCAGGGTCTCGCGGTCTCGGGGTTCCATCAGGCGGAGGAAGCAGGCCCGGTGCTCTGAGGGGCGGTAACAGACACAACCCTGGGAAGGCAGGCAGGTGAGGCAGGGCCACCTGAACATCCACCCCCGCCCCCACCCCCCTCCCCAGGCCACTCACGCTCTGCCCGTCGAACAGCACTGCCCAGCTGCGGTTGCTCTGAGCTGGAGTCACCCTGATGGTTGCCACGTTCTGGGCCACGTCCACCTGTTCGGTTTGGTTGGACCAGGGTACCCTGGGGCTCGGGAGGGTCAGACGGAGCGTCTGCAGCAGTGGCTAAGAGTGGGAAGCAGGAGCTCAGCTGGCCAGGCTGGAGCAGACCCCAACACTCCCCCAGCCCTGCTGCGAGGCTTCTAACCCCGCCACCCCTCTGGTCCTCCTGCTGTCTGCTCCGAGCCCTGGCTCCACTGGAAGTGTGGGCTATGCTGGTCTCTCCTCCTCCTCCCCACTGTCTGTGCCCTGCCCGGGTCCTGAGGGGGCCTCACCTTGAGAGGGCTGTGAGCGAAGCCAAGAAGCCCTCCAGCCACAGCCCCAGCGGTGGCCAGTGCCAGCAGCAGCAGTAGGAGGCCAGGAGCTCTCCAGCCCCCGTGGCAGGGCTTGGTCTTCACGTGGAGGCACATTGCAGTCAGTGGGGCCTGGAGTAGAGACCAGGCAACAGGCTGGCTCAGGGAAGGAAGGGGCTGAGGAGGTATGGGAGGTGGACGCTTCTCCTGCCCCTGCAGGACAGGCCCTGGGTCTTTGTCCAAGGAGAGGGCACCGAGTGGTGGGAGGCACTCACCCCGACAGGTCCAGACCCGGGTCTCTCGGCCCGGCAGCTCCCCTGCTCCATGATGCAGCCCTGGTGACAATGTGCTGATTGTCTGCTGCAGCCCGGGAAACCTCAGGACACCTCCGATGAGTCAAACAATCGACCTGGCCCCTTCCCCTCCTGACCCCCCTGCCTCCTCCCCAGCCCAGCTACCTGATATCCGGGTCAGAGACAGGTCACCTGGGGAGGCTGCTCGTCACTGTGCCTGGCTCTCCCAACACCTGGCCTGTGCAGACCAGAGCACACATGGTCACGGGAGGTCATGAGAGCGTGGCCACTGTGGAAGTCAGGACCCAGCGGCTGGCACAGAGAGCAGCTGAGGCCTGGCCGACTTTATATAGGGAGTCTAGTTGGGGGCAGATTTAATTTTTCCTAAAGAAGCCTGTTTCTAGTCTCTCAGGTTACCTCTACACTCCCAGGACTGGGTACAGGGCCTGGCACGCAGCAGACCATTAACAAGTGCCTGTTTCATGAATGACAGGCATGGGACTCTGTGCCACTTCCCTTTCCTCCCCATGCACCCCAGCTGCTCCCAGCTGCTTCCCAGCCCCCACCAACACAGGGCACTCCCCCAGGTAGGTGCCTGCCTGAGACCAGGATGGCTTCCAGGAGGCTCCACTGCGGTGAGGACAGCTTCCTGAAATCTCCTGCACGCCCCAGGATGGTTAGGTCAGCCTCATGTCCACTGACCCCTGCCCTGCCCAGCGTGGCTTTCTCTGACTGGTGCCGTGCATTTCTAGCTGCTTGATGCTGTGGATCCCAACAGTTACTGGCCCTCAGCACTGGCAGCTTTCAGGAAGTGCATTCCTTAACCGGCTTCACCCCATGGCCCTTTCATACTTTCTTTGTCCCTTGTTTTTCCTGATTCTTCAGAACCTGACTCCCTGCAGTGGGCCTGAAATGGGGTGGAGTTGCTGTGGTCAGCGTCCCAACTCTGGAATTGGAATCCCAGAATGGCCTTGTACTGAATGTACCCGGCCCTGCTGCCCTTTCCACTGCCCAGCTGTGGTGAGACAGCTGCACCCTGTGTGAAGGCTGCTGTCTAGGCGAGAGCGAGGAACACCAGAGTCAGCTGGGGTTTGAGAGTTTAATATACCTTTGGGTTCACACAGTGCAATGGGGTGTAGACATGATGCACAGGGCTCCCGGGCCGCCGCCCAGCAGAAAAGGGATATGTTGCTGGCTGCTGCACCTGCCGCGTGTTCCTGGTGTGGGTGACAACGCCCTGACAGGCCTGCTCAATATCCTGACCCACCTTGAGCCGACCTCGCAGAGCCAACGTCAGCACCACCAACCTCACAGGCGCCCGCTGCCCTCGTGTTGCCCACGGCAGAGTCCAAACCCCAGACACCCAGGCCTGGGGGGAGCTGGAGGCTCAGGACACCCTTTATTGCTCTAAGCACTCTTACGAGAGTTAATGAAGGAGCACTGTGACCCTGGGGCTAGGAGAAAAGTCACAGGATCTGGGCAGATGCCACTGGGTGCAGGGCGAGGCACCAGGAAGGAGTCGGCCAAAAGGAACAGCTTCCCAGGCCCTACCCTACAAGTGCGGCCAGAGAGTCTGCTTATCAGGCCTATTCTCAACCGTCAGCAACTTAGGGAACAGGCAGAAAAAGCATGGCCCCCTGCCAAAAACCCTTGGCTAGCCAGTGGACCCTTCCAGTCCTCCAGATGGCAACTGACAAGGGACTCCAGGGTCAAAATAGGTGGCCTCATGGACCATTGACATATGACACCCATCCCAACCAAGACAGGAAAAGACTGGATGCTCTGTAAAACGACTTCCTGTTTTGAGGGACACCTCTTTCCTCCTCTACCCAGAGGGAGCCTTGGGTGACAAGCATTCCTTAGCCAGCACATGCCTTTGGCCATACTGCTGGCTGCGGGGCACGGAGACTTCTTCAGTGGGATTTTCCCTACAAGACAGAGCACAGCTATTAATCGACACGCTTACGATTCAATTCCACCACCTGACAAAGTTGTTCAAAAGTTAAAAAAACTTTTGGTACCAATGCTGCTCTGAGCTCCCTGCACGGCAGCCCAGAGTTCAACGAAGGCATTCATACCCTCCTGGCGCTCAGCAAACAATATGCTCAGTCCAAGTCACCTGGGTTTATATGCACATTTAGAAAAGATGAGGTTTAGCCAGGCTGAGTTTACAGAACTGCACAATCGTGCATGAGGAGTTGCAGCCCTGGGTATCTAAAACGGAACATACACTCAATTGTGACATCAGAGTGGTTTTTAAGGAAGTGTGGGGTGGTGGTGAGGGCAGCACCCACACCCCACCACCTGAGACCAGCCCTTTCCTCCACTCCCAACCTGCAGGTGAGGGGCTGAGGCAGCAGTAGGCTCCTCTGCTGATGACCACACAGACGGGGCCCTGGGTTTCTCACAACAGTCAAAATAATCAGCCCCTCCTCCCCAAGATCCCTGAAATTTTCAATAAAATACATGACACCCCTAGACCCACCTCAGTCCCATTAGCAGGCCCCAAGGTTACCTGAATCCTAGACATATGCTGAACCCAACTGCAAGACCAATTGGCACCTAAGGCCCAGGACCCCCACAATGCCCTCCAAGCTTAAAAGTGCATCTTAAAATATAAGCATTTGTAAAAATCCAACCCCCCAAACATTTACTTACAAGGTTAACAACTAGTACCTTTGCTTAACTCCAAGTAAGCAAACTTGAAGCCACCTAGCTGAGTGATGCTTAAGCCCCACCTATTAATTTGGGTGATTTTCAATTTTTTTTTATTCTGGAGATTAAAGACACTAAATCTTTAACCTTGAAGGGCAGGCAAAAGGTCGGCTATGCTGTCAACATAGAAGTCAGGGACCATTTTCTTCTTAGACAGGCAGTCACTTTCCTGATTACTCTTCACATCCCGCAGAGTGGAGACCCCAGTGAGGGTCAGGATGGTCTTCAGACCACAAGTGACGCCCAGGAGGATGTCTGTGTCCAGGCGATCACCCACCATGATGGTGCGCTCCGGGTTGATGCCATATTCCTGGGACACGCAGTCGAAGATGAAGCGGCTGGGCTTCCCTATAACGTCGGCTTGGCGCTGCGCGGCCATCTCCACGGCTCGGACCAGACAGCCGGTACCTGCGGGGCGGAGAAGGAAAGGAGGAGAGTGCCGGGGGTCAGAGGCCGGGAGGGACCCGTCGCTCGCCCTCCAGCCTCCCTCCCCCGGGGCGCACGGACCCGCGATGAAGCGGCCGTTCTCGAGTGGGAGCCGGTTGTCCATGTTGGTGCCCACGAGCAGGCAGCCGGGCTGCTGCAGGTAGCGCACAGCCTTCGTGAGCTTCATGTAGCTGAAGTGTGGGTCGAAGCCCACCACGACGGCGCGCACATCAGGCTCCAGGGGCTCATCCAGCCAGGCGCTGGGGCCGTCGCCCTGCAGCGGCTCGGGCCCCACGCCCACGCAGGAGACGCCCACGGCCTCCAGCTCGGTGGCCAGGGCCACGCTGCCCAGCACGTAGGCCTTGGGGGTCGGTAGACCGGTCAGGCGCTGGCGCAGGTAGAGCGCGGTACAGTAGGCCGTGCCGAAGACCTCGCTGCCGGCGCCGGGCCCCGTCGGGCCGCCGAAGCCCAGGCGCCGCAGCTTCTCGGCGTAGGCCTCGCGGGTCTTGCTGCTGTTGTTGGTGATGAAGCCGAGGCGCTTGCCGCGGGCCCGCAGCGCCGTCAGGGTCTCGGGCGCGCCGGAGACCGCCGTCTCACCGCGCCACAGCACGCCGTCGCAGTCGAACAGCACCGTGTCCACGTCGGCCAGCAGCTCCTGGGCCCGCTTGGCATTCAGCCGCACGCAGCGGCCCTCGTCGCCGCCGGCCTCCACCTCCGCCATGGCCCGCCGCCGCCGCCGCCACCGCCGCCACCGCCGCCACCGACCGCCAGCTCTTCCTCGCAGCCGCCCGCCACCGCCCCCGCCCCGCCCCCGGCTCACTCATTGGCCACGCGCCTCGCACTTGCCGCCCATTGGACACCGCCTGCGCCAATCCGCCCCCGCCTCCCGCGGGCTGCAGGAGCGCAGCGCCAACCTTCACGGTCCGGCGCGGGCAGGCAGGCAGCCATTGGCTGCCAGGCCCTAGGCGCCCCGGTGACTGGCTGGCAGGGAGCCAACCGGCATTCTGCGTGGGACGCTCACTGCGGAAATTCAGCGGAGGAGCTGGAGAATCGGCGCAGGACGTAAGCCTGCCGTTCATTGGCTGCCGCGGGGCAGCTCGCCCATTGGAGGCTCTTGGTCAGCTTAGGTGACGGAGGCCCTTAATCCAGTGACCCCCCCCCCAAACCGGCCGAGCCGGCTGCTGATTGGCTGGCTTGTCTCCGATCTTGCCGGCGGGGTTCACCGTAGCACCGCGGCAGAAGGCGGGGCCGCGGTCCCCTTTTAAGCCGGAGTCACGTCCGCACCGTTGCCAGGGCGGGGCTGGGCTGTGCCCTCCGCCGTGGACACAGTCCGGACGGTGTCTGCGCGTGGGCCGACTACGGCCATTCCTGAGAGCCAGCCGCAGGCTCCTTCCCAACAAGCGTCACGTTCTCATTTCCAGTCGTTCGCAAAAACGCTTTCCTTGTGCCTTGGTGGTCATGTGGACGAGTAATTACAAGACAGTGGCTTTAGGGTCTAAGAGAAGGGCAGTAGTGCCTAGAACAAGCACTCAACAATTGGTCGCTATTATCATCATTATTAGGTATTATTAACTTTTATGGAGGCGTAACATACAGTAAATTGCATAAACTTTAAGTGTGCAGCTTGATGGAATTTTTACATCCCTGTTATGCATGTGTAAACATAGCCCAGTACTTCCCTGGTGGCTCAGCGGTTAAGAATCCACCTGCCAATGCAGGGGACACGGGTTCGAGCCCTAGTCCGGGAAGATCCCACATGCCGCAGAGCAACTAAGCCCGTGCGCCACAACTACTGAGCCTGCGCTCTACAGCCTGTGTGCCACAGCTACTGGAGCCTGCGTGCCTAGAGCCTGTGCTCTGCAACAAGAGAAGCCACCGCAATGAGAAGCCCACGCACCGCAATGAAGAGTAGCCCCTGCTCGACACAACTAGAGAAAGCCCCCACGCAGTAACCAAGACCCAACGCAGCCAACAATAAATAAATTTATATATGTATATAAAAACATACCCTAGATCAAGGTATAGAATATTTCCATCACTCCAGAAAGTTCCCTCAAGTCACAATCCAGTCCATAGCGGTACCCCTCCCCGAACTGCTTTTCTGACTTCTGTCACCGTAGAGTGAGTCATAGCCTCCTTTGCCTGTTCTAGACCGTCTTACAGGAGCTTACCCTGTGTACTCCTCTGAGTCTTGCTTCTTTTGGATCAACATAATATCTGTGAAATCCATTCTTCTGTTTTTTTTTTTTTAATTGCCACATGGGTCATTGTAAGAATATACTCCCCTGATTTTTCTCCAGGTGATGGACATTTGGGTCGCTTCCAGTTTGGAGCTATTGTAAATAATGTCCCTATGAAGGTTCTTGTTCCTACACACTCATTTGTGGATGTGGGCCCTCATTTCTCTTGGGTATATACCTAGGAGTGGAATTCCCAGTTCATAGAGTAGGTGTATGTTTCTCCTTATTACTTTCACTAGGGCCACGTGACAGAATAGCAGGCCCCAGCTTCCTGAGCGCTTACCCTGTGACAGGCGATCCAGGCCTCCAACTCCTAGCGTGTCAAATCCCTGCTCCTCTCTTGGGCCCCAAATCTCCATAATGTCTACTCTGGACACCCCTCACCCCCAAACCCATGAGGTAAAGCCAGTAACCTCAGTACCCTTAAGGCCCTGATTGTTTACCTTCAGCCTGTTCTTTGGTCTTGGCTGGCCTGGGAACACCTGGAGGGCAGGGGCCATGGCCCACGAGGGCAGGATATGCAGTGTTCCTGCCTGGCGCACCCACTAGCCAGGAGGGGAGCAGCACCTTCCTCCCTGTGTCTTCCCACTCAGTTTTGTTGGTGGAGCCGACTGACACTGGGAAGAACTGGATTTGACAGAAGATCACAAATCCTGCTTTACCACCCGGAAACATTCAGTGTATGTGGTTCACTGGCCAGAATGAGAAAACACTGCTCTGTTCAGCCGTAGGCTGCCTGGTGCAATACTTGCCCGGTTGCCTTGGTTTACTGGGCACTCAGTAAGCATCTAGGCACTGAGTGCTGCTTCTTACCTGCATTACCTTGTCAGAATCACAGGACAACCCTGAGAGGCAGAGACAATTAGTGTCCCCATTTACAGATGAGGAAACTGAGCCACAGAGAGTCACCAGCTGAACAATGCAGAGTTGGGATTAAACTCAGCTGACCCCAAAGCTGAGCTCTGTTTGGTTTAACATCCCCTGTAGGTTGTAGAGTCTGAGCTGGCATAGTGGGAGAGATGGAACGGCCAGTATCAAGAGAGGGGATGGCTGTGGACAAGGTCCTGAAGGAGGTTGGAAAGGACGGTGCCCTTTATTGGGGAGGACTGTCCTTGGACAAGGTGCCATGCATCTGGATGGGAGAGGAGCACAGCATGATCAATCGCTTTGTGTCCCTGACACACAGTAGGTGCTCATTATATACCTGCGAATGGACGGCACCAGGGTCCTCCCAAGTGAGGAAGCTGGACCACAGGTGGAGTGGGGCGTGGACTTAGGTGGTACAAGGACACTAATCTTCATAGCATTGCATGGATTTGAATTGTATTAGAAAATACCAATAGCCACTGAAAATGTTTTCACAGATGTTATCACTTCCAATGAGCTAAGCAAAAAAGGGTGTCATTGAAAAAGGACTGAAGGGAATTCCCTGGCAGACCAGTGGTTAGGACTCCGAGGTTTCACTGCCGAAAGTGTGGGTTCGATCCCTGGTTGGGGAACCAAGATCCTGCAAGCCGCACGGCGCAGCCAAAACAAAACAAAACAACAACAACAAACCCTTAAAAAAAAAAAAGAAAGGAAAAAGGACTGAAGTGGCAAAAAAAAAAATTGGAAGCAACCTAAATAATCTTCAACATGGGATTGGTTGAATAGATTTAAGTACATCCAAGGAAGGGAGATTGAGTAGCCATCATAAAGGTTAATGGAGTTCCTGTCAGGCTCTGACCACAGAGAAGCCATTATTGACTATCAAACACACAGTGTGCAGGTGGAGCCCACGCCGAGGGCAGGGTGGGAAAGGAGGCCATCTGGAGGAAGGAGGACTTTGGGGAAGGGAGAAGGCCTGCCCCTGGCCACTCCGCCTTCCAGTGACCTCAGGCCCACTCCTGTTGCCGCTGGTCTGCCTGGGCTTCAGCTGAGGTGGGGCCTAGAGCTCACTGGGTCAGGATTCCCTTTTCTGACCCCCAGGGAATAACCAGGCAGGAGCCCTGGCCCGTCCCTGACAACTCTGTCCTACAGGCTCTGGAGCATGGAGCAGGGCAGGTTGTCTGTCTCCCCGGGGCCAGCTCCTCCTCATGTCCATCCACAGCCAGGCTGTGCTCTGTCTTTGAAATCCACCCCCACTCCATTCCTCTAGTGGTCTTCCTCTTCCTCTCTGATGCTGGCTTTCCCATCACTCCCCCACACATCCTCAAGTGAGGTGTCCTCCTGGTCCTCTCTTCCCAGGTGCCCCCTAGATCCCTCCTGCTCCATAAGTACCCACCTGCTCCTCCGCCTGTTTGTCCCTCTCAGAGACTGTCCATCCTAGATCTTCCTTTCCTGCACCACAGTCAGGAGGATCCTTCTGAAACACTGTCACTCTCTGTTTAAATGCCTGCAATGGTGAGCAAGCCCCCTGCAGAAAGCAGCCCCATTTTTACCCCAGCCTGACTTCTGGTGATCCAATCTGTGCCTCACACATCCCAGCTCCTGACAGGCTAAGGGTCCTCAGTTCCTTAGCTGGGCAGCCCCAGCATGCAGACAATCTCTGCTGGTGTCCTTCCCAGGGCAGAGCTGCCCACTCTCTGTCTGGGCCCTTGTGTCCGTGCTTGGTCTTTCCCGGAGATTGGCCTTCCTGGAGGGAACTGGGTCTGATTCACCTGAGTCTTTGGAATCTAGCACTGGGCTGAGCCACAGAGAATAACCAAGCTGGGAGAGCACGACCTGTGGGTTTCTAGCCCATGACTCTGGACAGACCTGGGTTAGATCTTTGGTCTGCCCTTGGGCAAGTGTTCCATCAGTTCTGTGCCTCAGTTTCTTCTTCAAAATGGGGATGATTGGTATCTTAAATGAGAAAATCCTAGAACGCACTTAGCTTCAAAGAACTAATGCTACCTTAAAAAGAATAAAAAGAATCTGTATGCACATGTTCATAGCAGCACTATTTACAATTGTAGATTAGGTGGAAACAACCCAGACGTGAAAAATGAAAATCAGTCTGTTCATATAATGGAATATTATTCAGCCACAAAAAGGAATGAAGTACTGCTGCATGCTACAACCTGGATAAACCTCAAAAACATCATACTAAAGTGAAAAAAACCAGATGAAAAAGACCACGCGTGTAATTCTGTTTATATGAAATGTCCAAAAAAAGCAAATCCACAGAGAAAGAAAGTGGTTTGCTAGGGGCTGGGGGGAGGGGAGAATGGGGAGTGACTGCTAATGCGTACAGGTTTCCTTTTGGAATGATGACAACGTTCTCTAACTACATGTTGGTGATAGTTGCACAACATTGTGAATGTACTGTCACTAACGGTAATTTTTATGTGTACTTACCTGCTATCTAGAGCTCGTGTGCCACAACTACTGAGGCCGGCACGCCTAGAGCCCGCGCTCCACAACAAGAGAAGCCACTGCAGTGAGAAGCCCGCGCACCGCAATGAAGAGCAGCCCCTGCCCACCGCAACCAGAGAAAGCCCGCACACAGCAACGAAGACCCAACGCAGCCAAAAATAAAAATAAAAAATAAATAAAGAATGAAAGGGTTAGTGAAGCTACCCGTGAGCCATCCCCAACTCGGGTTTTCCCCTGTGGCTGGGTCAACCATCAAGGGAGGTTCTGCCACCCGAGGGGGTCGGGGGCGGGCAGCGAGCACCACTCTACTGGTCCGAGCTGGGGCGGCGTCTCGGCAGCCGCCCACTCGAGCTCGGATCGCGGCTGGGCACCTGCGGCGGCAGCACCGGCTCAGGGCCGGTCAGTTGGCGCCGCCAGTTCGCTAGAGCCTTGAAGGAGCTGCAGGAACCCAGCCCCAGCCACGCCCAGCGGGCCCTCCCAGGCCCCGATCCTCCTCCTGTCAGTCCTCTCCACCGTAACTACACCACTCCCAGTAGTCCCGCCCCGTCTCTTCTCTCCCTGAGCTTGGCCCCGCCTCTGCGGTTCCAGGCCACACCCTTCGGACTCCGCCCCGCCTCCTGCCAATCAAACGCATCCTGGCTCCGCCCCATCGCCCTCCTCCCGTCTTCTCGCTAGCCTTGGCGCGGCCCGTTGTTATGACGACACGGTCGTAAATCCGCCATCTTCCTGCGGCGCGTTGCGACATGGAGGGCGCGATGGCAGTGCGGGTAACAGCTGCGCATACGGCAGAAGCCCGGGCCGAAGCCGGGCAGGAAGCGGGCGAGGGCGGGGTCGCGGCGGCGGCGGCGGCGGCGGCGGCGGCCTTGGCCCCCGGTGGCTTCCTTGGCCTCCCGGCGCCCTTTAGCGAGGAAGGTAACAGGGCCGGACGGGGCCGGGAGCGGCCAGGGTGGGGACGGCTCAGCTTGGCTGGTGGAGGCCCCGAGGGCCTGAGCTGATGGCGCGACAGACCCTCCCAGGCCCGGTTCCTTGCAGACCTCACAGGTCCCCACGGCACCCCTCATAGCCTTCCACGAGCCCCCTGGTTTCCTCAGATCCTCAGGCCTAACCCTGGAGGGGCGCCCATCACCCCCGTGGGCTCCAGTGCCCACCCGCGGATACTCACCTGTGTCCAAGCCACCGGGGCTGTCAGTGTAGACCTCGGCGATCGCCTCCACTGCCTGCCCCGCCCTCAGGCCAGCGGCCCGGCCCCCCTCTGCCTCCCAGTCTCGACAGGGCCCTGCCCTCCTCCGCGCCCCCTCCCACTTCACCTGATGGGCCACTGGGGCCCTGGCCGGGGTGTGACTGGAGGCTCCGGGAGGGCGGGGCCTCGGGTCTTTCCAGCACCCGGGGGGAGGCAGCAGAGCCCAGTGCTGGAAAGCTGCAGCCAGCTCTGTCCCAGACCTGCCACTTTCTAGCTGTTTGATCCTGGGCAGGTAACCACATACCTCTCTGAGCCTCCATTACCCCTTACAGAATAGGGATGCTACTGTTGAGGATAATGTATCGAGTACTTTCCATGCATCAGCATTTTTCATTCTCAAGCCAGCCCTAGATGCCATTATTATTATTACTATTATTATTCCCATTTTGTGGATGAGGAAAATTGAGGTTCAAAGATGTGAAAGTGACCAGGTCACCCAGCTAGTAAGTACCAAGGACTTGTTGGATACCAGGATTGTGTGACTCCTCAACCCACTCCCTTAACTTCTGGGTTCTGCTGCCTCATAGGATGGTGGTGAGAATCAAAATAGAGGATGTATGTGAATCTCTGAGAACAGTTCTGGGGACACACAGGGGCACTGATAGCTTTTGGAGACAGAATTCTGGTCTCTACCCTCTGAGCTTGTCCCAGGAAGCTTTAGACTGGGCCAGGCAGGAGGGGTTTGGTGGTGATATCGGGGTGGTGGTCTTTGTCCCCACAGGATTTGTAATTCTCAGTACATCATTTCTTGCTCCTTATTCCAGCTTGGGTAGGTAGCTTGGCATGGGGGGCAGTGCTACCCGCAGAGGGGTCTCTTTGGAGGTTGCTGTGCCCTGCTGGGCTTACCCAGGGCCTTATCTCACTCAGTGTTACAGGGGCCGGGTGTGTCCCCTTCTGTGGTGGGGATTCCTTCAATGGCAACACGCTGGTGCTGAGTCAGACTTGGGGAGTGGGGTGGGAGGGTTAGGAGGGTACAGTCACCTCAGTGCTTGGCTTGTGACTGTGAACCATCTGGAGGGGACCGTCCTCTGTCAGGTGGCCTTCTGTGAGTCTTGGCTGTAGTTTGGCCCTTTGCTCATTAATCCAGTAGACATCAACTGGGCTCCTTCTGTCCTCCAGGCCTGGGTTTGACCTTGATGTGGGACTGCAGTGAGGTGGTGGGAACTGGCAGACGTTTATGAAAGCAGAAGGAGCATCCCCCTATCCCTTGGGGTAAACAGCAGGGTGTCTGGGGTAGATCCTCAAGTTCAGGTTCTGGCCCCAACACGCACCAGCTGGGTGGCCTTGAATCTCAAGTTGTTTTTCTAGAGAGGGAATAGTCACTTCTGTTTCCTCAGGGTGCTGGCCGGATTTGCTGTTGGCCCCAGTAAGATGCCCAGCACATAGTAGGGGACTCAGTGAGCCGGAAGTCTCTCCTGCAGGACCTGGGGCAGGCACTGGCTGGTCAGCCCAGATGGTGAGGGGCTCAGGTGCGGTGGCCCATGGCCCTGGGGTGTGGAACCCCTCTGGGAAGTCCCACCCTGCGCGTCTTCACCAGAGTACGGAGGTGCCGCCTGTTTGGAACCAGTGAAGCAGAAGTCAGAGTGAGAAAAGAGTGGTCATGGGTTGAGGGTGCCCTACCTCTCCCATGTTTGCTGAGGACTGGCCTCTCAGCTAGAGCCTGTACACACACACTGAGTCAGCCCATTTTACAGATGAAGAAACAGACCCAGACCTGGTCACTGAGGTGCCCAAGGGCACATGCAAACCCCAACCAGTCTTAAACCCTGGTCCTCCACTGTCCCCAGACCAGCTTGGCTGAATCCCTCTGCCTCCCAGCTGCTCCCTGGGCCTCTCTCCCCTTATCTGTGAAGTAGGGGCTTTGGATCCCTACAGCCTAAGTGCATGGTCAGGGTTATCCCCTGCTGGATGCTGCTCTTCCTAGGGTGGGCACTGCTGTAGACCCCCGGAGAAGGCCTGGCACCCTGGGCTCCCAAGAGTGTGTTCAGCCCCTTTGGGAGGGCTGGGGAAGGCATCTCTGGTTCTGATGCCACCCTTGGGTGCATCTGCCTGGGGCTGGAATCCCTCCCAAGCCCCACTGACCGCAGGCTCGTTGCAGATGAGGATGACGTGCACCGATGTGGCCGCTGCCAGGCGGAGTTCACCGCCTTGGAGGACTTTGTTCAGCACAAGCTCCAGAAGGTCTGCCAGCGGGTGCCCCAGGAGGCCCTGCCTGCCACCAATGCTACTGCGCTGCTGGGTCAGGAGGTAGCATCCCCCTACTGCCATTGCACACGTGCGTGCCCTCCACCCTGCCCCTCGGCGGACAGCAGGATGAGGAGGTGGAGGCATGTCGAGACGGACCTGTGCCACCGGGGTGGGCAGAGGGCAGGCATCCGGCTGTGGGTGGGTGACTCCCGGCTGTGCTCTGGGCTTTCCCGGATGGCCTGGGATGCGGGCCCTCTCAGCAGCCTCTGGTTGAAGCCTGCACAGTTGGGGCCTGGGGTCCCTCCTTTTTTGAAGCCTGAGGGCCTGCCCTGGCTTAGGGATATCATGGTGGCTTTTGTCCTTTTGTCTCCTGTCCTGTACATATGGTTCCTGGGGATCCCACAACTCTGTCATAAAAATGGCCAACTTTGTTGCACTCGGTGTGTACTCGGGCTGTATACGCACAGTCTACTGAGGCCCATGGCACCCCTGTGGGCGCTCTTGTCATCCTCATCCTATGGAAGTGGGAAAGGAGACTCCAAGAGAAGTCAGGTGCCTCTGGTCACCCCGGGAATGGCCCAGAGGAGTGGGCCCAGAATTGTCTCACTCTGACTCTGTGCTCTTTTCCTGCCCCTCCCAGAGGTGTCCTCTCCTCCAGAAGGCCCCCGGCCCCACATCCCTGGGGGGCCTTTGCCCCGATCACCTGGCTGGGCTGTAGGTGGAGGTGCTCACCTTCATCTCTGCAGAGCCAGCTGAGCCTCAAGCTGGAGCTTCTAGTCACTTCATCCTGGAGTCCTCCCTGAGGGTGCTCAGGGCTCCCCATGGGGCCCTTGGTGGCTGGAGGCATTAGAGTGATGGGGCCGACCCCTGGGCCTGGGGTGGAGGGTTCAGGCTGGGAGTCAGGCTCAGAGCAGTGGTCCGTTGGGGGAGATGAGAGGCCCCACCCCAGCCATCCTGCATGGACATAAACCTGAGCTCTGGAGCCCTGGAGACGAGTCTCCTCTGTCCCCTGTCACCCAATGGCAGGTGGAGCCAGCAGCAGCAGGCTCAGAGGAGCCCATCACCGTGGCCCACATCGTGGTGGAGGCAGCCACTCTCACGGCAGACATCAGCCACACTCCTGACATTGTCGGTAAGCTGGTTTGGCCCCACCATGGCTGTTCACGTGTGGCTTTCTCAGTGCTGAGGCATTGCTGACCTGTTAGTCATCCACGGTCAAGGCTGGAAGCTGGGGACCTCTGCTGCCTGTGCCCCTCTGCTGTCCCGAGAGCAAAGCCTGGCTGAGGAGGGGCTGAGACCTTGTGTGCACCTTCCCCAGGGCAGGGCCTGCAGCAAGAGCAGGCATTGGCCACCAGGCCCTGCCCTGCCCAGAAAGCGGAAGCCCAGAACCTGGGCAGCCCTGGGGGACACCTGGGCCTCGGGGAGTCTTCACTTTGTGCATAAATCATCAGCTGGCTGCTCTCTCCTGCTGCTGCCCCGGACTGTCTCTGCCCTGGTTCTTCTGGAATCTTCCCTACTTTTTTGCCACCCTCCAACCCCAACCCTGGTTCCTACTTCCCACCCCACAGTTGGCTCTGGAGGGTCAGGCTGGGGTGTGCGTGGGGTGCACCTGCTGCTCCAGCTCTGCCCTGACCTGCTGCCCGACCTTGGCCTTCACCTCCCCAGTGCTCACTCCCTCTGGCGTGGGGGTGGCGATTCCTATCCTGATTCTCACATGGCCTTTAAGAGCATACAACGCCAAGTCAGGCTCTTTGATGGCTTTTTTAAAGTGCAGTAGGGCAGGGAGTGTTGGGATGTTGAGCGGTCTGGATTGGGTCACGTGCTGCTTAATAGGAGGCAGGTGAGCGTGCAGCTGGGACATTCAAAGGGCAGCCCGAGGGAGCCGGGGGCTAGGTGTGAGTGTGGCAGTGCAGGGAGGCTGGACTGGGCCTGATGGCACGGGAGGTTGGGAAGGGAATGGGCAGGGGCCTTGGCAGGGACGTGAGTAGGTGACTGGACAGGAAACAGGTTTGGGCAACAGGTAGAACTTGGCCTTGGGAAGCCCTTGGGACCAGCTGGAGTAGGAAGAGGTGGGGAGGCGACCTGGGGGAGGGGAACCTCAGAGCAGGCTGTTCTGCCAAGGTCCCATCCCAGGGAAGCTACAGGACCTGTCCCTGTCTCCACACTGTCTTTCCCCCGACATTCCTGTGGACGAGGACGGTTGCCTGTTGCTCCTCTGGGATAAGAGGGCTGACGTGGGAGGTGGGGCCATGCCCAGCCCTGGTGTGGAGTTTGGCTTCTTGGGTGGTGGTGTCATATGGGAAAACAGGTTCCCTGGGTTCAGGCAGCATCTCCAGGCTCTGGCCCCCTGGCTAGCCAGGCCCTGCCTACCATCCAGCCTCCAGCTGGCCCAAGCCCGCGGCTGGGCAGCTCCTTGTGCTCCAGGGGCTCCTCTCTGGGCACCCGCAGCCTCTCTTGCACCCTTGGGAGTTTCCCCTTTGGGAATTTCCCCTTTGCAGGCATCCTGGGTACCCCAAATGTCCCTTTGGCATCAGCTGCTCAGCGATCTGGAGCCCAGGCCAGAGTCCTAAACCACCAGCTGCTGGCATCACAGGGCTGGGGGTTCTCAGTCCTTGCTGGGCTGGGGGGTGCAGTTCCCAGGGACTGCGCAGGGGGCTGGATACCCACTGCAGGCTCTCCTGCCTCTTCCCTGGAAACAAATATGCATTCTGTCTCTGGACTCGGGGCAGCCACGTTCCCCCCTTCTCTGATCCCTCTGTCTGCTGTGCCACACTCAAACTCAAGTCCTAGCCTGGCAGAAATCCCTGTTCTTTTGGAAATTCACTCCTGAGGGGGAGGAAAAATAAAGCTTCAAGCATGTCAGCTAGGGCAGGAGGGAGAGGTGCCCTTAATTGTTTGAGTCACGGCACTTCTGTTCTGTTTTGGGAAAATGGCTTGTCAAAACACGATGCCAGCCTGATTGAGATGGTTTCTAAGAAGCGGCTTCACAACCGATTGCCACGTGTTGTTTTCATGAGCAGAAATTGTGAAGTGTGTTTACAGCTTAGCTTTGCACAGTGTCAGATTTCTTCAACCCCCATGAGAGCTGCAAAAGCACAGCCTTCCTTCCTCAGACTGTCCTAGGCGTGTCGAGCGCTCCCTCTCCCAGGCTGGGTCTCTTGCCTGCCTGTCTTGAAACTGATGCTGGTGGGTGATCCCCAGAGGCATTTCCTCCTCACGTTAGCCGGAGCCGGAGCAGCGAGGAGGCCGATGGTGGCGAGTTGGCCTGTCCACTGCCTCTGTGCCGGAACTCTGCCGCCCTTGGACACGGCGGGACCCCTGTGCACATCTAGTCGTGCGTGCCTCTTGGCTGAGGGGAGGGGGCATCCGTGCTCATGGTGGGTTTCCCTGCTGAACACATTCTGGAGGCCTGGAACTCCTCTAGGCAGCTCCATGGAGTCAGAGCACAGTACCTCCCACCCTTTCAGGCTGAGCAGGCGCCATGTGCTGGGGCTGGGGGTTGGTCAAGACAACTCCACTGTGCCACAGCAGTGTCCTCGGGCTGGGATCCGAGGAAGCAGCAGGGCCCATGGCATCCCAAGGCTCAGGCTCATCTGCCTCTCCTCAGGTGGTGGACACATCAAAGAGGTCATCGTGGCCTCTGAGGCGGAGCCGGGGGACAGCGGGATGGCAGAGGCCCAGGGCAGCCCCAACTGTCAGGGGCCTGGGCTCTCTGGGGAGGGTGAGCAGGCCCAGGTCAAGCTGCTGGTGAACAAGGACGGCCGCTACGTGTGCATGCTGTGCCACAAGACCTTCAAGACGGTGAGGCCCTGGGGCCGCGGGCGCACTGGCTGTGGGAGCCAGGCCTTCCCGCTCCTGCCCAGGGAGGTGCCTGAGCCTCGCCGCCCCTCCCCCACAGGGCAGCATCCTTAAGGCCCACATGGTCACCCACAGTAGCCGAAAGGACCACGAGTGCAAACTGTGTGGGGCCTCCTTTCGCACCAAAGGCTCACTCATCCGGCACCACCGGCGGCACACAGGTGAGCTGGCCTCGGGCCTGGGGCCGGGAGCTGCACAGCACGCTGCCGCTGGCCCTGGGGGTGCCCCGGCTCCTAGGCTTCGTGGCCCCTTCCTCCTGGTGGTACTCCAGGCCTGCCTTCCCCTCAGAACCAAGTCAGCGTCCCACCCGAGGCTGACGCCATTCTCTCTGCAGATGAGCGTCCCTATAAGTGTGCCAAGTGTGGAAAGAGCTTCCGCGAGTCGGGTGCGCTGACCCGGCACCTCAAGTCTCTCACCCCGTGCACAGAAAAAATCCGCTTCAGCATGAGCAAAGATGTGGTTGTTGGCAAAGAGGACACTCCCACAGGTCAGTGTGGTCGGGGGCTCCCTGCCCCGGCCCTGCCTGCTCTCTGAGTGCCACCCTGGTTGGGTGTTTCCTCATGGATTCTCTTGGTTCTGCCTTAAAGGGCCTGGTGCCTCCACCGTGGGGACTGTTACATCATCGGCAATGACAGGTGGGCCCATGGAAACTTCGCCTGTGATTCACCTGGTGACAGATGCCAAGGGCACTGTCATCCACGAAGTCCACGTCCAGATGCAAGAGCTTCCCCTGGGCATGAAAGCCCTCACCCCAGAGGTGGGGATAGGTCAGGGGAGGCCTTTGTCTGCTCAGCACCAGGCTCTGTTCTGGACACTGGCTCCATTGGGAACAGGACTGACATGGGCCTGCCTTCCTGCTGCTCAGTCTGGTTGCTGGGTGGGGAAATGGGAGACCCAGGTCATGGCAGGGAGGGGCAACGGAGAGTGAGCTGGGGATGAGGTGGGGCAGGGGAAGGCAGGTGGAGTGGGCTGTGGGGCTCCCAGGGGCATTCCTGAGTGAAGATGCCAGGTATGCACGGGGGCCCCTGGGGCTGCCCTGTGCGGTGGTGGCGGGTGGGTGCTGCGTGCCGGGCTGCCTGGCCAGCCTCCCTTTGCCTCCCCTGCAGCCCCCCGGCCCTGAGGAGCTTCCCTGTTCCAGCGAGGGCAGCCGTGAGAACCTGCTGCACCAGGCCATGCAGAACTCCGGCATTGTCCTTGAGCGGGTCCCTGGGGAGGAGGGAGCCCTGGAGCCAGCCCCTCCCACTGTGTCCAGTCCCCAGCCCCTGGGAGATGGTCCCCCAGAACTGCCGCTGCTGGAGGTGGAACAGGTGGAGACAGTAGGTGCCTGCGCTGCCGGCGTGCCCCTTCTGGGGGGCTGGACCTTGGGTACGAAGTCACCATGCTATCCTGGCCGCCACCAGCCTCCTTGCTGTGCTCCCTGAGGTGGAAAGTTGCATCACTGTCTGCAGTGACTTTGTCCCCTGATCTGTTTATCGCCTTCCTTGGGCCCATTATGGAGCCTCCCAGGGTCAGGGTGCCTCGGTCTGGCCTCCACGGTGCTGCTTGGGCCCAGCCCGCAATGGGTACTAGAGGTGTGCTGTGGTCCCCCAGCAGGTGGCCAGTGAGGCCTCAGCTGTGCCTAGGACCCACCCGTGCCCTCAGTGCAGTGAGACCTTCCCAACGGCGGCCACCCTGGAGGCCCACAAAAGAGGCCACGCAGGTGGGTGGCAGGATGGTGGGGGTACTGGGCAGTGGACGGCTGTGGGTAGCCAGGAGGGGTTCTCGGGTGTGCCGTGGATGGTCAGGGTTGCCTGTGGGCAGGTGGCTAGGGTGGCGCCCTCGGGTGGTGGTCCCGGCCTGACACGGAGTGTGGCCCCAGGGCCGAGGCCATTCACATGCCCGCAGTGTGGCAAGGCCTTCCCCAAGGCCTACCTGCTCAAGAAGCACCAGGAGGTGCACGTGCACGAGCGCCGTTTCCGCTGTGGGGACTGCGGGAAGCTCTACAAGACCATCGCCCACGTCCGCGGCCACCGGCGTGTCCATTCAGATGAGAGGCCCTACCCCTGTCCCGAGTGTGGCAAGTGCTACAAGACCAAGGTGGGCCCCTGATCCCCCATCTGTGGGCTCCCTGCTCCCTAAGCCAGATTTGTCCCTTGTTCCGTGCCCCCAGACCTCCCTCCTCACCCCTCACCTGACAGCCTGCTCAGTCCTAACCGGGGCCCTCAGAGGGGGCTGGGAGAGCCAAGGCCAGGCTGGCCCTGATGGTGGGTCTCCACAGAATGCCCAGCAGGTGCACTTCCGGACACACCTGGAGGAGAAGCCGCACGTGTGCCCGTTCTGCAGCCGAGGCTTCCGGGAGAAGGGCTCGCTGGTGCGGCACGTGCGGCACCACACGGGCGAGAAGCCCTTCAAGTGCTACAAGTGTGGCCGCGGCTTTGCCGAGCATGGCACACTCAACCGGCACCTGCGCACCAAAGGTAGGGCCGGGAGGTGGCAGGGACGGGGTGGGGGGCCGCGGCCGTCCAGCACTGACCGAGCTCCCTGCCACAGGGGGCTGCCTGCTGGAGGTAGAGGAGTTGCTGGTGTCCGAGGAGAGCCCTGCAGCAGCCGCCGCCGTCCTCGCCGACGACCCGCACACCGTGTTGGTCGAGTTCTCATCCGTGGTAGCCGACACCCAGGAGTACATCATCGAGGTGGGTATGGGGCCACCAGAGTTCGGATGGGGCCTGGGGCGGGCAAGGCTGACTTCTGATCCTCCGTCCAGGCCACTGCGGATGATGCAGAGACCAGCGAAGCCACGGAGATCATCGAGGGCACCCAGACAGAGGTGAGGGGCTGGGGGATGGGCGGGGTGGGGTGGCCTGGCACCCTCACCAGACTCATGGGCTGAGCCTTGAGCCACCCACAGGTGGACAGTCACATCATGAAGGTAGTGCAGCAGATCGTGCACCAGGCCAGCGCCGGGCACCAGATCATCGTGCAGAATGTGACCATGGACCAGGAGGCAGGGCTGGGCACAGAGGCAGCTGCTGCTGACACCATCACTATCGCCACCCCCGAGAGCCTGACGGAGCAGGTGGCCATGACGCTGGCCTCGGCCATCAGCGAGGGCACTGTGCTCACAGCCCGCTCGGGTACAAATGGCGCCGAGCAAGCCACTGTGACCATGGTTTCATCAGAGGACATTGAGATCCTGGAGCATGCGGGAGAGCTGGTCATCGCCTCGCCGGAGGGCCAGCTTGAGGTGCAGACAGTCATCGTCTAACACGGGCGCCTGCAGGGTCCCGGGAGGCTGGGCTGGGGCAGGGGGTGAGGACCCCGAGTGCCCTGCCCTTGCCTGCCTGGCCGAGTACAGAGAAGATGGGCATAGAACTCAGGCGTTCAGAGGAGATGTGGAAGTGTAAATACACAGAGTTTTTGGTTGCTTTACAATAAAACATGAAAACCCGCCGCTTGTGATGTTGCGGCAGTGGCAGCCTCAGGGGCTGGTGCCACTGCCCTGGCAGGTTCCTCTGTGGCAGCCCCTGCCCGCCCAGGGATCCCAACAGGGCTGGCGGCACCTTGGCAGTGTGTGGGTGTCATTGGTATGTGGACAGGCAGCCTCCTGCTGCTGCCTTGCCCAGCTGGAGCTGTGACCCCAGCTTCCTGAGGCCCATAGAGGTGGGTGGGAGGGGATGCTGCTTCCTAGCCTCCAACCCTGGGGCCTCCCTGGGGCCGGGGAATGAGACTGGGAGACCCAGGAGTCTCGGCTTTTTACCTTGAGGTGACAGCACGTGGAGAAGCAGCAGGAGATGCTGGGCCACAAATGGGGCCGGTCTTTCCTGATTGTGTTGACTTAGTTTCCCTGAAGAGATGCAGCTTGAGGGAGATTCTGGGTGACCGAGTTTCTCGGGGGCAGGGACAGGAGCAAGACCTGGACCGTGGGCATGTCTGGTCCTCTTTCCCAGTCCTGATGTAGCTCTTGGGCTGGCAGGGCCTTCTGAGTCCCTGTTCTAACAGGCTTGGGGGCACCACAGCAGTCTCAAGGTGGATCCCCTGCCGACTTGCCCTGCGGGGGTGGGGGTGGTCTCTGTGGGAATGGGAGCTAGGAGTTACAGTGTCCAATTCGTGGAGGGGGCGGGACCCAGTGCAGTCCCGGCCCCTCCCTGGAGCAGGGTTTCAAATACTCACGGAGCTGGGGCGCCAGAGCTGCTGCTAGACCAAGCCCTTGCAGTCTGTCCTGTGCTGCAGACACACCCCCAGCTGGGACCTCTGACTTCTACTGGGACCCAGATCCTAAGCCTCTGACACAGCCAATCCACATCCCTCAGGTGAGTCTGGGGGGGGGGGGCGGGGTACTGAGCCGGGGGCTGGATGTGAATGGAGTCTCAATATTTGGGCCTCCGTTTCCCCACGGAGGAGAACGGCCACGGCCGTAAGCCCAGCCCACCACTTTGGGGAGACCTGGAGAGTGGCAGGGGGAGGATATGCCTTCCTGCCAGCCACCAAAGGGTGGCAGAACCTGCCCAGCCCCCGCGTCCCAGCAGCCGGGACTGAGAAGGGTGGCCTGGTGTGTCCGATTCCACGTCCGCGCTCACGCGGGCTGTGTCTGTCCCTCTAAGCCCGCCAGCTTTGCGCCATGGGCAGGCCCCTGGCCTTATTGGCTGCGCTCTGGGCGCTAGGGGCTGCAGGAGATGCGGCGCTGCGCATCGGAGCTTTCAACATCCGGAGCTTCGGCGACAGCAAAGTGTCAGACCCGGCCTGCAGCGGCATCATCGCGCAAGTGAGGCTGGGGACCCTGGGCGGGGTTGTAGCTGGGCTCCGCGGGCTAATTTGCCGCGCACACGTGACCCCGCACCTGCCGGCCCCTCCCCCAGATCCTGGCTGGCTATGACATCACGCTGGTGCAGGAGGTGCGGGACTCCGACCTGAGCGCCGTATCCGCGCTCATGGAGCTGATCAACAGGTATGGCGGGCAGGGCCCAACGTGGGCCCAGGTCTCCGAGCGATGCCTTGACCCCGGGCTTGGCCGGTGTCTCCGCAGCGTGTCCAGGCACGAGTACAGCTTCGTGAGCAGTAAGCCCCTGGGTCGGGACCAGTATAAGGAAACGTACCTGTTCGTCTACAGGTGAGGGGCGGGGATGCGGGGGAGGGGTGCGCAGGGCAGGAGGGGGCCCACTTGGGGCGCCCACCCGCCCTCTACACCCAGGAAGGACACGGTGTCGGTCGTGGACACGTACCAGTACCTGGACCCGGAGGACGCCTTCAGTCGTGAACCTTTCGTGGTCAAGTTCTCGGCACCCGGGTCAGGTGAGGCCCCGCCCGTCCCGCAGGCCCCGCCCGTCCCGCAGGCCCCGCCCCAGCCCCTGACATCTACCTCCTGCAGCTGCCGAGGAGTTAGTGTTGATTCCGCTGCACGCGGCACCGCACCAAGCTGTAGCCGAGATCGACGCGCTCTACGATGTGTACCTGGACGTGATAGACAAGTGGGGCACCTACGTAAGCCCCTATGTCCGTGCGGCTCCGCCCTGCCCCACGGCCCAGGGTCCCGGAGGTGCGCCCTGGGGGTCGGCCACAGGCGTGAGGCTCTGCGCGCGCGGCCCCTCCCGCAGCCTCAGACCCAGTTCCGCGGTGCCCCACAGGACATGCTGTTTCTGGGCGACTTCAACGCCGACTGCAGCTACGTGCAGGCTCAGGACTGGCCGGCCATCCGCCTGCGCAGCAGCGAGGTCTTCAAGTGGCTCATCCCGGACAGCGCCGACACCACGGTGGGCAAGTCAGACTGTGCTTACGACCGCATCGTGGTCTGTGGTGCCCGCCTGCGCAGCAGTCTGAAGCCCCAGTCGGCCGCCGTATACGACTTCCAGGAGGAATTTGGCCTGTACCAGGCTCAGGCGAGTGCTGGGCCCAGTAGGAGCAAGGCCCAACCTCAGTACACCTGGCGCTCCCCTCCCTGCACTGTTTCTAGAAAAGGCCCTTAGAGGTTCAGTTCTGGCTGAATGGAACAAATCTGGGATGGCAGTACAGGAAGCTCTTTACCTCCCCAGAGTGGGGTCCCGAGGCCATGCTCCCACCGAACCCGCACAGCTGGGATGGATAGCCCAGGCCTCGCTGTTCTGTTCCCCCACCCCCAGATGCAGTGGTTTGTGGACACCCAGTGGGCCCCTTCCTGGGGGGAGATGGGGCAGTTTTCTGGGGGTGGAGCCTGAGGGAGGACTGGCTGCTCAGCAGGGCCTCAGAGTTGGCCCCTTCTCCCTTCAGGCCCTGGCCATCAGTGACCATTTTCCTGTGGAGGTGACCCTCAAGTCCTACTGACAGCCCTGAACCCTGGCCAGGGCAGGCTGCCTGCAGACTCTGGCCACAAGGAGGAAGCCCCACAGGGCTGCAGGGTAGGGTCAGCTGGGCCTGGACAAGTGATGGGACTACTCCGAGCCTGTTTCCCCATCGTGAAATGGGCCGCCACCACTACCTCATAAAGTTGTGAGAAGCACCTCGTAGAGCACTGGGCATACAGCTGAGCTCAATAAACAGTGAACCCTCAGCCAGGACCACACACACGTGTTGGCTCCGAAGCCTTCATGTCCTTTCTTAGGACTCAGCTCTTCTGGGGCACAAACCTTCGTCTTGCAGCCAAGCAGGTCCCCGGTCCCAACCCATTTAGGGGACAGGGACAGCCTGGCCTGCCCATTCCACATCCTGCTGGGAACTGACCACCTCCAGACCAGGCTGCCTCCAGAAGGCAGCTCCTGTGCTCACTGGCTGAAGCTCCCTGCTCGCTCTTTGTGCAAACTAAATGCTTTCAAGCACCTGTACTGAGTGCAGCTGGGGTAAGTGCTCACACAGGGTGTAGGGTGGATGTGCGAGGCCAACCTCCCAGTCTTCAGTGTTCCTCCTATGGCCCCGGTTCCCAGGCCTGCAGGCCACTCACAGGCACTTGTGTATGAGGGTCCTTTCCTACCCAGCACTGCAGTTGGCGGGGGTGAGGTCAAGAAGGCTGGCCCCCTGCAACCAGCCGGCTGGCGGCGCTGGGACATGTGGAGAGCCTCCTCAGTGGTGAGCAGGCAGGTTGGGTTAAGGTCCTGTCCACAGAACCTGAACAGCTCACAGTGGTTACAGCCCCTTCAAAGGTGCCTTCCTGGTAGCTTCTTCCTCAGGAGCCCTGGGCTGGGCAAGGACTCAGCAGGGAGGACAGTGGCCTGCACCCTGAGTAAACCCATCACCTGAGGATTGGGAACAAGTAGAACTGGGGTACACAGTGTAAATGACAGGGGCCTGATGAGGTTTCTGGTTTTCGAAGCGTCTCACCTTCGGCAGGATTTAACTGGCCTGAATTGTATGGGAGAGAAAAACCTTTGTTTCAAGAATCTGAACAAGCTTTTCTTGTTAGATCTTTCTAAAGTCAGATTTAGGACACCTGTGATGTAAAATGCCTCCCTCCTCCCTCTCCAAGTCACCCAATTTCTCTGAAATTTATACAGGCTTTCCATCCAAACAAAAAACCATGGCAGCCCAAGGGCTTTTCCCTTTTCCTTTTCTTGTGTGGCTTGCCAGGGCCCACAACTACCTGGCCTTATGCCTCCAGCAGTCAGGCATCCCACCAGCCAGGTATGGGAAACTCAAGGGCTTTATTCTGCTCTGGGAGAGGAGACACTCAACAGTGACATCGCTGAGGTCCAGAAGGGTGCCATCTACCACTTTATGATTCCCAAATCAAGACACTGCTTGCCAGCTGTGCCCATCTGCCCACCCGCCAGGCACAAAGGGTACTCGTGAGTGGTAACAGGCCTTAGGACTATGGCTACAAGGAACAGGCCTTTTAGGGAGATGAGCAAAACAAAGAGCTAAAAGTACGTTTAAATTGGAAAACACCTTCTTTAAATCCCTTGGAACCATAGGGCCCCCAGAAGGGTGCAAACGGCTAAAAACCCTGCATGGCAGCCCAGCCCTTAGCCTTTCTTTTGTTTGAGGTTTTCTAAGTACATCTGCAGGGACTTCTGGATGGAGTCTCTGGAGATGAAACTGACAAAGTTCTGGATGTCCGCGTCGCGCTGCTTCACCAGGCGATCTACCGTGGTCTTTCGCATCATGTTCTTGGTCAGCTGTCGAGCGTGATCTAAAGAAGATGGGTCCCACCTGTGAAAACCCATGCTCTTCTCTGGGACAGTGGTATTCCCAAGCTTTCCAAGGGAGTTCCAACTGAAACTCCGGTAGAAAACTTAGAAAATTCAAATGAGCAAAGAGAAGAAAATGAAAGCCACCTGTTCCCTACTGTCCATCGATTTCCTTTAAAATCATACAGGATGATATTGTGAAGGTTGCCTTTTTAACCTGTTATTTTCCCTCAACTATATTGTCGGCAATATTTTCCATGTCACTACATACTCTTTTACAACATAATTAATGGCTGCACGGTATTCAGGCATTTGTCTGTGTCAGGCATCGGCAAACCTGGCCCCCCAGAGCTCAAGAGCCAAGAATGGTATTTACATTTTTATATAGATGGAAAAAATTTTAAAAGGGTAATATTTTGTGATACGTGAAAATTACATGAAATTCAGAATTCGGCGGCCTGGTTTTATTGGAACACAGACACGCTTGTTAGTTCACGTGCTCTAAGTCCGCCCTCCTGCTCTGGCGTTATGGCAGAGACCATGTGACCAACAAAGCCGAAAATCTCCCTGGCTCTTTACAGACAGCCTGCTGATCCCTGGTTTCTACCATAGTTGATATAAGCAGCCCTATTTCTTTTTTGGCCACATTGCATGTGGGATCTTAGTTCCCTGACCAGGGATCGAACCTGCACCCCCTGCAGTGGAAGCAGGCAGTCTTAACCACTGGACCACCAGAGAAGTCCCAAGCAGCCCTATTTCTATACACAGACACACAAGCTGTTTCCAGTTGTCTGTGTAGTGGGTTGAACAGTGGACCCCAAAAAAGTATCTGCAAGAGACCTTACTTGGAAAAAGGTCTTTGCAGGTGTAACTGAGATCATCTTGGATTCAGGGTGGGCCCTAAATCCAGGGACAGGTGTCCGTAAAAGGAGAGGGAGCTCTGAGATATAGAGACACACTGTGGGAGAAGGTCATGTGAAGACACAGCAGGGATGGGAGTGACGCAGCCACAGCCAAGGACACCTGGAGCCCCCAAAACTGAAAGAGGCAGGAAGGAGCCTCCCCCAGAGCCTCTGGCAGGAGCGAGGGCCTGCCCACACCGATTTTAGACTTCTGGCTTCCAGACTGAGAGAGAATGCATTTCCCTTGTTTTAAGCACCCCCCTGCCCCGCAACTCCCCCTCTTGTGGTAATTTGTTACATCAGCCTCAGGACACTAGGTCAGTCTGCTATTGTGAATGGCTCATTTGTGAATTGCTTGAGAACCTCCTGTCTCACCAGAAGCTCCAGGCTGGGGAGGGGACGGGGCTCTCTACTTGCCCACCGGTACCCACAGCTGTTGCCCCCCCCCCCCCCCGCCACACCCCTCACCTGGAATGGCCATCCACCGGGCCATCACCGAGAGCGCTGTGCTCAGCACCTGGTCCTCAGGCACCACCTGGTCCACCAGGCCCACCTGGAGGGCCTCTGCTGGCAGAAAGAGCAACCCCAGCTGCAGGGCCTGCTCTGAGGCACGATGCCCAATGGTGTTCACAAGGGTGTCTTTGAACCTGGAAGCAGACACCCACTCACGGTGGGCTCAGGGCTCCCGGGGAATGGGGGTCGGGGGGGGGGGCGGTGGTGGGCTCAGCCCCGGGTCTGGTGGAGTGTGGGTGCAGCCCCCGGTCTTACCAGAAGGGGGCGACGATGCCCAGCAGGGTCTCGTTCAGCCCAATGAGGTACTTGGGGTTGTCAGCCAGGATCCGGTAGTCGCAGGTGAGGGAGATAAGGCAGCCTCCAGCCGGGCAGGCTCCCTACAGGGGAAGCAGGACCAACGGGCTCTGGGTGCTGCTGTGGCTGGTTCCAGTCATCTTCCAGAGACCCAGGGTCCCAAGGAAGGGCCTCAGGTGGCCGTGAGCTCTTGGGTGCTTCCAGCCCCCAGGATGCTGTACCAACACTGGGGGTGTGCGCACAAGGGGCTCCGGCTTGCCCATCAGCCTGAGGCCGCGGGCACTGGCAAGGTGGCCAGCGCTCAGGCCCAGAACACCCCCTCTTTTCTCACGCACATGTCAGGGCAGCAAGCGGCCTCTCCTCTCCTCCAGCAGGAGGTCCTCCGAGGCCCGACCTCACCCTGCCCTCATCTCATACATCCACTGCCCCAAACAGAGGCTGTCAGCGGCCACCACACCCCATGGAGTCTTCCTGACTCTGGCCATCCCTCCTCTCCACCCAGCTCAGGCCCTCCTGGCACCTCTCTGGCCTTAGCCCCACCCCTGCCTTCCCTAGGTTAGGCCAAAGTGATATTCGCAAAATGTAGATCTGATCCCACTTGCCCCCACCCTCATAACCCTCCTGCTGGACCACGTTGACCATGGGCCCTGGTTCCTGCCCCCACACTCACCCCCACCTCAGTGAGCAAGTCCCCCCCAGCCCCACCCCTTCACCTGGTCTGTAATGGCAAGCTGACCTGTGCACCTCTGAGGGTCTCCCGACTGCCCCCTGCCTCTCTGAGGGCTTTTTGAGGGCAGGGCCACATCCACACCCACCCTAAGGGCTGGCCCGCAGTGAGCCATGGAGGCCCCTCGGGAGCGGGGACACTCACGTTGATGGCGGCGATCAGCACCAGGTTGGATAGGTACAGCCGCAGCCACAGCTCCTGCACCGCCTTCCAGTACTCGGCGTAGTGGGCCGGGTTCTTCCCGCACATCTCTGTCAGGTCCAGGCCTGCGGAGAAGACCCTGGGGCAGTCCTGGGGAGGTGGGGGGGGGTGGGCAGGGGCCCCGTCAGAGTCTGCCCCACAGTGCCAACACAGCCCCAGGGCCCAGGGAGCCCACAGGTGCTCAAGAGACAGGGGAACTGAGGTCATGCTTGGGCAGCAGGATGCTGCCTCCAGGAGCCCAGAGCTGGGGGCTCCAGGGAGGCAGCCTGGACCTCCCTTGGACTCTGTTCCTTCTGCATCCTGGGATATTCTTCCCTTTCCAGCTTCAAACTGGAAGAAAAGGCAGGAGGGCCAGGTGCTCCCCCAGGGACATAAACACACCGGACTCTGTGCATACCTCTGTACTCATCCTGGGCAGAGAAACTCAGGGGCGGGGGAGGACTCCTGACAGTCGGAGGGGACACATGTTCTGATGTACACCAAAAGCAAACTGCAGACTCCGGTGCAGGCCAGAAGGAGCTGTCAGGACCCGGCCAGGGAAGGAGGGAGTGGTGAGCAGTCAAGAAGACAGACCTCGGGACTCCCCTGGTGGTCCAGTGGTTAAGAATCTGCCTTCCAGTGCAGGGGATGTGGGTTCGATCCCTTTCGGGGAACTAAGATCCCACAGGCCGCAGGCAACTAAGCCCGTGAACCGCAATGAAAGATCCCGCGTGCTGCAACTAAGACTCAACACAGCCAAAAGTAAATAAATAAAATAAAATGGTTTCTGTTTAAAAAAAAAAAAAAAGATGGACCAACTTATGTCATGGCTGCAGTCTGGTCATCATGCAGTTAGCTTTTTTTTTTAAAAAAAGAAGACAGACCTCTGCCCTGGGCTGTCACACGTGAGACATAAGCCTGGGGAAGGATCTGTAAGGCACGTGTGTCCTGTGTGGACGCCCCAGGCCCCAACACAGCCGCTGAAGTGGGGGTGGGGAGCGCAGACCAAGGCAGAAGGTGCTTCTGGGCATGGGCACCAGGTTCTGGGTGCTCTGTCAAGAATGCAGGCCAGGGGAGGGGCAGCTCCCCAGCCCTCACCCGAGAACACCGCACCTGGGGTTGCTGATCACTAACCAGCACTGGCCGCGGTCACCATGTGCTGCTGCAGCAATGACCGAACCCCCTCCCCTGCCTGCAGTGTCTGTGAGGAGGGGCAGCCACACTCGAAGTCCTCTACATCCTTATATTAAGCGACAAAAGCAAGTTGCAGTGCAGGGCATAGATGCAGCCCCGTGTTTCTCATATACACACGTGCCTGTGTGTGCACTGATACCAGCAGGCTGGCCTTTTGTTTACGTGGAACGTGTTCCACTCCTGTCACTAAAAAGGCCCCACAGGGATGGAAAGACTGGCGGTCGGTACACCACGTCCTGCTGTCTCACAGGCCGAGCAGGGACCGGTGAGCCAGCGCCTGTTGGGGGTGGGACGGCAGGGGGATGGAGCTGCTCCTGCTCTGAAGATGTGGCAGGACTGACGTTCAGCTTTTCAGCCTTCCTCCTTAATCTCTTCCCACCATGAGCTCCTGGCTCCCCCCTCCTCACTGCCTCCCCAATTCATTTTCTCAGCACAGAATCTGGAGGGGCTGACAGCACTTGCCCACAGTCCTGGCGCTGGAGGGAAGCAAAGGCAAAGAACTCTATTCTGGATGCGAGAGAAGCGAACACATTAATCCCAGCTGGGGATGGCCTCTGCCAGACAGATGAAAATGGATGTGGGTTGGCCTATTTCCGTGATTTCTGTGATTCAGCAACGTATCTGTAGTGGGCTGAACTGTGTCACCGAAGAAGACAAGGTCAAGTCCTCACCCCAGTACCTGAGAATGTGACCTTATTCAGAAATAGCATCTTTGCAGATGAGATCAAGTTAAGATGAGGCCGTACCGGAGTATGGGGGTCATAAATCCTTTGACTGGTGTCCTTCTGAGGAGGATTCGGACACAGAGATAGGGCAGACAGCCACGTGGAGATAAGTACAGGAACCCAGGGGCCCCCCGAAGCTGGCAGAGCAAAGGATTCTCCCCCATGGCCTCTAGATGTGATTGGCCCTGTTGACACCTTGATTTTGAACCTGTGGCCTCCAGACCGTGAGGGAATACATTTCTGTTGTTCTGCCCCATTGTTACCCGTTGGTGGTCCTTCGTTAAGGTGGCCCCAACTAACACAAGTCCTTCCAAAACATTTGCTGAGGACCCACTTTGGGCCAGGCCTTGTGCTACGTACACAGGAGGAACTTGATACAGAACACGAGGCGCAGACACATTGCTGGAGGGGAGGACACTGTCATAAGGAGAACGCAGGCTCCGGAGGGACAAATGCTGGCTCCCTGTCCCCAGAGCACAGGGGCTGGGGGCCTGGACAAGCGACAGGTCTTCCCCTCTTTCGTTCTAAAGGTCCTATCTCTGGTGACACGCAATTCTCTCATTTTCAGAGCATAATAAAGAAAACGTCAGGCTATGAAATGACACCTTAAATGGAGTATTTTCAGGAATTATCCAGGGTGAAAAGTTCCTAGGCAATTTCAGCATCTCTAGGCAGGTTAGAAAGTTCCCTCAAATGATCTACACCCAGTATAAGTCCTACCCTTGGAGCAATAAGGTCATCTCACTCCCATGGGATGGGGCAAGGCTTGGCTCTGCAAACCCCAGCTTCACGGGACGCACTGGGTGCGTGCATCAGGCCAGCCCCTGAGGGTTCCCTGCTGGTCCGTGCCTCCAGCACAGTGATGGGTCCCCTCGTCAGAGGCAGCCAGGCTCTCCAGAGCTGCAACTCCAGGCCACCCCAGGACAACCTGAGGGTTTAAGGAAGCAGGTGCGAGCCCACAGTGGACCTTCCAAACCTTGGCCTAAAAGGTGCAGGAAGCAGGCTGTGACCGTCTGCTTCCTGCACCTTTAATGACGGCAGGGCCAAGGTGTTCCCATTGGTCTCTAGTATCGTGGCACTTAGCTTTGGGGGACGCTTATGCTGTCTGTGGCTCCTTCTAACTTGAAAGGTGACCCCAGTGCTCTTCCTGACCCAACAAAGTCCTGTTGTTACCAGCATTTGCTGGCTTGTAGGGGAAATGCTGCCGTTCCCATTCCCCCCGAGAATTCAGAAGGGAAAAGCCTGCCCTCTGAGACCTCAACTCTAGGACCTGCCCAGATGGGAATGGAGGGCACAGCTTTTGGGATGAGCACCGTCACTGGGGCTGGCCTGGGTAGGTCCCCAGGAAGCTGTTGCCAAGTTTGCACAGGGTCCACCCTTCGTGAGGTCGAATGGCCTCAAGGGTATCCTGCAGAAATGTCACCTGCCCTCACCTACATCCTGGCCCTGGGTGTGGAGGGCCGAGGCTTGCCCCAGGTCTGGCTCCACAACCGCATGACCTGGGAACTAAGGATCAGCCTCCTGCGGGAGAACCAGCTGCCCATGGCACGGCCCCCTCGAGCCCCCACACCCAGGACTACAACCCCTGGAAGCCCTTTGTGGTGGCACCCACACCTGGGCCGCCTGGGTTTTCTCCACCATGTGAAGTGTGTAGGAGGGCTCCTGAGTCTGGACTTCGACCTGAGAACTTGGGGCCTTGGGGGAGCTAAGGAGCACCCACCGAAGTCAGGATGACGCCTCGGAAGGTCTTGTCATTCTCCAGCTTCTCCAGGCTGATAATGAACTCTGTCAGCAGCTCTAGGCTGAGGCTGTTCACTGGGGGGTTCTTGAACTTCATCACGGCGACCCCTAGTTTGAAAATGAAAAGGACAAAACTCACACCCAACATGGGAAAGGTACCCCCAACTACCCTGCACCCTCAACCAGGCCATGGGAAGCTACACAGATTTTGGGTTTTTTAAATTGAGGTGAGATTCATATACCTTATAAGAAAGGGAACCCTGTACCCATCAGCAGTTACCATTCTTCCTGTTCCAGCCCCTGGCAATCAGTAATCTCTTTCCTGTTCCTATGGATTTGCCAGTTGTGGACATTTCATATAAGTGGAATCATA
The DNA here is from genome assembly GCF_039906515.1 of Pseudorca crassidens. NCBI lineage: Eukaryota > Metazoa > Chordata > Mammalia > Artiodactyla > Delphinidae > Pseudorca > Pseudorca crassidens. The sequence goes on along the minus strand of NC_090310.1, from coordinate 37,226,392 downwards.
TGTGACCTTTTGTGTCTGTCTTCACTGTTTTCAAGGTTCATTTATGTAGTAGCATGTGTCAGTGCTTCATTCCTTCTTAAGATCAAATAACGTTCCATTAACTGTGTACAGCATGTTTTGCTTATCCAGTCACCTGCTGATGGACACTTGGGTTAGTTCCACCTTTTGGCCATTGTAATACTGCTGTGAACATTCATGTACAAATTTTTGTTGATCTTTTTCTCCCAGATGTAAGTCCTATATCCTCAGGGGAGTAAGAAATGGCCTTAGTTTCTTGAGTAAGTGAGCAAACACTAAACCAGATGTGCAAGGAGGAACGCCAGTGGGGGCCTCTGGTTCATGCTTGTTTAAGGATTGAGAGTAAGAATATCAGGGGTCAGATGTTCTTAAACACTCCATCTATTCATTTATACTGCCAGCAGCAGGGAAAGCAGGAGTGGTAGGGCCTGCCCTTGTGGACAGTGCAGCTGCTGGCCTGGGCCGGCTGGGGCCATCTGTTCTCACTGCCTGGCCCAAGGGCAGACCCCAAGGGCTTTAGAAATGCCACCGTTCACTTAGGGTACATCTCCCTGGTCAAGGCCTTGGAAATCTCTGGATAGTCAACACAAACCATTCTCTAGGAATGAGAATTAAGTCCTGAAGGCAAGGAGACTCTTTTGAGACCTATGATTTATGAGGAAGAGGTAATTATTAACTGGCTACAGGTATGTACATGTAAAAATAAGAAGCAATCAAAACTTTCAGAAGTGAGCTCCCCAAACTTGGTTCGGAGGTAAGTATCTTTTTTCTTTTTTTAAAATTTATTTATTTATTTTATTTTTGGCAGCATTGGGTCTTTGTTGCTGTGCGCAAGCTCTTCTCTAGTTGTGGCGAGCAGGGGCTACTCTTTGTTGCGGTGTCTCGGCTTCTCATTGCGGTAGCTTCTCTTGTTGCGGAGCATGGGCTCTAGACACATGGGCTTCAGTAGTTGTGGCACGTGGGCTCTAGAGCACAGGCTCAGAGTAGTTGTGGCACACAGGTTTAGTTGCTCCACAGCATGTGGGATCTTCCCAGACCAGGGATTGAACCCGTGTCCCCAGCATTGGCAGGCAAATGCTTAACCACTGAGTCACCAGGGAAGTCTCAAATGAAAACATTTAAAAAAGTACTTTTATTCCATTAATTCCTCCAAGCCTCAAGATGCCTGAAGGTTACCCAGGTCTGGCAGTGAGGACAGAACCAAGCCTGGCTTTCTGACCTCAAACTCAACCTTCTACCACGATAAGCCAGTGAAGCTAGCGAGTTCTTCCATGGTGGGGTGGGAAAGCACTTTGGTAAAAAATTGTCTCACTGATAATTTTTTTCTTACTTGTTTACATAAAAGAAAGTCTACCATTCAAACCATTTTTAAGTGTACAACTAAGTGGTATTAAGTATATTCACAATCTTGTGCAACCACCACCACCTACTTCAATACTTTAAAAATGTGTTTTATTCAAGTTCTGATATATATTCAAATCTGTCACAGAAACAATCCTTTCAGAAACTCAGGTTTTTGTTGGACTCGTAGTTGGGCCCCTCATCACCTGGCTCGGGCAGCCCCCAACCCAGAGAGGAGCTAAACTAGAGAACTGAACCAAGGAACACGGTGGGTGCCCTGACAGCAGTCCAGGCACAGGCAGCGATGCACAACCTGTGCGTGTCTGGGGGACTCTGGGGGGCTGAAACTGTAGCCCCTTTTGGGGAGGAGCTTGGCTCCCTGCCAAGCCAGAGTGGACTGGGGATGGGAGGCATCTTGAAAGGCTGAGGCCAGGAGCTGGGAGGTCATGAGACAGCTTGTCCTAAAATCTGACACTGCACGTCTCCGATGTCAAGCCTGCTCAGGACCCAGCTCTGAAGTGCCCTCTGGTAGAGAAAGCACTGGTTTCTCTTTCAAAAGTGCTTTTTCTATCTTTTTAAAATCCCCCTTGGAGACTTTTAGGAGGTGTTCTGATGGGAGTGGGTAGGAGTGACTTCACTTGTGGCTCCTGGCTTTAATTAAAAAAATATCTGCTGGGTTCTGTGCCACTTGGGAGTATTAAGAAAAATTAAAATATTTTATTCTGAAATACTTCCAATTATTTTAGTTCCCAATTTAACAGCTAAGGAGCACATGCCCCAAACTTTAAAAACTGAAATATTTTTATCTTCATAATGAACTGGGGGGCGAAAACACCTAGACTGATGACCCTTAAGCTTTGAACTCAACAGAAACTGCCTTTAAAATTGGGCTTTATCCCGTGGCCTTTAGAAATTCGAGCGTTCTCCCGAGTCTGGATTCCAGGTCTGGGCCTGGAGCTGGGGGAGATCAAACGCACTGCCCAGTGAAGCCCGCTCTGCTGCCAGCGCCCCCCTCTTTCCCCACAGCCGGGCGGCCGGGCGCTCGGGCGACCGCGCTCCGGGCGCTTACCTGCGGCTGCGTCCGGCTCCACCAGCACCCGCTGGGTCCCGAAACGCCGCGCGCTGTCCCCGCTGCCGGCCGTCGGCTCCGTCCGCCTGATGGTCGCGCCCCGGAGCAAGGCCCCTGCGGAGGGCAGCGCGAGGCCCGTTAGCCTGCCGCGCCCCTGCCCCCCTCCCCAGGCCCTTGCCCGACCCGGCCGCCGCCCCCAGTCACGCACAAGGGCAGAGCAGGGCACGCGAAAAGACGCGCGCTCCAGCCGCCAGCGCCATCTTGACCGCACTGGGTCGGGGTCGCGGCGCCGGGGTGTGGCCTTGCCGCCCGCCCCGCCCCCAGGGCCTAGGCCTCTCCTCCGGGAGGCGGGGGCTACTGCACCCGGCCAAGGCCGCGGTCGGAGGCCCGAGCGGGCGGAGCCTCGGGCTTAGCTGAGCAGGACGCTGGGGCTGCGGGGTGAAGGGTCGCCGATAGGGAAAACCGGACAGCCCAGACGCCGCACTCCCCACGACCTCCCCACGACTCGCAGCTGCGCCACCACGCAAAGATCGAGCCGCCCAGGCCCGGGACCACACGTAAGTCACGGAGTGTGCGAGTCCCGGAGAGGGTTGTGAACCGAGTGGTAGTCAGGGACTGTGGGGACCCCGGCAGCTTGCGGCCCCGCAGAGCCGTCAGCAGAGCTGTGGGCACTGGAAAGGATGCTAGAGGGGATGCTGATGGGGGCCAGTGTGAACTCCGCCTCCTGCCTGTGGGGGGGACCAGGAATCTCAGCTGGTGGTTTAGCCACAGGCGTGGGGCAGCATAGCCTGGTGACTAAGAACTGACCCTTCACCTTCCCCAAGGGGTGAGGTGCTCTCACACCACTGTGGGACTGCAGTGCTCCCCACAAGGAAGGGGAAGGAGACATCTCGTGTTTGTATTTACTTGATCCTGCCTGAACACTGTTCTGACCATTCAGTTTGAACACTGGACACAGTAAGGGCCAAGGGTCAAGTACGGGGGGGGGGCAACTGAGACTTGTTTTTGTAACATCTTAAGTGTTTTCAATTGTTCCTTGTGAAACAAACCAGTTTTTGAGGTGGAAAATAGCTTTTCCATGGCCACCTAAAATAGCAGCAGCAAATGAAATCCACATTTCTGGTCAGGCAGAATTCAAAGCTCCTGTAATATAAAGGTGATAAAACACCTCTTTCTGGGACTTCCCTGGTGGTCCAGTGGTTAAAGACTCAGCACTCCCAGTGCAGGGGGCGGAGGTTTGATCCCTGATTAGGGAACTAAGATCCTGCATGCTGCATGGTGTGGCCAATAAAGAAAAACAAAAAACACCTCTTTCTAAAATGTGTCTAGCCAAGGAGCAGCCCAACACTCATAAACACTTCCAGTGTTTTTCTGGTTGAGAGGTTTTGGAGCTGTGACTTTGGGAATGAAACCAAAACATTTTTTAGACAATCATGTTTAATTACCTCACAACTGAAGCTGCCTTTGGGGCCAAGGGACAGGAAGGAGGCAGCGAACCCAACACTCGAGCTACACTCTAATCCTAGGTTTATTCAACACAATTCTTTTCTCTACACGACAAAGTACAAATACAATATTATCTAAAATGCTACAAAGTTACAAAACTCAAAACAGAAAATGTATAGTACTGACTGTACAATAAAAGCCAAAAAAGCAATGTACACGTTGCCAAAGTAACCTGCACGACCACCATGAATACCAACACAACGGGGGGTTCTGTGATGACCGGACAGAGCTGGCTCTCAACTTACAAGTTTCAGAGAGAAAGGGAGACATGGGTTTGTCTGTGTGTGTGTGTGTGTGCACGCACATGAGTACACGTGAAAAGAACCATTTTGGGTATTTGGCCCTAGAGGTCAGAAGAGGACTCAAGCAGGGGAGCAGGGCCAGGCTAACAGGAATGGCAGCTGCGTAAAAGCACACCCTTTCCTGTGGGACCCTGCAGGCCAACAGGTTAGGGCACGACCAGCCCACCAGATGGACCCCACGTCATCTGTGGAATGGGAAAACATGCTCCCAGGCTGGGGCTGTACCACCGCCTGGAGCCCCCTGCTCATCCCTGCTGGCTTTGCCACTAAACTGACTCTCAGGAACTAGAAATGTGGAAGCTTTCTAGCCAGAAAACTGGAGGGCATCATTATAAGCACGACCCCAAACCAACAACACTCCTGCAGCCGGAACTCTGCCGCCAGGGGAAATGTAGCAATTACTGCCTTCACCTTCGAAGCCTGCCCCTGAGTGAGGGATTTCTTTCCTACCGATCCTCCTTCTGCTAGAAAAGTGACAAAAGTGAGTTGGATGGTATACAAGTCACAGGGCAGAGCTTCGGTGGCCCTGCTTATCGAGAGGAGTTGGAGCTGGAGCGGCTCCTGTGGCGGCGGCGGCCAGGGGAGCGGGATCGCCGGCGCACGGGGGACCTGCGCCGAGGGGAACGTGACCTGTGGGAAGAGGAGAAACCACATCAGACACGAAACCCACGCCCCGGGAGCAGCTCCGCATCTGGAATCACAGGGGTAAAGCTGCCTTCTTTCGGGAACAATTCTACACAGCTTCACACTCCAACACTCCAGTCAGGACAGCTCCCTTTGGATGTCCCTGACGCAGAACCCTTGGGAGACACACAAATGTTCTGGAGACCAAGGGCATGACCCCAGGCACTCTCTTCTTCGAGGGCTGTGCAAAGTGCACCTTGACACCGCTAGCAGAGGACAGCCTGACACTGGCCTCTGCCAAGGGTGTTGTTAGCCTCTCCCCTACTCCTCTGACCCTTCCGGTTTTCTCATGGAGGGAGGGGAGGGGTCACACCTCCCGAGGGTCCCTCAATCAGGCAGCTCTTCCTTTCCCCAGCTGGAAAGAACACGATGAGCTCTGAAGACTGCCTATGCCAATGCTGCTTTCCCACCCCCATCATGAGGCACAGAGGACAGGCAGGGCTGGACAAAGTCCCAAAGTCATCATCCTAACTTTATGTTTGTAAATAAGATAAACGGAAACTGGCCGTAACCAGTCCCCTGTGAGACCCCGAAGTGATTCACCTTCTCCTCATCCGTGGGGGTGACCTGCGCCACATGGGAGGTGGTGGCAGCATTCTCCTGGGAGGGCTGAATCGCCTGGGGGGTGGCCGAGGCCAGGGGGCCAGCACAGCAGTGGCAGTGATCTCCTGGCCATCGATTTGTCCTGTTGAAAAAAGGATAAAGTCACAAAATATCTAACAAGCACCTACCCTGGGCCAGGCCCAATGCCAGCTATGGGCATACCATGGTGAGTGAGACAGAGAGGAGCCTGGGGGGACAAGGACAAACTACTCTGGTCACAGAAAGAACCTCATAATTACTGTTATTGGAGGTTTCATAAAGAAAACTACCAGGAAGCAGGGAACCTAATCTTAGTGCATTGGGATAGCCTTCCACGGGAAGCACCATCCAAGTCAACACCTAAAGAACAGCCTGGAATTTGCTAAGTGAGGGGAAGAGCTATGCTCCCGCCCTGAGCTGGAAGGTGGTGTTGCACTTGAACTTCCTTCTTAAGAGCAATGTGAAGGGGGCACTGCAGTGAGGAGACCTGGCAGGGGGCTTTGGCAGGACTGAGATGGGGGTGAAACATAAGAACTCAAGGGATAACGGGGAGGTATAATCACCGGAGCTTGGTGATGGATCAGGTGAGCAAGCCCAGGGGTGGGGTGAAGGATGATCAGCACCAGGGTTTTGGATGATCTGTGATCTCCTGAGAGCTGGGGCCCGAGAGGAAGAAGGGACTTCTGGGGTGGGGAACAAAATGAAAGGATGTTCAGGAGTTGTCAAGTCTGTCTAAAGAGTTTGAAAAAAGTGCTTCAGGGAGGTGAGTCCACGTGCAGCAAGTACTAAAACCACGTGTGAATGAAATCGTAGAACGGCAAGGGGAGGCAGCTCAGAATGGAGGCACAAGGAAACTGCAGGACCTCAGGGAAAGAAAGAGCAAAGGACACTGAGGCACAGACCCAAGAATCCCAGGGGATAAGGCACCCGGATCCAGTCCAGGGACTGCTCAGGGGACCAAGCACAGCCCGTGTACCCCCAAAGAGTGGAGGGTCTTCTATCTTCTCAGCTCCTACTTTCAAGGGAACTTCTGAGGTATTAAGGTGACTCAGGAATTTGGACCTATGTTCGCAACATACTTGAAAGGCTCAATTTAAGTAAACACGGCTTAAGGTGGCCCTGGCCTATGGCCAAAAGCCAGTCCAAGTCAGGGATTTCACAGGCACTGACTATGTAACAACAGAGGCAAAGTCATCCTCTGGCTAGCTACCAGTAAAGGCAAAGCCCCCCCCCCCGCTTTCTTTCTGGAGAGAGTGTGGAGCTGTTCCATTCAGTGGTGCACAGCACAATACACACAGGAAAGTCCTACCAGAATCTTAAGAAAACGTGGAATATTTATAATCACACACATCCTGAACGTGCCCAAGTCTCCCAAATTTTTAGCAAGTGCTCAGACTCTATCAAATACACAAGATCAACAGTCTCTAAAACAAAGGTGTGACTCAACAAAGCCAAGAGCTGAAGTGTGCAGAGGGATGGATCATAGTTTATGCTTAACTCATAAAACACTCCAGAGGGATTTAAGTAGATTGAAAGAGTTGTACCTCAGTACCAAGGAAAATTTTGTAGTATACAAACTCTACCAGAGCTCAAGGGCCAAAGACCTGTGAAGCTATTTATCAAATGTATAAGAGGGCCTCCAAGGATGTCAAGATTTTAAGGGGTTCAGAATCTCCTTCCCACTTGGCCTGGCAGCCCACACAGTGCTGTGGGCAGTCCCGGCTCAGCTCCAGCTGCCTAGAGTACAGCAGCAGTGAACTGGGGCACAGACAAATCCCATATTCCTTCAAATGCAGACTATTCGAAATTTGAAGCTATTCACAAGCGTTCAAAGGTTGACAAATCATTCTACCGAATAAAAAGTGGCTATGGGAAATGGGTAAAATTTGTGAATTCAGCGAAGTTATCCTAAAAATGCTGAAATGTTAGCAAAAGACAAAATGATTCAGGACTTCCCTAGCAGCGCAGTGGTTAAGAATCCACCTGCCAATGCAGGGGACATGGGTTTGAGCCTTGGTCCAGGAAGATCCCACATGCCGCAGAGCAACTAAGCCCATGTGCCACAACTACTGAGCCTGCGCTCTAGAGCCTGCGAGTCACCACTACTGAGCCCGTGCTCCGCAACAAGAGAAGCCAACGCAATGAGAAGCCCGTGCACAGCAACGAAGACCCAATGCAGCCAAATAAAAAGAGAGAGAGGGAGGGAGAGAGGGAGAGAGAGGGAGAGGGAGAGAGAGGGAGAGAGAGAGGGAGAGAGAGAGAGAATGACTCAGAGAGGATTAAAGAAAACATTTCCATATAAAAATGATGCTTCGTTATATTCATAATATACTCCTTGGGGGGGGGGAACCGTTCATTTGATCCTTAAACTTTGATTGATATTCATATTTGATGAATTTTTTTTCAAGAACCATGCTCCACAAAACATGTTTTTGGTAAACACCCACCCACTGAGTAAGAACTGGAATCTTGAAAGAGCTCCAGGGAGATTCTTACATGCAGCCAGGATGAAAGTTGGTTTTAAACACACTATGCGTGGTGGGTAGCTGGTCGTGGACAGGGGACAAAGAAACAGGGGTTCAGAGGGGAGCTGGCAGGGCTTAACTCACCTCCGTCCATGTGCTTCAGCGCCTTCTCGGCCTCATCTGGATTCTCAAACTCCACATATGCATAGCCTTTAGACAGATGGGGGTGCATCCTTTCTACAGGCATGTCAATCATTTTAATTTTCCCATAGGTGGAGAATATCTCCATGATATGATCCTAGGGAGAAAGAAGAGTCACTAATGCTCACCCACTAATCACTTGTGTAAGAGTCAGAGAACCCACTACACAATGACTACAACCTTGGCACCTGGGGGTAAATCTAAACACATACATATAATATATTCCATTAAAATGAATTAACCAGTGCTCTACTTGGTCATGCACCACCAAGTCAGCCCTCCGAAATGCTACATTCTAAGTTCACCTTCTGGCAGAGGCTTGCTTCTCCAGCTTTCCACTTTGAAAATTTGCAAAACAGACACACCCCACTGTCCACTGGACAGAAACAGGATTCCTCACCTTGGTCACATTCCTGGTGAGCCTTCCAATGTGCACTTTGGTGGGTTTAGGGGAAGGGCTCCGCCTTTTCCTTTCCTTTTCATCTCTTTTGGGTGGTTTGGATCTGATTGAAAAAACAAAAAATCCTATTAAGACAGTAAAACTCCTTTTTTGGTCTATTTTTATAATAACTACGGTGACTTTACAGCCCCCCGTTTGTTAATTTAGGTCCGCAGGTAATTCACAGGTTTTCGGGGAGAGCCCTCAAGCCAATTACTCCCGGGTGGAGAAGTGGTGCTGGAAGGGAGCTCACTTCGAGCGGGAACGCCGCCTGTTGTCATGTCTGCGCCGAGAAGGACTCGGTGAGCCAGAGGAGCTGCTGGAGCTGGAGCTGCGGGATGTGCTGGAACTTCCTGAGCGGCTTGATGCTGAAGATGAGCTGGATCCGCTGCTGGAGCCTGTGCTGGTGCTGGAGCCTGAGCTGGAGGTAGAGCTGGACCGAGACCTGAGGGGCAAGAGGGAGGGGGTCACAGACAAGTGGTGGGAGCAGCATTTCTTCACTGAACAGGCAAGCCTGCACATGCTCCCAAGATGAACCGCTGGCCTCGTATTTTCAAAACCCACTGCTTTCCCCAGCGGGGCAAACACTGACATCCTCCGATCCCTGCCCTAAGCCAAAGCCCTTGGTAGGGACAGAAAACAGCATACATATTGTGCAGTGATAGGGAAGGAAGAATGAGCTGCTTCCAACCTACACAGAAGCCTTGCCTACTGGGAGGTAAAGGAGGAGCCTGGCAAGTCAGAGCCACTAACTCAGCTTGGAAGGCAGCTACTGACTAACACAGGCTGGTTTTCAACAGAAGGAAAAGGAAGCTCCAGGCTAGGGCAATCCAAGCACAACTCCAAATCAAAAGCACTTGACAGAAAAGCATACCCCAAGATGTCCCATTCCTTAACATCTCCAGAAAAGAAAGAATCCCAACACCATCCTCTGTATATAATGAGAGCAAACCCCAAACCAGTTTGCCATAAATTAGAGTCTCTATTAAAAATCTGAGTGTGTTCCTTTATAAGAAGACAGAGCACTCTGCAGGCTCTTCGGGAAGGAAGAGGGACACGGCTGTGGATGCGAGGCCCTGGCAATGCTCTAACCCGTCAGCCCCACCTGGTGCTGCTGCTACCACTGGAAGCGCTGCGTCTCTTTCGAGTTTTATCCCTGCCACGATCCTTCTCGCTTGACTCCTTGGTGGCCCCCTTATCTTTAGAGCGATCCTTGGACTTCTCATCAGAGCGGTCTTTGCGTTTGGTAGGAGAAGGAGCCCTGGATAGTGAGGAAGAGTATGAGATTACATGCCCCTTTGAATGAACCCTGAAACAACAGCACAACCCCAAAGGGCTACACAAATCCCAGGCAATCACAGGGCAAAATATCTGTGGCTTAGGACACTTTCACTGTAAAATTCAAGACATTTCCAATTTTCCCCTTTCTGAGGGTCCCTAGCAATGAGCACCCCCAAAGTAGCACTAGAAAAATCTAACAGAAGGATTACCTAGTGCTGGACTTTTTATTATTTTCTTTGACTCCTAGCAAGCTCTTCTTTTTCACTCCTGATAAATCCATTCTCCCCTTCTGAGGTGTTCAAAGCAGCAATGGCGGCCTCACTTATCTGAACTCTCACTTCTAACTTGAGTCTGAGAAACGATCCCTAATCGATTGCAATTTACGCCAAAGTGCAGCCTAATAACAAGATAAAAGGATTTACAGAGTAAATTGGCAAGGCAACATATCTACTTTGCAATCAAAAGCTGAGCACAGGAGAAGGCAGCAAGGAACACAGTAAGCAGCAAGCATCCACAAAGCCAGGAACACACGGGGGATGAGCACTGTTTCCTCAGGGGGGGAATCCCGCCCCCACAGGAGGCACAGGTAGAACCATCACCTCAGCTTGTCTTTTTCTTAAGGAACGGTGTGGATGGTGGTGTCCTGTTATTTTACAGGCGGTACAATACCCATTTTTCATTCTTAAGTTTGATGATGAGCCCTCCACAGTCCTTTAGAAATACTACAGCACCACATTTGCATGCAGAACAGAGAAAAACCCAACTGATAGGATTAGATTTCTTGTTTCATTGCTGTAATCTTTGTAGGATACATTGAATATATGATATGACTGGAAGCAAAAACCATTTCAAAAGTGACTGGTACCGGCATCAAAACATTTAATACCCAAACACAAACAAATGAAATGTTCCCCATGAACACTTAAAAAGCAGTAAAATAAGCCGTTGAAGAATAGTCATTGTAAACACTGACTAATGTTAATGATATGCATATGAGTTAGGGGGGGAAGTATACCAAAGTCTGCAACTTACTTTGAAATGCAAGAAAAAATAAGATTGATGGGTGGCTAGATATAAATAAAGCAAATGTTAACAGAAATGTATCATGTAGAATCTAGGTGGTGGTGACGTGGCTATTCACTGCACAAAATTTTTTCAGCTTTTCTGTATGTTCACATTTTTTCAAAAATAAAATGTTGGAGGGAAAAAAGTAGACATTGGAATTGGATGAGGTACCACATGTAAGGGTTTAGCCAAGTGCCTGGACTGCCATGTACTCAGTGAACAAGCAATAGTAAATATTACTCAAGAACAAACAATTAATTATGTGCCCTGTTTCCTCAGGACTGTTGTCTTTAGTATTTCCACTGAGGTTTTGTACAATCTGCTTGAGTTGCAAGCAAAGATCTCGGGATGTCAGCCTCAACTACCTCTAGCTCACCTTCCTGTAAGTAACTTGGACACGGCACACCAATCGGGATCCTGTTTCCACGTGAATAGTGCTGCCAAAATGCTGGATAAACATTCTGACTGAAGAAAAGAGTACCCAGCTTTGGACATGCAAGTGAAGTACAAAAGAGAATGTCACTTTTGCTGCTCTTTTCCAGGACTATAAAATTTTTAAAGATGTTTTGTTTTAAAATAATAAGGTACTATAGACACCCAGCAGGCAACATTGGATAAGGTTAGTGTCCTTGGACAATCAGTGAGTATAATTCAATGGTTAAGAGTCTGGAGTCAGCCTGCCTGGGTTTGATTCAAAGCTCTGTTGTGTGACCTTGGACAAATCACTTAACCTTTCTGAGCCTCAAGTTCTCATCAGCAGTACAGTGACACAGACAGTTCCTACACCTCATAGTTATCAGGGACATAAACCAAATTAACCCATAAAGGAGTTAATTTGGCACCTAGTTAAGGCTCAATAAACGGTAGCTAATGTTAGAAGAGAGGCTCTGGAGGCTCTTCTCCCACATAAATTCTTGACTCTAAAGTCACACACAGTCTCTGAATGCTCAACAGGGGTCCCTGGATTGCCCCTATTAGGGTCACCAAGAGCAGCACTGTCCAATAGAAAGAGTGCCAGCTACAAGAGTACTCTAAAATTTTCTAGTAGCTGCATTACAAAAAATCTTGGTTAACAGTTAAGTTAACTATTAGTAATATATTTATTTGACATGCTACACACCAAGTATTATCTTTTCACCAATCAGTATACAAATTCATTAATAAAACATCTACACCTCCCCATACTAAGTCTTTGAAACACCTCAATTTGAACTAGGTATATTTCAAGTACTCAATAGCCACGTGTGGCCAATGGCTACCTTATTGTTTAACTGTCCCAGAATGCAGATTCCTGGACCCCACCGCCGTCCTAAAGATCTGCCCTAATGTGCTTTGTGAAAACAAGCACCACCGGTTATTCTTAAAACACTAAAAATTAAGAACCACAGAGTAAGTGAACGCTTTGCTGGGCGTGGCCTGAGTACTAGAAAGCAAAGGTTGAGGTTCTCTGTTTACACAAGTTCAGGTAACAGCACAGGACCTTGATTACCTCCCCCATCCTCCGGAAAGGTGCGCGTCCAACAGCCAGAGAGGAGAGAACAATTAGTTAAATCTCGAGTAGATGGCGTTTCAGCTCACATCTTCAGAGCACCTTCCCCATTTAAAAGTACATTTTAGGCACAATTCATGCGAAATAACAAAGAGAAAAAGCCATGCCTCTCCTCCATCGATTTTAACCTTCCCGTATCCTCCCTCCTGGGGTTACCCGTCAAACTGAGCTCCAAGACGTTAGGGGCCTATCCCCAAGGACTAGCACCGAGAACGGCACACAGGAACCCGGCAGACGTTCGTGGAGTCGATGTTTGAATTAACGGCTTCGAAGGGAGGGTCAGTCGGTCACCCAGGGCATCCCACAAAGCAACTCCGCACCCACCGGCACCGGCCCCACACGCGATCTCGCCGCCCACCGTCCGCGTTCACTCACAACTCCCCAGTCCAGGCGCCGGGCCGCGAGCACTTCCAGGGTAGGGCCCGGCGTTGCGGGCCTGGGTCTCCAGCCCGGCGAGAAGGCCCCGAGGGCGGAGGCCGAGCTCCCGGCTGCTCCGAATTCCGGGGGCCTCAGGGGGCCCGCCGCAGAGCGGACGAAGCGAGGGCGCCCTTCCGCCCGCCGCGGCCCCGACCACTTCCGGGCCGCGGCCTCGGCGCCTCCCACTCAGCCCGCCCCGGGCCACACTCTTTATTCTCAAACACTGTACCGCGCCGCTAGGCCGCCGTTGTCACCACGTGGCCGGGGAGCAGGCCGGCTCCACGATGCGCCCCGCCGAGCCTGGCGGGCGGCCCCTGAAGCTTGGATGGGGTCGGATTCCCCCTACTTACATCTTCCCGCCGCCACGACCTCCGCTCGCTCTCCTCAGCCTCTGACGCGGGCGCCGCTCTGGCGTCAGGATTAGGGAGCGGGAAGGCACCCTCGTCCGGCGCGCAGCGATGACGTAGACCGCCTCAGCCAATGAGTGCGAGCGAGGAGAGGGTTAAAGGGCCAAGGCCTTTTTGGGGAGAGAGGAGTCGGGGCGCTTATACTCTGTCTCCCTCTCTGGAGGGGCGACTGGGGCTGTCCCGGGCTAGCTGCACCCCTCATGGGGTCGGCAAGCTGGCAGCTCTCTGGGGCTGGGAGGACTGCGCTGTGTGGGTAGCTCGCGGGCCGGCGCGGAGCGGGTTAAGGGGGCCGTGGCCCCGCCCCTATCCGTGCGCGTGCGCACCGGGCTCGCGGCGTGCCTCCCGGCTTGCCTAGGCGTTTGTCTCCAGACCCCGCAGCTTCGCGCTGGGAGAGGCCGGGCGGCGGGGTTAGGGGAGGGGTGTGCAGGTGCTGCGGCCTTTGGCGGCAGGCCGTGGGGACCCGCATGGCAGAGGCGGCTCAGCGGGCCGGGCCCATTGCGGGGATGGGTTCTTGCGATTACCACTAGTGGTGTGAGGGGTTACCGTGTAGACTCAGCTTCTGCGCCGGCGGAATTCGGCCTGGTGGGCTAGACGGGGTTGTGCAGCCAGAACGCACGGGCAGCAAACTGCAGGGTAGAAGATAATGTGCAGAAAGGGAGGCGCTTCCGAGGAGGTGTCACTGCAGCTGAGACCCGAGTGGAAGGGCGCGCCCGGCAGAGGGAACAGCTGGTGCGAATGCGCGGAGGCTCGCTGGAAGAAGCCGCGGCTAGGAAGGTGGAGTTTAGCGTTGGACAGAACGGGGAAGATGTGCAATATACGGCGCCATGGCGTCATCCCCTGGCCGGTGGACGGTGCAGGCGGGGAGGCACTGTCAGAGCCTTCTGGCGAAGGCAGGAGGGTGAGGGTTAGAGGCCCAGGACCAGTCAGGAGGCTGTCGGAGTAAAACCGGCGCTGAGTGCATCAGGGCTTGCAGGTTTGTTTACCGCTATGTCCCTCTTCCTCCCGCGCTGTGCCTGGTAAGCAGTCAAAACTGCGTGACTGTTAGTTGGGGGCAGGGAAGGTGCATCCCCGTCCCAGACGCCGTGTGAACAGGTGGGTGTCCCAAGGAAGAGAGGGGAACAGATCCAAGGTGCTGATTTGGGGGGGGGGGGAGGAACCAGTGAGGCTTGGAGATGGATGAAATGTCAGGGGAAAGGACAGGAGAGTCCAGGATGAGCCTTAGTGGCCCCGATGGATGGGTATACCTATGTTTGTAGTCTGCAGGTCATTGCTTTCTGCTCCATGTGGTTTTCCCAGCCAGTGGATAGTGACTCCTTTCCTTCATCCAGTTCCTCTGGCCCTGTCCAGGGTGTCAAGTGTGCCCCTAACACCTCACCCTGGGCCGAGGAGTGTCTGAGAAGTTGGGGACAAAAGAGAGTCCTGGAGGAGCAGCCTGCCTTTTGAATCCTCTCTGCCTAGGCACCAACACACTCCTGGGGGTGGGGGTTGGCAGGCAGAGTCAGTGTGGGTCTGGTTCTCCCTTTGCATTTAGATTTGGGGAGGAGGGGGCCTTTATCTCTGCATCACTGTCACATCTGCCATGGCCACTAATGGAGGCATAAGTGGAACAGAAGGGTATCCCTGGCCGTGCATCAGTGAAGAGACCCAGAGGGTCGGTGTTGGGGATGGTGTGGCCTTGATGAGCCAGGCCTGCAGCACACAGAAGTCTGTGAGGAGGCCACGGCAGCACATTGGAGCCCCACATATTCAGGGCCACGTCAATGTGTGCCTGAAAGGCCCCAAATCCAGAGCCTTTGCCCAGGGACACAGTGACACCCTAGGTGGGGGTGGGGCAAGCCCATGATCCCCACTGTGGCAAAAGGAGGATGGGGACACAGCCAGCTGGGCGGATAGCCCCTTCTGGTTTTGGTTTTTTGGCTGCTGCCACACAGCATGCAGGATCCTTAGTTCCCTGACCAGGAATCGAACCCGTGCCCCCTGCAGTGGAAGCATGGAGTCTTAAACACTGGACCACCAGGGAAGTCCCCCCTTCAGTTTTTTTGTTGTTGTTAACGCTCTAAAGTAGTAGAATTTGGCACGCATATAAATTTTAACACATTTCGTATTAAATTTAAAAGCATGATTTATTCATTTATGAATTTAATCAAATTTGTTTCTAAATATTATTGATTTTATTATCGTGTGTTATCAGCTGTTGAGCTTTAATATTTGAGCATCTTGGCTTTTGCCATTTTGAGAATCAGCAGAATGTGTTTGGAAGGAACATGAGAAAATAAAACTCTGGAGGGCCCCCGACCCCAGCCTTCCAGGAGTCCTGGGTTTCTCTCCTCCCAACCCCCAGTGCTAACCTGCTGAGACCATGGGAATTGAGGGCCAGGGAGCTGTGGTCTTCGGGGACCTCAGGAGGTCTTTGGCCCAGGTTTGATGGAGGGGGTGGGGCAGGGCTCCTTGGGACAGGGCACTGGGCAAACAAGCCCCAGGCCTGGAGCTTTACACCACAAGCATCCTGTGGGCTCTGGCCAGTGTCTTGAGCCCCCCTCCGTTTCCCCCAGGGCCGAGGGCCACCTGCTGACGATGTGGGGCTGCACTCAGTTTGAGAATATACCCACATCAAGGCAGAATATCCCCCTGCCTTTATTCTCTATGGGCCTGGAGGCCTCCGCAGTGCCTGCCGTTGGAGGCTAGTAACCTGGCACACTGAAAGGGCCAGGGATGGCCTGGGTTGTGTTGGAGGTCACAGTGGGCCACACAGGAGCTTTGAGCAGGCATTGCATCTACTTGCAAACCATGTCAAGGAAGCACTTCTACCCATTGCTGACAGGCTCTGTGCCAAGGGCAGGCATGGTCTGGCCAAGTGGAAGAAAGGGGTTTGGGTGGGGTCAAGGCAGTTGTGATGTCTAGGTGACCCTGGAGGAGGCATCAGAAGAGGGGTAGGTCAAGAGGCCTGGCTTCTGTCTGTGGGGGTGAATGCCTGCAGCCCCTGAAGGAGCCCAGAAGGAGGCACCCAGGAGGAGGCACTGGCCTGTCCTTCTGGGTGGTCAGGCTGGATATGAAAGGGCCAGCCAGCCAATGAGGGTCTGGAGTTGTGGTGAGGCCTCCCTGGCTCTGCGTCTCCAAGGTGTGGGGGCGTCAGATCCTGGGGCCCCATGGGCAGAACAGGCTGCCCGCTGGAGGGGCTACAGGGCCTAGGGCTGCTGAGCGGTGGGCTTGGGAGCTTGTGCTGGTTTTCATGCCCTAAACCCCATGTCCATTTCTGCCCTAAGGAGGTCAAGGATAGTGATATCTGAGCTGCCCACCTTGGGGCTGTCACAGGGGACAGGGAGGGGCCCGGCCAGAGAAGGGGAGCAGGTGTGCTGGGTTCTGGGTGAGCTGCTCAGGCCTGCCCCATGCCTACTCTGGCCTCCGCAGCCAGTGGATTTGGGGCTTCTCCGACCTTGGAGGCATCTAATGCTGGCATCTTTGGGGTGTGGGCCGGGCCCCAGGAGCGGGGCCTGGGCGGCCCTGTGTGTTGAAGAAGGAAGGCAGGGCCCCCGCTCCCTGGGCCCGACCCCCAGCTTCAGCCCCTCTTCCAGCCTGCTTGAAGCCCAGGCCACGTGTGCCCATCATGTGTGCATGAGACTCCAGGGCCCAGTGCTGTGCTGCCTCCTGGCTGTCTCTCCTGGGGGGCCTGTGGGGACCTGGACTGCCGTCTTGGTGCCCTTTCTCAAGCAGTCTCCAGGCCCACCTTTACCCTGAAACCCCCTTAGGGTGCCCTGCCCTCCAGTGGGGATGGGAGAGGGGCTGCAGGAGCTTGCACATTCCAGGGTTTGGGGTCAGACCTGAGCTAAGGTTCAGGGAATGGGGCCTTGTGTCTGGAGGGGTGATGTTGCACACTCGGCCTGCTGGCCTCAGCTGTGGGCTTGGGTGAGCAGCCTAACCCTGACTTTGGTGTTGGAGGTACCTCATGGAACCCCTGTGGGTCTTTTCCTTGATGGAGTGGGTGTTTAGCCCCTCTGGACCCAGGTGGGCCCAGGTTGTCTACCCAGGAGTGTCCCTGTCTGCAGGTATGGCTCTGGCCCTTAGCACAGCCAGCAGGGTCTGGATGAGCATGGGTGGTGCTCACCTTCACACTGACAGATCTGTGTGGGAGTGAGGGTCCTACAGGGCCTTGCTAGCTTATGCCATGAGCATTGCACTGGTACCCGGAGGTGAGCTGAACAGCAGCTGGCGCAGGTGTCACTCAGATGGAGCAGCAGGAATCGGCTGCCCTGGCTGGCAGTCTAGCCCCAGGCTAGCCTTTTGGAAACCTTTCCCCCTCATTCCCAGGCTCTGGCCCCACAGGTGTCAATTTGACTCCCCTGGGGCATGGGCCGTCATCGCCTCTGTGTTCAAGGAATGGCCTGAGTTCAAGCCGGGCTGGGGGTGTGTGAGTCCAGGCCAGGCAGACAGGGCCAGCTCCTCCTCCACCTGGTGGGTGTGGTCATCCCCAGACGGTTTGTGGCCACCCCCGGACCTTCCTTCCAGCCTGCCCTCCAGGTGCTGGCCTTGGCTCACTCCTCCATTTTGCTGGGCTCTCTGCCTCACTCTTGCCTGCTGCTTTGTGAGACTGGGTCAGGGGTCCCAGGGACTTGGGTGACCTTGGCTTCCCCTCAAGTTCTAGGCTAAAGATCTGGGATTGGAATTTTCCCAGAAAGAAACTGTCCAGTTTGTTTTGCTTTTCTGAGCCCCTGCAGCCAAAGGGCTAGGGCACTCTGTTGGCAGGGTGGTGGATGGGGAAATGGACCCTGGGGTAGGGCCACAGAGCGGCCATACCCAGGTCTTCCTGGCTGAAGTGGGGTCTCACTAGCTAAGGTGGACAAGGAAGGCATGCATGGGGGGACCAATTTCTTGAGGAAGCCAGCCTGCCTTCTACAATCACGGTTGAGACTGCAGTTGTGTCCTGGTATTGGGGTTTTTCTTGCGGGGGGGGGGGGTGCCCGGGTAAATATAAGACTGCATGTCCTAGCGCCCTCGTCTGGTGCAGCCATGTGTCTGCATTCTGGATGATGACAAAGACGCAAAACCACGTTGACGGCCAGCTGTGCCCTCCCGCTCCTCACCCTGTTTCCTGCTCACTCCATCTGGAAGTCTCGCTGGCACCTTGGCCCTGAAAGGTGACCTTGAGGAGGGAGGCCTGCACCTGGATGGAGCAGGCAGATGGAGTCTGGCTCCCTGAGACCTTGACCCTGGTAATGGAATGCCTAGATTGCCTTCTCTGGAATTCGTACTTGGCAGAGAAATAAACTCTTGTCTTTTGTAAACCACCGCGGTGTAGTTTTCTGATGTGTGCAGTAAGGCCACTGCAGAGTCTTTGTTCCACAGGAGCTGTTCCTGTAACCTGCTGCCCGGCAGCCCTTTCCCATGGTGAAGGCAGAGGAGGTGCTCCCCTCCTCCCCACAAGGCTGCCCTCCTCCTTCCTCAGGGCCCTCGGTTCTGGGTGCAGCTGTCAGGCTGTAGGACAGCCCATGTGTCCACTGACTGTCTCAGTTGAGCCACCGTGGGGCCCGGCAGGACTTTTCCACAGGCCTCGCTCTCAGCCCTGATGTGGTCTCTAGACCTCCGGAGCCCCGGACCAGACTGTGCAGGGCAGGGAAGGCAGGACCTTGGCCCTGGCAGATGTGGCAGCTGTTTGGGGCCAGCATCTCTAGGGACCATCTGGGCCTGGAGATCTGAGTAAAGTGGAATAGGCATGGAGCAGGAGGTGGCGGGGTGTGGGTAGGCCGACTCTCCTGTTAGGGAGCTGGTGGGTCCTGCCCTGCCCCTGGGCTTGGAGGTGCCACAGCTCAAACCAAACCACCAGGGCTGCGGGCATCTAAGGCCCCAGTCCTGGCTCTTTGAGGACACTTGGGCCCAATGGTGGGTTTCCAGCAGACCTGCAGATGACCTGGGGGTGCTGCGTGGACCCTAACAGCGGCACCTGTCTGCTGCTCCTGGGGTCCTTCCTAACTGTCTCTCCTGCAACTGCCCAAGCTCCACGCGTGGATACAGTCATGGGCTCCTCTCCCCTGACTGCCGTATGCCTCTCATTTTGTCCCCACTGCTGCAGCCTTGGCTGTGACTCCATCATCCTCTCCACGGCTGCTGACTTGTCTTCCAAAAGGGGTTTCCGATCACGACAGCCCCTGCTTCCATCCTGCCAGTCTCTCCACCTCATCTCCCGTCAACAAACCCACCTCTCCCTGGACCCTTGCAATCTGATCTCATGCGTGTGCCTCAGATATGCTGTTCCTTCAGTCCTGAGCACCTTTCCTCACACCCTGTTTTGTGACATTGAAGGGAAAAATGTCAAATTTCTAAATCTTTAACACATAGGCTGAAAAACAAGGCCAGGATGCCCTGCAGGAGGACACGTGGCCAGGCCATGCTGGCCTCTGCCCTCCTTCATTGACCAGCAAACCTACAGCTGCCACACACCTGCAGACAAGTCACAGCCCACCTCTCAGAAGATGCTTGCTGCTGGGCAACGATTAGGACCACAACCACCCCTAAGTTGTTGTTGTTGTTATTTTTTAATAATATGGAACTAAATGATGATGGTTGGAAGAATCTTAAAGGGAATAAAAGAGCTACAAGAAACTATTTGCAACGTTCATAAACTTTGAGAGAATGATAAAAATGCAAATTTGAAACTGTACCAAATTAACCAGAGTGATGAAAACAAGTCTTTTCTAAACCTATGAATTCTAAGGTAATGTAAAAGGCACAGAGATTCAAATCACGGAAATTTAGAAAGCCATAAGAGGACTTCCCTGGTGGCACAGTGGTTAAGAATCCTCCTGCCAATGCAGGGGGCATGGGTTCGATCCCTAGTCCGGGAAGATCCAACATGCCACAGAGCAACTAAGCCCCTGAGCCATAACTACTGAGCCTGCTCTCTAGAGCTCACAAACCACAACTACTGAAGCCCGTGCGCCTAGAGCCCGTGCTCCGCAACAAGAGAAGCCACCGCAATGAGCAGCTCGCGTACTGCAATGAAAAGTAGCTCGTGCTTGCCACAACTACAGAAAGCCTGTGCACAGCAATGAAGACCCAATACAGCTAAATAATTAAATAAATAAACAAACAAATAAAAATTGCCGTCTCTCAAACCACTAAAAAAAAGGTTAAAAAGAAAGCCATTGGGCTTCCCTGGTGGTGCAGTGAGTCCGCCTGCCGATGCAGGGGACACGGGTTCGTGCCCCGGGCCGGGAAGATCCCACATGCCACGGAGCGGCTGGGCCCGTAAGCCATGGCCACTGAGCCTGTGCGTCCGGAGCCTATGCTCCGCAACGGGAGAGGCCACAACAGTGAGGGACCTGCGTACCGCAAAAAAAAAAAAAAAAAAAAAGCCATAAGAAATGAGTGCGTCTTATTAATAAAAGGGAGCTGATGCTGAAGAAAACTCTCCTGGAAAATGGTGTAAAGCCAAGTGGCCCTGGAGCCAAAGGCCTCCTGCCCACCCAGCTCCACACCCTCCTCTGCCAACCCTACATGCCTCTTTCCTCACCCTGGATGAAGGGTCTTCCAGGTGGCCATTTAGCTACCCTGATTGTGCACTTGCATTTTTGGCTTATTCCACAGCAGCAAGTTCTGTAAATTGACTACGTACTGGGAAAAACGAGCACTTGTTTTTGTCTGGAACTTGATACAGGAGGCTCGTGCTGGGACTGCGCTGGGTGACGGGGCCCGCAGGCCCACCTCGTGACTCACAGACCACGGTTATGTTCCCTCCCAGCCTTTATTTTGCGGACAGTCACCACGCACTAGGTGTGCCCTCCATGGGTGGCCGCTCAGCCCCATGGTGGTCCCCAACTGGCCTCCCGGCCCGTGGCTCACCCCTCCCCTCACTGGTCACTCTGGAAGATGCTGGTGGGATGACACCGGGCTCAAGGCCGGCTCTGTCTGGTGCAGTGTCCACCCTCTCAGGAGAGGGACTCCAGGACACCCAGCTGCACTGGAAACCAAGACCTCAGTGCCTAATTCAGCTGCATCTCCCCTGAGGACAGCGACAGGCATCTTTCTGTCCATCCTGGGCAGCCTGGTGAGCCCGATGCCCACTGTCCTGCAGGCCTCCCCTGGGAAGCTCCGTGCCAGGTGCGAATGCAGGGATATGGCTGGGTACTCTTGACCCCTGGGTCAGTGAGGCCCCTTCCGGGACAGCTCTCCGCCCAGACCCCGCAGCCTGCCCGCACAGACTGCCCAACACGCTCTTGGTGGGGATCTTGAGTTTTGGACAGCGGGCTTCAGAATGCCTGAGACGTGGACATTCCCATGCTGCTTCCCGGCATGAGGGCGCGACACACCCGGTCCATACTGTGCCTTGATTCTTGAATCCATTGTAGAAAACAGTGATCAGAAATAAAGGTGCAGGATGAGGTGAACTCGGAGCGAGAGAGGATGCCCATCTGTGAGCCCAGCTCCTCACGGCCCCTCGTCCTCAACAGGTGGCTGCAGGTGGGCGAAGCTTAGGAAGACCTGCTCCAGCGAGATCTGGCTCACAGAGTAGTCATCCATGCCATACTTCTCCTTGGCCTTCTCCAGAACACCAAACACCTTTGGAAGCAGAAAAGCCACTGTTAACAAGGCAGGGCCTGGCTCCTCAGCTGGTCTGGGACTCCTCTGGCCATAGGGGATGGTAAGGTCACCAGAGATCCTACCCCTGCACGGGGTGAGCAGGCCCCAGCACCAGGCTTCCTCCTGACTCTTCCCAGCTCAGAGTATGACCTTTGGGCAAGATGTGTTACCTCTCTGGGCCAGTCTCCTTTTTTGCACCATTTTTTTTCCAACTCAGATATCTGAGGTATAAACCCCCAAACCTAGCAAATATTAGGGTGAGTGTTAGAGGAGAAACTGGAAGTGATTCCTCCTTGGAAACAGCTGGCTGGAGAAGGAGCAACTGCTGGAGGTCCAGTGGGGCCCAAGCTCACCTTCGCCCAGCTGAGGTCATTGCCAGGCAGGTGGTAATGGACCATCCCTTGGTGCTCATCTTCCAGGACGCTGCCTGCACAAAGGAGAGACCGTGTCCCCCTGAGGGCTGGGCTGGATGGCCAGGGGAGGGCGGCCCAGGCCCTTGGAATTGTAGCCCTTGTCCCAGGGGTCAGGGATGGACAGACGCACAGATGACCTCTGCACAGCAGCACATACCTGGGAAGGTCAGGTCCACGAATGCCTTGAACTCTTCCAGGGCCTCCTGCTGCCTGTCACTCCGGATCTTGGCCCGTAGGGAGTAGCCACTGCCAAACTTGCTCTTGAGGTGCTGTGGGCTGCCCAGGCACTTGAACTGACCCTGCACCATGATGGCCAGCCGGGTGCACAAGGCCTCACACTCCTCCATGCTGGGGAGAGGGAGTGGAGGCCTGATATAGCACTGGGGAATGCTGATGCCCACCCTCCACATCAAAAGCTGTGCACATGGGAAAGTACTGATGCCCAGATCAGGCTGTTCCTGATTCCCATACTCAGGATGTGGCCCACATGGTAGAGCCTAGGGATTCTCCTCAGACTCTTCACCAGATGCTGACAGGTCTTCTGTCCACCCAGCCCCTCCCGGCCCACCCCTCCTACAGCCCCGGTCCTGGCTTTACCTGTGGGAGGTGATGACGATGGCCTTTCCAGACTCGCGGGCCCTTGCCACGGTGTCCCAGAGCAGGCGCCGGGCCACGGGGTCCATGCCAGTGGACGGCTCGTCCAGGAAGATGACTGCTGGCTCTCCAAGAAGGGCAATGCCGGTGCTGAGCTTCCGCTTGTTGCCGCCGCTAGGGCAGAGAGGGTGCAGAGGAAGGCAAGGCGGATGATTAGCGTGGGCTCCCCGGGTCCCAGCACAGGACCGGGCCCAGTGATGGCAGAGTGTCTCAGGTGAAGAAGAATGAGGTGAGCATGCCTGGAAAGCCCACTTCATAGAGTAGGAAGCCCTAGAGAGAGCTGTGCCCAGGGGGTCGGTCCACAGCCCCACACAGAGCAGTAACACCACCTGTCTGCATCTAAGGGGGCCTGACAGGGGGTCCTGGCTGTGCCTCCAGGTAGCAGGAACCTGAGGGGCAGCCCCTCTCATCTGGACCTGCCTGGGCCATGCTGCCAAATCCTCACTGATCCTGGAATGATGGGTGGGAGCTCCAGCCCCTGACCCGAGTGCCCCTGGCTCTATGGTAATGGAGAGCCTGACTCCACCCTGGGAAGGCCTGAGGTCACTGAGGCAGGGGGCAAGGCAGGGGCTGGGACGCAGGCGCACCTATACGTCCTGACCAGCTTGTTGGCATGCGGCTCCAGGAGCAAGCCCCGCAGCGTGTTCTCCACGCAGGCACCGATGTAGCACTCGGGGACACCCCGGAGCCGGGCGTACATGACCAGTGTCTCCCGGCCCGTCATGTGGTCCAGCAGGGCATCAAACTGGGGGCAGTAGCCAATCCGCTGCCGCATCTGGGGTTGGAGCACAGCCAGGAGACAGCAGGTCAGAGGGTTTCTCTCAGGCGATCTGTCTAGGGTGGTCCCTCAGTTGGTGCACAGGCCCTGGCGGCCTCCCACTGCCAAAGTTTGCCGAGCAGCACTTTGTTGGGGTTGCTGGAGGGGCTCGGCTGGCTCAGTGGCCGGGTAGGCACCGGGACCCAGACTGCCCCCCACCCAGGGGTCAGAGACAGGCCAGAGACCAGTCTACCCCGGGCAGCACAGGGGCAGACGGGTGCAAGAATGCATTGATTATACAAAGTGACCGTATCCATGCAATGCTTTACAGCTGACAGATACCCGTTCATTAGACGCTTGACAAACATCTAATGTGTGCTGGGACCTTTCTTTTTCCTCCTCTGTTAAGAGATGTTTGCTGGCAACACCTTTGGGGTGGGGTGTCACCTGGGCAGATGGCATGGTAGCTGGTCTTGGAGCAAGTGGCTACGTTCAGCACAGCCAGGATGCTGCGTGGCAGGCCTCCACCTCCAGCCACATTCGGCAGCTGGTGGGGACAGGCAAGCCTGGTTTCTGTGGATTCCAGAGATGTGGTTTCTTTTTTTTTAACCTCTTTGGGGTTCTTAGACTTCCGGAATCTGTTCTTAATTGGTCTGGGAAAGTTCTTGGCCATGACCATGGCAGTTACTACCTTTCCCCCCGTTCTCTCCTTTCTTGCGGGAACCAGATTAAACGTATTTCAGGCTTCTCACCTTGCCTCCATTTCCTAGATCACATTTACCGTTTCCTCTTCCTTGCATATAATTTCAATCTTGTCTATTTCTTTGAACATAGTAACACAGTTGTTTTATAATCTGGGTCTGGTAATGGCAAATCCAAAGTGGTGGGCTTGTCCTGCTGTGGAGCCCTTGTGTCTGTGGCTCCAGCCACAGCACCCTGTCTGCTTTGTTTGCTTTGCTTGTGCACTGCTCACAGGCCTTGAAGCACTATGTGAGGGGCTCTTGGAGGCCTAGGATGAAAGCCTTCCTGCAGAGAGGGTGTGAGCTGCAGTGTGGGGGCAGAGCCACCTGGAAGCCCCTGCTGCCAGTTCAGGAGATGCAGTCATTCCCAGGCACAGGCATCTTCTCTGTTCCTTCCCCTGCCCTGCTCAGCACACTGGAAACCGTCCATGCAATCCCCAGGGGGTAGGGAGAGCAGGAGGGTAGCCTGCTTCATCCTAACCTACAGGGGTGGCCCTTTGTTTCTGCCCCATACACTCGATAAGGTCCCTAAACCAAGTCACTGGGACCACAGCGCCCTCTGTGCAGGGGCGCTCCGGTGGAGCCTCTCGGGGCTTGCAGATTGCGGAGGTTTTCACCATGCCTCGGGCTCTTAGATGCTCTTAACCATGTGGTTTGTCATTAACATTTTATCCTGCTTTTGGTTCTCGGTGGAACGCCTAGTTTGAATAGCCCAGAACACCATTATTATAAATCTACGCGCACAGACTAGAGTTCTTTCCAGCGGGCAGAGTTCTGTGGGTGCCACTCTGTGCCCAGGTCCAGAGAAGCCGCTTCTCTGGGAGGGACCCGGTCTCGGCCCGCCTGCCAGGCCTGGTCCCTTCTGGCCGAGGGGGCTGTAATCTCCTCAGTCTTCTCCTCATCACTTGCTTACCTTTGGCCGTGGTCACTGCCTTGTCCTGCTGTCCATGAACCATGAGCCAGAGACAAGCCCCATCCCTACCTCCCGGGTGCCCTTCCTCTTGCCTCCCTGGCTGTACCCACCTTCCCGATGTCAGAGCTAATGCTGTAGCCCCCAACAAAGGCGTCCCCAGAAGTAATGGTCTCCTCCCCGGTCAGCATTTTGAAAGTCGTGGTTTTGCCGGCTCCATTGAAACCCAGCAGGCCGAAGCACTCCCCTTTCTGGACTGCGAGGGAGACCTTGTCCACGGCGAGGAGGGGTGCTCGCTGCTCATACACCTGCACAGTGCCCGGGAGAAAACACAGCTGTGGGGAGGCCTGAGGACAGCCGGGAGCCGGCTGGGGGGTAGACCCGCGGAGGGAGGGCCTGCCTCACCTTGGAGAGCTCCTTGATAATCAGAGGCGTGTCCAGCAGGGAGTCCAGGCTGGGGGCCAGGATGCGGTTCCTCTCATCCACCACATCCTGGTCTTCAGGAAGCGCCGACGTCCGGGTGTACACTTCTGTCTGTTCCAGAGAAAGACCACCAGGGTGAGCTCCCACCAGAGCGGTCCTTCCCCATGGGAGGAAGGGCTAAACTACTCACCCCAGCTCAGCCCCATGTGTGCCGACTCAGACCTCCCACAAGGAGAGCTGGGCAGCTGTAAGGGCTAACATTTGCCTTGAGGAGACACAAACTACCTGAGGGACAAGGACGGTGCAGGACTCATGGAGAAAACCACGAAACCCCTTTTCTTAGAAAAGTCATAATACCTTAGCCCCAATTAGCCCTGTCCATCCAATGTTGTTTCAACAGGTTTTGTTTGTTTAGGGAGAGAATGTATGTGACAAACATGAGAGCGCCCCAGTCCACACGCCTCCACTGAGACCATGGTCCCTGAGGCCCCAGGCTCCCTCGACTCCATGGCTTCAGGGTCTTGGGACAGAGAGCCCCTGGGGACGGTGAGGCCGCAGCCCCTCCCAGGCTGTGAGCGCTGCCGGTGGACGCGCAGCCAGGCTGTGGCCAGTGCTGAGGCCCTCCCTGTGTGGTGGCCTCAAGGAAGCCCAACCTCGGTTGGAGGGCGCCCAATGCAGAGCAGCCAGAGGCCAGACGGGGGCCCCAGAACCACTCACCAGCGCCCGCCTCCTCTGGAAGGCACACAGGCAGGCCTTCAGCCTCCACAGCAGATCGGTCTCAATGAGGAAGAGCAGGGTGAGGTAGGCAAACCCTGAGGTAGCCATGGAGGTCACGAACCTGCCAACCCCCGGAGTGCTCCATGCATAGAAGTTCTCCTGGTACTGGATGTCTATGCAAGCAAGGGACAGGGTGCTGTGCCCATGCCCTGAGCGCCCCTCCCCTCCGGGGTCCCAGCCCACGACCCTCTCTCTGGGACCGTGAGGTGCCTGCGCTCAGCCCCCAGGGTGGAGGATGCGCTGGCGCGGGGCCCACTGGGCTTCCGAGGGTGTGTCACTGCCACACGGGGGCCCCAAGCATCTCCTGCGTTTTGGTGGCTTCACCATGCGAGGTGGCCCTTGTGCCTGTGATGGGGGACAGGCTGTCCCAAGAGAGGCCTGGACACTCACTGTGTTTCCGGCAGTAGTGGGCTGCCACTTCGGAGGAGGTGCAGTACCTCCTTGTCTCGTAGTTCTCGTAGAAGCTGCTGACCGCCATCCCCAAACAGTGGTTGGGCAGCACCAGGAACACGCGGTCCAGGGTTCTGGAAAGTTCTTCTAACTTGACCGCTGTGGGGAGGAGGCACAGACAAGTCAGCGCTGGAGGACACACCACACCTGCCTCCAAGAACAGAGCAATCGGGAAGGGCAGGTTTCCGGAGTTCCCTGCATAGCCAGCTGTGCCTCCCCCAGGGATCAGGCACCAGACCTCCGGGGCAGCACCTCTGGCAGGCGGCCCCACCAGCCTGCCCGGTGCCCCCATCTGGGCCTCCCCCATCGGGCTGAGCGGCTCTGTGGGTGCAGGGATGGGAGTGCAGGGAGGTGGTCTCCTGGCTCCCACCTGGGATGCGCATGATGGTGACCACGAGGAAAGTGGCGATGCCCGACAAGATGTTGAATATGGTCAGCCTCGTGTAGGCAGTGGCCGCCCCCGAGAAAAAGAAGCTCATCAGGTACATGAGGGGGATGATGGCCCAGCCATAGAGCATGAGCAGCAGCAGGGCGTCGGCCACGTGGCCGTCCTGCGTGAAGGCGTGCACGTCGAAGGCTTTGAACACCACCTGCAGCAGCACAGACAGGTGGCCGGCGTGCCCTCAGGGGGCGCATGAGCCCAGGCCCATCAGCCCCTCTGGCCTTGTCTGCCCCCCACCCACCTCCAAGGCTCTCCTGGCATCCTCCCTGAGGAAATAGGGAGCTGTCCACCAGGGCACCTGCTCCAGGGACCTACCTACCGAAGTGGGGCAGAGGCTGGGGGTGTGCAGACAGGCGAGGGGGGCTGCCAGGGCATTCCCAATCTCCTCCCACAACGGGGGCTGAGCTGCCAGCATGGACCCCAGGCTGGTTTCAGTCCACGCAGGGTCCCCAAGGCAAGCCCCCTGGACATGTGGGTGAAGGGCCCCAGCACCATGCAGCTCACCAGCAGCAGCAGACTGGGGACGAGGAAGGACATGAGGTCCCACAGCAGAGCCGAGAGCCAGAAAGTAGCCACGTGGACTCCGCTCACAAACTGCATGTGCTTGGCCTGGACGGCCCTCTCGCTGACCGCCAGGATGGAGAACGTGCTGGACAAGAATGCCATGGCGAAGAGCAAGTTGAGGGCGATGTCGAATCCCTTCCGGCCCCTGTGGGGGTGAGGAGGGGGCGCACCGACAGGTCAGGGACAGAGCACAGCATGTCCGGGAAGGTGGGGGTATCAAGTGCTGGGCCACTACTGTCCAAAGCAGGTGATGCAGTGGCCCAGCCACTAAAGGGTTTAAGGGAGAACATGAGAGCCTCAGGGTCTCTGCACCAGGAAAATTCCATCCCCCTGAGAACAGCTCCTCCTCTGGACATCCTATCCCCAATGATGGCAGTGCCACTCTCCCAGCTGCCTTCAAACTGTCCCCGTGCCACCCACTCCCACAGACCCTCAGGTATGGATCTGAGACCTCCACCTCGCTCTCTCTGGCTGCCCCAGTCAGACCCGCTGTCGGGCACAGCATCAGGGTGGTGGCCGTCTCCCCGCTCTTGAGTGGGCAGGACCCTCAGGTGCCAGCAACATGTTCCAGAAACCAGCGCTGACAGCATTATTCTTCTGTAGCTTAAAACATCCCACACCATGAAAGGTTCAACAAATGGTGCTGGGACAAATGGATGCTAGGTACTGAGTGAAGTGCTAACACAACGTGGATGAGGCTCGAGAGTGAAAGAAGCCAGTCATGAAAGGCCACACACGTGGTATCTGATTCCATCTACATGAAATGTCCAGGACAGGCAAATCCACGGAGACAGAAAGCAGACTCCTGGCTGCTTAGAGTTGGAGGAAAGAGGAATGGGGAGTGACTACCAGTGGTCCCGGGGTTTCTTTCAGGGATAATGAAAACGTTCAATAAAATTATATTGTGGTGATGTCTCCACGACTCTGAATACACTAGAAACTATTCAGTTGTACACCGTGAACAGGTGAATTGTATGGCAGGTGGATTATATCTCCTAGAGCTGTTACAACAAAACAAAAACTCCTGTTGCTTGTCCACTGTCACCCTACTAAGCCCAACTCAGCCTGATCCCCAGCATGGCGAGAACAGAGGACCGCCGCTGTGTCTCTGCTTTCGTGGTGGGGACGGGAGGGAGCAGAGGGGAAGGGAGACACTAGAGGGCCAGGGCACAGTCTAAAATGGGAAGTGGGGATGAAGCCGCCCCCCACTGATTAACTGCCCTGAGGTGGGATGATTGTTCTGAAATTCATTGATTTTTCCGGCTTCCTCTGGACAGTCCCCAGAGGTCTGGGGACTCTGCAACGAGGAAGAGGGAGAGTCCCACACACATGATGGTGTGACAGGCCTAAGGACAGAGATGCCCAATGGGCTCCCTGACTCGAGGCCACCGAGGGGCAGCAACACACACAACAGCTGCGTGCTGCAGCTTGGACAGGAGCAGACACTCGGATCCCCCAGGGGCAGTGGCCAGCAAGAGCTGGGTGCAGATTTGGGAAGAGGGCACGGCCCTCCAAATCCTCAGGAGTCTCCCGTGGGGCCTGGGTGTATGGGGGCTGTGGTCTCACCAGCTTATCTGCTGTCCAAGGGAAGGCTGAGTGTGGAAGGCCGAGAAGGATGTGGGGCAGGAGTCCCCAGCCAAGAACTGGGAGATTCCTGAGGGCAGAAACAATGTTGTTTTTACTGCCATGGCCCTTGGGGGTCCCTGGCAGTGCCCGAGGTGGTCAGGCCTGGTGCGGGGTCCCGACCTGATGGGAGCAGGGTCCTGACTGGGCTAGGCCAGGTCCTGACCATGCGGGGATGGGGTCCTGAGGGGCGGGGGGACAGTGCACATACTCGTTGAACTGATCCTTGGCGGCCTGCAGGGCACTCCGGGGCTGAGGGTAGTTGGAGACCATGATGGAGGCCTGAGGGCCGCACAGCAGCTTGAACAGAAGGTTGTCCACGATGGCCAGTGCGGTGGCCGGTGAGTGGTACGCCTGGTTGTTGAACAGGGCAGTGACCACCGTGCGCTCGCCCACGTCTCTGAAGGATGCCGCCACCAGGCACCGCTCGTTAAAGCCGCCCCCCTCCACCGAGGCCCTGAAAATCAGGAACTCCTCCAGGTCACCTGGGGGTGGGCAATGGCAGAGTCAGCAGCGTCCTGCGTCCCCCTCTGAGGCCCTGCTCTGTGGGGCTCTGAAGGGCCGGAGGAACAGCAGAAAGGATGCATCACCTTCCACCCGCACACTGTCCACGGACCATGGGGCCACGTGGTGGGAGCAGCAGGACCTAGGGCTGCAGGCCTCGGGGGGGACACCCCCATAGCCACAGGAGCTGAGTGGCAGGGCAGGCTCTTCCTTCTCCCCCACAAACCCCCTGTTCACACACATACACACACTAAAGGGCCTCTCAGAGATACAGGCCCGGACCTGGGCCAGGGTCAACGTGGCAGGAAGAGGCTGGATCAGGAGGAGGTGAGGATCCAGAAGTCAGAGCTGTGGAAACCTCTGAGCGGCCTGAAGGGCGAAGCTCCCAGTCAGGTGCAGGGAGGAGTGGCCCTAGGTGGGCTTGGACCAGCCCTCAGGACCACGGGGGTGGGTGAGGGGCTACCTCCAAGGGTGCAATTACACTGGACTGTCCCTCTATGTCTCTGTTTTTCCAGTTTTCATAGAAGGAATAAGTACCCTTTTTTTTTTTTTTTTTTTTTTTCCTTTTTTTGCTGTACACAGGCCTCTCACTGTCGTGGCCTCTCCAGTTGCGGAGCACAGGCTCCGGACGCGCAGGCTCAGCGGCCATGGCTCACGGGCCCAGCCGCTCCACGGCATGTGGGATCTTCCCGGACCAGGGCACGAACCTGTGTCCCCTGCATCGGCAGGCGGACTCTCAACCACTGCGCCACCAGGGAAGCCCGTAAGTACCCTTTTATAATCATAAAAAAAAAAAAAAAAGAGTTTTTAAAAAGAGTGGCCTGAGGGAGAAGGCCCTGGGAGAAGGAGCTGTTCTCTTGGCACACGAATGAGCTCCAGCGAATCTCCACTTCACATCAGATTCTCTAGGCAGTTGGGTTCTGGGCAGCCCATATGCCTGGCATTCTCCTGCAACCCAAGGGCAGCAACAGAATCCTAATCATGCCAGGCCCGTCACTTTGCTCCTTAGCTGTGGCACAGAGCAAGTGGGGGTTCTGATGGGGGTGGGGTCAGCTGCCCACCCACGAGTGACCTTGGGGGCATTCAGTTCCACTAGCTCACGAGCACACACTGCCCAGCCCAGAGCTGGCCGCGCGGCTGCACGGAACCAGCATCTCACACATACTCATTGCTCCCGCCTTGCCTCTCACTCAGCTGTCGCCTGGGGACAGCAATGACACCCACACTGTGGGACCCCAGTGTCAGCAAGGGGACAGGGACCCGTTGGTGAATCCTAATGGAGACAGTTATAGAGGCTCCTGGCAAGGTTTGCTGTGGCTCTTGGCACACAAGGAAAAGGGTCAGATGCGTTAGGTGCAGCGTAATTCACCCACAGTAAGGTGCTCAGGACTGAAAGTCCCCACGCTCCATGAGGGAGCAGGCAGTCTGGCCTTCCACACCCTCTCAGGCCCGGGCATCTACGGTACTGTTCTAAATCCCTGGAGCCACCACGCACCATGACAGCCCTGAGATCTTCACACCAGGCTGAGTGACAGCCAGAAAACAAGATGGGATGGAATGGGGGTGACAAACAAGGTGCCCACCACTGTCAGTAGGGCTACTCAGGGCCCTGATCGCTGGCAGGCCAAGCAGGGACTCCGGCTGCAACAGCTCCTTCTGGCAGCGGTGCCCCTGGCAGTGCCGGCCTGCTCTAGGCCGTTGATACGGTCGACATTTTCCTAAAGAGGAACCTGACTCCTGCCAAGATTTTGGAACCATCAGCGTGCTGAACCTCAAAGCTGCTGGCCAGGAAGTGGGAGGGGAGCAGAAAAACGTGAAAAACTTCAAGCATATTCCATTTAACTAGAGTGCGATGCCTGCTCTAAAGCCAGGGCAGTGTCCAACTGCCACCGCCAGGGACACGAGATAGTTTCAGTTTTAGGATGTGGTAAGAAAACACCATGTCACATAAGGCATATCGTGACCGTCCTCTCAAACAAAAAAAGGTAACGTAAACATTGCTGAGGTTTTACATTTCATTTGTAAATGGTCCTGAAGAATCTGACTTCTGTAAATGACTGCCTGGACATAGTTTAGCCCTAGAGACGTGGACTTTTGTCTTCCTTTGACTCAGGGCAAAGATTTTCTCCCCCAGGGGACACCTGGCAATGTCTGGAGTGGGGTGATGCCAGGAATGCTGCTAAGCAAAGAACCACCCCAAATGTCCACAATGCCTTGGTTGAGAGGCAGGCTCTGACAGCACAACTTGGGCCCCAAGCCGCCTGGGGACACCCCTTACCCAGCACCTCTCGAGGTTCCTGGTCCTCAGCCTGCAGCATGTCTTTCAAATGCTCTGACAGCTGCTGATCCAGCCGAGAGGTCCCGGGAACTGAGAAGGGCATGATGGTTCTGCCATACTCGGCCAAGGTCAGCTTCAGGAGGGGGTCATCGAAGATCTCGGAGGAGTAGTTGATGGCCAGGAGGGCCAGGGTGATGCATGTCAGAGGGACCAGGACCTGGGCCATTACCATCTTCCACTCCCGCCAGCTGTATGCGGCCTTCTTCAGGAACATGGCCCAGAACTGCTGGCAGTGGAGGGCCAACTGCGACAGAGGGGATGAGGGTGATACAACCGCCACCACAGAGCCAGTGCCTGACCCCGCCCTCCAGCAGCAGGCACGGTCTGCACATGAGCCAGGGCTTCTCCTGGGGCCCAGTCGATGACATGGAAGACCCATAAGAACACATCCCCATAGGTCCCAAATGGGCCCTGGGGGTCTCACACCAGCTGTGGCGGCAGGGCAGGCACTATTCCACCATGGAAGGAGGTTAAGGGACCCTCTGCTATCCCAGAGGGGAGCTGAGGCCTCTGCTTTCCCCATGCTCCTGGTCAGAGGACTCTGGCCAACCTCACAGCAGAGGAAATGGACAAACCTCCCCCCACTGCCTATATTCCCCACGCTCAGCCCTTCACTGTCCTCTAAGTGCAGGTCAGGCCGGCAGGGACCAGAGCCCAGCTCCGCCATGTGCTGCCCATTCGACCTTGGCCCAGGCCTCAGCTTCCTGTCTGTAAAACGGGACCGGTGCTGCCCTCTGTCTCACTGGGTGCTGGGCACATAGCAAGCTCTAAGCTCTCGGTACACGGGGTACTGTTAGCCTTATAAGCAGTGTTCACCCTTATTTGTGAGTGGCCAGGTTAGAACAACGAGAAACGACAGGTACTCGACTAAAATGTTCCAGGTTTTCCTTCTGCCTGCCAGCCCATGGGAGCACGAGCTGTAATCTGCCCTCTTCCCAGAGTGCTGACCCTCCCTATGCTCACATCTGCCCCCGCGGCCTCTAACTCATGCAGTGCTCGAGGTCGCGCAGTCTCACCCCGGTGTTGAGCCTGACGGCAGTGTTCTCCTCAATCAGGGTGCCGACGCCGTCAGTCGGGTCCATCATCCCGCACAGGTGGCTGTCCACAGCCCAGTCACTCGCCCGCCTCTCGTGCTGGTACTGCAGGGCAGGGAGCTGGATGGCTTGGATGTCCATGCTGGTGTCCACCAGCTTACCGACCCTGGTCGAGACATGGAGGCCCAGTCACAACTCAGCTCCTCGGGGAGGGAGAGGGGCAGCAAAGGCGGGCGACTGTCAGGGGCACTAAAGCAGAGCGCCATCTGCTCCATCAGCTGGGACTTCATTTGTTCATTCACTCATTCATCGATAAGTATCTCCAGGACACCAGCTATGGCAGCCAAGCAAAGTCCAGGAGAGAGACAACTAGACAGGGCCCTGCCCATGAGGGCCTCCTGGTCTGCCAGGGAGACTGATCGAAGTCAGCATTTATAACCCGGGCTTTCCAGAGGGACAGGATGGGGCTTGAGGCACGATGGCAGCACCAGGAGGGCTTGTCACAATACAGGACACCGTGGCTCGGGGTGCTCACTGTCACTCTGAGACCAGGGAGCAGAAGAGTGTGTTCCAGAAGGGGCAACACTGGGACAGGTGCGACAGAGACGGGTGCATGGAGGGCGGGTGGGTGGTAAGGCTGCCAGGCCTTGTGGCGGAGCCTGGTGTTGGCGCCGCACCGAAGCCAGGGAGCCACCCGACTCAAACGACACTGTACTTATAGTCACTTATCCTGTTGCCTCCTGTAGGGTATGCGATCCTAAAGGAAAAACATCTATCTCACAGTTTTTGTATTTCTTGTTCTTAGCACTATATCTGCTAAATAAAGCATTCAAGCAATGTTTGACCAATGTATTAACCGTCTGGAGCTCACCCCGTAGTTCTGAGGGGTGAAGGCTAAATTTCACATCTTCATCAAAGATGGAAACACACTCCGGGATCATTACCTAGACCTGAGAGGAGCTTGGCCAGCCTGATGCTGCTGAGGTGCTCCCGGGAGGGGCCCCAGGGAAGATGCCAACACACTCACAACGTGGGAGTGGAGTTTCCAGTGATCAGAGCTCGGCTGCTCTGCTGTCTGAGTCACTGCGCGTGTCAGGAACCTGGCTGAGTCTGTGCAAGTGTTAATATATAGGGCTGTGATGTGAACTCGGGTCCTGACAGCCGGCCCACTGCCCTGCTGCCCACCCCCCCAGGCTGTAGGTCCACCTCAGATGGGTGTTCCAGATGACTATCAAGGGGATTGCTTTATTATCACACTTCAGAAAAATCATCAAGGCTGAGCCCTAGACAGATGCAGACGCACGTTTACTTACCGCAGGAAGACTTCCTCCATGGTGGTGACAGAGGCCCCGAAGCTGGCGATGCCCAGCTCCTTCTGCTTCTTCTCCAGTTTAGCAAAAAGACTTTCAAACCTGAAGAAAAAGACCGAGTGATGAGTCACTTCTCAGTGACTTTCTAGATAATTTGTTTCTAAATAATCACCTCTGTGCTGTACGGGGGAGGAGCAAAGGAAGGTTAGCTCCTTGAGATGCCTTCTCAAAAAAAAAAAAAAAAGTTAGGCTTTGTTCTTCCCCTGCACACCCTTTCTCCCCCCATGTAACATTTCTTTTTTAATAATCTTTTTTTTTTTTGGCCATGCCGCACAGCTAGCAGGATCTCAGTTCCCCGACCAGGGATTGAACCCAGGCCACAGCAGGGAAAGTGCTGAATCCTAACCACGAGACCACCAAGGAATTCCCACACATAACATTTTTTGAGTATGTTGGCCTATAAGGCACTCTTCGATACCTATACACCTACATGAAATCACAAAGCAAACCAAAAGAAATTGATGAATATTCTTTTACTTATTGGGTAGGGAAGTACTTTCTAAGAAGAAATAACAAAGGAAAAGATATAACCCATTAATCCCATCTGCAGGGGGAAAAAAATCCCACAAAATTAAAAGGCAGCAACAAATCAGAAAATGTTGCGACACAAATGGTTGATGTTAATACATAAGCCGTGAACATGCAACACGCAGAAGAAGCGACGCTTATAGCCCAATAAGCATGGGAAGCGGTCAACCTCCCGCCAGCAGGAATGGAAGAAATACAAAATGCCAATTACGTGTGTGTGTGCCACTTTCACCCATTAGATACACAAATATTAATAAGAAATTTTACTCAAAGTTGGCAACTGTGGAGTAAATGGACACTCCCCTATGCTGCTGCTGGGGAAGTCAAACACATCACCTTTCCAGAAGTGAATCTGGTAAAATTTACCCCACTATTGGGAATCTATTCTAAGGGGTCATTGGAGATGTTGACAAAGATTTTTCTAAAAGGATGTGCATTAGCACATTTGTGTGTGTGTGATAACAGAGTAGGTGTAAAACAAATTATACTATATCTAAGTCAGAGAGGACTCCCCTGGTGGAGCAGTGGTTAAGAATCCGTCTGCTGGGCTTCCCTGGTGGCTCAGTGGTTAAGAATCTGCCTGCCAATGCAGGAGACACAGGTTCGAGCCCTGGTCTGGGAAGATCCCACATGCCGCGGAGCAACTAAGCCCGTGCACCGTAACTACTGAGCCTGTGCTCTAGAGCCCGCAAGCTACAACTACTGAAGCCCATGCGCCTAGAGCCCATGCTCCACAAGAAGAGAAGTCACCGCAATGAGAAGCCCATGCACCGCAACGAAGAGTAGCCCCAGCTCACCGCAACTAGAGAAAGCCCGCACATAGGAACGAAGACCCAACGCAGCCAAAAAAAAAAAAAAAATCTGCCTGCCAATGCAGGGGACTGGGTTCGAGCCCTGGTCCAGGAGGATCCCACATGCCACAGAGCAACTAAGCTTGTGCACCACAACTACTGAGCCTGCGAGCCACAACTACTGAAGCCCGCATGCCTAGAGCCCATGCCCCGCAAGAAGAGAAGCCGCTGCAATGAGAAGCTCGTGCACCGCAACTAAGAATATCCCTTGCTAGCTGCAACTAGAGAAAGCCCGCGCACAACAAAGACCCAACACAGCCAAAAATAAATAAATTAATTAATTAAAAAAAAAATGAGTCAGAGAACACTGTCGTGATTAAAACAACATTTCTCAATCCAGATTGCAGCAAGATTAATGTACTTTTAAGTCTTCTATTCCGAAGTTTCTGAATGTGACTTAAAGAGTTTGTTTTTTACCTCCCCACACCGGGAGGCTGCTCTGTTTATGAGGCCTGTGTTCATGACTCAGATTCTGAGACCAAGAAGACACACGAGTTCACAGCTGCACACTAACCCTGAGTGGCTGCAGTGTGAGGAGTGAGCCTCGTGCCGAGTGTGGATGGCACCAGGGCACTGAGTACCCTGTGATGAGCCACTCTTCTCCCTCTCGGGTACAGCCCTGATGCACAGGGAGGCCTGGCACCCTGGGCCCAGCAAGCAGATTCACTGGATACCGACCATCACAGGCCCAGGAACTAAGAGGTGCCCCTGGCCAAGCCACACAGGTGCAGGGCGGGTGACTCTACACACGGAGCCCTTAAGGCCCCCTGAACCTCCTTCTCAGATCTGTACCTGTGAGTGCTCTGGGACACACACGTGCCTGTGCTTGGTCTCTCTAGGATGTGTACCTGTCCGTGCTCTCTGGGACATGTATGTACCTGTGTGTGCTCTCCTTGGGAAGAATGAACGACAGCTCTGCTCCGGCACTGCTCTCCAGGGTGGCGTTGGGGACATGGTGGTGGACCAGCCGGGAGATGCCCTCGGGGTTGCAGTGAGGCTCCTTCACCAGCGTCATGTGGTAGCCTGCGCCTGGTACACCCAGGAGCCCAGTGAGGCTGCATCCCACTCTCCTCCTGGCCCACCCAGGGCCCCGGGCTCCTGCAGGTCAGGCTCCTGGGAAAGGGGCTGCAGAGCTGGGGCAAGTGAACTGGAATTGATGCATCTCAGGGCACCTCAATACTGCCCTGAGGGTCTCACCACCCCACCTCCACCCGCTGGGGAGAGATGCTGGAGGACCTGGGTTGCTGAGCATGATAAGGAGGTGAAACCAGAGCTGGACTTCAGATGTCAAGTCTCAGATACTGGGGTATAAATTGTCCCCAAAACCCCTTCTCCCTGCTTTCTCAGTAGCAGAACCTAAGGGCAAAGGCCACTCTCTTACAGCCTCCCCCCAGCCTGATGGTGACCATACTAGGTCACCTTCTGCTTTCAGGGCTGTGTGCTGGTCAGAGGAAGCTGCAGATATGAGGGGTGCAAATCCTGGGGTGTCCTGGGGGTGGGGTGCTGGTCTTCTGTATTGGCTCCTTCTGCTGGCGGGACATGGATGTGACCTGGCATGCCAGGACCATGTTAGACCATGAGTTGTCCTCGAGATGGGAAGCCATGCTCATACAGCAAAGATGGGGCTGACTCCACGCGCTGCCCACCAGCCCTAGACAGTGCCGTGGGCCCCTCACTTGTTTGGGAGCTGCAAGGCTGGAGAGCGGGCTTGGTCTCTGCAACGGCACCCCTGCTCTTGGTGGCCCTGGCACTTGACTGCTAGTCCACTGCTCAAAGCTGAATGATGCTCCAAATCAAGACTACCTGCTTCATTCCTTCTTCATTCTCCCAGGCCCCTCTGCCTGGGGCCTCAGGTCTCTACCCACAGGTAGCAGAACAGGATGTCTAGAGAAGGCCTCTCTCTGCTTGATCTCAGGGGTCCTTCGGGAACGTTACCAGTGGATACTTTCTCCAGCACACTGGGCCAGCAACGCTGACCCCACACAGAATGGAGTTTCGGCTGCCTGCCCCGTTGCTTGCCTGTGGCCGCTCACCATATTTCTGCTTCAGGAACAGAGATGACCCGCAGCACTGCAGCTCCCCCTTGGCCATGATGGCGATGCGGTCCCCCAGCAGGTCGGCCTCATCCATGAAGTGGGTGGTCAGCAGGATGGTGTGGTCACTTTTGTGCTGCTGAAGAAGGTCCCAGATGGCCCTCCTGGAGATGGCGTCCATGCCTGAGGTGGGCTCGTCCAGCATCAGCACCTGGAGGGCAGAGGAAAGGGCTTGTGATGACGGCAGAGCCACGTCCTAGGCCCAGGCTGCTGTGCTGCAGGCCCCGCCGCCCCTACCTTGGAGCCTGCGATGAGGGCAATGCCGATGGAGAGCTTGCGCCTCATCCCCCCGCTCAGGAACCTGCTCCGGGAGTCCCCCTTGTCCTCCAGACTGAGGATGTGCAGCATGCGTTTGACTTCTTCAGGGCACTTCTGGCGCGACAAGCCTTTCAGCTGACACAGGAGGGGACAGAGATCTGGCAGCGGCTTCTGATGGGAGGCCAGCCCGTCCAGCTGGCACTGGAATGGTGCTGTCTCCGTCCCTCCCCAGGCTGGATCTCGTGTCCTGACACCCACCCACCCCACAATTCACGAACGCCTCCTCGGAGCAGGTTCAGTTTGCTGGGAGGCTAAGGGCTCACATGGCTGCCCTGGGGACCCGAGCATGTAGGTGATGGAATAACCACGACGACCCATGAATCCTGTCACCTGCCAGCTCACCTGAGCATAGAAATACAGGTGTTCTGCGACAGTCAGGTTGTCAAACAAGACGTCATGCTGCGGGCACAGGCCCAAGCTCTTCCGGATCTGAGCCATATCTTGGGAGATTTCATACCCACTGATATATGCCCGTCCACTGGTCGGGGGAAAGAGACCTAGGGCCGAGCAGAAGACCCCGGGGCTCAAGTTCAGCGCGAACATCCTCCAGTAGCATGAGGAGTGCTGAGCTTCCCTGGTTCACACGGTGTGCACCCTGCCGTGTGGGTCTCCGGAGACAGAGGAGGGTGGGGGATGTCCACTGCCAGGATGTGTGGCTTGTAAGGAATGAGAGAGGCGCATCCCCCACGCTCTCCGAGCCCAGGTCCTACTCGAGCCTGTTCTCAGGGAGGACAGGACGACCGTTAGGGCTGGGCTGGCTCATTCAGGACGACTTTCTAGGAGAGTGGGCTCGGGACTAAATCAGCGTGGGTGGGGCCGCGTCTGTGTGGCCTGAGAGGCTCCCACCCTGTTCCCAGAGCCCCTGGGGCTCCACTAGCTATCAGCACAGCAGGGGGAGGACAAGAGCCACCTGAGGGCACAAGGCCGGGGCAGCCTGAGGTGGCCTTGAAGGAAGGGCCTGGAGGTCAGGGTAGGGCATGAAGGCTGGGCCCCTCACCAGTGAGCATGGAGAGGGTGGTAGTCTTCCCCGCGCCGTTGTGGCCCAGCAGAACAGTGATCTGGCCTTCATACAGGTTCAGGTTCAGGTCTCTGACAGCTGCCTTGCCCTTGTTCCCCACTCTGAACACCTGCAGGAAAGGCAGAGGGTGGCCCCAGACTTCAGGAGCCCCTCACTGCAAAGGGCCCTTTCTACTCCCCTCTGGAATACCCATCCAAGCGTCTGGGGAGGAGACCACGCCCAGTACCACCAACCAGCGCACAGAGAGGCAGGAAGAGGACTGAGAGGAGGCCCCGCTGCTTCCTGCTGCTCTCCGCCCCACCCCAGGTCCACAGCACCCAGGTGTTTTGGTGTCTCGGCAGGACTAGAAGGCCCATGACGCCCAGGCATCATATACGGCGAGCTCAGAGAGCATCCACTGCAAAGCTGGTCAGAGGTTAAGTGGGGCAGCACAGGTTGCTGACTTGACCCTGAGCCTCCACACTGGGCCCTGGGGACACAGCCTGAGGGATGGCTGGTGCCCAGGAGAGCCGGTCAGAGGGCAGCCACAGGAATCCAGGAGAAACAAGGCCCAGAGGATGGTCTCCGCCCCATGACCCTGCGGTCCCCATCCCCATAGGTATGGCACCTTGGACACATGCTTGATCTTGATCCCGGCTACCAGGTCCTCTGGCTCAGCTTCAAAGTACTCGGTCCTAAGCACTTTCTCAGGATCATCGTCTTCCTCCTCTTTCCCTAGAACTGTCCTCGGGTGTCCGCACCAATATGAGGGCTAGGATGGAAATCAGAAGCTCTCAAACAGCCAATTCACGTCAGTTCATTTTGTTTGCGACAACCAACTGACAAGCTAGAGCAGACAGTAGCCGCCCTTAGACTCCCCTGCAGGGAAGACGCTGCTTAGAGTTCAGAGTTGGGGTGAGACCCAGCGCAGTTCTGCACCCAGCTGCCCTGGGAAGCTCTGAGACTGTTTCCTATTCCGCTGAAGGGGCTTACTATGCACGTCAACTCAGAGGTGATACAGGGAAAGTTAACAATGGAATTTAATACAAAAACAGGTCATTAAGTCCAGCCCAGAGCCATGTGGGGCGAGCCCCCAGCTGCATCCTCACTCAGCCACGCAGGCGCTCGTGAAATAAGCAGGAGAAGCCCAAGGGCCAGCCTCCCTCTGCTGGGAGGAGGCCTCCCCTTCTACAGTCTGGCCCCAGCAGTGCAGGTGTCACTTGAGGGTGGCACACTGATGGCACAGTGGCTGGGCAGGGTCACAAGAGCGGTGAGCACAGGGCCCTGGAAAAATGCCCACACCCCGGAGGGAAGCCCTGCGGGGGGAGAACATCTCACCCACAGCTCTAGCCCCCACGTACCCCACAGCCTGGGGTGGTTCCTCATATCACAGTCTGTTGGTTTTAGGGGACACATGTCTCAAGTTTTAAGTGACTGAAATCAGAATGTGTCTTACAAATCACAGAAATGCCATAGTTTTAACTGTCAGTATCTTTCTTTCTTAGTGATGAAGTAACGGTGCCTCTAAGAATCAGGGTCATCTTAGATTTTTTTTAAATGTATTTATAGCTTTATTTTATTTTTATTTATTTGGCTGCACCACACGGCTTGTGGGATCTTAGTTACCTGATCAGGGATCTGAACCCTACCCTGGCAGTGAAAGCCCAAGTCCTAACATAACCACTGGACCGCCACAGAATTCCCCAAGGGCCATCTTAGATTTGATGAAATACAGTAAATGGATGCTTGATAAATATTTGTTGAATCAAAGAACGAACGATGAAGTGGCACCTGGCTAACCTAGCTCACCAACAGGGAATTAAGTTAACGATACAGTGGTACATCCATGGAATACTGTGTAGTCATTAAAAAGTGAAGTTGGTTGATAAAATCACATATGTTTAAATAGAAATATATTTATACATAAAATATAAAAATTTATAAAAATATGTATATAAAAATCTAAAAACATATTTGTAAATAGACCACATGTATATGTACTTAAGATATCTAAGCTGTACTGTTACGTTAAAAAAAAAAAAGCAAGTTTCAAGCATTTTTACAATATAATCCCCCCATCTAAAAACAAGCGTATATATGTTATAGCTGCACATGCATAGAAAATCATCTGAAGAGCTACACCTCAAAGTGTCAGCGATGTTCATCTCTGGGTGGTGGGAGTGTGCTGTGCACTCCAGCACGTGATCGTTCTTACACAAAGCTCTATTACTTTGTAGGCAGAAAACCCAACAAGATGTTTTTTGAGAAAGACGGCTGGGAGGGGGCTGTGTACTGGCCCTGTGGCAGGCCAGCCAGCACCAGCTCCTCCTCTCAGACCTTGGAGCGCAGGGATAACCTCGGGCGTGGGGGTCTCGGGGTCCCTAGGACACATGGCTCATGACAGCGCACAGGGCATGCATTGCATGTCAGGGACTAGAGGTGCCTGGGGTGGGTGCTGGGCCCACCTCTACCCCCACAGAGGTGGCTGTCAGAACTTACCAGGATGAAGAAATACCAGGGCTGGGGCACACCGAACTGGCCTGGGAAGATGGCCTCCACATACCAGGTCACCAGGCTGTAGAGGACGGAGTCCAGCAATAGCATGCCAAGCACTTGCCCAAAGGAGAAGTCGTCGTCCACGTTGACAGGACTCAGGAGGTCTCGCCACTGGACACCTGTGCCTGGAAGACATGCCAGGAAACAGGCCTGAAGCGGACCCGTGGTCACCAATGTACACGTGTGCGCAGCAGTGCAAAGTCAGTGTGACGCTTCCCTGCCTACAGCAAACCTGACAACTTTCTTCAGGCCTCTAGACAAGAGCAAGTCACCAAATCGGTGTCATAGAACTAACAAAAGCTTGTGAACTGACGAGAGGGGCTCATGTTTGATTTATGACATATACACACATAAACACATATC
Source organism: Pseudorca crassidens (assembly GCF_039906515.1). Lineage (NCBI taxonomy): Eukaryota > Metazoa > Chordata > Mammalia > Artiodactyla > Delphinidae > Pseudorca > Pseudorca crassidens. The sequence continues at coordinate 37,183,790 of NC_090310.1, read as the reverse complement.
CATCTACATAACATACTTGTACATATACACGGATGCACATACACGTGTACATACACATACACACATACACATATGTGATCTGGGTAAGGCCAACACTGGAAGAGGCTGCATTTAATATAAGTCTTTTCAAAAAAAAGGAAACACTCCCGGCATAAATAAAGCTCTGTTTAGTGGTGCTCGTGGTGTTCTGTCCTCTCTCTGGTTTGCAACATCACAGTCCAAATGATGCTTGGGGATTCTGTGCGGCTGGACCACCTGGGTTGGCTCGAGAGCCCGTGATGGAAATGGCTGCTCTCCAGCCTTGGTCACTGTTCACTTTCAAACAACTACAAGTTTGTCTATTTTAAGAAAATTCAGGGACTTCCCTGGTGGTGCAATGGTTAAGAATCTGCTTGCCAATGCAGGGGACACGGGTTTGATCCCTGGTCCGGGAAGATCTCACACACCGTGGAGCAACGAAGCCCATGTGCCACAACTACTAAGCCTGCACTCTAGAGCCTGCATGCCACTACTGAAGCCCACAGGCCTAGAGCCTGTGCTCCGCAACAAAGAGTAGGCCCTGCTCGCCACAACTAAAGAAAGCCCGCGTGCAGCAACAAAGACCCAACACAGCCAAAAAATAAAAAATAAAAAACAGGAGAAAATTTTTTAAAAAAAGAAGAAAATTCAGTATAGAATTTTGAAAACCAAGAGGTGCCATGTAGTTAGACTCCTCTTTATAAATGGCTTTTTAAAAAGCATTTGAACCCTGGAAGGGACTATGCCTTTAAAAAATCTACATTTTATCACACACTACTGAACATGGAGAACCACGTATATTTAAAAGCACCAATGTCATAGGACTTTTGCCAACTGAAGAAAAAAATTCTAATTAAGGATAAAGCCACACTAAAGGTTCCCGTGGCCACCCACCTCCCTCCCTCCTTAGACCCACAACTAGGAAGCTACAACTAGGCATTGCATGACTGGAAGAAACCAGAGCATTCAGCCTGATAGAGAACATCTGGGTGGGGCGGGGTGAAACCATCTCAAAATGCACTCAGGTCAGTCACTCAGAAGCGAGGTTGTATTTCACCTCCTGCTAGCAGAGCCAGAGCAACACCAGGAGCTCCCGGGAGACGGACACCGACACAACACCAGCCACGCATAAACTCATCCTGTCCCTTCTGTCTCCGCTTGGAACCAAGGCAAGTGAGACAGAGGCAGGGCCAGGTCTGGGTCCACTTGCCTCTTCAAGGCCCTTCTGTGAGGTGGTCTGAGTGATCCAGAAATGAACGGGGCCTTCTCCTAAGAGGTGAGCACTCCATCTCTGGAGATTTCCCACTAGATGTGGGGTTAAGGGTTAAACTAGGCGTCCTCTCAACCCTTTAGAGGAGCAGCCTTGACTCTACCATGTGAAATCTGAGCATCTCCTGCAGTGTTTGCAAAATGGGAGCCCACAGGCCAACGTCAGCCCTAGAGGTGTTTATTTGACACCCATGACATTTTAAAAATCAGGAAATTTCACAAAACTCAAGAAAGCAATGTCCTGGTCTGTGACTTGTTCCTCTCTCAGGCCTTCCTGCCGTCATCACCAATTACTGCAGGAGGTATCAGGGAAACAGGAGGAGGGGAGATGCTAGTTCTACAAGTTCACCAAGAGCTGGGAACCCTTCGAACCCTGCAGACTGAGACCTCTGGCCTAGGAATCCTAAAGCCTCGAGAGGCAGGCAGAGACTCAGAGGCGACCAACTTGAATCCCACCATTGGCAGATGCAGACGCTCACGGCCAGCGTTTTCCTGAAGTAACGGCCAGTTCCAGGCAGGGCTTCGAGGGGTGCTCAGAGCCGGGACCGCAATGGCCAGGTGGTGGCCAACATTGCATTGGACACCTCAACTCTCTGTCCTGTGAACCACGTGTCTCTGACCTACCTCTCCTGTGGCTCTGGTCACTCCTCCCCGTCTGCCCTGGGCGTGAGCCTCCCCCTCGCCGAGGACCTGCCTTCCAAATGCACTGTTCGTTTAGCTGTGCTGATGTGTCTGATTATCGTTGGAGCGAGAGTCTTGAGTCTGGAGGCCCCTCTGCTTAGACCCTCTGGGGTAACTGAATCAGCAAGGACAGCCCGTGTAAAGGAAAATACTCACCTTTTGCTTCAAATTTTCCTATGAGCTGGGCTCCCATTGCCATGGCAACATTGGACAGGAGGCAGGAGAACAGCTTCTGGCTAAGCGTCATCCAGTTGTATCGAGGGGCAACGAAGAAGTAAGGGATGTACGTGAAGAAGTAGAGGAAGCCCCCGATGGCTGCTGCCACATTGGCTATGGGCGGAGAGAGGAAGACAAGTGTGCCAGAACCAGGCGAGGGCATCTGCACTGATGGGCTCCATCCATGGCACAAAGGACGCCTCTCTTGGGCGAGCTGCCCAACCCCAGCCTGGCAGGAGCCGGGGACACGGGGACACAAGCCTCAGTGCTGGGGGGGGGCGCTCCATGCTCGGCTCTTAGCCTCTGCCCTTGTTGGCGTGCCTGTGCCCACCCCAGGAACCCCAAGGGGATTTCTCCACCCTCTCCTGCAGACCTACCTCCAGCTATCTGGGCATCGCACACCTGACACGACTAACACGGAGCATGTGATCCCCCGCCTGGTCCTGCCCCATCTTGTTCACTCGTGCATCCCACAGATACTCGCTGGGCACCTGCTCTGTGCCAGGCCCTGTTCCAGGCACCAGGAAACAGAACAGACAAAGCCCTCCACTCGGGGAGCTTAGGATCCAGTGTGGACACAGCCAGTAGACAAGAAGGTAAGTAAAGCAGATGGTGCTGGGTGGGTACAGCCCTGTGAAGAGCAACAAGCCACAGACCTGGGACAAGACACTCCCTAGGCTGAGGGTTGCAACTATAACCAGGCGGCCAAGGAAGGCTTTGATGAGGAGGTGAATGTGGAAAAGACCTGAAAGAGGTAAGGATGGGGTGGTGGAGGTGTGGGGAGACAGCATGGCTTCAGTTGACGCAGTGCCCTTACACCCTTTGGTCTTAAGACTCCTTTAGCTGTAAACAGTTGTTGAGGATGTCAAAGAACTTTGTTCATGTGGGATACAAACATTATATATATGTCAACATTCCACTGTGTCAGAGATGAATACTAAGAAAATGTTAAGATATTTAAGAATAACAATAATAAACCCATTACAAGTTAACATAAGTATTTTTATGAACAACACCTGTATTTCCCACAATTTAGTGGGAAGAGTAGCCTTGTGAAACATTCTTGCAAACCTCTGTAAAGATTTAACCAATTACAGCTGGATTCTCATATCTGCTTCTGCATTCACTCTGATGTATTGCCTTGTTTTAGGTGAAGTGAATGAAGAAAATGAGCTTCACAGAGATCAGCAGTTGGAAAAGGGACAGGAATTTTAATAGCCTTTTTAGGTATTTTGGATATTCTTTGCTACCACACCACCACTTAACAAGGGGTGGTTTCTTAAAGGTGAGGTGCCACGTGGAATCAACCTGAACAATGAACTTTTTATACTCTGTTATGTGAAAACCTATTGGTCCATCTTGTACCTGGAATGGGTTATTTACTATTCTTGCATGATTTTGTAACATGATGCATGGCCATTTGGAAAATATTGCTCATTGGGCAAAGAACATCTTCCAAATGTTGACACATTTTATTACACCACATAAAAAAAATCACACTGGGTAATATTATCACTAATTTCATAAAAAAGTAAGTAAGTACTGGGAGGCTGTAAAGCTCATGGTGGTAGATTAAAGTTTGCAAAATTCTATTTTTGTTGCCTGAAAGCCTGAATTTTGTAATTGACATCAGATATTGTCAGTTGTTTTCCTCAAAAAGGCAGCTCACACTTGAGAAAATGCTTACCAAATACCAGCAAGTGAATGACAGTGTGATGGTCATTGCTTCAAGCAAAAATGGTGTTCCGTGAAAGAAGTGGCTAGTTCAGCTGACAACTCGAACACCTGCACACATGCTGTTCCTCAAGAGAATCATTATACTACAATACTCAGGAAGCACTTTCTGTGGACATCTCATTCAGTCATGCAGAATATTAGAAAAGTATACTTGAGAGTCAAAGGTTAACAAAATTAACATTTTTTACTGTTCCGTCAAGGACATTTTTGAGTGAAACTGGCATTTTTGTTTGTTTGTTTACGAGAGTGTGTGGTGTGAAGAACACGCCACTGTCAAGTGCAGTTTGGAGCCTGTCTTGATCGTGCTCAGGGCCGGCAGTTTTACCACTTTTGCTTTTGCACCATCAGTGCACATGTCAACATGGTAGAAAAGGCAAATGACATTCTGATATTATCACAAAAAGTTCTGATTTTGTGAACCTCTAAAGGTCCCAGGAGCCCATGGACCACACTGGAGAACCTCTGACCTGGGCAGAAACTGAAGAGGGGCAGGGGCAGAACCAGGAAGGCCAGTTATGGGGCTACCGCTGTCAACCAGGCTGGAGATGACAGTGGCTTGGGCCAGGGCAGGGCTGTGGGGGAGGTGGGAGATGGCTGGAGTTCAGGGGTACCTTGTGGTACAGTGGACAGGATTTGACTGGACTGGGGCAGGATGCTAGAGGAAGAGGAGTCGAGGGCATTCCCAGGTTTTTAGTGTGAGCACATGGTAGAGATGGGGAAATGGGGTTTTGAGGACACCATCAGTAGTTCAGGACACGTCTGACTGAGACACATGTTAAACATCTAATGGGAGTTGCTGGGCATGAGTCTGAATCTGGGAATTATCCCCATGTTTAAAGCTCTCCAAAGGAGTAAGTTTGAGTAGGAAAGAGATACACTTCAAAACAAGAATATCAAGGACTTAAGGAGGAAATGAAGAAATGCTTCCATTGATAAAAGGAGGATTTTTCCCCACAAAAATGGATGAAGAAACAAGAATAAGTGGATATGTACAACAATCAACTGGATAGTTGGTAAAGGATAAATATAGTCATAGAAATAAAATCTCAAAGATGAGACACAGTCTAGAACATACACAGTCAAAGAGAGAATTAGGGAATTAGAAGACAACTCTAAGGAATTCATATAGAGCTCAGCACAAAGAGATTTTTTTAAGGTATGAAAAAGTAGTTAAGAGACATAAAGAACAGACTGAGAGATATACTTACACCCAAGAGGGGTCTACTATAAAAAAAAAGCAAATATAACAAGTATTGGTGAGGATGTGGAGAGATTGAAACACTTTTGCACTGTTGGTGGGAATATAAAACGGTTCAGCTGCTGTAGAAACAGTATGGCAGTTCCTCAAAAAATTAAAAATAGAATTACTATACAATCCAGTGGTTCTGCCTCTGGGTATACACTCAAATGAACTGAAAGCAGGGTCTCAAAGAGATCTTTGTACACCCATGTGCATAGCACCATTATTCACAATAGCCACAAACGTGGAAGCAACCCACATATCCATTGATGAATGAATGGATATGCAAAATGTGGTCTATACATATGATGAAATATTACTCAGCCTTACAAAGGAAGGAAACTCTGACACAAGCTGCAACAGGGATAAACCTTGAAGACATTATGCTAAATGAAGTAAGCCAGTCACAGAAAGACAAACGCTCCATGATTTCCACTTACGCGAGGTCCCGAGTAGTCAAATTCATAGAGACAGAAAGTGTAATGGTGGTTTCCAGGGTTGTGGGAACGGGGTAGGGAGTTAGTGTTTAATGGGGGCAGAGATTCAGTTTTGCAAGATGAAAAGATTTCTGGGGATGGATGTTGGTGACAGTTGCATGACAATGTGAATGTACTTAATGTCACTGAACTTTACACTTAAATGGTTAAGGTGGTAAATTTATGTCATATGTATTTTACCACATTAATAAAAAAAAAGTTATGAGACATGAAGGACAGACTGAGAGGCTTCAACTTAGGTCTAATAGAAGAGAAGGGGGATTAACAGGGAGCAAAGTCTGATTGATGACGAACGGAAATGCAGAACTGAAAAGACTTGAGTCCTCAGATCCAAACATCCATACAGAAAAATCAGACCTAGACTGTCAGCTGACTTCTTCCCAGCAATAATGGAAATCCGGTGGCAATAAGGTAATGTTATCAAAGCGCCAAGGAGAATTTTATACGCAGCTAAGACAGTATTCAGGAGTGAGGGCAAAACAGAGACATCTTCAGATACACAAAGTCAATGAGAATTAACCACTCGCTGAGCTTCACTGAAAGGACTGTTCAGGGATGTACTCTGACACCCAAAAAACTGAATCCAAAGGAAGGCACAGAGTAAAGAAAACCTCAGTCTCCGGGTTATTTCTGCTCAGATGCCCTTGGACCCCTTGACCTTACTCATCCCAAGAGAAACTGCCGGTCTTCTGAGGTGTGCATCACCCACAGACCTCCACTCTCAGAGGCAGGACAACTCACCTTTGCTGAAGAAAGTGCTGACCATGAAGCTGAAGGAGATGGAGGAGATAGCAAAGCAGGCCAGAAAGACTAGCACCAGCGAGGGGTCACTGTGCGCGAGCACTGCCACATTCTTCTTCACCTGTGCAGCCATCCCGTTGGCAGGTGGGGGCAGGTCGGGGCAGGGTAGGGGAGACAAAACCAGGAAGAGTCTCAAACTTTCCCAGCCCCAAATGGAGCTGGTAAGGGTGGGAGAAGGGCTACACCAGTCCTCTCTACCAAAAGGGCAGACTCCCCAACCAAAGCCGTAAATGCGGAGTCTTGGGGTCTCCCTGGTGGTGCCACAGCTGTCTCTGGCCCTCCCACCAACTCCAACGCCTTGCTTTTCATGTGAGACCCCCTTCTGAAGCCACACTCACCTTGATGCAGAAGAGCAGGGTCATGAAGGAGACGGTGATGAGGAGGAAGAGGAAGAACAGGAGGAACCATGCGGTCCAGTGCAGCCAGCTGCTGAGCCCCATCATGCGCATGTATTCCTGGGGGAGGGGCACATGTGCTGCTCCACACGCCCCACCGCCTGCCACCCCTGCCACACCAGACCCCAGGAGCCTCCCTCACGCTAAACCTGCACCATCCAATACAGCGGCCTGCGGCCACACGTAGCTATTTTGGCTGAAATTACTTAAGATTAAAAAGCCAGCTCCTCAGCCGCGCCAGGCACAAGTGCCCAGTGGGGCCGTAGAGGACAGCAGACCCAGGCCTGTCTGTTACCATGGACAACACTGGTCTGGGGGAGGGGACCAGGGCTGATTAAGTGTCTCTTGTGTACCAGGCACTAAGGTAGGCTGATTTTCCAACTTCTTCTCATGGACAATTTCAAACCACCAGAAAAATAGGAAGATTGGAACGGTGGCCACTCACATACCACTTGGGCTCAGTGATCATTCAACATCCCGCCACACTGTTTTCATCTATGTACCTGGAGGCGCGTGCACGCACAAACATTTTTTCCTGAACCATTTCCTTGTCCGCTGCTAACCACCTCAGTGTCGCACCATTTTATTAAAGTTATTTAGGCACCGAAGTGGACAGGACCCACCTCATTAGTTCTCCCAGCCCCTCATTTACAACAATTTAAAAGCGCCAACAGGGACTTCCCTGGTGGTCCAGTGGTTAAGACTTCGAGCTTCCAATGTAAGGGGCACGGGTTCAATCCCTCGTCGGGGAACTAGTAAGATGCCACATGCCACACGGTGTGGCAAAAAAAAAAAAAAAAAAAAGCTCCAATAATCACAGAGTTGGCACCACTGAGAATACTCTAAACGTCCTTCCACTGGCACTGCAGACATTGCCAAAGGAAGAACTTCACATAAATTCTGGGTAATTCTGGCAGCGTCAGAGGTGAGAGCTTACAGAGGACACTATTCATCCAGATGTACATGGTTATGTCAGTGAGATGCCTGTGGAGCACACCTCACACACTTCCACACACTTCTCCATCCCCCACGACACTGCCTGACAGCTGGGCACCACAGCTGTCCTTGATCACATGCAAAGTTCGCTTCCTGCTCTCCATGTATGTGAACATTTGTCTTGTGTTGACCTACTGTTTCAACAGAAACAGAATTCAACCCGCATACGTAATTCAGAATTTCAGTAGCCACATCAAAAAAATTTAAAGGGGGACTTCCCTGGCGGTCCAGTGGTTAGGATTCCGCGCTTTCACTGCCGAGGGCGCAAGTTCCATCCCTGGTCGGGGAGCTAAGATCCTGCAAGTCGTGTGGCGTGGCCAAAAAAAAAAAAGTTTAGGGACTACCCTGGTGGCACAGTGGTTAAGAATCCGCCTGCCAATGCAGGGGACACGGGTTCGAGCCCTGGTCTGGGAAGATCCCACATGCCGCGGAACAACTAAGCCTGTGCGCCACAGCTACTGAGCCTGTGCTCTACAGCCCACGAGCCACAACTACTGAGCCTGCGAGCCACAACTACTGAAGCCCACATGCCTAGAGCCCATGCTCCGCAATAAGAGAAGCTACTGCAAAGAGAAGCCCACGCACCACAACGAAGAGTAGCCCCTGCTCACCACAACTAGAGAAAGCCCGCGCACAGCAACAAAGACCCACCCAATGCAGCCAAAAGAGTTTAAAGGAACAAATGAAATTAGTTTCAACAATGTATTTTACTTTACCTAATGTATCCAAAACACTGTCTTTTCAATGTTCAGTCCTTAACATACAGCACATGAACTACAGCGCTTTATCAGGGTTTTAAAAATCTGGACAGAACAGGCTTGATTTCAAAGAAGCCTGAGATGGGCTGAGCCATGTGGGCACTAGCCCCACGCCCAGCTGCCCTGGTGCCCCCAGTGCCCAGGAGCTGCCCCCACCTGATGACAGGACTCAGGACACGACAGCCCATGGCCACACTGTGCCCGGACTCAGGATCTCTCAAAGCCAAACGCAAACAGGGTTACCTTCAGTTTCCTCTCTTTCTCTTGCACGACAGCCCGGATGATGCTGAGTGAGGTGTAAGTGAAGCTCAGCATGAGCAGCAGGGGAAGCTGGTACTGGATGGCGACGAGGAAGGGGTCCGAGATAAAAGGCGGGTAAGGGAACCTCTTGGCGATCACGGTGAGCTTCTCAAACAGCTGGTGCGTGGAGGCGTTGGCGTGGTACTGCATGACAGCCCTGTCCACGGCATGCTGCACGGCCAGGAAGCCCTCACGGATATACCCTGAGTGCAGGAGCAGAGGACGTTCCGGCATGTGGGGTCGATACATGTGGGAGAAGCCAGGTCCTGGGTGCTGGTGCTCAGAGTGCTGAGGGCACTGAGCTGGTGAAGTGGCCTGGGGTTTCCTGCAGGCCTCCAGTTTGTAGGGGCCACCCTCGCTCTTTGGCTCGAGGCCCCTCCTTCCACCTTCCAAACCATCCAGGCAACATCTCTCTGACTGGCTTCCGTGTCATCACATCTTTCTCTGACTCTCTCTTCTGCCTCCCTTGCCCACTTTTAAGGACCTACTGGGATAATCGACAAGTCTTGTTCCCTTGAGACCAGCTGATCAGCAACTTTCATTCCATCCACCCTTGAGTTACCATCTCAAAGGGAGGCAGGAACCACAGACCAAAGGCCACCACTACACGACCTTTGTGTGCTTTGTGGTTCCTCCCTGCTGGCCCTTTCTGACTCCCCACATTTTTAAAGTGATAAGGGCCAGGGGGATACGATATTCCAGTCCACAGTGAGGCTTGTGAGAGGCTGAGCCTATGGAAGGAGTACGGCATAGCCTCAGGAGAGAGAAAGGCAGCCTGGATTCCTGATGTCCGAGCCCAGGGGACAGAGAGGGGACATGGGGTGCGGGTCTGGGTGGCGTGGGCACCCTCATTCCTAAAACAGTGACATTTAGAACACCTAACATCCTCCAACACAAAACTGTCAGCTGCCTGAGTTCAAGCTTCTAGAATAAAGAAAAGCAATTTTATGCCCACCCCACCCCCAGCACGAGGTCACCACATCTGTGCACTTCTACCACCTCCCTTGAGTAAGTAGTTTTATATGGCTGCAGAAATAGCAGGTGCTCAGTGAATCTTACCGCTCGTTGTGCTGGGTGGGGGTTTAGTTCTCATCTTCACTGTGACCCTGCAGAGTAGTGAACGACATCTTCATTGGACAAACGGGGCCACTGAGGCCCAGGGCGTTGAGCCACACAAAGGGGGAGGGGACAAAGCTGAGACGGGACCCTGGTCTCTTAGCTTCAAAGCCAGTGTCTTTCTCACGTCACAACGCCTCCCCCAGGAAACGTCCTGCCTGCCTCCTGCTCCCTAGTTGTTCTTCCATGAGGTTCTGCATGCTGCCATGGGGTCTTCACCACCACAACCTCTGCAGCTGCTCAGCACTGAGGCAAAGCCACCCTCTGTGATCAATCATGTCCCACTACTGAAGTTTTTATGATCATAAACAATGCTGTGGGGAACTTCTTTTGTGCCTCTGCATTTTCTCCTTCTTTCAGACTATTCCAGGGGCTCAATTTTTATCAGGGGTCTAAGGTATGGACATTCGGGGGTGGGCTTGGGGGGAACACTGGCCTAATTCTTGGAGGGCCTGCTGTGTGCCAGGTTCACATCCTTTCCACATCTCTTGGGGTCTTTGTGTTTTTTTTAAACTGATTTGGACTAAGGAATCATTTATAAAACAGAAGGTATTTACCCTTTGTCATCTGCTGGAATGTTTTCCCCAATCTCTTATTTGCTTTCAAAATTGGCGTTATGTCTTTTTCTCTTTTAGCAAATTTCAAGTTTGTACGTAGTGAAATCTGTCAGTCTTTTCCTTGGAGAACTTTTGCCTCTATCGCTTCCAAGCTTAGGAAATTGTCCCCACAAACAGGACGGACAGCCCCGCCCCAGGTCACACAGCCAGTGTCTCCTGCTGCTGGCCACAGGCAGTGGGCGTGGCAGCTGATGTGGCTTCTCCTCCTCTCCAGTTGGTGACCTGTCCAGGGCTTCATTCTGGGGCCTTGCACACTTCACCTTGCCTTGCTCGTCGTCTTAGCTCCTCTTTTGGATTTAAAATCTTTTCCTGGAACATTAGCCTGGTGATAGGGTCCTGGCACCAGAAATAAATCTAAATGCTGGCTGCCTCCTGCCTTCCTGGTGCTCTATTTAGGGCATTCCTGGGTCTTTTCATCAAAATCTCTAACAAGTTCTGCCTCTTGCAGACCTGGGAATTAATTCTGTGTTCTTTGCAACACCCAGGATGCCTCCTGGAGCCTGTAGCTGGGCCTCAGCTTGAGGGCATAGTCTAGTCCTGGGTCCCAGTTACTTGGTTCTAAGATGGAACCTTGGTCAGAGAAGACAAACAAGCCAACTACCTTCCAGAGTAACAGCGAACAGACCGACACACCCTCTGGCAATACAGTGAGCTGAGATCCGACTTCTGCAAACATTCCACTGACTCAATGAAACCACGGACAATTACACAAGGACAACAGAGCGTACAATGCCTATACAACTGTACAGAGAGAGGGGCAAGGAGAGAAGGGAAATGGAAAACCAAGCCCAAAAGACCCAATGCAAACTGAAGCTCCTTAAAAACTGAAATATAAATGTTTCATTCAACAGCACGTTTGCTGGGAAATAGGGAGACAGCCTTTGCTGTTTTCAAAGATTATTTTGCTTTTCAGAAGCCAGTTTTACTGGATGTTTTCTTCCTTCTCCTACAAAGAAGAAGGTCAAATAATCATAAAAAAATCTTCCTCCAGAGAAATGCAAGATGGGTTTCCCCGACGTGATGATCATGAGCCAGCACCCCGGGGGAGGGAAGGAGACCCCCTAAAAGTGTTCCTCACCAGGTTCTCCGCCATCAGGGGATGTGGGTTCCCTTGGTCCTGGGCTGGGGAAGAGTGGAAAAAGGGAAGTGGTGTGCCAGCCTTCTGTCTCTCTCAGGAAAAAGGAGCCTGTCTGGGTCCACATGTAATTTCTTCGCGTGTAACTGAACCGTAAGTGATATTTCACCTACGGAAACAAAGAGAAAACCAAGTGCTCTAAGGGATCCAGCCAGAGGAGCAAACGTCTGCATCCAGTGGGAGGGTTGGGGGACCCTCATTACCGTGACCTCACCACTGCCCCAGCCCCCGCCAGTGTCTGGATCTCAGGAGGTCAGAGTGAGCGGTCCTGCCAGGGCACAGAGAGCCCAGGGGCACCTCTGCAGTGCTCTTCACCACCCTCTTCTGCCATTACCAATGGGAATTCCATGCATGACTCGTCACTGTTAACCAGTGCAGGGCCACCAGCGTGATGCTGAGGGACCTGACGGTTTCCCAGTCTTATTGCCACTGGGGCAACCAAAAAACCTTTCTTTTTGTTTGTTTGTTTAAATATGTAACAGAAATTCTAATGCCATATGGTGCTAAGTCCCGAGTATCTGCTACTTTCCTACTTGTCCTATTTGACTCTGTCATAGGAGACCTGTAACACCTTTCACAAAACGAGAGGACAAAGAGGGGCCACAGCAATGGTCTACGGCCACTTTCTTCAGACACGCGAGGTTTCTAAACCGCTCTGGCCTGATGGGTCAAACTCCATCAGGGCCCCTCAGTGGGCTGAGAGGTGATTCTGGACCCAAGGGGAAAGTCGCATTTGCTCCCAGGCAGGCAGAGCGTCTCTGGCTCCTGGGGGAGGAAGCTTGGCTCCATGGGGCTGGGGTCCTCACCGCCAGCGGCAGGGGATCCCTGCTGTGGTTGAAGGCATGCTCGAACACCACGGCGGCCAGCACGTTGGCAGAGCGGTTGTCGTACCTGACGTAGTCCTCAAAGTCCTTTTCGGAGGGGAAGCCGCGAGCTGTGGGGAGGAGGGGGGCCCAGAGTTGCCCAATCGTCCACTCTGCTTGAGAAAGCTGGACCTTCAGATAAAGGACTAAAGCTTACAAGTTTCTCTAGGGCTTTGTAAACCTTTCCTAAGACTCGAGGAGGCTTTTGTTTTTGGCAGAGACGGGCTGCGGTGAAGACTGGCAGAACCTCACCATCGAAGCCGGCCCTGGGCATCTAGAAGCTGAGAGCTGGAGCAGGGCCCCTCCATGTGGGCAGCTGCCCTGCCCTGAGCTCTGCAGCCAGCATCAGTTTCTCTCATAACCATAATGGTGGGCTTTAAAAATTCAAGTGGACACTAATGTATAGTCTGTTCAACGACCTCTCTCACCCAGACCCCATTTCACATAAAGGGTTTGACTATAATCACATAGTGAGGGACCAGGGATCTTCCCCTAAGTGTTTGCTACACTGAATTAAACAGGCCACAGTGCCAAAATCAAGAGGGAGAGGAAAAGGGATAATACTTTCTATTCTGAATGCAAAGACCTAGCGAGGGTGACTGGCACATTTCCTGGGAATGGCCCTCAGCAGGCTTCTTGATGACCTTTATCAGAGCTGTCCTCCCAAAACCATATCCCAGAAGAGATTCCTGGCACCGGGGCCTTGCCCTCATAATTAAACAGCTTTGTGGGGTATGTGGACACCATCCCCACTCTGAATAGCCAGGGGCTGTAAACTGTCACACACACTGCTTCCCACAGCCGTCATAACCCTGGTCCCTGTTGCAATGAGACATGACACAGGGATTTGCGGGCCGTGCGGCCACTACAGGGCAGACTGCATTGCCTGCTGCCCGGCTCCCCGCCTGGCCAGTCCCTGACCCAAAGCCCAAGTCCCGCAGCACTACTGAGTCCCCGACAACTCACCTCTCATGTTGATCACCAGCATCCTCCTCACTGTCTCCACAACGGTCCTCACGGCGTCATTCTGGGATGGGATGTAGGCGAGCTCCCAGGCGGCTCCCGGTGGCGGGAAGCTGAAGAACAGTGGCAGCTCTCGGATGGACTGGCCGGGGTAGAGGGTGGCATTGGGCACGTTCTCTGACTGGATCTTCAGGCGAAGCCAAATCAGGATCCCAGAAAACAGCAAGGGCAGGAAGAGCTCCAAGATGGTCACCAGGACCTTCCGCTTCTAAAGAGCAATGGAAACCGAGGGCTGAGGAGTGCGAGGTGGAGGCGAGGGGCTCCTGGAGCCCCTCCCACTGATGCCCCCTCTTGCTGACACCCCCTCTGCCAGGCCCCTCTCGCCCTTCCCCCTGCAGCATGCCCCCAGGGCCGGACCCACCTGCAAAGTGTAGTTCTTCCAGAGCAGGAGCGCCAGCTGCCTGAGCACCGCCATCCTTGCCAGAAGGGCCGCTAGTTGTGGACCAAAGACAAAAAGGGTGTTGGTTCAGGTTTGCGAATTGTGTTTGGGGAAGGCAGGGAGAGTGGGGGAGAGTCAGTCCTGAGACACAGACCCTCCACTTCTCCTCACCTTCTTTTGTCCCAGCCTAACTCAGAACAGCTCCCCAGAGGGAGAGGCCAGTTCTACTCTGTTCAAGGAACACACGCCCTTTTAGGAAGCTGACTTTGTTTCTTCTGGAAACAGGAGATGAACGGCAGGGCTGGTAGATGCAACGTGGCCAATGGAATGGCAATCATTCGATGAATGCTATTCAGATGTTCTCTGTGGTTCGTATGAATGTGCTATTTCTTAGCAAAAACTCAGGCTGATGGAATTCCCCTCCCTGACTGCTTTATTCTCCACCATCACAGAACAGTAAAAGGAAACTCAGCCCAGTATCCTGGCTGCGGGCTGATTTCTAAGACCTGGAGAGGGCTGTGGGGGAGCAGGGGAGGAGCCTGGGGTGAGGGCCCTCAGTGGCCTTAACCTAGGGGCAGACACAGCAGGCGAGGCGGACGCGTGGGCGGCAGGATGGCATGTACTCTCCCACCTTGAACCCTGAGAACCAGTTTTTCCTGCTTTAACTGTGAGCAGTGGTCTGTGAGCCTCCACACGACACTGGTCATTTTCCTCCAGAGAAAATCTACTCTATGTCAGGTATGAATGTTATATTTAAATCTGGCACGTATGGCTGGGAAAATCTGCTGAGACTAATTATCAAACACAGTGACAGCAGAAACAAGAACAGAGCTTTATAAAGGTCTTCCTCAATTTAGGGAAATCTATGTCATGAGACTGCAGTGTGAGAAGCAGAGACACGGAGCCACACTAACCTCTAGAGAAGGAGGGAGTTGGAGTTAGCTCAGGAAGACCCCAGGACGCTCATGACTAGAAGCACCTAGTTCTGTAAGCTGCGGGCATGAATGCCGAGGCTGGACCTGAGGTGGGCAGCGAGGGCGGCAGAGGAGGGGAGGCCCTGGAGAGCTCCTGGTCACCGTCTGCGCCAAGTATGCAGATGGAGCGGAGAGGGGCCCTCCACAGCTCACGGTCCTTCAGGTGGGGAGAAGCATCTGTGACTCACAGGAAAGAGTCCTGAGTGCAGTGAGCCAGCTCCACACTCATGTCGATACTAACCCAACACCATCCATTAGGCGCGTCAGGACGGCACGGACAAAGGGCTGGTAAATCCTTCATTAGTTAACCTGCTCTAACACTATGGCCCAAAGAACCCATCTCGAAACCCAGTGCGCATGGAGCGAGAGCTTGTTTTTTTTTTTTGAAACAGCCAGTTTTGCTTTTGACTTCAGTTAGCTGAAAAATCATTTCCATTAAAGCTCATTTTTAAATTAAACTCTCGCTTTTAAAAAAAAGATGTAGCTGTCCATATCTGCCTAAAAGTAGTTCCTCAAAATTTAAGCTTTAAAGGGCACTCAATAAATATTAGTAGAAAACACAACTGCAAGAAGTTATTTACAAATTAACTTAAAATATGGCTTTTATTTTATTTAACCATATGGTTAAAATATGGGGAGATTAAAGCTAAAATAGCAATGAAGGGCTATTAAGTGAAAACTTAATAAATTATCCAAATTCTTTTAAAATTAATAAGGTGGAAAAACCTGTCTTAAAATCAGTCGTAGACAGTTAATAAAAGAGCAGTAGTGTAATGTTACCCACGAAGGCCTACGGCCTATGAACAGTTTCAAGAAGTGGTTTAGGCTAAGAGGGGAAAGCAGTGCCTCCAACGGAGCTGATCATCCCCACAGCAGGCTGATGGGTGCCTGTCTTGGCAGAGATGAAGGTTCTTTCTCTACCAAGAGGGGAATGTGAAAAGGTCACAGTTCAAAGAAGTCTTCTGGTCAGAGAAGTCGATGACTTCCTTTTCCGGAAAAGTCTGGTCAAGAAAGGACAGGTCCCCACGCTTAATCCCACCTCTCTAGGCCCAGAGGGGTGGGCAGGGCAGGGAGACAGACCGTCCGCCTTCCCACTAGGACAACACCAGACAGCAACACCGGGGAACTGACCTGAGTCCTGACAGAGGCTCCTGGCTGAGGCTTTCCTCTGGGGCTATGGGAGGTCTGGCTGGGAGAAAGCAGCCCTGCACAGAGGGCTCTGGGGTGGGGCTGGTAGGCCTCTGGAGTGCGGTGGGCTGACCTTGGAGCTCGGGAGCACTGACGCCTCACAGGATATCAGGAAGGGCCTGGGGCTCGTTGGCATGACGCTCCGGCCACCTTTGGGCAAATGGAGGGTGCCAGAGCATAATTTAAAAAATAATCATAAAACGCCTCTCACCGAGGTAGGAAATCAAAGTGCAAAATACACTGTAAGCATGTTACTTAAGCAAAGCCAAGTCCAATATCAAAGAAACATGGATTTCAGGAATCAGAGAACTCTGGGGTGGCTTTTGTTCTCTCCTGGTACAATAAACTGTAAGAAGCTTTTATTTTATATACTTTTATATTTATAGAGCCTCCTAATCCAGCCCTAACTTCTGGTACCATCACCCTTTCAAAACTAAGAAACTAGGAGGAAGTGCCTAACCCAGGATCACACAGGAAGCAAGGCACACACCCAGGATCTGAGCTTCCTAGTTTGTGTTTTTACCACTACACCCCTACAGTCTGTGTATCCTAAAAGCAGCAAACATCTTTATAAAGTCTTTATGTATTTCTCCCAGAACCTAACATTAGAAATCAAAAAGAAAAAATATCCCTTGAGCCCCACCGCCTTAACAGACATCATACGTGTTTCTGTCTCCCCAAGGCACCCAGCTCTTTGCTCTGTGCCTGCCATGCTCTATCTGAAGTCTCACTAAATGCCATACTCGTGTCTGTTCAGTTTGAGCAGAAAAGGAATTTAAAGGAGGAGATTCCCAGAATTACAAAATCTGGGAAGCTTTCTGGTTGCGACAGCAAATGTACACGAAGAAAGGAAGTTAAAGTTCCTCAAAACACTTAAGACCGCGGCACTCAGAGTCCCTCAGAAGTGGCGGGGGTTGCGATCCAGAACCAGCCCAAGCGGGTCCACTCCAAAGCAACCGCTCGCAAAGCCCCACAAGAACGTCTGAGGACTTCTCCCAAGGCTCACTTCACTCCTCCCAGGACAGAGCCGGGAAGGGAAGGGAAAGCTCTTTTTACCACGGAAAGGCGTGTTTGCTTACCGTTAAAATATTAAACATTACACAAATCATTGAGTATTTCAATGTTTGGTTTTCAGGTGAGCAGTGGAGCTGGTCCAGAGTGAGTGCCTATTGTGGGCTGCTAACTTCTGAGAACTCTTTTTTTTTAAAATATTTATTTTTTTGGCCACACCAGGTCTTAGTCGTGGCATGTGGGATCTAGCTCCCTGACCAGGGATCGAACCTGGGCCCCCTGCATTGGGAGCATGGAGTCTTAACCACTGGACTAGCAAGGAAGTCCCTAAGAACTCTCTTGATGTCACACGGGATTCCTCTGAAAATGGCTGTCCCGGTTTGGGAAATGGTTGTCCTAGTTTGGGAGCACTGTGCTGGGTGCTTGCCACTGCGTGTTGAGTCCCGACAGCTCTGCTTCCTGATTTGGGTATTTTTTTCATTATGGGCTTGAATATGTCCTCCAGTTTCTATGTGCCCAAGCAAAAGAAACTTTTATTTCTGCATATACAGAACAGAATGGTGGTAACGCTTCTGGAAAGATCACTGCTGAGTGGGCCTCAAGGCCAGCAAGCAGAAGTGGACGGAGCCCCGAGGCCAGGCACATGCTGTTATGTCACGTGTCCTGTCGTATCCCGAGCTCGGTGCCTTTCCTACCACGGAAGCCGTCAGCACAGGCCTGGGGGAAGTCATGGCTGGGAGGGAGGGGGTCTCAGTAAGGTCAAGGCAGACATCTTGCTGTCACACAGACAGCAGACAACCAGGGCTCTGCCCTCTTGACCACACATGTGGAACAGAGAGATGCCCTTGTTGGTGGTGCTCGCTGGGACTTGGCACTTTTCCTGAAGACTGAGGTGGGTGAGGACCCATTTCAGCTAGGAAAGCATTTCCTTCTCACACGGGGAGCCCACAACAGTCAGCGGTGTTAAGTCTACGTGTGTACACGCTGCAGAAGGCATGATAGGTACTTCACGTTTGCTGGTAGAATCTGTGGTTTTTTAGGATACACAAAACAAAAAAGCATCTACTCATCCAACTAACATTTGCCAAGTACTTACTGTGTGATAGGCACTTATACCAGGCACTAAAGATCTGGAAATGAAAATCACAGTGTTCTTAATCCAAGGAGTTCACAGTCTGCACATGCTTGCATGTACTGTAATCACTATAACTGAAGCCAAATGAAGCATCATGAGATTCTGGAGATCAGGATTCTGTGTGTATGTGTAAGACAGGGTGAGCTCTGGGAAGGCTCCCAGAAACAGGTGACACAGGAGACCAGTCTCGGGTTTCTTGTTAGTTGAGGTAGGGAGGGCATTATAGGATCATGAAGAAATGAAAGAGTGTGTGGGGGGAACAGCAAGTAATTCTGAGTGGCTGGGGAGGAGCACCAGGGACGGAGCCAGAAGGGGAAGCCGACCAAGGCCTTGGATGCCGTGCCAAGAAGGGAGCAGGGGTAGGGGTGGGATGGGGGGTGGGGAGGGGATCCAAAAGTGCAGTAATTCTGCTCGAGGGTGTTCTGTTTTGCTTATAATCTTTTACCCAGTACATGATCTTTTAAATTGTGAAAATATCTAATTCAGTGGATTCTGCAGGTGAATGTCCAAATACCAATAAGCACTGTAAAAAACAGGCTGAAAATAGCAGGCACATTTATAGAGGGTGGTTCCCACCAGTGAACCCTACTATTGGTCTTCAAGTGGGATGAGCAAGACAATCTGCTAGAGTAAAGGAATGGCAAGAAATTCTACTTTAAAAATGAGGAAAAATTGGTTTTACTAATATTTAACACATGAATGCACCCTGGCACTCTTGCTGGCCTGTGTGTCAGCAGCCACAGCATCCTGACAGAGGAGGGGCTCTGTGACACGTGGGTGATGACTGGCCCTCGCCCGCTAGTTTACTTTAAGTCTCTCAGGTGTGTTGGAGTTTACATGCTTTGGGATATCATGGTTGTGGTCAATTAAAAAAAAAAAGACTCAAATAGCTAAAGCTTTACAATACTTTGCAGTGATCTGGGGAGTTGTGAATACCTGGTTATCTTGTGACTTAGAACTTAAGGAGGAAATACATATTTTCTTTCATGAGAAGTGTCAAACCTGGAAACCTTTTTCTTTTTTTATTCAATGACAAATGAGCGCAGCAGCGTGTGAGCTAGCTTACTGGTTTTAAGCCAATGCACTCAAATCTGTCCCTTCCAGGAAAAGGTGACAATGCATGAGTTACAGCTTTTCAAAATAATCTGTGCCAAGAACAGAGCATTTATGAAAACAGACGTTTGGCGATGTTTCCACAGGTGTGTGACTGTATTGCCAAGGATGTGGCAAGTGCGCCATCCACATGAACACTGACACCTGCACAGCAAAAGCTTTGGGAACCAGGACTTTCACCTCCCCTGATAGCCCCTGAACACTTAGCAGCCCAGATTCATCAAGAGCCCTCAAATGACTGGCAGGTGGGATTGAAAAACAAGTACCAGACGCACAGCAAGTCTGCATGCCTCCCTGAGGTTCACTGTGCTTACCTGTGAACCCCTCAAGAACCAGGAACTGAAATAAACAGAAGTCAGAACCACACCTTCAAATGCTGGACTCAGGTTTCACCGAGTTTATAAATAGGATGTAGACTTGATCACATGGCTTTCTTTTAAAAACAGCACACATTTGTATAATAGATTATGTACTATTGATACACTGAAAAATTTAATCGTGTTCACTTCGCCTCTCATCCACTTAATAGGTCTTTATTTGTATGTGTTTCTATGTCCATGATATTCAAGACAGTAGTATATGGCTTTCTTTTATAATAAATAAATAAAACGTATGGTGGTGCATGCTCAATTCTTTTACATATAGCAGTGAACAGGAAAAAAGCTTGTGGACAACTTATTTACAGAAATGACCCTTGTGTGGTTAAGGTGGGAACAAATGCCACAAGCCGCAGTCGTTGTCCAAGAGCCCCATGAGGCCAGGTTCAAGGCCATGGTCATTTGCATTGGGAGGCCCAGATGGAGACCTAGTTTACAGGTCTCACACTCAATGCCACCACCTGTGCTGTCCTGGGTCAGGGCGGCGGGCTCCTCAGAATCATGTGGCTCTGAGTTTACACTGGAGCTCCTGGCAGGGAGTGGTGGGGTATATTTTTGAGCCAAAGGTGTGGCCCAGAGGAGGCTATCAGGAGAGAGTTCTACAAAATCTGTGCCACTGCCTGCTCTCCTAACCCCTGCTGCAGCCTCGGGCCCATTCCCCGTCCTGCTAGCCTTCTGCCTCTCTAGGTGTAGGAAACGAGGTAAGGAGGCAATTGAGAATCCCCAGAGAGAGGTAACCATGGATCTTCTTCAACAAGCAAGGCAGCAAGCTCATTACTCAGCTCCTGCAACCACACTTATCTGCCCGTTGACTCCAAATCTCTCCAAATGTGGCGAACGACTCAGCCAGTCGGAGCGACAGGCACTGTCCAAGTCTCCCAGGACAGGGACTGCCACACCTTACACTTTCCCGGGAGTGTGTGGGCCTTCTGTGGTTTTGTCGGCTTGGAGTATCACCCACCATTCCCATCTCTACTTTCTGAAATCCTTCCTATCATTTCCCAGTCCAGGTCTGGCTCCTCTGTGAAGCCGCCACCGACAACCCTGACTGGTTCAGGGGTTCTTTGTCTTGGCTTCACAATGGAATCTTCTGGGATAATTTAAGACAGAAACTGATGCTGGAGGCCCACCCCTGGAGATTCTGGGCTGTGGCCTGGGCATGGGACTCTTTCCCGGGTGATTCTAACATGCAGTCAGGGTTGAAACCTTCTGCTCTTGTCGAAAGCCATCCCTCCACCTTTGCATACTTGAGGCAGCTTTTCTGGATGTCTCATGTAGCACTTATCTCTTTCTGTCTTAGGTCAGTTACTTGTGAATAAATCATCTCTTTAGCTCCATCCTAAGGTCCCCGATCGTGCACAGAGCCTTGCCCATCATTCTCCCCAGAGTTCTAGAATGCTCCCCGCCCCATAACAGACTCAATAGCAGAGGAGTCTACTGCTGTTTCAGGAAGCAGGGCTGGAAAAGAAACTGTCAACTAGGGAGTCTTACCTGGGCTTTCCCAGTTGAGACTAAGTTAAAACAGGTTCCCACGGACTGCCTGGCATATGCACTGTGGAAAGCTAGTAACTCAGAAAAAAAAAAAAAAAAAAAACCAACAGCTTTAGCTCCCTCTCTTGTTCCAAAAGGCTGTTTCAACAGAATGATGATAGATCACCTTAAAGAAGGAAAGATGTCATCCTGTTTGTCAAATATAGTAAGCAAGTGTTCAATTAAAAAAACCAAACAAACCTCTGAGAAGTTAAAAAGGTGTGGGGATTCCCATGGCATCCATTTTTACCTGTTTTCCCTTTCTTTTACTTTTCCAATGATGTTAACTTTCTAAAGGAAAACATCCTTAACCTTTTCACATTTACAAAAGGCAGCATCAAAATGTTCTGAATCAAATGATATAGCTGCTCAGGAGAAAAGAGCATAACTCTTCCACTTGCACCTTGCCTGGATTTCCACACTGCTACAGGGTGTCATCCACTTCTTCAGCAAGCGTTCCTTCAGTGCCTCTCATGTGCCAGGTGCTGGCTATGTGCTAGAAGTGCAAGCCCCACAAGAGACAATCTGTGCCTTCAGGGAGCTCACAGATCAGGAGGCAAAGGGGCAAACAGAAACAACCCTATCAGGTAACAGGCTTTAATTAGGCAACGTCCAAGGAAGTGAGGAGGGGCATTCATGCATGAGACAAATATGCACTAAGCATGTGTCCTAAGCACTCATTTAGGAGATAGTCCCTGCCCTCATGAAGCTTATAGTCTAGTTCAGGAAGGAGCCAACACCTATGTAAACACAAATTCATACCAAGTACAGACTGACCATGGGCACCAGGGCTGTTGCAGGCCCTCCTGCCTAGACCAGGAGGTCCCTTTCCTTCTGTCCCCCACACAACTCCCACCACTAACAGTGGACCACTGGACCCCCATTCTGAGGCTCATGAGAAGGCGGGTTTGGGAGCAGGGCGGACTCCGTTACGGGGATGCATTCCCACCCACACTGGGAATCTCTGCACCGAGAGATGAGCCAGCAGCATCCTTGGCGGGCCTGCCTCAGCTCCCCAGCCTGTGATGCCGCCTGGCTTTAGCAGGCAAGTGCTCAAACTGTCTGCCGGGTGAAGGCCAGCGGGTCTTAGCGTGGTAAATGTCTGTCCACCCTCCTCGCCTCGGCACAAAGGATTCCACAACGATTCTAGCTCCGGGAAGGTAACGTTTCCCCAAGGGGGGGCCGGCTTTGGGGAAATGCCTGAGGGGATGAGGACACGCCCAGAGGCTCGCGCCGAGGGGAAGCCTGAGTCAGGGCGGCCTTGCACTGCTGGGAGATGCACCTGCTGCGCCGCCGGAGGAGACCGCGGGCAGGGCGGGGGCCGGGCAGGGCCGCGGGAGGGGCCGGGTGCCCGGCCGGGGAGGGCGGCAGCCCGCGGTGGGGAGGGGGCCCCGGGCGGGGAAGCGGCCCCCGAATCTCGAGCCTTGGGAGCCAGCGCGCGCGAGCGGCGGGTTCTGGGACACTCACCGACCCTTAGCGCCCGGGCGGCAGCGGCCGGGGCGCTGCCCTCTCGCGGGGTCCCCTCCCTCGGCTCCCGGCTCTGCTCTGGCCTCGCGGCGGCGGCGACCGCTGCTGACAACTGCTAGGCCGCCACGGCGGGGAGGGGGCGCCTGAGACCCGCGACTGGCAGAGGACCGGGCCGCTCGGGGTCCTGCAGGAGGCGCCCCTCGGCCGGCCCGCGCATGCGCAGTGTGCCGCCCTGCGGGTGCCAGCCCCGCCCCGGGACGCCCCGCCCCTGATCGCGCGTGCATAGGGCTCAGCGCGCCGGCTACAAGGCCGGCAGGAGGGGCGACACGCGGGAGTCTGGGCGAGGGCTGGATCCGGTAGGAGAATCGCGTGGTCCGTAGGGACTTACAGGCGGCTGAAGTAGTCTTCGCCCGAACCTCTGCCTTCCCTGGCCATCCTCCATTTGCCCTCCAGCACTGTCTTTCTGTTGGGCGCCGTACACCTCACGGAGGGAGGGCGCTTTGCTGCCTCAGGCCTGGCACGAACGCTGCTGGGCGGAAGAGGCCCTGGGGGTGGACCTTCCTAGGAAATTTCTAGAAAACGACCCTGGGGTGGGCAGGACGGCCCAGCGTCCCTGAGTGTGGCCGCGGTCCCGGGGCGCAGTTCAGAGGGGCAGGGAGGCCTCGGGGTCACCTCAGGCAGGAGGGTCGAGAGTCAGGGTCAGGGTTACCTCAGGAGGGTCACGGGTCGGGTCGGGTCGGGGTCCCCTGAAGCAGGGAGAGTTGTGAGGCTGGGTTGGGGGTCACCTTGGACGGGAGGGTCCCGAGGCCCGACAGGGATCACCGGGGGCGGAGGGTCTCGAGGCGTGGGCGGCGCGTGGCTAACAGTACACGCGGGCTGGCCCCTCGGCTCCCGACTGCCCAGGTCGTGAGCGCCGCCAGCGGCCCATCATTTCCGAGGATCCTCCCGCGGCCCGACGTGCACCTGCCGGCTGGCTGCCCAACTGCCCTGCTTCCCTCTGCCCAGCCTCTGGCGGCTCCTGGTTGAGGTGGCGGCTCCTGGTTGAGGTCGCCGTCCCAGGACGCCGCCTGCTGACCAGCCAGGCCCCGCCACCGCTCCAAGCGCGCCTCTGGAATGAGGACAAGACTGACTGAATCGTAAAGTAATGACCCAATTCGGGAGGCAGACCTCTGCCCCCCAAGACTGTTTATGGATTAGTGATAAGAGTGTCTCAGTGCCCCATTTGTTTACTTAACATCTTTTATTATCTGAAGTAGTGTTATTTACTTGTTTGTTTATTTTTTTCTGTCTCTCACCAGAAGATGGGCTCCATGAGTAAAGGGACTTTGTCTAGTTCATGGCTACATCCCAGGGTCCTAGCATGTCTGGCACAGAGGAGGCATTTGATAGATATTTGTTGAATGAAAGGGTCACAAAGACCTGGCTTCAAATCTTGACCCTATCCCCTAACTAGTGCAGGCATGGCATTTAAACTTCCTGAACCTCAATTTCCTATCCCTGAAATTAAAATAATACCAAACTCAAAGGTAATT
Source organism: Pseudorca crassidens (assembly GCF_039906515.1). Lineage (NCBI taxonomy): Eukaryota > Metazoa > Chordata > Mammalia > Artiodactyla > Delphinidae > Pseudorca > Pseudorca crassidens. Next base: position 37,159,422 of record NC_090310.1, on the reverse strand, counting down.
AGTATTTCAAAGTGAAATGAGAAAAAAACATAAGTGCTTATCGCAATACCTGGCACATAAATGCCAAATAAATGGTAGTATAATGGAAATATAACTAGAGACTTATATAGTCTGGTCTCTGTAATGAGGATTCAGAAAAAAAAATTGAAGGCAATTACTGGATAGGTAGAAGAGTGAATTATTAGTATGTGACAAACATCTTAAAAACCGTCTCTCCCCATTATTCCTCACAGACTGCACCCCTTCCCTCCCAACAAAAGTGCTGGGAAAAACTCTGTGAACCTGGCTGACTCGTCCTTCTCTTCACCCTGCTTCTCTTAATCTTTTTTAATTTCAGGAACCCATCCTTTCCATTTCTAACTTACATTGGTTACACCTTGCAATTTTTTTTCAAACCCCTTCTAAACCTGATCCCAGTTTTGCATAACCAAATCCAGAAACAGAACTGGCTGACTCAGAATTTTCCTTATATGGAAAGTGAGGGTAGGGGCACAGGAAAAAGAATGACCATGCAGATCAAGACAGACATCTGGGGACTTTCCTGGTGGCGCAATGGTTAAGAATCCGCCTGCCAATGCAGGGGACACGGGTTCGAGACCTGGTCCAGGAAGATCCCACATGCTGCGGAGCAACTAAGCCCGTGTGCCACAACTACTGAGCCTGTGCTCTAGAGCCTGGGAGGCACAACTACTGAGCCCACGTGCCACAACTGTTGAAGCTTGAGCGCCTAGAGCCCATGCTCTGCAACAAGAGAAGCCACCACAATGAGAAGCCTGCGCACTGTAACAGAGTGGGCCCCGCTCGCCGCAACTAGAGAAAGCCCGTGTGCAGCAACAAAGACCCAACACAGCCAAAAATAAATAAATAAATAAATTTATTAAGAAAAAAAAAAACAACTGCAAAGAATTCTATATCTTTGTTCTTAATCATGTTAGGGTGCCTGCTATTGTAATTATTATCAATTATCATAATCATGAACGGGAGGGTGTGAAGGTCACTGGCAAAGGCAGATGGTCACATGCAAAGATTCCAGGCTCTAGACTCCTGTTCAAAAACAACTGCCCACAGTGGGCTGGACTCTTCTGATGCTTTTCAACAATCACTGAAAAATCCACCAATGTTCTGCTCAAGGCCCACTACTGAAAAAAATAGAACAAACCTAGATGCTCCATCTAGTCTTCTCCTTCCATCGGGAGGCCCACATAATGGTCATAATTTTGTTCAAAGTACGCAGTAGAGATGAGACCGGAACCCAGGTGTTCAGGTTTGTGAGCTCTTTAATGTTCTCTGGTACGTGAATTACTCACATTTATATACCATGAATATATGCATAGAAATTACATGGTATACTTCTTGGGATTCACATGGCTCAGACATTTCTCAAAGATTGATGGCAAATGTTAAAGTCGATGGTGTCACTCATAAACAAATGTTATGGCTTTACAAAAGGCAGTAAACTTAGTCATTATAATAGTTGGCCGACATACATAATAATATACCTATATATACTATATGCATTTTTAAAATGAAACCAATATTTTAGCACCTGTTTCTTTTGAGAGGCACAAATACTATCTAGCTATACCTACATATGCTTATATATGTATTTTTTTTGTATGGTAGTTACTGATATTCAATGCAGAATTAATTTAATTTAATTTAATTAATTTACTTGGTTGCTCTGGGTCTTAGTTGTGGCAGGCGGCTTCCTTAGTTGCAGCATGCAAACTCTGAGTTGTTTCATGCGTGTGGGATCTAGTTCCCCTACCAGGGATCGAACCCGGGCCTCCTGCATTGGGAGCACAGAGTCTTACCCACTGCACCACCAGGGAAGTCCCCAATGCAGAATTTTAGAATGGGGCTTTTCCAGTTGCTTCCATAGGACTATGTTATAATTGGGGGATGCCTTCTAAACTAAGGGCTGTACACATACTCCTTCATTCAGTGATTAAGAGGCATTATATTGCAGTGGTTAAAACTGGTTATGGACTCTGGCCACACAGCCTCAAATTGAATCCCAGATCTTAATGTCTTAACTTTCTGTGCCTTGGTTTCCTTGTGTAAAATGGGGATTGTATAGTACCCACTTCATAGGATTGTTGTGAGTATTCGATGTATCAAAACATATAAATCCATGGTATATTTCTCCATCTGTTTGTATCATCTTTAATTTATTTCATCAGTGTCTTATAGTTTTCTGCATACAGGTCTTTTGTCTCCTTGGGTAGGTTTATGCCTAGGTATTTTATTCTTTTTGTTGCAGTGGTAAATGGGAGTGTTTCCTTAATTTCTCTTTCAGATTTTTCATCATTAGTGTATAGGAATGCAAGAGATTTCTATGCATTAATTTTGTATCCTGCTACTCTACCAAATTCATTGATTAGCTCTAGTAGTTTTCTGGTAGCATCTTTAGGATTCTCTATGTATAATGTCATGTCATCTGCAAACAGTGACAGTTTTACTTCTTTCCTGATTTGGATTCCTTTTACTTCTTTTTCTTCTCTGATTTCTGTGGCTAAAACTTCCAAAACTATGTTGAATAAGAGTGGTGAGAGTGGGCAACCTTGTCTTGTTCCTGATCATCGTGGAAATTGTTTCAGTTTTTCACCATTAAGAACGATGTTGGCTGTGGGTTTGTCATATATGGCCTTTATTATGTTGAGGTAGGTTCCCTCTATGCCCACTTTCTGGAGAGTTTTTTATCATAAATGGGAGTTGAATTTTGTCAAAAGCTTTTTCTGCATCTATTGAGATGATCATATGGTTTTTATCCTTCAATTTGTTGATATGGTGTATCACATTGATTAATTTGTGTATATTGAAGAATCCTTGCATTCCTGGAATAAACCCCACTTGATCATGGTGTATGATCCTTTTAATGTGCTGTTGGATTCTGTTTGCTAGTATTTTGTTGAGGATTTTTGCATCTATGTTTATCAGAGATATTGGGCTGTAGTTTTCTTTTTTTGTGACATCTTCATCTGGTTTTAGTATCAGGGTGATGGTGGCCTTTTAGAATGAGTTTGGGAGTGTTCCTCCCTCTGCTATATTTTGGAAGAGTTTGAGAAGGATAGGTGTTAGCTCTTCTCTAAATGTTTGATAGAATTCGCCTGTGAAGCCATCTGGTCCTGGGCTTTTGTTTGTTGGAAGATTTTTTTTTTTTTTTTGGTGGTACGCGGGCCTCTCACTGTTGTGGCCTCTCCCGTTGCGGAGCACAGGCTCCGGATGCACAGGCCCAGTGGCCATGGCTCACAGGCCTAGTTGCTCCGCGGCATGTGGGATCTTCCCGGACCAGGGCACGAACCCGTGTCCCCTGCGTCAGCAGGGGGACTCAACCACTGCGCCACCAGGGAAGCCCTGTTGGAAGAGTTTTAATCACAGTTTCAGTGCTTGTGATTGGTCTGTTTATATTTTCTATTGCTTCCTGGTTCAGTCTCGGAAGGTTGTGCTTTTCTAAGAATTTGTCCATTTCTTCCAGATTGTCCGTTTTATTGGCATATAGTTGCTTGTAGTAATCTGTCATGATCCTTTGTATTTCTGCAGTGTCAGTTGTGACGTTTCCTTTTTCATTTCTAATTCTGTTGATTTGAGTCTTCTCCCTTTTTTTCTTGATGAGTCTGGCTAATGGTTTATCAATTTTGTTTATCTTCTCAAAGAACCAGCTTTTAGTTTTATTGATCTTTGCTATTGTTTCCTTCATTTCTTTTTCATTGATTTCTGATCTGATCTTTATGATTTCTTTCCTTCTGCTAACTTTGGGGATTTTTTTGTTCTTCTTTCTCTAATTGCTTTAGGTGTAAGGTTAGGTTGTTTATTTGAGATGTTTCTTGTTTCTTGAGGTAGGATTGTATTGCTATAAACTTCCCTCTTAGAACTGCTTTTGCTGCATCCCATAGGTTTTGGGTCATCGTGTTTTCATTGTGATTTGTTTCTAGGTATTTTTTGATTTCCTCTTTGATTTCTTCAGTGATCTCTTGGTTATCTACTAGTGTATTGTTTAGCCTCCATGTGTTTGTATTTTTTACAGTTTTTTTCCTGTAATTCATATCTAGTCTCATAGCATTGTGGTCAGAAAAGATACTTGATACGATTTCAATTTTCTTAAATTTACCAAGGCTTGATTTATGACCCAAGATACACTCTATCCTGGAGAATGTTCCATGAGTACTTGAGAAGAATGTGTATTCTGTTGTTTTTGGATGGAATGCCCTATAAATATCAATTAAGTCCATCTCGTTTAATGTGTCATTTAAAGGTTGTGTTTCCTTATTTATTTTCATTTTGGATGATCTGTCCATTGGTGAAAGTGGGATGTTAAAGTCCCCTACTATTATTGTGTTACTATCGATTTCCCCTTTTATGGCTGTTAGCATTTGCCTTATGTATTGAGATGCTCCTATGTTGGGCGCATAAATATTTACAATTGTTATATCTTCTTTGAATTGATCCCTTGATCATTATGTAGTGTCCTTCTTTGTCTCTTGTAGTAGTCTTTATTTTAAAGTCCATTTTGTCTGGTATGAGAATTGCTACTCCAGCTTTCTTTTGATTTCCATTTGCATGGAATATCTTTTTCCACCCCCTCACTTTCCGTCTGTATGTGTCCCTAGGTCTGAAGTGGGTCTCTTGTAGACAGCATATGTATGGGTCTTGTTTTTGTATCCATTCAGCCAGTCTGTGTCTTTTGGTGTGAGCATTTAATCCATTTACATTTAAGGTAGTTATCGATATGTATGTTCCTATTACCATTTTCTTAATTGTTTTGGGCTTGTTATTGTAGGTCTTTTCCTTCTCTTGTGTTTCCTGCCTAGAGAAGTTCCTTTAGCATTTGTTGTAAAGCTGGTTTGGTGGTGCTGAATTCTCTTAACTTTTGCTTATCTGTAAAGGTTTTAATTTCTCCATTGAATCTGAATGAGATCCTTGCTCCGTAGAGTAATCTTGGTTGTAGGTTTTTCCCTTTCATCACTTTAAATATGTCCTGCCACTCCCTTCTGGCTTGCAGAGTTTCTGCTGAAGATCAGCTGTTAACCTTATGGAGATTCCCTTGTATGTTATTTGTTGCTTTTCCCTTGCTGCTTTTAATATTTTTTCTTTGGATTTAATTTTTGATAGTTTGATTAATATGTGTCTCGGCGTGTTTCTCTTTGGGTTTATCCTGTATGGTACTCTCTGTGCTTCCTGGACTTGATTAACTATTTCCTTTCCCATGTTAGGGAAGTTTTCAACTATAATCTCTTCAAATATTTTCTCAGACCCTTTCTTTTTCCCTTCTTCTTCTGGGACTCCTATAATTCAAATGATGTTGGGCTTCCCTGGTGGCGCAGTGGTTGAGAGTCTGCCTGCCGATGCGGGGGGGGGACGTGGGTTTGTGCCTGGTCCGGGAGGATCCAACATGCTGTGGAGTGGCTGGGCCCGTGAGCCATGGCCACTGAGCTTGCACGTCTGGAGCCTGTGCTCCGCAATGGGAGAGGCCACAACGGTGAGAGGCCTGCATACCGCAAAAAAAAAAAAAAAAAAAAAAGGTGTTGTGTTTAATGTTGTCCCAGAGGTCTCTGAGACTGTCCTCAATTCTTTTCATTCTTTTTTCTTTATTCTGCTCCCTGGCAGTTATTCCCACCGTTTTATCTTCCAGCTCACTTATCCGTTCTTCTGCCTCAGTTATTCTGCTATTGATTCCTTCTAGAGTATTTTTAATTTCAGTAATTGTGTTGTTCATCACTGTTTGTTTGCTCTTTAGTTCTTCTAGATCCTTGTTAAATGATTCTTGTATTTTCTCCATTCTGTTTCCGAGATTTTGGATCATCTTTACTATCATTACTCTGAATTCTTTTTCAGGTAGTTTGCCTATTTCGTCTTCCTTTCCAATTTGGATTCCTTTCATTTCTTTTTCTTGTCTGATTGCTATGGCTAGGACTTTCAATACTACGTTGAATGAAAGTGGCAAGAGTGGACATCCTTGTCTTATTCCTGATCTTAGAGGAAATGCTTTCAGCTTTTCACTGTTAAGTATTATGTTAGCTGTGGGCTTATCATATATGGCCCTATTAGGTTGTGGAATGGTCCCTCTATACCCACTTTGTGGAGAGTTTTTATCATAAATTGATGTTAAATTTTGTTAAAAGCTTTTTTTTTGCATCTATTGAGAAATCATATGGTTTTTATTCTTCAGTATGTTAATGTGGTATATCATATGGATTGATATGTGGATATTGAGCCACCTTTGCATCCTTGGGATATATCCCACCTGATCATGGTGTATGATCCTTTTAATGTGTTGTTGAATTTGGTTTGCTAATATTTTGTTGAGAATTTTTGCATCTATGTTCACCAGTGATATTGGCCTGTAATTTACTTTTTTTGTGTGATATTTTTGTCTGGTTTTGTTATCAGGGTGATGCTGGCCTCATAGAATGAGTTTGGAAGCATTCCTTCCTTTGCAACTTTTTGGAATAGTTTAGAAGGATAAATCTTAACTCCCTTTTTTATTCTTAATTAATATGTCAGTGTGTTGGCTCCCTTTTTGTGTTGACTTGGTGTGCTAGTGGATTATTTATTTTAGGGGTTTTATTTCCCAACTGTCAATCCTTCTTTTCTCTTTTTAAATTTAAACTCTCTGCTATGAAACAATATCTTGTGTTTCTAAGAAATTTAGAATTAAGAAAACACATTACATAAACAATTCTTTCAATTGGAAAGGGTTGTTATACACTAGAGATAGTCATACGTACTATAACAGTGATCCTCTTCTTGCCAGAATCTCAACTATCATATTTTAAAAATACCTTTCAAGTTATAACTACATAAATGGAACATTTGATTACATCTATATTTTGTTTAAGAAGGACTGACTTTCTTTCCTCCCATCAACAACACTTTCATTAAGCTAAAGCATCATACACATCCTTAGTATCCCTAACAGTGGGTGATAAAGATGTTAATGACCTATAAGAAGCTCTTGCAGCTGTGTAACTGCACAGACCTAGTTCCTTGAATCAGTTTAAGGAACTGTATGGTCCGTGTAATAAAAAAATTACACACATTCCCAATTAATTGATTTTTAATTTAATTTGTATGACTTTTAAAATTTTCTAATTTAATAGTGAAGGGGTTTAGGATTATGAATTTTCCTGTTGATACAATTTTGCATCAGTATAGTTTTTTAAATAGAGTTTATTTTTTAGAGCAGTTTTAGGTTCACAGCAAGATTTAGAGGAAGATACAGAGATTTTCCATATACTCCTTGTCCCCTTACAGACACAGCCTCTTCCATTATAAACATCATTTTTCCCCAAAGTCCATAGTTTACAGTAGGGTTCACTCTTGGTGTTGTACATTCTATGGGTCTTGACAAATGTATAATGACATGTATCCACCATTATAGTATCATACACAATAATTTCACTGCCCTAAAAATCCTCTGTGGGTCACCAATTCATCCCTCCCTCCCCAACAACCCCAGGCAACCACTGATCCTTTCACTGTCTCCATAGTTTTGCCTTTTCCAGAATGTCATATCATTGAAATCTTACAGTGTGTAGGCTTTTCAGATTGGCTTCTCTCACTTAGTAATATGCATTTAAGTTTTCTCCATGTCTTTCATGGTTGATAGTTCATTTCTTTTTAGCACTGAATAATATTTCATTGTCTATGTGTACCACAGGTTGTTTTCCATTCACCTACTGAAGAACATCTTGGTTGTTTCCAAGTTTGGGCAATTGTGAGTAAAATTGCTATAAACATCTGTGTGCCGATTTTTGTATGGACATAGTTTTTCATCTCATTTGGGTAAATGCCAAGGAGCACATTTGCTGAATTGTATGGTAAGAATATGTGGAAACTGCAAAACTGTCTTCCAAAGTGGCTGTTCCATCTTGTATTCCTACCATTAATGAATGAGACTTCCTGTTGTTCCATGTCCTAGCCAGCATTTGATATTGTCAGTATTTTGGATTTTGGCCCTTCTAATAGGTGTGTAGTGGTATCTCATTGTTGTTTTAATTTGCAATTCACTATGATGAATGATGTTGAGCCTCTTTTTATGTACTTATTTGTCATTTCCTTAGTTCAGGTCTTTTGCTCATTAAATTTTTTTTCATTTTTTAAATCTGATTGTTCATTTTCTTACTATTGAGTTATATGAGTTCTTTTTATATTTTGGATAACAATCCTTTATGACATATGTCTTCTGTAAATGTTTTCTGCCAGTCTATGGCCTATAGAGTCTCATTTTCCTGGTCTATGTAGTGTTTTGTGGTTTAGGAGAGAGTTTTTAATTTTCAAAGGTTTGCAGTGTTTTTTTTTTGTTTTTTTGTTTGTTTTTCCTGTGCTTAGTACTTTTATTTTATTAATATTTACTTTCAGTGCATTTTGGTCTAGGAATATGGTCAGCATTATTCAACTTTTTAGAATCTGACATTTTCTTTATGGTTGACACAACTCTGTCTTCATGAATAGTCCATGGATGTGTATGAACTTTTCTGACCCACTTATATTGACCCCTTTTTCATATGGTGGACGTTTTGACCCCAAAGATGATTTGAATGCCCACTTTAAGTCAGAATTACACCAGCAATGATGAATTTTCATTTAGAAAGTATTTTCAACAAGAACTCCACTAAACTAATTTCAGTGAACCACATCAATATCTCAGTCCTTTTGGAGTCAGGGGTCAAGTCTTCTAGAAGTAGTAAACTGAGAACCTGAGAGACCTTATCTATAGAAAGAGACAGAACTCCATGGCTGCCATCCAAACTCAAGTCCTGTGGTTGGACAGAGTATCTGGTTTTAGTTCCTAGCTTAAGGAGCCAACATAATGTAAATTGACTGGCAACTGACTGATATTTTACTGGAGTTTTATTTCTGGGGCATGGGGGGAATGTTTAATAAGCAAAATTCTGTGATTGTTCAACCCCTAAGTTAGTCTCTAGGTGTTTCTCAAAATCACACCAGTAAGAAGTGGGCTACTAAGGTTCTGCAGCTGCTCAGAAGGGAAATTGCCTCCTATTCCCTACTTACGAAAGGCCATGAAGTATGGCAAATACAACCAGTTTTCCCTCTTTCAGTGTATGTTGGATGACTTGGGTGGTCATATTCTCATCTTTTAGCCCAAACTACCATAGCCCAGGGAGTCACATGTAGACCAGGACCAGAGAAATGCACATTGCCCAGACAGCCTAGCCTTGATCTTGGATACAGAAACTGCACAAAACCTAGCAGATCTTTTGAAGAGGGAGCAAGTGTGTTTTATGTTGCACATAGTTGGTTTATTATATTAGGCTGAGAAGTTTGGAAATTTTGTATGTAGGAAGGATTTCTGTTTTGTGGAGAGCAAAGGAGGTATGCTTTGTGTACACACACCCCATTTCTGCTGGTAATAGAAACCTTCTTTGGTGTGTGTATGTGTGTGGGGGGTAACTATTCCATATAGTTCAGGAGGTGCTGACCTCTTCTCCCCCATTTTCCATACCCTCCTTCCACCTGCCACTCTGCTGGGACCCAAGCCAACCCAATAAGCGTCCTCCTAGGAACTACCAGGAAGGAGACACTCTTCTCTCTGGGATTTTGATATAAGCCTAGAGCTCCTGGGGGCCATCTCCGCCCCCCACCCCACCATGTATTTAGAGACTGCCTGACAAGAAGATACACAAAGGAAAGTAGAATGAAGAGAGAGAGAGAGACAAACTTTGATTACATTATTTGAATACTTGGATTCAGCTGTGTTCTGTAGTTTATTCCACTTTGGACTGGAAAGTAATGTGAGTAATGAATCCTTTTCAGGGGGAGGGCGGGTGCTTAAGCTAGGTTGAATTGGACTTCTGATACTTGTAACTGAAACAAGAAAAGAAGTGGATGACATTGAGATATCTTTCAGAGACAGAACCATCAGGACTTACTGATGGATTTGATATGAGAGGTGAGGGAAAGAGATTAAGGTTAAAACCTAAATTTTTGGCGTAAGCAGCTGGTATAGACTTACCATTTACTGAGGTGGATAGTAGAAAAGGCAGAGAGGATAAAATCAAGAGTACCTTTGTGGACACTTCAAGTTTGAGATGCGCATTAAATTCAGTGCCCACTACAAGTACTTTCTTGTGAAAGCTGCCCCATTTCTGAGTTATTTGGAATCATTTGAGCACTGATTGCATTTCATCCTCAATTTTTTTCAAGGGTGTTTATGGGTCCATCGATGTTTGCGAGCTTGAAAATGTCTGCCTGTTAACTTAGTTGATTATAACATCTTAGAATTGTACTCTTTTAATTTTTATTTATTTATATTTTTTGCGGTACGCGGGCCTCTCACTGCTGTGTCCTTTCCCATTGCGGAGCACAGGCTCCGGACGCACAGGCTCAGCGGCCATGGCTCACGGGCCCAGCCGCTCCACGGCATGTGGGATCCTCCTGGACCGGGGCACGAACCCGCGTCCCCTGCATCGGCAGGCGGACTCTCAACCACTGCGCCACCAGGGAAGCCCCAGAATTGTACTCTTTTGCCTCCATCCTCTGAGGATATTCCTGTACTGTCTGCTGACAGTCTCTGGGGAGAGGACTGAGAGAGGGTGGACTGATTTTCTCCCTTCTGGTCAGTGATTTGAGTTGGTATTTTGGGGTTTTTTTTTTGCCTGGATGCTTGTAAGAGTCTTTCTTTATCCTTGAAGTTCAGTGATTCACCAGGATGGTCTCTATTTTTACAGTTCTATTTAGGTTTTTATTGGAACATGAGGATCTTTAAAACACTTTTTTTTTTCTGATTTAGCTATTCCTTCATTTGACACATTTTCTCCTAATACACACGTATTTAAATATATATATATATTTCTGTTCTAATTATGCCATTTGCTATGGATTGAATTGTATTCCCCTAAAATTCATATGTTGAAGCCCGAACTCCCAATGGGACTCATCTGGAGATAGAGTTTTTAGGTAATTGAGGTTAAATGAGGCCATAAGAGTAGGGCCCTAATCTGATAGGACTGGTCCTATAAGAAGAGGAAAAGAGAGGGAAGTCTTTCTCCATCATGGGTGGACACGGTGAGAAGGTGGCCATCTGTAAGCCAAGAAGTAAGCTCTCACTGGGACCTGACTATGCTGGCACCCTGATCTCAGTCTTCTAGCCCCCAGAACTGTAAGAAAATAAATTTCTGTTGTTTAAGCCATCGAGTCTATGGTATTTGTTATGGCAGCCCAAGAAGACCAACACAGCATTCTCTATTTCAGGAATATTAATTATCTGCATCTTGCATATCTTTTAATCTTTTCTATCTATAATCTTATTTCTATTTTTTTGTCTCTATTCTTTTTCTCATATATTTTCTCACATTTATTATAAATAAGAAAATATATTTTCTCACATATATCTTGCAGATCCCAGATTTCTGCTAGTACATAGAGCTCTTCCTTTTTTTTCAAGATTGCACATTACTTCATTGTTAGATAAATAATAGTTTTTATAACTAATCCCCTATTGATGAATACTGGGCTGTTTACAATTCTTTGCTGTTATGAACACTGCTGCAATGAATAACCTTGTACATATGTCATTTCATACTTGTGCAAGTATGTCTGTAGAGTAGATTCCTAGAAGTGGGATTGGTGGGTCAAAGGGTAGTAATATGTTCTTGTAGAAATTCTGAATAGTTGCTGTGTTGCTTATTTTAAGCCCATTTTTTCTTTTTCTATCTCAGTCATCTGTTTTCCCAAATATAGCATAAATGGACTTTCCTTAATCCCCTTCCTACTTATCTGGGGCCTGTTTGAATCCTGTCCTCATAATTGAGCTTGAGGCTGATAATTCATCATAGTTTGTGTTTGGTTGTGATGTTGTGATCCTGCAGAAATGACTGAGGCCTTTATTCTGACTGCATTGCAGCCTGGCTTCTCTCTGCCCAGGCCTGCTTCCTTTACTCTCCAAAGCACTGATTTTGAGAGTGCTCTCCAGTAAACTTCCTGTGCAGAAATCTCCATCTCAGTGTCAGCTCTTGGTTTTAAAATGCATTTCCCTGATGACCAGATAGGTTGAACACTTTTTCATGTTTATTAGCCATTTGGTATTCTATTTTGGAAGTCATCTGTTCAAATCTCTTGCCTATTTTTCTACTGGGATGTCTGTCTTTTTCTTAGTGACTTATAGGAGCTCTTTAAATATTCTGTATACCAGTTGTTTGTCAGATGTATGTTGTAGATGTCTTTCATGGAACAAAGATACTTAATTTTGATATAATTCCATTTAGCGTTTTTTCTTTATATTTAGTGGTTTGCAGCTAACCCAATGAAGTAGGTTTACCTACTTCAAGGTCATGAATATGTTCTATTTTTTTTTCCTTAAAAACGTCATTGTTTTACCTTTCACATTGCGATCTCTATTTCCCCTGAAGTGCTGTTCTGTGTGCGGTGGAGGCAGGAGTCAATATACATTGTTTTCCATGTGGACAGCCAATTGACTCTGAGCCATTTGTTGAAGACTGTTTCCCTGTGTTCTGCAGTGTCAGCTTTGTTATAAATCAAGTGACCTTATACCTGTGAGGTCTTGCTAGACTTTTATTCTGTTTCATTTGTCCTTAAGTTTGCTTATCCTTAAGTGCATCTCTTTTGATTCTCACTTTACTTGTGCTATAATGTTTTCCTTTGTATATATTATTTTCCTTTACTAGGCTTATTTTCCACTGCTGGGTTCCATGAAAATGAGCTCCATTACCGGTCTTTTTATGATATCATTTTGCTCAGACACAGTGCCTTCAAAACATAATTGCTTTAATGCATAATTGCCAGTTATTGTACATTACAAGCATCTAAATAAACTTTAAAAAAAAAATTATTTATGGCTGTGTTGGGTCTTCGTTGCTGCGTGCAGGCTTTCTCTAGTTGCATCTAGTTGCAGCGAGCGAGGGCTACTCTTCGTGGCAGTGTGCGGGCTTCTCATTGCGGTGACTTCTGTTTGTTGCGGAGCATGGGCTCTAGGTGTGCGGGCTTCAGTAGTTGTGGCACATGGGCTCTAGAGCACAGGCTCAGTAGTTGTGGCGCACAGGCTTAGTTGCTCCGTGGCATGTGGGATCTTCCTGGACCAGGGCTCGAACCTGTGTCCCCTGAATTGACAGGTGGATTCTTAACCACTGCGCCACCAGGGAAGCCCAATAAACGTTCTTTTAAAAGAAACAGTCTACCTGTATTATCACAAACTTTAAAAAGATATGAAAACCTCTACCTGCTCTTATTTTTTTCCTGTCCATTGAACTGTAAATGTGGTTGGAGAAAACCGTGTATTCTCATTGTCCCTGGCTGTTACTTTTTATTTGTGTTGCACCAGTAATGAGCCAAAATACTTCCTCATCTACGTGGTGAGGGTTAGGGTTGTCAAATTCTAACGCCAACTTTTAAAGAATTAAATGCTGAATGTTTTGGGATTCTTTTTTTTTTTTTTTTTTTGCGGTACGCGGGCCTCTCACTGTTGTGGCCTCTCCCATTGCGGAGCACAGGCTCCAAACGCACAGGCTCAGCAGCCATGGCTCACGGGCCTAGCCTCTCCGCGGCATGTGGGATCTTCCCGGACCGGGGCACGAACCTGTGTCCCCTGCATCGGCAGGCAGACTCTCAACCACTGCGCCACCAGGGAAGCCCTGAATGTTTTGGTAGGTGGATATTGTTCCTGGTTCTTCACTCTTTCCTTGTATGAAATTTTACATCTGTGCCCTTTACCATGTGATGCTGCAGTGCCCCCCACTAGAGTAGTCAGAGTTTCTTTCGCTGTTGTGCTAATACCAGGCTTGGCTGTGGGGTTTGCTCTGGCCAGTGGAATGCTTAGCAAGTGTTGTATGAGCAGAAGCTTTCAGCATATCTGTGTGGTTTGGCTTGGCCTCTTGCTATTAGAACAACATGCTCCAGCTGGAAGCTGGTCTGAGGAGACACATAGAGCAAATCTGTATTAGTTTGCTAGGGCTGCTATAACACAATACCACAGATAAGGTGACTTAAAGAACAGAAATTTATTTTCTCACAGTTTTGGAGCCTAGAAGTCCAAGATCTAGGTGTCAGCAGGTTTGCGCTCTTCTGAGACTTTTCTCTTCGACTTGCAGGTGGCTGTCTTCTTGCTGTGTCCTCACATGGTCTTTCCTCTGTGCCCATGCATCCCTGGCTCCTCTTTGTGCATCCAGATTTCCTCCTCTTCTAAGAACACCAGTCAGATTGGATTAGGGCCCACCCTAACAACCTCATTTAAACTGAATCACCTCTTTAAAGGCCCTAACTCCAAATGCAGTCACATTCTGAGGTACTGAGGGTTAGGACTTCAACATGTGAATTTGGTGGGGGAGAAACAATTGAGCCCATGACAGGCCTGAAGATAAGTCCAGGCAATCCCAGGAGGCCAGTACAGCCACAACTTTCCAGCAGACCCATAAGCAGGAAATAAATGCCTGTTGTTGTAGGCCACTGAGTTCTGGTGTGGTGTTTGCCATATACGTTTATGGCAGCAGTAGCTGACTAAATAAGTGTATCACTACATTCACTACTTTTGTTCATCGAGGGGAAATTCACATAACACATAATTAGCCATTTTAAATTGTACAATTCAGTGATATTTCATGTACTATTCATAATGCTGTTTCTTTAATTTCTTTCTTTTTTTTTTTTTGGCCGCGTGGTGCGGCATGCGAGATCTTAGTTCCACAACCAGAGATCGAACCTGTGCCCCCTGCATTGGGAGCATGGATTCATAACCACTGGACTTCCAGGGAAGTGCCAGTTTCTTTAATTTCTAATGCACAATGTCAGAGATACTTTAACTGGAGGAAAAGTATGCATATTTCCTCAATGGAAAAATGTTTTTCTGAAAAAGAAAAGCTCATTGTGGTAGTATCTAAAAATTAAAGCATATGTTATACTTGGGAAACAAAGACTGAAAAGGGAAGTAACTTGGTGCTATCCAAAGTGTTTTTCTTTCCTCACAATCACGTCTGTTCCAACCACATGCCTACAAAAATTGCCTACCCTTTAATTAATTCATTCATTCATTCAGTATTGCTGAATGACTACCACATACTGGCCCTACTCTTGTGTCTGTGGATTCAATGGTGAAGAAAAAAAAAAAGACAAAAAAATTCCCTGCCTTCATGGAGCATGTGAATTCTAGTAGGGAAATCATATTAAATCGATAAATATGTTAAATAAATACCACGTTAAATAGTTTAAAAGTGCTAAGAAGCAAAAATAACAGGGAAGATTGATACAAAATGTTTAGTGGTTTTGAAATTTTATATAGGGTGATCAGGAAAGGCCTCATTGAGAAAGTGACTTTTAAATAAAGATCTGAAAGAAGTAGGAGAGCTAGCTATGTCAACACATGAGGGAAGTGTGTGCTGGGCAGAGGAAATAGCAAATGCAAAGGTTTGAGGCAGAACTGTGGTTTCTCTGTTCTAGGTCTGTGATACAGGAGCGGGAGAAGGAGGGAAAGTAGACCAGGAAATGAAGTGAGAAGAGATGAGCGAGGTAACGGGGTGTATCCCCTAGAACTTTGTAGCTCATCATAAAGGCTAGGCTCTTTCTTGGAGCGAAATGCAAGCCATTAGAGAGTTTTGAGCAAAGGAGTGGGTGTGACCCGACTTGAACAGGATCACTCTTGCTACTGCAGGGAGAATGGATCACAGGGTGGCAGGAGCAGACACATTGATACCACTGAGGAGGCTCTTGCAGAAATCCAGGCAAGAGATGAGGTGGTGTTGGACCAGGGTGATAAGAGAAGGGGTGGTGAAAAGAGATTGAATTCTGGGTATATTTTTTAAGTACAGTCAGTAACCCTGTGTAACTCAAAGAGTGGAACTGACATTCATTGAGATGAGGAAGACTGTAGGATGATCTGTTTTAGAAGAAATATGAGTAGCCCCGTTTTGACGGGTTAAGTGGAGATGGCAAGCAGGCAATTGGGCATTTGGGTCTAGAGTTAGAGGCAAGGTCAAGGCTGGAAATATAAATTTAAAAGTCATCATGTAGGGCTTCCCTGGTGGTGCAGTGGTTGAGAGTTCGCCTGCCGATGCAGGGGACACGGGTTCGTGCCCCGGTCCGGGAAGATCCCACATGCCGCGGAGCGGCTGGGCCTGTGAGCCATGGCCGCTGAGCCTGTGCGTCCAGAGCCTGTGCTCCGCAACGGGAGAGGCCACAACAGTGAGAGGCCCACGTACCACAAAAAAAAAAAGTATAAAAGTCATCATGTAGATGGATTTAAACCCAAAATAGTGAGTGAGAGCACCTTCAGAGTGAGTGCCGCTGGAAAAGAGATGAGTCCACAGATGGAGCCCTGGAGCACATTAATATTTAGAGGGTGGGGAAGGGAGGAGGAGTCACCAAAAAAGAGAAGGAACTGCTAGAAAGGAAGGAGGAAAAGTAGTCCAGAACGATGTTCTGAAAGCCTAAGAGAAGAAAGCTTTTCAAGGATGAAAGAGTAATTCAACATTTTTATGTTACGCATAATATTTGCCCCATTTGTTTCCCAACTAGTGATGATCCCTCCTCTTCAGCTAGAAAAATGACGATGTTCAGGAACTTAAAACTTCTTCTCTGGAAGAATTTCATTTTAAAGGTAGGTATGGTTATCTGTAGGGAAAATGTGAGTCTCCTTGGGAGGAACTGAAAGATTTAGTTAAATTCGTTTCTAATAATGGAGTAAAGAAAAAATTAAGAACTTTACTTGTAAAGGGGCCCTTTTCTGCAAATGAGCCATGTTTTCACAGTAGTTCTGTTAGCCCTAATTATTGAAGGTAGCATCATTGTTACTGATTTCTAGCCATTGTTATAGAAAAAATAAAAGGAGATGTTTCTAGCTAATTCTCATTGTTTTTTTCTTTGTCATGTGTTGTACAGGGAGGCTGGAAGAAATGAACACATTCTTTTATTTATATATATAATATATATTTTAGTGAAGTAAAGTTGATTGAAAACATTCTTAATGGAAGAACATTTGCCACGTAGCCATTTAATGCTTGTGTTCTATTTTGGATTAACATACGGCTTTTGTTTTTATTTTAGAAACCAAAGACTCTGGTAACAGTCCTTGAAATCTTGATGCCATTACTATTTTCTGCAATTGTAATGTGTCTTCATTTTGGTAGTTTGCCAGGAAATAGACCTCCTGTCAACTACTGTGCAATTGATATCACTTCACTGCCAGAATTCTTCATTCAATATCCTCTGAAAAATAGATTTCAACTAGTTTATATCCCTTCCAAAAGTGAAACTTTGAAGAGTATCACTGAAAGTGTGGAAAAAACCTTTGGTGTTGAGTTTGAAGGTTAGACATAAAGATGCGGGAAGGATAGAGAGGACATTTTTATAAAGTATAGTTTGAAGTTTTTTCCTGTGAGTTCTTACAATACTGATTCCAAATCTGGGGTCTCCGAATTCTGAACAGTCTGCAAAGGTGGTAGTTGGGGGAAACCAGTTCACAAGGTATAGTTACTATTTCACACAATGCACAAGAGACTTGTATATTTATGTCACAAGGCTTCAAGGCTAGTTAAAATGTTAAGTATTTGTTTTTAATTTACTGTAGCGACACTGGTTATCTCATATTAATCCTGGTTTGCAGTCATAATATGTCTCTGACTAATAAAAGACAGGAAACATTCAGAGTTTCTGAATTAGCCTTTTAACTGGTCTCTTTCCTCGTCTTCTTGTCCCATTCTCATCCAGTCTCTACGTGGAGCCAAAAAGATCTTTAAAAGATCTGTGGGATCTGGCCAGTCTCCCGATTCAGCCCCTTCAGTGACTTCCGTTGCACTGGCAGTCAACCAGACCCTTCCCCAGTCTTGCTGGCTTCCTCTCTTCCTTGGGCTCCCATACTGGTGGTGTTGCCACCTTTCAATTCCCGGAATCTGTGAGTCTTTCCTCCCTTCTGACAAAATGTTTTGCTCTTCCTGTGGGTTGCTCCTTTTTATCATTAAGGTTTCAGCTAAAATGGCACTTAGGAATGTAGGTTTTAGGTTTCCCATCTCTGCCTTTTTCTCTCTCACAGAATCCCATTGGATATGTTCATAGCATTTTGATAAATGTTTAATTACATTGCCACTCACTGCTTCCTGTGCACTGTCTGCCTTTCCCTGCTAGGTTCCACCTCCGTGAAGGCAGAAGACTATGTGTGTTTTGTTCATACACTGTGCCTGGCACACAGTAGGTACTCAATACATATTTATTGAATGAATGCAGTTAGGTAGATAAAATTTTTCAAAATATGGAGCAACTTTTCAAAGTTCCTATAATTGTAATATATGTTTTTATAAGGTATTCTAATAACATATAAGGTAGAACATGGAAAGAAAGAGCTCTCCTCTCTCAGCATTGAGTGCCACTCAATGAAGACAATTCTTTTAAAGGACCTCAGTGGTATAATGTGTGGGAACTACTGTTTTGAAAGTTGTGCTTTATGTTTGCCTAGTATTCTAAAATATTATTCTAATTCAGTTACCTTTCATAAGTATGAGATTACGAAATTAAAAGAAAAAAAAACCAGAATTCCTCCGTGGTGAGGTGATAAGTTAGATAAAACATGATGATAAAGAACAAGCCATAGGAAATAGGAGGGTGGTGTGTTTCAGGAGTCAGGGCCTATCCAGGCAGGGGCACAGCGAGTAGCCAGGCCTTGAGGTGTTTGAGGATCTGAAAGTCATCAAGGGAAGCTGAAGTAAGTTGAGAGAGTTAGATGAGGTTTGAAATGTCTGTAGGAGCCACATAATGCAGAGCTTTGCAGGCCTTGTTAGAGTGTTAGGGTTTTCTTCTACATGCAGAAGGAGCCATTGAAGGGGTTTTAAGAAGACAGGTTATGCTGCAATGTAATTTGTTTTAAAAAGGTTTATCTGGTTATTCTCTGGAAGAGTGATTGGAAGGGACTAGAATTTGCAGACATCAGGAAGGGAAAGCTGCCTTGCTAATTGCCAAATCCAGTGCTTTCTTTCCCATCTTCTTTTCTTTGTCCTCATTGTGACAGGGATGCTTTCATCCATCTCTTTGGAATTCTCTACTGCTTTGAATGCTGTGATACTGTAATCTTCATCTATTTTTACCTCCCTGCCATTTCCATTGGAGTCTTCCTTGCTCACTTTTTGTCCTCAAACAGTTTAATGCCTTCTTTTCCTCCCTCTCTCCTTATTACAGAATGATACATGACACAATGCAGTGTTTAATGTAAAAAGTTAAAGTTCCCATCCCTAATCCCACTTCCCAGAATTCTTTGTTAACTGTTAGGGATGTATTTTTCTGGAATTAAAAAAATTTTTTAAAGCATCTTAAAATTTACAATAAATACAAGAACTCCTTGCACTGAAAATTTCAAACAGTATAAAAAGATAATAAAAGTTAAACTCCCCTCTTCATGCCATTCCCCTAAGCAAATCCTCCACCCTAGAAGTAAGGACAAACAATAGTTTGACGATCCCTTCCAAACTGTGGTAGACTTCTGGGTTTTTTTCTTCACAGCATCTATCGACCCTTTTGATATATGCACAGCCTATTTCTCCCTGGAGGCCTGATCCCTCTCCCACTCTGAGCCCATGATGACTCCACCCTGGGCTCAGGATGAGTCATGTAACCTCTGTCTACACCAGTCTGCACTTGGCAGTCCCCTTGCTATAGGGATTCGTCCAGGGAAGACACATAACTCAGTAAGGCTCAAGGAAACACTTAGATTTTTTCCTGGGAATTTCTGGGAAAAAGATTATTGCTGTTCTGCTTCTGGTAACACGGCAGACTAGGTTATTTGGACCAACCCTCTTTCTGAAAAACAGATGCTGGATAAATATTTAAATATGTTCTTAAAAGTATTAAAGAACTAAATAGACAGTAAGGAACCATCAAGACAAACAGCATTGGGTAAAAATATTTTATTTCTTGATCCAAGGGGTAATTACTTAGATTTTAATTTTATAATTGTTCATTAAACTGAACATTTGTGTTTCATATGCCTTCCTGTATGTATGCTATTTTGTGCAATTTAACCAAATATGTGTGTATGTATATGTGTGTGTTTAAAAAGAAACCTAAATAAGGCTAAGGAAACAAAAGAACAACAACAACAAAAAAAACCATATATAGGATAAAAGGAAAATTTACTCATAATTCTATCACCCAGATACAAGTGCTGTTTAAAACCTCACATACACCCTTCCTGCCCTTTTTCTAACAAAAACAGGATCATTTTGTATGAACTCTTTGTAACCTACTTTTTATTTACTGTATTGTTAAAATATTTCCATATTCTTAGATATTTTTCTTAAGAAGGAAAGAACCCAGAGAGGTCAGTGGAGTCCTCAAACTGCTTCTTATGAAAACTGCATCATATGAGGGGGAACTGAGATGTAGTTTCAAGCCTTGTAAGGCACAGAGGGAAAGAAGAAAAAGTCAAGGCTCATTCAGGAGGGACGTCTCACAGGAGACCATCTCCCCATAGAGCTGGGATCCCAAATGCCTGTACTCTTAGTGTAAGGTTGAGCCAGAAGAAAACACACCTCATTCCCACTCCACTTAAAATAGCATCCAAAATAAAATACCTAGGAATACATCTGACCACTAAGATGAAATACTTGTACACTGAAAACTACAAAGCATTGCTAAAATAAATCAAAGAGGTCTTAAATCGATGAAAAGACATCCTATGTTCATCGATTGGAAGACAATATTAAGATAGCAATACTCCCCAAATTGATCTACAGATTCAATTCAATCTCTATTAAAATCCCAACTGCCTTTTTCTCAGAAATAGACAAATTTCATATGAAATTGCAAGGGGCCTCAAAATGCCAAAACAATTTTGGAAAGAGTTGGAGGACTCACACTTCATGATTTCAAACTTACTACCAAGCTATAGAGATCAAAACAGTGTGGTACCTGCATAAAGATAGACATACAGACCAATGGAATAGAATTGAGAGTCTAGAAACCCATACATCTCATTACCAAATGATTTTTGACAAGGATGCCAAGACCATTCTATGAAGAAAGAATAGTCTCTTCAACAAATGGCACCAGGACAATGGGATAGCCACTTGGACTTCTTCCTCACTTCATTCTTTATGATGGCTGAGTAATACTCCCCACATTTTGTTTATCTATTCATCTGTTGATGAACATTGGGTTGTTTCTACCTTTTGACTGTTGTGAATAATTCTGTTATGAACATTCATGTACAAGTATCTGTTTGAGTCCCTGTTTTCAGTTCCTTTGGGTATACACCAAGGAGTGTAATTGCTGAGTCATATGGTCATTCTGTTTAACTTTTTGAGGCATCATCCAACTGTTGTTTTCCACAGAAGCTGCACCATTTTACATTCCCGTCAGCAATACACAAGGGTTCCAATTTCTTTGTAGAAATATCTATTCAAGTCCTTTGCTCATGTTTTACTTGCATTGTTTGTTTTTTTGACATTGAGTTGTAGGAATTCTTTATGTATTTTGGATATCAATTCCTTAATAGGTATATGGCTTGCAAATATTTTGTTCCATTCTGTGAGTAGTGTGAGTAGTCTTTTTACTCTCTTGATAGTATCTTTTTTTTTTTTTTTTTTTTTTTGTGGTACGCGGACCTCTCACTGTTGTGGCCTCTCCCGTTGCGGAGCACAGGCTCCGGATGCGCAGGCTGAGTGGCCATGGCTCACAGGCCTAGCCACTCTGCGGCATGTGGGATCTTCCCAGACTGGGGCACGAACCCGTGTCCCCTGCATCAGCAGGCGGACTCTCAACCACTGTGCCACCAGGGAAGCCCTGATAGTGTCTTTTGATGCATAAAACCTTTTAAATTGTTGAAGTTCAATTTATCTATTTTTTTCTTTTGTTGTCTGTGTTTTTGGTGTCATACGTAAGAAACTATTGCCAAATCCAAGGTTATGAAGATTTTCCACTAAGTTTTCTTCTAAGAGTTTTATGGTTTTTAGCTTTATGTTTAGATCTTTGATCCATTTTGAATTAATTTTTGCATATGGTATAAGGTAAGGGTTCCACTTCATTCTTCTGAATGGCGATATCCAGTTTTCCCAGCACCATTTGTTGAAAGACTGTCCATTGAATAGTCTTGGCACCCAAGTTAATTATATTTGTGAGGGTTTATTTCTGGGCTCTCCAATGTATTCCATTGGTCTTTATATCTAGAGTTTGGGAAAGATTGGTGTTAACTCATCTTTAAATGTTTGATAGAATTCACCAGAGAAGGCATCTAGTCCTGGGCTTTTCTTTGTTAGAACAGAACCTGAGAGACCTGTGGGACACCATCAAACACCAGCATACACATCATAGGAGTCCCAGAATGACAAGAGAGAGAGAAAAGAAGCAGAAA
Organism: Pseudorca crassidens; assembly: GCF_039906515.1. NCBI lineage: Eukaryota > Metazoa > Chordata > Mammalia > Artiodactyla > Delphinidae > Pseudorca > Pseudorca crassidens. Next base: position 37,137,122 of record NC_090310.1, on the reverse strand, counting down.
AAATATTTGAAGAAATAATGGCTGAAAACTCCTCCTAATTTGATGAAATACATGAATCTACAAACCCAAGAAGCTCAATTAACTCCAAGCAAGATAAACTCAAAGAGATCCCCAGTAAAAGTCTAAAATTCCAATTGTCAAAACTCAAAGACAAAGAGAGCATTTTGAAAGCAGCAAGAGAGAAGAGACTCCCTACATACTCAATAAGATTAACAGCTGATTTCTCTAGAGAAACCATGGAGTCTAGAAGGTAGTGAGATGACATTCTAAATCTTGAAAGGAAAAAAAAACTTTTAACCAAGAATTTTCTATCTGGCAAAACTATCCCTCAAGAATGATGGAGAAATTAAGAGATTTTTGGATAAACAAAAGCTGAGAGAGTTTATTACCAATAGTCCTTCCTTTCCCTGCTAAAGGGAGTTCTTCAGGCTGAAATGAAAAGTCACTAGACAATAACTCGAAGCCATAAGAAGAAATAAAGACCCCTGGTAAAGGTAACTAAAGCCAATGGCTAATGGGCATATGAAAAGATGCTCAACATTGCTAATTATTAGAGAAATGCAAATCAAAACTGCAATGAGGTATCACCTCACATTGGTCAGAATGGCCATTATCAAAAAGTCTAGAAATAATAAATGCTGGAGAGGGTATGGGGAAAAGGGAACCCCTGTTGGTGGGAATGTAAATTAGTGCAACCACCTTGGAAAACAGTCTGGAGGCTCCTTAAAAAACTAAAAATAGAATTACCATATGATCCAGCAATCCCACTCCTGGGCATATATCTGGAAAAGACAAAAACTATAATTCGAAAAGATACATGCACCCCCAATGTCCATAGCAGCATTATTTGCAATGGCCAAGACATGGAAGCAACATGTGTCCATCAACAGATGAATGGATAAAGACGATGCAGTGTATATATAATGGAATATCACTCAGACATAAAAAAGAATGAAATAATGCCATTTGCAGCAACATGGATAGACCTAGAGATAATCATACAAAGCGAAGTAAGTCAGACAGAGAAAGACAAATATCATATAGTATCACTTACATGTGGAATCTAAAAAAAATGATACAAATGAACTTATTTACAAAATGGAAACAGACTCACAGACATAGAAAACAAATTTATGGTTACCAAAGGGAAAGGGGAGAGAATAAATTTGGACTATGGAATTGAGAGATACACACTACTGTATATCAAGTAGATAAACAAGAAGGATTTACTTGTTACAACAAGGTCAGAAGCTCTTGCTCCAGCCTCAGAGTGCTGTATTTATATCTCGGTGTGGATCCTGACCTTGAGCAGGTCAATAGATTCTGTATCCATTTCCCCTTATGTGAAACTGGAAAATGATAGCACTTATCTCATAACTTAGTTATGAGGATTAAATGGGATGTAAAATGCTGAGAATAATACTTGGTATATAGTAAGAACTTAGTACATGTTAGCAATTATTATCACGTTTTACAAAAGAAGAAGCAAAGTCAGAGAAGTTATAGAAGACCCAGGGTCAGCCATAGTTCATGTAATCAGGGTCAGTGAAGGGCTGCCCGATGCCTTAACTGTGGCTCTTTCTGTTACATATGCAATCCTTACATTTTCGATCTGTATTCTCTTAACTTCCTGGAAGGCAAATGTTTGCATTTATTTTGCGTTTTTCTCCCAGACTTCAGTTTGATTGGTTTATCTCCAAATCTGGAGCCACTATACTTAGAGCCTGGGAAACCTTGAATCCTTGACCCATCATTTACTAGTTCCATGACATTGAGCAAATTTATTTAATGTGGCTAAGCCTCAGTTTCTTCATCTGAAAAACAGAGAGGTTATGAAGATTAAATAAGATACTGTATATAAAGTGCTTACCCAGTGCCAGGCAATGCTCCATAGATGCTATATAATCTACCGCTTATCTTTGAAGAAGATGGTTTTTATTGTAGGAGATGTTATTAATGCAGTATTAGGGGAAGTTTTAGGCAATTAAATGTTTGTGCTTTTTTGTAAGGATTGATTAATTTCTTAAGTGCAACAAATCCTCTTAGTCTTTTGATGGTGAAAGTGCAAGTATAAAAGGTTTCTATCAAAATTTCTTAAAAGACTGCTTCCCTTCTGAAATGCTGAGACAAATGCAGAGATGCTTTCCTTACCATGGCAGGGAAAAGAGACTTGCATTATACTTCCTTGTGCATTATTTTTTTATTTTTTTAAAAAATTATTTTATTGAAATATAGTTGATTTACAATGTTGTATTAATTTATGCTGTACAGCAAAGTGATTCAGTTATACGTATATATACATTCTTTTTTTAATATTTTCATTTTATTGGAGTATAGTTGATTTACAATGTTGTGTTAGTTTCAGGTGTACAGCAAAGTGATGCAGTTATACATATACATATATTCATTCTCTCTTAGATTGTTTTCTCATATAGGTTCTTTGTGCATTTTAAAAAATTTATTTATTTATTTATTTATTTTTGGCTGTGTTGAGTCTTTGTTGCTGCATGCAGGCTTTCTCTAGTTGCGGCGAGCGGGGGCTACTCTTCGTTGTGGTGTGCGGGCTTCTCATTGTTGTGGCTTCTCTTGTTGCAGAGCACGGGCTCTAGGCACGTGGGCTTCAGTAGTTGTGGCACGTGGGCTCAGTAGTTGTGGCTCACGGGCTGTAGAGCACAGGCTCAGTAGTTGTGGTGCATAGTCTTAGTTGCTCTGCGGCATGTGGGATCCTCCCAAACCAGGGCCTGAACCCGTGTCCCCTGCATTGGCAGGTGGACTCTTAACCACCGCGCCACCAGGGAAGTCCCTCTTGGTGCATTATTGATGAAACTCTTCATTTTTCCCCTCTGAATTTGCAGCTCATGTTGCAACTGCCTCCAGAGGCATCATCTTCTTCTTCACCTACCTCCCATACCTGTACCTCGCTTTCAGCTACAACCAAAGGAGTCACTTCCAAAAGATTGCCTTTTGTCTCCTCTCCAGTGTTGCCATGGCACTGGGAGTCCGATTAATCTCCACATATAAGACAAAAGGTGAACCTTACCTTTCTCAAGGTAAACTGCCTTGATGTTTTGCCATTTGCTGACAGGCAGAGTTGACCTTCATTGCCAAATAAACATAACTGGCTCATTTTATTCAGTGTTCTGAGCATTTACAGTATACTTACATCTATGGTAGGTACTGTAAGAAACACTTAAGAAATGTAGAATGACGTTTACACCATGCAGCTTACAATGTAGTTTGGGAGAAAAACTAAAGCATGTAAATGATTATACACCTATATAGTTGTATAGATCTAAAATGTATAGATTTATGATTAGAAGTTCAAATAACACTTTAGAACTTTACAGATAATGTAGTGCTATTACAGATACCATATTTTATTCTCATAGGCTTCAGAGTTAGTCTTCTTTCACAAGTTGGTCTAGGGGGCCTTCCATCAGAGATGTTACAACTTCCACACTTTGGAGTTGAAAGTACAATGTGAAGTTTTCATTTGTCTCATGTTTCTGGAGTTTGAAGAATTCCCCACAACATCTACAGTCATTGCAGAAGATTGCAGCCAACATGTCAATCAAAATGCAGGATGCTGGGACTTCCCTGGTGGCACAGTGGTTAAGAATCCACCACCAAGGCAGGGGACACAGGATCAAGCCCTGGTCTGGGAAGATCCCACATGCCACGGAGCAACTAAGCCCCTGCACCACAACTACTGAGCCCGTGAGCCACAACTACTGAGCCCACATGCCACAACTACTGAAGCCCACATGCCTAGAGCCCGTGCTCTGCCAGAAGAGAAGTCACTGAATGAGAAGCCCGCACACTGCAATGAAGAGTAGCCCCTGCTCGCCGCAACTAGAGAAAGCCCATGCGCAGCAACGAAGACCCAACACAGCCATAAACAAACAAACAAGTAAATAAATAAAATGTAGGACCCTGAGGTCTGTGGGGTTACAGTACTTCTGAATGGAACAGTTTCCCATTTCGGTGGTACTAAGATAATCTGCTCTGAACACTCTAACAAGTGCCTTCATTGCTCAATGTTAGCTTTTATCACCAGAGTCCAGGTCCCAAATGATAAAGCTTGGTTTAGCAGCAGATAACAGGGATAGGAGTTATAAGTTGGGTCGAGTTTGTGGGTCCCCTTACTGCAATTGGGATAATCTCCAATGTCCTGGTTAGAGGCATCACCTACCAATGAATTTCTTTATTAAGTTTGGATGGTCTAAATGGGTTAAGGGTGCTTAAAATTTAATAAAGGATGTTAAGTTGACCAGAATTTATTGAAAGTGAGTGGTTTTCTTTAACAAAGCAATGTTGAGACCATGATTTACAAATACTTATGGAGGAAAAGTATATTTGAAATGGTATATCTGATTCCTTACATGTTAGTGAATGAACGTAGATGCTTTATGGAGCCTATCTGTTGAAATTGAGGGAATTTAGGTAGGTGGTTGGACTGGATGAACGGTGTGTTATGTTCAGTGTTCATTCCTGAAAGACACAGGATAGCCCATAAATGGTGTCTAGTGTTACAGCTGAAGGAAATACAAATGCATATGATCATAAGCAGGTAGGAATCTCTAAGAATATAATTGATGAAATGTTAGAAATCCGAGGATAATATTTCTTATATAGAATCCTCATACTTTCACTGGATTAGGCTTTCCTATTCATTTGACCTATCTGCTCAAATCAGATAGCATGCCTTCTAGTGAGTGAATAAATAAAATTACTATGGGGCCTCCCTGGTGGCACAGTGGTTGAGAGTCTGCCGATGCAGGGGACGCCGGTTCGTGCCCCAGTCTGGGAAGATCCCACATGCCGCAGAACGGCTAGGCCCGTGAGCCATGGCCGCTGAGCCTGCGCGTCTGGAGCCTGTACTCCGCGATGGGAGAGGCCACAACAGTGAGAGGCCTGCGTACCGCAGGAAAAAAAAAAAAAAATTACTCTGTACATTTTCTCAGTAAGTCTAGTGCAGTGCTTTCGGTTTTAATCTTGAGCAGGAATCACTATATACAACATGAATCAGGCCTCTGGTTGTATGGCAGAAACATTTTGCCCTCTTAGAATCAGAACCTGCATGCTTGTGGAGCAACTGGGTTTGTCACTTGAAATTTCCATTTATTGATTTGTTAATTTATTATTTACTAGATTGATTTTAGTTTTTAAGAGGCCCAGTAAATAGCACCCTTCTCCCCTCCTTAGTTTCTGAACCAGTTGAGAAACAATACAGAGATGTCATCTTATTAATACCCAAATATCTTTTTATAACTAATAAAAAACTTAGTGGATGGGTTATTATAGATGCTCAGATGGGCCTTTTTATCTCAGCTCCCCAAGCTTGTCAGTGCTGTCTTGTAGCCCTGACTAATCTTGTTTCAATCTCTTCCCTTCCACAGGTATTGATCTCAAGGGTATTCCTTAATAAACATCTTGCATACTAAACTCCATTTCAGGGTCTGTGTCACAAGGAACCCAACCTGTGACTATTGAATTTATCTCTGGGACCCCTATTAATGTGAGAGAGGTCTCCTATTTTGCTCTCCACCTGGGTGGGACGCTGGGCCTTGTCGTTTAGCTCCCTTGCCTTGAAAGTCCATCCGAATGGAAGCCCAAAGTTTTCTTGTTAGTAAATGACCTCTGAGCAAAAGAGTTCCAGTAGGAAAAGAGAGAATAGGGCAGAGAAATACATTTGAAAAGATGGTGGCCAAACCTGTTCCAAAACTGGATTTCAGGAAGACCAGCAAATCCCAAACAAGATTACAATAAGAAATCTACATTAGACATACCAACATAAAATTGAGCACACCAGAGGTCAAGAGAAAAATCTTAAAAGTAGCTGGAGGGGAAAAAAAAAGACATTGCTTTTCAAAGGAGCCAAGAGTGGGAGCCTGAAGATAGTGGCTTTATACGTTGTATACAATAATAATGATGATGATAATGATGATGTCTTTAGGATTTTTTTAAAAAGATAGAATTAAAATACATAAAAGGGTTTTTGAGGAGATAAAGTCAGAAATTAGTGGGGGTAAATACTTTTTGGAAGGGGAGTAAAGATATTGATTAACTTTAGACTTTGCAGCAATGTACCAGGTAATTCACTACTGAGCCAACCAGGAAAAGGCTAGGAACAATGTATAACTTTCAAACTTAATAGAGAGAAAATGGAATAATCAAAAGATTGGTTGAGTCAAAAAGAAGTGGTGTGGGAGAGGAATTATGTCACATGACCTCTTCTACTGCAAAGGGGGATGAGAAGTCAGGGAAGAACAATCATGATCAAAGAGATGTGAGGGCAGGTGAACTTTGCCAGATTCCTTTCAGCAGCAACCTGCTCTCAAACACAAATAAATAAATTGTGGAAAGAAGTAACAGCTAACTCCTACCCAATCCAAACTCCAGCAGTACTTTTGTTTTGTTTTGTTTTTTAAATAGAACTCGATGAGCTGATTCTCAAATGTACATGGGAGTATAAAGGACCAAGAATAGCCAAGAACTCTTGAGGAAGAACAAAACAGCAAAACTTGTTTTACCGGATTTCATGATTTATCATAAAGCAATGGTAATTAAGATTATGGTTGACAAATAGACTAATAGAACAGAAAAGAAGGGAGAGATAAATGCATTGTTAAATATCAGAGATGATACTTCAGAGCAGTGGCATTTAATAAATGGTGCTGGAGCAACTAAAGAACCTTATGGAAAAAATTGAAATTGGACTTTGAATTCACACCATATGCAGATATCAATTCCAATGTAAAAAAACTATAAAGTGGGGCTTCCCTGGTGGCGCAGTGGTTGAGAATCTGCCTGCTAATGCAGGGGACACGGGTTCGAGCCCTGGAAGGTCCCACATGCCACGGAGCAACTAGGCCCGTGAGCCACAACTACTGAGCCTGCGCGTCTGGAGCCTGTGCTCCGCAACAAGAGAGGCCGCGATAATGAGAGGCCCTCGCACCGCGATGAAGAGTGGCCCCCGCTTGCCACAACTAGAGAAAGCCCTTGCACAGAAACAAAGACCCAACACAGCCAAAAATAAATAAATTTTTTAAAAAGTAACAAATATTAAGTACAATTGGTGTCTTTAAAAAAAAAAACTATAAACTTTTTTGGAGATGATATAGGAGAGTACATTCATGTACTTGAAGTAGGAAAGATTTCTTAAGCAAGACACAAAAATAACTAACCATCAGGAAAAGACTGATAAATAATGACATTAAAATTAAGACACCATGAAGAGAATGAAAGGAGAAGCTACAGAGTGGGAGAGGATGCTCGATACATTTAACCTGCAAAAGGCTTGTATCCAGAATATTTAAAGAATTCATAAAATCAATTATATATCATACTTTATAGTAAAGAGAAAAACAGGCAAAAATAGGTACTTCATGAAAAGACATTTCCAAATAGCCAATAAACATATGCAAGCTAGAAGAAAATGAAGTGACATATTTAAAGAAAGTACTGAAAGAAAAACCTTGTCAACTCAGTGTTCTATATCCAGGGGAAAATTAGGGAGAAATGAAGACTCTCTCAAACCAAAGTGACAGAATCAATTGCTGGGAGACATGACGAGAAATGTTGAGTTCTTCAAGCAAAAACAATATCATATCAGACAGAAGCTTGGATCTGCACAAAGAAATTAAGAGCACTGAAAATGGAAGATACAATTTATTTTGTCTTTTGTGGAGGTTTCTGGCTCTAAAAGAGAACTGACTGTCTAAAGCAAAAGTGATAACAATGTATTGTGTTTATAGCTTATGTGAAAATGAAATGTATGACAACAGTAGCAAAGGGTGGGAGGGAAGAACTGGAAACTGGAAATTGTTGTAAGATCCTTATGCTACACATGAAGTAGTATAATATTATTTGAAGATAGACTAAAGATGATTTTAAACCCTAGAACAACACTAAAAAAATTTTTAGAGGTATAAGTAATAAATCGATAGTAGAAATAAAATGGAATGATTAAAAAAAAGTCCCCATTAATGCAACAAAAAGAGGAAAAAAGAAACAAAGAAAAGTTTGGACCAAATAGAAAAGAGCTGGCAAAGTGGTAGATTTTAATCCAACCAATAATCACATTAAATGTGAATAATCTAAACGTACCAATTAAAAAGAGTCAGTTTAGATAAAAAGGCAAAACCGAACTAGATGCTGCCTACAGACAAAGATGATGGTGAAGTTGTAAAGGGGGTGTGCACATTTGGGGTTTTGGGGGTTATTGATTTGGGTGGTAGTTGTACAAAGTACTTCCTGTGTAATTGCTTGTTAAACTCCATTTTATATACTTGATATGTATATTCCCAATAAATAAATAAAGTTAACTGGCAATCAAATGTCTGCTGAGGTAGGGAAGGAGCCTTGTCTCTTTCTTCTTTTCGGACACTGCAGACTTACACTGAACAAGGATGCACCTGGCTTTCACAAACTAAGTGTGCTGACTGTTTATGGCAGCTGAGGTTTGCGAGACCTGTCTGTAAGCCATGGTGAAAGGCAAGGCTCTCGATTGGCACAAAGACAGACACAAGTCATAGAATCTCATCTCAGGAAGGGCATCAGAGGTTTCCTGGCCCCTCGCCCCTCACAGCGTGGCCTGTGCACCAGCAGCATCAGAACCCTCAGAGAGCTTGTTAGGAATGCAGACTCCCAGGCCCATCCAGACGCACTTAATCAGAACAAAATCCCCACGTGATCAGTAAGCACGGGAAAGTTTGAGGAGCACCGTTCTAGCCCATCTGTCTGCTCATCAGTATTTGAATGTCTCCTCTGGTGTTGCTAGTTACCACCTCCTCAATCCTGCCGTGTGGCAACAGATGCAGGGTATCTTGGATGCTTTACATGAGAAGCTTAGTCAGCTTGCATTCAGATTAGACACTTGGCATCACAAAGGATACTTATCTTTATACTCACCCAGGAATTGGTCCCAAGCCCATCCTCAGCACTCCTTTCTTCATGGCATATGTATGTATTGAGCAGCTGCTGCATATGAGGTCCTGGGTCAGATGTTGGAGATACTGAGATAAGCTGACAGTCCCTGGCCCCAAGCTGGGGTTGGCAATAAGTGAGCAGTTTCACAGTGCGGAGTGAGACCTTCAATCCTCACAATTAGCGCAGGGTGCCCCAGATGCACGTGGGTTAGACATATAACCCAAGAGAGTGAGTATACATGCTTGCTGGGGAAGGAGATACCTGTGCTGACCTACCAAGTAAGAATTAACCAAGCAAAGAAGGTGGGGAGGAGTAGGAAGGGCTTACCTGACAGCATGTGCAAGAGTGTGAAGATGTGTCTCAGATGACCAAATTTCCACTTCTTGGTGCCAAAGAATCATTTTGGCAATAATAAGAATGTTTTATTGGGAATTCCCTGTCAGCCCAGTGGTTAGGACTCAGTGCTTTCACGGCTGGGCCCAAGTTCAGTCCCTGTTTGGGGAACTAATATCCCACAAGCTGTGTGGCATGGTCAAAAAAAACAAAAAACAAAAAAAAGTTTTACCTTCTTTGAGAAACCAACAGCTAGCTTTTCTTTTCCTGTGCCTAACTTTTGTCCCTTAATACCCCAGACATGAATACTCCAGTCTTCTCATTGGCTTGTTCTCCAACTGTTTGATTGGAAAGTTCTGGTAACTTTTCTCTGTCTTCGATGTGGTGACTGTTTTCCTTCCTTTGGAATAGGCACAGGCATCCAATGGAGGAACATGGGCAGTATAGGAGGAGAGTTTAACTTCACTCAGGTGCTGCTGATGCTACTGCTGGACTCTTAAATGGCTTGGTGGCCTGGTATGTGGAGTCTGTCTTCCCAGGGGCTGTATGGTACACCCAAACCTTGGTACTTCTTTCTCATGGTGAGTACCGATGCTGCTGTTTTATAGATTGACATTAGAATTTTTATAGCTCGTCATCAATATTCCTATCCCTCTTTGTAGTGTTGGTTACAACCTCAAACTCCTGGAAATCTAAGTGCAGTTCTCTAACCTGGATTCACCCCAAACCTATCAACTTGTGGTTGCCAAGGGAGCATAATTAATGAGTCTGACTCTTGCCCCACTGCTGATACCCTGTGCAGAGTCCCCTTAAGAGTGCCTGTGGCTGTCTCACATGTGCCCACTTGAGTGGCAGGCCCTGCATTCTCTCACAGAATGCCACCCCAACAAGCTAAAGCCCTCAGGACTCCTTGGCCTCTTTCCTCTTTGGGCTGGTGGCAAGGCCCTGAAGATCTTTGAGACCTCTGTGACCTGGGGGCACGGGCATGGGGCACAGCTTTCGTTGACAACCCCATGAAGCTCTCCAAATCTTTTCTGTCCTATGGTGAGTAAATTTTCCTACAAAGTTGAACCCATCATGCCTGATTCAGTCCTCTTGCAGATTCAGTCTGATCTCATCTGAATTGCACAGGTACTCACTTCAGGCCTCGGCAAAGGCTGCCATGTTTGCCCTTCTTGGTCTGTGGGAAGTGGGTAGATTGTTAACGCCAGTATTTCTCCAGGCCTCAGCCCACAGGGGTGCTGATTGCCAACACAACAGCTTCCCCAGTACACCAGGAGTGTGGATATGAGGCATCATTTTTAGCTCCATCCTCCAGACGGTTGTAGGTTGAAATGCAGTTTATTAGTAGTAAGTCTGTGAGCAAATTCTTGACTTCTTCAGGCACCATTAAGTGTTCGATACCAGGAAGCTCCGGTGGGTGAGGCTGGGGTGGGGGTTGGGGGAGGGAAGTGTGAGAATTTAATTTACCAAAATATTTATCTTCCAGAAGAAGAGAGCCAATTCACCTACATGTATTAATGTAAGTTGACTTCCTCTCTAGCCCTCCTACTGGTGTGGAGAACCTATATCCTTTACGAATTCAGTGCTGGAGTTGGGGGATCCTCAGAAAGCTCTGAAAAGCAAGTTCATTCAGGAAGAGCCTACTGATTTGATAAAAGGAATTGAAATCCAACATCTATACAAGGTATCAGCTCACAAATCTTCTTCCAAGGACTTGAGAAATAGTGCATAGAGGCTTCTGTTTTATTCTGCCAGTGGTTACAAGGTACATTTTGTGATAGATTTTTAATTCCCTTCTGTAATGTTATCCTCAAAATTAGGAGTATAATGTAAAATATCCTGTTTTCTGTCATAAAGTTAAGTGACTGGATGGAGGATCTAGATGATCTTTCTTGAAACAGTCTTGCAAAAGCCAAACACCTCTTGTTGGGGACACCCTGGAACTCAGTCATTTGATGGCTGACTTTGATCCACCAGTGTTTTTACATAACCAAATCAAATAGTAAACCAGATTTCACTGCTGGCTTCCAGATGCAGAAGTGTTTGTTCTTTCACCAGTGTCTGCTGAGTCCTGCATTGACTAAGGACTCCCCTGACAGGATGACTGGATATAAGCTCTGTACCCTGGTGTGTCCTCCAGGGCATTATTTTTTTGTTTGGAATCTTCCATTCTTCAAATATGATGAGCTTAAGGAGAGGCAGTGTCCTCTGTATGACTGATACAAGGTCACAGTCAAGGTGCTAGCTCAATACTTTGTGTTGCCTTCCTTGGCCTATGGGATCAAGTGCATCACATGCTGGCCCAGGGGCTCCACAGCATGGGGGATCATCCCAGCTCCTTTACATACTGTGGTAGCAGCTTGGAATGCTCCAGTCTTCACCCAATTTATTGTAGCTTCAATAAGCAGGGATTTCGTTTCCTCTTTTCACATAACAAGCAGTCTGCAGGCACATGGTTCTGGCATGATTTCAGCTGCTCAGCAAAGCTGTCCCAGACCCCTGCTCTTTCTGCTCACTTGCTTTCATTTATTTTCCCTGGGCCAGTGGAAGCATATAGCTCTCATCTGCGTGCTTGTCATTTCCCGGTTGCAAGATGGCTGCTGTAGCTCATCTATAGGGAAAGATAAGAGCGAGGGGCTTTCTTTTGGGAGGACTTCTTCCTTCCTTCCTTCTTTCCTTCCTTCCTCCCTCCCTCCCTTCCTTCCTTCCTTCTTTTCTGCCCTTCAGTAGATCACCCCTTATTCTTATTGCCCAGAATTCTGCCATATGTCCACCTCAACTGCAAAAGGGAGACTGAGAAGTTAGGGAAGAGGACCATCACACTTGATTCAAATTAATCATACCAGATGGATGTGGGGGCAGGAGAAGTGTGCCAAATTCCTTTCCGCAGCACCCTGCTTCCAAACACAGTTAGATAAATGGTGGGAAGAAGTGACGTCTAAGTCTCACCCAACTATAATGTCTGCACTCCAAACCCCAAGTCCAGCCCAGATGCAATTAGACAGGACAGAAATCAGGCACAGTTTCAGGCACTAGGAATTCAGCATGAACAAGACAGACCAAGTCTAAGACTGGGAAAACAGTAAAGATAGAAGCCTCTCAAAAGGAGTGCGCCTGGTATGTGTGAGGAATGGCACAGAGCTGAAATGTGATGAAGTGTGATGTATCTCTGCAAGTGGCATTGTGGGTGATTTTATTTTCTTCCTTATACTCATATGTGAATTACTTGTATAATAAGAAAAAAAAAATGGTATTTAAAATACTGGAGGGCTTCCCTGGTGGCGCAGTGGTTGAGAGTCCACCTGCTAATGCAGGGGACACGGGTTCGTGCCCCGGTCCGGGAAGATCCCACATGCCCCGGAGCGGGTGGGCCCGTGAGCCATGGCCGCTGAGCCTGCGCGTCCGGAGCCTGCGCTCCGCAACGGGAGAGGCCGCAACAGTGAGAGGCCCGCGTACCGCAAAAAAAAATAAATAAATAAATAAAATAAAATAAAATACTGGAGACATTTGATTTAGAAAACAGGACAGACTGTCTGGTGTTCTCTCCCTAGATCAACACCGCCCACAAAAGAGGCAGGGTGCCCTTTCTCAGGGGACTAGCCAGGCAGTGCAGAGCAAGGTGTGGCTCGAGAAGCAGAGAGAAGTTCTCGTTCAAGCTCAGAGCCCTTCGTCCTTGAGCTCTGGCCTCTGTGGTTCAGCTGCTCTACCACCAGGCTCCAGAGGCCAGGGAAACCCCCCTGGTGTTGCTCCCCATCATGGTCCTCAGTAGCTCCAGGCAGCTAAACTCTGAAAGAAGGAGCTCCCTTATGGATTTCCACTTGGAGTCCCACTGATGAACTTTCGGAGGAAGTTGGTGTGGGTGCTCGGCCTGTCACAGGTTCTTCAGAAATGCCACATGCGTGTGCATATTACACTGTCAGTCAGAGTTGGCTTTTCAACAGGTGTTCTACAAGGGAAAGGATGAACATATGGCAGTCAAAGATCTGACCATAAACTTGTACCGAGGGCAGATCACTGTTCTCCTGGGGCACAATGGAGCAGGCAAAACCACCACCTGCGGCATGCTCACAGATATGTGTGTGGGGTCAGCCCTCCTGAGGAAGTGCTGAAGAAATTGTTGATCCAGATCTAGATGTTTTGGCTCCATCTCCCCTCATCAGATTTCACTGGCATCTTTGTTTGTTGTTTGTTTTTTTACTATCTACGTAGTAGTGCCTGGTTGTTCACATTACTCTGTAGCAGGAAAAGGGAATCTTTGACTCTTTTGGTCAATCTGAGGAACTTAGTTTCAAACACTATCAGGAAGTTGTGAACACTGCTTAGCATGTTTCCTTCCAGGTAGAACTTTCCGGTACAGTGAGGCACCACTAATCTCTCAACCAAACATTTCATCCACTTACTTTTGATTGCCAGGGGCACTTTTAGAATGATACCTGGTGAATTATTCTAAAATTATCTGTTTCAGAATAGTTTTTATGCCTAAATAATTCTTTCATATTCCATTAACTAAAATAATATCTGTGATATTTGAAAACTCATTCATTCAAGAAACATATATTTATTGAAGGCTTAACCTATGTAAAGCTCTGTATAAAACCAGTGAGATGCATTTCTAAATTTTGAGGCACTCTGAAAGCCCACCAGTTCTTCTGTGTTACATACAGAACACCAAACGGCTGGGAAGCTAGGAGCACTTCAAAGTCAAGCTGCCACAATTCTCCTCACAGGTTGCTGATGCACCTTCCACTGAAGGCATTTGAAGAGCAGCAATATTGTGAAGTTTGGTCTGAGGTGCCTTTGGTACTGGGACTTTAAAAACCAAGTTTCAGCCCAGCAGATACATGCTGGATGGGCTCTGGATGCATCAGGATGGGGGTGCAGTAATGTCTCCAGACAGGTGGTCCTCTCTCAGATACAGGCATTGCTACTTCTGGCAGCATGATCATTTAGGGAAGGCCTCCCCTTCTATGTAGACTTGTGAGGTCCTCAGTACTTGAAGGGTGATCCAGCTAGACAACAGGCTAAGTGATCAAGGAGGCAAGTCAGGTACAAACATTGTTTAAGAAGGCCGACTGATAGAAACACTCCATAGACACTCCCCTATTGCATTCCCTTATATTCTGTTCCTAGTATTCATCACAGTCTGTGCTCATCTGGTTTGTGTATACATATATATGTGTGTGTGTGTGTGTGTGTGTGTGTGTTATTTCTCTGTCTCCCCCATCCCTCTCCCTAGAAAGCTTGTTCTGTTCACTTCTGGATCCACAGTGCCTGGAACCGCGCTTGGCAAAGGATAGGCACTCAACAAATATCATTGAATGAATGACTGAATTAATTAATTAATGTAATTGCAAATTCTGCCAAAATGCAGACCATGAATGATAAATAAATAATCATAAACAAATAAATAATACATACATCTGTCCACTCTAGAGCCATAAATAAATAAATAAATAAATAAAATTTAAAAATAAAAAGCATTGCATAGGATTCCCACCTATGTTTCGTTCTAAGAGTTTCAAACATTAGTTCTTTTTAAAATAAATTTATTTATTTATTTATTTATTTTATTATTTATTTTTGGCTGCGTTGGGTCTTCGTTGCTGCGTGCGGGCTTTCTCTAGTTGTGGCGAGCGGGGGCTACTCTTCGTTGTGGTGCGCGGGCTTCTCATTGCAGTGGCTTCTCTTGTTGGGGAGCACGGGCTCTAGGCTCGCAGGCTTCAGTAGTTGCGGCACATGGGCCCAGTAGTTGTGGCTCTCGGGCTCTAGAGCATAGGCTTAGTAGTTCTGCCACATGGGCTCAGTTGCTCTGCAGCGTGTGGGATCTTCCCGGACCAGGGCTCAAACCCGTGCCCCCTGCATTGGCAGGCGGATTCTTAACCACTGCACCACCAGGGAAGTCCCATACATTAGTTCTTACATTTAGGTCTTTGATTCATTTTGAGCTAATTTTTATATGGTATGAGGTAGGTGTCAAATTCATTCTTTTGCATGTGGATATCCAGTTGTCCAGCACCATTTGTTGAAAAGACTGTTTTTTTCCCCATTGAATGGTCTTTGCACCTTTGTCAAAAATCAATTGACCAGGGGACTTCCCTGGTGGCAGAGTGGTTCAGAATCCACCTGCCAATGCAGGGGACATGGGTTCGATCCCTGGTCAGGGAATTAGATCCTGCATGCCACAACTAAGAGCTTACATGCCACAACTAAATAAAAAGATCCCGCATGCTGCAATGAAGATCCCTCGTGCCACAACTAAGACCTGGCGCAGCCAAATAAATAAATAAATATTTAAAAAAAGAATCAGGACCAGCCAAAAGAAGAGACATATAGGGTGATGTCTGGGAGGGTCCCAAATGAAAAGCTTCCATGTCTTCAGAATGTGTCACCGTCCTGGCACATTGCTATATAGAGGGTAGCTCACCTAAGCTTCAAGTGTCTAGTTTTTACTGGGGTTTCATTACATGGGCGTGAATGATTGAATCATGGACCTCGTGACTGAGCTCAGTCTGCAGTCTTTCCCTCCCAGCAGATTGGGAGGTCAGATTGATATCATGGCTCAAAGCCCCAACCATCAAATCACATGGTTTGTCTTTTTGGTATGACCAGCCCAGATCTTGACCACCTCATTAGCATAAACTCAGGTGTGGCCTGAGGGTACTACCAGGAATAGCAAAGACACCCCTATACTCCAAGGATTTAGAGGCCCCTCCCAGTAACTGGGGACAGAGGCCATCCAGATTCTTTATTATACAACACTTACATTGATTTTTAATATGCTGAACCTTCCTTGCATTCCTGGGATAAATCCCACTTGGTCATGGTGTATAATCCTTTTAATATGCTGCGGTACTTAGTATTAATAAGTCATATATTTAAATGGTTCAAGATGCAAAAGCCGGGAATTCCCTGGCAGTCCAGTGGTTAAGGCTCCACATTTTCACTGCCAAGGGCCTGGGTTCAATCCCTGGTCAGGGAACTAAGATCCCACAAGCCTCATGGTGTGGGCAAAAAAAAAAAGATACAAAAGTCTTTTGTTTTTCCCTTTCCCTGAAGGTAGTAAGTTTATTGTGTGTCTTTCTTATGTACAGTTTATGTATATACAATAGTCCTGGCTTATTTGCAGGGGATTTGTTCCAAGACCACCAGTGGATGCCTGAAACCTCAGATAGTACCGAAGTCTATATATACTATGTTTTTTCCTATACATACATACCTATGACAAAGTTTAATTTGTAAATTAGGCACAGTAAGACATTAAACCAATAGCTAGTGGGAAGCAGCCGCATAGCACAGGGAGATCAACTCAGTGCTTTGTGACCACCTAGAGGGGTGGGATAGGGAGGGTGGGAGGGAGGGAGACGCAAGAGGGAAGAGAGATGGGGATATATGTATATGTATAACGGATTCACTTTGTCATAAAGCAGAAACTAAAACACCATTGTAAAGCCATTATATTCCAATAAAGATGTTAAAAAATAAAAAAAATTTTAAAAACCAAAATAATAATAAAATAGAACAATTATAGCAATATACTGTAATTAAAGTTATGTGAATGTGGTCTCGCTTTCTCTCTCTCTAAGAATATCTTATTGTACTGTACTTACCTTTCTTGTGATTTGAGATGATACAATGCCCATGTGATGAGATGAAGTCAGGTGAATGATATAAGCATTGTGACACAGCATTAGGCTATTGACCTAGTGACAATACATCAGAGGAGAATCATCTGCTCCAGGTGATCCTGGATCATCAAGTCATGACAACGTCGACGGTTGGATGTCAAGGGCAGACGATGTCGATGGTTGGGGATCCCGAGCAGGACAGAGCCGGATGGCACAGGATTTCAGAGTTCAGGATACTCAGAACGGTGCACAATTTAAAACTATGAGTTGTTTATTTATAATTTTTAAATATTTATTTATTTATGTATTTTTTGGCTTCTTCATTGGGTCTTCATTGCTGTGCGCGGGCTTTCTCTAGTTGCAGTGAGCGGGGACTACTCTTCGTTGCGGTGCACGGGCTTCTCACTGCGGTGGCTTCTCTTGTAGAGCACTGACTCTACATGCACGGGCTTCAGTAATTGTGGCATGCAGGCTCAGTAGTTGTGGCTCGAGGGCTCTAGAGCACAGGCTCAGTTGTTGTGGCGCACGGGCTCAGTTGCTCCGTGGCATGTGGGATCTTCCTGGACCAGGGCTCAAACCCGTGTCCCCTGCATTGGCAGGCGGAGTCTTAACCACTGCGCCACCAGGAAAGTCCCCTATTTCTGTAATTTTTCATTTAATATTTTCAAACCATAGTTGACTGTGGGTGGTGGGTAACTAAAACTGTGGAAACCGAAACCTCAGATAAGGGAGGACTGCTGTTCAAGCAAAATGCTTGTTGGACGAGCCAGCCTCCCGTCAGAAGCTGCTGCCAGATCTCTGTCCTCTGCTATTTCAGCTGAAAGACTTGTTGCGCCAGAAGTGCCCTGAAGAAATCAATTGTGTGCTGCACATCCTCAGTCTGGAGGACAAACGGGACTCCCGGAGCAGGTTCCTGAGTGGGGGAATGAGGCACAAGCTCTCCATTGGCATCGCCCTCATCGGCATCACCCTCATCGCAGGCTCCAAGGTAGGGGGCGGCAGGGCCTGGCTTCCTTAAAGACACAGGTCAGGGCCCCCACATGCAGTAGACAAACACGTTGGGTCAGCAGGGCCCAGAAGTATCACTTTATAGTTCCCACTTGGCCTGGGCTGGCTGCAGGCCCTTCAGCCATGGCCCAGGCACCTCAGCTCTGGACACCCTGGATGGGCAGTCTCGTGTGGGTGGTACTGCTGAATCTTCATTGACCTCCAGTCACATAGGGCCTGCAGTGCAGCCAGCCGGGGCCTGGGACGTGACTCTGCCGTCATCACAAGGTCATTCCTCTGCCCTTCAGGTGCTGATGCTGGATGAGCCAACCTCAGGCGTTGACGCCATCTCCAGGAGGGCCATCTGGGACCTTCCTCAGCAGCACAAAAGTGACCGCACCATCCTGCTGACCACCCACTTCATGGATGAGGCCAACCTGCTGGGGGACCGCATCGCCATCATGGCCAAGGGAGAGCTGCAGTGCTGCGGGTCATCTCTGTTCCTGAAGCAGAAATATGGTGAGCGGCCCCGGGCAGGCAGCCGAAACTCCATTCTGTGTGGGGTCAGCGTTGCTGGCCCAGTGTGCTGGAGAAAGTATCCATTGGTAACGTTCCTGAAGGGCCCCTGAGATCAGGCAGGGAGAGGTCTTCTCTAGACATCCTGTTCTGCTACCTGTGGGTAGAGACCCGAGGCCCCAGGCAGAGGGGCTTGTGAGAACGAAGAAGGAATGAAGCAGAAAAAATCTCTGAGACTTGGAGTTAGAAGGCCTGTGTTTGAGTTCCACTCTGGTAGTTTACTCCCTCTTCATCCTTTCTACCAAGTTAGTTCATCCTTTTTTGGCCTTAGTTTTCTGATCTATAAAACGGAGATTAAGATACCATGTTCCTCAAAGTGGGAGCTAGTGCATGCAAAAGTGCGAGTTGTTTCCACAACTGGGTGTGCTCCTCATCAGCATCCCACCACAAACATCCTCCCCTTGTTTTCCTGGACCCCCAGACCTCTGTGTTTCCCTCTTATGTCTCTGAATGCTCCTTTGCATCACTTCTACTTCTAAACATGGAAATGCCTTGGTTGCTTTACTTTTCTTCCTCTGCCCACTGACTTAGTGATCTCATCCAGTGTCCTGACTTTAAATACTTACCTGGCTGAAAAACGTATGTATCTCTGGCTGGACCTCTCAACTGAACTCCAGATTTGTGTATTTAACTGCCTACTCCACACATCCACATAGACGGTGAACAGACCTGAAAGACTTGTCCAAAACCTGTGCAGAGCTGAGCTCCAGCTCTTTACTGCCAAACCATCTCCCCCACAGTAAAGGCAGCTCCATTCTTTTTTTTCTGGTTTTTTTTTTTTTGCTATATGTGGGCCTCTCACTGTTGTGGCCTCTCCCATTGCGGAGCACAGGCTCTGGACACACAGGTTCAGCGGCCATGGCTCACGGGCATAGCTGCCCCACGGCATGTGGGATCTTCCTGGACCGGGGCACGAACCCGTGTCCCCTGCATCGGCAAGAGGACTCTCAACCACTGCGCCACCAGGGAAGCCCGGCAGCTCCATTCTTCTAGGTGCTTGGCCAGAACCTTGGGGGCTCCCTGATCCTCTGTCTCTCATAGCCCATAACTGATCCACCTGCAAACTCTAGTGAACTTGCTTTCCTCCCACCTCTACCACTTGTTAGCGTCCTGGTCCAGGCTGCCGTCCCTCTACCTGCATTATGGCAGTTGCTTCTAACCCACCCCTGGCCTCTGCCCATTTGTCAGAATGAGTGTGTCACTCTTCTGCTCAGTCCACCAATGACTTCCTGTCCCACTGAAAGGAAAAGGCAGAGTCTTGGGAGTGGCCCAAAGGCCTTGCTTTGCCTGGTCCTATTACCCTGACCACATTTCCTAAAGTTCTTCAGCTGCTTTGGTCTGCTCCTGCCTCATGGCCCCCTTTCTTATCCAGCATACTGGGCCTGCTCCTTCCTCCGGGCCACATATTGTCATGGCTTCTCCTCTTCCTTAGGTCTTCAGTCCTTTTACAGATGTCACATTTTCAGTAAGGCCTTCCTTGTGACCCTGTTTAAAGTCACAATCCCCAATACTCTGTATCCCCTCCCCTGTTCATCTTTCGCCTTAGCACTTGTCACTAATATACTCTAAATTTTACTTATTTATCTTATTATCTGTCTCACATCCCTTTAATGAAAGCCCCTTGAGAGTAGGGATCTTTGACTATTTGGTCCACTGCTATGTGCTCAGTACCTAGAAGAGTGCCTGTCACATCATAAGAGCTCAGTGAATGTTTGTTGAATGAGTGCATTGCAAGCAGTGTAGTAACAAGTGTTACTAGTAATTTCTGAAAGAATGTTTAGAATACCATAAGGTATGTATCCTCAAAAACATAATTTAATTATGATAGAGGTATACTTGTTCTTAACCTTAATGTCCAAGGCCCCTACCTACTAAGTTTTCACTTCCCCACATTAGTTATCACTTAAAGAGAGTGTTGCCCTTAATACAACCCTCCTTTATTTTGCCTAGCATTGCTAAATGTGCTATTATCACCTCCCAACTATGGAGTAGAAGGTAAGACTCAAGAGTAGCATTATAGACCTTCAAAGGCAAGTTCACTGTGGTTTAAATTCAAGTCTGCAGGGCTCACCAGCTTCCCTGTCCTGTGGAGCTATCCTGTTCTAGGATATAGAATGCTAAATGTGACTGAAAAGGGTAAAACTGTTTCATGATCTTTTAAATGTTGTTTCAGGTGCAGGATATTATATGACTTTAGTGAAAAAACCTCACTGTAACATGGAGAAGATTTCTCATCTGATTTATCAACACACACCAAATGCAATTTTCCAGTCTAGCACTGGAGAAGAAATAACATTTATACTTCCTAAAGAGAGCGTGCACAAGTATGCCATACCTGAGACGTCTGGAGTAATTGTTTGCATGTACTGAGTGTACAGTTGTCTCTCCTATCCCTGTCCTCACCAAGGGCACTGGAAGCTGTAATGGTCTGGATCCCTAGGCCTTTGGTATTTCCTAGAAAGACACCACACCCCAGCCAGAGTGCACTTGAAAATACAGGACTCTGATCATGTTTCCTTCTCCTTAAAAACCCTTGATGGTTCCCAGTTGCCTTCAGGTTAAAATCAAATTCTTTGAGATGGCTTTAGAGGGGCCCTTGATTGTGTGAACTCTAATTACATGCACCCAAGTAACTGAGCTCAGATGAAGATTTTACTTGATTTTCCTTTAAATTACAGTTGACCCTTGAACCACACAGGTTTGAACTGTGTGGGTCCACTTATACACAGATTTTTTCAATAAATAGGTTACTATGGTACTACACTATCCCCATTTGGTTAAATCTGTGGATGTGGAACATTTGGATATGGAAGGCTGACTATAAAGTTATAAGTGGATTTCTGATGTGGGGTGGGAGCAGAAGTCAGCCCTGTAATTATCTTAGACCTCAAATTGGTTCCCAACACTTCCCTCTCTCCCTCTCCTCAGTCCTCATGTTGCTTTCAGAGAGGAATCTTACCTTATACTTCATTGAGAAAATAAACACCATCCAACAAGAACTCTATTTTATCCCTGTCACAAACCTACAAACTTGCTTGCTTCAACACCAGCTCAAGTACCCACCCACCTCACCTTCTCAAGAGTTCACTTGTTTGATAATTTCCTCTCTCATCTACATCACCAACTTCTCTCTCTTTGGGTCATTTCCATGAACATATTAGTGTGATCTGGAAAAACACTCTCTTGAGCCTACCTGTCTTTCCAGCCACCACTCCATGCCCTGCAACCCTGCACAATCAAAACTCTCTTAAAATGGGCTAAGCATGTTGCCTGCTTTATCTCATCACCCATGCATTACTTAGTCTACTTCACAGTGGCTTTCACACCCTTCCATCCAAACTGGAAAAATGCCTATTCAGATCTTCTGCCCATTTTAAAATCAGGTTGTTTTTTCTTTGATATTGAGTTGAATGAGCTGTTTATATATTTTGGATATTAACCCCTTATCAGTCATATACTATTTGCAAATATTTTTTCCCATTCAGTAGTTTATCTTTTTGTTTGTCAATAGTTTCCTTTGCTGTGCAAAAGCTTTTAAGTTTAATTAGGTCCCATTTGTTTATTTTTGCTTTTGTTTCCTTTGCCTTAGGAGACAGATCCAAAAATATATTGTTACGATTTATGTCAAAAAGTGTCCTGCCTATGTTTTCTTCTAGGAGTTTTATGACTTCTGGTCTTACATTTAGATCATTAATCTATTTTGAGTTTACTTTTGTATATGATGTGAGAAAATGTTCTAATTTCACTCTTTTACATGTAGTTGTCCAGTTTTCCCAGCACAACTTAATTAAGAGACTGTGTTTTCCCCATTGCCTATTCTTGCCTCCTTTGTTGTAAATTAATTGACCATAGGTGCATAGGTTTATTTCTGGGTTCTGTATTCTGTTTCATTGGTTTATTTGTCTGTTTTTGTGCCAGTACCATATTGTTTTGATTACTGTAGCTTTGCATGATACCTCCACCTCTAGACTTCTTTCTAAAGATTGCTTTGGCTATTTGGGGCCTTTTGTGTTTCCATACAAATTTTAGACTTATTTGTTCTAGTTCTGTCAAAAATGTCATTGGTATTTTGATAGAGATTGCATTGAATCTGTAGATTGCCTTGGGTAGTATGGTCATTTTAATAATAATAATTCTTCCAATCCATGAACACAGTATATCCACCACTTTGTGTTGTCTTGAATTTCTTTCATCAGTGTCTCATAGTTTTCCAAGTACAGGTCTTTTATCTCCCTAGGTAGGTTTATTCTTAGGTATTGTGTTCTTTTTTATGTGACAGTAAACGGGATTGTTTCCTTCATTTTCTTTCTGATAATTTGTTGTAAGTGTATAGAAACACAGTAGATTTCTGTCTATTAATTTTGTATCCTGCAACTTTTACCAAATTCATTGATGAGTAGTTTTTTTTGTGGCATCTTGAGGATTTTCTATGTATAGTCATTTTCACAATATTGATTCTGCCTATCCAAGAACATGGTATATTTTTCCATCTGTTTGTGTCACCTTCGAATTCTTTCATCAGCATCTTATAGTTTTCTTAGTACAGGTCTTTTGACTCCTTAGGTAGGTTTATCCCCAAGTATTTTATTCTTTTGATGTGATGGTAAATGGGATTGTTTCTTTAATTTCTCTTTCAGATCTTTCGTTGTTAGTGTATAGAAATGCAACAGATTTCTGTGTATTAATTTTGTATCCTGCAACTTTACCAAATTCATTGATGAACTCTAGTAGTTTTCTGGTAGCATCTTTCGAATTTTTATGTACAGTATCATGTCATCTGCAAACAGTGACAGTTTTACTTCTTCCTTTCCAGTTTGGATTCCTTTTATTTCTTTTTCTTGTCTGATTGCTGTGGCCAGCACTTCTAATATTATGTTGAATGAAAGTGGTGAGAGTGGGCATCCTTGTCTTACTCCTGATCTGAGAGGAAGTGCTTTCAGCTTTTCGCTGTCAAGTATGATGTCAGCTGTGGGCTTATCATATATGGCCCTATTATGTTGATGAATGGTCCCTCTATATCCACGCTGTGGAGAGTTTTTATCATAAATGGATGTTGAATTTTGTCCAAAAGCTTTTTCTGCATCTATTGAGATGATCATATGGTTTTATTCTCTAGTTTGTTAATGTGGTGCATCACATTGATTGATTTGCCGATATTGAACCAACCTTGCATCCCTGGGATAAATCCCACTTGATCATGGTGTATGAACCTTTTAATGTGTTGTTGAATTCAGTTTGCTAATATTTTGTTGAGGATTTTTGCATCTATGTTCATTAGTGATATTGGCCTATAATTTTCTTTTTTTGTGCTGTATCTTTGTCTGGTTTTGGTATCAGGGCCTTGTAGATAGAGTTTGGAAGCATTACTTCCTCTGCAATTTTTTGGAATAGTTTGAGAAGAATTTTTCTTCTCTAAATGTTTGGTAGAATTCACCTGTGAAGACATCTGGTCCTGGACTTTTGTTTGTTGGGAGGTTTGTTTTGTTTTGTTTTGTTTTTTATTGATTCAATTTCATTACTGGTAATTGGTCTGTTCATATTTTCTATTTCTTCCTGTTTCAGTCTTGGGAGATTGTACATTTCTGTGAATTTGTCCATTTCTTCTAGGTTGTCCATGTTATTGGTGTATAACTGTTCATAGTAATGTCTTATATTCCTTTGTGTTTCTGTGGTGTCCATTGTAACTTCTCCTTTTTCATTTCTGATTTTATTGATTTGGGCCCTCTCTCTTATTTTCTTGATGAGTCTGGCTAAAGGCTTATCAATTTTTTTATCTTTTCAAAGAAACTGTTCTTAGTTTTATTGATTATTTTCTATTTTTTGTCTTTATTTCATTTATTTCTGCTCTAATATTTATGATTTATTTTCTTCTACTAACTTTGGGTTTGTTTATTTTTCTTCTTCTGGTTCCTTTAGGTGTAAGTTTAGATTGTTTATTTGAGATTTTTCTTGTTTCCTGAGGTAGGCTTGTATCACTATAAACTTCCCTCTAGAACTGCCTTTGCTGTATCATGTACATTTTGGATTATTGTGTTTTCATTTTCATTTGTCTCCAGGTATTTTTTAATTTCTTCTTTGATTTCTTCAGTGACTCATTCGTTGTTTAGTAGCATATTGTTTAGCCTCCAGGTGTTTGTGGTTTTTGCAGTTTTTTTCGTGTAGTTGAT